>NW_024429184.1:74594231-76994231 GCF_017639785.1 Mesocricetus auratus | reverse complement strand
GACTCCAAGAAACTGAGTTCTTTCTCTATAACCTGTTGATAGTTGAGCTCAGTGCCTCCCTTATCCCTACAGCTAGAATAAAAGCTGTTTGATGGCAAAGCTCATACCACTATAAATAATTTCCCTCCATGCTACATAGAATTAGGCACACGTGTGAATACAATAAAGCAAGTAAGGTCCAATATGTGTGTAAGAAAATTTAGTCAACCCCTACATAAAGAGCAGGTTATACCCAGGTATAATTATTCAGGCTTCTGCCAATGAATCATGATGTGTTGCCAAGAAGGTAACTTGCTGGTGCATAGCTACATTTCACATGAAGACATGTGAAAGAGCCGTCTATGTTGCAGTTTCTGAATCTCATTGAGAACATTCTCTCAACAGCCTTACCACTAGAGGTTTTGTGACAAAACTAGGGACCTAAAGGAGAACACCATTATGACCGTAGCTTCTCTCCAACACGAGGGAGCCACTTAGTGTCCTCCAAGATTCCCCTAGCTTTTCTCATCAAGGTCTCCAGGTAGAAAAGGAATTAAGAGTTCACCCGGGACCACTTGTCAGAGCTATTCTAGCATGTTCTTGGTGTCATTCCTGCAAACAGGGTGTTCATATTCCTTCTGCTCCGACTGCTGTTTCAGCACTCTTGTCTTCGCACACTCCATTCTATGTTTCTTCCTTCTCAGTTTGGTCTATCCTTCTTGACCTTCCAAACTTGCTCAGAGAGGTGGCTTTTTGCTATCACAGGAGATTTCTTTACTCAACTTAGTCTGATTGGAAGGCTGATACTTTCTGTTCAGTACACCCCACTGTAATCACCATTTTGCCTATTAGAATCAAGTCTGCCAGAGTCTTCAAAGCCAGCCAGGTATCTTTCCTGATTTTATACCTTCAAGGTTGGATGCAATGCTACCTTAGAATCCACAATGATCAATGTCAGCTGAACGAATAAAGGATCACTATGGAGCTAAGTACAGGTACCCAGGTTCACTTGAACTTGGTTACTGACTCTTAATGTCATTTTCCTCAAAGCTGCACACCTTCAGGAATCTTTACTATATTTCAAATGCATTCAAGATGAAGAAATATAATTATATCCAGGGAGATGATCAGTTCTAATGATTATCAGTCTCTCATAGAGAACAACTGCTAAGTACCTGGTTTTCTCTTTCTGCCAACCTCCAGACTGACTGCCCCACTCTCTGGAATAATCAAACAGTACAACCCAGGAATTCCAATAAAGTAGCCAGACTACGTAAAAGTAATCACAGTCATGGAGAAGTGCAGTATTCTCTCTCTCTCAAATTAACATATTTTTAGTAATGAGCCTTTTAAAAGAGGAGAAATGACTGCTTTTCTTCCTGAAATAGCCTTCATTAATTCTTCAGAGTGAGGCTGACAGTGACAGCAGAGTAAACAAGGAAAAGCGTGAATGGGATTTCTAAAGACCTCCCCTCAAATCACGTCTTTTTATTTTTCTTAATTGAATGTAATCAGTGGTGGATCCATTTGGTTTTAGTTTCAGGAAAGTGACAAGTAACTAACATGCCTTTCTGTTTGGAGTTATATAAGATTAAAGAGTAAGGGTTACAGGAGGAATGAACACTCAGAATCAACAAGGGACTAGGCAAAGAAGCTGCATCGTTCCCAATAGTAGAAAGTCTCCTTACAGAGCATAGAAGGTGGCAAGAAGCTGGCCAAATGTCCAGCAAGGATGTCAAGGTGTATCCCTTGGCCCTTCAAGAATCTAATTTCAAGGTAAGCATAGAGGTACGCAACTATAATTACAGCACTCAAGTGGCTGAGGCAGGAAGATGAGGAGTTTGAGACCAGGCTAGGACAGATGCTGTATTCCAACGTTCCAAGGTCAGCCCCTGCTACATAGTAAGACCTGGCCTCAAACAAACAAATTATACTAAAAAATGTAAATTCAAAGAAAGAACCTTGTTTTATAATAACATTAAAATTTCACTCCGGTTGTGGTGGCACTCGTGGGTAGGATTTGCTGAAGGAGGCAGAGGCAGGAGGATTGAGATTTCACAGCCAAGGCATTCTAATACTTCAGTGGTCATCAGTTTTGCTGTAGTTGGAGTAGTCATGACATATTGTCCCATGTACTGGCAGCTTCTCACAAAATACACACTCTGCCTACTTCCTTCATACATTCACTGTGTGGCAACTGCCTGGACATTTTACAGACAAGGAAAACAGAAATCACAAGATCAGCCTTGGAGCCTACCACACAGAACTCCAAAGATGGCTAGCATGAAATGACAGTTACTCATGGTCTTCTTAGATGTCTTGCAACAAAATCAATTTCCTATGTTCCTTCTAAGGATAATAAGAGATAAGAATATTAGAACTAGTGTCCAAAAACACAGAAATACCACCCACGTCTTTTGTTAAAATTCACCCCAGTTAACTGTTAAGTTTTAAAATTTCTGTAAGATCTACCTTTAAGAATAGTTCATGAGCTGAAAAGGAGGATATTTCCAGCTGAAATTGAAAGTCAAAGAACCCCAGGGTGGAAGGACTCTTAACAAATACTCTCAAGGTTATCAGAAGGTTTTCAGTTAGGATTTCCTCCTTCCAAATGGCCTGGAGAAGTCCCACCCCTGGGAAACTCCTCAAACTGCCCACCTCACCACTGGCCTCCAATGCCACCCGAACACCCTTTACTAACCATGGACTTCTAAGTAAAAATGGAAACTGGCTAAAATTAAAACTGCATCGTGTGTCTGTTGGCTTTGGTGGCTGTGAGAAGAAAATGGCGGAGAGGTGGGGGTGAGATGTGTTGATGAAAACAGTCTGAGTCATCACTTCCTGGAAGATGTGGCAGTGCACCAGGACCCTGCTGAGAAGTCAGAGGGGACAGGAAGGGGGATATGCTCACATTAGCCACACTCTCACAAGGAAGCCTCAAGGAAGATGTCATTTAACTTCTGGGGATTCCCCTCTACCAAGAGCTCTCAAGGGCCCTCCCAGCTCTCTTCTCCTTTAAGTCACCATAAATTCTGGTGAATCATCGTCATCAGCTTGGAGATCTACATGAACTTGCCTGAAATACCAGCATGTCTTGCCAGCAGGAGCAAACTGGGTCAAGCAGGGTAGGAGTGGTGGCTGTGGTTGAGTCAAAACACAACTGCTTTTTTTCCTAACCACATCATTAAACCTTGATTTTCCACCTGTGCGAGCCTGCTCTCCGGTACTCTATACAGTTCTTCATACAGTGCAGAGGAAGCAAGCCGATGAAGAGCCAATGCTCTAGCATAGCAGACATAGCCCTATAATCATTTTACAATCTCCCTTAGACGTGGGCATGTATAAAATACTGTTCCCAAACCCTGAGCCCATGATTCCAAGATTTGAGAGATGAACGAGAACAGCAATACCTGCAACAAATCAAAGGGTATCCATGCACGAGGGTCTCCCTTGTTCTAGCCTCCTTCCTACCTACCCTGGAAAAACTAAGCTCTCTTTCCTTTGTTCAGTGTCACTTCCTCTAGGAAGTTATCAAACCCTTCTCGGAAAGCAAGTTTTCAAAGATCATGCGCTGAATCCATCGGTGAAGAAATGAGTGACTGCTGGGCCACCCAATGAGGACTCCTGGGAGGAGGCACGTGTACATTACTCTGTGACCTGGCTTCCTAACAGTAATTTAATACTCTCCCATTCATAGTCTCCTTCTCCCCTTCCAGACACCACCCCCACTCATTATACAGCCCAACTAAATACCACTCAAAATATTTCCTCAATTAGGAGAGAAAACAGGAATTTGCCACTTGTCTGCCTCTATTCTGTTGCCTGTCAACCTTTTGCAAATATTTCAGTCCTGCCCCTTTGGCTGCTGTTAACCCCAGGACTTTGACCTTTGACCTTCAAGTCCTTCAGCTTTTCCCTTCTCATCTACCCAACAGAGACAATCCACACCACACTGACTTCCCAGCTAGTAGGTTTAATCTAAGAGAGGTTGGATGACACACAATTCCAAAGCAACTAGAACCAGAAGAGTACATCTGAGATTTGCCTGCATGATCAAAAGATTGATATAAAAATCGGGACATCATAGGATACAGGGGGCATCAAAACGGGTTCACGTTCTCTCTAGCCTACATATGCCCTCAGTCTCCAACCTCAGATGTGCACGGCACTGAGATTTGAGGTTCCTGCATTGCCTGTCAGAGTTGTTCTACTTTTCCCACTGTTCCTATGTAGCGAAACTACATAATGATTTCCTGACACACCCACTTCCTTCACAAATCTAGCTAACTTCCCAGCCCCCACACCTTTCATCAGGGCCACTAAGACCGTTCTTTCTCACCCTTGTACATGTCCACTAACATGTTAGCTGTATCCTTTTATCCTTGTACATGTCCACTAACATGTTAGCTGTATCCTTTTATCCTTGTACGTGTCCACTAGCATGTCAGCTGTATCCTTTTATCCTTGTATATGTCCACTAACATGTTAGCTGTATCCTTTTATCCTTGTATATGTCCACTAACATGTTAGCTGTATCCTTTTATCCTTGTATATGTCCACTAGCATGTTAGCTGTATCCTTTTATCCTTGTATATGTCCACTAGCATGTTAGCTGTATCCTTTTATCCTTGTATATGTCCACTAGCATGTCAGCTGTATCCTTTTATCCTTGTACATGTCCACTAGCATGTTAGGTGTATCCTTTTTGTGTGCTCCACTCCCTATCTGAGGAAGGTGGGATATTTTAAGGGCATTTTCTTCTGTAACAACTACACTCCTGTCTGGTAACACTCCTTCCTATGTAATTAATTGCGCTGTCTCTTGGCTCGTTAAAAATGAGGCACTCAGGTCCCAGGCAGCATTATGCAGGGTAAATCATGTTTAAGCAACTGCACAACTGGTGGGTCAGTTTTATCTTTTGTCATAGCTGTAACATATTTAGCTAGTTCTCAAAATGCCGGGTAGTGAAGCTTTCACATCAGGTTGGTATTGAAAGACAAATGCTTTCTACTTTCCCTACCCCTGTGCCTACCCCCTCCTCTCTGAATGCTGCATGCACAGGGCAGCTGGGAAATAAAAGGCCTCTTTATCTGATTTTCTTGGGCAAAGGCATGGCGGGTTCAGGAGGGTTCAAGAGGAAAGTGCCAAGCTGTAATGAAATGGGCCAAGCAGGCAGTCAGGGCAGGATCCCAAGCAGGGACAATGACTGCACACAACAATCCAGTGTCTCATCTTTTGTTGTTGTTGTTGTTGTTATTGTTGTCATTATTGTTGTTTTTATAACCAGCATTGTGACAACTAGAAAGCATGTGTGTGTATGTGTGGTGGTGGTGGGGTAATGTGGTGAGTCTGTGTGTGTGTGTGTGTGTGTGTGTGTGTGTGTGTGTGTGTGTGTGTGTGTTTCTCTAGACGAGCAATGATTGACCATATGATCGAGAGTAAAACATGAGACTCCACTAAAATGATCTCTGTGTATTCCTTCGTGGAGGGAAAATGGCCTGAGGATTCTGAATGTCCCTTTCTGCTTCCACATTCTTTGTGTGTACAAGTCCAGCAATGGGAACAAATGCGACCTGTTGCACAGCTATGGACACCACCACTTGCAAAATATGAAGAGGTCTTCAGAGGAGCAGAAAGCACTTTCTTTACAGTCAGAGTTTTATTGCAATAAAGAAAGAGAAGAAAAGAAGCAAAATGCTTACTTAACTTCACAAAAGCAAAATTAAAGTGCTAGGAAAGTAGCTATTGAAGTTGCCTGCATCATAAAGAAAATTAAATATTGGTGTTATTGGAAATATAATAAAGACTCAAAGTTCTGATCCCTTTGTATCATCCTTTTCTTACAATGCTGGGTGATGAGCAGAGGGGTGAATTTTTCATTTAATTTTCTACAATTTGCATGTACTTCTTTCTTTGGCCAGGCCACATATCTTAGAAACCTTGATTGGCAGCCCCTCTGACCACATGCCTTAATCTACCTTTCAGTACAAAGCCTGGGGTCAGTGCCCATCAGACCCAGTAGCCTCCACCTGAGTCCTCTAGAGCTCTGGCTGTCACATCTGCAATGCATACAATTCCCACAAGCATCAGAACCCCATAGGAGTTATTGGAAGAAGGAGTCAAGATGATCTCCTAGTCTTTGCATCTTTAGCACCTGAAAGCCATATACTAACAGTGGATTTACTGTAAACAAAGGAGAGGAAGCATGAGTGTCTTCAACATATGATGATCCAGATACACTGAGGACAGATCCTAGATAAAAAGCATCCAATGGAGGGGACAGTGAGCTGTTCTAACTTTCTCCTACCTCTTGCCTGTACAGAAAGAACATTGGTTAAAAACTTAGAAATTAAGACAAAATTCAAAAGAAGTCAGAGCAGTGGGATGGAAGAGATGGACCCTGGAGGCATCAACTGGAGAAGAGAGTCTAAACTGTCCCAGGATTCTTCCCCTCTTTAGCCAACAGCCGGCTCCCCCAAAACAGCGATTTCAAAAGTATAGCAACTCTGTTCAATGCACACATACATGTCCACACAGATGCCCTCTCACATACACATGTCAAGACACCCTCTAGTTGGCAAACAAGTGACAATATGCAAATCGCTAGAAGCCACGATGATTTGCTTCGGTGGGGAATATGAACAAACAAGGAACAGTTTTGCAAGTAGCCACAGATGGCTTAGCCCCTCTGCTTACAATAGACACTAACGAGATTTGCCATAACTAATTCATTCTTTCACACTAGTGCACCGTTCTCTTACCTTCTGAGGGCAGAAATTTCCCACCGTGGCCATCTGCATGTCCATTCCTTTCTCAGACACCAAAAAGTGCCCGTGGGCCATCCTTGCTGTCTATGAATGGGTCACAATCAGATGGCTAAATTGAACTAGGAGATGTCACCCTAGAGGGTAAGATACACTAGCTTTCCTCATCCCTACTTCCATGAAAGCCTTGTTTGGAGAAAGAGAGGAATAGTGACTCCCTGTGTCATCTGCTGTGGAATAAAAAGAGTTTTAAAGTACACATAAAGACTGGAAACAAGGGAAGTTAGAGAAACTTGGCACATTGCATGGATACCTAGGGAGCCAGCCCTGTGCTCTATGGTGTTGCCTGGACTGTCTCCTGCTTATCTGACTTTCCAATTAGTCCTTGACCTGCATTGCCTGTGGACTGCATGCTGTGACCCTGAACCCCTGGTGCTAGACTGTCTTCCTCTGTGAAAGACAAACTCCAAAGACCACCAATTACTTCCCTATGTTAAATAAGAGGTGTGGAAGCAGCCATTCCCTGCCTCCATCAGGCCCATAAGAAGGGGAATCTGCCAGGAATCTAAAATTGGGAGCAAAGGTCATCTGTCATTAGGAATGAAGGCAGAAGGAAAGGCAAGCATCCTGAAGCTCCACACCTGCTCCTCCCTGAAGGTTGAAAGTGGCAAAGGGGCACAGTTGCCTAGCCTAGGGCAGCCCAGGTCCAGACCTACCTGGGCAGCTGTCCCTTACAGAATGTCACAGAGTCTTCAACACAAGTAGCAAGCTGCAAATACCTTATGTCCTACAACAACTATTTTTGCAAAGGCATAGGGATGGTAGGTTGTGTTCTCCACGGCACTTGCTCCCTTTCTGCAAAGATCACTTGGACTTAGGAGCCTTTGCAAGGCAGCCCCTTTCTCCTAGACCTTGAAATGCTGTCACCACACAGAGCCAAGCATCCACCTGTGTGTATTCTCTTAGAGGCTGTCATTTCTTTCCTCTGCTTGGAGTAGCTTAGTCTCATATTGGGACCTGTTTTGTCTAAATGCCCTGGCCCCTGCTATGTTTCAGCCATCTTAATTTCTCATATTTTTGCTTTTATTTTCTCTTCTTGCTAAAGTTGTTGTCTTCCTTTCCTCTTCCTGCAGGGGCATCTCAAGGATGTCCCTCTAGGTTAAATATGTCCATACCACAAAGCTGCACGTGTCTTCCAGACACTAGAATAGAGGTCTTTTACTCACATCTCATCTCACTCTGCTTAACAGTATCTCTTATCTTTCCTTTCCATTGACAGATTGTCCCTATCACTCAATGAAATTCACCAGTTGGTCACAAGAAACATTTTGAGAATTGTTGACATCGCCTTTCCCAGCTGAGTTGATATGGGGAAGCCTTTCTGTCTTGATTTCTACTTTGACATAGCTTACAAGTAAGACTGGAAACATTTCCCCAATGGAATACTTAAGGAACAAGAACCAGTTACTTCTCAAAAATATTGCCTGGTGTGCAACAAATCGTGATTGAATAAAATCCTTTTGATTAGACAGATGAATAAATTAATGAGTGACTCCACAGTGTGGAGGAAGAGTGTACTTTAAGTGGGATAATTAGCATCGGTATTGACATCCAGGGCCCATGAGGCTAAGCTCTGAGTCCCTCTGAGTCCCACTTTAGCTGAGAACTCTTCTGTTCGAATGTCAGATTCTCCATTCTCTACTTCCAGCGCATCCTCCTCACTGCCATGGAGAGGGTGGACCACTGGCCACCTCACTGACTCCAATGCACTACCTGCTAGAAACTATCTCTTCATAATTGTTAGGACAAATTTGGTTTTCATATATAATTTGTGAAATCATTTAGTAAGAATCCCTCATTTCACATGACACTTTACTGCACAGATACCCCATTATAGTCAATAAACTCATACATGAACATGTGCATGTAAACACACCACACACACATACACACACACATACACACACACCCCTACGCAAGTATGCACACATGCTCACACACAGAGCACACCACACACTTCAAAACTCACTCTGTCCCCTTCTTTCTCTGTCCCTCTCTGGTGTGTTTGTCTGTTGTGCTTACTGCTATGGTACTCTATGTGTCTGTCTACAGGAATCAGTGGGTCCCAGTGCTCCAGGTCACCCATGCAAACCACCAGTGGGAGGAGGTAGAAAGTGGTAATGTTGAAGAGAAGATTCTTGAATTTTGCAGATTTTCAACAATATCCTGAATCATCATTCCTGACCTCAGTGTCAAATCAGCATAAGGTGTAATAAATGCACTATAAAGGGCACCCCCTCCCACAGGCTGCATAGTCACAGGAGAGCTGAGAGGATGCTGTGTCTGTCACCTCCTCCATCTGCAGAGAGAAGCTGCACTGATGGGAAAACAGCAGAAAAGGGAGAAAAGCATGAGCTTCTGGGGGTGGTGAAGTCTGACTAAACTGTCTCTGATTTCCCAGACATCTCACTGTGGTGGTCTCATTTTACAGACTCAGCAACTGGAGCACTGAGGGAGCTGTGGGTTTCATGAAGGTCTTAGCTGCAGTCTCCTAGGCACTACTGCTCAGGAGCCTGTCCCTGCCAGCTGCCCAGGACAGTCACTGCTAATTTCAATGCCTCACTGTCCGCACCTATAGAATTGGGATGGTATCATTTGCCTTGTAATGGTCAGCCCACAGCAAATGGGCTTTCCACAAAAGTATGTTTCCTTTGCCTCTGATGTCCGGGTCTTGTTCTCCATAGGGAAACCTGGGTACCTGAGAGGCTGGACACCAAAGGTTGCCCAGAAACACTCCCAGGAATAACAAGACAAGTCCTGGAGTCAGCAATAAAACCTTGGAGTAAGTCATAAGACAAAATAGGAATGGAAAAAAGACTTGTTTAGGAGTTGGTTCCATTTTTTTTCCCCTCTAGTTTGTTTTTGTGTACTATTTTTTGTGGGAGGGGGGTGTTTTCCCTCCTGCTAAGGCATCACCATGTAGGCTCTTAAAACAAGGGGGTCCCCAAGCCACAGCTGACAGTGGCAGCTGCAACCTCTGACTGTCCTGCAGAATGGCAGGGAATCGAATCAAAAAGAAAAGCAAGTGGGCAACCTTTCCTCAGGGAACGTGAAACACAGTACCAGCCTTTCGTCAAACCCAGCAGACACAAGCCCTGATTGGAGGTTGCTTCGGAACAAAGGGAAATTGGTATTAAAAAAAAATCTCCTGAAAGCCAACTCAGCAGATGGTTTTCTCCTGAGCTCCAGGAGGGGTGGGGGTGGGGGTAGGGAAGGGATGCTGTGATAACACAACTGCCACCAGGATACAGATGACTGAAAAGTGACAAAGATGGGCAATGAGAGCTGACCTCTCACCCCAGAATTTCACAAAGGGTAATTACACCATGTGGCGGGTATCTGGGCCCGGAGGCTGACCATTTCCAACCTGCAGCTGTTGTCAGTCACAACCACGTTGGGGGTTTTATCAACAGCAGAGTGAAGCCAGGCAAAGAAGCTGTTGAAGGGAGCAATGGGAAAGCTTCCTGGGAGGCTATCGTTAGAATCTGTGGGAGCATGGCTCTAGAGAAGGGTACCCCTAATTCCATGGCTCAGTTAGCATTCCTCAGCCCCTGTATAGTTCACTTGGAGGATCTTCAGAACAATGTGTGGAAGCAAGAAAGGCAATATTGATCTCTTGTTAAATATGAGAAAACACAAACTCCTTTGTGAAAGACAGGCTGGGTATTTGAACTCAGAGCCCCAGTTTGATAACTGTCTCCTTCTAGCATGTGTCCCATGATAACTGTGAACGTAACAAAACAGGAAAGTTGCAAACTTACTTAAAACATGATGTGGCTTTCTCTACTTTTGTTTGTTTTTAATGAAGTTCAGTTTCAGAGTTCCCCATCAGGAACTGTATAAATGACACCATATCTCAGTGGTAAAAGGTGAGACCCACCTGCAAGTCTTTGATGACAATGTACAGCCAAGTGTTCCAGAAGGGCCCTTTCCTGAACTCTGCCTTTTCACTCCAAAGCAGGGTATTTTCCAAGATCCCACAAATAACCCGGGATTAAATCTCAGTGTGCTCATTAGGCAAGAAGCCTACCTCACTGGGGCATCTCTTTGCCCCAAACCAACCACTCCTGGGACCTGCAGACCTCCTGGCCCTCCCAGCTGGGCCAATCCCAGAAAGGAGCTATAGCCCCTGGGAAAATCAGGAATGCTCAGCTTCACACAGCCTAGACTTGAAAAACTGCACAAACCAGGACAGCTACAAGTCATTCAACACTTCTCACTTTAAAGATGGCCCCGCCAGAGAGCAGTGAGGAATCTTTCAATTACGGTGTCCTCTGCTAGAAACCAGGGAACCTAAGGGTTTGAGCCCACACCTCCCCTAGCTCCCCCAATTAGCTGTAACCCCAGGCAAGCAAGTTTGAAGGCCCTTTTCCAAGCCTATAAAACAAGAAGGATTAACAGTTACTTCCTTGAAATACTCAAGGAACATGCCAAAGGGAGGTAATGGTGGCACATCTGTGAGCATGCATTGTCAAAATATTTTCCATTCCATGTCCTACCTGAAACACATTTTGACAGTTTATTATATTTCCCCAGGATTTTCATAACTGTACTGATTTTGCCAGGGAAACCAAAGTTTCCTTGGTAACTTGGGGCAACCAGAAAGGGGCCCTGAAGAAGGTCCTTTGGGGACACAACCTTTATTGTATGATTCAGGTCAATTTCCAGGAGCTCTTTCTCCTGGGGTTGGGAGCCAAACATGGAGTGCACATGCAATGCCCCCCACCCCGGCTTTTTTCCCATGTGACTGTTGCTGATGGTCACTTGACTGGCCATGTTCTTGCGCTGAGCATGGCGTTCCTTCTGTCTTCTCTTCCTAACAACTACCTTTCTGAGCCCAGAAAAAAAACTGGATCAAGTTTAGGGAAAAAGAAGAAAGTAGACTGTGGTTGGCAATGTTGGACCCAAAGACTCCTGGCCAAAATGGAGGATGCTGACACTGTCTTAGATCATATGGCCCCTGATCCCTTGGCAGTTGCTTTTCTAGCTAGGTGGAAGTGCCACCCAAGGCTGCAGAAAACTTAAATGAGGGTTAACAAGTTGGTTGATGAGGGAGGGACTGGAATGACTGTCTATACAGAGGTCACAGATAGGTCTGTTTTCCTCCCCTGTGATCCTTGGGTGGGGCAAAATGGCATCTTGGAACTTCTCAGTTTCTCCATATGATCCCATAAGAAAAGCACCATCTATGAACACTGGGCAGACTTTCCCATTCCATCTGCCTCTTTCATGGCTCCTTTCCCCAGTAGATAAAGGAATCAAACAGAAATGAAAATTAAATGCAGGTGACATCTTTTGGTGATCCCAATGGGGGAACTGCCCTCCCTTGGGTGGAGACTATAGCATTCCTTCTTCTTTGCCTTTCCTTGGTTTGTTCTTTCAGGCCTATATACCTCAAGCCACTCACTCCTGATCCGAAAGCATGTCTTTTGCCACAGTTTGCAAATCTAACTCAGGTGCCTTTCACTGAAAAGGAATGGCTATGCCCTTGAATGTTTTCTGTGTATCCATATGGCCAAGGTGATAAGACCACTATGTTTCCTATATCAGAACACGGAGGTAATGTCAGACTTCTGTAAGTTCTTCTAATGCTAAGATGTTGTTTTATCTATGTACCAACCTGCTTCAGAAGGCATGGAGAGTTTCCCAGAATGGGTGGCTCTTTCTTTTTGGTTTTTGTCCCAATCACTCTAGGAAAGAGCAAACATCCCATCTGAGAGAGCTACCCATACCTTTCCCATGAGGGTGTTGAAGTAAGCTTGACCCTGCTTGATCAAGGAAACGTATGGATCCTGATGTTTGCTGGCCAGAAAGATTAATCTTTGTTGACTGCAGTAGCTCTAGAACTGTGGGGAGAGCATGCTATCCCAATTCTCAATAACATTTTGGAGGCTAGTTCTCCTCAACAAATGTAACTCTGGAATTGAGTAGTATGCTGCCATTCACTGATTCCCAGGCAACTAGTGAGTCCTGATGCTCTAGATTTCTATTGAGGGACCCTGTAGCTGTAATGGGGGGGATTAATCCCTAAACCTTAGAAAGAGAAAGACTAACCCATCTCCACATATTCTACCACCGTGATCCAATTCTATTTCTACTCCATCATACTTGTTGTTAACTCTTCCTTTGGATTTGCTTCAGACACTCCTATCTCCAAGGGTATGGAGATGTGTGGAGCTCCCCAAGTATTTAGATGTTCCCTTGAGAATTAAATTGGGTGGGTTGGGGGAATACCACCCACCTGCACTTTCCACCTGAATAGAATTTGGAAACAAATGGGCCAAAGCCATTCATACAAGCAATCATCTCTTTAGCAAGACTGACAGTGTTTAGTTCTGTTTGGGTTTGTTTCTCTTCTCATTCGATTGTTTATTTTTACAGTTTTTTTATGATAGAGACCTGATTCCATTGAGATAAAGGAACCGCTATAGAGAGGATACTAGCAGGGGCTTCCACCCAAAATTACAGGATATAATCCTTGAAGAGAGAGGTAACACCAGGCAATCGTTTCAATCCTAGCTGAGGAAGGAGTAAGCCCAAGAGTGCTGGAGTACAAACCAGTGGTTTTAATTCTTTAGTGACAATGCTCAGGGCTACCATCAAGGACACTTAGAATCTGAAGGAGGGCACTCAAACAGCCTGCTCACTTGGAGGGCCTAAGGTATGCAGAAGAGATTCCCTTTTCCACTGCAGAGGCTCTATGACTTCTCTTCCAGTCTCCATGGGGTGGATCATCATGGGACTTCTCCTTCCCCACAATATATTCTTCAGAGGTAAGATTAGTCCTATCCTCAGAATATAAGGCTAATATTTTACTGTAATACTGTCCTGTCTCAATACAAGCTGGCTGAGGGAAAAGCCAGTCAACAGATTAAAATCTTAAACTCTAATACCATCCTACATGTGGGTCTATTTTGTAGGAACCAAGGGAAATGGTATAAAAAGCCGTATGTTGAGGCCTTGACAGTGCTCTACCAGAACTGATGCTATACAAAGAAAACAAAGGCAGGAAACCAAGCTCTGTAAGACACACTAGGAGTGAAGGTTTGTGTTATCTATTCGCTTCTAAGTCTACAGCACTACCACAGGGGCTGTGTTCCTTTTCATCAGAGACATTCAGCAATAAAAAGTAGCTGGAAAACATCTCTAATGACCACTTCTACATGACTGGACAACTATCATCCATGGACACAATCTAAACACATCTCCTAAATTGATTTTCTCTTTCCTATAAACTTTCAAAGCCCAGCTCTCTGTCTTCACTATGCAAGGACCCTAACTTCCAGTTGCCTTCCCTAATGGCCTACGCTTACCCTCATGCCAGGCCTATTGCTCTGTCTTTCCCTTTTACTTTCCAAATAACTTAGTAACCCACTTCTTGAAACTTACTAACTAAACCAAATAATTAGCCCAAGGATTCTCAATAATATGGGAACCTCGGCTACATAGACTTATCTGTAAAAGAACACGTCCTTCTCAAAGTTAACAAAGATCCCAAATGCCCCAAGGACATGACCACCTTATAGGAGTGAAGGTACTTGAGGCACTGCCTGCAGACAAAGGAAAGCAGAGGTAAGGATCCCTCAAGAGCTGACCTTGTTCCCTGCAAGGATAGACACTGAAAATATTCCCTACTGACTTAACTGTGTCCTGTGTATTTATGTTTCTTGTCATTGTTTCTAAGCCATTTTATGACAATGTGAAACAAAACTCACTTTGTCCCTAAACTTCCCCCAAATAACTGTGTACCAAACCTCTGACTGCTGAGATTTTTCATTCATGTTTTATGTTTCATGAGCTATTTTTACTTTAATTTGTTTAGTGTTTGATATAACTTTTAAATGTGTGTGTGCTTATGCATGAATGCAAGTATTTAAAAGGCCTTGTAAGTACATACTTGTAAACTAAGGTAATCTTAAAGCTTACAAAGATATATGCGTGGGTGTGTTAAATGCTTCATAAAAACCTCAAAATGATACTTGTTTATATAAAACAGTATTCATTGAGGAGCCTAAGATAAAGTTTCATTAGGCTATAAAATTTAACATTGGGTACAGAGATAATAACATTTTTTTCTAAAACAGGTTTTCACAAACTATTTCATATGTGTAATAAATGGCTTAAAAATAGGACAAAATGCTTTGAGTTGGTTGAGATGCCTTTGGATGATGTACATTGTAAACTCTTCTAGGGTCAATTGCTATGAATTTATTTTTCAAGACTAGCATTCATATAGAATTATTAAATACAAGATCTCATTAAGGTTGTAATACATGTAAAATGAGAGATATACATGTTTGTCAAATATCTCTATTAAATTTCCTTTTCAAGGTGGGGATTACAGAATATAAAATACCATCAAACAATAACATTCAAAATCTAGGTAAGCTTACTATATATAAAGAACAGCCTCCCCCAAGAACAGGCATTAAAAGCACACCCAAAATTTTGGCTCTTGCCTCTCAAAGTCAACTATATCAGGGGACTTTGAGGCCACTCCCAAAGGGTCATGCAGCTCTGGGTGGCCTCCTGATTGGGGAGGCCATAGAGACCCAGATGTTAGACAATGCACTTACACAGAAGAGAGTAAAAAGAAAATACCCTCAACTAAACCTACCATGGAGAGAAAAGGGTTAGTTTGCATGACAGAAAAACACATGTAAAGATTAAAATAATTTATAATGATAATTTTGTAAATTAGACTTTCAGGTTTTAAAGGCCTGGATTATACTCTCAGCGTGAACTACTGACATGCCATAGAGAAATCACAGCCTCCGCAGCTGTAATCAGATTAAAGCACCCTCATGTCCTTCCTAACTACAAACAAAAACTGTTTGTACATTCCTGATCATTCTGCTAATGTCTACTTCGACGTACAAGTTCTACAAAATCAGATGGCAACCATGCCAAATATCACTATCCCAACAGTAAACAGCTTTGGGGATAGATCTCATGATTTTCTTGGTCAAAATGGTATATGTCTATCATCATCTTAATAGTGATTATGTTAATTTTTAGACCTTCTGTCTTAATAACTGTTCTATTAGTGTGAAGAGGCACCATGACCAAAGCAACTCTTACAAAAAAAAATTCAATCAGGGCTCTGCTTACAGTTTTATACAGTTAGTCCATGGTAATCATGGCAGGAAGAAGGCGGGCATGGCACTGGGAGTAGTGGCCGAGAGCTTATACCCTGATCAGAAGTCAGCCAGTGGAGAGAGACTTGTGCCTGCCACAGGCTTTGGGAACCTCCAAGCCCACTCCTAGTGGCACACCTCCTCCCATACCTCCTAAAACTTCCCAAACAGTTCCACTCACTTGATTTGCACCTCTGCCATCAACTGTGCAGGGAAACACGATAGCATTACAGGAAAAAAAAAAAAAAACAGTGAAGGCACCTGAATTTGGCCAGCAGGATCCACTGAAGATAGATATGATGGCTAAGACCATCAGAGTTAACGAGAGGCAACATTGATTTGATGAGGTCCCTTGCTTTCAGTGTACATCAACAAAAACAAAGCTACCAGAAAGCTGATATGGCTCAGCGTCATAGTTTAGAGACACCTACTTCACAGCAGGCAAGGCTGCAATCCCACAGAGCTCTAGGGGCCAAATCACCCCTTGGTAAAGTAGTCTACTCTGTGAGGTCTCCATACTTAAACACCTTTTAAGAAGGACAGTGATGAACCAGTGTTCCTAGCACAGGAACTAGGGTCATTTGACATGAGAGATCTGAAGAACACTTTGAGGAAGTGGAAATGTTTAGGTTTTACAGAAGATAGGGAGAGTGCAAAGCATGAAGGAGCCTTCTAAAACAAAAGCTGCCTGGAAGTGGCAAGTCCTGTCCCTTGGAGCCCCAGATTGGCAGCCGAATAACATATATTTGGATGGGGAGTTTTGTTTCTCTGAGATGTTTTAGAAGAAAAGTTCAAAGTATCTACACTTCTGGTGACACCAACGTTCTGAAATGTGACAGGATTGTGGGTCTATCCTGCCTTCTGACGTAAAGCTTCTTTTGACACTCCAACTCCACTCCCTCCCCCCACCTTTCCCCTCCCCCCACCTACTGACCAAGGATTGATTCTAACCTGCTTCAATGGGTTTGGTTGGTTGTTCTCAAATCCCTGATGGGATTCTGAGCCCAGTGTGTGTGTGTGTGTGTGTGTGTGTGTGTGTGTGTGTGTGTGTGAGAGAGAGAGAGAGAGAGAGAGAGAGAGAGAGAGAGAGAGAGAGAGAGACCCAAAGCTCAAAGTGACAGTACCCTGCCATTTATTAAATTGGGAGTATTCAAGTAGGAAAACTGGAACATCTCAGAGAAAGTGGAAGGAGGAGTCAAACACCCAAATAAATAGCTTTCTACCTCCCTGTCTCCCAAAGGAAAGAGATGGAGAAACCATGAAGAGTTCCATTGTTCATTCTAATAGATCACTCCAGGTACACCCTGACCCACTGGGAAAATACCTGCTTTAAGTTAGAACCCAAGGGTTGCAGGATATGGTGAAGAGCTTATAATTTCAGATCTGGCTACTTAATCACAAAACTCAACAGGTAAACCAGTTGTCCTGGCATAGAAGGCTACTTGTACTCCTATGCACATTTCTCTTCATAATTGAATACTTTTATTGTCAAGGTACAAGGACCCTTCTTAAGGGCTAGAGGCCACACCTCCTATTCCTCACTGTGAAATTTTCCAGTGCAGGAGGCAAAGACCCTCTAGGAAAAATACTAAATAAACAAGGTCTAGAAAACACACAAAGCAATCTGTAAATGATACTAATGATGATTATCAAATGGCCTCACAAGGTAGGAGCTGCTTGAACTTTTCAGAGTAAAGAAAGGCCTCTATTGTTTTCCTGATGAGGTTACAGGTCAATGGGGAGGGGAGGGAAGTTGACTCTGGGCAGGGAGGTACAGTTAGGGTGCCTCAGTGGGGTGGGTTGTGTTGTGATACAACAACAGACAGCAACTTCAGAGAGAAACATTTGGGGGCCTTGCCCTCATGGGATCTGCTGGGATACTCTGGGAGCTCGAAAAATACCCAATGAACAGGCCTCCTGCAATGTGTGTCTCCCTAGCAGATATTATTCTGACACACTTCCATGGAACTGTGTCTCAGCTTACACACTGTTGACACCAGGGGCTTGCTGCTTCTCCTTCAACTACTTTAGTACAATTGTTATGATACTGTATAGCCAAGAGTCATGTAGGTATCTATATGTTGAAGCTCTGGCTTTGTGTATCTGCACTCATTACCTTTAACTCTGTTAACTGTCTTGTCCTCTGTCCCCTGGCCACTGATCCTTCCTCTTTGGGGTGAGTCCCCACAGGCTCATTGTCACTCTGAGGGTCAAAGTGAAGCCCATCCCCCATAACAGATGGTCCCGTACAATTGATGAATTTATAGTTTATCGTGGTAACAAAATCCCAAAGGTACATGACTTAATGCTTCATGGTGAGTGCTTGCCTTTACTGAATGCTGCCAGAAACTGGCTAGGTCTCTGGCCCTGGCTGTGGGAATGCCCCTGCCACATCCTTGTGGTCTGGCCTTGGCTCCTTTCTGCAGTACCCAATCACCCCTGGCCAAATAACCTGCCTCTGAAAAAACAATGTTGGTGGGCATGTCCTAGGATGTTTTGCATGTAGCGCCTTGAAAATAGGTTGTTAATTCATTACACTGGCAGGAATGCTAGGAGTTAAAGCTTGGATAGGGGGACAAAAAACAATTGTTCCTATTACCTTTCATAAAAAAAAAAAAAACTAAAGAAATGCAAACCAGTCCTCAAGGGGCATGCCTGTAATCCCAGTACAGGAGGAGAGAGACAGGAGGATGGTGATTTAAGGCCTGAACTACACAGCAAGACCTTGTTTCAGAAGAATGCAAAAAAAAGGAAATAGGAAATGAAACTGAAGGCTTTGTGGGAAAGCAGGGACAGCAGGACTTTCTGTGGGCGTGAACTGCAAGGATGCAGAAGCGGCCGCTGTGCGAAGAGCAGCAGTCGGGCTGCTGACAGCTGAACGGCGTGTGGAAGTGGTCCCTTTGACACTTGAGAACTCTCATTCTGAATCACCCACCGTCTCTCACCGTAGTAACCTTGGCTTGTGACCTAAATGACCTTTGCAGAGACAGAAGACCTTTAACACCTCTCGAAATAAATCCCATAGCAATCTTCCCACTGCCTCACTGCCACTACCCGAACCTCGCCAAAACCCAGCCACTCCGCATCAGCAGGTGCCAGTGCAGTGTAGAGGTCACTGCGCCTGTGCCACCCGGAGAGGTCTCTGATGCATCATCAGAGAAATGAAAGACAGGAATCGAAGCAAGGAAGGCTTGCCAAGAAAGCAGCCCAGCTTCCTCACAATGACAACAGGGAAATGATGTGTGGTCCCTGAGATCCAAGCAGCCCATTAAGTCGGGAAGGGCTAGGCTAGCAAGTCCAAGCACAGGCTCTTTCACTGTGGGGTCCTTACCTGGAACACACATCTGGCCACTGAGACAAAGGTGTTGTTCACACCTAGGGTCTAGGAATGGAATTTCCCCTGAACAATACTCGGGTTTCTTTCTGGTCCTTGTAGCACACTGACCCTGAGTGACCCAGAGATAACCCAATAAAAAAGTAAACATAAAAAAGTCCTTGGAGAAATCTGAGGAGGAAGAGAAATTGACCACCAAGATAATATTAAACCCAGAGAAAGCAGGCCAGCTTGATGATTTAAATTTACTCTTAGAGAGTCCCAAACCCAGAAGAAAACAAACAAACAAGAAACAGTCAAAAAAGAAATGAGGTTATGGTGGGAAATAAGTAAAACATAGCAAAAGGTGGGAGAACCTTACCTCTTTCAGAGCTCAACTCCCTTATGCCCTCCATTACTTAAGGGCTTTCCATTTGCTCTTCTGGGGGGGGGGCGTATGTCGGGGTAGAGAGCACTATTTGGTGATAAAACCAGTTGCCTAGATTAAGGTCAAACATCTCCATGTATTGTAACTGACACTCGTAGAGCGCACTCCAGGTCTGATGAGCAGAATGACTCTGAAAGTTTTCAGTGAGAATTCAGACATGGAGACTGAGGCAGGCAACACCTTCTGCCTCGGGTTTTTATGACGGAAGCAGAGCTGGTGCTGGGGTGCCAACTCCACCTACAATGTGCTCCCTTCTTCCTTACCCTTCCCATGAAATAATCTCTCTTGCCTGGGAAACAATACTTCCAGAGGAGGGTCAGACACCCCACAGGTGCTATCTTAACTATGAAATAACCAAACGCTCTTCCCTTGTTAAACATCTCCTGGGTGATGAATAAATAGGAACGTGTTACTTTAAGACGATAAATAAATAAGCGTAGTCAGAAATAATTAATCAAGAAGATAAATTCAGCCTTTTACAAAGAAATGCTGGCAGGACCTGCCCCGCTGGTCAGGTGCAGCTGTGGAGGCAGAAGAATCAGAGACCCAGAAGTTGGAAACACTACATTCCCATGCTCAAACAAGCCACAATAGGAAGAGACAAGAGAAGGCGTGCTCCAGAGTAATGGCAACAGAGGGGCACCTGAGGCACAGCAGGAAGAGGGACTCAAGCTGATGTTCACAGTGACCAGACTAGAAGGAGGAACAGTGACCAGACACTCAGCTCTCAGAAGTCTCAGCTGAGGTGACTGGCAGTCACAGCCTCTGCCCAGCAGCCCACAGACACCCATTCCTCACCTCCTCAGCAAACCCATGGCCAAGAGAGAAATGTGCCACCCCACCTACTCCAGAAAAGGTGGGTAACTCTGGAGGAGACCATCTTTGTTTGCACTCGCTTTATACCCAACAGTGCTCCTTCTTCCATCTGCACCACATCCCAGGCCCCAAATACCCCTTCTTACTCATGGCAAGTCCTTCTGCTGGTGTTACGCTTACAGACTCCAAACAAACCCATTCATGCCTCTCAAGCTGATATGATCCCTGCTTTCCATCCATAACACCGAACTTCATTTCCCATACTTGATGTGTTTGACAAAAAGGAGGCCTTGTATGAGGATGAGTGAGCAAAGGCTTTCCGGGAGAGATTTGCACTTAAAAAACAACACAAAATCTGCCCAGACACATGATGGTAGCCAAGGATGAGTCCTATGCATATGCTTTATCACAGGGGACACCTGATAATAGGAGGTAGGAGTCCTTGGCACTAGCGGAATGATTTCTCCTGATTTAAACAGCCAGGAGGGGGAATGAAATTATGTCAAAAATCATGAAATAGAAGTTATATTTGCATGAAAGACAAATAAATTTAATAACAGCCCTATGGGAAAATAACACTTAAATTCATCAGGAAGCTACCTTATATACCCTCTTCCATGCTTGGAAATAAAGAAAATGCATTCAAATGTGGTCCAGCTGGTGTGAAAGGAATGATGGCTGTTCAAGGACTACAGACATCAGCTTTAGAGCATACCAGGACCTTACCCTGTCTAGCTCATGCTCCCTCAAAGCAATCCAAACCCATGGTATCTTCCTCTCTCAAGGAATATTTACAGGCGTGATCTGTCATAGGGGCTGGCAAGGAAGGTTACTCCAAGCCAATCAGCCAATAGAAGACTAGCAGGTTATGCAACTCAATAAATCAGAACTCTTACGATGACATGTGCTGAAATAAATTACCCATTCCCCCTAGTCTCTCAAGTTACATCATGTAGACATTTTCATCTAGATTTGTCAGACGAGGAAACTGGGCTTCAGCGAAGTTATAATGCAGATCCAAATAAACAGAGCCACTTGGCAGCCAGCGGAGTGACTGTGTCTAGGACGCCCCACCCCTTCTCTTGCAGTTGAATTTAGACCAGTGTCTCTAATCCCGTGTCTTCACACAGAGCTGCTTAGCTGTGAGCTGAGAGAATCCTCCGATCTGTCAGTGACTGGAGTGCCTAGCCTCATGTGTGTTTTGAACTGGAACTTGCCTCTGAGAATCATCTTCATGGTCTCTGCTGTTTTTATTGACTGGCCTGAAACAGAGCCAGACCAAGCACAAATAATGATGTTACTGACATGAGTAACTTTAAGATGCAACCGAGTAGGTGATCTGACAAGAAAAAAAGGCACTTGTCTGCCATCTCTCTGCAAAGCCCTGGAAATATGTTGTGAGAATCTACAACCACCAAACACTGCTTTCACACTTCTCATGAGCCGATGGTCATGAGGCGTCTCCTGAAGGCCATCCAGACCCCTATGCTAGGTCACTGCACTCCTTAGAAAACTTACTCAGTGAAGCCCATTCTGTATGGAGGGATACCTTGCCCAACCTAGACACAGAGGTGCAGGGAGGGGGTGGAGAGGTGCCTTGGTCCTGCCCCAACAAGATAATGGAACAGACTTAGTAGACATCTAGGGGAGGCCTTACCCTCTCTGAGGAGCAGATGGGAGGATGGGGGAGCAGGAGGAGAGGAGGGAGGAGGAGCTGGTATTGGAATGTAAAAAATAAATTAATAATAAAAGAAAAAAAGATAAGTTCATCAGCCTTGCGACAGTGGGATGCTCTTTCTGTGAGTTCTTCCATCGAAGTGATGATAATCACTCACCATCCACAAATGCTCTCCAGTTTGGAGGGTCAGTTCCTACTTTCAAAATTTGGAATGAAAGTGCTACAGAATACCAGACATCCTCATCATCATCCCAAAGCTGAAGACCATGTGTAATGGCCATGAACACAGTAAAGAGAGTGTTTGTGATGGGTTATCATCACATTACAATTCTCCCAGGGAGCATTCCTCCTCTAAAACAGAAAATCAAGGGGAACCCAATCGAACTTAGCTTTGCCTGCAGCTGTCAACAATCCCCTGAACAAACTATTAATCCCTTCTTGAAAATAAAAGAAGGTACTGTAACCATCAACTTCTGCCAGCTTCCAGACTTGAACCCTGAGTCATTCGAAACGAACCAAACTGAAACAAAACCCTTGCCATCCTGAAACCTGTCTTCCCGTCAGTCAATGAGGGAAACATTTTGGGAAAAGGGGTAACGAGTGCAAGTACCCAAAGTCAGAGACTGATAGCACGTGCTTTTCGAAATGGCTCTTCACCTTACTTTTTTCAGAGGCAGGGTCTTTCTCTAGACCTGGAGTTTAGCAAGACTAGCTGTCCAGGAGGCCCCAGCCACCTTCCTCTCTCCACCTCGTAGGAGGCAGGACTGCTGATATACCAGACACAATGTGGTTTTTTGTTTTGTTTTGTTTTGTTTTGTTAATGTAGGTTCTGAGATCCAAAGGCAGACTATGCACGCCTGACAAGCTCTTTACTGACTGGGCTTTCTCCTCTGCCTGAAACATTTTGTATTAAGACCCAGTTAGTAAACAGTTGAAGCTCTACAGGCCACAGTGTCAGGGTGACAGCTGCTCAACTCTGCCATTGCAGTCTCAGACAAAATGTAATCAAGTGCTCTTGGACTCACTCCATTAAAACTTTATTTATGGACACTGAAATTTGAATTTCAAAGAAGTTTAAAATACTTCAAAATATTTCCCTTTCTTTGATTTCTAAAAATCTTTTCAGAAATATAAAAAAAATTTTTGTGCGTGGGCTGTAGAAAAACAGGAAGGAGGCTGGACTTTGCCCACAGGCTGTGGTTGTCAACCCTTGCTCAATGTCAGAACAGGAATCCAAATGCCCCCAAGAAAACGTCTCCACCCACTCAAGGACCAGGTCCATGTGACCTATTGGCACCTCCTAGAGTAGGACTTGGTTCTTAGTGGCAAGTCTATGCACACATTTTCAAAACAGGGCTCACTCCTCTAAAATAGTCAAAAGTCTAGATCTCAGAAATAGGTACCAATCTGTTAGTCACAAGAGACTATCTCCATCTTTTCTCTGTCCCTGTCACCCATCACATACTCCTGATTTATTTAAGGTAAATTCTGCAAGTGCACATCACTGAATTTTTCCATACAAACAACAAGCAAGATTTTCACACGTACCCTCAACTTCAGTTTTTGCTTTATCTCTGCAAAATGTCAGGAATTTGAAGTGTAATAAAGTTAGCATTCTAATCCAATAGAGATAAGAGAATGTTCTTGTCATCTATCAAGGAATCACAACCTCGTGCTCCCAACTTTATATGCTCATTCCTGGAAAGTAACAACTTTCAATGAGAATGAATGTAGAAAAGATGCAGATATAAAATATTAAGCAAACGTGTAAGAGCTAAAATATTTTATAAATTATTCCATCCCAGTGACATCATAAAATACAACTGCAAATTGGAATCTGCCCCCCCCTTCTTTTCCACTCCTTCTAACAGTGTGGCATAAAAATGCTTACCACACGAGAAAAACCACATGTTCAAATAAGGCATTTCATCTTCCTTTCTAACAAAAACACCATGCTTCCTGGATGGGAATGGTTAGCCTCATTCACACTTTGGTTTAGACTACATTTGGGGTTGAACACCCAAACTGTGAACTGCTACTCAAATCCCAGTATGGAAGGAACAGAGAGATATCATCCAAGATACCCCATATCCCAACCGCACCCCACACCACACCACACCACCTCCACCCAGGCAGTTCAGTAACAAAAAAAGAACTGGGCCACCTCAGTGGTCAGAGACAACAGCAGTCAGTTTCAAAGCTGGGGACACACAACTCCAAAGCAACAATGTCACTTTATAAGTGACTCAAAAGTTCCTATCAGGTATGAAGATAACCTTTGTTTTCAAAACAGAGAACTCATTAACCACTGCAAAGTTGTAATGGGAGGAGGGAAGTGTGTGACCCACATGTTCTGGCAAATGAAGCCAACAGTGTTCCTCTGTGTCCCCAAATGATACCATAGCAGCAGCGAAACAAATGTCCTCATTTCCTGGAATAGAGGGGCTTCTGGATGAAGTTTTAAACACAGGACAAACTTGTCGAGCCAACAGTGAGGAACTGTGATGCCTGAGAAAAGCTTCTGCAGGCTCACATGTCTCTGGTTTTCAGTGCAAACTACCAGTGTAAACACCTGCCATGAGCATGGCCACCGCTCTGCTCCTAAGACCTTTACTCGTTTTGTTGAAGGAATACCGTGAAGCCCTTATGGCCACTGGTGACAGGAACATTCCAGAGCACTGTTGTGCCACTCCAAGTTGTTACACCACATCTAGCACACATAAATAATTGCACATCGCTGAAAGAAAGAACTTGATTAATATCGATCACTTGAACCCAAAAACTTTATCAACAAGATTTTCTTTCAGAGCCATGCCCAGGCCATGAAGAGTCCTGAAGGCAAAAGGTTTCTGGACTGGGTCAGTCTTCTGCTATTTGAGGCTGAGTACCATATTCATCCCCAGAAGGAAGGTAACTAATTAACCCCGCTACACACACACAGTAGTTCAATAAAAATATAGACTGATTCATTCCCAAGGAACTCATACTACCAAGCACCTTTATCTGCGTGCTTGTGTTTGACATCTACTAGGACAGTGAACCAAATTCACTTCACACAGAGCCTTAAAGCTCACCACGTCTCAGACCAGGCATCAGCCAGTTGTACCCTAGACACTCACCTTCTCTAGTTGCCCCCTCTAGCATTGCTCTCTAATGGCTTGCTTCCAGGGTAACTATCTCGGGACCCTACAGAATTCTCTGTCACAATGAAAACAGGGCTTCTCAGAGCATTCACCTCAGAGAGACCTACAACACTAACAAATGAAACCAATAGTGACACTTCTGACTGTTCTGACTGACCAGCTATGAGAACAGATGCAAATGTTAAGATGAAAACAAAACAAAAACACATCTCAAATTTTTGCAGGACTTGGCTGACCTGGCATGTAGACTATTGCTCAACCAACAGGGTATGCTCCCAAGTCGTAATTTCCCAGTATCTTATGTTTCCTAGGTGAGTATTAAATATAAAATGACCAACTCAGCATATACATATTATATCAGAGCCTTCGACCACAGGCCCTAAACATTCTATCAAAGAGGCTGATTCACAGATAAATATATTCAGAAGTAAATTGACCTTTAAAGTAGGTGAGAGAGTGGCAGAAACAGAAACCAAACCAAACTTGCAAGGCACAATTTCCTACCTTCTTTTTGGAGTGGTTTCTTTCTTCTTCCTTTGTAGCTTTGCTATTTTTCCCAGCACGAGACACCTTCTGGTCCCCAGACTGCTTTATGGTGATCTTGATCTCAGGGGGGCATATATAGTTCTCCAGGTTTTTGGGGGGTTTCTTAGCCCGCTTTGTGGTCTGTATCTTTAGCTTCAAACTCCCCTCGGTGAAGTTGGCCTCTTTGATGGAGAACTCCTGCTCTTCCAAGCCATCTCCAGCCACCCATTTCTCACTGTCTGCATTAGAGTTGCAATCCACATCGCGTCCTGAACCCAATTCATCCTCTTCCTCTGGCTCCATGCGTTCTCCACCCACGGAAATGCCTTTCAAAGGCTCTCCTGGACAGCCAGGAGCTGCTGGAGACTTAGATGAGGAGCCTGGAAGGAATTCTGATTCGCTCCCTCTTTGCCGGGAGCTACTTAAAATTTCTCTGGATTCCATGATAATCCTACAGTCTTCAGGAGTTCTTGTGAGGGAGAAGGGATGAAGGGAAGTAGAAAAGATGGAAAGAGAGGACACCCAAAATTCCAAGAACAAAGTAGTCCAGCTGCTGGGTTCAACGTCCCAAGAACGGAGATGCGGTGAAGTGCTCAGAAGAGATCAGATCTGCAATTGAGAAGCAGAGATAAGTGGCTATGGCTGGAAAGAACTGGACCCCAAAAGACGCAATCCCAGCTTCTAAAGTCCTTCCCACATGCCTACAGTATCAGAAAATCAGTACGAAAGCTCCCATATCGAAACTGAATTATCCTAGAGCACAAGGGGAGCATACCCACACATGCCGTCATGATGGGCTATTATTACTTTTACAGCTGCAGGCCCAACAATAAGGATGAGAGGTGAGACCTCAGCCAGCAACAACTGGAGGTTTCTCCCACTGAAGTCACCGCGGACCTGACACTAGTAAAACCAACTACAATGAAAGGAAACTCAGTGCTGATACAGGTCTGGAGGAACTGTATCCGGGTAGCTGCTATTGTCACTACCGCTCTTCCATCTGAGGACTAGTTTGCAAAATGAACAACATTCTCCACTGCCCCTGAGAAGCCGCCCACCCGACTCCCTTTCTAGAGGACAGGTATCCTTTAGTCTACCTACCTCCTGGCTCTTGACCTTCACTTACTCAAATCACACATTATCCCCATTATGCAAAGTTTTCTAGCTTTTGTTTCTACTAGTTTGTTTCATTTGCTTTGGGGGTTTTATCTTTCATTCTGTGAGATGGGGGTCTCATTCTGTAGTGTAGGCTGGCCTGAATTCATTGTATCTCTCAGACAGAACTCAGATTTGTGGCTATATTCTTGACACAACCTACCAAATGCTGGGATTTTATACACCTGGCAATTTTTTAAACCTCTGTGAAATGAGAGCTGATAAGAAAACCAAAACATTTCAATAGGAAATTCCTAACAGCACCGGGATTAATACAAAGCAGACTTTTAAATGATTGTATCAAAGAAACATAAGGTATCTAATCATCTGCCACTTGTATAAAATATGCATTTATACAATTTTAACCATTCTTGCATCTTGGAAGAAAGACCTTTTTGTCCACATAACAGAATAACAAAGAAAGAGAGAGAGAAGCAACATTTCACAAGCCATCGAAAGAGTCAGGAATCTTTCCAGTATCTTCTCTGCCCTCTTCCCTCCAAGATTAAAAGAGAAAAATCAGGCTTTCTCCAGACAATCCCAGGATGAGTCTACTATCCTTCCCTCTTACTTACCCCATGCCTAGTTAATTTATTCCCTAGTTCAGACTCATAATTGCAAAAGCCAAAGGCAAGCCCAGCTGTCCACGAGAGAGCCTAACATCCCAGAGATATATGAACTGCCATGTCTTCTAGCTGGGGTCTCCTTCCTTCTGAGTCGTCCGTCCTTCCTACCCACTGAGCACTGCCCCTGCTGCCAGCAGGAAACATTCCTGCACACTTTCTGTTTCCACCTATGATCCAATCAGTTTAAAGAACTGGTCATCCTACCAAGTGCCTACCAAGTGTGCCCAATGAGGCTTGTAAGGACACATTGAGAACAGCTAAGAACTGGAACCTGACAACTGAGTGTGTGGCTTCTGGCTCTGAAACCACTGTATTCTCAGCCGGGCCCTGCTTATATTTCTAAAACGTCACACAGCCAGGCAATGGTGGTGTATGCCTTTAATCCCAGCACCCAGGAGGCAGAGGCAGGTGGATCTCTGTGAGTTTGAGACAAGCCTAGTCTATACAGAAAGCTCCAGGACAGGCTGCAAAGCTACACAGAGAAACAATGTCTCAAAAAAGCTTTTATATATCATATTTAAGTCAACTCCCTGCAGTGGCATATGCTTGTGATCTCAGTATTTGGGAAACTGAGGCAGAAAAAATCAAAAATTCAAAGCCAGCTGGGCTTCATAGTGAGTTCCAGGAGAGCCAGGAGCATTTAAACAGACCCTATTTCCAAACAAACAAGCAATAGTCTTATCAAATCAACATCCAGGGACAGACATCAATGCTGAACCCTAAGGTATCAAGATGCCTTAGGACATGACTTGCTTATTATAGGGGGAGTCCAGTAGGCTTCTTTTAGTCTATACTCCAGCTCGGAAGTCACTTCCCACCCCTAAGGACAGCAATGCCCAAGGCTTACTCCCTTAGGCAGGAATCACCAATATTATACTTTAATTGGCCAGTAACTATTACCCTCAAGCAAATGTGCTGATACAGGAGTAAGATAAGGCAAAGACTTCCTCGGAAGTTCTTAGCAATCTATCTGGACCTCAAACCAGAGCGGGCAGATTCTGCGAGAAGATGAAACACAAACTACAAATAAAAGATTGGATATGACATGGGTATATAAGTATTACTAAGGAAGCGCCTCACATTTAAAACTGATTAGCTTCAGATTTTAAATTATTAATTACATGAGTCAATAATTATTTAGATACAGCAGTGAGAGATTCACAAAAATGAAAATCTAATTCAATAAGCGTTTTCCCAATTCCTCGGAAAATCCTAAGATAACAATGAAAATATCCTTTGCTTCAAGAGGATCACATTCTTGATTAGAGATTTGAAAAGCAACTCTGAAGAAACCTACAGCACCAGCACAGGAGAGCTACAGCACCAGTGCAGGAGAGATTCAGCAGCAAAGTAGGAGAGCTCCTGTACCAATACAGAAAAGCTAAGGCACCAATGCAGGAGAGCCACGGCACCAATGCAGGTGAGATATGGCACCAGCACAGGAGAGCTACAAGAAAAGCACAGGCTCTTGCTGGGACCTTGGACAACTATTTAAAAAAAGAAGAAGACCCCGTGGGAATAGCACTAGCGTGATGGATTTTCATCACTAGGGATGGTTAGCATGCCTGACCCATAAGCCAGAGGACCTGAATTAAGATTCACAGAACCCACTCCAGCACAAGGTGGCTTGCTTGTAATTCTAGCCTCGGGAAGTAGAGAACAGGTTTCCAGGACTGAACTGGCTATGAAGACCTATGATAGCAATCTCAGACTTCCACACACATGTACACACAGTTGCATGTGGGCAGACATACATGCATGCGTGCATACACACTCACACAAACACTTGCCTACATGCAAACAGATGCACATACCGCACTTAGCTACACCATGAGAAGAAATAAAGAATGGGGTAAAGAAGGACAATAGCAGAGTACAGGCAGTACAGCACATGGCAGAATGTGCGCCAGGAACATGTAGGATTGTGTCAAGGATAGAGCAAACTGACGTGTGACTAAGGGGTGTGGCAACAAGTAGGACTAGTGAGAAGTACAGCAAATAAAAGGTTACAGCTGGATCATGGAATCCTTGAATGACAGACACACCAGTGAGTTTGGATTTCATCTTAGAGGTAGTGGGAAGTCAGTAGGGGAAGGAACTCTATCAAAGCTTGTTTTAGGGCAGTGCAATCCTGATTCCACTACAGGATTAGGAACCCTAATACTAAACAGATAGTTGATCCCCAGCTGAAATCTGATTGTGCTTTTCTGAAGACCCAGACCAGCTGGGGTTTGGGGGACAGCTGGAGTTTCTCATAACACACACTGTAGATGAAATAATAAGGCCGCTTCAAACATTCCCAAGTTACAAACATCCACTCAGGACCTACCATCCTGGTCTCTCACATAAGAGTCTAGTTTCAAACAATGTTGCTTACTAAGTGGAACTGACTACTGCTCAGTTCAAACATGTTTCCACAGAGTTCTTTCTGCACTGGCATTTTCATAGAACTAGTCCCTGCATTTGCTGTCTGTCATCGATCCATGCAATCCCCAAGCATATGATCAGTCCTCTCTAAAAGTTTACACCACGAAGGAATAAATGAAAAGTTAACACGCGAAACAACCCTGAACCTTCCCATAATTCCAGGTTATTCCCCAATGTTTGCATCTCCATAGTGACAATTTTACAAACTCTTGGCAACAGCACTCACTCTCCGGCCTGACTTACATTTCACCTGGCTGTATAGATTGCCTAAGTATCTGTCTTGCATTGCCTTCTAGTTGTTTTGAGCACATACATCTTATTTTGCTAATTCAACAGCAATTGAGTCTCAAGCTTAGGCCAGCCACAGTTGAATAATGTTCACACTGAATGTCATTTCCATCCTGAGATGGAGCTTGCTGGAAGCCGTTTCTGAATGGAAATGCATTCACCTCTGACAGCTATTCAAAGTCATTCTTCGACATCAGCTCCACCCACCTAGAAGCCTAATTTTTCTGACTATGCTGGGGTTGGAGATCCAGACCCTGTGCCCACATGAACCCATCACCTTAAAAATTCTAAAATAAAAAAAAAAACTTTTCAAAAGCACAGAAACTAAGCTGTCTGTTGGCTTCCCGTGCCCACAAAGGGCTGTTCTTCCGTTACCTCAGCACATACCTGCACGCCTACACACACGGTTTGAGTTCTGTGGTGGGTCCGGGGAGACAACTTCCAGTCCTCTTGTGATAAGCCCCGCCAGCACACACATATGAGCACCATCACACTCTCAGAGCTGGGAGAGCCCAGGCAAGGTGAAAGCGTGTTGACCTGTTCACATTCCTGCAATTGGCGGCTGGCGCGGAGAGGGCGGCACACAATGAACACTCTGTACTTGCCTCCCTGCCTCCAGTGCAAAACAGACTGACCCTTCTGTGGCTGCCTGGAGGGCTGTCATGCAGGCACTGAGACAATAAAAGTGGCCTGGGAAATAAGTCTTCAGCAGGCCCTAAGAAACAGTAGAGCAAGGAAGCCCCAGAGGTCTTAGAACGCACACAATGAGACCAGAGTGTGGCAATGGGGTCTCTACTCCTGCTCTGGCATTCAGAGGCAATGAAATGCCAGCCGGACAAGTCTCTCTGCGTGCCTGATCCCACACTTCGCTCAACAACGATGTAACACTCTTCGCTTTGCTCAGCTGTAGGCCTATGGGGACTCTTCAAATTGAACAGTTTGAACCCACAGCAGCATTTCTCTAGTGCCCAGGGAAAACCCACATGGCTTATACTCAGGGGCATCCTAAACAATACCTCCTCCCTCCTTTCCAAATCTGCTGCCTGAGAGACTCTTACTTATTCTGAGCCTGGTGGGAATAATGTCAATTCTCAAGCTGCACATACTGAGCCAGGGTACGGGTGGCAGGTCAGGGAACTTTGACTTTTCCCAGTTTCCAGGTACTGGATGTACTGGGGTCTGAAAACCAGTGCCTCGGATTTTTCCTTCCATACACATAGCCTGTACAGTGCCTTGACCACAGGGTGCTTCTTAATCTGTATCTGAAGGGAGCTTCTCCTTACAGAGCTCCAGAGTCTCCTAACAGCAGGCATCCATTGCATTTGGTCCATTTACCACGCTAGGGTCCAAGCATAGCATCTAGCACAGAACAGACATTCAAGAAATGCATTGACCCAAATACATAGATGAAAAACTGAGCTTGGCTTCCCAATTTGATGCACCTCCCCTGCTCACTTGGCTCCCAAATCACCATCTATATTCTGGCTATTGCCATCCTGACTACTACTTTCCAAATATGCAAAATGGCAGAACCATACAAAGCCCTTGGCATATTCAATTGAAGTCAAAAATATGATTTATGGACTTCCCTCTGCCTCTTAGGTATCCCTGTGAGCCTCAGCAACAATATGGACAAGTGCTGTCTTTCTTATCTCCCTCAATGGGGCATAGTTTACATGGATTTGTTGATAGTCTCTGTCCTTCTTAGGTTAGCAATAAAGTTTTCAAAAGCACACACCTCACGGGTTCTTAAAGGCAAACAGTCGGAGACACAGGCAGGTCCTCAGTGCTTCCTGTCCCCTTCCACCCTCAGCTCTCCTCCCTGCACTTCTATACACATTGCTACAATGCCAGGGACTCCTTCCTGGTTGGCAGGGAAAGAGCACTAGCCTGACTACATCATTTCCAGATCACAGCTCTTGCCTCAAAACTCTTCAGAATGTTCAGTAGAAAATAGAGGTAGACTAGGCATTGCCTTTTTCTGGGTAGACAATATGTTTATGGCTTAGTTGCTATGTTGTTTGCCTTCGTTTATTATAGTGTGGCTCCTTGCTATGTTGTTTGCCTTCGTTTATTATAGTGTGGCTCTGTCGGTCTCCCCTGGCTTTTTCTGTAACACCAAGAACCATGTAGATCATCTCCAGATTACGAATGTTTTAGGGTTTCTTTTTTCTGCAATTATTCTCTTAGTTATTTCTTTCCATTTAATGATCCTGGTTTCCATGGTCTTGTAAGGTTTAGTTTAGGGTTCTTCCTTCCATTCTCTGTCCCTAGTATTATCCCATCATCATGTTCTTTCCTATACTCACTGGCCTACAATTGGAGAAAACTCTCTTGTAAGATTCTAGCAAGAGACAGACTAACTTTGGCAATAGGGTAGTGAACTATTCATCCTTCTTCATATCTACTATGATCACAGGATGAAACATGTAGCAGATTCTCATGCAACCTTGGACCCTCATCCAGGCTTCCTGAGTTAAAAGCAAAAAGTGAGATCAAATATCTCTTCTTTGTTTAAGTCTGGATTCTGTTTCTGTGCTTTTGTGACACATAACATGTCCTTCCTGGCACTTCCTACACCAGTTAAGACTGTGCCACTCTTAAGTCTTATCTTCCCAACTAGACACTAAGAACTTTGAGGGTAACACCCTTGCCTCTTTTGAGTGTCATGCTATCCCCAGTGCCTGCCACAGTTGGTGATACATGGAAAGAAGCCCTAAATTCTTTATTCAGTGAATGTTGAAGGGAAGGTTGTGTCAGACTACAGTCAGTCAGTCACCCTTTGACTTGGAGTGCCTATAACTCTGAGTGATGTTTCTTGAAACCCTTCCTGCTGCCAAAATTCCTGGAATAAATGGTCCATAAACACCAGTGAATGGATCAAGTGACCCAACACATACCTGGCTCTCAATCAGCAAGAGTGAAGATACCCTCACACCACAATCTGCTGACACTGCATCTATGTCTATGGTCTACAACAAAGGACAAACTCTTACCCAGCAGTCATTTTTTGTGTTCCACACACCTGTACATTTCAGGTCACATTGTACTTCCTCCAAGAAGCATTGTTGGAGTGTTTCCCCCAATACATCTTCCAGCAACATCTCTGGAACTCCCTTGATGTGTATTACCCTACATAAGGCCCCTAATTCGGCTGGCTTGGAGGCTTTTCTCAGTTCTACCAAGGTTAGCTCTAAGTTATCTCAAGAATTGGGTCAACTTTCACCTCCATCCAGAAGCTCAACATTACTCAATGAATACACTTGCATATGCAGACACACACACACACACACACACACACAGAGAGAGAGAGAGAGAGAGAGAGAGAGAGAGAGAGAGGAAGAGAGAGGCAAACAGAGACAGTGACAGACAGCTAGAAGTGGGCCTTCCTCTCAATTCCTTGGGTATTTTACTATCAAGGCACTTAACAAGCTGTGTTTCAATGTTTTAATGTTGTCTATCTTGTCCACCTGATCATAAAGCAGGGACAGTGTTTTGAATGGGTCGTAACACATTTCGGAGTTCAGTGGACACACAAGGAGAAATTGTCCAAAGGGAGAGGTTCAAAGACCTTGCTTCACCTTGCAAAGAAGAGTGGGAGAAGCCAGACTGGAGGTCATAGGCTTAGATCACTTAGTCTCTTTCCCATTAGTAACTGTATTTAGCAAGGCATTTTTAAGCCATTCAAGTCTCGTTTGTAAAGTGGGTAATAATCCTACCTCAGGGGCTCCTAGGAGAAGTAATTGAAGATTAAATATTAAATGAGATCATAATTACCTGGGATCACCTTAGTAAATGCTCACGCTTTTTGTTAAACTTGACTGGTCCCCTGGAATGTGTCAGCCAAGTTACAAATGGGCTAGTGTTGCCTTCTCTTCTCAGATCCCAAGGAAAACCCTGTGGCCCAGGGGTTGGAATCCAGCCTTCTACATACTCATGCATAATGGAAAACACACACGGATAGCTGAGTTTAAACCTGCTAACTTGGGTGTTCTGCTGTTTTGTATTGATGGCTTGTCTCACAGAGAAAATATCACTGTGTTCAGCCAGAAAGTGCCCCTGACACACACCCTGTCTTCATTTAATGACTAAGGGGAATCCATGAGGTGAGCCCCATATACCCTTCTGTTCTGGTATGGTATTACGCCTTATCTACTTAGAAGCTATTAAAAGGGACTGATTTCTTCTTCAGCTCTGGTTAAGTGGGCTGTGATGAACTCAAGCTTAAGTATAAAACATCAACTCTTGTATTTAGGATCTCAGTAGCAGGGAAAGAATCTGAATCAAGATGCTAAGTCTTGAGACTGAGCACACTATTAACTAACAACTCTGATTCCAGCTGCCTTCTCATAATGGCACAATAGAATAAGCTGTGGGGATTGGCTCCCGGGACCCATCAAGCTTGCATGCCCAGTTCCAGCCATAGCATCCTACTTGCTGTTAATATTCTTCCACAGGGTTAGGGAAGGAACACCATCAAAACAAAACAGCAGAGTTTCTCAACCTGTGGGTCATGACCCCTTTAGGGTTAGATCAACCTTTCTACATGGGGATGGGGTCTCCTAAGACCATTGGAAAACACAGATATTTACATTACAATTCATAAGAGTAGCAAAATTACAGTTATGAAGTAGCCACGAAAACAATTTTATGGTCGGTGTCACTACATGAGGAACTGTATTAAAGGGTCACAGCATTAGGAAGGTTGAGAAACACTGCCTTACAGTGACTATCAGTTTAATCCATATATAGCCCTGGGATGTCATGATCATGTCCTTAATGTATCAAAGTCCCAGCAAGGTTAGTAATTTGCCTAAGGCGCACATTTCCTATTCCAGATCTTGAGGCTAGATACATACCAGTGCACGGAAGAATAAGATTTAGGTCAACAACAAAATGCATGTGTGGTGGTGGCCCTGTATAATTACAATATAGCTGAAAATCCATTACCTAGCAATGTTGTCATCACTGTACTATTATAGTCCATGATATTACTCATACATTTAATGTGACCCAATGTGAACAAACCTACTCCAGTGTCGGTCACACAATAGGACAGCATACAGAATCAGGTATATTACATAGGACATATTTGTAACAATGAAGGGCTATTCCACTAGTTCATGTGTCTTTCTATTCTATACCTTTTATCATTAATTTAGCTGTATTCTTTCTAATTATAAAAGGTTTGCTCTAAAGCCATATGCCATGCCACTATGCGCGAAGCCATCTCAGCCTTCTCATGTTGCTGCCTCTTGATGGCATCCCAGGGTAACCTTCCCTGATTACCCTGTGCCATCTCGGCTTATACAAGAACACACTATGATGTTTGCACAATAACAAAAGCACTTAGCAACACGGTTCTCAGGACCAATGTATCCTCGTTGTTGACTGATGAATGACTCACATACATGATTGCTCTTTTATATTATGACCTATCTAAAACACAAAGGCTGACCAGCTTCTGACCAAAATCTCATACTTGCTTCTGCCCATAAGAGTTCCAAATTGTTACCCTCTGAGTTGCCATATCCCCTCACATCCTTCAGGATCACATTTCTCACCTGCTCATCCTATTCACTACACAGACTCTTACAGAGGGAAAAAACACAACACATACTGAATGGTGTCAAAATAGATGAATCCTGGCAGATCTGTTAGAAAGTATTGTGAACTTAGTATTTCCTTCCAAGTAGGGAACAGAAACCCATACTGTAAACATGCTTCTAGAATGTGCATCTGGTATACCTTTGGTCTGCTATCTTATATTTTAACCCAATTTAAGAGATGTGCTCATTTTCTACACATGAAAACTTAAGTTTGGGGATTGCTGAAATCACAGGGGTAGTCATCTCTGGACCCGAATATTATTTAACTCACAATACCACCAAATCCAAAGAGCCAACATCAGGTAATCACTGGAACCTGTTATCCACCAGGTGCCACATGTAAAATGAAAATTTAAAAACAAAGCAAAAGAAAAAAACCTTTTTCATTTGGGATGATGGGAGCAAACCAAATGAGAGAATGACAGATGGTAAGTTCCTTAATCTTTCTAGAAATGCCCTTTAATGTTGAATAAAATGTTGGATCTAGAACAAACAAATCTTCATCCCCTCAACCATCTGATTCGGCAATTGCTTTGTGCATTGTCATTTGACACACCTCACCCTTCTGCTGTAGAGAAAATGCTAGGCATATCACAGAGCTGAACAAACATTCCCTCCATGTCCCTTCCTCTATAGCTCCTCTCTTCTGGGCACCCTGAACTGCCATTTAAACATTATATCGCTGCTAAAACTAGTGCGTCCTTCTCCGATTATGCACTAAACTCCTAAAGATAACTTCCATCGTCATGGGGTCTTCTGGGCCAGAGAACGGACAATCCCCAGTCCAAATGTTAATATATTGTTTTATTGTTTGTTCTAAAGACACTTTTTTTGAGTATCAGACTGCAACTGCTGAGGTGGTGATGGGCAGAGCCTCACAGAAGGCAGCATGGCCAGAAGTCAGGGTTCTAGACTGTATACATGGAAATCTGTGAATTGTGCAGCCTCTTTCCATTCAAGTCTGCACTTGTAGCATTTGGGAAACTGATCTTGGCTCCTCAGCTCGACTTTGAAAAGCTGGAGTCTTGGCCTCTGGGCTATCCCTTCTGCCTTTCTCCTCCAAATGCAGAGTACTGTGTTGAACTCTCTCTGTTACACACTCCTAATTTACACAGATGATCTTCCAGCCTCTGTACCTACCTAGTCAAGACCACTCCTTTGTTGTGGGAGAGACTCAAGTTTCACATGTTCTTTGAAGCGTTCTCAGATCTACCTGGCCTTGCCAGTGGTTCTTGGACTCCTACTGCACACAATTTAATCCTTGGTCTTTCTATATCACATGATTAGGACTCATTTCAAGGGAATTTTAAATCCATAATTCACTTTAGCTCACTTCCATCACTGAAGGGTCTCCCTCTAAGAAAGGCTCCTTCTTTCTCTTCCTCCCACAAATGCATCCTTCTTGAAGCTTTCCCCAATACACCTTAGCATGGATCACATGGGTAGCAAAACTCCACTTGGGAAAAGGTTCTAAATTAGAATGGTAACTTGCATTTTAGCTAAACATGTCTCTTCAAACTTAACATCCACTGCCAAGGGCAAAAGTGCCATTTTCTATCAGATCTTTCCCATCCAAGAGAAAGCCCTGTACAAGATGAAATGATAAGATTTCAAACGATACTTGTGGACCAAAAACTTCTTCATAGAGTTCTTAAAGACAGTGTTAGGAGCAGAGGGAGGCCCATGGTGCTTTTATGTCAAATCATGCTTTCTGGCAACCATGTTATGAAACAAAAAAAAAAAGCAAAAACAAAGGAAAAGTCTTCTTGCTCAAATAACAACAGGTCATGGGCATAGCCAGTATCAACTACACAGAAATTTCCCCAAGTTTTTTTATTTGGCTCCAAGAATATGATGCCCTCCTCACTCCAATAAGCATTCCTGGGCTACTATATGTTGGATCCCTCAAATTCAGCTAATACCATTTCTGTATCTCTCCAAGTACCATTCCACTGACAGACTGGATCACTGGCACATAAAGATAATAATAAAATAATAATACAGCTTTTGTGCAATGTGCTTGCTCTTTTTTCTTACATTTTCATCCAAAATCCTTTGGATTTTATCCAAAATCCTTTCAAACCCCAAAATTCCTGGGGTTTCAAACCATAGCATCTCAATAGCTTCCATCAGCTTTTCTTTCTAAGAATTCAACTGGTGTGCTTCCAGATAATCCAGAAAACCCATGAACCTTTCATAGTGCCTTAAGACAAAGATTAATTTTCCTGATCCCACCCCAATCCAACAGTTCAGAAAAATGTGGCTTTGGATTCCTTCTGATCCCACAGCACGCACAAAGCAACCCAGTAGCCATTTCTTTTTCATACAGGCTTCCAGTGACAGAGCAAACAAGTCCTGTGGCCCCAAGCAGATATTCTGCCCCAGCCTTCAAGCCCCTAATGATTTGCATCATGAAATGATGCCCAGACCCCAGATGTGCAAATGAAGCATCTTCAGCAGAGATCCGGGATGCCCAGGGGGCACAGGAGGTGATGGTAAAGTCCCAACAAAGATGACAGCTTTGGACTTTACAGAGTTGACTTTATACCACTGTCTTTGTGTTGACTTGGTTATTTCACCACGGAGGGCCCAGGCTTCAAACGCAGTGAGGAGGATAATTTAACCCTTTGCTTCCTTCCAGGCTGCTTTTTGTGGTGTTGCTTCATACTTACCGTATCCTTGCCCCACCTCACCATTCCTGCAAGCCTGTTCTGCTCTAATTGGGGAGCTTCTGATTTAATTTACCCCAGGGCACCAACTTCCCCTTCCGTAACTCTTTCAACCACATCAAACACCAAGCTGAGTGCCTTAGTTCTCATGGGGATTGGTTTGGACAGTTGGCAGGGGTGTCATTAAATGAGTTTGAGGAGCTCTGAGCTTTAAAGGAAAAGTTCTAAAATCTCCTTGACACATCTAGCTGTAGCATCCCAGTATTTCAGATGGGACTGTCCATATCTGCCTTAACCTTTTCACTTTCCAATGAGTAAAGATAAGAAGAAGAGCAGTGGGACTTGCTCCTCGCCCATGCTAAGAGGTCCCCAGCCCAGCCTCAAGCCTGCGTCTCAAGACTTCCCTTCTGTGTGGCTTCTGTGTAGCCAGGCTTGCCCAGTCACTAATGAGCAGAAAGGCAGGCCAACTGAAGCAGGGAAGGTTAAATGGCAAAATAAGTGTGGAAACCAAGGCACACAACTGGAATTTAAGAGTGTTAGAAGGGCTAGGACACTCCAGGTAGGCACTTAATAAATGATTACAGAATGAATGCGTGGAACCCCTGACTGAAAAGACACCCACGTGGTAAAATATCATTACCTCTGAGGCTTTGATGGCAAAACTGAGATTGGGTGATTTCCTCTGAAAGACAGCCAAAACTATAAAAAGCTATTAACATAACTAGTTATTACTTATTCTAAGAGGCCCTCCTGTGTTGCTTCATTTTACAATGATCTGGTATACTTTGAAAACATTTACTCTTAATAGTGGAACTCTACATAAAATCGTCTGGTAGATTCACGCAACAGATGTCAGCCCTTATTAGGTCTACAGTTAGGGTACACAAGCGAAAAAAGTAGGGAAGCATCAGGCCGGAAGTGCTCTGACCACAGGGAAGAGACAAGCAGAGCTGACTGGGAATAACCAGTGCATCCTCACTGAGAAGCACAGTGGTGTCAGCTGTCCTCACAAGTAGATGCTCTGGTTAAATAGGACCAGTTAGGCCACCTTCCCAATTGGATGTGGCAAGGGAGCGAGTGAGATGAGGTGTTGAAGGGGACAGGGGACAGAATTCTCAGTGTTATCAGGGAAACGAATCTGACAGGAATAGAAGCCCTGTATGTTGCCCCAAGAGGGGATTACTGGAAAACACTGTGGGATGAGCACTACAGAAAACAACGCGGCTGGTTCCAGACATGGAGGGCCAGGCATCTTAAGGGAGAAAGCATAAGACTCCAGGAGCCAAGAAACTATGAAAAGCATTCCAGAGTCTAGAAAATGTCCTGGATGTGCTAGGACAAAGACATTTGTGCTATCATTTCTTCTCTTTAGAGACATTAGGAACTCTGTCTCAGGTGACACTTCTCAACCCCATGGAACACTGACGGAGACCATCTCTGCCCACTGTGTCTCTTCCCAGCAGGTTTGCATCCATCCACTTTTCTTCTCATGATTCTCTGCCTTTCCTGAGCACTAGTTCTTCCTTGAGTCCAACTGGACTGGCCATCACATGAGACTGAGTCACACACACACACACACACACACACACACACACACGGAACAATGCCCATCTGATCATGCAACTCGTACATGCTTGAGTGGAGTAGCTCAACTGACTCACCAGTTGATATGTATGTGCTGTTAAGTTTGTTAAACTCTTAGACATAAGGGTTTTGTGGGTATTCTTCTTAGAGTGGGTTGTGGCAAAAATAATCCCAGCATCAGTTTCCAAGAGGCAGCACAGAAAATCTCCAAGATTTCAGTGACAGAAATTGTCTGGGATAACTAAATCCTTACAACCCCTAGGACACAGGGACGGAGATATCTTTATCCCCATTTTCCCAGGGAGGCTACTGTGGGTCCAAGAAGCTACATAAGTTACTGTGGTCATTTAGCCAGGAGATAATGAGAAAGATCAGATCTTTGAGGCTGCTCACATGTACCCAGGTCAGTCACTAACTTGTCACTGCAGGCAACCTAAGGTATTCATTCCCTTCTCTTCTGAGCAGGGATAAATATTTCTTTGGCTTCCTTCCTAAGAAGATCTAAGGGGGTGGATGTGTTATGAAGTTATTTTTGATATGAATGAAACTCCACACGTATGAAAGAGAACATTTTTGGTGGGAAAAGTTGTTAGATCAAAGTGATGATTTTTCTGAACAAAAGTCAAGCGTATCACCTTTCCTGCCCCAGTATATGGAAAGGCTGATTTCTTGCCCACCGTAGAATCCACTTAGTAGATCAGTTTGTGTCTTACATGGTGTGTCATAACCTACCATGGTCCACCATAGTTCTAGGGAGAGCACATCTGTTTCTGCCTAAGACAGTGGTTCTCAGCCTGTGGGTCACAACCCCAACAGAGGTCATATACAGATATCCTACTTATCACATATTTACATTACAATTCATAACAGTGGCAAAATTACAGTTATGAAGTATCAATGAAACAATGTTACGGTTGGGGGGTCACCACAGCATGAGGACCTGCATTAAAGGGTCCCAGCATAGGAAGTTTGGGATCCACTGCTCTAAGGGATCCTGTGGGCCTCAGGACAGATCACACTCTTCACTTGACACTAGCATCATGGCTTACACTCAACAGCACAAGTTAGCTTGTGATGGTTTCTAAACCAAAGACTGATAAAAATACCTCCTCAGCCTTAGAGAGCAGAGTTCAATGGGGGTAAAAGTCCAACTCTAACAGGAAAGCTGTTCTGACTGTACCTATCAACTGAAAACTTAAACAAACCATGAAATTCATTTAATTCCAGCTTGATGCGAAGGGAACATAAAAATCTAGTAGGAGACTAAATGAAAATTCAGAACGATAATGTAGGTGAGAATCAACTTTGTGCCTTCATGGGCTTTCTCTTTAGTATTCATCAAGGGTTGGGCTGGCTAAAGTGTCCTCACCTTCATTAAGAGTGTACAAGCCGGGTGTTGGTGGTGCACGCCTTTAATCCCAGCACTTGGGAGGCAGAGGCAGGCGGATCTCTGTGAGTTCGAGGCCAGCCTGGTCTAACAAGCAAGTTCCAGGACAGCCTCCAAGACAATACAGAGAAACCCTGCCTGTCTCGAAAAACCAAAAAAAAAAAAAAAAAAAAAAAAAAAAAAAGAGTGTATAGAACAACATGCATGGTGACACAGTTCTTTATTCCTAGCATTGGGGAGGCAGAAGCAAGCAGGCCCCTATGAGTTCAAGACCAGCCTAGTCAACATAGTGAATTCCAGGCCAGCTAGGATTTCACAGTGAGACTCTGTGTCAAATAATAATAATGAAGAAGGAGGAGGAGGTAAGGGAGGAGGAAGAGGAGGGGGAGGAGGGGAAGGAGAAAAAGAATGGAAAAAAACTGAAAGAATTACAAAACAAAAGCTCCACCCCCAACACACACAGAGAGAGAGAGAGAGAGAGAGAGAGAGAGAGAGAGAGAGAGAGAGAGAGAGAGAGAGAGAGAGAGCACAATTAATACGGTAATGGCAATGGAAAGTTTGGATGTTAATGCCCATCAAATGTCATGTGTCTCCAACGTGGCACTTTTGTGAACTAGAAAACAGAAGAGGTGGGACCTAGCCAGAGGTCTTTAGGTTAGTGGGAGCATGGGCTCAATGTTTCTGGGATCCCAAGTCCTCCTTTATGTCTCTCCCTCGCCCTTCCTGGTCTGGATGTAAGTGACTGTTCTACACCATGTTTTTGTTTTATTTTGGGTTTTGCCATGATGTGTAGCCTCACCCAGAGCCCAAAGCACCAACATCAACAGATCCTGAACTGGCACTTTTAAAATTGTAATAATAATAAATAGAGGAGCTTTCCCCCTCCTAAGTTATTTCAGATGCCTTTGCATAGTTGATCTAACTTCATAACAGGTTGTAAGACAGGACTAGAATGAATGTTGTCCCCTTCCTCCCAGGAAGTGACTTTTAGTGAGGATGTCTTCTATAACACAATGTTGTGAGCACTCTAGGCATGCCCTTGCCCCATGCTTGCAGGATTTTCTCATACCATGGGTTTCTGAACAAATGCCATCCCATCCAATGTTAAGTTCTGAGATCCCTTACACAATGCTAATGTGTTAATAATAATGTACCCAGTTCTTCTGGCATGAGTAAAACTGAAGCAACTTGAAATGCCATCAGCAAAAAAATTATTTATTTCTCATCCCTGAGCAGTGCAGAAAACAGAATCTCATTGGCTGGGTCTGTCTTCAATAGCTTTCTGGTTTTAATTAAAGCGTCAAGTCTCCAAGGAAGAAACTGGCATTCTGGGAGGCCAAGGGAAGCCTGGCCAAGTGTTAGTGTCTCTGCAGGAACCCAGAAAGGATAATCTACACATCTAGTTGACTCTCCTCTCTTCTTTGCACATGTTACAGAAACATGGCAGAGATATTAGCAGGCCTGAAAATAATGACCACTTTGCAAGAACTTCCCTCTCCTAGATGGTCAGTTTTGTGACACAGAAGAATTAATCTGGATCCTGTTGGAATTCAAAGTTAAGATTATAGCAGAAAAGTAATGGGGAATCATCAGGGGTGGAGGAGTGCTCACATCTCTTCCTTCTTTAGCAATGATCTTCCTCCTGGCTCTCTCCATTGGCCATTTTTAGTTAAATTCTTCAGTAACCCAATGCTCTCCTTTTTTTCCCCTCTCCCCTCCTTCACTGGGGTCAGGTACTTCTCAAAGTAGCTCCTTGTGAGGAATGGCAGTTTGCGACCAGATGTTCTCCTGGCAGCAGGGGCTGTTTGCCTCCCTCTCTCGGGGATACCTCCAGGCTTCCCATAGGACACCTAGAACTGAGTGCCAGCAAGGCCTCCCGACATAGCATTCTGATGTTAACAAGAGAAAGATCAGATTACAGCCTTGCTCTTGCCTGGCTCCTCAAGCATATAAGGCAGTTATTTCCTTCCAAGCTCCAAGTAGCCCCCTTCGTAAGTAACACCACTGCCTGAGATGCTCTCCTTTATGTTCCTTGCAGCCACCCCTCCCCCCACGTCCAGTTTGTTTTTTTCCAGTGACACATCTATTTTTCCTGCTCAGAAAGAAGACAAGTCCCTTTCCCTCTGTCTCCTGAATGCCTGTGATCCCCACCTCCTCCCCCAGCTCAGCTCAGGTTACTGAAGTGGCAGCAGCTTGCACAGCCCAGTTCCAACTGCAGTTCAACTTCCTCAAATTAGGATCTCTCTCTCTCTCTCTCTCTCTCTCTCTCTCTCTCTCTCTCTCTCTCTCTCTCTCTCTCTTTGTGTGTGTGTGAGGGGGGGGGAGGATCTTGTTCCAAGCACCCTGAGTGGCACCCTGAGTACCTCTGTATTTCCTGGGACTACGTTTCCTGCAGTTTGAAAAGCCCTCCTTCAATCATGCTTGCTTTCTTAAGCCATTCTGATTTGTCTGGAACATTCTGTCTTAACATCCTTTTGCTAGTGACCAGCAATGAGCTGAATGAAGTACAGACTTGGAAGCACAGCACCTTCAAAGTGACTATACAACCTGGAAATGCAGCTAGGAGCAAAGAAATCAGCCTCATTCCAGGAGTTTAAGGACAGTCAGTGGAAGGGAGCCACACAAGCCCAGAGAAGAGGGAGGCAGGATTGTAAACTGGCTGCATCTTAAAAGGCTGTAAACTCTCTCCTCCCCCTTGGCCTGCTGGCACTACCTTCTCTTGCCAGCCAGGCTGTATTAACTGCAGTGAGACAGGAAACTCTTTCCTGGGTACCTAGATCTGGTCTCAGGGCTGAAGATGTGGCTGCAGAAACTATTCTTCCACTCCAGGTCCTTCTTCACCCCAGCACAAAGTGCACACAGGAATCTCAAAAGTCAAGTCTGAATGAGACACATGAGGTTTATCTGCAGGCACTATATAATCATGTAATCATGGAGGATGGGCCAAAAGTGCCCAAGAGTTTTGGTGACAGCTTTTCTATGAAATCACTTTTCAGTGCAAATTGTCAGGAAAATAAATAAATCAGTCAATGATGGAAAGAAAATAAAAGAAATGAGAAAGGAATGTATTTTTTTAAAAAACGAAACTAGGATCAGTATTTTCTTAAAGACCATGGGCTCGAACTCACCAGGAAAGGTGTGGATGCCTGTGGGCAGGAAGACTAGGGGAAATGAAGGGAAAGTGGCTTCTGTAGAATTCTAGAATTCTAGAATCACTCCCTTGTAAAATAGAGTGCAGGACTAAGGACAAACACACACACACACACACACACACACACACACTGCCCTGTTAGTATCAGACTTCAGTCATGAGATTATCGGTACGGTTTATTTGAAACGGAAACAAATCGGAAATCCTTCCCTCAACAGTCCTTTCAGACAGATACACATGCTGAGAATCCCACAAAGGCACATAAAGAATAAATGCAGCATCAGAGGGCAGTAACAACTCATCATCACACTCACAGTATCTCTAGCCTCATCCCATACTTCCAACTGAACAACTTTCCTGTTCTTCAACAAAATATCTGTGGTTGGGTCCAATTTCAGAACTGTAGTGGCTGGTGAGGGTCTGGAAGGAGGAGATTGGAGAGTGTACAGAGGACATAGAGGACATCATTTCGGCAGTAACTTACTTATTATTTATTATTTATTTTAGGAGCAGCATGCTCTACTGTTCAGAAATTGCAATTACCCAACAACGCTTCCATCACAGACACCGAAAACAGTGTCCCCGTTATCACTGTCTTGTTACGGAGATGCCCAGTCCGATTTACCTGACTTGGATTCTGAGGAACTTCACAGACAGTATTTTGGTCAAAGAGATAATGGTTCCAAAGACAAAAACAATAAATCCATACTGAAGGGCTTCCTTTCCGGAGTGATTTCCCACTGGAAACCACCGAATAGGGAAGCCTGCGTTAATTCCCAAGCTCTGGGCTCCTGTACAAACGCACACAATGCGTGCTTTCAAAGGGGGCATTCTCTGCTTTTAAGGGAATTCCTGCCTTTTCACAATCCCCAGCCTGGAGATCTCAAGAAAGAGACTCAAATCCACTGATTAAGATTTTTTAAAAGAGAAAAACTAACACAGAGCCAGAACCCAAGCACACACCAACCTTCATTGGCTGGACCACTTCTCCCCTGTTCTTCTATTAACGACACGCTAGATTCTGATACATTTAACACTACCCCTCCACCCCCATCCAACTAGGTTACAATGTAGCTCTCTAGCTCCACTTAACCTGCAAGTTACAAAGAGAGGGGGAAAAAAATATCCTGCTGCCTCCCCACCCCTTTCCCTACCCCCCTCCGTTTCCCCAGTCCACTTCACCAAAGCCAACCCCTCCAGCCCGGCAGCCGACAGCAGGACCAAGGGAGGGTACAGAAGGAGGGGGTGGGGAGAGGATCCGATTAGCCGAAACTCAATAAACTCCCAGCCCTCCAGCCCGAGGCTTCCACCATCACTGCCACCAACGGGCTACTCCAGTTAAGTCAGCACCACTGCCGACCCACCAGCCGGCAGAATCGCGCCCATCCCCGCGCAGCCTCGCCGGGACCTGCATCCCGCCCCTTGGCCGGGCCCCCAACCCCCCCTCCAGCCCAGTGCAAAGTCAAAGCCCCGGCGAGGCGACGTGAACTTTTGCATGCATGGCACACACCGCCCCCGGCCCCCGGCGCGCTGGGCCCGCGGCGCGGCGGGAGGCTAGGCGCCCCGACTCCCGCGCCAAGGTCGCCGCGCTTGCTCACCCATGTCCCGGCGGCTCCGGCTCCGCTGGCCTGGGCGCTCGCTCAGATTCCGCCTCTGGTCGCTCGTCCGAGCCCCCAAAGGTGCTGCTGCGGCAACTCCATAGCGACGAGCATCTGTCAAACGGCGACGCGCGGGGCGGGCCGCCCTCGCTCGGGGGGCGCCGGGGCCCCCGGGCGCGCAGGCGGCGGCGAGCGCCCCGGCCAGCCCCGCGCTTCCCGCCTGCCGCGGCCGCCTCCGCCGCGCCACCAATTTACGGAGAGAGATATCAAGGGGGAAAATGGCGTCTCCGGAGCCCGAGGAGTCCTGGAGTAATCACATTCACACACACGCCCGCACGCACACACTCGCACACAGGCGCTCGGCGAGCCCGGCTAATTTTAGCAGGAACCAAAGATAATATATATATGTACATATACATAAATATGCATATGTATATATGTATATATATTAGATAGATTTCCCCGTCTCTCCGTTCAATGCTATTTTTTCCCCTTTTCTCAAAAGGATGGATTGGAGGGTTACAAAATGTTGCCCGGCTGGGCTCGCAGGAGGCGGCGCGCCGAGGGCTGGGGCGCTTTTGCTGAGCTGTGCAGTTCGGTCCCCGGCGCCCGCCGGCCCTGCCGCCGCCGCTGGTCCACCCGCGGTCGCTACTGCCGCCGCCGTCGCCGCCGCCGCCGCCGCTCTATGACCGCGCCCGCCCCGCGCCCCCTCCGCGTCCCTTCGCCGCCCGCCCGCGTCCCTGGCGAGCGCTGGAGTGGGGTCGGGCCCGTGTGCCTGCCTCCCGCGCCCTCTCCCGAGTCCCGGAGTCCTACTGAAAGGAAGGGGGAGGGCGTGAGCGGGGGAGGGGGAGGATTGGAGCGGCCGCGCGGCGGAGCCTACGGGGACTGCCACCCCGCGATCTGCCTCGGAGGGGGCGCGGGAGCCCACACTGCTCGCTCTGCGAGCCCGGGCGGCTCCCCAGCCGGAGCCCAGGGAGGCGCAGCCGGCGAGCGGCCGACGACCTCTCCCTCGACCGCCCCCCTCGGTGAATTTCGGTCAATTGGGGGGGAGCGGGCTCTTGCCGCGGGCGGGGGGGAGGAGAACAGTTCGGGGACGCGGAACCCGGGACCCCTCGCCAGCCCCCGCGCCCCTCCCGCTCCCCAGCGCCCTCGCGGCCCAGTAGCTCCGGCGAGTCGGAGTCAGCCGCGGAGACTGTGCGGCCGCGGGGACCGCCGCGGGCTGGGCGCCGGTTCCCGGGCTCAACACTGCCACTATCTGACACAACAGGAGCAGTGTTGGGGGGAGCTGCGTGCAGAGACGCGAAATGTGATAGGCTCTCGTAAATGGGTGCTCTTTTTTTTTTTTAACCTGGTAATTACATTTCACTTCCAGGGATTTATATTTTTTTGTTAAGCTACTTGTTTGCATTCAGACATTCATGTGCATTCCTTGTATTCAGGAGAACCGAACCCTTGATGAAGGCAAGTATGATAAATGCACATTGACACACACAGTTCCCTTTACAGGGTGGCAGAAATGAACAAGATGAAAGGAAATGTCTTCCTTTCTGACAAAATACGGTGCTGCTTGAAATCTCTCTAGGAGAATTTGTATTTGGGTTGTAAAGGTCTTTCCAGAGCAACTGAGCAATGAGACCTCCTCAGGCTATATCGATGTTAGGTGACAAAATAAGACCAATGTGAGGATTCTAGAGGAATATGCACGTGTATCTTAAGACCTCCAGTAAAATTGGGGTTCTGAGAGAGCTCCTGGCTGTCATATTTTACTAGTTTGGGGACATGTGGATTGAGGAGCAGGATGACTTGGAGGTGGGTGCGAGGGCTTCCCCTCACCAGGCTCATCAGCCACTGCTTTCCTGGGTCAGTTGCTAGTACCAATTCCAACCCAGACTGCACTCCGGGTTCCCTTGGGTGTCCAAAGCGAGTCAAAGAAGATGGGAGACAGACGTTGCGAGTTCACTGTCACCTGCTTCTCAGACAATGGTTCTAATTAGGCACAAGCTTTATCCATACCTGTCCCTTCAACACTTCATTGGGGACATCGTTTCAACAGGTCTTTTATCATGTTTCATATTGGAACGTTGCTATTTGTAAGAAAGCAATGCTTAATTAGAGGGGGGAAACGTAGGGTCTATGAGCTGTCAGTGGAAACAAAAATGAAGGCACACAAGCAAGGTCAACGTAAACATTCTCCGCATTGAACATCCATGAGCTTGTGCTCCTTGACTTCTGAATTCTAGACCGAAGCCTAGAGAACAGCAATAGCGCCTAGTCTGTTTCCTAGGTTTTCTCACAGGAGAAGGCCTTTCACACAATGGCTTTTCCACAATATATGGCTGGCAGATGTCATAACCAGAGGGGGGAGGAGAAAAAGCGGTGGGGGAAGATCCTTTCTTCGGTTTATTTGTAGGGTCTTCTTTCCTATGGCGTGTTGCACTGTGAGAGAATAAAAGAAACCTGTGCTTTATTCTACTACAATAGTTGGCTAAGTCTAAATAGAGTGCACAGATGTTGTACACCTGGGAGAATACCTACTGGACTCCCCTCATCCTAATATAGAGGAAACAGTAGACTATCCCAAGCCCTTAAATTACAGTCGTGAATGGATTCCATGCCCCTTACTCCTTGTCCAATGCTTCTTCCTTAATGGCCCATCTTTTGGTTCTGAGAAGTGAGGAGAGGGAAAAAAGCAAGAAGGGATATCCTCACTCTTGTCTTACACACGTAGAGAAAACTTATAATTCTGGGTGTACACATTTTAATTTATGCTGGCATATTAGGTTATGAATATAATGCTATTCAAACATAGTAACTGAGCATTCGTCAAAACTGAAATAGCCTTCCTGGATTGTCTATCTCTTGTTAGTACAAAATTTGTCCTCAAATCCTAGCTGAATGTCCTGGGGCATCATCTCCCTTTTCTCTCCTTCCTTGGTTAGTCACGTTGGGATTGCCTGAGCACCAAAGTGATACAAAGGTTAATATGAAAACTGTGCCAGGCAGAATCCAGAAAAGGATGATGTGAGCACCAGATGTGCACATTCATGGCACACATCTCTGACTACTACCCATCTTCATTTTCAGAATCATGTAGTCAATAAATTACTGTGTAGTGTAGAAGATGTGCTGACACTGTGGGTGTGAGGGTAGGTGTGCAGCTAGGGCAAGACACAGCCCCTAACCTCAGAGAATTCACAGCTGAAAAGACTCAAAGGGTTGACCCATAGACTTCTCTACACAACGTAAGTATGGGAAGGCCAGAAATGAGTTGTTTACAAAGCACGCTGTGCTCAGATGCAGAAGATATGGGGCTGGGGTAAGGTCAGAAATCATGTTCTCTTTAATACTGCTGCAAATTTATTGTCTGTGTGTATTGAACATACACATTTCCTCTCTCCTGTTGAGCATGTATCTTTTTTAAAATGTATTTTCCCAACAAAAAATGTAAAATTCATGAGGGCTGAGTTATGCCATGCATGGACATTGTCAATAAATGTGAGTGAGGACCACTCTTCTCTGACTCCACCATGGAGTAGAATTCTGACAGCTAGGCTGTTGTTTTGTGCTCCAGCAGGCATCTCCAAGATTATCCTATAAAATGGTCATAAGTGAGATGGTCCTTATCTCAGTACCTGTAATGGAATAGTGCAAGGATGTAAAGGATGATCACACCCCACGGCACTTGAGAACTTGTTATATGTAAGTTTGAGATGTAGTTCAAAGTGTAAGTACAGTTCCTGCCATTTTCACAGGTGGAGCTGAACAAGGCTACCCTATTTCTCCTTTAGTTGAGATCAATGAATATAATCCAATGCTCAGAATCAATTACTCCCCTTCTTAAGTTCAAATACAAGAGGCCTTCTTACCTTTCAACAAGGTGCCTGTACTGGCTGGTTTTGTGTGTCAACTTGACACAGGCTAGAGTCATCAGTGAGGAAGGAGCCTCAGCTTAGGAAATGCCTCCATGGGATCAGCTGTAAGACATTTTCTCAATTAGTGATCAATGCAGAAGGGCCCAGCCTGTTGGTGGGTGGTGCTATCTGTGGGCTGGTGGTCCTGGGTTCTATAAGGTGAGCTGAGCAAGCTAGGGGAAACAAGCCAGTAAGTAGCAGTCCTCCATGACCTATTTCATTGCAGCAATAGAAAGCCGAACTAAGACAGTGAGGTAGCATGCTGTAATGTAATAATTGTTGTTTTAAAGGAGGATTAGCTGGTAGAATTACTATGGCTTGGGATCCGTCTTCATTTTTCTCCATCTTGAATGGGTTCAGCAGCATACTTTCATGTGTCAGTTCAGAGGACATGCCTCCATGGTGTGATGAGATGTGAGTAGAACTCTTCTTGGGTTAGGTCATCTTAATAGAAAGGGAATCCAGTTGAAGGAAGCGATAGGTGCCACAAGTGACCATGGTGTATTTAGAGTTCAGTGACGACTCTGGAAATGTAGAATTTGGAAGCATGTCCTATGCATGAAAAGTGCTTACACCAGCTCATCAAGGTGACTTGGTTTTAGACTTATTTAGTCAGTCCTTTCATCTCTCGACTCCTCATGTTCTGCTTTGAGTAAACCAGAACTCTGAAGTCTTCTGAGGACTATGACAGTCAAAGAAATCTTTACTTACAAAAGAAATTAAAAAGCAGGAGAGTCTCAGCCTCACAGGACAGAACATCCTGGAAACAGTCAGAGGACTGTGAAACTATCCTTACATGTAAAAAAAAAATCAAGTAATACAAAGGCTTGTTTGCATTTGCCCTGAGGATCATAACAACTGTAATGGATTTGCCTAGTGAACTAAGGATCTAGGAAAAAAGATTCATCTCAACATAATAGAAAACACAGTGGTGGTTCCTTGGATGAAATAATCAGTGTACATATCAATGAGCCTCCTGTCCTAAGAAGCATGCCACAAAAACAAAACAAAACAAAACAAAACTGCATGCCCTTGTTTTCCTTTCCCTCAATCCAAGACTTTGAGGTGCACTTCCCCTATGCTCTCTGGATAAAATTATACCTGGAGCCCATTGTATACTCAATAACCATTGCTGTGTGTCAAAGCTATTTAACAAGGAATATGATAAGGACGGATCCTCTAGGAGGATATTGACATATTCAATTGCCTACTGAATCCTGCAGAGATTCAGGAGGGGAAGAACAGTGAACAACCCTGTTAATAAGCTGTGATTGATCCAGCCCAGAAGATATGAGCATGGGAGAGCTGCCCCCCATTTCTCATCTGTCTTTGGAGGCATGGGTTGGGGAAAGAAACTCTTCCTCCACTAACTAATGCCTGGGGCAGGTGGAGAAGTGGCTCTGTAGTCAGAAGAGTGGGAGATCTATCTCCATCATCACCAGCTGCAATGGGAGAGAAGGCCCTACACCCCCTCGAGGGCAGCATGACAGATCTGACCCTGTTAGCTGAGGAGTGGGTGATCCAGTCCAGAAATCGTAAGCATGCCCTACTGTAGGAGGAAGTCTGATGCCGCCATTAAACATGTGACTTATTAGAGGCGCATACAGATGAGGTAATAAAAGGGCGGTTTACCACACCGCTAACCACTCCCACTTTAGGCAGGACTAAAGACGTATACGGCTGGACGTAAAGACGTATACGTACGTAGGCGGAACTACGTCACTAGCCAGGCCCACTTTTGGGCATGGCTAGGGGCGTTACGGGGGAAGGCATAAAAGACAGCACACAGGAAGTCTCGGTCTCTTTTCCTGGAGTTCGGCTTCCGGTCCGGCAGCTAGCTGAAAACTGCTCCTCTGGGTTTGGTATCTTGTGAGTAATTTTCTACATTAAATACTTAGCTTTACTGTCAGTAATTGTGTGTCGCGTATCGTTACAGCATCCGGTAAAGCCTCCATGAACAAAACCCTACAACTGTCCAGGCCCAGACCCAGGGCTATGATTCAGCCTGCTCCAATGTCCACCCCGTCTGCAGCAGCACATGAAGGGACCTGAACCACAGACCTAAGGCTGCAGGATCTCCACAATATGGAACGCCAGTGGGATGTCCAGGAAGAGTCCTATAGGGGGCCCAGCATTGAACATGTAGTGGAGATCAGGGGCCTCAAACCAGCCCCATGACTCTTTGTGATGAACACTTTCAAGTAGAGATGTATAGACCAAGGGGTATGGCATGTGACTTGTTGGGTCACACTGCAGTTTCAATGATGAGATTCTTAATTCCTTCCTTCTAAAAGACTATTTTCTCTAGTTTTTTCTCTTACATTTTGTTTTATTCAGGGGTGCATGCAGGGGCGGAGGGCAAATGCAAAGAGATGGGGAATGAATGAGATCAAGATATGTGATGTGGAAAACATATAGAATAAATAGATTTTATGTATTATTATTTGATTTTTCAAGACAAGGTTTCTCTGTATAATAGCCCTGTCTGTCCTAGATTAGCTCTGTAGACCAGGCAGGTCTCAAACTCACAGAGATCTGCCTGCCTCTGCCTCCTCAGTGCTGGGACTAAAGGCCTGTGTACCACCATGCCTTTAAAAAACTAAAAATAACAGTAGAATTTCTGTGAATTTGGAGTGGCAGTTGTTTTTAAATTCCAGTATTTTAACTTGATAATGCCCAAACTTTGTTTTGAATGAACATTAATTATGCATCACGAATGACCTGATGAATGAACAAATCAAATCAATTAATTGATCAGTGAAAGATACCATGGAGAGCTGGAAATTATATCCTTGGATTCCACTTCAGCTCTAATGCTAACTGAGTGGGTAAAGCAGAGCATGGAATTTTAATTCTCTCTATCTCAGCTTCTTTATCAATAAACTGAGCACCATAACCTTGCCCGTAGCATAAATCATCTTGAAATACAGAGGAAACATCAGCTGCAAAGTGACATTATGATATGCAATGACGTGGTTCTCATTTTGATTGTTAAGCTATGAGAGGATAGGTTAAACAATTCCTCGCAGTGCAGCATTTAATTCGATGGCTCCTACAGTCTTATCTTTTCTCTCTCTGGGAAGTAATGATGCAGTGTCCACTCCTCATGCCTACTTCCCTGGCTCCCTTTCAGAAGGACTGCCTTCTTCAGTCACTTCTTCTGAATCTATGGTGGTTGCTCTGTGTCAAGGACTGCAATGTAACTATCTCAGGACTAAGGGTACCTAGAGCCCAATGTGTGGCCAGAAATAGTGGTTAATTGTCAGAGGTCTGTAACAAGCACTGCAGAGATAGGATAGACAGACACAGGACTGAATTTGAGAACACATGCCTTCTCACCTGGAAGAAATTGACTTTAAAACACACACAGTTCATTGGGAGGGTCCTCCAAGGTAGTGGTGGATTTCTCTATCTGAAATGCAACAAGGCCTGAGAATAACATTCTTTGGTGGTTTTTTATTTTGTGGCTCTTTGTCAACCTCATTTCACTGTGATTTTAGGGTGCATACAAATCTGTGGGGACATTCAAAGTATCTCCAGCTCCTAAGAGAAGTTTGGGCATGCAGCTATAAGAAGCTTATGTTCACATCATGGTAAAGAACCAGAGATGGATGGCTAGATGCCTTGGGCTGATGGAGGGGTCTTTAAAGAAAAGCAGGGAAAGTTCCCAGAAGACAGACATAGGAATGATGAGACTTCATGGAAATCAGGAAGTTGCCAGCCCATTCTCCCTCTCCTTCCACTTCTCTCTTCCCATAATCACACTGATTCTACCTGTGTTCCTATCAATCTGTTCCAAACTTTCAGAGACAAATGTCCTCTGAAAGAATCTCCCTTTTTCTCTTGCTACCATTGACCTACATGTAACTGTGGTTTTCCTAACCCCCTGTGAAAACCTTCCAACAAGGTCCGTGGAACTGAATTAACTGGAGAAGCTGAGACAGGGACCACAGTCAGCAGTTATCAAAGCTGGGACCCGAAACTCAGCAATCTGACTTCAGTGCCAGCCCCCTAATCCATTCTTCCATTATATCCGTTCGTTGAAAGACTGCCTTGCCATGGACCCACAAAGAATCACTCAGGTGCTTTCTCCATCAGTGCTTTCGAAGATATTGAAAGAGCTTGATTCCTTCCTTCCTTCTAAACTAAAGAAATTAGAATCGGATAAGACCAGGACATCAAATGATAGTGCTAGCAGGTTCATTACTGATCATTTGCACTAAGCATTGTAGAGAAAAGGGAAAAGGAAGATCCAGGAAGATAAACATGCAAAGAAATGCAAGATAAGTGTGCAGATAAAAAGGCAGTTACCCAACCTTCCCAGTGTACTCTGCAGCTCAAGGAAAATAGAAGAGAGAGTGAATTAGCCCAGCAAACAGTTGGCTCAATGAGCCTTCGAAGTGAGGATGTTTATTTATCATATCTTTGATGAAAAAAGAGATTGGCATACACTTTTGTGATGGCTCATTTTCAAGCTGAACTATAACCCAAGGGCTAGGAAATAGAGTTAAAGTTTTCACATTAAGACCCTCATTCTCCCAGTACTTAAGTATGTATCTGGTAAAGGCTAATACTATCAAAAAGTTTTAGAAGAAAAATGAAAAAAAAAAAACTAATGGGGAGGAACACTAAGAATAAGGTGGGTATGTATATACCTCAATTCCTAACAGAAAGACTGATATGAATGTGAAACCAGTTTTGCACACATAGTTGAGACCTTACTTGAAATATGACACCCTAAGTAAAAAACTCTAAAGCAAACAGTAAACCATAGTTATGAAATTATATATGAAACAACATCCTTTAAGACAGGAGTATTTTTTGTAAAGCAAAAGTAATTGTTATAGTATCATATATTTGTAGTGAGGATGGCTCCATTTTTCTTTCCATATGCTAAGATTGAAAGACACTGAAGTGTACAAAGAGCCAGTTGCTACTCCAGTTTGGAAAACACTTTTAATTCTGTGAGGTGATTGCAACTTTTAGCTTCATGTCTGAAGAGAAATTAGCTGAAGATGATTATGATTCCATCACCAATAATGGCCAATTACAATAATCTGCAGTCTTGTTTCTACAGAGATCCAGTTAATTTTACCAAGGTCATTTATCTCTGGAATCTCTCACAGTATTTTAAGTAAGCAAGGCTCCCATAGACAATACCACAGGTATGCACAATACTGGCTATAACCAACCAGTCGCATCCATTATTAAAACTGTTCAGGGTGAGGGAAGCCCAATGTGCAAAATGAATATCTATCATCAAGCCTTGACTAAAATGTTTTGGGTTTTTTTTTGGTTTTACGAGACAGGGTTTCTCTGTATTGTTTTGGAGGCTGTCGGTCAAGCCTGGCCTCGAACTCACAGAGATCAGCCGGCCTCTGCCTCCAGAGTGCTGGGATTAAAGGCATGTGCCACCCACCGCCCAGCTGACTAAAATGTTTTCTAACCTATTAAATTACATATACTTATATACACTTCCATACAAGTCTTCAATCTCTCAGCAGTGAACTCTTAATCTCTAAATAATGATGTCATCTATGTGAGATGCCAAACACTGCACCTGACACATTGGATGGCCAGTTGGCCCACTAGATGGCCTCCCATATCACTTAAGTTATTTTTATCTTTTATCCAAAGCATCATTTCTTCAACCACACTAAATAATTTTGATGATGACCCATCATCCTTTGGACATTATCACCACCCGTGTTGATGTTTTGTCTGCTAAGACAACACCTGAAACAGTTGCAGACCTGTGGTGCATAACAGAGTCCTAGTTAACCAACATGCTAGCACCAAAGAAGAAAGTGGAGAAATAAATGAATCAGTAAAACTTACATTTAATCTTTAGGGTATAAGATAAAATGTTGACTTCTTCATATACTCTGTCCTTCAAATAAAGGTGCTATTTTATGGAAGCAGTAACTAAACTTTTTGCGTAGTCTGAAGCACAGATGCATTTTTTATTTCAGGATTTATTGATTTATTAGTTGTGCCAGAACGGTTGTGAAAGAGGTCAAAGTTGTGCTGTATTTACTGAGAAGGTAAAACAGATTCAGGAGAGCAGCTCGCTAAAAGATCAATCATGTAGATAGGGCAAACCTCTAATATTACTAGTGCTTCCTCTCAACTGGATTGAAGGGTCAAAGATAAGGTAGTGGATATGAAAAAGTAAGAGAGTATGACGGGAGATCTTTAAGCCAGGATGGAGAATCCTACAGGTAGCATCTGAGGGCCCTGCTTATAACCCTGTTAGAAAGAAAGAGAAATTGTGAGAGAAAGAAAAGGGCTTGGGTTTGCAAGGTGAGAGATGGGCAAGTCAGCTCTTGGAAATGATGGACATGAAGGTGGACACAATGAAGCTAACGGAAGTGGAGTCTACTGAAATCACTGTGGAACGGTGAGGTCCAAGCAAATACCATTGGCTCTGAAACTCAAGTGGAGGGTAGTATGACATTGAAAACTGAGTCTCTGGGATGGTGTGTTCTGCTCAACCATCAAACATAAATATGCTATAGTAATGAGAAAGGATGACATATCAGGTTGTTTGCAAAGTGCCCACTGTCTAAGCATCACTCTGTTAAAAAGGAGAATTGAGAGGCAAACTCAAATCTTCCTTAAATCACATTGCTTTGACACCCATGATGGAACTGAAAATTACATATCAAGGCGACTTACCTTGATTAAAAGTACCTTCTATATGGAGAAGCTGCCCTCAGTTTTATTTGCAAGCAGCTTAAATTCCAGCTTTTAGCTAGTTAGTAAAATCTGTTAGCTGGGGAGTAAATAAAAATTACTTTTTTGCTTGTAAATACAACTATCATACCCTTTCCTGAAGATAGTAATTGAATTAAAGGGAAATCAGCACCTTACTTCAGTGAGTCCAGCATGTGCTTACTGCATACTAACTACTGCTAGAGATTTTCCTTGTTGTGACTTTCTCCTTAGCCCAGACCTTCCTTAGAAATTGACCCTTCCTTCCAAGAGTCATCACAAATGCTTTCTGTATTTAGCACTGATAATCTCTTTATATAGTGAATATATCTGATAGTCAACTCTTTAATTCTTACCACTATAAAAGCCAGGCTGCAAGAAACATGAAGTCTTACCTACTAATCCAGACTAACAATCTCAAGTCTCTTCCCGAGGCAGAAAAGAGGTGGGGCTCTAATAGCAAGCCATTTGAAGATAAATGGAAATGCTGGCTAGCGAGGGCAACCGATTATTTTATAGGTTTCTTTGGGGGCTTATCACACAATTTGAAACATCCTATCAGATCCCTCTAAAGTTGTCCCTCCCCATGCTTTGTTACTGACACTGTTAAACTCTCGGCATTACTTTGGCATGCCTCTGTTGGCTAAGCAGAACTTGAGGTTCAGATTTCTTATGATTTATGTAAGTAAGCTTTTAATCTCATGGGAGGAAACTCGATCTCAATCACTAGCACTAATGGATTGGATTGGATTGTGTCTGTCTACTTGGTCAGAGCAGAGCATGTCTATTTGAAGGCATTAGCAGGCAACCAAAGAGGCCACAGCATTTAGTTCTAGGATCTTCAAAGAGAGGAAAAGCTGTCTATATGGAGAAAACCTGATGTTCTTTCCTCAAGGCATTTGCTGATTTGGAAAACACATGTGGGGGAGGAGGCTAGGCAAGGGATAAAAACACTGACAAGAATGTGACAATATCTGAAACCTGAGAGAATAAGCGTTCCCCTGGATCTGAAGTTCACGGCAACAACAAGAGTTCCTACACATCTTTCCTCTGGAAACTGCAGTGCTCCAAAGAAGAATGGAGGATGTGAAGAAGGGGAGGGGAACTAAAAGGCAAAAAAGTCAAATAGATTCCCATGGTTGGAATTATGGGAAATAATATATATTTCAGCTTTCACCAAAGAAAAGGATTTCTGGAAAAAGAAAGAAAGAAGGAAAGAGAGAGAGACAGAGACAGAGAGAGAGAAAGAAAGACAGAATTAAAGAAAGAAAGGAAGGAAGGAAGAAAAAGCAAAAACAAACAAACAAACAAAAACCACCCCAAGCTTTTCCTTACTCGTAAGAGTAAGGAAACAGGGCGGTGAACGTGGTGGTGGTGGTAGCATGGCTCAGTTAGAGTAGCCTGGCATGCACAAAGCCCAGAGTTGCATCCCCAGGACCACACAAACATAGCACAGTTGAACACTTATGTAACATCACCAGCTAGAAACAGGAAGACCAGAAGTTCAAGGTCAGCCCAAGTACATAGTGAATTAGAGACACTGTGGGTTACATAAGACCTGTGATTCATAAACTAACAAAAAAATAGAATAAAAAAGTGAAGGGTAAGGATGAACTCCACACAGAAGGATCTCATGGTTTCTTTTCAGTCTATGTTTACTCAGTATCTGACTAAAATTAAGGTCAACTGATTGTAATTATGAATATTTTTTTCTGGATGAAATGTCATTTTGAAGAGAGGATTGTAAATAGAAGTTAGGGCAATAGAAGTTATCCAACTGAAATATTAACTAGCAGAAAACAGTGTTTCACAGGACTAAGATATTCTAAAAGTCAAAGAGAAATCTATGATCAAAATGTAATCAGTTTGAAATCAATTTTAAAAAGATAGCCCATAAGTAACAACAATAACAACAGAACTTACCACATCTTAAGTGAAGTGGTATGCTTCAGAGTGGTTTATGATTCAAAAACAAACAATAATGAAAATGACAGTAATAGATTATATAACTTAATAATAATTAAAAAGCAATGTATTGACACTCTTGGAATGCAAGCAAAGGCATGATTTTAGTATAATGTAGGGACCTATACACACAATCGAAAAAAATTGAGTCTGAAAACTAGATAAGTCAGAAAAAAAGTAACAGCACAATAAACCTCTGAAGGAAGGAAAAGATTAAGACAAATCCAATAGGATGGATAAGAAAGATAATAAACACAGTAAATTTAAATGCCCAAATACAGTGTTTTGGAAAAAGTTAAATAGGCCCTTATATAGGCCTCGATTCAAAACTTTGACCATTTGTTAGCTGAAGTCTGGTAGGCTTTTCATACTACTGATCTGCATGTGTGTTTTTCTTTTTATTTATTTATTTTTATTTAAATTAGAAGCATGAATGTGTCACATGTCAATCCCAGCTCCATCTCCCACCCCTCCTCCCTAGTCCCTCCACCAACTCCCACTCCCCCACCCAATCACCACATCATTCCCCAGGGAGGGATCATTTCATCCAGGGCAGGACCTAGGCGCTTCCCCATGTGTCCAGGCTGAGAGAGCATCCCTCCATGTGGAATGGGCTCCCAAAGATCATTCATAAACCATGTTAAACATGGCTCTACTACTCAAAGCCCCAGTGATTTCTGTGGCCTCCTCACTCCTCACTACATTCATGGAGTCTGGATCAGTCCCATGTTGACCTCTCAACCATCAGTCTGGGATTCAAGAGCTCCCCCTTATCCGGTCAGCTGTCATTGTGGGTTTCACCATCATGGTCTTAACCCCTTTGCTCATCACTCCTCCATCTCTGTCACTAGGTTCCAGGAGTTCAGTTCAGTGTTTAGCTGTGGGTATCTGTCTCTGCTTCCATCAGTCACTGGATGAAGGTTCTAGGATGGCATATAAGGTAGTCATCAACCTTACCATCAAGGAGGGGCAATTAATGTAGTTTCTCCACTATTGCTTAGTTTGCCAGTTGGTGTTATCCTTGTAGATCTCTGGAGATCTCACTAGTGTCAGCTCTCTCCTCAAGCCTATAATGACTCAATCTCTCATCCTGCTCTCCTCTATGTTACCTCCACTCAACCTTCCTGCTCCCCCATACCTTCTTCTCACGTCTTTTTATCCCCCTCTCTTTTTCGTGGCTCCCTCTTGCCTCCCCTGCTGCATGTGTGTTTTTCATTTCCAAATTCTTTCAGGTCATTGTTTAGGTGAAAAGTATTTTCTGAATCTCTAGGTTCTGCAACAAAACATATTGATGAGATTATTTTTAATTGTATGTGTTGTGTTTGTTTGTGTATAAATTACACAGATAACATTCCCAAAGCCTACGTATACATATTTTAAAGATTTAAGTTTAGCAAAATCTTTGGCTTTCTCAATTTCCTAGATACTGAAAGTAGAGCAGCAACAGCAACAACAAAATCAATGTAATCCTGGCTTTTCTTGATTTTATTGTCTATAGTGATGCTCATGTTATGAAATAATTAAAGAGGGAATGAAAGAAGCGTTGGAGCAGGAAAGAATGAAATCTTTCTCCATGCTTCATAAATAAAGGCAAACCATTCAGGTGTTTGTTTGTTTGTTTGTTTGGTTGGTTGGTTGGTTGATTTTTAGAGACAGGGTCTCTTTACACATCCTTAGCTGTCCTGAACTCACCATGTGGATAAGGCTGGCCTTGAACTCACAGAGATACCTCTGCCTCTGCCTCCCCAGTATTCACATTAAAGGTGTGTACCACCCTGCCTGACTTGAATCACTCAGGTTTTATCTTCTGTTTCTAATGTCACAGTTCTTTGAAATTACCTGGTAATTTCAAGATAATGCCTGCTTTTGACTTTGTTTGCTCTATATTTCCGTGGCTTTGTACGTAATATCATAAGCTAAGCTTTTCATAATTTTGTGCAGTTATCTAAAAATCCTCCCAAAGGAAAAATCTGAATGGAGTCATGGCTCTTGCTATAGTATTGGGTGTAAACTGGCATCAGAGAAGTGTGCTTATCAAAGAAACATTGAAACAGAAAAGAACCATTCAAATCTACCCTATGTAGTGCAGTAGACACATCACTGACCAATACCACCTGCTCTTCTTTCTGTGCCATTGCTTAGCAGCCTAGAGTTCCTTCTACATCTTCATCTGTTCCTTGCTTATTCATGAATATCAGCATACTTTGAGACCTTGCTCAAACTCTTCTCCCACAAGCAAAATCCACTACTGAGAAACACAGCAAGGCATTGGTTTGCTAAAGGGTTATTGCACTGACTACTCTTATTGTCAATGGCTCTTCTCATGCCCTACAGTATCTCTAGATATATTTCTGCACATACATGCTCACATCCAACTGGAAACCCCACCAATGTGTGCCACCCTACTCAGATGCTACTGGAAATACAAATAAAATGCTCAACTTCTCATGTACCCACATGACTTTGAGCTCTGTTGGTTTGTGTTGCACTAGCTGCAAGTCCTAACAAGATTTGAGTCTACTTTAGACAAGATACTCTTGTATTCATCCATTATTGTTACCCCAAATTAAAGCTATGCTTTCAGATTTTTTTCTTCAACAAGGCATGGCCATATTATTTTGGTTAATATAGTAGTAATAAAAATGTCCTATGAAATTTCAAGCAAGTGTGTAGTTTCTCAGACATTGATCAAGATATTAACACAATGTACTACAGTAAAGTATAAGGAGTTTGACAACTTAGAACACCATGTCCAGGATCATCTGTTCAGGTTTTTATAAGAGAACTAACATTTATTTATCAGGCTTTACTTCCCTCACTTTTATTCATTATTCAAGTAGAGGCTAACTTCTCAAAGATCTTCACCAGTAAATTCTGTTAAGATTTTTGTATTTCACTAAACTTAGAGTATAGTCTTAATAACGTCTCATTTTAATGATCACATAAGGCAGAGTAAAGGTACTAGTCAAGTTTCTGTTAAAAAATACTTGAGATCAGAAACAAACAAACAAACAAACAATACTGGGCTATTTTGACTCAGTTTCTGTCCATGGTTGATTGGATCCATTGCTCTGGGCTTGAGTATAGAGTAAACTATTCTCTTAATGACAGCCAGGAAGTAAATCAGACTAGAAAGGGCCGTATCCCAACATCCCCTTTAAAAGCAAGTTTCCAGTGACCTTTTGTCCACTAGGTCTTACTTCTTAAAGTAATGTCATAAGGTAGGACTAAGACTCCAATATATCATTTGGGGACATCTCATGTTCAGATTACAGCAGTAAGCAAGATCTCATTGCTTGAATTCACATCACATACTTTGATTGTATTTTTAAGAAGAACTTATACTGTTATAGAGCCCTCCTAACACAAATTATCTTCCTCATTAAGTGAGATGACTATCTGTAAATTGATTCCATTTTGTTAAGATATTAACCCAAGAGATTTTCTGTTAAAATATGATTTTGCATCTGAAATGAAAGCCTGAAACTTATACATAGGATAATGACCCAGAATGTTCTAAAGCTAGCAATTAGGGAGCATTAATTTTGGTGATAGTCTTAGTGTGAAATATTGATTATAATCAATAGTTAGCTGAAGACTTATCCCTTAATGAAAAATCATGAAGTCTTTAGGAATCCAGGTAAAGGTAGTTGAAAAAAAAAGTCCTGTAAACATGAGTCCTATAGCAGAGAACTCCAAGAAGAAAAGTGGTTCCCATAGTGTTGCCTATGCCCCACACCTTTACTAACAGTTAATGGTTTCAGTTAATGGTTTTCTGTTTTCTGTTGTTTCGCCTGAGTCCAAAGTACTCTGTTTTCTGAAGGAAAAATGAGGAACAGTGTTAATGAACACACTGTATGCTGTTTATGAGTGCCCTGTACATGTGTAAAAGTGCGGGTTCTTCCTCTCTTTGCATGAGCCTTTCAGCAGGGATGCTCTGGCACCTGCCCTGCCCTGCCTTTCAGTGACCATAGAAAAGGTAAACATGGGGGAGTGGCTCTTGGCACAGTCTCTGAAGTCTCAGATTATCGGTCTCTTTCTTCATACCTTAATAGCTTTTATCTGAGGGGAACTCCTTGGGGAAACCAACTGAAAGGGTAGGAAGGAATCATGAGGAAAAAAAACTGAGTTTGGTACTTTTAGTTACTCAGGTTGCACATTTGCTTTATGTGAATATATAGGGAGATAGTTGGAAGTGGTCCAGCCACAGTATGTAACAGCAATCAATCAATCAATAATGATAATAATAAAAATAAAAAATAAAAAGCTTCTCTATATTACTGGTTGTTTTGAATTTGACATTTGATTTAAAAAAACTCATAAAGTTAAGCAGTCATTCGGAAGTGTGGGAGAGCATGGGCTGTGTACTGATCAAACAAAATTTGCTTTGTTCTTTAAGGATCATAGAGACATGGAAGGAATGGTTAAAACTGGTGAGAGGAGGAATCCTGATAGTAAATTGAAGAATTAAGAGTCAACATGAATTGCTTTTCCATTCACAAGCTGTCTTCAGTTTTTGTATTTCAATAAACTTACAGTGTAGCCTTAATAATTTCTTATTATTTCAATGACCACATAAGGCACAGTAAGTGTGCTAATCAAGTTTCTGGTATAAAGTACTTGAGATCAACAATTTCTAAAAAGAAAATTGGACTATCTTTTATATGTGAATATTATGCAGTATTTACATAGGCTGAACTTAAGAAAATAACTGTGAATTTCCATAGACTAGTTTGCATCTCAAAAATACCAGGGCAAAGAATGTTTTTGGCTTTGAAATTGATACATAATCATTGTACATATTGTATGTGCTTCATAAAGACAATTTCTTTCAAGTACATCTTTTATTTGACCACTTTCCCCGCCCACTCCTATTCCTTCCTTCTACTCTTCTTCCTTTTATTATCCTTATGGCTAGCCTTTTTCTTCCTACACACAGTCTCCCTTCTGCTTCCATGCAACATGCTTGTGGGAGGTCGGGTGGGGAGAAGGCTTCATGTACCTAGGAAGAATTCTAGGATCCACAAAGAAGGGCAACATGATATTTGTATTTCTGTGTCTGGATTATTTTACTTAACAAGATGATCTCTAGTTGCACCCATTTTTTCTGCACATAACGTCAGTTTTATTCCTGTTTACAAAAGAAAGAAGTTTTTCAGACTCTGAGCATGAGCCTGCTGCTTAGCATTTCTGAGACCAAGCTTTCCATTTCTAAACATAAGCATCTGTCTTCATTATTATGATATGGAAACAATATTGTATATGAAACATGTATCTAGTGTATTGGTTATTTCCAGCTCCCATTATAGTGTCAATTTCTCAACCAGAAACCATACGGGACATATATAGGATTGCTCCTTTCTTGTAGTACCAATCTACCAAGCCAGGACTACACATACACTGGTGATACAAGATTTCCACCACGCTACTAGGAAAACTCAAGACCATGATCTTTAAGTTCAGAATTGTGATGAAGACATATATTAGTCTGGGTAGATCTAAACTCAGCTTGACAAAAGAAAAAAAAAGAAAAAAAAGATTGATATACTTAGTCTCAGGGTTTAATTCTTTGTACATCAAGCATTTGATTTTTTTTGTTGCTTTTACCTATCTAATATGTCCATAAGTTACCATGGCCTTCTTGCAAAAAGTAAACTCAGGACTCTGGTGAGAACTCTTCCAAAACTCACCATCAGTTTACACCCCTCAGCCTACCCAGGAGAACCCTTGCAACAAGCCTAATCCAGGGGCTGTTAAGTAGCTGATTTGTGTTTGAATATCTTTCTGTGTCTTCTCTAGTTATCCCTGTTAGGTCAACATTGAATTCAGTGTTAATTGTAACAAGCGGCTGCCTATTTAATGATAAATGTAAGTGGCCCCCGATCCCTGTTGGCTTCTCCAGTAGCCCATATTTCCAATCTGAGTCAGACTTCAGAGTTCCAGAGCCATCCCACAGCTGAAATACACAGATCGCCCAGAAGGGAGGAAGGGCGGGGAAACTTGCACATTTGCCTCTGTTAGTCAGCACATTGGCAAAGTGTTCAGATTTGCTGGCTGCATCGTGGAGATCTGCAAGCCACGTCTAGAGGGGAGGAGCAGGATGCCAAACTAGCATGGTAGATGAGAGAGAGTAGAAAGAAGTCTCCTGAGATCTGGGGCTTGATTCTGGGTGATTTCACTGCAATGGAGACTCCAATATCAGCTTAAGGAAATGGTTCCATTGAAAACAATCCTAAAGATACCAAAGGGGGTGATGAGAATATGAACAAATGCCTCTTGCTTGAACTTCTTGCATTAAATATATATATGTTTATGCTTGAGATATATGTGTGCATAATTAAATATAGCAACCATTATAGGACAAGCATTAAGAATTTTGGAATTTTGGAGTGTTTGTGACTTAAAGGAGAAACTGAGTGATCAATGCAAACACAGTTGCACTATATGCAGGCTGCCATCCCTTCTTTGATCCCTGACCTCCTCTGTGACATATTTGTCATTCTCCTTTTCACACTTTGCATTGTCCCCATTTCAGCATGACCCTTCTACTTGACCTTCTCTGGCGTCCTCCAACTATGACTGTGGCTACTTAATTTAAAAAGACAGCTCACTATAATCATGTGACAGCTCTCTTTTTCCATGTAGACTGTGCTTAAACTACGGATTAAATTGAAGCCTTGGCTAATCAGTGCAGTTAAGACTCTCAGCCAGAAATCTACAGTTAAGATACCTGTTTCATTTTAGGGGCTTCACATAAACATAGATTATCTAAACTGCACAGATTAGATAATTATGGGAACAAGTAAATTTGATCGGTTATGATGACTGCAACTGTCCATATAGAGAAAAGCTCCTTTGTCTTTTCCGCATCAAAAGTTGAAAGCTGTGAGTTTCTGGCTGCCAGCAGTTGGCCACCCTTTCTATTTTAACCAGATTTGGGATGAATAAACTAGAATAGTTCAAAATGACCAGGAAAGTAAGGACAGTTAAGATTATGAGGTAGAGTTTAATCTTTGGTATCAAAGCCCAAAAGTGATCTTTTTAGAAAAATAGACTTGAAAGGACTCAATTATTCAACCCAGGATCACAGTCAAGTGAGGTTTTGAATTTTATACCCCAGAAGGTTATCCTTCTGTACATGAGGATGGTGCTTTTATTAAGTGACTGACCATCACACATTCTTGCCAGTGTAATAAAGATGTACCAACGTCTGTGAAGTAAATGCCTATAACCATGTGAGTACAGGCATCCCAAGCCTATGAAGTAAAATAAATGCCTATAACCATGTGACTACAGGCATCCCTAGTGTCCAGTTTGCTCCTCTCTTCTCTTTTTCTCTCTTGTTTAGCTCTAGAAACATTGCAAGTGATTTCCATATGATTTAGGAAAGTAATGGGGCAGAGACACTATCTGTAAACATAAGGAACACAATGGGAAATATTATGTGTGCATATAAAGAAAGAGAAATAAAACCAGGTGAAAAAAAACTTTATAGCTTGTCTCAAAAGAATTGTAAAATTAGTGGAAGAAGTACATGTTGTTATGTTTTTACATTTTCATTTTGCCAATAGAAAGCCTCATAATATTTTTACTATGCTTCTAGACGTGGCTCTTCTGCCTGAGCTGTGGCTTGAAAACAGCCCAAGGGACTGGTGGATTTTGAGGGGTGGGTTGGTAGAAGTCTGAAGTGGGAATGAGCCAGGCTTCCTCAGCACACTCACCTGGTGCAGGACTGAGCAGGTGCAAGGCGTCAGGCCTGATTGTTTATATCCAGGCTTCAATCAGACTCTCTTGATAAGGTTTCCTTAGGAAAATATTCCCCAGTATCTACCCTCATTTATGCTCTGCTTACAAAACAAAGCAGAACCAAACCAAAACAAATGTTAATTATGATCAAGTCTCACAACTCTTCACACTTGTGCTTCTTCCTTTTGCCTCTGATGTGGTCAAAAGGATGGTTAATGTTCTGCCATTTGACTGAAAGCTGAAAGATTTTTGCATCTGTATTTCAAAGTTTATTGATTTTGGCACTGATATCTTAACTCCCGAATGTGACTGTTTGAGGACACATTTTAGGATAATAGATTCTGAATGAGGTCACAAAGATGGACCCCTAAATCCAACAGAATCAGTAACCTTGTAGGGTAAGGCTATGTGAATTTAAGTCAGGAAGAAAAGTTCTGCGAGACACAAAATTGGCTGTGACTTGGATCTTAGACTTCCCACCTCTATCTAGATTTCGGTTTCTTTCTTTTTTTATATAAATTTTATTCAAATTAGAAACAGTCTTATTTTACATATCAATCCCAGTTCCCTCTCCCTCCAATCCTTCCATGCCCCTCACGGATGCCCCCAGACCATCCGGCATCCACTTCCCAGGGATGGTGATACCTTCCATGAGGGATCATCAAAATTTGTCAAGTCATTTGGGGCAGGGCCTAGGCCCTTCCCTATGTATCTAGGCTAAGAGAGTATCCCTCCATGGGAAGTGGGCTCCCGAAGTCCGTTCCTGCACTAGGGATACATTTGTGTACTAGCGGTACATCCTGGATCCACTGCTGGAGGCACCATAGACTGCCAGTGATCCTAGCTGACACCCACATTCGGGGGGCCTGGTTTGGCCCTATGTTGGTTCCCCAACTGTCAGACTGGGGTCCATGAGCTCCCACTTGCTCAGGTCACCTGATTCTGTGGGTTTTCCCAGGGTGGTCTTCACCACCTTGTTCATCACTCCTCCCTCTCTGAAACTGGCTCAGTGCTTAGCTGTGATCTCTACTTCCATAAGCTACTGGACGAAGGCTCTAGGATGGCATTTAAGGAAGTTATCATTCTCATTATAGGGGAAGGACATTTAAGGTAGCGTCTCCACTATTGCTTAGGTTTGTAATTGGGGTCATCTTTGTGAATCTTGTTTCCTAGCTTCTCTGGAGGTGTGGATTATAGGCTGGCAATCCTTTTAACTATGTCTAATGTCCATATATGAATGAGTACATACCATGTTTGTCTTTCTGTGACTGGGTTACCTCACTTAGGATGGTTTCTTCTAGTTCCATCCATTTGCCTGGAATTTTCAAGATTCCATTTTTTTTCCCCGATTCCATTTTTTTCCTGAGTAGTAAGTACAGTGTTGTGTAAATGTACCACATTTTCTCTATCCACTCTTCAATTGAGGGGCATCCAGTTTGCTTCCAGGTTCTGGCTGTTACAAATAATGCTGCTATGAACATGGTTGAACAGATGTCCTTCTCTTATGAATGTGCTTCCTTTGAGTATATGCCAAAGAGTGGAATTGTTGCGGAGAAACTGCCATACTGATTTCCAAATTGGCTGTACAAGTTTTCACTCCCACCAGCAATAGAGAAGCATTCCCCTTTCTCCACATCCTCTCCAGCATAAACTGTCATGGTGTTTTTGATATTAGCCATTCTGACAGGTGTAAGATGATATGTCAGAATTGTTTTAATTTGCATTTCCCTTATGTTTAAGAATGTTGAGCAATTTCTTAAGTGTCTTTCAGTCATTTTAGATTCCTCTATTTAGTTCTGTACCCCACTTTTTAATTGAATTATTTGGTGTTTGGGTGACTAACTTCTTGACTTCTTTGTATATTTTTGAAATCAGCTCTCTGATGTGGGGTTGGTAGATTTCTGATTAATAAGTTATGCAATATATGATATTTTACTGTGGCATCCTGAACAAACTAGCATAGAGTTAAATTGCTTGGATTTATGAACAATTAATTATGGTATTTGATTATGAAGCCCCGTTTCCCAAACAAGCTAATTGCTTACACTACCGAGAAAGCAAAAGGATAGCTAATGATTTACTCTACTGCTTCCTATCCACAGAGATGACACAACTTGACAAAGTTTGCTCCTAATGAGTGTTTAGGAAAACTCCCAACTTGTTGAGTCCTGTTGTGTGCTTTTTATCATACGGCAAATGTACATTTCATTGTTGTCAGTTGTTTTTCTCATAATGAGGCCAAAGTGCCTGACAAAGGCAATTATATGGAGGGAGTATTTCTTTCAACTCTCAGTTTTAGAAGGTATGGCCACCATGGTGGGGAGAGTACTATGGAGTTGTTCTATGATTGTAGGATCTCATGGCGCTCCTTCTCACATGGAGGACCAACCAAGAACCAGAGAGCTTGGGCTGGACCCAGAAGCAATACAACCTTCAAGGTTCACTTCCAGTAACCAACTACTGACAACTAGTTTACACATCCCCAAAGTTCCACAGTCTTCCCAGTAATGCCATCAGACTGGGACTAATGGCTCAAAACAGGAACGTGTAAAGGGCATTTGAGACTTAAGTTATACTATCATCTCATCTAGTGCATTTCAAAAATGATCTGTAGAGCCATGATTCCTAATCTAGAAACCATAAAATGATAAATATGATCTTATTAAAAATATCTCTGTATGGTAAAAATGAAGCATAACCATAGTACACGCAGAGTCAAAAGGTAAATAATAGATTAGAAATAAACATTTGGCCACTTAGAGTAATTCAAGGTAGGAAACAGACAAAGGAATGAATAAGCAGTTCACAGCTTAAGTAAATATCATATACATGTATATAGAGAGGGAAAGATTACGTCTTTCATCATAAGAAAAGTGCAAATTTGAATTTTACTAAGATGACATCTTTATTTAATGGTGTTTCAAGAGTCCAAATATTTGACAGTATTTTTAATTGGGGCAGAAGTTCTCTTAAACATGACGGAAGGGAAATTTGGTGAGTACCCAGAAAATGTCCTAAAGAAAGAGCATAGCCTTTAGGATCCAGACTTTCTTCATGTAAATTGATGCTGCATACTTCACATAAGGGCAAAATTAATTTGGAAAGGAAAACAAAACCAACACAAAGTTCTTGCAATATTAAGCACTAAAATGAATTGTGTTATCACTGTAAAACTGAACACACTGAGTCTATAAAAAGAAAATAAGAGCCCAGGAGCATGGTGCAATTCTGATTTGGACACAAAGTGTCCAAAAGACATGAGTGTTAAAAACTCAGTTACCCATGAATGAGATTTTTAGGGAGTGCTAAGAAATGGGGGCTCTGACTTCATCAATGGATTAATCCCAGAATTTATTTAAAACTTGATGGTATCACTGGGAATTTTTAGAAGGTGGGGCCTAGCTTGTGGGAGCAGACCACTGGGTGTCTGGGTGTCTTCTTCTTCTTCTTCTTCTTCTTCTTCTTCTTCTTCTTCTTCTTCTTCTTCTTCTTCTTCTTCTTCTTCTTCTTCTTCTTCTTCTTCTCTTTCTCTATCTTTCTCTGTGAGTTCTGGCTGCCAGAGGGAAGCATTTTGCATTCAGTAACAAACTTTTACCACTGCTTCAATTAGAACCACAGTAAATATAATCATCGAACCAAGGACCCCAACATCAGTATCTGAAAGCAGTCTTTTCGTCTTGGTACTGAAAAACTCAATCAAGGAGTACAGAAATAGCTTCAAAAGACACGGTTAGTGAAATAAGAATCGGATGACTATCAAACTTAGGTTAACTTGTGTAAGTATGAAGAAGGGTAAATAATCTAGTCATGGCATAAGGAGGTTGATGAGTGTAGGACAATGGAAGCTTCTGAGTTTATATTATCTCAAAATATTTTTTGTTTTTTTCTTAGCCATGAAAATTTATGAGAGAGTCTGAAATTTCCTGAGGAAGCTGCACAACTGTGCTAATACCAGCTCTTCAATCCTGATGCTCTCAATGGGCATGACTTTTAACTACTATGGTAGTTACAACAATTGCTGTTACCTCCAACTTAATGAGAGACGTGACAGAACTTAGAAGCAAATGAGTTTTTCCATGATCGGAAAGCTTGTTAGTGAGAAAAATAAGATTGAACTTGTGCATGGTACTATTATTAGATGTCTTCTAAAGCCACTGTGATGGTGAAAGTTCTACAAAGTCACTAGGTATTTACAAAATCAAACAGCCTATACAAGTCAATACCATGTCACCTACTTGGAATTTCACTGTCTCTAATCTTACTGGTCATAGAAGCAGAAAGAAGCAAACAATGATTAAGTGACAAAATATACCTAACAAATATTTGTCTGAAGTTTGGGTCACTTGACTTGGAGGAGAGTAACTGGGAAGCCCCTGCCAAGCTATTGAACTTGAACTTTATGACAGTGAGCAAGAAATAGCCCAGAGGAGGCAATGACATAGTCAGTCATGGTTGCCTGTGAAAGTGACAGACCATGTCCTGGGGGAAGAACTGTGAAGCAAACACAAGCCCTTAGACTCTCAGTTGAAACTTTTTTTAAGGAGCACATACATAAACACAGCATGAATGGTGAAGCTTTTGCTATGACATCACATCCATAAAGAAGACTTCTGTAATAGATTTGAAAGGATGCAGATGAGAACTATTTTCACAAAAAATTGTTAAAATAGAAACAAAATGTTGATGTTTAAATACCTTGTTATATAAACCCAACTATCTTAAATTACTGAATCCCTGGCTTTGAGTTGAGTCACAGATTTTACTGTATTCAGTATCCATGTATTTCTCTGTGACTTGAGCTAGAAACTCTAACATGAAAGTCCAGGCTGAGATTAATAAAAATACTTAAGTATAACTTGAAACAAGAAAGCTTCATGGCAAGTGGGGTATTGTTCTCATGCATTCATGGAAACCATGGTAAACAAACAGTTACCTGCCCTGCCTTTGATTGAAAGCTTAGGAGTCTAGTCTGTAATATTTTCCAACAGATGATGAGATATTCCATCTGGATTAAATATTGGGAAGTACAAGAGGTGAGCATGGATTTTTGCCAGTTGTGAGCTGCTTAAAGGGGAAACACTTCAGCTGTTACTTGTGTATCTTAGTAAATGATACCCTCTTTTGGAGCCATGGAACAATGATTTTAATTCTTGTTAAGCTTTTGTTTATGAAAACAGATACATGACAAGGGGTTTATCTCCTAAAGCTTTGCTGCCACTGACTTGCGATTAATACAATACTCCCCAGTAGTAAAACCACGAGATATTTTTTACTATTCTAAACAAACCAACAAGGGGCTGTATGAACACCCTATGCATTGCTTATTTTATGTGTGACATGTGTAGCTATATTCTTTTCATTTTGTTCAACATTCCTCCTTTGCCATGTGATGTACCCTAGTCTCTCTGCAGTTGTACCACTCCTGCTGTTCGATTAGATCCAAGAAGTCTGTTTTATTGTTATGAACATTGTACTAACAAAAATAATAATGGAGACTCAAATCTTGAAAACTGGTTAAATTCCACTTCAAGGAAAATGTGCTGACTCCCACTCCATGGATTTCTTGAACAGGTAGTAGGGTTTTCACTCTGCTTGTGGTGTGGGCGATTTGGAGATAAGCAAGGCAGTGATGCCCAAGAACTGTATAAGGGATTAACCAAGATATTATCACATGTGACTATCTCTTTTCTCCAAGTCTCGACTCATTCAAATATGTGCTGATGGAGACATAGATTAGACAAAAATATTTCTGATACAGCAATAAATGTTTAATACAATTATAATAGAATAAAATAATCTACTGAATGGTTTCTATGTGTTGAATACCTGATTTTACTTTTCTTTGTGAGTTTTCCCTATGATACTCTGAAGTTGTCACTACAGCTTGAAAAGGAACTGACTGAATGTTACCCACACTTTATGATATGACCCAAACCTTCTCTTTGGGAGAAAATTTCTGGTATACAAAAGAACACTGTTCTATGTCTTAGTGGCTTCAGATAAGAAAACCTTATCCCAAACTTCAGTGCACTTACTTTTGTTAAAATTATTCTGTGTTGTTATCAATGTAATGACATGTTTAGAGAGTTGTGGAGTATGATTAATTATTATGTTATAAATAAGCATTTTATAAGTATGTTTTAAGACTTTTTATTGTTTGGGAGAAAATATCCCTTAATTCAATGGTGTATTCATTCAAACTTTTGTATACCAGATAAGAATTTCATTAAAGAGCTACACAGCTGAGATGAAGTATGAGGCAATCAATGCATAGAGGCTGCTCCATTATAAAACATATTTAATGAATAAATGATACATAAATAATTATAACTATTTAATAAATGATTACTCTGTAAATATGATTTAACCCCTGTCTTTATTCTTGGATGTAATTTCAAGGTTGTGGATATTGAAAGATATTTACTAAGCAATAGTAATTTTCCAAGCCTTTATTTTGCTTTTAAAAAAGAATTTTAGGATTATATCTGAAAAAATATACTAATCAGAAACCCATTTAATCAATGGAAATAAATTGGAGGTAGAAGGCAGAAAGGATTCCAACCAGAGACCAGATTGTATCTACATAGAAGTTTTGATATATCTAATTTGAGTTTAACATTATGAACTACAAAACCTCAGATTTCCTCCTATTGGTTTCAGGAATAAACTATGTGAACCATTAGTATATAATAGTTTTTTAAATGTTTTAATATTTATTTTATGTGCTCATATGTGTGTAGTTTCCTAAGCATAATGTACATTTTCATTTTTTCTAGTTTTTTAAGTGAAGGTACCTACAGAAGCCAGAAGAGTACATTGGATCTCCTGGAGTTAGAGTTAGCAGGAAGTGCTCTTAGTTGTTGAAACATTTATCCGACAGGAATAAGACATTTTTACATAATCAACTGTCTCAGTTGGGTTTTCTATTGCTGTAAAAAGAGAGAGATCATGACCTCAGCAACTCTTATGAAGAAAAATATTTGGGTGACTTGCTTACAGTTTCAAAGGTTCAGTCAATTATCATCATAGTGAGGAGCATAGTGGAGTGCAGGCAGACATAACAATGGCTACATCTTTATCAGAAGGCAACTGGAAGTGAACTGAGACACTGGGCAGTTTCTTGAGCATAGGAAACGCCAAAGCCTTAACCCACAGGGCCACATCCTCCATCACTATCATGACTACTTCAACAAAGCCACACCTCCTAATTGTGCCACTCCCTGTGAACTTATTGGGGCCAATTACATTCAAACTACCACACCAAACTTGGAGGGGTGATATCATCTAGGTTTAAAAAAAAATGGATGGATCTTAGTGTGGGGGAGGGGAGGAGGGGAGGAAGAGGGAACTGGGATTGACAAGTAAAACAAGCTTGTTTCTAATTTAAATTAAAAAAAACTAGAAAAAAATGAAAATGTACATTATGCTTAGGAAACTATGAACAAAAACCATTTTAAAGAATGTGCTAGAAAAGGTGAAGATTAAGAGACACTCCTTCCTTTGTATCTCTGGGGAATTTGGCTGTTTGAGAAGGAAGGTAGGATTCAGCTTGAAATACAGAGTACAGGGGAACTGCTAAAAAAAAAAAACAGAAATAAACTGAAAAGAATTCTACTATATTTCAAAGGATATATTTTATTTAACTTGGGTGCAAAACAGTGCTTCAGGTTGTCTTAGTGAATAATCAATATGTGCTCTTACCAATATTTCTAAAATTTTATTTATTATTGTGTACATGTATGTAGGACCATGTGTGGGAACATGCGGCACACTGTGTCTGTGAAGGTACAAAGAAGACTTTATGGAGTTCGTTTTCTGTCCTGTCACCTTTACATAGTTTCTTGGTGTTGAACTCAGTTAACCAGGCCAGTGCAACAAGTACATTTATCTGCATAGCCATCTTTCAAGCCCAGTATTCTCAGTATATTTATGGTAGATAAGTTTCTTTGTAAGCAATACAGTAGAAACAACAGAAGATAACCCTCGAATCCATTAAAATAATTTAAAATAGACTAAGACTGGAAACAACCATGTGAAATAATGTTAAAATTGCACAAAAATTAAAAATGCTAATAAAATACTTGAAAAAAAGATGAAGATTTGAGTTAGGTCTTGAAAAGCAGCACAGTGGTGAGAAAGGGAATACGTTTTCAAAAACGGCATTAACAGTTGGGAAGGCAAATCAGAAGTCTAAGTCATCATTGTATGATACTAAAATCCAGAGCCAAGCATTTACACAAAAATAGAGGAAATAATTCATAGCTACATTCTGCAGGAAGGATTTCTGAGCAAGGGTTATGGTATTATTAAAGCACATGTCTATATAATTTGTGTGGAGGCAGCCTCACCTAAGGCAAAGTTTCAGGATCCTCTTATAATTTCTGTGCCTCATAACATCCATCGCCATTCCATGTATTTAAGTAAAAACTCAGTTCTCACTTCCTGGCAGAATAGAAACAGATGGGGTTTTGATTTGCTAGGCAGGTTGGATGAGAAGACTAAGGGTTTGGAAGACTGGAGCTGAGTAGAAGGGAAGTGTGGTGCATCACAGAAAATCAACCCTCCTAAGCAATTGCCCCATAACAATGCCCCTGTTGCACACCCTCAACCATTCTCCTTAAAAGCTGGCAAGTCTGTTTCTTTCCTGATCTCCCTCTCCCAACTCTAAATGCCTTTCCTTGAAAGTCACAGAAATTTAGGCTGAACTTGTATGATTAATACCAGCCTGTCTGGAGCATACCTCCATCACTCTGCAGTCTTCCCATTTTTCTTGGATGCTGAGAAAATGCTTTTCACAGCTATGATGACACAGCCAGAAATATCACCTTTTGAAGACATCGTAATGCTGAGATATGACACTCGTTTGGCCGTTAGGAGGTTATTTGCTGTAGCCATTAAATACAGCCCTGTCACTCCCACTCACCTGGGCCATATTTCCTCCTTCAATAGATTATCCATAAATATCAGCTCAGGTACAAATAGAAATAATGCATATTTGTAGCTAAAGAAGATATGCACAGCCAAATACTGCTAGAGGGACAACAGGCAAACCTCCCATGAGTAGGCTTTGTAAGCCCAGAGGCGGGATCCCAGAGACTCAAATTTACATGACTTCTGTAGACCATATGTATAATGCACAGCTTTTAAAGTCAAGTATAATCCAGGCTTCCTATTTGGTGGCCCAGTTTGCTTTGTGTCGCGTCTGCTGCGCGGCCTGTGTCCGAGAACGTGCGGAGGGTGTTGGGGATTGACAACACAGAGACTCGTTCAATGATGTAAAGAAAACTTTAAGCAGGCCCCAAAAAGGTTCAAGAAAACTTCCTAAGAAAGGCTCCCACCAGAGAAGCTTCTGCTCTCTCCTCTCCCCTGGCTGGTTCTGCCCTGACACCAAAAAACTGATCTGGGCGTGGCAGAAGAGGCGGTTAGTCTTTGGACAAGGTCGAGGGTGGTTTCTGTGGGCAGGCCTTTTCCAGGAACTTATTGCCCCCGGGCATTGTATTGTTTTTAGTAAACATGTTTAGTAAACATTGTCTTACAGCTGCTTACTCCCAGGCAGAAGGGGAAGTGGGTCTCTGCTCAAGGTCTGGTGTTCCCACACTTTGCTACCCCATAATAATTGAAATGGATTACTCATGATCAGAACTTAATTCTAGTTTATTTTAATATTGTTAGCAACACATTATATTTCCATGCATGCTGACATTTCCAAAGCACTAAGACGAATGGTATACCCTTTTTAACACAAATAATTTTCTATGTTCTGATCAAATGCTTGAGAACTCTCCTAGGGACCTGGTGATGTGCAGGAAAATATCATTACAAACCAGTTCACATCTTTAACTCTTATGTTGTAACTATGTTGTAAGTGTGTGATTTTGTAGTATGATTGATTCATTGTGTAGGCATTTCTAGGAAGAGTTGGTCATTGATTTCCTCCTATTGACAGAGCTTGCTTGAGCTCTGGAAGAGGGACGCAACAGGAAATTTTCTGTGAACTTCCTGCGGAAGGAGTAAACAAGACCATTCCTGGTATGCAGGGAAATATTTTCTGGAAAACCATGAGGAGTGACTAGCTCATGAGACGTCACACATTTATGACATTTACTCTGGGGAAATTAAGCCTTGAGTGGAATTTGAAGATTTGTGCACTGCTCTGACTTCGTGATGCTCACAGATGCCCTGCTAATCCAAAACCTTCCCTTGATCACAATTGCTTGTGTCATAGATCCCTCCATCTATCTTGGCCAAGTGAGATAGAGAACATCATTTTGTGGCCCAAGAGACATTCACCTACTGCATAGAAAACAACCTTCACTCATCCAAGGGTTTGTCTTTCTTTGCCTATTTAATGCACAAAGTTGATTTAATTGGGTAACCAAGAGAAAAATGCCTCATTTTGAGACTTCTTGTCCATAAAAAAGGTTTTGTTGTGGAGTGCAGGGCAGAGGATGTTGAAGTGGTCCTGCCTCATTTGTCTGATATTTGGTCTGATAAGTTGGGACATTCACTTTGAGAGAGAAAACAGATCTTCCTGGTTCCTTGCCCTAAGTACTTTGATGTTTTCCCACAACTATTAGAATACTCCCCCCACCCACCCAGTGGAGTCCAGTAGAAGAGAGGAAGGAGCAATAATATAAGCAACAGAATCAGCCAACCTGAGCTAGTGGGAGCTCACTGAATCTGGAATGATGTAGGGGGTACCTGCATAGTACCAAGCAAGATTCTCTCAATGTGGGTCACAGTTGTGTGACTTGTACAGTCTGTGTGGCCACTGGCAGTGGGACCAGGATTTATTCCTACTGCTTAAAATGGCTTTGTCGAGCCCATTCTCTTTGGAGGGATACCTTGCTCAGACTAGATCCTGCCTGAAAATGATGTGCCAGACTTTTTTAACTCCCCATAGGAAGCCTTACTTGTGGGAGGAGACTTCAGGACTGCGCCCTAGCCATGGGGCATGCTGGAGGCGCATACTGATGTGTTAATGAAAGGGTGATGAACCACACTGCTAACTACGATCTGTACTGTTATAACACACCTCTTAGAGGTGATGGCGGTTATGCGTATACCTGCACAAATAAAAACTGCCAATGATCCAGCATATGTCTTCAGTAAATTAAAACAGTTTTTCAAATATTATAATATAAAACATGTAACTGGTATACCTTACAATCCCACAGGACAAACAGTGGTTAAAAAGTCTAACAAAACCTTTAAAAAATGCTTCATAAACAGCCAGGGGGAACAAAGACACCCAAACACAGGTTATATAATGCTTTACTAACGTTGAACTTTCTTAATGCTAATGAAAAAGGACAAACTGCTGCAGAAAGACACTGGACTACAGAGAAAACTTCTCAACTGAACCAACTGGTGTATTTTAAGGATGTTATGACCTCAGTCTGAAAACCAGGATATGTGTTACGTTGGGAAAGGGGTTTTTCCTTTGTTTCCACAGGAGAAGAAAAAACTTGGATTCCATCAAAATTAATCAAGATTCAATATAAACAAAAGACACCTCAGGAGGAGGAAAGATAACAGCTCATCTACAAGGTCATATTCTACCATGGGTAAGGTGACCTCATAAAAGGAAAGGGAAATGTTTTGTTTTTTGTCTTCACAGGAAAACTCAACAAAAAGATACTGGATGTATAGATACCTAACGAAGACTGGATAGCTACCTGAGGACCATCAAACAAACAATAACTCACTGTGTGGTATCAAAGTCTAAATCTCTCTGTATTGTTTTTATAATACCCATTTCTCTTTGTTTCTTTTTTTTTTAATTTTATTTTCCAGTTTAAATTTAGATAAGAAACAAGGTTGCTTCACAAGTCAGTTCCAGGTCCCTCTCCCATTCCCTCCCTTCCTCCCGTGCCCTCCCCCCTCCCCCTCCCCCCCGTTATCCCCTCATTTCTCCAGGGAGGGTGAGGCCCTCCATGGGGGTGTACATAGTGTGTCATTTCATATAGGGCAGGGCCTAGACCCTTTCCCAAGAGTTCAGGGTGAGAGTGCACCTCACATTGTTCTATGGGAGTCCAAAGTCCGTGTGTATACTTGGGATGGGTACTGATCTGCTGCCTAAGGCTCAGTAGATTCCCTAGGCCTCTTCACTGACACCCAGATTCAGGGGGTCTTGATCAGTCCCATGCTGGCTTCCCAGGCTAATGCCTGGGATTCAAGAGTTCTCTTTGTTTCTTAATATGATTTAGTCCCCACTCATTTAACTGAAGCTGGCTTTAGAGTTGGATTGGTTCTCCTACTCAAAATTCAAGTGTATTATTTAAATAAAATTCAGAATTTCTGTATTATACCAAAGAGCCATTGATATAAGACAGAAGAAAACCAAATTAGGGACTGTCATCTGTGGATTTCTTTTTCTGAAAAGTCTAATCTCCTTCATGTTTACCGTCTTCCCTATTGTCGCCTTTCCCAGTATGCATACATATAAAAGTTAAAATTTTCTTTGTTAACATTAATGTTTGAGTTTTCCAGAGAACAAGGAATTTCCTGACAGCAATCTTCAACCATTTCAGAAAGAAAATGGGGCTCGACTTCATTGACTCCACCTGATTCGACTTGATGCATCTGAACCGCCCCACATCATTGACTCCACCTGACAAATACCATCCTAAAACCGGCTAGGAACTACATCACTCAACACAACTCCAGACCAAGGAACTGATACAGTGCATCTTCTACAATCTGGCCAGAGCTCCAGAAGAGAGCTTCAATCAACACTAGAACTCCAGTCAGGAACTTCAATCAAGCATCTCCTGTCAAACAGAGACTGTTTAATCAATCTACTTAAGATTTTATTACACTAACATTTTTTCTTCTCACAGGTCCCCATGAGACTGTCATTGTCCCATTTCAACAGGAAGTAGTTTTAAGAATTCCATACCCCCTCACCCTACTGTTGATATTATAAAATAGTTTACACTTGTTAGTGTTAGTTTTCAATTATTTTAGGGTTGGGATTGGAAGGAGGTGTTCAGACTTGAGTATTTCTTTCAGATAAGCTTAGGTTTAGATGGGATAGATGTTTGAGACATTTTGTTCATTGACACAAGTTAGTTTTGTTTTAAGTTTAAATATCTTCTTTAGACTAAAAGGGGAATTGTAGGAGGAGACTTTAGACTGTGCCCTAGCCATGCAGCACGCTAGAGGTGCATCTGGATGTGGTAATGAAAGAGTGGTGAACTGTGCCGCTAGCCAGGCCCACTTTTTGGCGTGGCTAGAGGCATGTACGGAGGTTCTGATAAAAGACCGAGCAGCAGAGCTGCTCTCTCTTTTTTTTTTGGCTTCTGGTTCTGTGGCAAAAGCTACTTGACTCATCTTGGTTGGTCATATTCTCTTGTAAGTAATTTCTACAATATATAGTTACCTATACCCTCAACAAGTGTGCCATTTATCATTACACTTACTCCCTCTGAGGAGTGAAGGGGGACGAGGAGAAGGTGGGGGAGGGCAAGGGGAGGGGAGGGGGAGTGGGAACTGGGATTGGTATGCAAAATGAGAAAAGATTGTCTAAAAATTAAAATAAATCATTCCACAGAATTTCAACAGTTGGCAATTTTTTAACACCACCTTGCCCTGTAATTAGTTATCCATCAATGAAATGAAACAAAATTTCATTATCTCAAAAAAAGATTTAGAATATAGCAAGGCATTATTCTGCTCTAGCAAAGCAGTGGCAGTAGCTTATTTATTAAAGCTCAAGATCTCACTAGCCCTGGGGAAATGACAAGGTTTTCATTACCAGGCATGGCTTTGTTCCTATTGAGTGGGCCTTAAGTCTAATTAGCCATGGCTACCATCAACGTATGAACAGGGATAGTAACTATTATTGGTTAAATACTTGTTGAATTAATAAATTAAAAGACTAAGAAAGTACTTCCTGGCTTTTACTTTATTTAGTTAACAATTACTCTATAACTTCCTCCCTAAATTTATAGTACAACCTGAGAACTAGAACACTGTGAGAGAAGTTCCTCTGCTTACACTGCCTCCTCTTCTCATTTATATCCAGAATGATAATTATTGCAAAATTTGAGCTGTGGTTCCCTCTATATACAGTTTTGTTATACTTGCGTATGCATCCAAAATTTATGTTGTTTAGACTATGCATTTTATTGGATTTTGAATATCATGTCAAAGAACATTGTTTTGTATACAGCCTCATGGTATTTACTTTCATCACTCAATTTTACACTTCTAAGAATCAACATCATTTGGACAATATTTTATTTTTATGTTTTAATGTGTTATGATGTTACATGGCCATTGTTCTTATTTTCACAGCTGTGTAGTTGTATTTCATTTTGTGAATATACTATGATTATTTTCAAGATTAAATAACATTCTGTGAGGTCCTCACTCAAGATCTGGGAACACTTGACAGGACCTTCAAGAAGTTTTAAAAAGTCATTGAAACAGTCAGTGTGGGACAAGGTTCGTATTCTTTACAACATGCTTTTCTAATTGTAGAGACTTGTTAGGTGGCACTTTGAGTGCAGTGTTCCTTACTCTGCTAAAAGTGAGTATGCTCTCCAGCTTCATGTTTTCCTGCGGAGGCAGCCTCCTCTTCCTATTCAGGATTGGGCTCCTTTCTCCATCCCACCTGTGTGCCCAAGACTTTAAAGTTTCCATAGAAAATATGATAGAGGGAAACAAAAAGTGTATTATTACCCTGGCTGGTAGGATATTAAATGAGGTTCCCTGGAGAATCACTGTAAGCACCTTCGTAGAAAAGCATGGCTCAGAAGTGAGTGCCCAGCCCCTAGTCCCCACTCGGCTATTCCCAGCTCCCTGTTGTTCCAGGGCTCAGTTCCACAGATGATATTTTCTCTTTGGGAGCTGTTATGACATCCTGTACAGGATTATGGCTATCATTTTCCAACAGCCCTCTTCTTGGAAATGCAGTCTAGCTCCTTCTAGTCTCACTCGGAGATCCCCAATCTTGTTCCTTGAATAATGAGTGGCCATATTCTTCCAGTATGACTGCCACTGCATCGCAGCCTCTGGATCCTCTATTTTAGATCATGCTTTCTTGGTTGTAATTCCAGAGCAGGATGTTTGGGAAATCATGTAAGAAACCATTGGATTTGTGTGGCCAAGTGCTTGCTTTAGTCTGCAATCAACTTCTACAAATGTTATGTAGCCATTATACAGTCTATAAATTTATGAAATGAATGACAGAAATTATGGGTAGTGTTTGTGACCAAAAAGCTTGAGAGCTGGTAACAGGCTGTTCTCTATGAAGGTGTAAACTTGAATGACACAGTTTGAGGAAAAAAGGACATTTATATTGACCTAGCCTTGTGATACAGACCTACATTATTGAACAAAATGCACATTGATATAATACTTTGGAGAACGATGTCACACTACAAATTCTTAAAATGTTCATGGATCTTGACCTTATGTCACCAGTTCTGTGATCATATATTAAGAAGAATAATTTAAAAACAGAAAAAAATCTTTTCCATAAAGATTTCCATCATTGTGTATTTTGATAGTTATTAAAAATGTAACAAACAAAATGTATATTTAGATAAGTAAGTTTTATCTCCCTTATAAAAATTATATAAATCTTAAATCTATGCTAACTCTGAAAAAGGGCAATATGCTATAATGTTACATTAAAAAATCATGTATATGGTAAAATCACAGACATTCCAAATAATATGCTTCCTCATTATCTATGCCCAGAAGTAACATGGATAGAAATCCCCTAAACATCACATGGTAGAATTAGAGCTGTCTTCTCTTTTTGCTGAGTTTTCCATGTTACCTTAGGAATACATCATTTTTATAGGGAAAGGAAATAACCGAGCAAAATAAATCAAGCGTGACACCTTGTCAATTATGAACACAAACAAAAGATGTATAGCAAAGAGTGAAGGAGCCGGGCTGAAAGTACCTTGCCCTGCCTCTGCCTCTGCATAGCCTGCTCTCCCTGTAGAAATCAGAGGAGGTAAGCTCTTTCTGCTTGTGAAACATCTGGTTTAGTGATCCCACTCAAGAGCAGACACAAACTAGAGACATGAAATAATTTCCTCCACAGTGAAGACACCTTAAAATCAGACAGAACTGAGGGATCAGTTAACGTGTGACTGTGTTTTGAACAGTATCTGGCATACACAATTGGTGGGAAAAGGTGAGTTATTATTGCTGTCATTCGTCAAAATATGGTCTTGATTTAGGTGGCTTTCAGTTTAAGTAAATATATAATGGGGGAAGCTCTAAACAAGATGTCTCGTATGAAAATAAAACACAAATGCCACAAAAATGAACCTATCTCTAATGAGAAGGAGAAACAGGGAAGAAAAGTCCTTTGTCAGCATAACACAAAGGTAATGGTCCTTAGGCATTAAGAAATCCATTTTCAGTATAAGCAACTAAAGTTTTCTATGGGGACAGAAGGCAAAGGATATAACAAACTTGGGTAAACTTTCACAAAACAGTCATTTTATTCCGTTCCATAAATTTTAGGGTGCTATGCTTATGTTCCATTATTTCCTCTTTCTTACAAGAGTAACCTTGCCATGAAATGACTCTTGAAACTGTATTAAAAAGAACAGGAGCTACAATAAAAATGAAAATACAAAAGAGAAAACAATTTGTGTATCCATGTAGATTTTATAGATGTACTTATTGTTACTAATACTTATAGAATTATGGATTAAAACAACATGAAATGTTAGATATGATTTCCCGAATAGATTGGTAAACATGAAAATAAAAGATAATTCCTAACATTTTCCTATTGTGTGTCTATGTGTTGGTATGGGCACATGCCTATGTACTTATGTACATGTAGTGGCCAGAGGTTGATACTGGGTTCCTCTAAAACCATATAATTTCTTTGATAAGAGACATACTTTTTAGGGGGACAATATTTTTATTCTATTTCACAAGAAAAATATATGTTAAATAGGTTCATAAATTAGAATACTCATAGTACACATGGAATATTTCAACTAATTAAATGGCAATTGTTGTAGTTACAGTTCTATTGCTGTAAGGAGACACTATGACCAGGGAAACAGTTATAAAAGAAAACATTTAATTGGGGCCTTGCTTACAGTTTCAGAGGGTTAGTCTATTATTATCATAGTCAGAAGCAGACATGCATGGCACCGGAGCAGTAGCTGAGAACTTTACATCCTGGTCTATAGGCAGCTGGTAGAGAGAGGGGGAGGGGGAGGGTATAGACGGGAGAGGGGATCATGGAGCCAGGAGAGAGAGAGAGAGAGAGAGAGAGAGAGAGAGAGAGAGAGAGAGAGAGAGAGAGAGAGAGAGAGAGAGAAGACCTATTGAAAGTGCAAAGCCCCCTTCTGTGACATACCACCTCCAACAAGGTTACACTTCCTAATCCTCCCTGAGCAGTTCATTTACTGGGTACTAAGCATGCAAATACATGAGCCTATGGGGCCTGTACTCATTCAGAACACCACTGAAATGAATCAAGGTATCTTACCAAATAAATACCAAATTAAACCAAATCTAGATAATCAAGTATAATAGCAATTTAGATTGCTTATGTCATGCTTAAAATTTTTCTTTCTCTCTCAGAAAGCACATAGTCAGGATAGTCTCATATGATTGTAAACTAGCAGAAGCATTGGACAGAGTGTTTGGTGACACGCAACATTTCCTAAAGGTGCAGATGTGATTTGACAAGCAAGTCCAGGTTTTAGAAAGTTTTGCTATAAAACAGCTGGCAATGTTCTCATAGAGGTCTTTATTGAAGCACTGTTAGTAGTCTCGAGAAATGAGGAATAATTTAAATATTCTACAATGGGATAATAGTCTCAAAACTAATGCCATTTGGAGTACAATATATTATATGAAGTGAACACTGAAATATTTGAAATTTGGTGAATATTTTCTGAAAGCTATCTTGTTCTGAATTAAGTGAAGAGCTGCAATAAATTATGTTTAATATAATTCTTTAAATATAACTATGTACACTTGCACATGCACAAGCACACTGTTATTGTACCATTGTCATTCTCTCAAGTGCTGACCTTACAGACATGGACTTCATATCCCATATGTGCAACTGGCAGTCAGAGGGTAGACTTGGAGCTTTGTTGGTGGGTAGGGTTGGCCAGTGTTTTATAGTAGTTACGGACCAATTCCCCAGGTGTCTGAGCCCAAGTGTGTCTGTTCTCTGGTAGGACAGGAAGCCTGGAGTGCCTGCCCCTCAAGGGGAACTGTCTGAGGTGGTAAGTTCCCCGATGACAGGGTTTAGCATTCTCAGAACTAGTTCTGATTCAGTCTGTTCTTTCCTCTTGGTCAAGCTGGGATGGGGAACTGCTCTGCTGACACAATCTTTCAGTCCAGACTTTTCAACAATATGCTTTGCTATAAACCAAGGAAGAGAAGCCACTCTTCCTTTTCCAATGGTATTGGTCGTGGATCCCTGCCCGATCCTCCACCCTGCTTCAGTGCTATGGCTGCTTATGAAATAAAAGGTCCACCCACAACTCATTTCTTCCATGATTCACCTGCATTAATAACAGGGCTCCACCATGAGAAGTGATAACATCTTCTCACCAAGGAATGTGGAGTGTTTGGAAGTGTGTCTGGACAATCTATCCTCAGCACCCAGAGACACCAAACGTCATCCATTTTTCCAGGAGAGGAAAACAGGATTGAGTTTGGAAGTTTCCAATGCACTTCATGAAAGGGAACTACAGAGCTGTAATTTCTGTTTAAATCAGTGGTATTTACTCTTGTTGGTTGATATACATGTCTAATTGTATTGATTCCATAGATTATAGTTACATTGCAGTGTCAGAACCCACCTTCCATTTATTTTATTACATTTTAGTTTTAGCCTAAAGTTTTAAGGCTAAATGTCGAAGAGATTGCTTGTGTGAGTTTTTTTTTCTCTGTCCTTGATATTGAATTCTATTCTTATATAACTTATATGGAAGTATTAGAAAATGTTTCTTTGCTTATTATATAACTATCCTTAGATGATATATGGAAGTCTCTTGTGTATTTAGCAATGTCTTCCTAATATGCTCAAGTAGGAAAAAATCACTGGGTTTCTACCTAGGGCTATCTTCAAATAATTTGGGGTTTATAGAAAGTCATCTTATAAATTTTGTTATATCTTGGCCATTAAAAGGATTACATTTAGTATTTTTGTGAAAATTTGAAATTCTATTGCAGTTTTTTACAATAGAGTGTGAATTGATACAATAGAAATTATTTTTTCAATGTAGAATCAAAACCTCAAGAACTGTGTCTCAAAATAATAAACTGTCAGACCAATCACTTATTTACACCATATCTATTCTTAACTTTGTGGCTTTTTTTTGTTCAAATGCTTTTCTCTCTCCTGTACCCTTTCCACATGAGCCACTCATTCCTACCTATAAATACCTACACATAAATATGGACATTCCCACGAAAATGAGTCAGATGGAAGGTTTGCTCTTATGGACACTCATTCCTCTCCTCTCAGTGAATGCCTTTTTATATAGAGCTCACAGCTAAAAATCAAACAACCGGTTGACTATTCTATGCTTATTTTGTGAGGAGAGTTTGTTAAGTCTTTTGCAAAGATGGTTAAATTTCATCCTTATAACCTCCCTAAGAAGTGGGTATTAATTCTTTGCATAGACCAAATCAAAGAATATTTCTTAGTTTATTTGGTCATTAGAAAAATGACCTCTTGCTTACTGTAGAAATTTCAGGTATACCTAAGATTCAAATACTACCCCTGGAATTCATGACACAGTTGTTAAGTATTATTCAAACTTCCAAAGCAACAACCTTTAAAATCTTGGTGACTCAATGCACTAGAAGTAAACATCTGATCATGGTGTTTGCTATGTGACTTTCATGGGATTTCTGGATCCAGAATCCTTTTATATGGTAGTTTTGCTGTCCATTCTGCTATAAAACCATGTTGTTCTAGATGGTCTGTGGGGACAGGAAACGTGAACTGGGTCATCCCAGGATCATTCTACTCTGCTGACAAAAATTCAGAGCTCAGCCCTTTGTAATTTCATGGCGAGGCAGTTTACTGTATGATGGAATGAAGCAAAAATAACCATGCAGGATTTTTTGAACAGGTTCATTTTTTCTGGACTTCTTGTAGCTATTTATGTGGGAGACAGTTTCAAAGATTCATTTCATCAGGGTGTCCACGTCAGACTCTCAGGTCATGCAAGCATCCAACATCTATACTGCACCCAAAAACTTAAATGAAAGTTTTCATCTCTGTATTCTTCATACACACAAATACACATGTGCACACACACATATACACATACCTACACATGTACACATATACACATGTGTATTCATTATTACCTTACTCATCCCCAGTGCTCTTTAGAATGTAAGGATAGCATCATTACTTGTAAATGCTACCATCAGGGTTGGAAGGTTTGGCATGGTAGATAAAAGCCCTTGTTACGCTTTATCCCTGGAACCTCATTTAAGGAGAAAAAAAAGCTAGACACAGATGGTGCACATCTGTAATCTCAGCATCCCACGAACCAGCTAGCCTGGAATATGCAACATGGCAGAAGAAACAAGAGAGACCCTGTCACAACAATGTGGGAGGTGAGAACATAAGTCTTAAAGTTGTCATCTGACCTCCATATGCCCCTCCCCAGACACACACACACACACACACACACACACACACACACACACGACTCAAAAAAATCTATTTTTAAAAGTCTCCCATCTGCAAAGAGGCTTAGCAATTATGAAATCCTGCTGGGCAGTCCTTATGAGGGTGACTAATGTGATGGATAATTTGATGTTTTTCTGAAAATGTTCCCGAGATGGGTCATCTATTTTTGGAAGGAAACATGAATAGTAGAAGGGTCCTGTGCCAAGAAAGTTGTAGACAAAGCCCTGGTTAGTCACTTGTAGAAAGACTTCTACACTGGTTTCTGGCCACTCCTGTTTGAATGACTTCCCTGAGACTGCACCTGAAGCAGTAGGAGAGCTTGTCCTCCTTACTTGTTCACTATTTTCTGCTGATGCTGAAAAGCTGTTCTAAGTCTTAAGTGGTCACAGTTTTTTTTGCAAGGTACATTTCCCTCAAAAGTGTAATATGCTTTGTTTCTATTGACTTTCAGATACTAGTAGCCAGTTTGATATCTCTCTTCGAGTAATGGCTCTCAAGGCTGAGTTACTTCTTCCTATGTGACTTTTTCTCTAAAGTGATGGATGCAAATTTGATTGGGATGAGGAGATCTAACACCATAACCTGACCTTTAGCAATTGCACAGAAGCAAGGAAGCATATGAGCAGAAGATACACACACTGATTCATAACAGAAAGAAGACACAGAGGAAGCAGCTAATCTGAGGGGAGTACACATTCATATTGTGCCATTGATTCTTATTGGGAAGGGAAAAGCCACGTTCGTCTCAGATGAGTTTACCTAATGCTGATATTCAGCATGGACTGGAGACCTTTAGAAACCATTCATCCTCATATGTGCACATACTACAACATCTTTTAAGTCCTTAATATATATGAATGATAGAAATGACAGGAAAAGATTCTGGAATGTTCACTTCTTTATGCTGGTAACTCACAAGCAGGAATCTGTCCTTTGTGAGTTTTGTATCCATGTGATCCCTGGTGCACCCCTTGATGTTTCCTGCTAATATACATTAGTTATTTGTCTGCATCTAAGTACACAACAGGCTTTGGGGAGATAAAATTTGAATATATTAATATCTATTTTTCAATCAATATTATTATGACACTGCATGATGAGTTTTCAATCAATATTATTATGACACTGCATGATGAGTTCACAGACTTAATTTGAGAAGAAAGATGATCAAGTTTTAGATGTCTATTAAGAGTGGACTAGCTAGCGATGCCCCAATCAGGGGGCAGGTGAACTCAAGGGAGCATGGTCTCTAGGAACTATGGGCAGAAGTTGCTGATGTGTTGGGAAATTTGGTATTTCTATAGGAGTGTTCCCTGAGATGGGTCATCTGTTTGGAAGACAGAAATGAATAGTAGAAAGAACACAGATTTCAAAACTGGTGCTGTTTGTTTGCAACCTGGGTCTGCCATTTATGAGCTATGTAACCCCCAGCAAGTGACTTGACCTTCTGTCCTGTTTTTCTCATCTGAAAATGTGGAATACTGATGATGCACTCTCCTAGGCATCATTAGGAGGATCAAATGGACTAGTGAGTGGGCAGTGCTTCGCAAATGGCAAAGCAGTTTCAAGTGTAAGTGGTTATTGTAATTGGCCTCCATAAAAGGTCTTTAATAATTATGATGTGTCTGATCCAGTTCTTGTTTCTTGAGATATATGTGGAGGTAGGGATCAGTCTCATAGATGAGGGCTTTTGTTTACACTCTTCTAGCTGCTTTAGAAGATCGTTGGTGAAATGGGACTAGGAGTTGCTTCACTCTTATATTGCTTTTCTGGACAATATTTTATCAGGATAAAACATTGCTTTGTTACAGATAGTGACATCTTGAAGGAGTATTTGTCTGAAATCACTTTATTATTATATCATTTTTTAAATTTTTTTAAATTTTATTTTCCAGTTTAAATTTGGATAAGAAACAAGGTTGCTTCACAAGTCAGTTCCAGGTCCCTCTCCCATTCCCTCCCTTCCTCCCGAGCCCTCCCCCCCCGTTATCCCCTCATTTCCCCAGTGAGGGTGAGGCCCTCCATGGGGGTGTGCATAGTCTGTCATTTCATATAGGGCAGGGCCTAGACCCTTCCCCAAGAGTTCGGGTGAGAGTGCACCTCACATTGTTCTATGGGAGTCCAAATTTTATTATAGAAAGCAATTTTAAAATTTAAATATCTTTTAATTATATTCTTCCCCTCCACAAGTCCTTCCAGATCCTCTCCCTATCCCCACCCACTCATCTTTAAGTTCCTTCTCAAAAAACAAATGAAAACCTAATACAAGCCCCCCAAAACAATAAAAATAAGCAAATGTCCCCTGATAGTAAAACAAACCATAACCAAATAAAAACTATGGAGTCCATTATGTGTTGGTTATCTATTCATGAATATAAGGCCTGTGATGGAGTGGTTGAATACATTTTTACGTTTTTATTATTTTCTTCATACATTTGTTAATTGAGCAAATATTATTGAGAGCCTATGCTGTATCAAGCACTGTACTAACCCGCAGCTGCGGAATTGGTTAATAACACCTTGTCTTAATAGGAACTCTTTCTACAACTGCATTAGTTGCCTTAGTTGTCCATAGTGGCTAGGCTTGATCTGTCTTATTTATATACTTTATATGGAAGAATACCTTGAAGAATAAGTTGCAAAAATAAAAGGGTTAAAGAGTTATGGGGTGTTACTGAATTATTAGCTTTTCCTGAGTAGCCACTGGCATATGGTATGGGTCCTGTGCTCAGATTCCTAGGATGGACACAAAGGAAAGCTGATTGTAAAAGACAAGACATTGGTATGGTTAAATACCAATAACCAAACCCAAGTATTTTCATTGTTGATGTGAAGTTAAGGCATTAAAAATGAGAAGGTGAATTCAAAGATAAGCAAAAGCATGTGGAGAAGGAATGAGTACAGTAAGGGTTTCCAACATGCCATCGTAGGCAGGCAGGGCCAGGAATGTCTGATAAATACCGTGAGAATCTTGAGACAGCATGCGAAATTGGTATTAATATTAGTTAGCCCTTATATCACTCTTTTATTTTCCCAAAGTACTTTACAATGGTTAATTTGTTAATTATATACCTGTGAATTAGGTCAGCAATGTTAATTCTTCTTTCGCCCTGTTAATCCCCTCTCCTCTGCAGCTAGCTGAGGCTCTGAGTCATCAGGGCAACCTTAAGCCAACAGTTGGGTGTGTCTCTCTGAAACAATACATTGGCTCAGAAGGGCAGACATGGGAAAGGGCAAACGACACCTGTCATTTTCTCAGTGTTGCTATCAGATCTTGGCCTATGGAGGGTTAGGCTGTAATAAGTCTCCTTCACACCTCCCCTTTGCTTCAGCAAGGGCATGCCTGTTACTCTCACACAGCATGTACTGTCACAGCACTCCCAGAACAAAATGCACATCCCACAGGTGTGTGCTCTGGCCCACCTTCCTCCTGCTACCAGCTTTTTAGCTGTGACTATTCCAGAGAGCTCTTTCCATTCTAAGGCCTAGAGTTCACTTCTTCAAAAATATGAATAATAATTTCTGCCCTCGTGTCCTCCTTGCTGACTTTTTAGTGTGACACAAAAGCCATAATTTAAGGAAGAATGTGTGGCAGAATCTAACATGATAGGCTTGTCGTTCCAGATAGCGAGGTTCATATGGCATTAATAAAAATGTGTCAATTACAAAGTGTCATTATTTCTTTTCTCATAATCATGGTTTTCATTGCTAATTGATTTTAGAATTCTTTTCCCCTTTGTTCCTGTGCTAGGCCAAAGCTTCAGAATTATTGCCAACATTTTTCTCTTATTTGCACTACTATTTATGAATTACAATTTTTCTTTATCTTGCTTAATATGACTTGTTAAGTATTCTACACAGAAACATAATTAATGGACATTTGTAAGTAATATCAGGCAGATTCAAAGTTATGAAATTCTAAATTAAGGAATCTAGTTCATCATAATTTTTGACATCATCTTGTCTGAACACTTAACATGTTAGTTTATAATCCATGCCAGATGAACTGTATGAATATAAAACACTCTAGAGTCCAGTTAAACCTAGGTTCTTTTTATCTGAATTTTTAAAATTTCATTATCAACCACAGTCCCCAATTCTCTCCTCCCTTCTCCCTTCTATTTCTCCCATCCCCCTCCTCCTCTGTCTACATTCAGAAGGGGTAAAGCCTCCCATGGGAATCAGAAAAGGATGGCATATCAACTTGAGGCAGGGTCAAGCTCCTCTCTCCTGCATTAAGGCTGAGCAAAGCATCCTACCATAGAGATTGTGTTCCAAAATGGCAGCTCATGAGCCAGGGTCCCACTGCTAAGGACCCCACAGAAAACCAACCTACACAACTGTCATCCAGAGTCAGAGGGCCTAGGTTGGTTCCATGCTGGCTACCTAGCTGCCCATTCAGAGTCAGTGAACTCCCACAAACACAGGTCAACTGTCTCTGTGGGTTTCCCCATCATGATCTTGATCCCACCTTGCTCATGCAATCCCTCTACCCTCTCTTTAAATGGACTCCTGGAGTTTGGCCCAGTGCTTGGTTGTGAATCTCTGCATCTGCTTCCATTAGGTACTGCATGAAGGCTGCATGATGGCAACTAATGTAGTCACCAATCTGATTACAGGGGAAGGCCAGTTTAGGTACCCTCTCCACTATTGCTAGGAGTTGATGGGGGAAGTCTTTTGTACATGTTTCTCTTATTGGTTATGTATAAAACACCGTTGGCCAATAAGGCAGCAAAACAGGCAGGACTAGGAGACAAGAAGAATTCTGGGAAGTGTAGTAAGAGAGAGGTCTGCCATGTGATCCGGGGATGACCATGTAGAAATACATATATTAGTAGTTATGGGTTAATACTTAAGATAGAGCTAGCCTTTAAGAAATCCTAGTTACTGGCCAACAGCTTACAATTAATATAGTATCTCTTGTGTTATTTGGGGGCTTTGAGGTGACTGCAGAACCAGGCAGGAATACTGCAACAAGGAGTCTTATCTGGGGTCATCCTTGTGGATTCCTGGGAGATTCCCTGGCACCATGTTTCTCCTTAACCCCGTAGTAGTCCCCTCTATCAAAATATCTCTTTTATTACTCTCCCCCTCTGTCTCGGGTACAACTTGACCACCCTGATCCCCCATGTTTGCATCCCGCCATGCTCTCCCCTCTACCCCTAGCCCCCCAGTTTACTCAGGACATCTCATCTATTTCCTCTTCCCAGGGCAATCCATGTGTCCCTTTTAGGGTCCTTCTTGTTACCTAGCTTCCCTTGGGCTGAGGATTGTAGCTTGATTATCCTTTGCTTTACAACTAATATCCACGTATTCATATTGGTTTATTAATGGTATGAAACAAGACATAATTGTAAGTACAATTTAGCAAAATATCCAGAATAGAAGAATAAATGCATAGGGATATACAGAAACTACTATTCTGTTAAGTTTTTCTTTAATTGAAGATAGATTCTTTCCTTATACAATATATCCTGATTATAATTTCCCTTCCATCTATTCCTTCTAGTTCCTCTGCACCTCCCCTCCCCCCAGATCCACTCACTTTCTGACTCGTATTTGAAAAGAATAGGCTTTTTAAGAGATAACAATCAAGCCGGACGTGGTAGCGCACACCTTTAATCCCATCACTTGGGAGTTCAAGGCCAGCCTGGTCTACAGAGTGAGTTCTAGGACAGCCTCCAAAGCCAAAGAGAAACCCTATCTCAAAAACTGGAAAAAAAGAGATAACAACCAACCAAATATGACTAATAAAATACAGTAAGATAAAGGAAAAGCTATCTTACTGAAGTTGGACAAAGCAATCTAACAGGAAGAAAATAGTCCCAAAGAGCAGGCAAAGACTCAGAGACCCACAGGTTGTCATAATCAGGCATCCCATAATACTACTAAGCTAATAGCTATAATATATACACAGGATCTGGTGCAGACTTCTGTAGGATCTGTGCTTGCTCTTTCAGTCTCTGTGAGCTTATGTCTTTTCCTGGTGTGCTCTATCCAGAGTGGCTCTTACAATTTTCCATCTCCTCTTCCCTTAGCTCAGAGCAGAGGGATTTTATGGAGACCTCTATACACCCACAATTCATTGAACATGCAGAAGTCAAGCTGGTGCCTGCATGGAACCCTTTGGTGCAGGAAGGTATTTTGCAGGCTGTCAAAAGAGAAATGCACACACCAAACAAAGCCTTTGACCTACAATCTCTCCTGCCTACAAAATCTGCTAGGACAATGGTAGCCCAGAACTTGTGGAAGAATAGTGCTTTAAAAAAGTCAATAAAATGATTCCTAATGATAGTCTACTATACTCACAGATCACTGCCTTATCCAGTATCCAGTCACCATCACAGAGGCTTCCTCTAGTATTAGATGGGAACAGAAGAAGAGACCCACAGCTAGATAAAAGAGAGAGAGTTTTAACCTGGGTTCTTATATGATTTAACTATGCTCCATATGTGAGTTTGTATGTTCAGCACTACTTTGACCACTGAAGACTGAAATATTACCATCGCCACTGATTTCTAGGATGATTGAAGATCTCTAGGATGATTTAAGATCTCCCTTGCCCCACCCCTTTCTGGAAAGGAAAGTAACCAAGGAATGTGAGTAGGAAAATATTACGTTTTCAGTGAGGATGCATGGATAAGATTTAGGAAGATAAAATAAACTCAGTGCAAAGTGTACGATGACAGACCTATTTTCTAAATCATGATTTAGAGGTTTCTCATGTGAAAGATCATGTGATAGGCCATTATGCTAGACTTTTTTGCCATAAACCTGCTATTACTGTTATTTCCTTCTATGGTGTTTCTGCAACATAGAGGGGACACAGACACCTTCCCAAGCATTCTTTTTCTTAAACATATAGGGTTTCAGGTGTTTGTCAAATAAAGTCATAACAATTAGAAACATACTATACTTTATATGTAGCTTCAGCCAGGTTCAGTAACATGTGAGTAACTCACAGTAATGTGTTAGTGGGGTCTGGAGAGACACTTAGTTCACCACTGAGGATGAAGAAAGATTTGGTGCAATATTCATAGTCTCAGGAAATTTTAAGAACTGCAAGTTTCCCAGGGAGCTCTTGAAACTTTCTCTGATAGCAGTTTAGACAAGATCTGCTGTATCGTTTCCCATCCTATGCTTCCACGTTCTTTCAATAATTCAGCTCCTATCCCTGACTTACAATATATTTTTGTGTATTTGTAATGCTTTATATTTTTCACTGACCTTCAACATTTTTATAAAACATGGAAAGTGGCTCTAAGGTAATAAATCTCTGTGTTTGGAACTGTGAGATGATTATAATGGAAGGTAACCATAATTTTAATAACAGTGCAAATGGACCAAGGATAGTAAGACAATTATATGTTTGCCTCTACTGTTCTTGAGTTATGTGCCTATAGAAGGCAAGTCTTTCAGAAGCTTGATAGTAACAGTTATAGTATGAGAAGCTTATGGTGGAAATAAAGAATGTAGACAGGAACTGGCTGTTCTAAAGACAACATGAGAGTTTTAAATTCAAGGGATGGGATAAATCCAAGAGTCTGGGTCGTCATGAACAAGAGCTTGTGACTTCAATTAATATCATGAAGGAATTCCCTTTTTTCTTTTAGCCTTCAAGACATATTTTTAAAACTCAACTAAAACTTAATTCTGAAATGAGTGAATTTATGTTCAAATTGTATGCACATAACAATCAAATTTATTGAAGGCAGAGCATGAAGAAATGGTGGGACACAACCATCTGTAATTGAGTCCCTGAGATAATTCTGGCCTTCAATAAGGTAATGTAAACACGTGGCAAAAAAAAGAAAATGCAAACAAAACAACCAAGTATATGAAATATAAATAAATCTTATGGAAAATTTGTGTAGGGATTATATTGACTCTGTTGACTTTTGGTAAAACGGATATTTTAACACTATGAATCCTTTCAACCAATGAATACTGGGTATCTTTCCCTTTGCTGTGTCTTTGATTTCTCTCATTGGTGTTTTAATATGTTTTAGCATTTAGATGCTTTGTCTCCTTGGTTGAGTCTATTTCTTCCCCCTTCTTTTATTTAAATTAGAAACAAGCTTGCTTTACATGTCAATTCCAGCTCCCTCACCCTCCCCTCTTCCCCTGCCCCCCACCGGCCCCTGTATCCTATCCCCTTTCTGTTCCCCAGGGAGGGTGAAGCCTTCCATGGGGAATCTTCAAAGTCTATAATATCATTTGGAACAGGTCTTAGGCCATCACCCATGTGTCTAGGCTGAGAGAATATCCCTCTATGTGCAGTGGGCTCCGAAAGTCCATTTGTGTACTAGGGATAAATACTGATCTATTACCAGAGGTCCCATAGGTTAACCAGACCTCCAAACTGACATCTTCCTTCAGGGGGTCTGGAATAGTTCTATTCTGGTTTCCCAGCTATCAGTCTGGGGTCCATGTGCTTCCCCTTGTTCAGGTCAGCTGTTTCTGTGGGTTTATCCAGCCTGGTCTTGACCCCTTTGTTCATCACTCCTCCTTCTCTGCAGTTGGATTCCAGGAGTTCAGCTGAGTGTTTAGCTGTGGGGAAGAGTATTTAAGGTAGCCTCTTGGCTACTGCTTAGATTGTTAGTTGGAGTTAACCTTGTAGATCTCTGGACATTTCCCTAGTGCCAGAATTCTCCTTAAACCTATAATGGCTCCCTCTATTATGGTATTTCTTTTCTTGCTCTCCTCTATTCTTCCTCTAACTCTGTCTTCCTGCTCTCTCATGTCTTCCTCTCCCCTCCTCTTCTCCCCTTCTCTTTCTCCTATCTCCTTCTCCCCTCCCCCCATGCTCCCAGTTAGTCCAGGAGATCTTGTTCGCTTCCCATTCTCCGGGGGACCATGTATGTCTCTCTTAGGGTCCTCCTTGTTTCCTAGCTTCTCTGTGGGTTTTTTTTTTTGCCAGAATGCTGGGAATAAAATTGGAAAGAAAAATGGCCAGTGCTCTTACCTGCTAAGCCATCCCTTCAACCCTTCCTTATCCCAATTTCAGGGGCAGAAAGAGAAGACAATAACCCTAATGTTCATGCCAAAAAGAATTTAAATATGGAAAATAATAATTAGCAAACTGAATCAAGCTAGATATATTATACCACCAAGTTTAAAAATATGTGACAAAGTTATTGTAATCAAGTCATTATGATCCTGGTATAAAACTAAATGCATAAAACAATGGAACTAAATAGTAATCGCAGAAGTAAATCCATATAATTATGGTCAATTCATTTTCTATAGTGTGGAACCAAGAGCACAGGATGAGGAATGATAATCTCTACAATAAATGGTGAATATACACACACGTGTAGATCAATCAGTTAGACTGTTACCTCACAGCATATAAAAAATAAGAAACAACCAAAATAGACTAGACTCACATGTAAGGTCTGGAACATTAAAATATGCTGAAATGCTTCAGGAGTTTACATGTAAAGGTGAAAAAATAGCTTAAAAACCCTCAAAGAAACAAACAACCTGAACTGGTGAAATAGTACTGGATTCATTAGCTGAGAAATACATGCATGTGTTTCATGAATTCCTTGTTAGACTGTATTTATCTAATAGTCAAATCAGTGTTTTCTCATATTAAAGAAAAATAAATTGAATATATTTTAACTAAAACAAAAGAAATGTGATATTAAAATCACAGATGGAAGCCGGGTGTTGATGGCACACATATTTGATCCCAGCACTCTAGAGGCAGAGGCAAGTGGATCTCTGTGAGTTCGAGGCCAGCCTGGTCTACAGAGCAAGTTCCAGGACAGGCTCCAAAGCAATATAGAGAAACCCTGTCTCAAAAAAAACCAAAAAATAAAAAAAATAAAAAAAATCACAGATGGAGATTTTAATAAATCTGAGTACAGTAACCATTCCAAAACTGGTCAAGTTTCTTGCCATCAGAAGCAGTATTGCTTCCCTTGCTCACCCAGGTACTTTATAGAGGAATAGTGATCATCCTTTTTTATTTAAAATTTTTTTTTCAGTTTGCATACTAACCCCAGTTCCACCTCCCTCCCCTTCTCCCACCCCTGCCTCCTTCCTGCACTCTATCCATTCCTCAAAGAGGTTAAGGCCTCCCTTGGGGAGTCAACAAATCTGGCATACCGAGTTGAGGCAGGACCAATCCCCTCCTCCATGTATCAAGGCTGAGCAGGGCATCCAACATAATGATCATTTTTAGGACACATTCATCTGTTGTCAGTTTTGTTTTTTGTTTTTCTTTTCTTTGATCTTTTGACTTTTTTTAGGGGGTGCCATCCAGCTCCCAAATAAACCACATGGAGTCTTTTTCTTTCTTATGAATGCCCAGCTTTAGCTTGGCTGGTTTCTAGCCAGTGTTTCTTAAATTATTCTGTCCATCGTATGCCTATAGGATTTTACCTTTTCTTATTTCTATATACCTTTATTTCTTTCTCCATGGCTTGCAGTATGACTTTAGTCCTCCTCCTTCTCTCACTCCTTGATCTTTTCTTTCCCAGATCACTCCTATTTATTCTCTCTGCTTTCCAGCTCCTCCTATCCTTTCTCCTGTTTCATTATTGGCAGTTCAGCTCTTTATTAGTCCAATCCAGTGTTTTAAACAAGCAAACCAACACAGCTTGACAGAGTTAAACAAATGCCACATAAAAAAGTACACCACATCTTTACATCATCAAGCAAAGGCACCACATATCTTAAAATAATATTCCACAACACTCATTCCCTTTGTTTTCCTTCAATTACAATTAGGTTCAAATTCTGTTTAAACCCAAGAGGATAAGATAAAGAACAAATGCTGATCAGGAAGAAAGTTCCATTTACTCAAGAAGTCCAACGTTGTCAGTTTATATCTGTTTATGTGAGTAAATGATTATAGATGTTTGCTTAGATAATAAAGGGTGTAAAAATGAATCAAAGTTGACAAATTCCTTTACAGAATCAGATTTTCTGACACAATTCTTACCTAACATTGTAGATACCAAGATTCCCAAGTAAATGCTGAGCAGTGACCCTTTGGAGAAGTATTGAACTCTGCTGCCAACTTTTATAACAGATTTTTCTTCTCTTCTTCATTTTAAAGATCTGTGATCATTATTAAAATTGTCTCTTCTCTGGAAAGCACCATTGACTCTAAGTAATTGCTGTGTTAGCTTTGATGTTATTTCTAGGAATTTCACTATGCCAGCTTGTTCTACTAATGTAGAATAGTGGGTCAGGCAGTGAGTGGAATTTTGGTCTAAGTTCCATGTCAATGGTTTAATGGTATTCCACCACATTTGAAGTTATTTTGTAAATAAATGGTTTAAAAATGATAGCTATTTCATGTGAATTTACTGTCTTGTGAAGAGATAAAGAAATGATAAAAATGGCTGAGTCATGATCTGTCTCTACCAAAACTAAAAAACAAAATCAGTACAACATACCAGGAACAATTCAGATGAATGGTGTGATACCAGATTTTAAATGTGCCTTCTTGGCTTGTCTAAGTGATAGATTGAATTTGGAAAATGGTAAATTTTTGTACATTTAACCAGACAGCAGCTGTAAACATGGGCTCTATATCACACGTACTTCTGTCATTTAGAAAATCTCCTCTTTACTTGAACAACTCATGCCTGCTTTTCTGCCATCTCTTGTTGATATTTTTATTAGTTTACACACAAGAACACCAATAACAGCAAAAATCTGCTAAATGTTTTGCATTTACCTGACTCAGATTGCAATATACCTTCAGTGCCTTACCTTGGAAATGATGATGACAATGTAAAAATTGCTGAGTGAGATAGTGTGATACTTGTATGTGTGCCAGAAGGTAGAAAATCAAGCCCATAAAATTTCAGCTATTGTTTGTGGCGCACACCTTTAATCCCAGCACTCGGGAGGCAGAGGCAGGCAGTTCTCTGTGAGTTCGAGGCCAGCCTGATCTACAGAGAGAGTTCCAGGACAGCCTCCAAAACAATACAGAGAAACCCTGTCTTCAAATCCATTCTGCTAGCCTGTGTCTTTTTATGGGTGAGTTAAGGCCATTAATGTTAAGAATTCTTGAGATATGTGCTCATATCCCAAAGCCATTTCAACCAAATTCTGTTCATTAACAAGGATACTGATAGTACAGATCAAGGTATGAGAAAACTGACTACATCTCCTGATGGAAATTTTTTAGGGCATCAGTGCAAATTTTAATAATGTATGTGGACTTTCATGGTACTCATTATTGTTTTAATAATACCTTTCACTGAGCAAACACACATTAGTCATATTTTTCTGAATTCTTTATTCCCAAATAACTAAGGGCAAAAAGATTGATCATCTCAAGGTGATAGCACCATATGGTAGTGAGCACCTAAGAGAACAACTCCACTCAAAACAGCAGAGAGGGGCACCATAGAGAAACTTCCTAGGTGGGGGACTAGGTGGCATTGTACTCATGCATTCTATTTTCTTAACAGAGCTATTCTTGAAGGTATGGGGCATGAACTTAATTAACAAGATCAGCACAATGGTCATAACAAAGTCTGGGGAGTAAACCGTAAAAGGGTCTCACAAAAGGGATGGCAAATATGAAAGGACATTTATATCCCACCCAAGAGCTGAAGAAAAACCTAATGCTGCTTGTCAGGCTGCCCTCTTCTGCAGGGACTCTAGTCACTGCACAATGGGCTCATGGTTCAGTGGGCTGCAGGTTACACACATAATGGTTGTGTGAATATTACACAGCTGACACTGTAACACCCTCCCATGCTACCATTCCTGAGGAGATAAGCAAGTCACTTGGTAGGAGGCTAGATAGAACCCTTTCTGTCACAGAAAAACTGTGTCCAACAGTTTCTGACTAAAGAAACAAGGACTGTGAGGTATAAGAAAACAGTTATTAAACTTTGACTACACGATCAGTTGTCATAACATACTGTTTTGGTTGTCAACATGACTGGATTTGGAGTCAACTAGAATGCCAGCTGCTGATAATTCATTGGAGGGACTTGGTCTAATTATTTGAAGTGGGGAAGACACAACCTAAATGTAGGCTGTGCCTTCTGTTGGCAACCCTGAAAAGGGACTAGAAGGATGCTTTTGCCTGATTTTGCCCTCACTGTTGCTGGCACATTCATCTGTCCTGTGGCTGCTGCACTCCTTCACTGGTATTAGGATCAGCCTCTTCGGTCTACTTATGTGGACTTGATTGAAGCTCAGTGACTCTCCAAGGATTCTCCAGGCCTTAGGTGCCAAGCTGGGACTGCTGAAACAATCAGTTTTGTAGATTGAGCAGCTACTGTATTTCTGACTTCCCTGGTGTGAGACAGTCATTGTTGAATTGCCACAAGCACATCATGTGAGCCAGCCAGTCTAGTAACCCCCTATTAAGTGTATAAGTTCCACTAGAGGATCTCAATACAGCTGAAAAAAATGAGAACTTCATCAGTGTGCTTAGTTTTCTCTTGCTTTAGTATGCATTTCAGTTCCCTTCAATTCCCATCTTCTAAAGGAAGTGATAATTCTAAGTGACTCCATATCTCAGGGTTAAGGTTATTGCCTGTGAAAGGGAATTTAATGTGAGCTTAAATGCGAAGAGTTAACTAACTGAAGATATTAAGGGAGGTGTAAATTATTACTCTTTCTTGTGATTTCATTTTAATACAAAGCTTGCTTTTCTACAAATCACTATTTACGAGGGAGAGGAGAACCTGCTCATATTGACAGTCATTTTTTTCCTATAGATAGTACATATTCCACCTCCATGCACCAAGATGAATTAAAGCCGAGGACAGGAGAATGCCTAGCCTACAGAACTTTCCACAGATGTGCAATCAAGGCCATTTGGCAACACTAACACTGTCTGGAGACAGTGCTGAAAGTTGAGATTAGTTTGCAGGATTGAATGTCGGCTTTCCATTGCTTTGCCAAATATGGCGAATATAAATGCCAGATTCAATGGAGACAGAAGAAATTTCTTTCTCTCTTTGTTTCTCAACTCCCAGGGCCTCATAATCAAAGTTGGGCTTACAAAGGGATTCAGTAACTTTTATTACAGTCTTAATGTCAATCCCACTGCCATGTGAGGAGGGATCATGTTTTTAAGAGGCAGACATAAGCAGAAAACAATTCATTCTCTCTCTCTCATTCTCGCTCTCCTTCCCTCTCTCCCTTCCTCCTCCTCCCCTCTGTCTCTCCCTCCTTCCATTTCTCTCTCCTTTCTTCTGCCCTCCCCCACCTCTGACACTGAGATAATTTTAAAGGAGACAGTGTTTGTATTTCCAACTTGTCAATTTTCTTTCTCCTTGTAGATGTCCCACACACCATTGTGGTCTTAGATTGTCAGTCTTTTAAGAAGAAAATAATCAAAACTATGTGGGGTGCTCAGAATTGAGTAGGTTACTGCTTAGACTTTATAAGAAGTTACAGGAAGGCACCAATACTTAAATCACGTTTATATTTGGTGGGTAACAGTTCTGTAACACAGAAAATAAGCATTGTTTCCTGTGAAAAACATAAGCCTCTATAGGAACTCAGCCTTTTCCTCATAGATTGAAGCATTAGTTCATTATAACTTGAATTCATTTTGGTGGTATTACCAGTACTTCAATGACATCAGTGGATAATCCTTAATAATACAGGAAATCATAGGATACTGATAGCATGGAAGATGGTTTCCAGAGCAATGAAGCAGGATAGACATTGTTTATATTGCTATTAGCCACAAATGTTATTTTTGACAGTATGGTCAGCTTTGACCTCTATTAACACATTAACATCCTTTTTAAACATCCATGCTATTTTAAAAGGCAATAGCAACTCTTGAATTTTATAAAGTATATTAGTAATATTAGAAACCCAATATTAGTATTGATATATATGAGCATACTGTAAAGTAGAAAAATTTTAGCTGTACGTGACACACTGACTCCAGTTTGAAACTGACATTCTAGTTAATATTAAAAAACAAAACTGACTCTACCTCAGTTATTCATGGCACAGAGAAATTTGTTGAGAGAACATTTTTCTGTCAATGACATTTACCCCAATGATGGTTGACATTTTGAGTAGGAAGACTGAAGTCCAGGGTGACATGGGAGATAAGCACACACATATTAAATAGGTTGCTTCTTTCTCTGCAGTGGGAGTGTAAAACAATAACTTGATTTATGTAACTAAAAATATGTGGATTTCTTTAGGTGATTGTTTACTTCAGTTTGTGTTACTATAAAAACACTTTATTTAAAAAGACGAGAATTTAATTATTTAATAAGAAACATTATTTCCATGAATTGTTTTCTGATAAATTTCTTCATGATATATATGTACACACACATACACACGGGACATGGGTTGGTGTACACGCACACGCACACACACACACACATATCACAGAGTGGGCGTGTACTTATCTCCAGCATCTAGGACTGGCAGGGCTTATTTTGAGCCCGTGGGAAGCTTCTCCAATGGTATGCTGGCCATAGCTAAGGAAGAAGGTGATGCTGTATTTTACATCATGGATTAGTTCCATTGGATTTTAATACTATGTGAATAGCGTCACTATGTTTCATTTATAAATTTATTCGTATTTGAATATAAGAAAGGAAGTCACTCTTCTTTTGTTCAGTGTTATAAGGTTGTATGGAGTCTTACATCAACTGTTTTCATTACTATGTAGTTTACCACATTGAGTAATTGTATTATGTATCATCTGTCTTCAATTGATGACCTTTATTATTTAAAACTTGGGAAAATAAAAAAATAGGAGTATGATGAACATTATGGTTTATATGTTTTGTATTTTGAAGTTTTGTAAGCATAGCAGCCACATTTTCATTGAGTGTCTGTTTCAGCATTAATAAATATGAGGCTTTAAATTTTATAGCTTTAGCTTAAGTTAGGTGGACTGTTGATAACACAGCCTGCCCTCAGTGGATTAGGAGACTTGTCAGCACAATCTCTCCAAGTTGATATTTTTATATGTACTTATTCATTGTAGCCACATGTATAGTGCATCTTATTTTCATTCTAATTTGCTTTACTCTGATAGCCAGTGGCTGAGCATTTTGTATGTTAATGAGATATTTGGACATTTAGATCTTGTGGACTTTTTCTACAATAATTTGTTAATCTTTCTGCTGTCTTTCTTATTGTAGCAAAAAGATTCCTTGCCATTTTATAGCCACTCCCACTATTGGGATTGATTTGACTCTTTGAGATGGTGTCACTGCAACACTTAGCATTTCAGTTCAGAGTCATGGTATGCTCTTGGATTTATTTTAGCTTCCCATAGCTTCTTGTAGTAGAATGTGAAGTTTTTCCACGTTTTTCATATACAAGTTTAATTAGATCTACTCCTAGAAAATTGAAGATTTTGTATTGCTATAAATTTTATATATTTAAAATATTTTATGTGTTTGCTGCTTCAGTCTGTGAGTTTATATGTGAATTGATCCTGCTATGTTTGGAAACCTTGCTTCCCTAGTATTTTTTTTTTTTTAATCTCCAACTCTTATACTCTTTCTGGCTACTCTTATGCAGCCCTGAGTCCTGGTGTAGGAAACTGATGTAGGCATCCTGTTTAGGGCTGAGTGTTCTAAGCTCTCCCTCTCTCTCCCTCCGTCCCTCCCTCCGTCCCTCCATCCCTCCCTCCGTCCCTCCCTCCGTCCCTCCCTCCCTCCCTCTCTCTCTCTCCCTCCCTCCCTCCCTCCCTCTCTCTCTCTCTCTCTCTCTCTCTCTCTCTCTGCCCCTGTGTGTAATATCTGGTTGTGGGTCTCTGCATTTATTCCCATTTGCTGCAGAAGGAAGCTCGTCTGATGATGGCTGAGTAAGGTACTGATCTCTGAGTATAGCAAAGTTTCATTAGGAGTCATTTTACTGCTAAGTGTTTCTTTGTAGAATGTAGTATTTGGTTTTCTCCTAGGTCCCTGGTTTATCTAGTCTCTGGTTCTTGGTCACCAAATAATTCAAGACTGATGACCACTTTCCCTTTTATTAGATTCAGCTAATTGGTCTTATGTTGTGGTTTTCAATCCATTTGAAGTTGAGGTTTGAACGGAGTGATAAGCATGGATCTATTTGGATTCCTCTGCATGCAGGCACCCTGTTTGACAAGCTCCATCCACCAAAGATGCTGTATTTTTTCCACTAAGTATTTCTGGCTTTTTATATAAAAAATAAACGTCTGGTGTTCACAGGTGTATGAATTTACACCTGGGTCTTCAGTTCAATTCCGTTGATCAATATGTCTGTTTTTGTGCCAAAACCATGCTGTTTTTATTACTACAGCTTCATAGTACAGTTGAGGTTGGCAAAGGTGATACCTCTAGCAGTTCTTTGATTATTCAGGATTACTTCAGTTATCATGGATTATTTTTTCCTATAATGAAGTTGAAAATGTTCCTTTCAAGATCTGTGAAGAATTGTACTGAATTTTGATGGAGACTGCATTGAATTTGTAGATTGTTTTTGGTAGGATGGTCATATTGACTATATTAATCCTACCAAACCATGGTCCTGGGAGATCTTCCCATATTCTGATATCTTCTTCAATTTCCATCTTCAATGTCTTAGAATTTTTATCATGCAAGTATTTCATTTGTTTGATTAGAGTTATCCTAAGACATTTTATATTATCTGAGTTATTGTGAAGGGTATCCTTTCCTTTCCTTTTTGCAGTCCATTTGTCATTTGCATATAGGAGGGTGACTTATTTTTTAAATTATTTTTGTATTAAGCCACTTTGATGAAAATGTCCATCAGTTTTGGAGTTTCCCGGTGGAATTTTTATGGTCAGTTATGCATACAATCATAACATCTGCAAATAAAGATACTTTGATTTCTTCCCTTTTAATTTATATCACCTTGATTAGTTGTTTTATTGCTCTAGCTAAGATTTCAAGTATTATATTGGAGAGAGTGGACAATCATGTCTTGTTCCTGACTTTAGTGGAACTGCATTGAGTTTCTCTCCATTTAAGCTGATGTCAACTATGAGCTTTCTGTAAACTGTGTTTATTATGTTGATGTATTTTCCCTCTATCCCTAATCTCTCCAGGACTTTTATCATGAAGAGGTGTTGGATTTCGTCAAAAAGGACTTTCCTACATCTAAGATCATGTGGTTTTTGTTTTCTAATTTGCTTGTATGGTGGATAGCATTTGGTGATATACTATGTTGAACCATTCCTGAATCTCTGGGATGAAACCTATTTGATCACAGAGGATGAACTTTTGTTCTGGAATTAATTTTGCATGTATTTTATTAAATATTTTTACATCTATTTTCATAAAGGAAATTGGTCTATAATTCTCTTTGTTTGGTATTTATGTGGTCTAGGCCTTCAGGTAACGGTGGCATCATAAAATAAATTGGTCAATGTTCCTTCTGTTTTTGTTTTGATTATTATGTACCAAGAGGGAATTTCTGTTCTGGTTGATCTATTTATTTGGTGTTTTGCATCCTTTTTATACCTTGATAGGCAATAACCTTCTTTGGGTTAGGGAATTTTTTTTCTATGTTTCTGTTGAAAATATTTTCTATGCCTTTAATTTGTGTTTCTTCTCCTTCCTCTAATTCTATTGTGTATAGATTTGATCTCTCCATAGTGCCACAGATTTACTGGAAGTTTTTTGGTTTGGCATTTTTAGATTTAACGTTTTCTTTTACCAATGTCTCAATTTCTTCTGTCTTTTCAGCAATGCCTGAGATTCTCTCTTCCATCTCTGTTGGTGAGGCTTGCCTCTGTGGTTTCTGTTTGTTTTTTCTAAATTTTTCATTTCCTGATTTCTGTTAGTTTGAGTTTTCAGTATTCATTCTATTTCCACTTTTAGGTCATGAACTATTGTTTCCTTCCATGGTCCATTTGTGTTTTCATAGATTTCTTTAATAGGGCCATTCATTTCTTCATTAATATTCATAAGGGCTCTTTTAAGGTCCTTGTCTTATGCTTCAGGTATGTTACATTTCTCAGAAACTACTGTAGTTGGGTTACTGGACTCCAGTGGGAACACACTGTCCTTGCTATTATTGGTTGTGGTTTTTACACTGCTGTCTAGGTATTTGTGTTTGGGATCACTATAATTGTGGTCCTGTCTTTGCTAAAAGTGACTATTTTATTCCTTGGTTTCTGTTGCCCTCTCTGGTTCTTAGGAGAGTATGACAACTATAAGTTTCCTGGTAGGGAATGTTTCAAGAATCCTGCTAGGTGTGGCCATTCAGGGTTGTAGGTACAATGTGTTTTAGGTGTTGGGGACTGGGATTGTGAATGTGCTAGGAGGTAGTGGAGTTGAGGGGTTCAGAGGAAGGGGGAAAGTAGGATTTGTTTAATCCCTTGGGAATGTGGATGGAGAGTGAGGAAAGGCCACAACCAGTGCTCTGCTGTGGAAATAGGGATGAGACTGGGAGATTGCATTTGGAGGAAAGGAGGGAGAGTTAAGATCTTGCCTACCTATTTGCTTCTCTGGCAGGCTTGGTTCCAGAGAATGCCCACTGGTTGCTTCCCTGGACTCTGTGGTAACTTTGATACTTCAAAATATATTTACCAATTAGTTATTATTTTCAGTATTTCAAAAGATTTCACATGGATTATTTGCCAGCTTCTCTCTTTCAGATTGTTTATATGGTGGATTACATTGATGGATTTTCTTATGTGGAACCATCCCTGCATTCCTGGGATGAAGCCTACTTGATCATGGTGGATGATTTTTCTGATGTGATCTTGGATTCAATTTCCCATTATTTTATTGAGTATTTTTGCATCAAAGTTCATGAGAAAGACTGGTCTGTAGGTCTCTTTCTTAGTTATATCTTTGTGTGATTTGGATACTAAGGTAATTGTAGCCTTGTAAAAAGAGTTTGGCAATGACCCTTCTGCTTCTATTGTGTGGAACAATTTGAGGAGTATTGGTATTAGCTCTTCTTTGAATTTCTGGTAGAATTCTGCATTGAAATCATCTGGCTCTGGGCTTTTTTTTTTTTTTTTTGGTTGGGAGACTTTTGATGACTGCTGCTATTTCATTAACAGTTATATGTGAATTTAAATTGCTTATCTGTTCTTGATTTAATGTTGATAAGTGATATCTATCCAGAAAATTGTCCATTTTCTTTTAATTTTCTAATTTTGTAGTATACAGGTTTTCAAAGTGTCACCTGAAATTTCCTCAGTATTCATTGTTATGTTCTTCTTTTCATTTCTGATTTTGTTAATTTGCGTGTTCTCTCTCTGTCTTTTGGCTACCTTGGATAAATGTTTGTCTATCTTGTTGATTTTCTCGAAGAACCAACTCTTTGTTTCACTGATTCTTTGTATTATTTTCTTTGTTTCTACTTTATTGATTTCAGTCCTCAATTAGATTATTTCCTTATGTCCCAGCTTCTCATACCTTATTTTTCTTTTCCTCCATTGTGCTGATCAATCACTTCTTTTGTTGAATTACTTATGTTTATAATGTAATATTTGTTAGCTATTTCAGATGGTGTTATTTCCTTCTGAGAATCACCTTATTTTTCTCTCTTTGTAAGACTTTTAGTGATGGCTGATGACTGAATTCACTCTAGGTCACAGATTGTGGAAGCTTGATCTGCCATGTAGTATTCCACCCCAAGTGTGTGTTCTTGGTGACTTTCCAACCAAATGATATTTTCCTGTTCTCAGGACTGTCCTACTCACCAATCTCTGCTCTGCTTTTCAGATGATCCTGATTCTCCTTTAGCTTCATAATCTGGGAAACATCTGAAAAGAAAACTCTGTGGGGAGTCATTTTACATATCCGTAAGTGCTGACCACTCCCGTGTAGATGTGTTCACAGGTATGTAGAACATACAGTGGTAAATAGAGCTAGGGGGAGGGGACGCTCCCTCTTTGGGTTTTGGTTTGGACCTGGAGAACAGCGTGTAGACCAGCATTATTTGTTTTCATGTAAGTGATTTCTCTTTCAGTAAATATCATCGGACATCCCTATGTGTAGTTTAATGTTTCTGCTTCAACTGTTGTCAGAGTGGTTCACCCAGTCCCCAAAACTCAGGCTCAGTGAGGCAAGCCCCCGGGGCTCCTCAGTGTCCTGAATAGCGGCAGCGCTATGGTTTCATTTTTCTGCAACGAGCACAGTGAATCCATACCCCATACCCACCTACCCCCAGCCTGCGGGCCTGAGTGCGCTTCTTCTGCTAGTGTGGAACAGCGCCCACTTCACTATGCCAATTGCTTGCATTCCCTGTTCTGCCTGAAAATTTTAATGGCTGTTATCTAGCCAAGGGTCTCCCAATCTGCACAGGCTTTTCCCTCCCCGAATCTGTTTGCTAATTTTCTGTACAAGCTGTTTAAACTCTTTTAGCGGTTACTTGGGAAAAAAAACCTGAGGTTTCACCGAGGAGCTGTGCTCGCCGGGACTTCTGAGTCACCTGCTGGCCAAGCATAGTCATTGCAGGTAAACATCCTTTACTCAACTGGAGATCATTGGAGGTACAATTTTGCATTCTGGTAGTTAAGATTACCTACTCTATATCATGGCAGACAATCTTACGCTGCAGAATGTTAGAGATCTCATTGCTTATTAAATGAATGACATAATGGGAGAGGATTATAACATTCCATAAATATATTTATGTCTAATGCTAACAATTAGCTTCATAATCCGCACAATATCCCGGAAGAGAGGACTTGATCATAGGGCAGGAAGCAGGGAAGTTGTGCAAGCTATTGGTAAACTAGAGACAAAAATTCAAAATCTTCAGGTCAATGGGGAAATTATACAAATGATTCAAATATTAGAGCAAAAAATTCAGGATCTTCAGGAAAAAGGGGACTTAGCAACCAAAATGGATAATTTGGAATTTAATCAGAACAATCTTCGAGACATATTTAATACAATGTCAACTGACTTTATGACCAAAACAGAGTCCAGCCAGGAGGAAGTTACCAAATTAGGAGAGACAATTCATTCTATGTCTGAAGACAGTGGCCACCTAGCAGACAGGATGATATTTCTAGAAGGCAAAGTTGACAACTTTAGAGTCTCTAGAGATGATGGTATGAAAGGCTTAGAATCACGCTTTACTGATGAGTCCAAGGAGTGTATCAAGTCATTTGAATAATTTTTGATTCAGGAAATAGAAGCGCTCAGAGATGATATGGTCACAAGGTTGCAATCTTTAGAAGATTCACCATTTGAAACATAAGACACTGAGGCACTAATTACCAGGCCACCAGGCAAAGAAAGAGGTATAACTACAAGACTCCTAGGAGACCTTCCTAAGGTGACCATTCCAGTAACCATGACATAAAGGGCAGCATCATGGAGGAATCAAAATGGGTCTACCACTTACCAGTGGGAGCCTATTCCAATTAAAGATCTGAAAGGAATAAATCAAACTATCCTAACTTACAGGGGTCACAGCCCATATATGGAGGAATTGTTGAATTCTTAGGCAAGAACAAATAAGCTCATGCTCACAGATTGGGATAACTTAATATCAGCAGTGCTGGATCATTCTTTCCAAATATAATGGAAGGCTTTGTGGAGACAGGAAGCCAAGGCCCTCAAACTTCAAGGCTTGAAGCAAGGCTTTGTGCCTTCCCAAGATAAGATTCTTGGTGAAGAGGAATATGCTGATTCACAGGCCTAAGCTGAATTTGACAAACATACACTTTCTTTATGTCGTACAGCAATGCTAAACGGGTTTAATAAAGTTCATGAACCAGAAGAAAAAGTTGAACCATATTCAAAAGTGGACAGGGTCATAGAGAAAGGTTCTCTGAATTCTTACAAAGATTATCCAGAGTTATAGACTGACAGGTAACTGATTCAAATACTAGGTGACTTCTCTTTTTTTTGTTTTTATTATTTTTTTTTCGAGACAGGGTTTCTCTGTAATGTTTTGGAGGCTGTGGGTCCAGCCTGGCCTCGAACTCACAGAGATCCGCCTGCCTCTGCCTCCTGAGTGCTGGGATTAAAGGCATGTGCCACCACCGCCCGGCAAATACTTGGTGACTTCTTATAGAATCTTTAGCTTACGAGAATGCAAATCCACAATGCAAACAGTACTTGTGGCCATTAAAGATCAGATCAGTGCCATTGGATGAATGGGTCTTGTATAGGTTAATATTGAGTATAATGGTCCAGAGATAGGAACCTAGGTAGGAGAGGCAATTTTTACAGTCCTAAAGAGATATCAAGATGACCAATTGTCCTAACCATAAGGAGATACAGACTTGGGTTGGAGAGGCAATCTCCAGAAGTTTAAAAATACATCATAATACTAGATGTTTTAACTGTGGTATAATAGGACATTTGAGTAGGAACTGTAGACAAAGAGATTTCTGGAAATAATGCTTCTCCTAGGAATTATTCAAACAGAAGGCCTCAGCCTTCTGGTTTGTGTAGGAGATGTGGTAAGAGTCGACACTGGACCAATGAATGTAGGTCGACTGCGGACAAACAAGGCAACCCTTTACAATTAGGAAACTTCACAAAGGGCCTCTCGAAGGGCCCCATATCAAAAGTGGTCTGGTCATTCCCAGTCACTGTAGAAGATTTCTCTCAGGACAATTAGAAGATTCATTGCCTATTGTAAAGACTAATGGCACTGTGGATGACAGATTAGTTATTAAGGATGAACCAGTTGATACTAGAGGTAATGGAAAATGTGTATTTTGACAAACCTCTATCAAAGACAGGAGGCCAAAATTAAAAGTACAGGTAAATAACATTATTCTGAAAGGGTTGCTTGACACAGAAAAAGATGTCCTAAAAAATGGCCTCCACAAGTTGTAAACATCCAATTGATTGTTAGGGATTGAGATCCTATCTCAAGTAAGACAATTACTAGATGGGTAGAGTGTATTGGATCAGAAGGACAAAGAGGAAGATTGAGGCCATATGTCATAGATATTGCTATGAATCTCTGGGGTTGTGGTTTATTACAGCAATGGAACACCCAGATTAACCTTCATCCTGTGTCAGATATGAATCATAAGCAAGCTGTTAGTGGTACAAAGAATATTGTTAGGCACTATGGTAAATAGTCACAGAATATACAGGCTGTACAGTTTACAGGATGCTAGTGACACCTACAGAGGACCAAAAGCACTACCCTTAAAATGGCTAATAGATGAACCTGTCTGGGTAGGGCAATGATCTATGACCTCTGAGAAGTTAGAGGCTTTAGAAACATTAGTTCAGGAACAGCTAAATGCTGGACATATTGAAGAATCTACCAGTCCATGGAATTCCCCTGTATTTGCTACCAAAAAGTAGTCTGAGAAATGGAGGATGGGTACTGATCTGAGTGCTATCAACAAGGTAATTGAGCCTATGGGCTCTCTACAGTGTGGGATGCCACTATCTTCTCTAGTACCTAAAGGATGGCCAACTGTAGTTATAGATTTAAAATATTGCTTCTTCACTACACATTTACAAGAAAAATATAGGGAAAAATTCGCCTTCACAGTGCCTACCTATAACAATTCTCAACCAGTATGGAGATTTCATTAGAAGATGTTGCCACGAGTAAAGTTAAATAGTCTGACTTTGTGCTAGTATTTTGTGTAAAAATCCTTGGAAATAATTTGTAAACCATTTCCACAATCAACAATCTATCATTATATGTATGATATATTGTTGGCTGATTCATAAAAAGGTTGGAAAAGATATTTGAAGCAGTAAAGGAAACTTTGCCTTGCTGGGGTTTACAAATCGCCCCAGAAAAGAATACAAAGAGGAGATTCTATTAATTATTTAGTCTATAAAATACACTTACAGGAAATTACACCACAAAACGTACAGTTCAGGAGATCATTACCAGACTCTTAATGATCTTAAAAAACTACTAGGAGAATTTTCTCAACTACAGACAATTATTGGAGTGAAAGGGCATGATTTAAAACACCCGAAAATGGCCCTAGAAGGAGACAAGGACTTAAATAGTACTAGAATATTACCAGCTGAGACTGAAGAAGAATTAGAATGGGTAGAACAAAGGACATTCGATGCACATGTGGACTGTGTGAATCCAAAACTGGACTGCATTCTGGTTATTTTGCAATCTAGAGAATACCCTTCTGGAATAATAATGCAGAGGGAAGACATAATACTAGAATGGGTATTTCTGCCATATAAACAGAATAAATAACTGAATACATATATAGAAAAGATCTCTGATTTGATATTAAAAAGTAAGTTAAGGCTTCCTCAATTAAGTCAGAAGGACCCAGCAGAGATGGTTGTACCCTTAACAAATGAGGAAATTTCCTCCTCTTGGAAGGATAATGCATATTGCAAAGAGCTTGAAGTGACTTTTTTTGAACATTCAGTAACAATTCTCCCAAAACAGAAAGAATCAAATTCATAAAAGAAACAATTTGGACCCTTCCACGTATTGTATGAAAAACGCCAATCTCTGACGTTCTGATATTCTGCCCTGATGCAAAAAAGTCAGGTATGGCGGGTTATAAATCAGGAAATACAAGTAACGTAGTTCAAAGCCCTTACAACTCTTTACAAAAGGCAGAGTTATACGCCATTCTCATGGTACTTAAAGACTTTACAGAGACTTTCAATATGGTTATAGATTTTCGGTATGCAGAGAAAGTCGTCTTATACATTGAGATTGCAGAATTTGTTCCTGATGATACAGAATTAACATCATTGTTTTTATAATTACAGAAATCCATCAGAAATAGAACTTATTTTATATATATACCACATCAGATCTCATATATGGTAATGATGAGATTGATCGCTTGTTAATAGGAAGTGTGTTGGAAGCTTCAGAATTCCATAAGAAACACCATGTTAACAGCAAAGGCTTAAAGAAGGATTTTTCTATCACTTGGCAACAAGCCAAGGAAATAGTAAGAAACTGCCCCACCTGTTCATTCTATAATCAAACTCCATTACCAGCAGGCAGTAATCCCAAAGGTATTCACAGAAATGAAATTTGGCAAATGGATGTATTTCACTTTCCAGAAATTGGAAGTTTGAAATATATACACCATACCATAGACATGTACTCAGGCTTCCAATGGGCTACTGTCCTCAACTCTGAAAAGGCTGATTCTGTTATAACACACCTCTTAGAGGTGATGGCTCTTATCGGTATTCCTGCACAAATAAAAACTGACAATACTCCAGCATGTCTCCAGAATATTGGAACTGTTTTTCAAATATTATAACATGTAACTTGTATACTTCATAATCCTACAGTGTTTGAGGACAAGCAGTGTTTGAGAGATCTAATTGTACCTTAAAAAAACAGCCAGGGGAAACAAAGACCCCCAAACATAGATTACATAATGCTTTTCTAATACTGACCTTTCTTAATGCAATGAAAAAGGACAAGCAGCTGCAGAAAGACACTGGACTACAGAAAACACTTCTGAACTAAACCAACCAGTGTTTTTCAAGGATGCTATGACTTTAGTCTGGAAACCAGGATATGTGTTATGTTAGGGAATGGGTTTTGCCTTTGTTTCCACAGGAGAAGAAAAGCTTTGGATTCCATCAAAATTAAACAAGATTCGATCCAAACAGAAGAAATCTCAGGAGAAGGAAAGATGACAGCTCATCCACAAAGTCATATTCTACAACGTGTAAAGTGACCTCAAAAAGGAAGGGAAGTGTTTTGTTTTTGTCTTCACAGGAAAACTCAACTCCAAACATCAAAAAATACTGAATATATGGATACCTGAAGAAGAATGGATAGCTACCCTGAGGACCATCAAACAAACAGTAATCCCTGTGTGGTATCAATGTCTAAATCTCTCTATTTTGTTCTTATAATATCCATTTTTATTTTCTTGTTAACACTCTTTTAGTCCCAACTCATTTAACTTACGCTGGCTTTGGAGTTGGATTGGCTCTCATACTCTAAATCCAAGCATGTTGTTAAAGTAAAATTCAGAATTTCTGTATTATATCAAGGAGCCATTGACATTTGACAGAAGAAAACATAATTAGGGACTGACGTCTGTTTATACTCAGTTTCTTTTCTGAAAGTCTAATCTCCTTCATGTTTACTATTTTCCTTATTGTTGCCTTTCCCAGTATGCATACATATAAAAGTTGATAATTTCTCTGTTAACATTAATGTTTGAGTTTTTCAGAGAACAAGGAATTTCCTGAATGCAATCTTTAAACACTTCGTAAAGAAAATGTGGCCCCACTTCATCAACTCTACCTGATTTGACTTGATGCATCTGAACTGCCCCATATCATCGACTCCACCTTACAAGTACCATCCTGAAACTGGTTTGGGATTGCATCATTCTGCACAACTCCAGACCAATGAACCAACATGGTGCACATTCTACACTCTGGCCAGAGCTTCAGTCAAGAACTTCAATCAAGCATCTCCTGCCAAACAGAGAGTATTTAATCTATTTAAGACTCATGTTACACTAACATTTTCTTCTCACAGGTTCCCATGAGATTGTCACCATCCCATTTCAGCAGGACGTAATTTTGAGAATACTATGCCCCCTTTCCCTACTGTTGATATTACAGGACAGTTTACACCTGTTTGTTTTAGTTTTCAATTATTTTAGTGTTGGGATTGGAAGGAGGTGTTCAGACTTGGGCATCTCTTTCAAATAAGCTTAGGTTTAGATGGGATAGATTTGATTAGGATAGGATATGGGTAGATTATAATTTGTTTATCATCTTTTATGTATATATTCTTTATATATGTTTGAGACATTTTGTTTATTGACACAATTTAGTTTTGTCTTAAGTCTAAATCTTTTCTTTAGACTAAAAGTGGAATTGTAGGAATTGATTTTTACATATCCGTAAGCGCTGACCACTCCCATGTGGGTGTGTTCATGGGTACGTAGAATGTACGGTAGTATATAGAGCAGGGGGAGGGGATGCTCTCGCTTTGAGTTTTGGTTTCCACCTGGAGAGCACCGTGAGGACCAGCTTTATTGGCTTTTTATATACGTGATTTCTCTTTCAATAAATATCATAGGACATCCCTAAATTTGTGTAGTTTAATGTAACTGCTCTAGAACTCAGAAGCACTTATGTTTGTTTCCCCTACCTCCAAATCTCTAATATGATGTGTCCAATCCCAAGGGTCTTTCATCTGTTTCCTACTTCCTGTTTGCCAAGTTAGTCAATGCTCTGGGGGGAGGGAATGTATGAAGATTGTCAGCTTTTACCTCCTCTCTCCAGGATGCCATTCAAATAATCACCATTGTTTCTGTAGCTTCAGAGCCTTTAAGCGCCCACTTTTTATGGGTGCTTCTTTTTTTTTTTAATTTTAAATAGCTTGTTTTACATGTCAATCCCAGTTCCCACTCCCTCCCCTCCTCCCGCACCCCCCACCATCCCCCTCCATCCTCCCACCCTATTGCCAATTCCTTCTGCATAGGGAATATCTAGAGTCTATCATTTCATTCAGGGTAGGGTCCAGGCACTTCCCTAAGAATCCAGGCAGAGAGAGCAACCCTCTTTGTGTTATGGACACATGATGTCTGTTAGTATTCGAGGGATAAACACTGATCCACTGCTCAGGACCCCATAGGTAGCCAGGCCTCCTCATTGACTCTCACATTCAGGGGGTCTGGATCGGTCCCATGCTGGCCTCCCAGCTGTCGGTCTGGGGTCCAAGAGCTCTCCCCTGTTCAGATCAGCTGTCTCTGCTGGTTTTGCCAGCCCCTTCTTTGCCAATTTGCTCTTCCCTCCTCTCTCTCTGTCGCTGGGTTCCTTGGGTTCTGTTCAGTATTTAACTGTGGGTGTTTGCCTCTGCTTCCATCAGTCACTGGATGAAGGCTCCAGGATGGTTATAGACATCAGGTTCACTATCAGGAATAGGCATTCGAGGTAGTCTCTACACTATTGCTTAGCTTGCCAATTGGTGTCATCTGTTTAGATCACTAGAGGTCAAAATGGTGCCTGATCTGTCTTCTAACCTATGGTTCCCTCTTCCCCTTATCCTATCCCCCCAGTCGACCTTCCTGTTCCTCCACGTCCTCCTCTCTCTTCCACTTCTCCCCCTCTCTATTTCCCAGGTCCCTCTCCCCCCCCCGCCCCTCGCCGTGTTCCCCATCTATTCAGAGGATCTTGCCTCATTTCTCTTCTCTGGGGTACCATGTATATCTTTTAGGTTCTTTCCTGTTTCCCAGACTCTGTCAGTGGAAGTGCAGACTGGCACTCTCCTGATCCATGTTTAAAATCCATATATGAGTGAGTACATACCATGTTTGTCTTTTGTGACTGGGTTACCTCACTCAGGATGGTTTCTTCCAGTGCTATCCATTTACCTTCGAAATTCAAGATTCCATTTTTTTTTTTCTGCTGAGTAATACTCCATTGTGTAAATGTACCACATTTTCTCTATCCACTGTTCAGTTGAGGGGCATCTAGGTTGCTTCCATGTTCTGGCTATTACAAATAATGCTGCTATGAACATAGTGGAGCAGATGCCATTGTTGTATGAATTTGCCTCCTTTGGATATATGCCTAAGAGTGGAATTGCTGGGTCTTGTGGTAGATTGATTCCCATTTTCCTGAGGAATCTCCATACTGCTTTCCAAAGTGGCTGTACGAGTTGGCACTCCCACCAGCAGTGGAGGAGTATTCCCCTCTCTCCACATCCTCTCCAGAATAAATTGTCTTCAGTGTTTTTTATTTTACCAATTCTGACAGGAGTAAGATGGTATCTCAGAGTTGTTTTGATTTGCATTTCCCTGATGGCTAAGGATGTTGAGCACTTTCTTAAGTGTCCCTTGGCCATTTTAGCCTCCTGTATTGAGAATTCTCTGTTTAGTTCTGTACCCCACCTTTTTATTGGATCCTTTGGCTTCTTGAGTTCTTTGTAAATTTTGGAGATTAGCCCTCTGTCAGATGTGGGGTCAGTGAATATCTTTTCCCATTCTGTGGACTGCCTTTCTGTCTTGTTGACTGTGTCTTTTGCCTTATAGAAGCTTTTGAGTTTCAGGAGGTCCCATTTGTTAATTGTCGATCTCAGTGTCTGTGCCACTGGTGTTATGTTCAGGAAGTGGTCTCCTGTACCAACTCATTGAAGAGTATCTCCCACTTTCTCTTCTAAAAGTTTCAGTGTGGCTGGATTTATGTTGAGATCTTTGATCAATTTGGACTTAAGTTTTGTACAAGGCGATAAACATGGATCTATCTGCAGTCTTCTGCATACCAGTACCCAGTTATGCCAGCACCATTTGTTGAAGATGCTTTCTTTTTTCCATTGTATAGTTTTAGCTACTTTGTCAAAAATCAAGTGCTCATAGTAATGTGGGTTAAAATCAGGGTTTTCAGTTAGGTTCCTTTGGTCTTCCTGCCTATTTTTGTGGCAATACCAAGCTGTTTTCAGGACTATAGCTCTATAATAGAGCTTGAAATCAGGTATGGTGATGCCTCCTGAAGTTCCTTTATTGTATAGGGTTGTTTTTGCTATCCTGGGTCTTTTGTTTTTCCATAAATGTTGATTAATGTTCTTTCTAGGTCTGTGAAGAATTGTGCCGGAATTTTGATAGGGATTGCATTGAATCTGTAGACTGCTTTTGGCAAGATTGACATTTTTATTATGTTAATCCTTTCAATCCAAGAGCATGGGAGATCTTTCCATTTTCTGGTATCCTCTTTGATTTCTTTCTTTAAGACTCAAAGTTCTTGATATACAGGTCTTTCACTTCCTTGGTTAACATTATCCCCAGATATTTGATGCTGTTTATGGCTATTGTAAAGGGTGAGGTTTCTCTGATTTCTTTCTCAGTCACTTCATTGTCTGTATATAATAGGGCCAATGATTTTTTTGAGTTTCCCTTGTATCCTGCTACTTTGCTGAAGGTGTTTATCAGCTCTAGGAGTTCCCTTGCAGAGTTTTTTGGGTCACTTATATAAACTGTCATATCATCTGCAAATAGTGAAAGCTTGACTTCTTCTTTTCCTATTTGTATCCCCTTGATCTCCTTTTGTTGTCTTATTGCTGTAGCTAGAACTTCAAGTACAATATTGAAGAGATATGGAGAGAGTGGACAGCCTTGTCTTGTTCCTGATTTTAGAGGAATTGCTTTGAGTTTCTCTCCATTTAGTTTGATGTTAGCTGTTGGTTTACTGTATATTGCTTTTATTATATTCAGGTATGTTCCTGTTATCCCTGATCTCTCTAGGAGCTTTATCATGAATGGGTGCTGGATTTTGTCAAAGGCTTTTTCAGCATCTAGTGAGATGATCATGTGGTTTTCTTTCGCAGTTTGTTTATATGGAGGATTACATTGATAGATTTTCTAATGTTGAACCATCCCTGCATTCCTGGGATGAAGCCTACTTGATCATGGTGGATGATTTTTCTGATGTGTTCTTGAATCCGGTTTGCGAGTATTTTATTGAGTATTTTTGCATCGATGTTCATGAGGGAAATTGGTCTATAGTTTTCTTTCTTTGTTGTGTCTTTGTGTGGCTTGGGTATCAAGGTAATTGTAGCCTCGTAAAAAGAGTTTGGCAGTGAGCCTCCTGCTTCTATTTTGTGGAATACTTTGAGGAGTATTGGAGTTAACTCTTCCTTGAATTTCTGGTAGAATTCTGCACTGAAGCCATCTGGGCCTGGGCTTTTTTTGTTTGGGAGACTTTTGATGACTGCTTCTATTTCATTAGGGGATATAGGTCTGTTTAGATTGTTTATCTGCTCTTGATTTAGTTTTGGCAAGTGATATCTATCCAGGAAATTTTCCATTTCCTTTAAATTTTCAAATTTTGTGGAGTACAGATTTTCGAAGTATGCCCTGATGATTCTCTGGATTTCCTCAGAGTCCATTGTTATGTCCCCTTTTTCATTTCTGATTTTGTTAATTAGCATGCTCTCTCTCTCTGTCTTTTGGTTAGTTTGGACAGAGGTTTGTCTATTTTGTTGATTTTCTCAAAGAACCAACTCTTTGTTTCATTGATTCTTCTCAATGTTCTCCTGGTTTCTACTTGATTGATTTCAGCCCTCAATTTGATTATATCCTGGCGTCTGCTCCTCCTGGGTGAGTTTGCTTCTTTTTATTCTAGAACATTCAGCTGTGCTATTAATTCTCTAGTATGACTGTTCTCTAGTTTCTTCATGTGGGCACTCAGTGCTATGAACTTTCCTCTTAGCACTGCTTTCAAAGTGTCCCATAGGTTTGTGTATGTTGTGTCTTCATTCTCATTGAATTCCAGGAAGTCTTTAATTTCTTTTTTTATTTCTTCCTTTACCCAGGGATGCTGCAATTGAGCATTGTCCAATTTCCATGGGTTTGTGGGGTTTCTGCGAATTGTGTTATTGTTGAATTCTAATTTTAATGCATAGTAGTCATTACTGTTAGGATACAGGGGGTTATTCCAATTTTTTTGTATCTATGGAGATTTGCTATATTTCCTATTATGTGGTCAGTTTTAGAGAAGGTTCCACGTGGCACCAAGAAGAAGGTGTATCCCTTTGTGTTTGGGTGGAATGTTCTATAGATGTCTGTTAAACCCAGTTGGGTCATAACTTCTATTAGTTCCTTTGTTTCTTTGTTAAGTTTATGTCTGGAGGTCCTGTCTAGCAGTGAGAGTGGAGTGTTGAAGTCTCCCACTATTAGTGTGTGCAATTTTACGTGCAATTTGAGCTTTAGTAATGTTTCTTTCACAAATGTAGGTGCCTTTGTATTTGAGGCGTAGATGTTTAAAATTGAGACTTCATCTTGATGGACTTTTAGTTGGTGGATATGAAATGTCCTTCTTCATCACTTTTGATTGATTTTAATTTGGAGTCTAGTTTGTTAGATATTAGGATTGCTACACCCGCTTGTTTCTTGGGTCCGTTTGATTGGAAAATCTTTTCCCAAACCTTTACCCTGAGATACCGTCTGTCTTTGATGTTGAGATGTGATTCTTGTATGCAGCAGAAGGATGGGTTCTGTATTCATATCCATTCTGCTAGTCTGTGTCTTTTTATAGGCATTTTGAGGCCGTTGACATTGAAGGATATCAATGACCGTTGATTGATGATTCTTGTTTGTGCATGATTTATTGGTAGTGAAGTTATTTTGTGTAGTTTCTCCTCCCTTTTTCTTTTGGTGTTATGTAGAGTGGGATTATATATTGCCTGTGTCTTTGTGAGTGTAGTTATCTTCCTTGGATCTAAGTTTTCCTTCTAGCACTTTCTGTAGAGCTGGATTTATGGACACATATTGTTTAAATCTTGCTTTGTCATGGAATATTTTGTTTTCTCCATCTATGAAAGCTTTGCTGGATATAGTAGTCTGGGCTGGCATCCTTGTTCCCTTAGCGTTTGTAGGACATCTGTCCGGGATCTTCTGGCTTTCATCGTTTCCATTGAGAAGTCAGGTGTAATTAGGATAGGTCTGCCTTTATATGTTACTTGGCTGTTTACTTTAGCTGCTCTTAATATTTTCTCTTTATTCTGTAGGTTTGATGTTTTGATTATTGTTGGGGAAGTCTTATGTCAATAAAGCACTGTTGGGCCAATAGGAATCTAGATAGGTGGGACTAGGAGTCCAGGAGGACTCTGGGAAGGAGAAACACAAGAGAGTCGAGATGTAACGCCATGGGGTAGGAAGCCCGGAACTTCTCCGGTAAGAGACATACTTAGATTAACAATTATGGGGTAATTAATTAAGTCAGAGCTAGGCAGTAAGAAACAAGCAAGGCCAACAGCTTAATAATTAGTATAGCCTCCTGTGTGTTTATTTGGGACACCCGGAAGTAGTGGCCCAAGTGTTTCAACATCTAAAATACCTGAGACAATACAGTTTTACAGACCACGAAAATAAGGACTTATACAGGTTTCTGAGTTTTGTCATGATCCCCATGGTATCAACAGCATCCCCTTCAGCACAAAGCAGTTTGGAATGAGTGATAACCAAACCCCCATACTGTTTATAAATCTTTGTTTTCATTCAAATGGGGTTGCTTATAATTGGTTAATGATCACAACCAATCTCTTTTTAAAGGAAAAAAGGGATTATGGTATGGAAATGAGTACTTTGTATTGGTATGGTTTTTCATTTATTGATACAAATTCAAGGTCTATTTTGTGATGCGTATATTTCTCCTCTTGATTAAGTATTGTGCTTATACTGATCTTTTAAAACATAATGCATAATTGAATATAGACTATACATAATTACTTATAATAGAATTTATAGTTAGGTAAGTTAGGTTTTCTAGATATACAGAAATATATTTGAGATAGATAAACAGTCTTCAAACCTCTCAAAGACCTTCAGAAAATGGCATTTAAAATGGTTTAGGGGTTTTCTTGACAACGAGAAATGTCTGCTCCTGGCAGCACCAATTACGTCTGAGAGGAAGATGGGCATCGAAAAAACTTGTTATGGAGTTTGCTTTCAACATGGCAAGATTAGCCATTTGGCCCAGAAACTGCTTTTGCCTGGACTGCTTGACTATATAATCTGGATATGCAGGACCCACAGGAAAGTGACTGCTGAACTCAAATAGTCCTTCAGGGTTCCTGCTTCATGAAAGTGTCTATGAGATTTTCTGCAGGACAAAGAAAAATGACTGACACACTGCCAGTGCAGATGGACAGTTCTGAAATTTCCTGCTTTGCTGAGAAATCTTCTGGATACATTGTGGCCTATGGGCTGAAGATGGATGCCCCACCATTACAGAGGAACTTTGGCTGACTGTCTAGGCAGTAAGAATGTCTCTGTCAATCCTAGTGTTTATGTATTATCCTTCTGTGGTCTTTGATGGAGTTCAAGACAGATAGTTATAATTATAGTTTTCCTTAGTTATGATAAAAGATAAGCTACATATAGGGCTTTGGACTCACAAGGATGGGATGGATGATATTTTCTTTAAATCTTGCTAAAATATTGTAACTATGTTCTTATTTGATAGCTGTTCTGTTATATACAATTTGACTGTGTTAAAGTTAAAACCTTCCTTTTTGTTTAAACAGAAAAGAAGAGATGTTAGGGAAGTCTTATGTCAATAAAGCACTGTTGGGCCAATAGGAATCTAGATAGGTGGGACTAGGAGTCCAGGAGGTCTCTGGGAAGGAGAAACACAAGAGATTCGAGATGTAAAGCCATGGGGTAGGAAGCCTGGAAACCTTTCTGGTAAGAGAAATACTTAGATTAACAATTATGGGGTAAATACTTAAATCAGAGCTAGCCAGTAAGAAACAAGCAAGGCCAACAGCTTTATAATTAATATAGTCTCCTGTGTGTTTATTTGGGAGTGATGCAGCTTTAGAACCAGGCTGGCGGGAAGGCTTCTCTCAAGGAAAAAGCTTCCCTTTACAGATTATTATATGGCGAGGTGACTTCTTTTTCTGGTCCAGCCTATTTGGTGTTCTGTAAGATTCTTGTATTTTCATAGGCATATCCTTATTTAGGTTAGGGAAGTTTTCTTCTATCATTTTGTTGAATATGCTTTCTGTACCTTTGAGCTGTATTTCTTCACCTTCTTCTATACCTATTATTCTCAGGTTTGGCTTCTTCACGGCGTCCCATATTTCCTGGATATTTTGTGTTAGGGATTTATTGATTTTTAGATTTTCTTTGGTTGATGACTGTATATCCTCTAATGAGTCGTCAACACCTGAGATTCTCTCTTCTATCTCTTGTATTCTATTGGTGATACTTGCATCTGTAGTTCCTGATCATGTACCCAGCTTTTCCATTTCCAGCATCCCCTTGTTCTGTGTTTTCTTTATTTTTTCTATTTCAGCTTTCAATCCTTCAACTGTTTGAGTTGTTTCCTTCATTTGTTTGGTAGTTTTTTCTTGGTACTCTTTAGATTCTTTGAGAGATTTGTTTATTTCTTGAAAATTTTCCCCCATTTCATGGATTTTTTTGTTTGTTTTTTCCTCTATTTCTTTCAGGGATTTCCTCGTTTCTTCTTTGAGGGTCTCTATCATCTTCATAAAATGATTTTTAAGGTCTGTCTCCTCTGCTTCATCTATGTAGTGCTTTTCAGGTCTTGCTGGCGTTGGTTCCCTAGATTCTGGTGGAGTCATGTTGGTCTTTTAACTGCTGAGTGAGCTCTTATTCTGTCTACTTCCCATTTCTTCTTCCAGTGGGTGCTGGTGGGGTCTTTCTGTCTCCACTGGTCTCCTTCCTTTCTGAAGCTGACTGGGATTGCCGGAGTTTGGGGCCTGGAAGGGCTGATGTCTTTCCTGTGTGGGCGGGTCTTCTGGATGCCAGGATCAGCCCCGAAAGATCAAAGATCGAGGGAATGGGGGTCAGGCAGAGAATGGGGAGTGTCCCCCCATGACCCAAGCTCACCTAGCTGGGATCACCAGAGTTTGGGGGCTGGAAGGGCTGATGTCTTTCCTGTGTGGGCAGGTCTTCTGGATGCCAGGAGGGGCCCAGAAGATTGAGCGGATGGGGGTCAGGCTGCAGATGGGGAGTGTCCCTCCAGAGACCCAAGCTCACCTAGCTACCTAGGATCTCCGGAGATTGGGGCCTGGAAGGGCTGTTGTCTTTCCTGTGTGGGTGGGTCTTCTAGCTGGGATCGCTGGAGTTTGGGGCCTGGAAGGACTGATGTCTTTCCTGTGTGGGTGGGTCTTCTGGATGCCTGGGTGCTTCTAGTTATAACTGGTAAATCTCATGAGTTCCCCCATCCTGCCATGTTCTTAACTGGTCAGACTTATTCATATAGCCAAATCAATAAATATTATCATGTAAACCTGGTTAATAACTCTTAATTCCTTCTTCCATTGGTATATATTTTATGTGTCTAGATTTTCAGGTAATGATCTGTGCTTGAACATATTTTCCAAAGTTGTGGTAAGATTCTTTTACAAATGCAATGAATTTTAGTTATTTTTATTCAGTCATTACTCTTTCTTATCACCATCTCCCACTGAAACTCATCTTCTCAACATGTCCCCCATCCTACTTTCATGTCTTTTTGGTGTATGGTGTCACTGAGTTTAATTATTGCTTATGTAAGAATGGGTGAGAAGTTGTTTACTAGAGATCAGATGATTTACAATGGCTACACCTGTGCTGAAAATGATGCCCCTTCCCCTAGCCACCATTAATTATCCATAGTCTCTCAGGGACAGATGAAGCCTCATGAGCTCTTCCTTCTTCTGTAACAAAATTTATGGACTAATCTTGTGCAGGTCATGTGCTAGCCTCCAAATCTGAAGTGAGTTCAGCAGTACAACATCCTTACCATGTTATTTCTAGGGAACATCTTTTCAGAACACGTCTCCCCTACCCTCTAACTCTTCCATTATTTCCGACAATCTTCTGAGGTGTGCCCCAAGCCTTTGAGGACATGATATGAATGACCCATTTAGAGCTTAGTATACTACCCTCCTTTATTTCATCATGGCACTTTGATGAGTTATGAGTCTCTGCATTAACCACAGACTGTTTCGATAAAAAGTGTCTCCAATGAAGTCTAAGAGCAGCACTAATCTTATTTATAAATAAATCTATATAAGCATGAATATTTAGAAGGCAGCTTGACCACATGTCCATTTAACAAAATACTAGTAGTGGTTTCCCCTGTATTGGCCTATGATCTCCCCAGTCACCAGCAGTTTACAATACCAGGTACTGTCTGGGTCAAATGGGAAAGCAATTGTTTATGTCCAAATGATTTGATCTTATTACACCAATGGACACATTTTACCAGGTTGACCATTATTGTACTTGGCAGGGTTTAAAGGGCAGTGAGACTGTTGACCTTTCTCCTGCAGCAGTCTTCTCAGCACCTTGTAGTACTATGAAGTTTAATCAGCACGGAGGAAGCTCACAGTTCAGTTCCATCTTGATGTCTCCATGTTCTGTGACTAAAGTGTGTGTTATATTCAGCAACAGGGTCTCCCAGCATGCTTCTTGATTTGGGAATAATTAGTTCGTGTATCCTTTGCCTAAACTTCTTCTGAACTTTTTGTTTTTATTGCTTTTGCTTGTTTATTGTATAAGATCCACTCTTGATTTTTTCTTAATTTGTTCATGGGTAAACATCTGTTAATGTAGACCAGACATACCTCGGATTCCTCTCCTATGTTTCTAAAATTCCTTTAAATCTTTTGTTATTTTGCGTGGAAATTCATGATTCCACTTCTGACACCATTATGTTAAGAGAAGCTTTTTCTTTGAGAGGAGCCGTTCCGCCCGCCTGCTTCCAGATCCGCATTAGTCCCAAATAAACACACAGGAGGCTATATTAATTATGAAGCTGTTTGCCTTGTTTGTCTCTTACTGGCTAGCCCTGCCTTAAGTAATTACCCCATAATTGTTAATCTAAGTATGTTTCTTACCGGAGAATAGTTCCCGGCGTCCTACCCCCATGGCGTCACATGTTGACTCTCTTGTCTTTCTCCTTCCCAGAATCCTCCTGGACTCCTAGCCCCACCTATCTAGATTCCTATTGGCCAGCAGTAATTTATTGACATATACATAGGACTTCCCCAACATCTCCTCTTTTCTGTTTAAACAAAAAGGAAGGTCTTAACTTTAACATAGTCAAATTGTATATGACAGAACAGTTATCAAGTAAGAACACAGTTACAACATTTTGTCTATTAACATTTAGCAAGATCTAAAGAAAATATCATCCATCCCATCCTTGTGAGTCCAAAGCCCTATATGTAGCTTATCTTTTATCATAACTAAGGAAAACTATAATTATAACTGTCTTCAACTCCATCAAAGACCACAGAAGGATAATATATAAACACTAGGATTGACAGAGACATCTTACTGCCTGGACAGTCACCCAAAGTTCCTCTGTAACGTTGGGGCATCCATCTTCAGCCCATAGGCCACAATGTGTCTGGAACACTTCTCAGCAAAGCAGGAAATTTCAAACTGTCCATCTGCGTTGGCAGTCTGTCAGTCATTTTTCTTTGTCCTGCAGAAAGTCTCGTAGACTCTTCATCAAGCAGGAACCCTGTAAGACTGAGTTCAGTAGTCACTTTCCTGTGGGTCCTGCATGTCCAGATTATACAACAAGAGTCAAACAATCTAGGCAAGAGCAGTTTCTTGCCCAAATGGCTAATCTTGCCATGTTGAAAGCAAACTTTATAACGAGTTTCTTCGATGCCCATCTTCCTCTCAGATGTAATTGGTGCTGCCAGGAGCAGACCTTTCTCATTGTCAAGAAAAACCCTAAACCATTTTAAATGCCATGTTCTGAAGGTCTTTGAGAGATTTGAAGACTGTCCATCTCAAATATATTTCTGTATATCTAGAAACCTAACTTATGTAACTAGAAATTCTATTATAAGTAACTATCTATAGTCTGTATTCAATTATGCATTACGTTGGAAAAGATCAGTATAAGCACAATACTTAATCAAGAGGAGAAAAATAAGCATCACAAAATTGACCTTGATTTTGTCTCAATAAATGAAAAACAATACCCATACCATAATTCCCCTTTTTACCATTAAAAAAGATTGGCTGTGATCACTAGCCAATTATAAACAATCCCATTTAAATGAAAACAAAGATTTATAAACAAGATGGGAATTAGGACATCGTTCATTCCAAACTGCTTCCTGCTGGAAGGGGGTGCTGTTCATACCATGGGGATCATGACAAAACTCAGAAACCTGTATAAGTCCGTATTTTCGGGGTCTGTAAAGCTGCATCATCTTAGCTGTTTCAGTTGTTGGAACACCTGATCCACTGCTTCCGGGGGTCTTGGTTCGTCAAACCACAGAAGCCTGGAAGGAATTCTCAGCTTTTCATTTTCTGTAGAAACATAAGTAAAATCTCCTTTCCCAAGTAACATATCATTATACTTAAATTTTGAAGTCAAGGCATTTTCAAAAGATAGAAGTTGGATTAATTCAGCAGCATTTATAATCAAGTGTACTTTACCAGCAGTTCCTTCCTGAGCAAGCAAAAAACTAAAACACAATAGCGTACAGTATCCAGACTCTCTGTGTATTTTCCATCTTTACGTGGCTTATTTATTTATCTATTATTACTTTATTTCTTTCACTTTTATTTATTTTTCTCTGAGACAGGGTTTCTCTTTGGAAACCTGCCTGCCTCTGCCTCTGGAGCAATCCTACCGGCGTGCGCCACCACAATGCCGGCTTTTGTATTTATTTACCACTTTGTCGTTTCAGTTTCTCTCTCAATCTCACATATATTTTTAAACACACTGTAAACCTTTAGAAGTTTTCCTTTATCCAAGTCTGACTTTACAGTAAATCTTTATGTTTTTCTGGCCACGTGTCTTATCTGTAAAACCGCGGCTGTTTTAAACTGCCGTTTCAAGATGGCGGGTGTAAGCGTGATTCCAGCTTACCGCCTCAGTCCATGCTGACCTCCAGCAAAAGCTGCCACTTCCAGCTGTACGTACACCCCTTTAAATGGTAGCAGAGTCTCTTAAAACAACCTTGCTGTTTTTTTTTCTTTTTATGCTAAGTCAGGAAGACTCCGGTAAACGAGCCACGTGAATCTTGGCTTGTCGATAGCAAAACAGAGCACAGCTGAGAAAAATGCTGCTACCAATAATCTGTGCTTCTCTCTGTTCTTCTGTTTCTAAAATTCCTTTAAATCTTTTGTTATTTTGCGTGGAAATTCATGATCCCACTCCTGATCACCATTTTGTTAAGAGAAGCTTTTTCTTTGAGAGGAGCCATTCTGCCCGCCTGGTTCTAGAGCCGCTTTCCCGCCCACCTGGTTCCAGATCCGCATTAGTCCCAAATAAACACACAGGAGGCTATATTAATTATGAAGCTGTTGGCCTTGTTTGTCTCTTACTGGCTAGCTCTGCCTTAAGTAATTACCCCATAATTGTTAATCTAAGTATGTTTCTTACCGGAGAATAGTTCCCGGCGTCCTACCCCCATGGCGTCACATGTTGACTCTCTTGTCTTTCTCCTTCCCAGAATCCTCCTGGACTCCTAGCCCCACCTATCTAGATTCCTATTGGCCAGCAGTAATTTATTGACATATACACAGGACTTCCCCAACACACAACACACAACATGTCTTTAACAAGCACCTCCTTGGTGACTTGTGAGTAAAGAAAAGGCATTTTGAACTGTATAATCCTCCAGATTTGACATTTGTCCCTTCATTTGAAAGTTAAAAAGTTAGTCATTGTAAATTTCCTCTTCCTATGGATTACATTAAGATTGAGTTTAAGGAAGTTTAGTGTGTGGCTGTGTGTTCCAGGAATAAATAGGAAAAGCTGTTATTATCTGTATGACTATGCAATGCTAGTCAGTCTTAAGCTCTAAACTCTTACTATATGTTCTCAGGTACGTATAACATGAAACATAACACAGGAATACTGAAAGGCTTTCTAGGTTACCTAACCTGGTTCTTTTACTCACTTTACAGATGAAAAGAGTGTGATCCAAACTTACTCTCCAAAGGAATATGGGACACTGCGAAATTAAGATAGAACACACATTATAATTTACGTTTCTCTTACACTTCGCCATTTCCAATGGTGTGTGTTCTTGGTTTTGTTTGAAGTGATCCCAACAATTTCACAGGCAGAATGCTAATAATGTCGAGGCACAGACTTGAAGCTGGCACATACACCTTCCCTGGGAGTGAGATGATCTCACTGCCAAGCATTGTTTCTTTTGCTTTCATTTGCCTTTTCTTACTCATTAGTCCGTATTAGGTACGCAATTATCGTGTACTGTGTGTTTGGAAAATAATCTCTGTATGAAAGTAAATTCCTTAATTGTATTAGGAATGAAGAGAAAGAGATTTGATAACAATGATTTATAGAAAAGAGTAATTTGAATAAATTTAAAAGTGGAATGTCTTAGAATTATAGAGCCATTAATGATCTGAAGGGTATAATTTGAAAATTTCAGTTATTTTTGTAGCATATTAAAGGGAAAATTATATGCTAGTGTAGTGTTCTAGAACTTGAAGATTTGGATTCCTAAAAGCTAATGGTAGTTTTTTTTTCTGGATGTCCCCTTTCTTGCCGAAGATAACAAGTGCATTGAAAGCAAAGGCCAGACTGGATTTTCCCCTTAGACTCTTGCCTCTGTTGCTAATTCGAGTTCATAGGAGGACATTTGTTCAACTTTTCTGGACAAAACTCTTTGATGTTTACAACTATTTCTGTCTTTTTGCTTTTGAGGCACAGGCTAAGATTAAATTTACTGTTTCTTCATTGTTGTATGGGGACATGTAATTAATTTCGGGCAATGAATTGTGAGAAGAATTGTTGTATGCCATTTCCAGGCCAAAGCATTAATTACCAGTGAGTCCCCACCAGCACTCCCTTTCCTAACACACTCTAGCAAAATCCAAATAGTGACTCTTTTGCTAGCCTGGGTTCTGACAGTGAGGGTACAGTGTTACTGAGCCCTCTACTCCCAAGGTAATGGGCTTTGCTGTGCTCAGACAAAGACTTTTGGGGTATTTTTAGTGGACTAATGATTCATCCTGAGTGTACTTGCTGAGTAAATCTGATATTTTTGTGCTCAATGTGTTCAAATAAGAGAGCACACATGCATTCCCAGCCATTTTTTTCATGTGCTTGGTTCTGGCTGGCCAAATAGTGAGAACATTTGGTAACTTCTCTTGCCTAAAGACAAAGGAAAAATTAGTTATATGAAGAGAACATGCATTTAGAAGGATGAGAGAGACATGGACACATGGAGACTCAGGCTAGTGTTCACAGCTGAGTATCTCAAATTATCTCAGTACACATCATGGATGGACTTTGTGGCACATATTATTAATCCAGAGTACTTGATTAAGGGTTTTTATACCTATTTATGCAATCAATTTTCTAGACTTCAAATGTTCTGTTCAGAAGCAAATTATTTCTCTGTATATTTAGTTGATATCCTCTTTACTGTACTTTGTGCTCATATACTGTGGAATAAGCATGGTTTCAAATATTAAATAACCCATTTCCAAGTAATAGTGTGCATGCTGGATATCTTGGTGACACTTTCTCTTAGCTGCCTCTTCTATGTTAAGTATCCCTATACTTCATAATGGCTTCTCATTTCCAACTAGTTTTCAGACTAGTGTCTCAGAATGACTTCTTGGTCCAGCCTGTAGATTGTTGAGTTTCTCTCTATTTAGTTTGATGTTGACTGTTGGTTTCCTGTATATTGTTTTTATTATGTTTATGTATGTTCCTGTTATCCCTGATCTCTCCAGGACCTTTACCATGACGGAGTGTTGGATTTTGTCAAAGGCTTTTTCAGTATCTAATGAGATGATCATGTGATTTTTGTTTCTCAGCTTGTTTATATTGTGGATTAATAGATGGGGATCTCCCTGTGTTGAAACATCCTTGCATCCCTGGAATGAAGCCTATTTGATCATGGTGGATGATTTTTCTAATATGTCCTTAGATTCAATTTTCCAATATTTTTTTTGATTTGACGAGACAGGGTTTCTCTGTATTGTTTGGGAGGCTGTCCGTCTAGCCCGGCCTCGAAACTCATAGAGATCCGCCTGCCTCTGCCTCCTGAGTGCTGGGATTAAAGGCATGCGCCACCACCGCCCAGCGATTTGCCAGTACTTTATTGAGTACTTTTGCATCAATGTTCATGAGCAATATTGGTCTGTAGTACTCTTTCTCAGTTGTGTCTTTGTGTGGCTTGGGTACCAAAGTAATTGTAGCCCCATAAAAATGGTTTGGCAATGAACCTTCTGCTTCTATTATGTGGAACACTTTGAGGGGTATTGGTATTAACTCTTCTTTGAATTTATGGTAGAATTCTGCACTGAAGCCATTTGGCCCTAGGTTTATTTTGGTTGGGAGAATTTGATGACTTCTATTTAATTAGGAGTTATAGGTCAATTTAAATTGATTATCTGTTCTTGATTTAATTTTGATAAGTGATATCTATCCAGAAAATTATCCATTTCCTTTAAATTTTCTAATTTTGTGGAGTACAAGTTTTCAAAGTATGACCTGAAGATTCTCTGAATTTCCCCAGTGTTCATTGTTATGTTGCCCTTTTCATTTTTTATTTTGTTAATTTTCATGTTCTCTCTCTGCCTTTTGTTTGGTTTGGATAATTGTTTTTCTATGTTGTTGATTTTCTTGAAGAACTAATTATTTGCTCATTGATCCTTTGTATTGTTTTCCTAGATTCTACTTTATTGATTTCAACCCTCAATTTGATTATTTCCTGGCAGTAGCCCTATTATATACAGACGATAAATGGACTGAAGAAGAAATCAGAGAACCATCACCCTTTACAGTTGCCACAGACAACATAAAATACCTTAGGGTAACGGTAACCAAACAAGTGAAAGACCTGTATAATAAGAACATTGAGTCTTTAAAGAAAGAAATTAAAGAAGATACCAGAAAATGGAAAGATCTTCCATGCTCTTGGATTGACAGGAGTAGTAAAAGGTAGTAAAAATGTCAATCTTGACAAAAGCAATCTACAGATTCAATGCAATCTTCATCAAAATCCCAGCACAATTCTTCACAGACCTTAAAGAACAATACTCAAAAGACCCAGGATAGCCAAGACAACCATTACAATAAAGGAACTTCTGGAGGCATCACAATCCCTGACTTCAAGCTCTACTATAGAGCTATAGTCCTGAAAACAGCTCGTTATTGGCACAAAAATAGACAAGTAGACCAATGGAATCCAACTTAAAACTCTGATGTGGAACCACACACCTACAAACAGCTGATTTTTGACAAAGAAGCTAAAATTATATAATGGATAAAAGAAAATATCTTCAACAAATGGTGCTGGCATACCTGGATGCTGGTGTGTAGAAGACTGGTGATAGAACCATATTCATCATCATGCACAAAACTTAATTCCAAAGGGATCAAAGACTTCAAAGTAAATCCAGCCACACTGAACCTCTTAGAAGAGAAAGTAGGAGGTACTCTCGAACAATTTGGTACAGGAAGGACATGTTTTGAAGTATGTTCATAGCAGCATTATTTGTAATAGCTAGAACCTGGAAACAACCTAGATGCCCCTCAACTGAAGAATGGATAAAGAAGATGTGGTACATTTATACAATGGAGTACTACTCAGCAGAAAACCAATGGAATCTTGAAATTTGCAGGCAAATGGATGGCACTAGTAGAAACCATTCTGAGTGAGGATGGCACTAGTAGAAACCATTCTGAGTGAGGTAACCCAGTCACAAAAAACAAACATGGCATGTACTCAGTCATATATGGATTTTAGACATAGAACAAAGGATTTCCAGCCTACAATCCACAGGAAACAAGGAGGTCCCTAAGAGAGACATACATGGTCCCTCAGAGAAGAGGAATGGGACAGGATCTCTTGATCTAATTGGGAGCATGGGGGGAGGGAGGAGGGAGTTAAGGGAAAGAGAAGGGGAGAAGAGGAGGAGAGAGGAGGACATGAGTGAGCAGGAGGATTGAGTCAGGGAAAGAACAGAGGAGAGTAAGAAAAGAGGTTCCATAATAGAGAAAATCATTATATGTTTAAAGTAAAATCGGGCATTAAGGACATGTCCAGAGATCTACATGGATGATCCTCAACTAACAATCTAAGCAATATTGGAGAGGCTACCTTAAATGTCCTTCCCTGATAATGAGATTGATAACTACTATCATTAATGCCATCCTAGAGCCTTCATTCAGTAGCTGATGGAAGCAGAAGCAGACACCCACAGCTAAATACTGAGCTATAATCTTGGAATCCAGTTGCAGAAAAGGAGGAGTGATGAGCAAATGGGTCAAGACCATGCTGGAAAAACCTATAGAAACAGCTGACCTGAACAAGGGACCCCAGAATGATAGCTAGGAAACCAGCATAGGACTGATCTTGAGCCCTTGAATGTGGGTGTCAGTTAGGAGACCTGGGCAATCTATGGGGCCTCTGGCAGTGGATCTGTGTTCATTCATAGTACAAAAATGGACTTTGGGAGTCCATTCCACATAGAGGGATACTCTCTCAGCCTAGACACACGAGGGAGGGCCTAGGCCCTGCTCCAAATGATATGATACACTTTGAAGATCCCCCACGTAAGGCCTCACCCTTCCTGGAGAGTAGAAAGGGAATGGGATAAGGGGGTCAGTCAGTGAGGGGCAGGAGAAGAGGGTAGGGAGAGGGAACTGGGATTGACACATAAAACAAGCTTGTTTCTAATTTAAATTAAAAAAGAAAACATTTAACAAGAAAGCTTATAATATGTAAACATGTACTAACAAAACAAAGACTGCATGTCTTAGATGTACTTTTTACAGGTTATTTCTAAGAATATATTTACTTTTATTTAAAAAACCCTAAGTATAAATGTGGGGAATAAAATATGTAGGTTTGAAAGGTTTCTTCCTCAGTTAGTCTTGGGTGTTCACCAATGAATAAAAAGTTGTTGGAGGAATATAGGTAAGTACAGAGGGAACATACAAAATAAGAGAAAATATCACAAATGTGAAGGAACATATCATTTTTTTAAAAAAATTCCTCTTGTTCGTTGTCATTTTTCAGTCAAGTCATGGCAATCTTAAGTAAAACTAGCAACAGTGAAGCCAAAATCCATAGCTGTGCTGTGATTGGCAGTTGTTCCTTTGCATTACTGTGTTAGTTTCTATTTTTTGAGAATGAATAAATACTCAATTCTTGGCTTGTGGTTTAGAAACAAAAGTAAATGGTGAAATTCTGTACAGAAACATGTGAATTGGGAACTGCTTTCATATCGAGGATACATTTCTTCGTTGATGAATTTTAAAATGTATCCAGGAAACAAATAAATAGCACATAGTGTTTGCTGCAAGCTATGAAAAATGGCAAAGTACCAATTCCTACAAATTATTATCAAAATTGCCCTTTAAAGGTAACTTAAGAGCTTCTTGTGAGGATCATCAGCTTTTCAGTCCCTCGGGTATTTTTTCATTTCGTAACAAGTAAATTTGAGTCTCGAAAACCTTTGTTGATGTTTCAAGGTCAAATCAGGAGGTAGACCTGAACCATTTGCTCTGCAAGGTTGTTAGAAACCCTACTCTGTGCTGTCCTCCCTTGGCTTTTCAGACATTTTCACTGAGAAAAGGAAAATGCAATGTAATTTTTTCCAAATCAAAAAGGAGTTTGAAGCTTCAAGGATATAGACAGGGATAAGTGTATAGCTTCTTTTTATGTGAGTGTGTGTGTGTGTACATGTGTGTGTGTGTGCATGTGTGTGTGTGTGTTTGCATGTGTGTGTGTGAGTCCATGGATGTCAGATGTCTATCTGTTGAGAATGGAAAACAGTCTTTTCTGTCATTTTTAATTCATAAAACTACAGTGAAGCATTGGAGACCCCTGGTAGAAAGGACCTGGGAGTCTTTTTTTTAAATATTTTTTATTTTTAAATTTAAATTAGAAACAAGGTTGCTTCACATGTCAATTCCAGGCCCCTCTCCGTTTCTCTCCCCTCCTCCCATGCCCTCCCACTAACCCCCATCAATGTCCCTTCATTTCCCCAGGGAGGGTGAGGCCTTCCAGGGGGGTGTCCATAGTCTGTCATGTCATCCAGGTCAGGGCCTAGACCCTCCCCCGAGAGTCCAGGGTGAGAGTGCATCTCTCATTGTTGGATGGGAGGCCAAAGTCCATTTGTATACCTGGGATAAATACTGCTCTACTACCCAAGGCTCCATAGATTACCTAGGCCTCCTCACTGATACCCCCATTCAGGGGGTCTTGATCAGTCCCATGCTGGATTCCCAGGCATCAGTCTGGGAGTCTTCCTCCTTCCCTTTGAGCACAAAGCCAGTAAGGTATTGCCAGGGTCCAGTGTGGCAGTATCCACTGGAACAAGAAGCAAACCTTAGTGCTCGAAGATGCTTGTTTCGAGCACCAGGAAGGAAGTAGCAATTGTGGGGAAAAGGCCACCTTTCTAGCACAATGAAGAATGAGAGCAAGCACAGACATCCCAAGTCCAAGCTTATGAAATGCTCTCTGATTTTATGCTCTGAGATCATGTGGAGAGAAAGAAACACATGTGAACTGGAGAGTTTACTGAAGTGCTGTGTCACTTGAGGCTTGGTGCTTTGTCAGTGAACAATTGTGTTCGAGACCGGTTCTGATGTGTCACTATGGTGTATCAGGGATAGCAACTGCTCTCAACACCTGCATCTCTCCTCCAGCAATCTGTGCAAAGGCCTGAAAAACCATGTCCCTAGGACAGTTGTCACTGAAGTATGCGGTATATATTCCTACTAGGAAAAGAAACAAAGATAACAAGCACCTGTCAAAGATAACTATGGACTTATTTTTATATAAAAAAGATACACGTGAATTAACTACATTTGTTTTGCTGTGTCAAAATACCTGACAGAAGCAATTTAAGCTAGAAGAGGTTTCTTCAGGCTAAGGGTCCAGTGACGGCAGACCAGCAAGTTCGTGCTACTGTGCAGGGCAGTGGGAACATGAGGTGCAGCTCATGTGCTGTGGACCGGGAAGCAGGAAGGGGCTGGATGTGGGGCTGTGCTACAGCCCTCATCAGCGGTTCCTAATGGCCTATGTTAAATAGGTAGGCCCTGTTTCCCAAAGTCTGAACAGCCTCCCAACCTGTGACCAAGTATTATACATATGAGCCTGTGGAGGCCATTTCATGCTTTAACCATACCAACTACAGTTACTGGTAAATTATACTTATTATAAAGACATCCCAAAAAATTTCAAATAGTGCAATGTAAAATATAGGCTGTTGTAAAAAAAGAAAGAAAGGAAGAAAGGAAGGAAGAAAGGAAAGAAAACCCTCATTAGATGGAACCTAGCATGGATTGCGGCTTGTCTTCTGAGGTGGCTACAAGTGATGAAGCAAGATCTTATGACTTCTTTCAGTGGTATACACATGGTGTCAGTCTGCAGGAATTACAACTGGCCTTGGACAGTGAGTATCAGAAAAAGGATTCAACATAACCAAGAGTGTTAATCTATCAGCAAATGCAGCACTGCTGTCACTGTGGGAAGTACTACAGTGCAGGTGCTGTAGTCAGAATGTACAGCTGGGGGAACCTCACTGAGTGTGCCCTGGTGTCCCAATAGGAGGCTGAGTTCTATGACAAGGTGTTCCCGAGGGGAGTGATGGATAATTAAAAGTGTGCATCATGAAAGGAAAAGCTTCCACACTATAATTGATATAGACATTTCTAGATCAAGATGGCAACACTGTGAAGCATTAAGGAATTATTTTTTTTAATTTGAGCAATTTCTACTTAACTGACAAGCCAAATATTAGTGACATTTTCAATTTTAGGTAGAGCAGAAAGCGATAACACAATCTGTCTCCAAAAGAATTCATCCTACTTATGGAGAAAAAGAGAATAACTTTATAGTTAAAAACCCTCCATAAATACAATGATATAATTAATCATTTATTTAATGATCTGGGCAGTAATGGCAACAGTATTTGGGACAGAATTCACTCTAAATTTTGATTCTCGAATTGGAGGTTCAGGAAAGATTTAGCCTAAATGTTGAGGTGCTACATTTTATTTTATTCATGTTCTCTTTTCAATATCAGTAAAATGTCTTTACTGTTCAGTTTGAAGATCTGGAGCATTGATATATAGTATTGTGGTACCTTGACTATTCTTTTGGAAAACATCTCACAGAAGTTAACAACTAAGCATGATATAGAAATGACATGCACAGATCTTCTCTCACTGACGCAGCATGAGGGCAGGGTGTAGGAAGTGTTGGGTTTAGGATCCATGTCTGTTTATATCCATTTCCAGATACCGAACCTGACACTTTGCAAAAGCTCTTCGTTTGCAAAGCAGAGCTGCTAGTACCTGTCCTAATTGTCTGTGAAAGTTCTTAAGATGGGGGAACCCAGGCACATGCGACCACGAAAACTGTATAGTAGTGAGTCAATAGGTGTGACATCAATTTGTGTGCTGTGTATCTCATACATAAACTCATATGCATATTCCCTCTTTTGAGAAAGTTGGGTTTTGTCCCTTCCATTAAACTAAATATTATTTCTAGCAGTGGAAGCCTTTCAAGTCAGATAGATATTATTCCTTACAAGGTCCATCTTGATTCATGAACACTCCATGCCAAAAATAATTCTATTTTAAAGACAATAAGTATTTGTTTTTGCCTAGGGCCACTTGAAGCCCTGCAAAAGAGACAAGAGGAATTAAAGGTCTTTAATCATATTTCCTGGTTTTTAACTGTTAGTTTTTACACTTCTGAGCCATTTCTCTCCTCTTGCTGGGTACTATGGGGGCCCATAAATCTTAATTAAAGATGAATTTTTCTTTATGAAATCTGAGCTGAAAGAAGCCTTTCATTTTTTATTTTATTTTTTAAGACTAGCTCCATGTGTTGGCTCATAAAACAAATAAGCCTTTTACACTCAAAGGATTTTGAAAGCTGCTGTTTCTACTGTCATATGAAGCTGGTCCCATAGTCACTGTTATTGTAATTTTATTACTATTATTTTTTTTAAGAATGAACTTCTGGCACAGAGCACAGTGGGGAAAATGAACTCACGTGAGGCTGGTCTGGCTTCAGAACATGGAGGTTCATGGCTAAAATATGAAAGACACGTCGGTCAGTAGGGAAAGAGAAGCCTCTTGAGTACTATGAGGTGACGGGCCATTCTGGTGGGGTCCCTATCAAGGAATGAAAATTTAATAATAATGTTCTGCTGACTAGAATGTTTGTGTGACTTCTGGGGAAACAGGAAGAAAATGTCCATTCAGCCTAGACAGGTGTGGCGGTTTGAATGAGAACGGCCCTCTGTAGGCTTGGGTATTGATATCCTGTTGACCTGCTAGCATAATTTGCATGCAATGTTCAGGGAGTTCTGTACTACCTGGCTTTGGGTGGTCTTGTTCACAGTCAGGTGTATCCTGTAATTGATGTATTCCCTGACTTTCCCCCAGTTGGCAGTGCTGTGTAGGAAGATGGTGTGGCCTTGCTGGAAGAAATAATGTCACTGGGGGTGGACTTTGAGAACTCATGGTCTGACCCAACTTCCTGTTTTCTAAGCTGTGCTTTGTGTTTGTGGCTTAGAATGTCATGTCTCAGACTTGCTATCATACTTCTCTCACCATTAAAGACACCATCTCTCTGGAATGATAATGATTCTTCCTTCTATAAGTTAGTCATACATAGCATTTTGCCACAGCAGCAGGATAGTAATTAAAATAGACCACCGACAACAGACCAAAGGCACAATTTTACCAAAGCACAGCTTAGAGAGCTAGTGAATTTACTGGGGTCACTTGCATGGATATGAGTGAGGGATTACGTACAGAAGAGTGAATGACTGAAGGTAGTCGAGTTACCAAAAAGCCCACCTTAATATAGGTGATGAAGCTGCCTTCCTGGGGCTCCTAGCAAAACTTGCAGGAGTTGAAGAAGTCCTTTCCCTAACAATTGCTATTGCTTACATCAACTTTAAGGAGGGACCTGGAAGATTTTACAAGATTTCCTAGACTGTAAGTTCTTTTATTTTTACTTTTTTTTTTTTAGTTCCCAAGGCTTATGAACCTTCTCCCTCTTTCCAGAAGGGAATATCTCAATTCGGAGGGAATAGCTATAAATACTAGAATCCAAACAGAAAGACAAGGAAGATACTTAGATATTTGCAATATTGTTCCTACCTCAATAAGAACTAGAAATGGGCAGGATGCCTTTAGGCCTCTTGATATAATGTCCTACTCACAGATACCACAGGGTTTGGTACAGATAACAAGTAGTGTGGAACTGCCCTAGGAACTGTTGCTCAGGAGGAGAAATGATCTTGATAGTATTCCATAACATCCTAGGACATGGCAGTCAGTGTCCAGCTTGTAGCTGACATGTTTGTCTCCTGTAAGCTGAGAACAGAGGAATTGTTGGGAAAGCCTGGATAGGGTGTGAAAGAGGGAGGATGAGAAGTTGATGATAAATGGGTACAGAAGGGCAGGTGCATAAAAGAAGTTACTTCTGGGGATCTATAGGATATCAGGATACCTGAGATTGAAAATGATGATGGAATATTTCAAAATTGCTACTAGAAATAATTTCAGTGTTTTTAACATAAGGAAATAATCTATGTCTAGATTATTAACACTATATACATGTATTGATATGTCATTCTATATGCTGTAAATATGTGTAATGAATATATGTTGGCTAAAATAAAATGTATATTTGACATAAAAGACTCAGTGCCAAGTGCTATATCCAAAACTGTTGTGATGCAAAGCACCAGACTTGTTAAAAGTTAGATTGCCTGCATTCTTCCACCTATTCAAAGCTCTGTAGTTTTCTATAATGCACCAGATTACCTCAAGACTCCTAATACTTCTAGTCTCCTCAACCTCATTTTGACCTACATGTCTAGCTGTCACCATTCCCTTCTCTGATTTCCAAGTAAACTTTTTTTTTCACTCTATGACTTTACATGAAAGAAGTAGTTGGAGGGGAACAGTTGTGTAAAGCTGTTAATGGAGGGCTGTTTTGTTTATTTGGGGGTATTTATTTATTATCTATCTATCAATCTATCTATCTATCATCTATCTACCTATCTAACTATACCAATCTATTGATCTATCATCTGTATATGTATATATTATCATCATCATCATCTATATATCATCTCTTTATTTGAGACAAGATCTCTCTATATAACCTTGGATGTCATGAAACTCTATGATGATCAACTTGGCCTCAAACTCATAGAGATTTACATGCTTCTGCATCCAGAGTACTAGGGTGAAAACTGTGCACCACCATGCTGGCTAGTGTAGGTTTTTAAGTTAGGGAATTTGCTTACTAAGTGAGTAATTGTAGACAAATTATTTTTTTCTAAGTGTGTTTTCTCACCTGTAAGGTTGAGATGATAATTACCTCCTGGTGAAGTGAGGATTTGAGGCATGCAATATACCTAGTAAGGCTCTCTTTCCTCCCACCCCTTTGAGTTTCTACTTAACAACTAAGATGGTCTCAAATTACACCTGCTTGTGAAATCCTTGTTGAGATCTCCCAGATATATGTCTAGATTAAATTAGAAAGAATAATTTGTCAATGAATGTCAAGACATGATTTATAGGAAGGAAGAACCTAGACTAGACAGGTTAGCCAATATAAATTAATTGTTTTTGTGGCCACAGAACATTTTTTTTTACAGAAGTTAGTTTTCTGATATTTGCCTGATCTTAGGCAGTTCCCTACTTTCCGTGAAGATTTCTTTGCCCCCAACTTTATTTCCCACACTCTCCATCCTCTTCTCCCTCCCAAACATCCTTCATCTCAAGTAGATTTCATTCCAATGCTAATGTTAGCTGGGTTAAGAAATCATCCACATTAAATATCCTATATCTTTTTTTGTTTTTGTTAAATTCTACATGACTTTGTTCTTAACTTTTGATTAAGCTAGAAGGCCCTTTGTATCACAGACTTACTACATTGGAAAGACAGATTTAATGCTTTCCTCTTTGTATTATGTGTGAGAGTTTACAGGCTGAAAACATTGAAAGAGTTTACTTAACACTTGGAAGCACATTGAAACTTCCAAGGAATACTCAATATGGAAAAACAGGGAAACAAAAGAATGCTCTGGGACTTAGTAAGGTCTAGGCTAAAGTTGAAGAATTCCATTCCTGCAATCACCTTGAATTAAGCCAAGAAAGATGGTACACAACAAGGGAAATGATAGACAGATGGAGGGAAGGGCTGAATATTTTGAAATGGGCCAGTACTGGAGAAATGTGACATAAGCTTCAAACTGCCCCTGTAACCAGTAAAGACCATATAGAGAACTATCAGAAGTACCTAGGCAACCCTGTCATTTTAAACATTTTATTTTAATAGTTTCCAATTTCCAGATGGACACTGAGTGTTCTCTTTTGAGATTTCCTTTCAAGAGGATTATGATAGCATAGCTAGGGCTTTCTTGTAATAACCAAGAGAAAAGAAAACGAATGAATATTTATTTAATGCTTTCATAGGTTCTGGTAATTTTACATGTTCTTGTAAAAATTTTTTTTACAAAACCATAATGAAGTTGTGAGAACTTTTCATATTTTATAAAAAGATGGAAAATGAATCTTAAGGGTGGCAGTCAACTTGCAAAGAGACATTTAGAAAGGTAGAATTATATTCAAACCATGACTTATCTAATTTAAGCAAGGTAAACTGCTCAAAAGGCTTAACTGAATGTTATAGAATTTCCAGAATCTATTTTTATCATGCAACTAGATTCATAAGTCTTTCTTATAACTCTTTTTCTTATTGTAAGAGTCAGTATTAAGTTTAAATAAACAGAAAGAACATAAAGTTGAGGGGTGGGGAGAAGCTGGGCATTGGTGACACACACCTTTGATCCTAGTACTAGGGAGGCAGAGGCAGGTGGATCTCTGTGAGTTTGAAGCCAGCCTAGTCTACAGAGCGAGTTCTAAGACAACCTCCAAAGCAATACAGAGAGACCCTGTCTTGAAAAACAAAAACAAAAACAAAAAAATTGGGGGAGGATGGTGGGAGGATAGGGGAAGAATTGAAGGGAAAAGAATTCAGGAAGAAAATGGGAATGAATTGGATCTACATTATTTTCATAGATGAACATTAAAATACTTAATATGTGTTAACTTTGCTTTACTTTCTTATGGGGCTTTGAGGCAGTCAGAGGAGACAGTAGAATTCATAGTGCTTTGAAATAAAGTACCACCCAAATACAAATTAATGTAATTTTTTGCTTACCATATATATATACAATGGGAGGATGCCCCAACAAATTATAGCCAAAATTTCATAAGATCTCTTAAATGTATTTGACTTTACTAGTAGATTATTTAACAACCCATCATCATTAACTGTTATTCAGCTGAAAATTAAAATTAGATCACTATAGTCCAAAATTATATTTCTTTATATTCAAAGTAATCTGACCTCTTGACATTGTGTGATGAATGGTGGGGGTGGCAAATATAACTTAAGCATAAATCTCATTGTCACCTATATGCTCATGCCATGTTTAAATATTTTCCTTAAACACTGAAAAATAGAACTAGTATTGTCATTAGTATTGATTCATAAATTTCTCATTTATATGTAATGTGATGCCAAGAATATTACTATTGTGCAAACAAAATAATTTTCTGTTTATAAATGGAGACATGTAATATGTACTTAATAATGAACAGTTTTTGAAAAAGAATATCTTTCCTTTCTGGCTTCATTTTCCTCTTGGATAATTATTTCATTTTTTTAGCATATGGAACTGAATGAGCTAAGGATAGGAGTACAAATGATGATGAACTATATTTCCTGAAAAGAAAAATACTGAGGATTATTAAAATTTTCTAATTTCACAGGAAGCTTACTGTAGGTCTTATTATTGCACTAGTAGTTGGCATGTAATTGTTTGGTGCCATCTCATGCACAACTGTTTGTTTGCAAGATTCCTTGACTGCGTTAATGCTGAGAGATAGCTCTTTGGTCAGTATAATGAACAATGAAGCAAGGGAGACTAGTCTCACATATGCCTATTCGCATGAACAAATGCTCACAGGGCCTGCTGATCTCCCATGGCATTTCTCAAAGGAGTAGAATTGCTTTATTTAAAACGTCCCCCAAAGACCTAGCTGTTAAAGATGTGGCACCCAGCTTGGTGTTATTGAAAAGCAGTACAACTTTCTAATGACTCATCAAAGTCATTAGATCATTGGTGGCATGTGTTTCAGAGAGATCATAGGACACTAATCTGTTCTTCTCTGTAGCTTCCTGACCAGGAGAATAAATTTTACTATGCCGTATGCTTCTCTCCCAGTGCTCGGGTCAAATGCCTAACAGTCACCAATTGGACTCTAAAACTTGAGTTATTAACCACTGAGTCATCTTTCCAGACCCAAATCTACAAATTACTTAAATACAGCTATACATTGAGAAAATTTCAAACAGCTATTAACTTGTGGAAATAGGAAAAACAAGTGAGGTATCACTACAGGCATGGATTATAACAATGTGGGCGAAAGAAAGGAACCTAGGGACAGTGAGACTGGGATGAGCATGTATGGTCATTATTAACTGTCAATTTGATAGTATCTGGAATCACCTAGGAGACAAGTCACTGGGATTGATTGGAAGGGAATATTTAGAATCTGTTCATTCAGATGTGGAGAACAACCTTGTCTGAGGCTGACATTATTTCATGGGTTTGGGTCCTGGACTTCGTAAAACAGATGAAATCAGTAGTGAACTAGCATTCATCTCTCTCTGCTTCCTGACTATCGATACAGTGTGACCAACCATCACAAGCTCCTGCCACCATGTCTTCCACTGTGAGACAAAAATTCCTCTATTACTGAAGACAGTTTGGCATTTTGCCCCTGCAGCAAATAATTGCACAGCAGAGCTATTTTAGTGATGGAATCTGGTTTCACTATTAGCACTGGAGTATCATTGCTCTCGAGGACTTTTTCAACATCTGGTAACATCTACACAGGCCTAGAAATATCAAAGTAGAGCATACAGAAGAACCACATTGAAAACAATGTTTTGTTTATGTGACTGAAACCAGATAATATGGTCAGCTGAGTTCCATAGTCCAAAGTCATCCTTGACTTTGGTTAGTGAATACAAAGCCCAGTGCCAGCCCTTCAGTCAGATTCCCACAGCTGAAGAAAGGTTCTGCATTATTAAACTCTAGAAACAGCTGGCAGCTGTTTGTCCTGACTCACTCATCTTTCCATTTACCTTCTGGAATAACAGATATGAAATGACATAGATTTCCGATTATTTAGGGCATGGTATGAAAGAAACTGTCAAAGTAATCATGTCTAGATAATTATTAAAAATGAAGGGTGTAGTAAGATTATTTCAAACGGCCACTGGGAATAGTTAAGATCTTATGTTGACATTGGTTTTATTATTTATTAATTACAGGAAAATGTCGCTTGAGGTTTCGTCAGTAGGCTCCTGACTTCTTTATACCAGCATCTATATGTATAGACACATTTGCTTTGTTTTGCTAAGCATAAGATTTTGAGGTCATATTTTCAAGTTTATATCACCCTGTCTAGCTACTACAACAACCATCTCCTTAAGGCTTTCTCATGTGTGACCAACTTAGATCAGCTGGAGAGTTTTCAAAATATATTCATCCTCACATGAGTAAATAACAACTCAGTTCCTTTTATGTTCTCCACCATCTCTTTGGAGTGGTTTGCATCCAGCCAGATAATGATACAACACAGGAAGTATGGATGAGTCTGGAGTATACTTTAGGGCGTGCAAATGCTGACATTATTTCTGCCAACACTGCCTTAGTCAGAATCAATCACATAACCTCACTTAGATTCAAAAGGCTGAAAAATACAGTTTTCCTGTTGCCCAGAGGCAAATGACATGTTTTTTGAATAATCAGAATAATTTCTGCTATAAAGTTTGAGTCATAAATGCTCAGAAAAATCTCACTTTGTTCTTTCCCTCCAGAAAGCATACAATTTTCAGGGTTTCTTAGTTAGAATGGAGGCGAGGTGGTAGCATCTTTCTTCACAATGTTTTGTAAGACTCTGCTCTCTCTAGAATCTTAGCAGAGGTTTGTGTGGCTTCATTTTCTACTTTCTCAGAACACCTCCCAATCGTCATTTCTCTGGTATGAATAAAAGAACAAAGAACAGCAAAGAAGAGTCCCAAAAAACTGTCAATTTCTGGGTTAGATTAGCTGCTGCAAGCAACATGAAAAAGACATCTTCTTTCCCACCTTGTTTCTGCTTTGTGTGTGTGTGTGTGTGTGTGTGTGTGTGTGTGTGTGTGTGTGTGTGTGTGTAGGGCTTGTGTGCCATCACAGACTTGAAAGTGAGAAATGAAACATGTCTGTCAGTGAGGCACTGTAACATGCCTTGTGGCACTTGGGGTGTTTCCTTCTCTTTGTACCATGTAGACTAGTGAAGTGTTGCTTAATATCTGACCCCTTACTATAAAGGACATGAAGGTCTTGAGTCATATTTGTGCTTTAATTTTTTATCTATTACTAGTAATGTTTGATTTTAATGTTGGCTGTCTGTTCCACCATTCTCTTCATAGTGATACTAGTAAATGCAGAGAATAGATATTCAGGGAAATGAATCGAATCACTTTTTATCAAATTAATGTTATAAGGAATGAAATTAGGGTATCATTTTATTAATGGCAATAAATTTTATTTTTATAGATAACAATGAACATAGTTACATACTTCTTTCTTTAAACATTTTCTAATCTTAAGACTAACATAAACCATTGACTTCGAAGTCTTCTTGGTTAAATATATTTGTAATAAAAATTAGGATCCTAGAGCCTACGTACATATGCTTTTATTCATAAGCCATATTCCTGTGTAGTTGAAATAATATACCTTTGTATTAAAACACTTATATAAAGATAAAAATAAAAATGGAAGAGAGTATATTCATACATAAGTTTGAATTTACACCATTTCTATATTCCAATAAATGACTTTGCCAATATTCTGAATCTTTCTCACTTAAAACGGTTTTCATTGTCTACACAACACTTTATGTATTAATTCTCTGAATTAGATTTTGCTAAGCAATGAGCTACTTGCCATTGTAAAGGTTTAAAGAAAATTTTATCTGTGTTTTTATGCTGTTGTACACTACTACACAGTAATATTGTTGAGTCTTGAAAGATAATCTCTCGTTTTCTTTGAAGGCATTTCCTTTGATTCAGTAACTGCCATTCTATCACATTCCCAAGTCTCTCTGTTACTGAGATTGGGAGTACCTCCAACAGTTCTCAGTATCATGAAAGACTCAGATAATCATGGTAGCAAACTCACCTCTGAAGCAGGAGTAGAACCTGAAACAAAGATATTTAAGTTTGGAAAGACTCCAGAAAAAAAATCAAAGCCAGTCCGATGTAAATTATAGTTATAAGTGTCAATTGCTCCTAAATACTCCATATGTACCTGGCAACGTCTTGCTCAGTGTTTTATCCAAATTACCAATTTTAACATTATAGAAACCAGGAAATATGTGCTAATTATTAACCCCCTGTACAGTGACTAAAGTGGTTTCTTAGGTGAAAGGTTCATGGAAGGAATTTTGCTTCTAGATAATAAGGACTATTTAAATGACATATTAATTGTTTGGTGTATTCTTTGTTGGGGGGACTATTAAATGAGGTTGGGTGTGCTTGCAGTATTTTTGAATATTTACTCTATGCTCAGACTGTTCTATATTCTGGTTACTTGTCGACTGTAAAACCCGGTATAAAGATTGGACCTCAATGATTGTCACTTTGACCCTCTTTATACTGCAGATTTTCTACACAGAATGTCACTCTGATATTCTCATAAAAGCACAACGTGAGTGGTATATTTGGAAGATTTACAATGATTTCCCAAACACATAAATTTAAGCTAATTAATCTCTGAAATTATTATTGGGATATTATATACTTTCCATGTTCTAGCTTCTTTTGGTTATGTAGAAATTCTAGTTGTAATATAAAATTTTATTCATAAACATGAATCAGACCCTCTCCCATTTAATCATGCAGCCTCAGGTTTGGGGCATGAAAATGAACCCTGAATTGATGAGTTAGTTCTTTCATGATGGTGATAGAGACTTCAAATATTCATAGGACATTTTAAATTTTCAAAACACTTGCACACAAGATCTTACATGTGAGTGTACTTTGTGTGGTTTTTATTTCCTATATTTTTATTAAGCAAAATTAGAGTTGATTATTAGAAGGTTTTCATATAGATTTAAGAGAGAGATTTGATTTTCAACCAATTACATTAAATATTCAGACACATGACTCAACCAACTCTATTGACTATTTTGACCCATAACTCTGCCATTAGGACAGCTTTAGGCGATTTAGTCACTCTGAGACAGTCTCTCCATCATCCTTTCCCCATTTCCTCATTCCTTCCACCCTCCTGTCTTTTTCATTGCTTCCCTTCCTTCCTTCCTCTTCCCTCCTTTCTTTCCCCTGTAGGTAGATAAGCATCCCATGATGTGTCCTATGTGAGCCACTCTGCCAGGTTAATAATTAACAGAAATCTTCAGGCTGAAGAACTCAATTTTATTGTGAAGATGAATAAATAAAAAGGCATTTATGCTATGCTGTGATAATGATATCATAATTATAAATGAGTGATATTTGGAGGAGGGTCAGGACAGGCGCCTGCTCCTAACCTGATGTGCACTCTGAGATAAGCATCTAGGGAAAGTACATAATTTGGACGATTTGAATGAAGGTCCCCAGAGCTGCTCTTAGATGCTCTTGGCTTGGTTGAGGGCAGAGGAAAGAGTGTAGTTCTATTGAGCTATAATTTTCCAAGCCCCCAAATCCTCTAATTATTTCGGCTTTGGGTTTAAAACAATTCTCAAGATATGGGTCTTTGTAGTTCTTCAAGACTGCTATCCTAAGCTGTCTGGGCCATTCTCCTGTGGTCAAACCCAAGGTGCTGATGGAGCTGCTGGGCCTCCCTACATTACTGGGCTTGCTAGTGATTAAGAGTATGTTTGTCTGAGTGCCTAAGTACCACGGCAAACTGCCCAGTTCAAATGAATCGATGGACTAAAAATTGTCTTCCCTGCAGCACTGCCAAGCAGCCTCTAGCCAAGACTCCAGGCAACTGAGAAAAGCTCCATTGAGCTCAGTGGGAGGCTGTGTTTCAGCTGACTCAGCACCCTGGAAGCATTTCTCTGGTCATTTATATCTCTACTTTTCTAGTCCCAGCTCCTCTCTACATGGCTTCTCTTGATGAGGTCTGTTTTGTACCAGGCCAGGAGGCCCTGTGGCTTGAAATGACTGTTAACAGCATCTCCGTGTGCTTCTGACAGAGCCATAAAGTAGACCTTGTCTCACAGTCCATTTTCTTTCTCTATTAGTTTAATTCACATTTGGGTTTGGCCCAAGTCATAAAGGTTTTAGTTCAAGAAAAACATTTTTCAAAATGATGAATGGAATTAATCTTGTAAAGACTGGGGAAAGTAACATTTGCATTTGAAACTCAAAGTTCCAGGAACTTGTGAAAGTCAAAGAAAGCAGCTGTGGTAGAGACTGGGAACTGTGTGCATTCGCTGGTACAGTGGCCATGGTCTGTGACCCCCCAGGTTGTGTCCTGCAAGGGAGGTGAAATGAAGTCTTTGAACTTGAGAGGCACAGAAAGAGAGCACTCAAAGAGCACTTTTGTTAGAAAGGAAATGAACGAGCGAGGGTTTGCAAAGAGGTTACCATCCAAACAGCAGGGTGGTATGCTTTAAAATGAGTACAGAACACAACAAAGGACAGTGAGGTCGGAAGGAATAGATGATTCATCCTCTCCTGACACACAAGGTAACTTATTTCTTTCTGTCACCAGGATGTCCATCATAAACTCATGTAAGTATATAAAAGTCATCAAGGAGACAGGCTTTGGTTCATAGAATAACCGATATAATGAGTGTTGCCCAGATGATCATGATCTGTAGATGGTTCAGGTCTTGCTGGCACTGGTTCTAAACTGCATCAGTTTTACCTATCTTCTACCTCAATCCTCCTTCAGGGAAAGTTACCTGCTGTTAAAGAGTGGATGAAGGTATGAGAGCTATCACAAAAGAGCTACTTCAAACTGAGCAGGCTGTTGAAGACTGAGAGATAGTAAGGGTCCCTACTAAGAGGTCTGTCTAATGTCCCATGGTACAGTTCTGGAGGAGGACCCATTCCAGGTTACATAGTTAAGACTGCATATAGTAGGGTTCAAAACAAACTTGAATATTAAGCAAGCAAGGACCAAGGACTAATGACACATATTAAAATAAACAAAATTAGACCAGATATGATACAAGATAGAAGGGACCAAATACATTACATTTTTGCACCCAGGATCTGACCCAGTCATGAACCCAAAGTCAGTCTATTATGCATGTCTTTTAGCTTTTTTATGCTATGCTTAATTCTGTTCTAGTAGATCTTTCTCTATCAACCCCTATAAAGCAACAAATCACATTAACAAGAGCACAGGTACCACTTACCTCAAGTGGTGGGAAAGTCTAGCTACTCTGATTCAGAAGGATCCTGCATGGTGGACGACCAAGTGGATTGTGGGCCTTGGGAGAAGTTGTGAGTACTTAATTGGAGTTCAAGTGTAGCAAAGTTAACAAGCAGGAAGAAGCTCTTAAAGATGGACCCAACTGCTAAGGGTACCTCTAACAAAGGGCTCAGGAAAATGCAAGGATAGCATGTTTTATGGGTGAGAGTGTTTGCTTTAGAAAGGAACCTATCCTAGAAATAGACCTGATGAAGGAAAGCTGAAAACTTTAAGGACATGTCCATTATGGCAGGTATTTACTATGGCATATTGACCCTGCTAGGAAGTAGGACCTGTGCCTTTGAGAAGGCATAAACCATGGCACATTGATCCTGCCAGGAAATAGGCGGCACTGAATAAAGCTAACAGCTGCCCAAGAAAGAGGGGCCCATTCTTTTTTTTTTTTTGATAACATTAGTGGCATTTTGATCAGGCCCTCTTGAGTCTGTCTCTCTAGGAAGACTGTAGGGGTCTCCCCTGCTCTTCAAATTACTAGAGACAGCATGGAGTAATTTAAGGGTCTAGTGTTGGTTCTTTTTAGCTCTTCTAAGATACACAATAACAAGTGCCTTCATCTATTTCCACCAAAGGGCAACTCAAATACCATTTGAGGTGGCTCCTGAGAACTAACTGGCCACCAGTAGTGTAAAACTATTACCCCATCAGTGTTACTGAATTCCTGCTCAATTTATCACATACATTTCATCTCAGTACAAGTCTATGGCCTCCAAGGAGCTGCTTGAGAATTTGAATAAACTCTTCCAAGTCAAAACATGGGATCTGGCTAATCCCTGGAAACTTGTACATGTTTATCAGGGTCTTTTGAGAGTTTAACCAGATCCATTCTAACTTGCCTTGTCTTAGACGGAAAAGAACATATGAACCCAATTGTGTCATCTATCCAACCTCAGCCACTAATAGGAGTGAATCTGAGGCTTTGATTCTCCTAGGGTGGGCTAGAAAGAAACACTGTAGGTTTCTCTTCTTTAGCTGGAGACTTGTTCTTTACTGTTGAATGAATTCCTTCTGTCCCTGGGGGAATATTTAAAGGATTTTAAGGTTGAACCACAATTATGGTTAGGATTTGTGAATCCTTGTGTCACTTTCGACATAAATCAGCTTTATTGCCAAAACAAAGAAGTCCTGAACATAAGGAACCTCAGATCACTTGCCCTCCTCTGAACAAAATAAATACAAACATAGCCTACCATGATTGATGCTTCCCTCTAAGGACCACTTTTTCCCATGTCGTAGTGGGCATTCTTGCAAAGCTAGAGGGCAGAAAAACATCTTCAAGCTTTTCTTCAGTGTTGGTTTATCAAACCTGTCCTATTTCCTAAAGACACAACCCAGTGGTGAAGAAGCAGGAGTGGTCTTTGACTCCAACTTGCCCATCATAAAATAGAAAAGGAGAAAAGGTGGCACTTAATATCCTTCCTAAGCCAAACTAGGAGCATCCCTTGCCTTCCTCTGTGCATGAACCATGAGGGGAAATGGAGAGAAGAGCCTGGACCTGCCATTACATCATCTCTGAGGTTGGAACTCCTGGATTCCACACCAAGGCTTTCTAATTCCATCTTACAAAATTATCCTTTAAATTTTCTTCATCCAGAAGTAGAGTCTTTGTGGGAGGGGCTTGTAGGAGGGGCTCCTGAGAGTTATCCACAGGAGTGAGGGGCAACTTGGTTCAAGAGAAAGAGTGTAAATCAGCGTAAAGAATTGAAGATACATGAAGATGAGCATTGGGTGTAAAAATAAAAACCCAGTCACAGAAGCCTCTTGGTGATTAGCTCAGGAGTCAGGCTCATCCAGTCTAAAGTATCTCATTATACAGTAGAAGGACCCAGAGCAAGGTGCATGTTCCCCAATGGCAGCATACTGAGTGTTCAAGTAAACAAATCACCTTTATCTTAAATGTGAATGATGATCAGGCTATTCTCTCTAAGCTCTTTATATTGTATATGGTGTTGGGACTCAGGGTAAAATTGCTTTTCTATAGGTGGGGACCTGTCAGATATCCTGTTTTACCCTTTGGTGTACCACAAAAGTTAAGCTGTGCCAGTTCAAGAATGTTTTAATAATTCACTTCTTTAAATTCCTCTCTTCATTGGAAAAGGGAAGGAGAGGAATCTGGCCCTGCCAAGAGGGTCCAGTCTCATGACAGAGTCATGTCTCACCATTAAATCGTAGACACATTCTTTTTAAGCATCTCATCAGTGCATCCCTCATCTCAGAGAGAACGATTCATGGAAGATGGAGACCTGTTTTGCATGCTGATTTTAGCTGTTGGGGTTTGGGTTTGGCCAAGAGGCAATCAGGACTCCACCACAGAGTAGCTTTAGTCAAGACTTTTCAGCCTCATGAACTTTACAGTCCCTCTCATCTAGTGATCTGTTAGAAAGGACAATATTGCTGGCTCCTCCCAAAGAGGAGATCTGGGGACTATTATTAGCTGGTCATATGGAGTCTTTCAGCTGAATCTTATGCTGTCGAGCTTAATGCTCTTAGATGACAGATGGGTACCTGTGATACAGAAAAGGGGTTGTGCTGTTGTGGAGCAGGACACGAGCACAAGAGGCTAGTGAGTACCTGCATGTACAATTATGTTCTGTATAGTGGCCTTCATTCCAGGGAAGCAGGAATTCTTCAACATATGAAAATCTATCTATGTAATCCACTATATAAACAAACTGCAAAAGAAAAAAATCACATGATCATCTCAATAGATGGTAAAAAAGCTTTTGACAAAATCCAACACCCCTTAATGATAAAGGTCCTGTGATGTGGGACGTCCTGTGATTATGTCAATAAAGCACTGTTGAGCCAATAGGAATCTAGATAGGTGGGACTAGGAGTCCAGGAGAACTCTGGGAAGGAGAAACACAGAGAGTCAAGATGTAACGCCATGAGTAGGAAGCCCGGAAAGTTCTCCGGTAAGAGAAATACTTAAATTAACAATTATGGGGTAATTACTTAAGTCAGAGCTAACCAGTAAGAAACAAGCAAGGCCACCAGCTTCATAATTAATATAGCCTCCTGTGTGTTTATTTGGGACTGATGTGGCTCTAGAACCAGGCTGGCAGGAAGGCTTCTCTCAAGGAAAAAAGCTTCTCTTTACATAATGGTGATCAGGAGTAGGATGATGAATTTCCACGTAGAATGAAAAAAGCTTTAAAGGAATTTTAGAAACAAAAGAATGGAGAAAAGCATGGGTTTTTGGTAGCAGCATTTTTCTCAGGTGGGCTCTGTTTTGCTAGCGACAAGCAGAGTCACGCAGCTTGCTTAAGACAGTCATGCTGACTCAGCATAAAAAACAAGGTTCTTTTAAGAGGCTCTGCTAACAATTAAAAGGTGTGTACATACAGCTGGAAGTGGCAGCGACCACATCTCCAAGCCGGCAGCTGGAGTCACGCTTACGCCTGCCATCTTGGAAAAACAGCAGTTTAAAACAGCGGCGGTTTTACAGATAAGACACGTGGCCAGAAAAACGTAAAAATTTACAATAAAGTCAGACTTGGATGAAGAAAAACTTCTAAAGGTTTATAGTGTGTTTAAAAATATATGTAAGATTGAGAGACAAAAAGAAATGGCAAAGTGTTAAATAAGTAGAGAAGCTGGCTGTGGTGGCGCATGCCGGTAGGAATTTCTCCAGAGGCAGAGGCAGGCAGGTTTCTAAAGAGAAACCCTGTCTCAGCGAAAAAGAAATAAAAGTAAAAGAAATAGAATAATAATAGATAAATAAATACACCACGTAAAGATGGAAAATACACAGAGATTCTGGATACTGTACACTAACGTGCTAAGGAAGGAACAACTGCTAAAGTACACTTGATTATAAATGCTGCTGAATTAATTCAACTTATATCTTTTGAAAATGCCTTGACTTCAAAATTTAAGTATAAGAATATGTTACTTGGGAAAGGAGTTTTTATTTATGTTTCTACAGACAATGAAAAGCTGAGGATTCCTTCTAGGCTTCTGGGGTTTCATGAACCAAGATCCCCGGAAGCAGTGGGCTAGGTGTTCCAACAACTGAGACAGCTAAGATGATGGAGCTTCACAGACCCTGAAAATAAGGACTTATACAGGTTTCTGAGTTTTGTCATGATCCCCATGGTATGAACAGCACCCCCTTCCAGCATGAAGCAGTTTGGAATGAGCGACGTCCTAATTCGCATCTTGTTTATAAACCTTTGTTTTCATTTAAATGGGATTGCTTATAATTGGTTAATGATCACAACCAATCTCTTTTTAATGGTAAAAAGGGGAATTATGGTATGGGCATGGTTTTTCATTTATTGATACAAATTCAAGGTCAACTTTGTGATTGTATATTTCTCCTCTTGATTAAGTATTGTGCTTATACTGATCTTTTAAAACGTAATGCATAATTGAATACAGACTATAGATAGTTACTTAGAATTTTTGTTAGGTAAGTTAGGTTTTCTAGATATACAGAAATAAATTTGAGATAGATATACGGCCGTCAAACCTCTCAAAGACCTTCAGAAAATGGCATTTAAAATGGTTTAGGGTTTTTCTTGACAATGAGAAATGTCTGCTCCTGGCAGCACCAATTACATCTGAGATGGGCATCGAAGAAACTCGTTATGGAGTTTGCTTTCAACATGGCAAGATTAGCCATTTGGGCAAGAAACTGCTCTTGCCTAGACTGTTTGACTGTTGCTGTATAAACTGGATATGCAGGACCCATAGGAAAGTGACTGCTGAACTCAGTCTTACAGGGTTCCTGCTTCATGGAAGAGTCTACCAGACTTTCTGCAGGACACAGAAAAATGACTGACAGACTGCCAATGCAGATGGACAGGTTGAAATTTCCTGCTTTGCTGAGAAGTGTTCCAGACACATTGTGGCCTATGGGCTGAAGATGGATGCCCTGACAATACAGAGGAACTTCTGGTGACTGTCCAGGCAGTAGGATGTCTCTGTCAATCCTAGTGTTTATATATTATCCTTCTGTGGTCTTTGATGGAGTTGAAGACAGATAGTTATAAGTATAGTTTTCTTTAGTTATGATAAAAGATAAGCTACATATAGGACTTTGGACTCACAAGAATGAGACAGATGATATTTTCTTTAAATCTTGCTAAATGTTGATAGACAAAATATTGTAACTGTGTTCTTATTTGATAACTGTTCTTTTATATATAATTTGACTATGTTAAAGTTAAGACCTTTCTTTTTGTTTAGACAGAAAAGAGGAGATGATGTGGAAAGTCCTGTGATTATGTCAATAAAGCACTGTTGGGCCAATAGGAATCTAGATAGGTGGGACTAGGAGTCCAGGAGAACTCCGGAAGGAGAAACACAGAGAGTCAAGATGTAACGCCATGGAGGAGGAAGCCCGGAAAGTTCTCCGGTAAGAGAAATACTTAGATTAACAATTATGGGGTAATTACTTAAGTCAGAGCTAATCGGTAAAAAACAAGCAAGGCCAACAGCTTCATAATTAATATAGCCTCCTGTGTGTTTATTTGGGACTGATGTGGCTCTAGAACCAGGCTGGCGGGAAGCCTTCTCTCAAGGAAAAAGCTTCTCTTTACAGTCCTGGAGAAATCAGGGATAACAGGAACATACCTAAACATAATAAAAGCAAAATACAGTAAACAAATAGCCAACATCAAAGTAAATGAAGACAAACTCAGTGCGATTCCTCTAAAATCAGGAACAATACAAGTCTGTCCACTATCTCCATATTTCCTCAGTATTGTATTTGAAGTTCTAACTAGAGCAATAAGAGAACAAAAGGAGATCAAGGGGATACAAATTGGAAAAGAAGTAAAACTTTCACTATTTGCAGATGATATGACAGTTTACATAAGTGACCTGAAAAATTCTGCACGGGAACTCCTATACCTGATAAATACCTTCAGCAAAGTGGCAGGATACAAGATTAACTAAAAAAAAAATCAGTAGCCCTACTATACACAGTCCCATGTGAGTTCCAAGCTGTAATAATTGTCTATAATACTGGGATCATGTTCTGTGGACTATGAGGAATCAAGTTGATGGACCTGAGAGAAGCAGGAGGGGTTCCAAGAGCAGTTTCCAACCAAACAGCCAAGGCCCTGTGCATTAAAATGGTTATAGAACAAAAGAAACAGTAGTGGGTAAGGGCTAATCATGTTACTGTCTTCTCCCAGTGAACAAGATGACTGATAAATTAATACAGCCGAGGGATATTCATTGATGGAGCATTTGTAACTGATGCTATGAGTGAGTTTCTCCAGCTAACTGGGGTCTCCAGATGGTTGGGGTGTTACTGGGAGGTGGTTCTAACTGCCCACATTCCCTCTGTCTTCTGAGTCACTAGGACTCTTGAATAATTCCTCTCCTTGGGGTTTTAAAAGCACATTAAAAAATAAGGCATTGAATTTATTTTTGCCATGCATGAAGTTGGGTTCATGGCATTTCCATAACTGTATAGATGAGGGCAGTCAGGCAGATCACTCAAATGTTACACAAAGATAAAAATAGTCCTGAGAATTAAAGTCTTTCCCTATGAAGACTTTTAGTAACCTGCCACACTGCACTGTGTCAGCATTCCATAAGTTACAAACTAGATATGTGTTGAAAGATGATTTGCTGCAGCCATTTTTCAGGGTTTTTTGTTTGTTTATTTTTTTGAGTGAAAGTATTATTATGGCTCATGTTTTGAGGTGATACAATTAATCATGGTGGGAAAGTTTATTAGACATGATTCTCTAAAGGAACAAAACTGGGGGATGACAAATAGAATGATATAAATATATATTCATATTCATGGACACAGCCTGCAAGCCACTTAGTAAATTCTGTGTGTGTGTGTATATGTATGTATATATACATGTATGTATCAAAGTGTATAAATGGGATTTATTAGTTGTCTAAAATTGATATATAACACACAACTATATTTATTACATATATATGTATATACATGGGATATTTTTTGAGTGGCTTACAGGCTATGGTTTGGGTAGCCCAATGGCTGTCTCCCCACGAGAAGGCCAAGAATTTGATAGTTTGTTCAATTCACAAGACTGGATGTCTCAGAAGTGTCAATCTGATGCAGGAGTCCTAGAGGTTTCCTAGAAGCCTGCTGGTTTTCAGTTTACAATGGAATCCCAGAGAGATAGATAGAGATAAGAGATACTAGTGAAGGAATGCCTCAGCAAACAGCATAGATGGACTTGCTAATGAGAACAAGGGCAAGCAAGCAAAATGCAAATACTTCCTTTAATCTGTCTGCCATCAAAAGATGAGCCATGAGTTCATGATCCCTTTGTCATGGTTCTTTCAAGATTCTCCTCATCTCTGTGCTGTCCACATTGTGGTACTACAAACTTCCAAAATGTCCCATTCATAGGAGTGCTGAGAAGTCAGTGAGGAATGAGGCCAGGTTGGACTCTTTAAAGGAGACTAATGATATAACTCAAGGTTATATCAACAGCTGAGTGCTGTTGCTCTGGGATACTGGTTAACAGAAAGGGAGTCTTCAGATGATTTATGAAAAATCAGAAATATAGATTTTTGTTTGAGATCTCTGCACTGTTAGTTTTTGATAGAAGCTTGAAAATCAAACAAACAGAAACAATATTTGGGTGGAAAAAAAGAATGACTGTGATCTAGAAACAGTTTGCTACATCTGAATGTCAAGGTCTATGGGATCTTGCTGAGTGTTATCTCCACTTTGTTAGAACTCCTCCTAAGTGCCATAGCATTTATCATCATCAAAACACATCACTTTGTAAATAGCTTCAAAGGAGCTCAACTAAAAAGTCTTAAAGCCATGCAGGACCATTTAAAACCCAGTTCCTTACAACAGTGGCTGGTGGTGCCATAGCCAGGACCCACAAGGTATATAACAGTACTCCATTGCTGATAGATCCACCACCATAGAGGAAGTGAATGAACACAGCAACATAAAGAAATTTGCAGAGGGATTCAACCAAGATCAACATGAACAAGTCACAGCAGGATGACAGCAAACTGTTTATTGGCAGCTTGAGCTGGAGTATGAGTGATAAAGATTTGACTGAATGTTTGTCTAGGTTTGGGGAAGTTGTAGACTGCTCAATTAAAATAGATGCCGCCTTTGGGAGATTGAGAAGATGTGTGTTGAGCTTTCCAGAGATGCTGCCACCGATAATAAAAATTTGGGGAATGAAAGAACAGAAGCTGTATCACAGTTAATTGACAACTCCCAAATCCTCAAGCCTTTAAAAGGAACTAACCCTCTAAAAAGGCTTTTGTGGATGTATTGAATCCAGATAGATTTGAAAAACAAACTAAAGGATATTTTGTACCTTGGGAAGGTTGAAACATTAAGCTTCTAATGGATGCTGAAACAAATGCCAAAAGAGGGTTTTGTTTTATTACTTATACAGAAGAAAAGTGAGGAGAGGAAAGTGATGGATAGGGAGAAGACAGCATCACACAGTTTTGAAAAGTGCAGATCCAAGTTAAATTGCACACTCCCAGGGGTACACAAGCAGCAGTAACAATCACAGAAATGAGCTACACTTTCTGGAAGGTGACAGTAAGTGACATAGATGAGATCAGGACCCAAACTGGAACCAGGAATTTAACAACTTCTAGAATCAAGGACATAGGAATTGTAGTTGTGCGGTCAATGATGATCAAAGTAATAGTGGCAGGGATTATTATGCTTGGCATAAAAATGTGGGGGCTATAGTAGGGGTAGGGACATGGAGGCCACAGCAGTTAGCAGAGTACTTACAGCAAAACTTCCCAGGGATGTAACAAAATGACTGCCAACATGGTAAAGGAGGACCCTGGAAGAAGCAGGAGATGTGAGGAAACTGTCTTGCAGGGCAACATTGAAGATGGTTTTATCTGCTTTTGTTGTGAAACAATTATTTTGAAATGTCTTTATAGAGTATATGACACAATTGTGTTCATCTATATATAGGCACCAATTTGTTTCTTGGTCTTTATTTTTGTCTTTTGCTATCTGTGTTATGACTCAGTGTAAATTTGCATTTATACAAATGTTACAGGAATGATTTCATGCTAAATCTCAAGTAAGTGCTTTCTTACATGGAAAAAATTAAGTAGAAAGAGAAGAAAATTTAAACTATGCCTTTGTTTTCTTTTGTTAGTCAAACTGTATACTTTAACTTTTAGAGGATATCTCTCCTAGATTAATCTTAGGTAACTCAATGAATCAATTTTATATTCAACGGTCCATTTTTTAAATATAAGAAAAGGTTCGGGGACTTTTGTTTTCTTCCTCTAATAATGTAATACATAAAACAATAAGACATGCAATAGTCTAACCTCATCTTCCTACCTGCTTTCATTATTTTTGATTGTTATTCTCTATGGGTGACTGGTGTCTTGTATATTTTATTTTGACAAAGTCCCCTTCTTGTGCCACTGAATATATTCTCTGAGTTCTTTATTTGACATTTTTGATGTCTCAAATATTACTTCCAAGATAGTAACACTTGTCTCTTTGTTCCTCCCTTGCAACTACCTATACATTGTTCCAAAGTTATTCTATCTCCTTGGTTTCAATAGCTCATGAAAAAGGTAGAGTGGAAATGGGAGGTCATTCAACTAAGATGAACCATGTTTATCACCCCAAATAATTGTTAAGAATAAAGTGGAAGGAGAAAGCAAATGATTCTACATTTCAACTTTAGGAAAAGTATTACGCAGGAATACCAGACAAAGGAATGAATAACATATCAGTAAGGTTTGAATCTGTCATTACTAAAATCAAAGAGAGTTTGAAACTTCAACTAATTTCGAAGGTAAGGAAGTTTCCATTAGAGTGACTATAAATTATTTTTAATGATCCTTCAGGTAGTGCTTGATATTGTGTTTGTGCCATACTCTTGATTAAGAACAAATTGACCATGCAAGTTTTATACATGTCTTTCAGTTTTTACTTATTTATTTACCTACTTATTTTCTGCTTGAAAAAAAAATTACATCTTTAGAATGTGCAATAAACATTTGTTAATGGTCAGACATTAACCAGAGACTTAAAACAGTATTCACTGCCCAGTTCATTGTTTACAATTATTTCCTCTTTTTCATCTTCATATAGTCTTTTATTTATTTATCTATTTATTTATTTATTTTTATTTAAGTTAGAAACAAGACTGTTTCACATGTCAATCCCAGCTCCCTCTCCCTCCACACAAGGCCCCGCAGACCCCACCCAATCTCCATTCCTATCCCCAGGGAGGATGAGGTCCTCTATGGTGGATCTCCAGAGTTTGTTATTTCATCCAGGGCAGGGCCTATACCCTCCCCCAAGAGTCCAGGCTGAGAGAGCATCCTTCATTGTGGGATGGGCACTCAAAATCTATTTGTACTCCAGGGCTAAACACTACCCAAGGCCCCATAGATTACTTAGGCCCCTTACTGACACTCACATTCAGGGGGTCTGGGTCAGTCCCATTTTTCCACATACCAATCAATCTGGGCTCACCTTGTTCAGGTCAACAGTTTCTCTGGGTTAAATCAGCCCAGTCTTAACTCCTTTGCTCATCATTTCCCCCTTTCGGTCACTGAATTCCAGAAGTTCAGTTCAGTGTTTAGCTGTGGATGTCAGCCACTGCTTCCATAAGTCTCTGGATGAAGGTTTTTTTCTCTCCAAACTTTCTGGCAGTGGGATTGCATTTGGGAACTCCCCTGATTCATGTCTAAAATTCATATATGAGTGAGTACATACCATGTTTCTCTTTTGGTGACTGGGTTACCTCACTCAGGATGGTTCCTTCTAGTGCCATTCATTTGCCTGCAAATTCAAGATTCCATTGTTTTTTTCTACTGAATAGTACTCCATTGTGTAAATGTCCCACATTTTCTATATCCACTCTTCAGTTAAGGGGTATCAAGGTTGCTTTCATGTTCTGGCTATTTCAAGTAATGCTATGAACATAGTGGAACAGACGTCCTTGTATGAATGAACATCTTTGGGGTATATGCCTAAGAGTGGAATTGCTGGGACTTGTGATAGACTGATTCCCATTTTCCTGAGTAATCTCCGTACTGATTTCCAAAGTTATTGTATGAGTTGGCACTACCACCAGCAGTGTAGGAGTATTCCCCTTTCTCCACATCCTCTCTAGCATAAACTGTCATTGGAGTTTTTGATTTTCGCCAATTCTGACAGTAGTAAGATGGTATCTCAGGGTTGTTTTGATTTGTATTTCCCTGATGGCTAGGGATGTTGAACACTTTCTCAAATGTCTCTCAGTAATTTTAGACTCCTCTACTGAGAATTCTCATTTATTTCTGTACCCCACTTTTTGATTGGATCCTTTGGTGTTTCGAGTCTTTTTCTTTCTTTTTTTTTGTGAGACAGGGTTTCTCTGTATTGTTTTGGAGGCTGTCAGTCTAGCCTGGCCTCGAACTCACAGTGATCCGCCTGACTCTGCCTCCAGAGTGCTGGGATTAAAGGTGTGCACCACCACTGCCCGGCCTGTTTTGGAGTCTTGCTTCTTGAGTTGTTTGTAAAATTTGGAGATCAGCCCTCTGGCAGATGTGGGATTAGTTAATATCTTTTCCCAACCTGTGGGTTGGCTTTTTGTCTTGCTGACTGTGTCCTTTGCCTTACAAAAGCTTCTCAGTTTCAGGAGGTCCCATTTATTAATTGTCGATCTCAGTGTTTGTGCTATTGGAGTTATGTTCAGGAAGCAGTCTCCTGTACCAATTTGTTCAAGGGTACCTTCCACTTTCTTTTCTAACAGGTTCAGTGTGGCTGTATTTATGTTGACGTCATTGATCCATTTGGACTTAAATTTTGTGCATGGCGATAGACATGGATCTATCTGCAGTCTTCTACATGTCAGCCTCTGGTTATGTCAGCACCATTTGTTGAAGATACTTTCTTTTTTCCATTGTATAATTTTAGCTTCTTCATCAAAGATCAGGTGTTCATACGTGTATGCATTAATGATGGTGTGTTCATTTCTATTCCATTGTTCTGTCTATTTTTGTGCCAATACCAAGCTGTTTTCAGGACTATAGCTCTGTAATACAGCTTGAAGTCAGGGATGGTGATGCCTCCGGATGTTGCCCTGTTGAACAGGGTTGTTTTGGCTATTCTGTGTCTCTTGTTTTTCCATGTAAAGTTAAGAATTGTTCTTTCAAGGTCTGTGAAGGATTGTGCTGGGATTTTAATGGGTATTAAGTTAAATCGGTATATTGCTTTCAGTAAGATTGCTATTTTTACTATGTTGATACTACCCATCTGAGAGCATGGGAGATCTTCCACCTTCTGATGTCTTCTTTGATTTCTTTCTTTAAAGACTCAAAGTTCTTGAAATACAGGTATTTAATTTGTTTGGTTAGTTTTACCCTAAGGTATTTTATGTTGTTTGTGGCTATTATAAAGGGTGATGTTTCTCTGATTTCTTTCTCAGTCCTTTTATCATCAGTGTATAGTAGGGCTACTGATTTTCTTGAGTTGATATTGTATCCTGCCACTTTGCTGAAGGTGTTAATCAGCTGTAAGTGTTCCCTGGTAGAGTTTTTTGGGTCACTTATGTAAACTGTCATATCATCTGCAAATAATAACCTCTTCCTTTCGATTTGTATCCCCTTGATCTCCTTTTGTTGTCATATTGCTCTAGTTAGAACTTCAAGGAAAATATTGAGGAAATATGGAGTGGACAGCCTTGTCTTGTTCCTGATTTTAGAGGAATCACATTGAATTTCTGTCCATTTAGTTTGATGTTGGCTGTTGGTTTGCTGTATATAGGTTTTATTACGTTTAGGTATGTTCCTGTTTTCCTGGATCTCTCCAAGTCATTTATCATGAAGGGGTGTTGGATATTGTCAAAGGCGTTTTCAGCATCTAGTGAGATGATCTTGTGATTTTCATTTCTCAGCTTGTTTATATGGTGTATAATATTCATGGATTTTTGTATGCTGGACCAACCCTGCATGCCTGGAATGAAGCCTACTTGATCATGGTGGAAGAGTTTTCTGATGTGTTCTTGGACTCGTTTTGATGAAAGTACTTCCATTTTCATTTTACTGCCTGGTTCCAGTTCATTTGCCCTCTATCACACTGATGTATTCTATCCATCTGGTCTCAGCCTACTTCTCATAAGAAGGATGGCAGAAATGTATAGTATATGAAACAGGAGAATAATAAGTGCTGTGTAAAAGTTGGGATGAGTATCTTCAAGGCACCCCATGTAAAGTCTCATCACAGAAGATATCTTGTAATTAAGGAGAAACTTATCTATTGTTATTAGCAGATTCATGTTGGGTTCTTTGTTTCATTCATAAAAATAAACCTTAAATGGTCCCAGTAGGATGTCTGAGGACATTTTTATTTTCATTAAGGAGAAAAAAAAGTGATAACAAGTCTTAAAGTCTTAGAAGAGTGGAAAACAACCTCTCTTGTAAGTAGCCACATGGTAGACAAGTGGAGCAGGAGGGCCTTCAGAGAAGGAATGAGAAAGCCCAAAGTGTTAGGGAAAGCCTGCTCAGGGATGTTACAGAGAAAAAGAAAAGAAAAAGGGAAAGTTACATGTTCTGGGTTAGGACTCAGAAAAGTAGCAAGGGCTACATTGTTACAGGGTGGAAACTCTGCATGTGACTATACCATGGGTGGTAGTTTGAGAAAGAAAAAGACTGCATATTATCTCATTATGGAAACAATTGTTTATTTCATCTCTTTAAGATTGCAGCCTTGTTGAGGGAGAATCTCTTGGCCAGGTGATTGACTAGACCATCTAGATTAACTCATAAGGGTAGAGATAGCAATATATATTATTCTAATCTTTCGAATAACTAGAATGTCATGGCCCTACTAAGAGTTAGAGCTGCGTTTCATTAGGTAATGGTCCATCCTCAATGGCCTTTAAGACTCTGGTAACACTTCAGTTATCCAGAGTTTTTCCCTTTTATCCTTCCTTCCCTCCCTCCCTCTCTCCCTTTTTCTTCTCTCCCTTTTTCCATTCTTACTTCTTTCCTTTGCCTTTCTTTCTCTCTCTCTCTCTCTCTCTCTTTCTCTCTTTCTTTCTTTCTTTCTTTCTTTCTTTCTTTCTTTCTTTCTTTCTTTCTTTCTTGTTTGCTTGCTTGCTTGCTTGCTTGCTTGCTTGCTTTCTCCCTTATTTTCTCTTCATGTTCTTTGTGGCCAGGCATTTCAGAACTGAGTTCTAGTTCCCATTTCCTTATTATCTTCTAATAGAGCATCTTTGCCTGAGGGGTACATGTAACTGTGACTATATGGGTGCAACTGAGAGGAGGCAGCTTCACTCTAATCAATGCATTATGTCTCCTTACCTCATCCCCATTTCTGTGTAAGTCCTTCAAAAGGCCCCAGAGTGCAGGTCAGTTGGTAACCTATTTCCTGACTTCCCTCCTGGTTTCTCCCTCCTAAGCTCCCAGTTATGAACCTGTAATAAACTTTCCTAAAAATCTTACCCTCTCTGGTCTTGAATTTCAATCTTCAAATACTTGAGACAAAAGCTTGAACATCATTGGCTCAGGGCAGCTTCGGAGGTTGACAAGTTTCCCGGACCACATTCAAAGATACTCCAGTACTCATGTATAATTCCTGTCTCGATATTTGCTTGCTTGCTTTTTACTCACAAAAACATATGAAATGAAGCTTTGCAAAGATACAGCATCATGAAGAGGAATATAAGACAATTTGAAATCTTGAGCTCTCTAGAACCAGTAGTTTGTTTTGTGTATGACAGATTTCAACTAGTAAGTACTGTTTTTCATGAAAACTAGAAATAGGAGACAACAACCATTTGATATCATTACTGTAACACATTGATATATCTTAGCTAATTAAAAGAGGGAGAAGAACCACCTTTGAATCACAGCCCTGTATCAGTTAGCTGACTTTGTAATACTGGTCAAGTCATTTGAACATTAGCCATTATGTTTCCTCACTGCTTTGGAGGATGTTTGAATTCTTCAACCCTTGTGGTTTCTTGCAGCGCTGCAGTCAAATGAGTTCTTAATCTATCAGTACTCTTAATAAAACCTAGAAAGAACTTCCTATCTAGGTAGTGGAGAATCAGTTTCTGATCTTAAATTTAGCCACCTAATGTTCTGCTATACTCCCAACCTCTGTTTAGTTCTGCATGCTCAAATTCTTTTTGGAGAAGTTATGGAAGGAATTCCAAGCATGTTTAGCACCAGCTCCAAGAAGCAGGAGAAAGGAACCTGCATGTTCTGATTCTTTGAAATAGTCTCTTTATTGAAACATCAGGACACACACTCTAAACTATCTTTTTCTTTTGCAAAGATACTCTTTTGAAATGATGAAGTCTTTCTAATTGGTACATGTAAAACCATGTGGAGTCTGGGGTAGAATAATGACTGATTTGCTAATTAACCTTTAATAGAAATGTTGAATATTATCTGGAATAGGTCAGATGAAAACCCATGTATAAAGGGTTCTATAAAAGTTTCTATTTACTATCCAAAAGGAAAATGTAGAAAATGACCCTTTTAACCCCTTCCCCAAATCATTCTTCTTTTCAAATTCAATTTTCATCTCTCCCTCATCTCTATCCCTGTTATGCTCCCCAGGATGAATTTGAACTCATGAATACAAGAGATTCTTTTGTGTCAGCCTCTCAAGAATATGTCACTAGGCCCAGTTTATTCATCTGTTCTTGACCCTTACGTGTAACATTTTTCTTGTTTTGGCTTTGTACTACCTGTTAACATATAGGAGGGCAAATTCTCTAATCTTTAATTCAGTGTTGCAAGCTTGACTCATTAATTCCTATAATTAGATACCTTAGTATGTTTTGTGTTCCTATAATAGGCAAGATGAGTTTGTGTTATTATAATGAACAGAAATTCATTGACTAATGGCTGTAGAGGTCTGTAAGTAAAAGACGGAGGGTCTAGCATTCAGAGAGTGTCAACATGCTATGCTTTAACATATGTGAGGTCAAGATAGGATAAAAAAGAAAAGGGGAGAATAGATAAAAGGAAGGCACATTTCCCAATTTTATAAGGAATAGACATTCACTGGTGATGACACTACTGTATTCATTTGGCCTTCTTGATCTAATTGCATGCATTTAGTTGTACTTTCTGATACTGTTGCAGTGGGAACCAAGTTTGCAAACTGTCTCTTTGGGGGAGACATATTGAAACCATAGCAGGCAGGAACACAGGGTATCAGAGAAGTGTACTATGGAAGATGGACATGTGGAATACAGTTAGAAGCAACAAATTAGGTAACAATCTACAAAGTGTCATTAATATCCCTTTAAGATAAACGGGAAATAAAGGTGACAAAATGAGGTGTGTACTGTAATAGCTTTTATGAGAAAATTAGAACACATAGATTTACATAAGTATACTTAATTTTAAGAGCATATCAAAACAAAAACCAAATTCTTTAAGCATATCAGAGGAGTTCCCTATTGGTAATAGTTCCTTGTTGGTAACAGGAGGTCCCTAAGAGTAATAGTTGTGGGTTATAAGGATAGATAACAAATGTTGAAAAGGAAAGCATAAAATACAAGTAGATTTACATTTTAATGTATCGCACTACATTTTAAATAAAATCTAATGATGATTTTGAAAATAAGACACAACATGCCCAAACTTCCCTCATTTTGAGGTTGGAGCTGGAGGAAAGTTCTTTCCCTGGTATACATTTTCAGATGGGCAATTAAAACAAGGAAGGGAGGCCTGGGTTCTGCTCTGTGGGTTAGTGACTGTAGTCAACCTGGTTAGTAAGTAAGCTGAGAATTCTCACTGGAAAGGCTGGCATTATTGAATAGTGTCTCCTATAATTTATGGATATCGCTCAGAACAAAGCAGTAGGGAAATCTATCCCATTCTTTCTATGGGAGGCTCCAAACATACACATGAAATATCTGTATTAAGTCACTCAATAAACCCCTGCATCAAAGAAAATATCTTTTTATCCAGGGCACCATGCCCTACTCTACCAGCACCCTCTTTTATTATTGCCATTTATCTTTAACTCCAAAATAAACACTCTTACTTTAATTTGAACTATCCTAAAGGTTCACTTAGGATGCAATTGTCCTAAGGAAAAGAAAGGGAAAACATAGAGGAAGGTAGAGAAAGTAATTAAATAAAGTTTAATACAGAGAGCTATTGGTAGTTTAGTCTTGGGCAAAATTCTACTGATGGAACTTCCCTGCATTAATGTGAGCTTCATGAAGAAGGAGATGCAGATGAAGTGCTTTAAGAATTCTTCATTTTCAAAATCTGTCATTAATATGGGAGTTATAGGATGGATTTTTTTCTTTAAAAAGCTCACTTTATTTGTTGGCGGCCTGGAAGCATTTTATTTGTAATAGATGTACAACTATTTATATGAGTTTGCATTCTACTTGAGGACTAAATGCTATGCAAATTCTTGTTGTCTATATATTCCCACTTCCATTTTTCTCCCTGAATGACATTGCATTCTCCCTCCCTTCCCCAAGTCTCTCTGTGCTTAACATACTTGAAATCCAGAAGTTACACTTACTAATTAGTGTGAGTATGACCTGCCATATGCCTGGAGTTGCCAGAAAGTGAGATGCAACCTTTTCAAGTAAAGCAGCAACCATCTAGTGCAAGTTAAAACAATGATGCAGTCAGCTACTTTAGTGGGAAGGGAGGAGCTGAGATTCGTATAGTGAAAGTTCAATGATGACAGGTCACTTACAGGGGACAGTGTGCTAAAATGAACCACTGAAGTCAGAAACTTTCTACACCAAGCAGAATGAAAAGACTGTTTTCATTGACTGAACTGTTAAATGTGGAAACCAAGAACTAGGAATCCATTTTCAATCAGATGTAAAGATTATTTGTACTTTTCTCTGGTTCTTGTAATGAAAACTTGCAAAAGTCTTTGGAGAGGGAATACATACTTGGCTATCCAATAGTTAGCTTAGATAATTAACTTTAGGACGTTCTTCTCCTGTTCTGTGTCCTGCTTCTCCTGCTCCTCTTCCTCCTTCACCCCTTTTCCTTTCCTTTCCTAAAGATAGGAGAGTGAATTTTTGTTCTTGGAATCACGTTGTCTCTGGTGCTCTAGTCTTTTCAGTATGATCCTTGCTAATGCCCACCAGTCTGATCTGGAACTCCATGTACTCTCTGGAATCTGGACTGTTAGTTTTGCTTTACCCAACATGTGCACATAAACATAGAGAAAGCATTCTCCCTACTCTGTAGCTTGCCTGGCAAATGTAATTCTAGGGTTAAATAAAAGTGATGATGACATTTCAGGAATTAGAGTCCTTGACCTAAAAACTCAAATAACCTTTAGGGATTTTGGCTGCTACAGAGAAACTTAGCAGACTTAATGACTCTTTTTTATTATTTGGGAATTTCATACATGTAATAATGCATTTTGATCAAATCCACCCCAGCTTTGTCTCCTCTACAATTTTCTTGTACACTTCTCTCACAACTATTCCTTTCTAACTTCATATGCTTTGCGTTCAAACCCACTGAATCAGCTTAGTGTCAGATATGTGTGTGTGTGAACATCATACAAGCTGCAAGCTCTGGGTTGTGGAAAACCTCTCAGGGCCTCACCATCCGGGAAAGCTGACCATCCTTCACTTCGAAGCCATCAGTTCCCTGCATCCATGCCAACGTTCGTTCTCTTCCTGCTCCTCCTCCAATTCTTCCTCCTTCTTTTTAAATCCTAGTCATTTTTTTTCCTATTTGGGTTTTAATTTTTTTATTTCTTGTTTTTTTTCATTTTTTAAAATTTAAATTAGAAACAAGCTTGCTTCACATGTCAATCCAAGCTTCCTCTCCCTTGGGTTTTAATTTTATTTTCAAAGTTTCATGATATATATCTTAGATCATTATAGACTTAAATATACTCATAATAAATATAGTTTATAAAATAAAACATCTGATTTTATGAGTGTTCTTTGACATACTTTCTCCTGTGTTTTCCTTGCTTCCCTTGGCTACATAATCTTTGACTTCATAGAATAAAGGATGTGAATGCATGTGTTCTAGTTTGCTTCAATGTTGCTGACTAAAGGCAGCTTGAGGAGGAAAAGGTTTATTTGGCATAACTTTAGGTCACCATCAGTCCATCCCAGAAGGGCCAAAGCTGGATCTCAGCAGAAGTGCTGCTGCTCACTGGCTTGTACCCTCTGTTTTGCTTAGCTACCTTCTTATTCACCTCAGACCAAATGCACAGTAGGACTCTCCCACATTAGGAACCACCCCTACAGACATGCCTACAGACCAATCAAAAGGACTACATGCACAGTAGGACCCTCCCACATCCATCATTAGTAAGGAAAACACTCCTGCAGACATGCCTACAGACCAATCAAAAGGAAACAGTTCTCTCTTTCCAGGTGACTTTAGCTTAAACTAAGCAGTATAGTATGGAAAGAATTTACACTTACTTATCTAAGGTGCTGTGAGATAGCCTAGGACAAGGCTTGCCATCATTAAAACAAAAAACAAAACAAAACAAAACAAAAATCCAATACAATGCCCGGGGCAATAAGTTCCTGAAAAGGGCTGGCCCACAGGAACTGCCCTGACCTCGACCTTTTCCAAAGACTAACCGCCTCTTCTGACACACCCAAGTCAGTTTTCTGGGGTCAGAGCAGAACCAGCCAGAGGTAAGGAGAGAGCAGAAGCTTTTCTGGAGGGAGGCCTTTCTTGGGAAGTTTTCTTGAGCCTTTTTGGGGCCTGCTTAAAGTTTTCTTTACATCGTTAAAAAAAAAAAAACCAAAACATTTGCCTGCCTCACAAAAAAATCCTAGTCATTTTTACTGGCGTCAGATAAAATCTCACACTACTTTGTAAATCTGTATTCCTGACACCCAAAAGTGCTGAACATTTAAACATTGTTTCTTATTCATTTGAGAACTCTGTTTAATTTCATCCCTAAAGTCTAACTGGCTTGATTTTTTTGATGTTTATTTTTTAAAATTTCTTTATATATTCTGGACCCCACCTCTCTGTCACATATATAACCGGTAAAGTATTTTTTCCCATTTTGTAGGCTGTGTCTCTACTAGGATGATGGCATCCTTTGATGGACAGAAGCATTTAAGTTTCATGAGGTCCCATTTTACAGTTGTTGGTCTTAAGGCTACATGGGTCCTGTTTAGAAAGTATTTTATTGTGTCTATGAATTGAAACATATTCTCTTCTTTTTATTCTCTTACCGTCACAGTATTAAGCCTTAAGTTGAGGTCCTTGATACATTTGGAGTTGAGATTTGTGTATGGTAAAAGATAATAATCTAGTCCATCTTAAGTCAGTGATCCAGGTGGCCAACACCATTTGCTGTAGATACTGTTTTTTGTTTATGTTTTTGCTGTTTGTTTTTGTTTTCCAGTGTGTGTTTCAGACCTCTGTGACAAATTGGGTCCCTGTAAGAATGAGAGCTTCTCAATTCTTTTCCCCTGTGTTACTTTGAATCAAGGGTGGTGATTCTTCCCACATTATTGTTCAGGATTGTTTTGTCTTTCCTCTGTCTTCTGTGTTTTTTAAATGTATTTTAAGATTGTTTTTTGTAATTTCTGCAAAGAATTGTGTTGAGGTTTTTGATGTCGAGTTTGTTGAATCTGTAGATTGTTTTTGGTAGGATAACCATTTTCATAATATTAATTCAAGCAGGCCATAGACAAGGGTCTTTCCAACTTCTGGTGTCTCCATCACTTTCTTTCCTCAGTGCATTTTGGATAAAAATGCAATGAGTTTTTTTTTCTATTTAGCATGATGGTTGCTGTGGAATTGTTGTATATAGCCTTTATTGTGCTGATAGCTGGTCTCTGTATCCCTAGAAATTCCAGAATTTTTGTCATGAAGAAGTGTTAGTTTTGTTAAAAACCTTTTTTTCCCAAGTAGTGAGGTGATCATGTGGTTTCTTTCTCTGACTGTGTTTATATGATGGATTACATTTATTGATTTATGTATTTTGAACCATACATTTGTGGAAAGAAACAGACTTGGTTATGGTGGATGATTTTTATTTTGATGTGTTCTTTGCAAGATTTTTATTGAGAATTTATGAACCCATAACCATTAAGGATATTGGCCTATAATTCTCTCTCTCTCTCTCTCTCTCTCTCTCTCTCTCTCTCTCTCTCTCTCTCTCTCTCTCTCTCTCTTTCTGTCTCTGTCTCTCTGGTTGAGTCTTTATCTGGTTTTGGTACCAGGATAATTCTGGCTTCAAAAAAGGAATGTGGAAATGTTCCTCCATCCTTCAGAGTAATTTGAGGAGTATCAGTGTTAGTTTTTGACTGTCTAGTAGAATTCGATGTAACATTTTCTGACCTTGGGATTTTTATAGTTAGGACATTTTTAATTACTGCATCTATCTCATTAATTGTTATGGGTTTGTTTAAATGACTTATCTTTATTTTGATTTACATTTGGGAGTCATATCTATCTGGAAATTCATTCAGTTCTGTTTAGGTTTTCCAGTTTATTAGAATACATTTTTTCTTTTTGGTTTTTCCAGGCAGGGTTTGTCTATGGCTTTGGAGGCTGTCCTGGAACTAGTTCTTGTAGACCAGGCTGGTCTTGAACTCACAGAGATCCCCCTGCCTCTGCCTACCAAGTGCTAGGATTAAAGGCATGTGCCAACACTGTCCGGCTAGAATACAATTTCTTATTTATTTATTTAAATTAGAAACATTCATGCTTCATATGTCAATCCCAGTTCCCCCACTTCTCCCTCTAAGCCCCACCTCCACTCCCCCACCCCCGGCCCAATCCCCACATCTTTCCCCATGGAGAGTGAGGCCCTCCTTGGGGGGATCTCCAGAGTCTGTCATTTCATCTAGGTTAGTCCCTAGGCCCTTCCCCAAGTGTCCAGGGAGAGAGCATCCCTCCATGTGTAATGGGCTCTTAAAGTTCATTTGTATGCCATGGTGAACACTAATCTACTACCCAAGGCCCAAGAGATTTCTGAGGCCTCCTCACTGACACTACATTAATGGAGTTTGAATCAGTCTCCTGTTGGCCTATTAGCCATCAGTCTGGGGTTCAAGAGCTCCCCCTTGTCCAGTCATCTGTCTTTATGGGTTTCACCAGCATGGTCTTGACCCCTTTGCTCATCACTCCTCCATCTCTGTCACTGGGTTCCTGCGGGTCAGTTCAGTGTTTAGCTGTGAGTATCTGTCTCTGCTTCCATCAGTCACTGGGTGAAGGTTCTAGGATGTCATATAAGCCTTGCTGTTCCCCCATGTCTTCTTCTACCCTCCTCTTATCCCCCTCTCTTTTTCCTGGTTCCCTCTCTTCTCCCCCCCATGTTCCTAATCTGCTCAGGAGATCTTGCCTTTTTCCACTTCTCTGGGGGTATAATGCATATCTCTTTGGAACCTCCCTGTTTCCCAAACTTACTGGCCCTGGGATTGTAGGCTGACACTCCCCTGATCCATGTCTAAAATCTATATATGAGTGAGTACATACCATGTTTCTCTTTTTGTGACTGGGTTACCTCACTCAGGATGGTTTCTTCTAGTGCCGTCCATTTGCCTGCAAGATCCCATTGTTTTTTTTTTTCCGCTGAGTAGTACTCCATTGTGTAAATGTACCACATTTTCTCTATCCACTCTTCAGTTAAGGGGCATCTAGGTTGTTCCAGGATCTAGCTATTACAAATAATGCTGCTATGAACATAGTGGAACAGACATCCTTTTTGTATGAATGGGCATCTTTTGGGTATATGCGTAAGAGTGGAATTGCTGGGTTGTGTGGTAGACTGATTCCCATTTTTCTGAGGAATTTCCATACTGATTTCCACAGTGGCTGTACAAGTTTGCACTCCCACCAGCAATGGATGAATGTTCCCCTTTCTCCACATCCACTCCAGCATAAGCTGTCATTGGTGTTTTTAATTTTAGACATTCTGACAGGAATAAGATGGTATCTCAGGGTTGTTTTGATTTGCATTTCTCTAATGGCTAAGGATATTGAGCGCTTTCTTGTGTCTCTTAGCCATTTTAGTCTCTTCTATTGATAATTCTCTATTTAGTTCAGTCCCCCACTTTTTAATTGGGTCCTTAGGTGTTTTGGAGACTTGTTTCTTGAGTTTTTTCTTTTGTAAGTTTTGGAGATCAGCCCTCTGTCAGATGTAGAGTTAGTGAATATCTTTTCCCAATCTGTGGATTACCTGTTTGTCTTGCTGACTGTGTCCTTTTCCTTACAGAAGCTTCTCAATTTCAGGATGTCCCATTTATTAATCATTGATCTCAGTGTTTTTGCTACTGGTGTTATGTTCAGGAAGCGTAATCTTGTACAAATTCATTCAAGCGTACCTCCCACTTTCTCTTCTAACAGGGTCAGTGAGGCTGGATTTATGTTGAGGTCTTTGATCCATTTGGACTTAAGTTTTGTGCATGGCGATAGACATGGATCTATCTGCAGTCTTCTACATGCCAAAATCCAGTTAGACCAGCACCATTTGTTGAAGATACTATATTTTTCCCATTGTACAATTTTAGCTTTTTTGTCAAAAGTCAGCTGTTCATAGGTTTGTGGATTAATCTAAAAGTGTTCAATTCGATTCCATTGGTCTACCTGTCTATTTTTGTGCCAATACTAAGCTGTTTTCAGGCTACAGCTCTATAATAGAGCTTGAAGTCATGGATGGTGATGCCTTCATATGTTGTTTTGTTGAGTGAGGTTGTTTTGTCTATCCTGGGTCTTTTGTTTTGCCATATAAAGTTGATTATTGTTCTTTCAAGGTCTGTGAAGAATTGTGATGGAATTTTGATGGGGATTGCATTGTGTCTGTAGATTGCTTTAGGCAGGATTGCCATTTTTACTACATTGATTCTACCTATCCAAGAGCATGGGAGATCTTTCCATTTTTCTAGTATCTTCTTTAATTTCTTTCTTTAAAGACTCAAAGTTCCTGCAATACAGGTGTTTCACTTGTTTGGTTAGCATTACCCCAAGGTATTCTATGTTGTGTGTGGCAATTGTAAAGGGTGATGTTTCTCTGATTTCTTTCTCAGCCCTCTTATCATCTGTATATAGTAGGATTACTGATTTTCTTGAGTTGATCTTGTATGCTGCCACTTTGCTGAATGAGTTAATCGGCTGTAAGAGTTCCCTGGTAGAGTTCTTTGGATCACTTATGTAAACTATCATGTCATCTGCATATATTGAAAGTTTGACCTCTTCCTTTCCGGTTTGCATCCCCTTGGTCTCTTTTTGTTGTCTTATTGTTCTAGGTAGAACTTTGAGTACAATATTGAAGAGATATGGGGAGAGGGGACAGCCTTGTCTTGTTCCTGATTTTAGCAGAGTCACCTTGGGTTTCTGTCCATTTAGTTTTATGTTGGCTGTTGGTTTGCTGTTTATAGGTTTTATTATGTTTAGGTATGTTCCTGTTATCAAAGGCTCTTTCAGCTTCTAGTGAGATGATCATTTGATTTTTGTTTATCAGCTTGTTTATATGGTGGATTAAATTGATAGATTTTTGTATGTTGAACCATCCCTGCATTTCTGGAATGAAGCCTACTTGATAATGATGGATGAGTTTTCTGATGTGTTCTTGGATCCGATTTGCCAGTATTTTATTGAGTAGTTTTGCATCAATGTCCATGAGGGAAATTGGTCTGAAGTTCTCTTTCTTAGTTGTGTCTTTGTGTGGCTTGGGTATCAATGTTATTGAAGCCTTGTAAAAAGAATTTGGCAAAGACCTTTCTGCTTCTTTTCCATGGTATACTTTGAGGAGAATTGGTCTAAACTGTTTGAATTTCTGGTAAAATTCTGCACTGAAGCCATCTGGCCATGGGCTTTTTTTGGTTGGGAGACTTTTGATGACTGCTTGTATTTCCTTAGGTGTTATAGGTCTATTTAAATTGCTTGTCTGTTCTTGATTTAATTTTGGCAGGTGGTATCTATCCAGGAAGTCTTCCATTTCCTTTAAATTTTCGAATTTTGTGGAGTACAGGTTTTCAAAGCTATGACCTGATGATTCTCTGGATTTCCTCATTGTCCATTGATATATCCTCCTTTACATTTCTGATTTTGTTAATTTGCATGTTCACATTCTGCCATTTGGTGAGTTTCAATCAAGATTTGTCTATCTTCTTGATTTTCTCAAAGAACCAACTCTTTGTTACATTGATTCTTTGTATTGTTTTCCTAGTTTCCGCTTTATTGATTTCAGCTCTCAATTTGATTATTTCTTGGTGTCTGCTCCTCCTGGATGAGTTTGCTTCTTTGTGTTCTAGAGCTTTCAGCTGTGCTGTGTATTCTCTAGTGTAACTATTCTCCAGTTTCTTCATGTGGGCACTTAGTGCCATGAACTTCTCCTGTAGTACTGCTTGCAAAGTGTCCCATAGGTTTGGGTATGCTGTGTCTTCATTCTCATTGAATTCCAGGAAGTCTTTAATTTCTTTTTTTATTTCTCCTTTGACCTTGGAGTGGTGCAATAGCGCATTATTCAATTTCCATGAGTTAGGAGGGTTTCTGCAGTTTGTGTTGCTGTTGAACTCTAAAGCATGGTGGTCTGATAAGATACATGGAGTTATTCCAATTTTTTGAAGCTGCTGAGGTTTGCTATGTTGCCAAGTATGTGATCAATTTTTGAGAAGGTTCCATGTGGCACTGAGAAGAAGGTATATTCTTTTTTGTTTGGATGGAATGTTGTATAGATGTCTGTCAAACCCAATTGGGTCATAACTTCTATTAGTGTCTTTGTTTCTTTCTTAAGTTTCTGTCTTGTAGTTCTGCCTAGTGGTGACAGTGGGGTGTTGAAGTCTCCTACTATAAGTGTGTGAGGTTTTATGTGTGGTTTGAGTTTTAGTAATGTTTCTTTTATGTATGCGGATGACTGTGTGTTTGGGGCATAGATGTTCAGAATCGAGACTTCATCTTGGTGGATTTCTCCTGTTCTGAATATGAAATGACCTTCTTCATCTCTTTTGATTGATTTCAGTTTAAAGTCTAGTTTGTTAGATATTAGGATTACTACCCCTGCTTGTTTCTTGGGACCATTTGATTGGAAAATCTTTTCCCAACCCTTAACTCTGAGGTAATGTCTGTCTTTGAGGGTGAGGTGTGTTTCTTGTATGCAGCAGAAAGATGGGTTCTGTCTTTGAATCCATTCTGTCACCCTGTGCCTTTTTATGGGCAAGTTAAGACCATTAATATTGAGGGATATTAATGACCTTTGATTGTTCATTCTCCTTTAATTTGGAATGGTTCTCGGTGGAACTGTATGTGGGTTTCCACCCCTTTTCTCTTTTGGGTGTTGGTAAAGTGGGATTATCTATTTCCTATGTTTGTCTGGTTGCAGTTAACATCCTTGACTGGAGTTTTTCTTCCAGAACTTTCTGTAGCGCTGGGTTAGTGGATATGTATTGCTTAAATCTGGTTTTGTCATGGAATGTCTTGTTTTCTCTATCTATAGTGATTGAAAGCTTTGCTGGGTATAGTAGTCTGGGCTGGCATCCTTGGTCTCTTAGTGTTGGTAGAATATCTATCCAGGACCTTCTGGCTTTCAGAGTTTCCATGGAGAAGTCAGGTGTGATTCTGATAGGTTTGCCTTTATATGTTATTTGATCTTTTTCCTTTGCTGTTCTGAGTATTCTTTCTTTATTCTGTATGCTTGGGGTCTTGATTATTATGTGGCAAGGGGACTTTTTTATGATCCACTCTATTTGGTGTTCTGTAAGCTTCTTGTATCTTTATTGACATGTCTTTCTTTACATTGGGAAAGTGTCTTCTATGATTTTGTTGAATATGTTTTCTCTGTCTTTGAGTTTGATTTCTTCACCTTCTTCTATACCTATTATCCTTAGGTTTGGTCTTTTCACGGTGTCCCATCTTTCCTGGTTATTTTGTGTTAGGGATTTGTTGGACTTCAGATTTTCTTTGATTGATGAATCTATTTCTTCTAGTGTGTCTTCAGCACCTGAGATTCTCTCTTCCATCTCTTGTATTCTGTTGGTTATGCTTGCATCTGTAGTACCTATCTGTTTCCCCAGTTTTTCAATTTCCAGCATTCCTTCAGACTGTTTTTTTTTATTTTCTCCATGTCAGCTTTTAATCCTTGCATTTTTTGAATTGTTTCTTATAATGTTTTCTTCGTGTTTTCCTCCCTGTCTTCCATTTGTTGGAATTTTTGGTTTGTTTTTTCTTCTATTTCTTGCATTTTGTTTGGTTTGTTTGTTTTTTTCTTCCATTTTTTAAGGGATTGATTTTTTTCACATCCTCTTTGAGAGCTTCTATCATTTTCATGAGGTTGTTTTTAAGGTCATTCCCTCCTGCTTTGTCTGTATTGGGGTGTTCAGGTATTACTGGTGTAGAATCTCTAGACTCTGGTGGTGCCATATTGTTTTTGTGTTGCTGAGTATGTTCTTATATTGCCTCTTCCCCATTACTTTTTGCAGTGGGTATAGAAAGAGTCTCTTCCTCTCCTGGTATTTAGGTGATCAGGGTTCCCTTTTGGTGGTTGTAAGCAAATCCAATACTCTCTGGCCTCTGCTGTCTGTCCTCTGCCCTCTGCCCTGAGTGTGGGCAGAAGTGGACCAGCTCTCTCTCAGGCTCCTGGTCACTTGGTTGTCTGTATGGGTGTGCAGGAGGAGTTGATCTGGCTGCAGTTCCCAAGCCAGGGAATCCGAGAGAGGGTGAGCTGGATGAAATCGGGTCTAATATGGGGACCAGGTGCTCACCTCAGCCCTCTGCCCTGAGTGTGGGTCGAAGTGGACCAGCTCTCTCTCCTAGAATATAATTTCTTAAAGTACATCCTTAAGATTCTGTTAAGTTCCTGTGTCTATTTTATTTTATTAATTTGGGGTTTCTTTCTTATTCTTTGGTTAATTTGACAGACACTTTGTCAATCTTTTTTTTTGTTTTTTTGTTTTTGTTTTTGTTTTTACGAGACAGGGTTTCTCTGTATTGTTTTCGAGGCTATTGGTACAGCCTGGCCTTGAACTCACAGAGATCTGCCTGCCTCTGCCTCCCGAGTGCTGGGATTAAAGGCGTGCACCACCACCACCGCCCAGCTTACTTTGTCAATCTTTTAAAAATCTTTTTATTGTCTTGTATCTTCTTTTCATGTCTATTTCATTAGTTTTGGCCCTAAGTTTGATTATCTCCTCCCTTCTAGTATTTTAAGGGTGTTGTTTGTTCTTATTTTTCTGACACCTTCAGGTCTATCACTAAATTGTTAACTTGAGATCTTCCTAAATCTTGGAAGTAGGTCTTTACTGTTATAACTTTCTCTATTAGTTCTGCCTTCATTGGGCCACATAGGCTTAGGTATGTTGTGTTTTATTTGTATTTAATTTTAGAATTTTTTTGTTTTGTTCTTGGTTCCTTCCTTGGTTCAGTTATCATTCAATAATGTATTGTTCAGTTTCCACTGATATGTGTGTATTTTGTGTGAGTTCTATTGCTACTGGTATTAACTTTTATTCCATTGTGGTCAGACAAGATTTTGGAATGTTATTTGAGTGTTCCTATATTTGTTGAGACTTTTTTTTTTTAGTCCTAATATGAGCTGCTGAGAGGAAGATAGATTCTTTAGCATTTGGGCAGAGTATTCTATTGGTAGGCCCAATTGATTTATGGTATCATTGAACTCCAGCATTCCTGTTTAATTTGTTTTATAAATTAGTTGGAGAGTGGGACATTGAAGTTACCCACTACCATTCAGAGTTATTCTCTAGTTTTACAGCTAGTTGAGTTTTTAAAATGAAAATTTGTTCACTTGTTTTTAGTGTGTGTCTTCTTAGAACTGCAATATCTTCTTTGTTCTTTTGATGAGTATGAAGTGCCCTTTCTTGTCTTTTCTAATTTTGTTTTAAAGTCTATTTTGTGAAATATTATGATTAGCTACAGCTACTTGTTTATTTGGATCCATTTTTATCCTTTTGCACTAGGTTGCTATCTATCACTGGCATTGATGGGCGTATTGTATTTCTTGAAGGCAGCAATAGACTGCATCCTATTTTCTGATCCAAAGCAGCTTCTCAGTTTTTATTGGAAAAATAAGAGCATTAATTATTCAGAATTATTATCGACAGATTGTGTTAATTCACATTTATTGATTTTTGTGCTATTTTTCTTTGACCTTTTTTGATCTACTGTGCTGGTATTGTTTATTTATTCTCTGTGACATCCTGAATATGTGTATCCTTCTCCTAAGGCTAGGGTACTCCTTAGTCACGAATTCCCTTAGTCTGTGTTTGTTGTGAAAGCATTTTATTTCTCTTTATATTTTATCAGATAGTTTTGCTGAATATAATAGTCTGACTTGACAGCTGTGGCCATTCAATATTTGGAGTTCATCTTTCTGACTTTGTACGTTCCTGGAAATAACCAAGCACTATCCTGTTCAGCCTGACTTTGAAAGTTGACCTTTCTCTCCTGTAACTTTCAGCGTGTTGTCTTTAATCTATGTTTTTAATGTTTTAACTATAATTACTATAGGCATCTTCCTTCCTTTTTCTTTCCTTTTGGAGACCAGTAGGCCTTTTGTAACTGCAATTCTTTGTCTAGATTTGGAAAGTTTTTGAATGATTTTACTTCAACTATCTTCTCTGTCTTTGATATGGTATTCATATCCTTCTCTGCCTGAGGGTTATCCCTTTGCATGATGCCTTGAAACTGTCTCGTATTTTATTCACATATTGAAAAACATCATATTGACCTTTATTAGTTGATCCAGTTTCTCTACTTTGGCTTCCAATCCTAAGTCTCTGCTTCCCACTTAACCTATTCTGTTGGTGAGGCTTCTCACTGAGGCTTTTATTTGGCTTATTGAGTTTTCCATTTCTAGCATCATTTCAGTTTGCCTGTCTTCAACAATTCTATGTCTTTATTGAATGCTATTTTTATGTCTTCTATTGTCTTCCTTATTTCAGCCATCTCTCTGCTTTGTTTTCCTGTGTTATCTGAGAATAGTTGTGACTATGTTTTGAATGCTGTGTCTGAAAGTGCTCCTAAGCCATTGTCATTGTAGTCAATGCCTATGAGATTAGTAATTTCTGGAGGAGACATGTTGTCTTGGGTTTTCATACTGTTTCAGTTTATACTAATATTTATGTGTTTGGAATTAGTTAGTACAAGTATGGTACTGGGGTGATTTCTTGCCCACCTGTGCCTAGAGCTAGGGAACATATAGAAGTGTGGTCAGAGAGTTCAGGGTTAGGGAACCCTTACAGATATGTGCCAGGACAGACAAGAAATACAGACAGAGTATTCAAGGCTTGATGAATCTTGTTTGTTGTGGAGCTGGGTAGACAAGGAGGTGGGGACAAAGTCAACTTGTTGACTTCTAATAAATGCATTTCCTTGGCAGTAACTGAACTATGGTTATTCACCAGACAATGATGTTTGCAAATATGCTATGTAAAATCTAGAATGCTTTCAACAAGCTCATGCATTATTAATAAAGAGGTAGTCCAGTATTCCTAATATCTCTGAATATTGAGTAAGCTGTTAAACTCAGTGCAGCAATAATATTCATGATGCATAATTGAAAAACTGATTAAGGAACATGTCACATTAAATATAGTTAATATAGAAGGGATCTTGAATTACTATTATTTCATGTATTTCTTAAAGATGTACCATGCCTCAATGTGTTGTTTTCCTAAATTTATAATGCAACATCTGGTCCCTTGAAGAAGCTCAAGAAATATATATGGAAGTACCAAGTGAATCTGTTAAATAATTCTGCACGCATTGAATTTACATTTTCCATGAGCTGTGAATCTCATGTGTGCTCCACTACATTTGTACATTTTCTGTTGTAATACCAGGCAGAAACTTAACTCTACAACCAAACTCAGAACTGGCTTTGTCTTTGTCTTTGCTAGTCATCCTAGTCTGAGACCAAATAATCTTGTGTTGAGGCAATACAGCAGTGGCTATTGGCAAACTTGTTAGCGATGACTAATACTGGTTTTATAACATCAAAAGAACAAAGGATATCTCATTTTGTCCCTATTTTAAGAGCAATATTCAGGATGCAGCATACCTGAAAGTAATAGTCTTCATTGTTAGGAGGACTACCTCAGGCCAGTCAAGAATGGAATATTTGACTGTGGTGAGTTTATTTTCCATTCTGCTGCTTTTGCTCAGCACACATACAGAGACAAGTCCTTCACTGCTAATAATTGGAACATAAACTTCAAGTTGGGGGACTCATGTTTTGATTTATTAAAGAAACATTTTCCATGTGAGAAACAGAGATAAATGAAACTATTGCTTGTTCTACCTGGAAAAGATTAGTATTGCAGTCATGAAACTACAATTCATACAATTCTAGGTTGGGCTGGTTGTTCCAGGATCACTTAGAAAATTTAAACCACAACAGAAAATAAAGCCAAAAAATAGAAGGAGAGGAGTAAAAGTATGAAAAGAAGGATGAGATTGAGAAGAGAAAGGAAGAGAAAGAAAGGAAAAGAAAGGAGAAGAGAGAAATCTTGGCTTCCATTCTTCTCTTTGAGGATGTCTGTCAAAGCTCTCTTGATGACTCATGGGTCTGACCATCTTCACTCCAATACCTACCCTTTGCAGTGGGGAACATTAAAGCTACTTATGTCATTGTTTCTTCTGAGCCTCCCATTTAAGATTTTGTCACCTTAATTCTTATGCACATTAATTCAGTGTGAATTTACTAATTCTATGCTAATTGTACTGCTTGAGGTGACTAGATTTTATGCTTTTCTCTGGTTCTTTAACCTGAGTTGTGTTCTGTTCAAAACCTGTGTTGGGTCTGTTTGATTCCATGATTCAATGTTCTAAACCTTCAGTCTTTGAAGTTGAAGGAGCTACCCCAGCTCTCTGAAACCAAATTCACATAAAAATATATCAACAAATAAACACAGAGAGCATACAAGTTGCAGGGCAGTGGCACCAAGACCTAACCCAGGGGCATGAACTGACTTTTTGGAGCCAATTGCCTATGCTAAGATACCTTGCTCAGCCTTGATAATAGCAGAGAGGGGCTTGGTACTGCTAGACTTTCGACTCTCTAAAAACAGTCTTACCCCTTCTGAGGAGTGGATGGGAGTGGGTAAGGGGGAAAGCAGGGGTGAGGGCAGGAGGAGGGGAGGGAGGGGGAACTGGGATTGGTATGTATTAAGAAGACTATGAGAAAGAAACTAGGCAAATAAAAGGAGAATTTTGCCAGGGGAAGTTGAAGGTGTTTTGAGAATGCATAACCAGAAAACATAATCAAGACTGAGGCCAAGAGGAGGCTTCTCAAAGGTGACAGTCAGAAGATAAGATGAAGAGGTATTGGCTGCATGGAAGACAGAAGAGGAAGAACATGGCAGCAAAGTAGGGAGATCTTCCAAAAGCAGAAACAGTTTTGCGGAGTTCTAGCAGTCTAGACATTGTGTTCAGAAACTGCATTTGACCAGAGCTGGAAGAAGCTTATTATTGCTGGAAAGGGTGCAGAGGAGCAGAAACGCTCAAGGTAGGAAGTCTCCAGATGGAGAAAAGCCACAAAAACCCCATTAAAGTCTTTGGATTTTATCCTACAGCATTGCTAAGCCACTGAAGTTTCCCAATCCCATAAAAATGATCTAAGGATTAAAACCCAGCTATAATATAAACAGGTTTATCGGTTTCAGGATGCTTTGATGGCAGTGTTAGTGATGGATTGGGTTGGATTGCGCTTGGAGGCACAGAGGCCAGTTAGGAGCTGATTTCATTTGGAGACTGGAGCTGTGTTATTCACCCTTGTATTTTCAGCACCTAACACATTGCCAGGTACCTAATATGGATTGAAAACACTTTGCTTGAGTAGATGTGGAAATAAATGTTCACTGGGAGCAAAACATCCCCCAAATATTTCTTGCTCTTTTTCGGCTTTTTGGTTCAAGCCTTTTCCTTCCTTGGATATGCATATGTTTTTCCCGTTTCTTTCAATGAATGCCATGTAAAGACTTTTAACTTGAAGAGAGGTGCTACTTAAATTGTTCTCTGACTACACAATTACAGAAGCGCTTGCATTGTCCTTAAAACTTTACAGATTTATACAATGCCACAAGTCTGTTGTTCCACGTGGAGTACTCTTCAACCATTTCGTAATTTAGCTTTTAAACTATTTTAATATTTAAAAATATTATAATATCTATTTTATACTAAAATCTAGGGTGAGAGGACTTCTTTCATGGCAATTCTTTCCAGGAAATATTAATAATAATTTTAAAATATCCATACCAGTCAACTCAGAAATATTTTTAATTAATTTAAAAATTTTTAAATGAATACATAGTTACATCATTTCCCCCCTTTCCTTTCTTCCTTCCAACACCTACCATGAAACTCCCTCCCTTGTTATCAGTCAAATGAATGGCATCTTCCTCTTAACTATTGTTATATATATGCCAAGAAGTTTTTCTATTAAGAGTCTCTGCTAAACAGAGAGGGAGAAGTTGACACAGGACCCCACTCCTAATAAAGAAGCACTTTAGAACTGATATATACTGGCAAAGAGAAAACCAGTTTTCTCCAATGAAGTCTTACTGAGTATATGAGTATGTTAGCTACACTTCAGACAGACCCCATTCCCATGGGTAGTTGGCCAACACAAAATCAACTCCATGGTATTTTCATGGACTTTCTGTTTCATTTTGCTTTATTTGAACATTTTTTGGTCTTATTTGTCTTTTGCCTATTTGTTTTTATTTTTATTTGTGTTTTTGAAGGGTTTTGTTGTTGTTGTTGCTGTTTGTTTCTTTGTTTTTGAAAGCGAGAGAAAAACAACATTAAGTTTTTGGATAGGAGAGGATCTGGGAGGAATTGTGGTAGGTAAAATGGTATTCAAAACATATTGTAAGGAGGCCTTGGCAATCTATGGGGCCTCAGGTAGTAGGTCAATATTTATCCCTGACATACGAATGGACTTGAGGAGCCCATTCCACATGGAGAGATGCTCTCTCATCCTGGACACAGGGGAGGGCCTAGACTAATGCGGAAATATTAAGATACAAACAATAGGATTTCCTATGATATTTTATTGCGAGAGAAATCACTTATGTGAGAAGCCAAAAAGGGCGAGAAACAAAGGTCCAAACACTGCTCTTCAGGCTGCAACTGGAACCCAAAGAGAACGTGTCTCCTTATCTCCCCCCTCCAAGTTCTACTATGTAACTATGAATACACCCAAATGGGTGTGGTCAGCACTACGGATACATAGACCTCTCCCTACACTATACCCTGCCCTGGATGATATGACAGACTTTGGAGATCTCCCATGGAGGACCTCACCCTCCCTGGGGAGGGGAGAGAGGATAGGGTGAGGGGTTGAGAGGGTTGCTAGGGGGCAGGGGAGGAGGGAAGGGAGAGGGAGCTGGGATTGACCTGTGAAGCAAGCTTGTTTCTAATTTAAATAAAAAAAACAAAAAGTAAAGACTTTCTAGAATTGATTTTAAAAAAAACCTAAAACATATTGTACAAAATAATTTTTTCAATAAAAATTAAGAAATAAATTCTCTGCTAAGGCAACTGTCAGAAACAACAATAGAATGAATAGTAAGATGCATTTATCCTTGCTTTTAGAGCTCTAAGAAATCAGAGGCCATCTTAGTCAAACATGGGGATGAATGTTAAAGAGATCATGCTAAATTCACATATAAAATATTATTTAGAAATATGATTGTGATGGAAAGTAAAAAAGAGTGGCAATTGAAAAGCTAAAATTATAATATAGTCATGTGGATTTTCTCTGTATTTTTTTCACACTGATAATATAGTTAAACCACCAGAAGAAATATTATGTCAAAGCACAATTATTTTCTATTTTTCCCTACTGCAGACTGGCTGAGTTGGCAAGTAGGACTAGCATTCCATTCAGAGACTGCTCCACACACCTTCTTGGCAGCTGATGCAAAGGAGAAGAAAGCTTCCAAGTTGGGAGGCAGTAAGATGGCTTTCTTTTCCTCTCCTGGTCTTGAGGCCAACCTTTGGAAGGTTGCCATCCTCATAATGGAATGAGCCAAGACTGTGAGCCACCTGTCTAAGCATTGGGCTGCTCACTTCTGATTTACTTTCTGTGGATGTTGAGAGAAGGGAAACACTGGCAGGATGTGGCTATGGTTCAGGGTGACAGGATTCTAGATCTCAGACCTGCCAGACCGTCTCTCCCTTCCCTTCCAGCCATCGCCAGTGCTCTAAAAGCAATCACTGCTGGTCAGAAGAGCACCCCTTTCTCCTCCCTGGAGAATTGTGTTAGACTTGGTTCTTGTCCTTTTTAACTGCATTGGGATATTCCCATAAAGTGTTAACCAGGGATGGCCTGGCCTATGTTGATGGGAGAACTGTTATCACATCTCATAAATGTCACTGAGAAAAGATCCTGAAGTGCAGAGTATATCATGACTATGCCTTTAGTGAGGAAAAACTTGTCTAATGTGAAACAGCAGTAGAAACAGTCAGATGTGTGAATTTCTGCTAACAACAATTTCTTCATCTCAAAGAAAGAAGAGAGCCAACTCTCAACTGGCCTTTCTTGATGGGATCTTAAGAGTTGACAGATTTGGTTTTGTGTCTCTCCTCTGCCACATTCCTCAGCTCCTGAGTATAGACTCTTCTTGGTGTTTGGTGGTCAATCAGGAAGAACATGCAGAACTCATACTTGGCACTGGGTTGAGTTTCAAGACTGACATATTGATTGATTCCTTAGAGTCTCACAATAATCCAATGGGATGGTCACTATCATGGTCATCACTTCAGTTTGCAAATGTAAATTCTGAGGCATAAAATGAGCCACTGACCAAAGTTATATAGCTATTAATTAAAGAGAAAGATGAATATTCTGGCCCTGACCTCTAATTAATACATGAAAATGCTTAGAGCAGTAGCTCCTATGTTGTTAATATAGAGTAAATATTAGCTGCTATTAACTTATTTTAACAATTTTGACAGTGTCCAGCTTCATGTTCAACCCATTTTCTCAGGGGAACCAAAAAAATCTATCATCCATAAAAGAATCATTGTTAGGCGTCTTTGGAAGGTCTGTGGCTCAAGGAAATTGAAGTGATCTAACCGTGGACTCTCATGTATGATAGGACATATCAAGGTGAGGGAACCATCCTCAACTCAACATCACAGTAGCCCTTCAATACTTCCTAGTTTCTTGTGTAAGGCAGGCCACAGCAGGGAGACAGAAGGGGGCAATGTTAAATGAAGACTATCTCCCACAGCCTTGAGGTATTGAGTTTCCTCATGATATCCACACATAATTTTGAGACTATATTTCTTACCTATTTTTTATGAGTTTGTCATTCCTTCATTAACTTCTTTTTACTCAATTTGACCAATTTTCACTGGAGTAAGGACTTTGGGATTGCTAAAAGACTAGGAGATAAGCAGGTGTTGAGTGCATTGCTCCCTCTGTTCTGACGCATTTGAGATGTTCATGGTGATAGATTCAAATTTTCTATAGAGCACAGGGGAGCACTGCCATGTGGCTTATTGGCTTATATGCCCTGAGAATAAGGAATTGAAAGGGCTTTGGGAGTTCTGTGGAATGATTATTTAAAGTGTCACAGATGTCAATGTATTGGGAAGCAGGACTATTGAACTGGAGTTCATAACCAAATGGTTTTGATTTTATAATCAAAAATCATTTTGAAAAAAGATTTTTAGTCTGCTACCACTTAAGACATCTAAAAGCAGTACAGCAAAATTTGACATCTTTTGTGCTTGTGGCAGATGTTTGGTTCTCCAAAGTAGCTGGTGGTTTTCCTCAATGTCATATTTATGCTGGGGCCAAGGTCGATGGTGAAGGAACTCTTTGATTTCCGGTTACAGTGCAAGAAAGGTAAAGCCTTAGAGGACCTTAAGCTAGCAATCAATGCTTTATGAGTGATACAAATTACTTATACTCAAAAATTATTCCCTGAACTAGAGACTCTAGAGACATACCCTTGAAAATGCCATTAGTTGCTGTAACTGTAGGGAAAGGCAGATAAAGACAGTTAGAGAATCACAGAGCTCTTGATAATATCAGATAACCTGATATTTGACTGGTATATTTCAGTTAAAGATGAAGAAGGAGAGGAAAGAACACCTAAGAACTGCTAGAAAGGATAATGAGAAAACTTAGCAAGGTATAGTGGATCATGCTTCTAATTCTATATCCTTCTGAAGCAGAAGGACTAATCTGAGCTACATGGTATGGTTCAGGACAGCCTGGATGAAGTGTGAGAATTGTCTTGAAAAAGAAAGCAAACAAAAAGTTACTCATCTCCAAGGGAAATAAAGTCATGTGGAATTTTGAAGTCATGTGTTGGAAGAGTCTTAAAAACAAGAATTTTGGCTTTTAAAAAAATAAGGTGTTGATTGCTAGTTTCTCTCTCTCTCTCTCTCTCTCTCTCTCTCTCTCTGTGTGTGTGTGTGTGTGTGTATGTGTGTGTGTGTGTGTGTGGTGTTTCAATGAAGATAAACTTAAAGCAAACTAAAGCTGTTTGTGAGCAAAAGGTGGTGGCAAGAGAATGAAACCAGGAAAGCTGCACCACCCCCATTCCTTCCCTCTGTGGTATTCTCTTCTTTCCTAATACAGTTTAAAAATCACAATTCTAGGAGCTTAAAACCACATCTAGTCTAATTTAATACTGGGGATATAAGAAGATATAAATGACAAGGATTGTCTAATTAAAAAGATAAGTTCAGATGGGGTAGAAACTAGAAGTGGAGTGTTCAATAATACAGCAAAAAGTACCTGGGTTCAGTGATGGCATATGATTGTAATTCAGGAATTAAAGAGAGAGAAGTGGGTGGGTCACCAATTAGAGACTACTCTGAGATGCATAGTGAATTCCTCCTTCAAAAATAAAAGTAAATTGGACCAATGAATTGTCTCAACAGAAGGCACTTCACATAAAGGCACTTAGTACTGAGCTGCTAGGCCCGATGACCTGAATTCCATCCCTGAAAGGCACGTGCTAGAAGGAGAGAATCAACTTCTGTAAGTTGTCATTCGATCTCCACATATGTACCTTGCATGTACACACACACACACAGATACACAGACACAGACACATACACACACACACACAAACACACACACACAAATAAATAGGTGAATACTAACAAAAATAAAAAATTTTAAGGCATAAAATACTAAGATCCCAGATTCTGATGTTGACAAGGGTGTGTGTATCTCAAAGAAATATTTAATCGATGGATGATTGGTTGAACTTGAGAGTTCATAGAAAACCAGACCCGAAGAAGACGATTTGTATGGGAGAGGGGAGATGCAATGGGGAAATGATGCTAATTACAAAGGAACAGAAAGAATTTTATAAAACAACACCCAAAGAAGGTTTGTTTGATGATATTTTATGATGTGAACTACTTTGGAGAAATACAAGTTTCTCATTAAATATTTTAGTTTTAGGTGGCAGATGGTTATCTTCAGGCATTTGTCATCAAATTCCTTGTACACAGTTGTAAATATGGCTCCGCTCCTGAGCAAAGTCTTGGCTGAAGCTGTAGCTTGGGAGCTACACATGACAATGAAAAATGAAGACAAATGAAGTGTATCTAGTTGGGATAGATAATCACAAATGTAAGTTCACACAATCTGAGTCAAAGAGTGCTCACCGAGTAGAAAATCTTGTCTGTAGTTTTGCTAAAACACCCACCAGTGACTACCAAGTTTGATGAAAATGAAGACAATGAGGAGAACTTCTCAACAAAACCTCATGGACTAGGGTACACTGAAAATCTTAATTTTTTGTTCTGGTGGCTTGGATGGCAGTTTTTCTTTACAGTCCTAAATAAGTAATTCAGATAACTTGTATTTTTCTTCTTATTTGAGGTCCCCAAATAATTTTATGTATATTGAAGCCATGATTGAAATCTAAAGCAGAGTAGTTAATCTCCATAGTTAATATAGTACTTGAACTTGTAAGGAAGTGAGATAGAAAAACAAACAAATGAACCAGGGATAAAGAACCCATTTATATATCCCCATGGATTTAATGACCAAAGACCCCCAAGTTATCTAGTATTCCATTTTTTTCTCATAAGGGACCTGTCCTCATTCCTCTCCATCTTTTTAAATGGGTTGAGGGCAAAGAAATCTTGTTACCCTCAACGTTTAGTTCCATGAATATGGGGAGTAGAGGAACGGACTCCAACTTTCACAAGTGTCCATTTGAGTAAATGTTCCAATATTTACATTCTAACCTGAAAGCTTCTATTGACTCATGCAAGACAATGGAATAATTGATTTATTGGTGAATCCCAGGAAAATGACATGGAGTTCCTGAAGATGTTTCTGTGTCCACTATGTCTCTTAATTATTTTTTCTTTCCATATTGTATATATATATATATATAAACATATATATGTATGTGTGTGTGTGTGTGTGTGTGTGTGTTTGTCAACTGCACACATTTATTCAGTGACCAAAGCCTGTTTAGGAGGCTACCACCTATCTAGTTATTCTTGTCACAGAGAACTCTTCAGGGGTACATCTTTTCATCCTGTTTGGTTGTTGATGGCTAGCTGCAAAGTTCCAGGCCCAATTATTTTGTCAGGAATTTTCCTTTTGGATTAATTAGAACTCATTTTACTCTACTGCTGTTTCCAGGACCCATTTCCCAGTGAAAAGTGATAGAACCAGAGATTAGGAAATCTTAACACCAAGGTGATGCACCATAAGTTGGTATCCCATGAGTCATTCACAATAGTACCAACTGGCAGTGACTGCCTGTGGGAAACAGAAGGCAGGTTTCTACTACAGCACATACTTCTGACCTTAGGTGTCAAATGATAAATAGCTTTCAGGTCACAGAGCCTGGGACAACCAACGAAAATTTAATTTTCATGGAGTCTTAGATTATTAAGTAGCTTGTACAATATTGGAACTTGTCCCTTTGTTGGGGATCAAGCTATGAGATTAGACCCATGGGGACAGTTGGGAAGCTGAGGATATCAGTTATGTACCTCCAAAGTATGTGACCATTGTACTGAAGAGAGCACAATGGCCTGAATCCAAAACGCTCACAATCCTGCCTCTGAGATTAACCCAGCTGGGCCATCTTGGTCTCTTCACATCATGCCTTGTTGATGTAAAATTAAAGGTTTGAATCCAAGGTAATTGATTATTTTCATATTATCTTTATCATTTCAAATTAATGTAATTTTTGGATTATTTAATGTAATATGAACCCTCAAAAGGTTTATACTAAGCATCTAAATCTCTACTAAGAACTTTGCATATATTACCTCATTTAATCCTCAAGTGGCATTATAAAGAGTATTGATATTTCATAAAAATGGGAAACCAGGTATCAGAGAGATTAAGTGATTAGCTGCACAGCAAACATGGGTAAAGCTGGGATTTTAACTCAGTTTGGGCTTCAAGACTCATACTTTTATCCTCTAATGCATATTCCTCTAAAACTACCACTCTATTCAACATAATCCTTGGCTCTTGTCCCAGTCATAGCTAGAGAGCTTTTATTCTTTTTAAGAATAATGTTCTTAATAGTGGCAAGTATGCACTTTGAACCCCTGCTTATTCTTTGAATCATCAAAATGCAGAACTGCTATTGACAAATAATGCTCTTAAATTGCCATGTTATTACACCTTAAGAGATTCCTTGTGGGAATATTCTGGCAACAAAAAGACCAACATCTCTTTGGCTCTAAGGCCCCATGTCTTGATTTAGTCTGTGTCCAGGACTCTCAGGGAAGCTCACAGGGGGATAGCATTGCATCTCCTCACAGGCAATTCCCTAATCCAAGGGGAAGAGACACCATTTAAGGGAGAGTCTGTTCTTCAGAGTCTGTCAGTAGTTGACCATCTGATTTCCTTTGAAACCTTTGTATATGCACATCTGTTTCCTACAGCTAGGCTTGAGGAGGCTTTTTGATCTAACAAATGGTTGGCTAATCTGTAATTTGTTTGTACTATAAGTCATGTCTCTTAATTAAAGACGGCACTACACATCTCTTTGAGCTGTACAGCTTACTGACCATAGTGTGCCTCACAAAACAGCTCAACAGTAGAACACTGAATTCCTGTTCCTAGCACACCCAGACCAGCCTTCACACACCCAGACTCTAAAGACTCCCAGTGTGCTAGACACTGAGATGAGTCTGAGTTTTAAAGATCTTCCAGCCAACTTTCTGTCTGTCCATTGGATATCTTCTACTTCTGTGATGCTCTTTTCAGACTTGACCTTCATGGACCTTTACCCACGCCTATACCTCCTCAGCAAAGGTGGGTGCTGACTGAACTACAGTTGAGCATTGGTAGTGGTACTCAGGAGTATCTAGTTTTGAAGGAAATAGATGTGACTCAGCTATGAAAATTACATTTTGGCTTTCAAGCCACTATATAATTTTTGAACCAATGGAGAATAAAGTAAATATTATTTTAGGTCTAGTAAAGATTATTAATACTATGCTTGGGAGAAAAATTCCATCTTGGTGACTGGTTAAAATAAGCTCTCCTGGATATAAATTTTCTCCAAAGTGCTCATCTCCTCCACGATAATATTACATATTGTTTTTATGTGCTCCATCTCATTAAAATAAATATTTCTCAGTGATTATGAACAGTGAACATGAAGATTTGTTCTGTCAACTGAAAACTGCCGAAGAGTAGCTTCATTTTTTCTCTTCATCAGATCTAGCATCCCTTGATCATTACACTATCAGGCCGACCCTGTGCCAGTTACTTTATCTGTCATAATACCAGTTATGGTCTTGGGTTCAGAGAATTATGATAGTGGTTTGCAATGATGGCAAGGATTCAATTAATGGGCAAAACTATCTAGCAAACATGCTGCCTCTCAACCTTTTTACAACGACACAGCATGGATTTATTAATGTGAAAGAAACACGCGCTACACACTACACCAGAATGTGTGATGGATAGGAAGGCAGAGGAAAAGGCATATGCGACGCTGTCGAAATAAGCTAAACCTGTTGGACTCCTACAGCCCTCAGGAAGAAGGCCTCAGGTTCAGTTTACCTGTTTGGTGAGTTCCTTCAGGACCTGATACAGGAACAAGAAGGCATCGATGATTTTGTTGGGGTGGCCTTCTCACGACCTTCTTATCTCACCATGCAGAATTACTGTTAAATCACCTCTTCTCCACCATCTGCTGAGCTGGAGTCACTGGTGAGAGGCTGAGCAAGGCTCTTCAGAGGTCCCTACATTACTGTAGATAAGAAGGCCTTGAAGAGGGAAGCAACAGGCAGGGATGTAAATGGCAGCGATTAACTTCAAAACACAAAGGGAACCCCTAGTGGGCTGAGCGAGTTAATGCATTTTCCCGGCTGCTATTTAATAAATACTAATTAAATCAGATGCTACTAATTTGAAACTCTTGTTTATTTGGACTGGACCTCACTAAACGCTCCTGCTATTCTGCCTTTGAAAGAGAGGGTTTTCTTAGCAAATTACCGGGGTAAACAAGATTGTAGAGAATTAAAGTGCTTAATAGAGTAGTAGAGGATCAATTTGGGAGAAAACAATTATTGTGCTAATTTTAAACCGTTCTTACCTGTTCATTAAAACAGCCCGTTAAGGACCCTGCCTCTCAGCACTTCCTTCTGTTTGCCTGAGTCATTATGCTTACAAGTGAAGAGAAGAAAAGAGTTAGGCTTCTTCCTAGACCAGCTGAATATGGAATGACAACATCTGTCTGTGGGCAGCCTCAGAGAGACATTTAAGAAGATCTTTACATGCCAGCCCCTTTGTCCTGGTGTTTAAAACAGGAGTCTTCAGAAGTAACGAGGTACTATACACAAGTTTCTAGAACATTCAGAAAGAGGAAGTCCTTGGTCATGATCACCCATACAGAGGCAAAAGCAGTTAAGATTTGTGACCAAGGACCATCTTCACACACATTACTGACTCCCTGGTTCCAGGCAAAAAAAAAAAAAAAAAAAAAAAAAAACAGGTGGCAAAAACCAAGCTAACCTTCAGAGGATGCCCTGGGCTCACTTGCAAGTAGAAACAAATACTTGTCAAATGTGCTCCAGGCCTAGCTAGACAGCTGCATGGTAAAGACATTTGCTGTCAAGCCTTGGGACCTGACATGGATCCCTGGGACCAGCTTGATAGGAGAAAAGCACAAACTCTGAAATTTGTCCTAAGAACTTTACACCTTCATTGTGTCACACAGCTACCCACACACCCAACACAATAAATAAATCCAATAAAAATATAAAACAATAAGTTCCAAAGAATTAAGCGAAAAATAATTTACAAATAACCTCCTATTTTCTGTTTATTTAAAATTTCAGTTCAAACTAAACTACTGCATAAAACATGGCTACTCTGGTCTTTTGGATGGTGACCATCTAACTCTAGACTGCAACTGTCATGGCTTTGTTATTTTGTTTATTACTGTGTGGACACAAATGCCAGCTACCCAGTGTTCATTAGTAACAAGAACGATGGAGGAGGAATGAGAAATACATAAGCAGTGTGCACCCACACAATGGCCTTCCAGGGAGCTGTACAGTGCTCTCCTGGAATCTGAGGAGAAGAGGGACTACAGTGGCATTCTTGTGACCTGCTGCACTGCACCAGATCATGTGCACAGTGAACTGCGACCTCATTCCTGTTAATCAACAGCACACATGGTCACTATCCCTGACTTAGTTTAATTGTTTTGTTTTTTGTTTTTTGTTTTTTGTTTTTTTGTTTTTCGAGGCAGGGTTTTTCTGTATTGTTTTGGAGGCTGTCCTGGAATTCGATCTGTAGATCAGGCTGGCCTGGAACTCATAGAGATCTGCCTCTGCCTCCCCGAGTGCTGGGATTAAAGGTGTGTGCCACCAACGCCCAGCTGTTTTTTTTTTTTTAATGAGTGTGTGCATTTGTTTGGGTTTTATGGCCCAAGAGTTAGAAGCATATGAGATTTATGACTAGCTTCATGTTTCTTCATACCTAAGGTAAGATTATAATGAATATATCTAAGAAAGTCCTGGGAGTACAAGAATGCTTTATTCTTTAAGTAAGAGTTGACCCACAGAGTATTGAAAATTGAGCCCTCCTTGGAACTTGCTGCACTAGTCTTGCATTTCTAGAATTGGGTTCTAAGGAACTCTGTTGGGAGCTGCTCAGAGTTGAGCTGGGAAAACGGATTGGATGGGAGTGTTTCTGTTCAAAGCCCCAGGGAAGGAGGGTACTCTCTGGAAAACTTTCAGGGCTTATCTACAAAATAAATGTTCCACGTGGGCCAGAAACAAAGAAGCTTGTCTACTTTGGTCACAGAAGTACTTTTCAGCCGTAGCAGCAGCTGGGACTCCTGGCCAAAGAGGGCCTGCCAGGATTCTACACTGAATTCCCCACCAGCATTGATTGGGAAGGCCTGGGCCAGTGTTCAGATGACCATATTCAAACTGGGAAATGGAGGAGGACGCAATAGTGTATCACTCAATGCCATGTGCACCTGGAAACCCACATGACCCAATTTTGGATTTGGATCACTGTATACATAATTGGTACAGATGAAATTGAAAATTTATCAATGACTGGGCCAAAGCATGTCAAGGTATTTGACCAGTTGTTATTCTCTGGAAGTGAATTTTCTGATGTCTTCAACACTCAGGTTGATAGGTAGAGGGAAGTTGATTGTCATTTGCAATGTAGGTGAGCATTATCTGATCATTTAAAGGCCTAGAAGGAATAAACATTGTACATTGAGGGCACACATATAGAATGCTTAAGTCACTGAGACTGTCAAAACTTCTGTGGCCACTTTAGGTAATTCATACATATATAAAAAAGATAGTGGTGAAAGATCTATTTATTTAAAAGCTAGCATGGAAAGAAAGTCTCTGACTTTGAAAACAGGACTCTTCATTGCCTTTATTTATATATTTTCAAGTCCTATTTTGTTTCACCAAAAACAAGAAAACAAAAAAGCATAAGCATGTACTTTTTTCCCTTCACACAAATACAAGAAAAACCATGGGTGAAACATAGACAAGCTAAAGCAAAGAAATTGATCTCAAGAAGTGGTAGAACAATGGTCACCTAGGGATGCCACCAACCATACTTCTGTAAGAAACCTGGATTGGCTGTGTAAAATACTATCTGTCTATTAGGTGTCAGAACTGGTTGTTTCAGCTATCTTATTTAGAGATATGAACAGGTTTTACAAAGCTAGCAGATTAATTTGTTAGTGCTGTAGCAATAAACTTCCCCAAATTGGAGGTTTAAAATAACATGACCGTATTCTTTTATAATGCTGGAGGCCAGAAACCCAACACCATGCTTGATAGGCTAAAAATCAGTGTCAGCAAGACTGGGTATGTTTTTGCTGGAACTCAATGGGAAATCTAGAGGCCTACTGCATTCCTTGGCTCACGGCCCTGTATCATTGTGCCCTGCAGGTCTGTCATCAGCATTCCTTACACCTCTCCATTTCCTGTCTGTCTCTTACAAGAACTCTGGAAATTACATTGGGTTCACTTACATTGTCAAAGAAAAGTCTCCCATCTCAAAATCCCTAACATAATCATAGCTGAACAAGTCTATTTTGCATAAATGTTGCACATTTCTGGGTCATGGTGTTGAATATGAATTTATTTTAAGATATATGTTTATCTTTTTATTTTAAGTATATGTGTGTACCATGTGTGTGGGTGCTTGGGAACCAGATCTTGGTCCTCTGCAAGAATATCTGGGACGATATGTTGTTTATGAGTTAATAAAACTTGCCTGGGGATTAGACTGCAAAGCAACCACACTAGTTAGTCATAGAAGCTGGGAAGAGGTGGCACACACCTTTAATCCCAAGGCTCAGGAGAAAGGCAGATGGATCTCTCTGAGTCCAAGGCCAGCCAGGGCTACAGGAGAGTGAATCAGTCTAAAAGAGAAACAGAGCTCACACCTTTAATGCTAGCACTAGAGAGTATATAAGAAGTTCAGTGCTGTCACAAAGAGGGGTCTAGGATTCTGAGTCTTGATGGAGAGTAATGCAGTCTGGAGATGCAATCTGAGGATTGCCTCTTCAGTCTCAGCATTGGTAGAGGTGAGAACTCTCTAGTGGCTGACTTCTTTGCTTCTCTGATCTTCAGCTTGAACACCAATATCTGTCTCTGGGTTTTTGTTGTTCCTGTTGCAAACAGCTTTTAATCGCTGAACCATCATTTTAACTCCCCTCCTCAAATGTGATTATATTCTAGGGTAATCATTATTACCAGCAGTGATGGGACTATGGTTTGAAGTGGGAGTACAAAGACCTCAGTGCACTGTTAAATTCATAACTACAATGAATGTTGTCTTATAAATAAGTGGCCTTACAATCAGGGTCTTTCTTAGTTAGAGTCCCAGGGTGCATAAAGCCAACATGGGCTCCAATTAAGCCACAAAGTATACAGAGTGATTAAGAGAAAGGATCAGAAGCCACTTCCAAATGTGTTGCTATAAACTCGGCATTGCTACTGCTTTCGTGGTGTGATAAAATAAAGCCCCTATCCATAGAACTTAATTCCTTTCCTACTGCAATCTGTGTGGTGCCCTTGGAGGTTCAAACCACAGTTGTGTTGCCATCATAGAGCCCATGTGCATTAGGCAGGAAAGCCAATCCTGGGTTGTTTTTTGAAAATGAACTAAGGATAATTTTGTTTGCTCCTTAGTTTGTTCAGGGACAATACAGCTTACGTACATTCAGAACTCAGTACACTATGTCCATAGGCAAACACAGGTAGTTTTGCAAAAAAAGAAAAAAGGCGAGTAAAATGGGATAACAATTTATGCTAAGTTATGTCTGAAGAAACATGGAGCAGAGGAGCTGCATGAATTGCTCAAGACATACGTTCACAATTAGTGGATCTTCCTTACAAGAGGTCTTTAGTAATTTGTATCTTCTTTAACCTCTTAGTCTTCGAGCTAGCGATAACTGTTTGCATGTAGTGGTATTTAATTGAAATGACATTTATATGTTATTGCCTCTCTTTGTCAAGACCTTCTTGAATCCTACCCTGATCCCTAACAGACCTGATTCTGCCCAGTAGAGTCAGCCTGGATCATCAAACACTATCAACTTCAGAGATATATGAGTATATATCGCATGTAATTTTGTGTGAGTGTTTGACACTCTCTGGCTTATAAGCAAAGGACACTATTGTGCTTTGTTTTTCTGAATGGGGATGTTACCAAAATAAGCATAATCCTGTATTTGCAAAACTGTTGCTATTAATCTAAATGTAAGACTATATTTATTCTGTTGAAAGTCATCTTGTTGTCATCGGCCAAGTGGTCAGGTCCTAATTAACTCAACATATCTACGTATGCAGAGAAATCTTTAAAGAATTACAGTTAACTCCAAACAATTTTAAATCAAAATTCTACTCTCTACATACCATCATAGATTTACCAACAAATAATGTCTACCTATATCAAGATAAAATTTACCACAAAGGGTAAGATATTTAGAAGTGTCTGGTTAAAAGTGAAATTCTATTACAAAATAGTGTTGATCAAATGCTAGAACTTAAGAAAAAGTCAGAGGAGAAAGTTATATGCTAATGGGAGAAGAAATTTTGAGGCATTATAAGCTACCTTCAAAGAAATTTAAGAAATTAATACACAAAATGCTTTGTGATGAGAAAAATGTTTTGTAAAACTGGGTAAATTATTCATGTTATTTTAAACAAATATTTACATTAGAAATAAATATTTAGCCAAAACTGTTGTGTGTACATGTAGTACAATGGATGAAAATGTAGTCAGCATTGCTATGTGAGACAATCATAGTTTGACTTCCAACCTGATTATTTTGAGGACTTGGGGGATTAGTAAAGATGCCTCTGGTGTGTCTGATAGTGTCCACAGGACTATGGGTCATCATGCTTGCTTCTTATGGATTCACCCATGCTTTATTGCGAGGTGGTAAGGAGTAAGGCTTAGTGGAAGAAGTAGGTACTGGAGTTGTGTCCTTAGAGCGATGTCTTATTGTGGTCCCTTCTGCTTCATATCTTCTATGAGAGGGTTTCTCTACCCTACTGTGTACTCCCATGGACATGATTAATTGTCTTTCTCCAGGCCAGGAACACTGAGCCAAGGACCACGTATTGAAGCCTCTGGAATTGGAAGCCCAAAAAATTCCTTCTTTTATTATGCTTTGTTGTATGTCTTTTTTTCCCCACAGCAATGACAAAGGTCTCTAATACACTGTGATTTTACAAATAAATTCACTGAGACTTGCAGAAAGCAAATAGCCCAGAAATGCAAAGTTAGTGAGCAGGAGGGATAGTGTCTGAAGTCCAAGATGACTGACCAAGTCCTTCCTCTACTCTGCCACCAATGTCTAGTTCAATATTCACATCTTCTGAGAGATGTTACAATTGATTTATGGATACTCTAGTCAGAAACAGACAGCAGAAGCACTGCTCAAAGTGTGCTTTGTCAGGGGTTGGGTACATTTTCAAACCCTTTGATAACTAATCTTTCCATTCAGTTCTCTTCCAAAAGAATGACTCAATCTTGGAAACTGGCTACTGAGATAGCCTGGGGATGCAGGCTCTGGAACAGTACTGGAAGGTGAGATTTATTTCACCATGACTAGCCTCTGGAGGATAAAGTTCATTAAATTTAATTTTGTAATGTTTAAATTGAGAAAATGATCACATTATATTTTATATCCCATGTGAGATAGAGATCCACACTTTATTGGGAACAAGAATGTTGTCACAGGGAAAATAAAATCCATTTTGGAATGAATAAGTTGAAATTAGTTTATTCATTTGCATATTTAACCTTTAAGCAATTATTACATATATATGAAGAATAGAAGAGATCCCTGCTTCATTTGTGATCTGAAGAAACACACACACAAACACACACCAATGGCATTGCCTGGGATGCTGTAAATTATGCTGTAAATTTCTCTCCAGTCAACTTTAAGTTGTCACCTAGGCTTTTCTCCATGTACTCTGCTCATCTGTCACAATGACGCACTGCTCTCACAATCTGCCATCTTCTCTATTACACATGTATGTCTGGCATACTCCCTTCCTCTAACATGTGTTTCAGAACTTTTACAGTATATCAGCCACTGGACCAAGTTCTCAGTATCCACATGAAGATCAGATGTCATGAATTTCACTATCTTGAACTGAGAGCCAATTTGTAGGGCTTAGCAACACACAGCCTACGTTATTTTCTTGCTGAGGTATTTTTTTTTTTTGAGTACTCAGGGTGAATGGTCATCTACCTTTTCATTCTGGCAGTTCCTATAGTAGGCTCCTTACAATAAGGAACATAATGGATCACAAAAAGGGCAAGTATTGTCAGAGCCTAATGTCATCTACTTTCAAGGTTTTGCCCAGTCCAAGTAAATTCTTTGAGAGGTGAGACTTGAAACAACCATAAATGAAAGAATTCTCAATCAGGAGACTGGATGATTACTTAAAAAAGATGGATCTGGGAGAATTGTGGGGGGGGGTAAATATGATCAAAAAATATGTTATTCAAAGTTCCCAACTAATAAATAATGAGAAAAAGTACAATATATTCATGAATCTAAACTACAGCTCAATTACAAATTTTCAGTTTGCTCAACACTTTCCAGAAATAAAAACTAAGAACTGTGACCCAGGGCAAGCAAAAGGAGTTTAAACAACACACTGTAGGCTGATCTCATCTCACAGAAAGAAAAACAGGTTTCCAGTTTTCTTTAACTGAATGTTTTACTCATCACATGTAGTGATATAGACATTCTTAAGAATGATTCGCTTTTTGTCAGGTTTCTTTTTGAAAGTTTATAGGATGAACCAAAATTCATCTCAATTGATTCTGTTTGGTGATTAAGTGAACAAAACAACCAGATGTGATCTTGGTGACACAAATAAATAGAATAATCCTAAGAGGTTCCCATTTTATAGTTCACTAATAGTCATTTGTCCCTCACTTGATGTTTTAAGAAGTTGACAAGGTCACTCACGCTTAATGTGGAACCACCATCAAAAGCCGTCCTTGACAAAGGCATTCTTGTCTGTCCCTTACTGATGTCTAGAGATGATAAAATTGCAAAAATTTTATTTGGGGCTTCAGAACAGAAATCTTCCTGCTTGGCCATCAAGGCCAACATATGACCCTGACTGTGCTTTGCCAATGAACTCAGTACTGTTCTCCAAGGATTTGAAATCTAGATGGTTCTGTTTTTCACTGTTCCTCACTTATCTTCCTAAAGATAAACAAAATGTGCTTAATTTCTTATCAGTTTGGTATATTTTTATCTATTTTTAAATGTAATATTAAACATTGAAAAGTATCTTGAGAGATTCATCTTTTGGTGTAGGTTGAATTTGTAGCTTAAGACAATGGGAAAAAAAACAGGTAGAACAGGGGAAAGAAAAAATAGAGTATAGAATCTAGTCTCTGACTGTCTGGGTTGTAGCCTTGACTCCTTTCTGGGTGTTGTATTTTCAGTAGGTAAATAAGGATTCTGCCTCTCTCTCTCTCTCTCTCTCTCTCTCTCTCTCTCTCTCTCTCTCTCTCTCTCTCTCATACACACACACACACACACACACACACACACACTCACTTTTGCCCAGCTCTTCCCCTCCTCCTCTCCATCTCTCCCCTTATAATGTTATTGGGGTTCAAACTCAGGCCTTTGCTTATGTTAGGTAATTGCTTTACATCTGAGCTGTATTCCCAGCAATTAGTTTTTGGAGGCAAGGTATTTCTCTGTAGCTTTTGCTGTCCTTGAAATAGCTATTTAGCCATGACTAACCTCAAACTCAAGTTTCTCCATCAGCTTCCCAAGTACTGAGTTTAAAGAGGAAGACCACCTTATAGCATACAATAACTTTGTTGCCCCCTTCCCCCATGGGGGTCTGTTAACCAGCTTGTGACTAGAAGCTTCTAGCAAAATACCTCTTGTCCCCTCCTCCCAGTCTAAATGCAAGTTCCTGTTTTCCCACCCATCCTTATTGTCTAAATTCAAGTTCCTGTTGTTAGCCCCTCCTTTTCCCAAGGGCCCTGGGAATGTGAGCTCCTGACCTTGGTAGACCTTGGTAGTTTCCACCATGCCTGCTATTGGTATTTAATACTCCACTCTTGTTAAAACAAATGCCGTTCTCCTTGTAAGAGTGAGCCTCTGTCTTTCCTTAGCCTTTCGCCCAGATCATTGTACAGTGTTGTAGCCCCAAAGCACCATAACTGAACCAGATGGAGGTCCCACCAAGATCAGGAAAGAAGGGAAACTGCTGAAGAATTACACTTGAATCCTGGCCAGCAAGTAAGGTAGGAGGGTGAAATTGGATAGGGGTATATTAGGGGTATGGTGTCTCCTCCAGTCTTCGCCAGCTCTACTGAGACCGGAAAAGCAAGGAGTCACTGAGGGGAAGCTCTTTCTGAAGGGCAGTTTTGAGTCAGCCCCTACAGAAAGCCAGCCAGCATTCTCATTAAGGTTAGGAGTGAGTATGTTAAACATGGGTGCTACTAGTTCCTACCTTCTTTTAGAGGAGCATTTGATCCAATTGTTAAAAACTTGGGGCACCAATATCAGGTAGAAGACAGCTAACGACTTCTTAAAAACTATGCATAAAGTCAGCCCTTGGGTTTTGGTCTCTGGTGATCTTCATTTCCTCAATTGGAACCAAGTTAGAGTGGACCCACAAAGAATTTTACATAAAGAAGGGCCAAATACCATACCAATTTTTACCTTTTCTCTGTGGTGTCTCGCTAAGGATGCGCTTATTAGTGATAATACGTTAGTGAAAGAACAGGTCAAAAAAGCTGAAGATGCCTTCATAGAGGCTCAGGATCAAGAGTCTGTTAGATCAATTCAAGCTTCCAATGCTTCCTCTTGTGGATACTCTCCCTCTTCTTCGGGGGATGAGACTGAGGAATGCAGAAAACCTCAAATTGAGAAAGACATCCTCAAATTAAAACATAAGCTTAAAAAAGGGACTAAGCTGTGTCCTCCTGCCTGTAATCCTAAACGTTCTGGTTCTCTCTGTCTTCATCCTCGGGGCAGGGGTTGGAGAAAGCATTCCCCTCTTGGCTTTGGGTATGTGGAATAGTTAAAGGAGGTGGTTGTTGTGTGTGGGTCTCATGCCCTTTTCACTCTGGCCCTTTTTGGATCCTTTGCAGCCTTAGTTTGTGCCCCTGGTGATTGGCAGCAATTTTGTCATGCTGGCTGTTGGGTGGGGGATTGTTTGGCCTGGAGGGGTGAGTGCTGGGAACTGTGTGGCATGTTGCAGCACAGCTGCTGGTTTCCCTGGTGGGAATTTGGAGGTGTGGCTCTGGGCCAATAGGTTCTTTAGGACACAGCTGTTTATGCACAGACCTCAATGGCTGCTGGAGACACATTTGGGGATCTTCCAACCATCTTCGGGCTGGCTGGCTTGTGGGTGACACCGGAGAAGGTACAAAAAGAGTTTCCATATCATTATCCAGGACACTGCTTGCTTCATAATGGGGTGCACCCTCAAAAAGTCAGTCTTTGCCTGGACACCCTTCAAACGTTAAATGATTTTCAAAAGCTTCTGGGAGATGTCAATTGGATCAGACCTAGCTTAAAAATTACTGCTGGGCAACTTAAACCTCTTTTTGATATATTACAAGGTGATTCAGACCCCAACACTCCTAGAGTCCTCACTACGGAAGGACGGGAGTGTATTCATTTGATTGAAAAAGCCTTAGAAGGGTTTATTCTATATAATCATTTGGTTGGATTATATAGAATATACTCAGCCTCTAAAATTGTTAGTGTTTTGTTCAGCTCATGGTCCTACAGGAGTTTTTTGGCAAGAGAGTCCCATTCTTTCTGTTCATTCTCGAGCCTCCCCATCTAAATCTGTGGTGTCCTACCCCCAAGCAATAGTTGCGTTCCTATTTAAAGCACAGAAGATTGCCTTACAAACCTTTGGCAAGGAGCCAGATCAGGTTACTGCACCTTTGTTCTGACAAAAAATAGAATGGCTACAAAATAATAATTGTGATTGGGCCATTTTTCTCTCTGCTACCCAGAGTTATTTTGATAATCATTACCCATCCAATAATTTAGTTTCCTTTTTAAAAATGTATCCTTTGATTTTCCCAAAAATTGTAGTCTCTCAGCCTATTTCTAAAGGGTGAGTGGTTTTCACAGATGGTTACTCTAAAGGTACAGCTGTAGTTGTCTCTTATCCCATCATTAAGACAGCCAGAATTCCTGCAACTTCTGTCCAAATGGCTGAGCTTTCAGCCCTGGCCTTGGTGCTACAACTCTTCCCCATGGAAGCATTAAATATTTTTACCTATAGTCAATATGTTGCTCATATTATCCAGCCTTTAGAGACTGCTGCCTATGTCGCTCCCATCTCTAGGTTGCAAAAGAGTTTATTACAGGTACAAGGTCTGCTATGACAATGGAATGAACCTATAATTGTGGGATATTTTAGTGCCTGTACCCCTTTGCCAGGGCCCCTCAGCAAAGGAAACCATACAACATGGGAGAGACTTTGACATCGCAGAGGCTATGGTTTCTGGCTTCCCTATGTCTTAGCCAGTTGCCATGGCAGGCATGCTGGATAAACCCACAGGGGAGGATGCCTCTACCTTAAGTTTCCAAAATAATATTAAGTATAATCAGACACTTTAAATCTTAATTAACAAATGGCAATTTCATAAATTATACAACTTAATTGGCTATTTTAACTGAAACCAGGGTGCCTCCCATTTTGTGAGACCTCCTCTTAACAGGACTGCTGGCAGACAGGTCTTTACTTAAAAAACAGAGTGGGGTTGCTAGCCCTCAGGATTACGGCCCTGGGCAACACAATTTTAGCATCAGGTTGCCTCTGCTGCATGGAAAGGCCACAAGCCCAGCATCATTTTCATAGATCATGCATTCCTTGGCAGCAGATAACACCTCAGTGCAGGCCTGGATGAGCCAGATAGACAAATGAGCAATCAATGACAGGTAAGACTCAGGGGACATCTATTAACTTAAGACAGAGGATCTGTGAGGCCTGGGCAGGCTTCTCAATGATGGGTAAGATAGATGAGCAACCTAAGCCAGATGCTCATTTTTTACTTATACATAAAGGGGGATTTGTTACACCCTTCCCCCATGGGGGTCTTCTGACCAGCTTGTGACTAGGAGCTTCTAGCAAAATACCTCTTGTCCCCTCTTCCCAGTATAGTCTAAATGCAAATTCTGTTTTCTGCCCATCATTGCTAGAGGGCCCTGGAGACCTGAGCTCCTGACCTTGGTAGACCTTGGTAGTTTTCCACCATGCCTGCTATTGGTATTTAATGTTCTACTCTTTTTAAAATAAATGCCATTCTCCTTGAAAGAATGAGCCACTGTCTTTGTTTTCATTTACATCCTTAGCCCTTTGCCCAGATCATTGTAGCCCTGAAGCACCATAACTGCACTGGTTGCTACATGACTTAATTCATGTTGTTGTTTGAGGGAAAAGGATATATTAGATTTTTCAACACTATGACAGAATAACTGTAAAAAAACAAAACAAAAAACAAGAGAAAGAAAAGGTTTCTTTTGACTTCGTTTATCAGGAAAGCATGACAGCTGAGGCTCTGTCTATGATGGTAGGGGCTTCCAACATGGATTGTTTGATCTCAGCAGGTCAGAAACTTGAGAGAATATAGTTCAAAAGTGGAGCCACTTGTGATCCACAAGCCCTGCTGTTATGGTTCTACATGGCCTCTAGGACCTAGGCCTGCAAGTTCCACAGCCTTCCCAGACAGTACCATCTAAACTAGTATCAAGTCTTCAAATACATGAGCCTAAAGTAGACATTCCACACTCAAGCCTTAACAAATTGGTGGGTGAAATAATTAAATAATGGATACAGTTTCTAGCTTGGGAATGTGTTGAATTTGTGTGTGGGGAAAAGAAACCATATAATCTAAAGAAGCTCTTACTCCAAAACACTATGTATACAACTCGTTCACTGAAGCAATCAGGGATGATGAGACCATGGAAGAGAAGTCATGCCTGCTCTGAGGAGGAGACAGAAACTCAAACAGAAATTCTGTGGTCTTAAAGACAGGAGGAGTCTATTTACAGCACTTCTGCTTGTTTCTGTGATAGTGTCAAATGCTCCAAATGATGCACCAATGGAGCGTGAGTGGTTGGTGTGAACTCCCTTAGTGCAAGCAATAGATTACTTTTCTTTTAATAAGTCTTTTGTGAAGTGTGTGTGTGTGTTTGTGTGTGTGTGTTTTGTATGTGTTTGTGTGTGTGTGTGTGTGTGTGTGTGTGTGTATTGGTGTGTTTCTGTCTACTCATGTGGACGCTAAGAGGATGGTGGATACCCTGGAGTTGAAGATACAGTTGGTTATGAGCTGATTGATAACTGATTCAGGTTAGTGCTAGAGCAGAAAACATTCTTAGCAACTGAGCCATCTATGCATCTATACCCCATCTATTTGATTTCAAATACCATTTATCCTTTAGGGTTGCAGGTTTGTTTCTAGACATTATTGGATGTTCTTGAAAAAGCCTGTTGAAATGGTTACCACGTGAAAGAGAACGTGTTGTATCCCAAGCTTTACACAATAGGATCTCTGTTTTTTTACTTTTTGAAATACTCTCATATGTTTTACTTCATTTAGTGTTATGGAATCATTAATAATAACTGGTTATAAAATATTAGATTTTGCAGGTGACCAGACTGATGCTCAGATGATGAATGGTATGGGCTGGTTGGCAGAAGAGGCCAGTGTAGAGAGAGGTAAAACTTGGAAATTGATACATGGCAGAGCTGGCTTTATTAGATATCTATAAAGTTTTAAACTTGTTGACTCCTTTAGTGGTAATTTAATGCTGATTTTTAACAAGTTCAATACTGAGCAATAGTTTAAGATTTGACTCAAGTTATGACACCAATTTAGAGAAATGTAACTCCTTGAAATGCCCCCAGTGATCACCAGCATTCCCACCACAACATCTTGCTTCTGCTTTGGCGAACATTTCCTGAAATTGTTTATTCTTGAGGATCAGCTTAGGCCTCTTGGAGATTGCAGTGAAGACTTGGAAAAAAAGCCACGAACATTAAGACCTAGAGTAAGGGGATTTCATTCATAATTTAGTGGAACTAAGGGTTTGGAATAAATGCTGGTGATTGTTAGCTACCACCTTTCTAGCTTCAAGGATCATTAGTCTCCTGCACTTCAGTTATACCATCCATAGGATGGCTTTAGTAAAAACACATGCCTCATGTGATTTAATAATTCACACTAAGTATGTTAGAAACATAGGTGCTGAATAGATACCGGCAATTATAATTTAAATAATTTTATTGTTGTTTTGAAATAGTTTTCTCTTTATTGTGCAGGTAAACCTGGAACTACCTTTGTAGCCCAGGCTGACCACAGACTCAAGGTAAATCAATGTCTTGATTACCAGGATAATATTTTTAAATCAGAAAAATGAGATCCCAAAAGGTCTCTTACCTATGGTCATAATGAATTCAATAGTGCAGTACAGCCAAAGCTCAGGTAGCTTCTCATTTTTTCACTTATTTTCATTATAATTTCCATTAAAAGTTGACTTCCTATGTGGGATTCAGGAAATTTTTGTATTATAAGTTATAAGCAAAGTTGACCATCCATCTAATCACTTACAACAGATCCATATGGAAATCTGATTGCCACATTATGGGTGCCACCATCTACATCCAATTTTGAAAATTGTGCCCATTTGGATTGTATAGGCTATGACCTCCATGTAGGCTCTGCTTCCCTAGAGCTTTCTTGCTGTAAATGAAATTAAGGAGCCCATGTTAATTGTAGTGTCTCCTGCTATCATCTCAGAGGACCAATATCTCAGAACTTCCACTGCTTTGAACCTTTCATGGCACACATTTTATGAAGAATTGATTGTTTTGATAGTACATGAGGGTAGCCTTTTCCTTCTGGGCCCAATATCTTCTTCATTCATTTAAAATGAATCTCAATGGAGGGATGCTTTCTCCAGAGAAACAGTGGTTTGATTGACTAAAGTAGAAGTTCAGACTGACACCTGGTATTCATGCTATAGAACAATGTAAAAAGTTTATTTTACTGACTAAGTTGACTAATTTCTACCAAGGATAAAAATAACTGCTTTCCCACAATAGGCTACAGAGGGCTGTTTTTTTGTTGTTGTTGTTGAAGCTTTGGAGTTTCTGAGAATGTCTCATTGCTTTCATACCCTAATATTAATGGAAATTCAACAACCAAACAAGATGGATTATAGTTTGGGGGAATGACAGCTTGGTTTATCTCCCAAATAGAGGATTCCTATCAACTGTGGTGATGGTTGAATATGGAAAAAGAGATAATGCTGCATTCTGAGTGATGGATGTAATATCAAGCATAGCTGTGTGTTGAGTTACAGTTAACTTGATTTCTTTATCATTGCTACATTAAACATTTCTCTTCCCCCTACTATTTCATATAAGAAGCATCAATCATGGATAGTTTGAAAGTTTAGCATGTAGCTTGTAGAACTGGTTGAAACTAAGACTGAACTGTAAGTTCAAATACTGTCACCTGAAGATAGAAACAACAGTTGGAATTTTGCGTGATCCTTTCATTGGGCATGGGTCAGAGTATCTGAAGCCACATAAAGAATGATTGTGTTGTAATTAATCCATTGGCATTGTTCAGAAGTCTAAACATAGAAAGGTCAGAGTAGTCATAGGGTGGGCTTTATTAGGTTTTTAACTGTTGTGTGTCATTCACATTCACTACTCTGTATGTTGCTAGATTGTCAGGGTTCAGACAACAAACTACATTTCCCAGTTTTCCTGACAGCCAGTTTTCTGTTAGATTCTCCAACAGAAGGTGTTTGTGGAGAGAGAAGAACTTGGTGATATTAACAGTTGAATTTCCTCCTTCCTGAGCATAGGCTTGTCTTGAGTTAGATGTTCCCTAATTTTGAAAGTTTTTCCCCTGAAGATGCTGCTCTCTTTCCGTCAGATCTTAGTTTTAATAGTTCACCACTCCCTGATCAAAAATCCTCTCTTGTTTCTGACTTCCTTAATCTAATACAGTCATTATCACCTTGCTTTAATTCTCTCAATAACACAATAACAATTACTTGAAAAAATGTTCTTACCTAGAAATCCATTTATATTTACTAGCATGAAAGTTAGGTCTCCTGTTTGTCCTTCTCTTTGCTATTCTGCTCATCAGTTCCTCCCTCCTTCATAGAATGTATTTATTCTTCTGATGATGTACATGATGTACATGTGTGTACACATGTGTGTGTATGGGTGTGTATGTATGTGGGTGTATGCACTAAATCACCTGGGTCTGGGCATATGGAAACCAGAGGTCAACATGATATCAGATGACTTCTTCAATCTTTCTCCTCTTTATAATCTCTCACTGAATCATGAGTTCATCATTTCAACTGACTGGCCGGGTAGCCCCCAGGATCTTGCTTCTATCTGCTTTCTCAGAGCTGAACTGATAGATGTGTGCCGCTGTGCCTGCCTCTTCTGTGAGTGTCCAGGATTGCTGAGGCCCTCATGTTTCCTAGGTAAGTGCTTGGTCCAGGTTATGAACTTAACCACCCCCAACAGTCTTATCCTCCTCCTCCTCTTCTTGAAAAAATGAATAGGTGAACACTTCTCTTTAGAAATCATGAAGATACAGCAAATGATTGTTATTTTTTTTACTTTCATTTTTCCTAGATTGAATTAGCTTCAGAATTATCATCTTCATTGTCATGGGCCTCAGTAACACTGGAAACCAATTCCAGGATGCTGTTGCTGGAATCAGAACTCTTGTACCAATAGTCTTTCAGTTAATACAAGATGTGGGAAAGGGAAACGGCTCCCTTACAGCATGAGAAAGCCACTAGAGCAAGTGAACATTAAGTTCCAGGCTCTGAGGATATGGGAATTGCACTTAACTGAGCAGGAAAGTTCTCCTTTCAAGGTCTTTACTAATTTACATATTATGGCACCAAAGTTAAACAGAAAGTGTCAGATGGGAGGCTTTGGCAAACTCACAGAGCTAGGGAAAAAGTCTGAGTTAAGAGCTGTCAAGATAGCCATGATTTAAGGGAATAGATCTCACACACAGGACAAGCACAGGGAGGTGTACTTGGACAGTTTTTGCACAATTTCCCCTAGGGAGAGTTGTTTAATACAGAGCAGTGCATGTGGGAGCTGGAACTCTCAAACAGGATGCAAAAATCCTTCTGCTCAGAGGTAGAAGTTTGCAGACTTTGACAGTTAGGGTGTACCAAAGAGTCAACGTTTGAATTTGAAACTTATCAAGGAAGGCGGGCTCTGTTGAGCAAACACACAGGTTTTTTTAAAAAAGATTTTTAAAATTTAAATTAGAAACAAGATTGCTTCACATGTCAACCCCAGGTCCCTCTCCCTTCCCTCCCCTCCTCTCCTGCCCCTTATCTTCCCTCAGGCCCCCACCCAATCCCCACTCTGTTCCCCAGGGAAGGTGTGGCCCTCCATGAGGTATCTCCAGAGTCTGTCATTTCTTTCAGGGCAGGGCCTAGGCCCTTACCCAGTATTTATCCTTGGCATACAAATGGACTTTGGATGCTCATCCCACAAAGAGGGATGTTCTCTCAACACCCAGGTTTTAAGATGTGATACCTAGAAGGATTTTACCCAAGAAGAAAAGCTTGCTTGATGAAGGCTAGTTTCCAAGGAACCACACATATATGACTACTCTTTCTGAAGAAAGACATCACACCCCCAAACTATGTTTCCTAATTAAACATACCTGGCTTCAGTGAAAGTTGATACCAAGAGAGGAGGCAAAACGACACTGAATGAGTCAAAAATTCCACAGGTTGGAACCTATATGATTCTATTAGGATTAATATATTCAATATAAAATCAACAAACAATTGTGACCTATAAAAGATAGAATGAAATACCAAAACTGAAGTATACAGGACTTAAAATGAAGAATATTATAATAGAGTGATGTTTTTCAACAGTACCTACAGTGTATTACAGACATAACAGATTAGAAATACCACATTAGAAACTACCCAAAATAAAGTACACATAGAATTTAAAGATATGATACTATCGAAAGATTTTATGATCATTATAAGGATAACAAATGTATACAGGGGTGTGGAGGCAGACAGGGAGAAAGGAAGAAATGGGGAGGGAGCAAGAGAGAGACAGATGACAGATAGAGAGAGAGAGAGACAGAGAGAGAGAGAGAGAGAGAGAGAGAGAGAGAGAGAGAATAGGTGAAGAGATAACTACTTCTGGTAATGTCTGAATTTGACAAAGACATAAAGCTTTCTATCTAAAAGTACTAGAGAAAAACTTCAGAAAGTGCCTTTCCCCCAAAAGAACACCAGCTATGACAGTAGTTAAGAGCACAATGGGAAAGTTACATACTACTATGGGTTGAAAGATTGACTCTTATAATTCATATGCTGCAAACTGAATCATCTAAGTGATATACTCTTGCGAGTTAGGGGCAATCCTTTTGGTATAGTTCATGGTTTAATGGCTTGTCAAGGGAGTGACTGCTATAGAAACCAGTTACTTCAGGCACAATTATGTCATACAACTACAAATTTCAGTGTCATGTACAGGGACATCATGAATATCTTTCTAAAATTCTACCTCATTATAAGGATACTGATCATATCCTTATTAAGGATGGAGAGAATGTACTAATAACATCTTTAAAAACCTTATTACTGGGAACTGCTGAGATGGCTCAGAGGTTAAAAGTACTGGTTGTTCTTCATAAGTTCTTGAGTTCAATTCCCAGCAACCGTACAGCGGCTCACAACCATCTATAATGAGACCTGGAACCCTCTTCTGCCATGCAGGCATATATGCATCCAAACACTATACATAATAAATATAAACAGATTTTTAAAAAAAATCTTGATTACCTCATCAAAATTGCATTTCAAAAGAAGTCACCTTCTAAGGCAGCAAGGGTTAGGGTTTCAATAAGTCTTATTTGCGGAGTGAAGTCCATGTCATTACTTTCAGTTTATTAAAGTGAGCAGTAGAAAGGCAACAAACTGAAAAGTCTTTTTTAAAAATTATTATTATTTATTTAGGTTAGAAACAATCTTGTTTCACATGCAATCCCAGCTCTCTCTCCCTCCCTTCCTCCCCCACTCTCCTCACCAGGTCCCCCAATCCTCCACCCAATCTCCACTCCAAATCCCAGGGAGGGTAAGGCCCTCCATGGTGGATCTCCAGTGACTGTCATTAAATAAGGGCAGGACCTAGGCCCTCCCCCAAGAGTCCTGACTGAGAGAGCCTACCATATTGTTGCATGGGCACTCAAAGTCTATTCATATGCCAGGGAAAAATACTACCCAAGGCCCCATAGATTACCTAGGCCTCCTCACTGATACCCATATTCAGGGGGTCTGGGTCAGTCCCATGCTTTCCACACAGCCATCAATATGGGGTGCAAGAGCTCCCCCATGTTCAGGTCAACTGTTTCTGTGGGTTAAACCATCCCAGTCTTAACTCCTTGACCCATCAATTCTCTCTTTCTGACACTGGATTCCAGGAATTCAGTTCAGTGTTTGTCTGTGGGTACCTGCCTCTGCTTTCATCAGTCTCTGGATGAAGGTTCTGTTTCCTAGACTCTCTGGCAGTGGGATTGCATGCTGGCACTCCCCTGATTCAGGTCTAAAATCCATATATGAGAGAGTACATGCCATGTTTCTCTTTTTGTGACTAGGTTAGCTTACTCAGGATGGCTTCTTCTAGTGCCATCCATTTGCTTGCAAATTTCAAGATTCCATTGCTTTTTACTGATGAATAGTACTCCATTGTGTAAATGTACATTTTCTCTATTCACTCTTCAGTTGAGGGGCATCTAGGTTCCTTCCAGGTTCTGGCTATTACAAATAATGCTGCTATGAATATAGGGGAACAGTCATCCTTGTTGTATGAATGTGCATCTTTTGGGTATATGCCTAAGAGTGGAATTGCTGGGTCTTGTGGTAGACTGATTCACATTTTCCTGAGGAATCTACATACTGATTTCCAAAGTGGCTGTATAAGTCAGCACTTCCACCAGCAGTGTAGGAGTATTCCCCTTTCTCTGTATCCTCTCTAACATAAACTGTCATTGGAGTTTTTGATTTTAGCCATTCTGACAGGAGTGAGATGGTATCTCAGAGTTGTTTTGATTTGCATTTTTCAGATGGCTAGGGAAGTTGAGGACTTTCTCAAGTGTCTCTCAGTCATTTTAGACACCTCTATTGAGAATTCTCTATTTTGTTCTGTACCCCATTATCCTTTGTTGTTTTGGAGACTTGTTTCTTGAGTTCTTTGTAAATTTTGGAGATCAGCCCTCTGTCAGATGTGGGGTTAGTAAATATCTTTTCCTAATCTGTGGGTTGGCTTTTTGTCTTGCTGACTGTGTGCTTTGCCTTACAGAAGCTTCTCAGTTCCAGGAGGTCCCATTTATGAATTTTCGGTCTTAGTGTCTGTGCTACTGGAGTTTTGTTCAGGAAGCAGTCTCCTGTAACAATTCGTTCATGGGTGCCTCCCACTTTCTCTTCTAACATGATTAGTGTGACTGGATTTATGTTGAGTTCTATGATCCATTTGGACTTAAGTTTTGTGAATCGTGATAGACATGGATCTATCCACATTCTTCTACATGCCAGCATCCAGTTATGCCAGCACCATTTGCTGAAGATGCTTTCTTTTTTCCATTGTATATTTTTAGTGTCTTTGTCGAACATTAGATGTGCATACACGTGTGGGTTAATATCAGGGTGTTCAATTCGATTCCATTGGTCTACCTGTCTATTTTTGTGACAATACCAAGCTGTTTTCAGGACTATAGCTCTATACCAGACCTTGAAGTCAGGGATGGTGATGCCTCCAGATGTTGCTTTGCTGAGTAAGGTTGTTTTGGCTATCCTGGGCCTTTTGTTTTTCCATACAAAATTGATTATTGTTCTTTCAAGGTATGTGAAGAATTTTGCTGGTATTTTAATGGCAATTGCATTAAATCTGTATATTGCTTTCGGTAAGATTGCCTTTATACTATGTTGATCCTACCTATCTTGCATCCTGCCACTTTGTTGAAAGTATCAGTTGTGGGAGTTCCCTAGTAGAGTTTTTTGGATCATTTATGTAAACTATCATATCATCTGCAAATAGTAAAAGTTTGACCTCTTCCTTTCCAATTTGTATCCCCTTGATCTCCTTTTGTTGTTGTATTGCTCTAGCTAGAACTTCAAGTACAATATTGAAGAGGTATGAAGAAAGTGGACAGCCTTGTCTTGTTCCTGGTCTTAGAGGAATCATGTTGAGTTTCTGTCCATTTATTTTGATGTTGGCTATTGGTTTGCTGTATATAGCTTTTATCATGATGAGGTAAGTTCCGGTTATCCCAGATCTCTCCAAGACCTTTATCATGAAGGGGTGTTGGATTTTGTCAACATCCAGTGAGATGATCATGTGATTTTTGTTTCTCAACTTTTTATATGGTGGATTACATTGATTGATTTTTGTATGTTGAACCAACCCTGCATGCCTGTGATGAAGCCTACTTGATCATGGGGGATGGGTTTTCTGATGTGTTCTTGGATCAGATTTGCCAGTATTTTATGGATTATTTTAGTATCAATGTTCATTAGGGATATTGGTCTGAAGTTCACTTTCTTAGATGTGTCTTTGTGTGGCTTGGCTTGGGGATCAAGGTTATTGAAGCCTCGTAGAAAGAGTTTGGCAAAGACCTTTCTCCTTCTGTTGCATGGGATACTTTGAGAAGAATTGGAATAATCTGTTCTTTGAATTTCTGGTAGAATTCTGCACTGAGGCCATCTGGTCATGGGTTCTTTTTGGTTGGGAAACTTTTGATGACTGCTTCTATTTCCTTAGGGGCTATAGGTGTATTTTAATTGCTTATCTTCTTGATTTAATTTTGGCAAGTGATATCTATCCAGAAAATTGTCCATTTCCTTTATATTTTCAAATTGTGTGGAGTACAGATTTTCAGAGTATGCCCTGATGATTGTTTGGACTTCCTCAGTGTCTGTTGCTATGTCCCCTTTTTCATTTCAGATTGTTAATTTGCATGTTCACACGTTTGGTAAGTTTGGATAAAGGTTTGTCTATCTTGTTGCTTTTCTTAAAGAACCAACTCTTCATTACATTGGTTTTTGTATTGTTTTCTAGTTTCTGCTTTATTGATTTCAAATCTCAATTTGATTATTTCCTAGCGTCTACTCCTCCTGGGTGAATTTGCTTCTTTGTGTTCTAGAATTTTCAGTTGTGCTGTGAATTCTCTAGTGTAACTATTCTCCAGTTTCTTCATGTGGGCACTTAGTGCTATGAACTTCCCTAGTAGCAATGCTTTCAAAGTGTCCCATAAGTTTGGGTATGTTGTGTCCTCATTCTCATTAAATTCTAGGAAGTCTTTAATTTCTTTTTTTATTTCTTCATTGATCCAGGAATAGTGCAATTATGCATTATTCAACTTCCATGAGTTTTTATGGTTTCTGCAATTTGTGTTGTTGTTGAATTCTAATTTTAACACATGGTGGTCTCATATGGTGCATGGAGTTATTCCAATTTTTTTGTACCTGTTGAGGTTTGATACGTTGCCAAGTGTGTGGTCGATTTTTGAGAAGGTTTCATGTGGCGCTGAGAAGAAGGTATATTCTTTTTTATTTCGGTGGAATGTTCTATAGTTGTCTGTTAATCCCAATTGGGTCATAACTTCTATCAGTTCCTTTGATTCTTTGTTAAGTTTCTGTCTGGCAGTCCTGTCTAGAGGTGAGAGTGGGGTGTTGAAATCTCCCATTATAAGTGTGTGGGGCTTTATATGTGATTTGAGTTTTAGTAATGTTTCTTTTATGAACGTGGGTGCCTTTGTATTTGGGGCATAGATGTTCAAAATTGACACTTCATCTTGGTGGATTTCTCCTGTTGTGAATATGAAATGACCTCCTTCTCTTTTGATTCATTTTATTTAAAAAATCTAACTTTTTAGATATTAGGATTGCTACCCCAGCTTGTTTCTTGGGTCCATTTGATTGGAAAATCTTTTCCCAACCCTTAACTCTGATGTAATGTCTGATGTAATATCTGTCTTTGAGGTTGAGATGTGTTTCATGTATACATCAGAAAGATGGGTTCTGTCTTCCAATCCATTCTGTTAGCCTGTGTCTCTTTATGGGCGAGTTAAGACCATTAATATTTTGGAATATTAATGACCATTGATTGTTCATCCTTTTTTTTGCAATAGTTGATGGTGGTTGAATTATATGTGGTTATACACCCCTTTTCTTTTGGCTGTTGGTAAGGTGGGTTTATCTATTGCCTATGTTTTTCTGGTTGTATTTAATTCCCTTGGGTTGGGGTTTTCCTTCCAGAACTTTCTGTAGGGCTGGGTTAGTACATATGTATTCTTTAAATCTGTTTTTTTTTTCATGGAATATCTTGTTTTCTCCATCTATAATGATTGAAACTTTGCTGGGTATAGCAGTCTGGGCTGCCATCTGTGGTCTCTTAGTGTTGCTAGAATCTTTCCAGGACCTTCTGGCTTTCAGAGTTTCCATGGAGAAGTAAGGTGTGATTCTGATAGGTTTGCCTTTGTATGTTACTTTGCCTTTTTCCTTTGCTGCTCTTAATATTCTTTCTTTATTCTGTATGTTCAGGGTTTTTACTATTATGTGGTGAGGGGATTTCCTTTTGTCATTTACTCTCTATTTGGTGTTCTGTAGGCTTCTTGTACTTTCATTGGCATATCTTTCTTTAAGTTGGGAAAGTTTTCTTCTATGATTTTGTTGAATATGTTTTCTGCCCCTTTGAGATGGATTTCTTCACCTTCTTCTATACCTCTTATTCTTAGGTTTGGCCCTTTCAAGGTGTCCTATATTTCCTGGACATTTTGTGTTAGGGATTTGTTGGACTTAAAATTTTCTTTGGTTGACAAATCTATTTCCCCTAGTATATCTTCAACATCTGAGATTCTGTCTTCCATCTCTTGTATTCTGTTGGTTATGCTTGTATCTGTAGTACCTGACCTTTTGCCCAGCTTTTCTATTTCCAGCTTTCCTTCAGACTGTGCTTTTCTAATTGTCTCTATTTCAGTTTTCAACTCTTGCACTGTTTGAATTGTTTCTTGAAATTTTTGCTGTGTCATTTCCTCTCTTTTGTGCATTTGTTAAAGTTTTTGGTTTGCCTTTTCTTCCATTTCTTGCAGTTTTTTCATTTTTGGATTGTGTTTTCTTCCATTTATTTCAATTCTTGTATTTTTGGATTGTTTTTTCCTCCATTTCTTGTATTTTTTGTTTGTTTTTTCTTTCATGTCTATAAGGGATTTTCTCATATCATCTTTGAGGGCCTTTATCATTTTCATGAAGTTATTTATAAGGTCTTTATCATCTGCTTCTTTCGCAATGGACTGTTCAGGTTTGTGGGTGTAGATTCTCTAGTTTCTGGTGGTGCAATATTGGTTTTTCTGTTGGTGGGTGTGTTTTTGAATTGTCTCCTTCCCATAATTTCTTCCTGTGGATCCAGAAGGAGTCTCTTCCTGTCCTGGTGGGTATGTGACCACGGTTCCTTTCCAGTGGGTGGGAGCAGGTCCAATACCCTGGTGGCTTTCCTCTTGCATGGATGGAGGCTGTCCTAGTATCTGGACCTTAGCAAACTCTAGGTAGACTGGACCCTCAACTTGCCTGTCCTGTGGGTGGAGAATGGGACTTGGAAGCTGGCAGTGTCTGGGTGGGCTGAATCACGTTGGGCTGGGATCTGGATTCACTGTGCATAGTCCTCAGGTCTCTGGTGGTTCTGCTCAGTCCACTGGAAGTTAGGCTTGCCAAAAAATCTTTAGCTCTATATTTTGAGTCCTGTGATTCTTTTTGCAAAATTTTATTCAAATTAGAAACAATGTTATTTTACATATCAATCCCAGTTCCCCCTGCTACCCATCCTCCCATGCCCCCCACTGACCCCTACATCCCACCCCAATTTACTCCCCAGGGAGAGTGAGGCCACCCATGGGGCATCATCAAAGTCTGTCAAGTCATTTGGGGCAGGACCTAGGCTCTCCTCCATGTATCTAGGCTGAGAGAGTATCCCTTCATGGGGAATGGGTTTCCAAAGTCCATTTGTACACTAGAGATATATACTGGTTCCATTACCAGAGGCCCCATAGACGGCTCAGGCCTCCTAACTGACACCCACATTCTGGGTCCCTGGTTTGGTCCTATGTTGGTTTCCCAGCTCTCAGACTGGGGTGTGTGTGCTCTCAAACTGAAAAATCTTAAAGCACGTAGGTACTTGGTGTCAGTTAATGTGAGAGTGCAGAAAACAGGCTGTATGAAACGAATAATGCAATGTCTGAAAGAAAAATGTTCATAGCATATAGTTCTATATACATCAAACACCTTTCAAAAATCATTGTGAAATGACAGATTGTTCAGTCAAACAGATGCACTAGAAGAAATGCTAAAGGAGGCTTTCTTTACAGAAAACTAATGCTGGTAAAGGGAAGTAAAGTACAACAGGAAGTAAAAGGCATGTAAGTAGTTCTAACTCAACATGGGCTATGTAAAATCATAAGGATATATGATAATATGTGTCCTGAAAATTTATGGTAATAGTAATGTAGAACAAGAGGAACATATTAAAGTTTTCAAGGCTCTTTGTGTTATTAGGAAGTAATGCATGTTATAAACCCTAGGAAAATTACTTCCACAACAACAATAATAATAAAGGAATGAATAACACAGAATGAGATAATGGTATGGAATGGTAAAAATAGAATTCATTTAAAAGAGAGTTAGAAAGTAGTAGAAAATGGAAGGAAAATAATGGAATAAACTGAAATGAGAGTCACAATATTTAATACAAGTAAAATGAACATTTGAACAATTCTAAAACTTTTTCTAAGAAAAGACAGATGACCTCTTCCATGAATGGGGAAGGAAAGCACAAGGTATGCTGAAGTCTTGTAAAGAAATATTCAGTATGTGCCATTGTGTCTAGAAAGGCCAAAAGAGAAACCTTGACAGGTTCTCACTGGGAAAATATGAGAAAACTTAAGCGTAAATTTAATAATGATAATTAATGAATGTAGCCAAATAGGAATCCACATGTAATATTGTGATGAAAATAAATGGATGATGTTAAAATGAAGTTCAGAATTGAGTATCTGACAGTTTTATCAACTGATTTAAATAGTGGGCTAAATTCTGAGGGCTATCAATATTTTTATGTAGTCTCAATGTTAATTAGTTACAAGTGGAAATGTAAAAGCTCCTTAGGAAAACCCCGGGAGACAATCTCACTGGGGAATTGGAAATGATGTCACTAATACCAATTTGTACCTCTAACAAGTCACATTGAAATGAACACAATAATATTTCAGAAGTAGTCTTGCATAAAAACAAAGCTCAAATTTAATCAATCAGAAAACTCATACAATCTAACAAGGAATGTTTTGTTCTGTAACTTTTAAATTATTATTATGGACAAGCAAGAAATAATGGTATTGTCCATTTATCCTTTCTTTAAGTTTCCCTAACTCATAACAAAAGCACAATAAGCTAAAAAACCAAACAAAACCAAATTTCAAAATGCTTTCAAAATAACAACAGCAACAACAAAAACAAAACATTGAGTTCATTTTTATAGATACCCCTTCTTTTAATTCTCACAGTTCTTCCCAAACTCCCTCCTCACCTCGGGATCCATTCTCTTGCTCTTAGAGGCATCTAAGAGATAACAAGCAAACATGACAAAATAAAATATAGTAAGATGAAGCAAAAACCATCATATCAAAGTTGGACAGGACAACCCCAACATTCATTGATTTGGCTCCCTCACATAGAGAAGCATTTATCTAATTAATCTTTATCAGTAAAAACTTGGGAGTCAGATATCAGGGTAAGAACTTGAATGTTCAGAGAAACATGCAGAAAAGTGACCAATGACCTCCTGTCTCTGTCATTCCTCCATTTATAAGGGCTGAGACCCTCTCTAAGCCTCATACTACTACTTTTCTGTCTCGCTCTCTTCCCTCAGTTGTAGAGAGAAGCCGTTTCCTTGCCAGCTGCTTTGGTTTTTCCCCACTAGTCACCTGAGCTCTGCCAAGTTGTAGTCCCCAAATAACACACAAGACGCTGTATTAATTATGAAGCTGTTGGCCTTGCTTGTTTCTTACTGCAAGTATTTACCCCATAACTGCCAATCTAAGTATTTCTCTTACCAGAGAAAAGGATCTGGGCTTCTTACCTCTATGGTGGTTACATCTTGACTCCCTGGGTTTCTCCTACCCAGAGTCATCCTGCACTACTAGTCCCACCTATATTGCTTCCCTATTGGCCAACAGTGCTTTATTGACATATAAACAGGACTTCCCCATCATCTCCTCTTTTATGTCTAAACAAAAAGAAAGGTCTTAACTTTAACATAGTCAAATTATATATAACAGAACAGCTATCAAGCAAGAACTCAGTTACAACATTTTGTCTATCAACATTAAGCAAGATTTAAAGAAAATATCATCTATCCCATCCTTTTGAGTTCAAAGTCCTATATGTAGCTTATCTTTTATCATAACTAAGGAAAACTATAATTATAACTATCTGTCTTCAACTCTATCAAAGACCACAGAAGGATAATACATAAACACTAGGATTGACAGAGACATTCTTACTGCCTAGACAGTCAGCCAAAGTTCCTCTGTAATGGTGGGGCATCCATCTTCAATTGTTAGCAGAGCCTCTTAAAAGGACCTTGTTGGTTTTTTCTTTTTTCTTTTTTTTACTTATGTTGAGTCAGGAAGACTCCCTTAAGCACACCGAGTGAGTCTCTGCTTGTCTCTAGCAAAACAAAGCCCACCTGAGAAAATGCTGCCACCAAGAGCCCATGCTTTTCTCCATTCTTTTGTTTCTAAAATTCATTTAAAGTTTTTGTCATTTACGTGGAAATTCATGATCCCACTCCTGATCACCACTCAGTCCTCAAACCTCTATGGTTAATTTGGTCAGCTAGCAGCTAGTTCTGCCTTCTGATTCAAGGCAAACTTTATTGTCAGCATGTAATCAAAATGTCACACAACAACATAGACTTATCTGAATGTCCTAAAGTGTTATAAAGCAAGTGGAAGATATCTTTGGTTATACATGTAGAAGAGAAGGTATGACCACGACAATTTGATAGACTTTGTTTGAGCACTGTGAATCAATGGTAAAACTAAGATCAGAATCTGTATCATGAGTCAAATGGATTTATGTCTAAAATCCTGATTATTTGATTAAAAATTAGTGTTACCTGGTTCAAAGACCTTAATTTGAAACCCAAGAAGTTTAAAATACTGGAACAATATAGGAAATACTCTGGAAGACATTGGGGTGGGTGGGAAAGAACTTTCAGGACAGAACTTTAGTAGCATAAGAATGGGCCTCAATTATCAGTCAGTGAGACTACCTGGAATCAAAGTCTGCACAGCAAAGGAAAATATCAGCAGAGCACATGGAGGATAGCCTACAGACAGCCCATAGATGGCCCATAGACAACCCATAGATGGTCTATAGAATGGGGGGAAGTCTTTACTAGCTACACTTAAGACAAGGAGCTAATATGCATAATTTACTAAGAATTTCAGAAACTAAATACCAAAGAAATGAAACTGACAATCAGTAAGTGAGCTAATGAATTGAACACTTTTCTTTTTTAAAATTTATTCATTTGTTTATTATTTTACATCCTGGCCACAGTTTCCACTCCCTTCTGTCCTCCCAGTCCCTTTCCCCATTCCCTCTCTATTCCTACCCCCAATTCACTCCTCCATGGTCTTCCATGGACATCAACAAAACATTGCATGTCAAACTGAACAAGTTTCAAAAGAAGAAATAAAATGACCAATAACTATTATTTTAAAATTATTCTAGCCGGGTCTTGGTAGCACATGCCTTTAATCCCAGCACTCAGAAGGCAGAAGCAGGCAGATATCTGTGAGTTCGAGGCCAGCCTGGTCTACAGAGCGAGTTCCAGGACATCCTTCAAAACAATACAGAGAAATCCTGTCTCGAAAAGCAAACAAACAAACAAAAACAACAACAAAATAATTCAACATTTATAGCCATTAGGTAAATGCCAACAAAACTACTTTCAGAAACCGTTCATTCCAGGTGGGATGGCTATCATCAAAAAAATTGACAATGAATGTTAAAAAGGATAATGGGTCGGGGAAGAGACCCCTTTTTACTACTTGCGAAAGTAGACACTGATAGAGCTACTATTTGCAATCAGTTTGGGAGTTCCTCAAAATAAAAATAGAACTACCATATGGCATTCAGTTATTTCATTCCTGAATATATAACCACAGAACTCCATATTCTACCATAGAGATATTTGCACCCCATGTTTGTTACTACTGTGATTATTATAGCAAGGTAATGGGACCAACTTAGATGCCCATCAATAGAATGGATAAAGAAATACTGATATATACATATAATAGTATATTATTCACCTCTAAAGAAAAGTGAAATAATAAAAATATCAGGGAAGCAACTAGACTTAGACTACGTAATATTGAGAAGTCATCTGTAATGGAGGTTTCTCGTCCTACCCATCAGTTCCTGAATAACCACTTAGAGGCTTAATTTATTTGGTCAATGGCTTACGCTACTTACTGGCTAGATCTTCCTTAATTATTAGCCCATTTCTATTAATCTGTGCATCTCCACATGGCCTTCACTTACCAGTAATGACCAGGTCTCTTGACTCCCTGGCTGCTACTTGGCATCTTTCCTTTGTCTTTCTTTTCCCTGCCTCTTTGTACGGAATTCCTGCCTAGCTGAATCCTGCCTGTTCATTGACTAAAATAGCTTTATTCATCAACCAATAAAAGCAACACATATTTGCAGCATACAAAAAGACCTCCTACATCAGTCATCCAGACTCAGAAAGATATAAACTGTATGTTTTCTCTCAGCAAAATCTAACCTATTGTGTTTACATGTAAACAGCTGTAGGTATGGGCATAGTACTTTTAAAAGGCTAAATGTTATTCATTAGCATTTAAAAATGACTTCATTTTCCTAATCCTGTCTAGGGAAGCTTTTGTTATTTACATTTTATATATTGTATTTTGATCATGTTTCCCCTCACCTAAATCATAGAAGATCCTCCATGACTCTATTCTTACTCAATACCAAACTCTTTCCCTGTCTTCAGCTCTCTCCCTAAGCACACTAGAGAACTTTGTATTTTACATGCTAGATTATTAAGTGTACAATCCTCAACTAAGCAAATTACTTTGAAATAAAAACAATTCCCATTTTTCATTTTCTTCACATCTTGTATGTTCTTAAAATCTCTTCATTCCCACAATTTCAAAGATAACATGCATTCACGTTTTGAATATAAGACGCTCTCAAATGACCTGAGCACAGTGTTTGACCCAAAATCCAGCTGGGAAGTTTTGGTCCAGGGAAGAAACATATGTTACAAGGACACAGGGATCTACCTCCAGGCCAAGCCTCAAATCTCTCCAGCCTATGCTGTTGCTGGACACAGATACAACACTGCAAAGAGCATCTGTCCCTATGGAATAGGTGAGGATGCTACAGGAAAACCTAACCTGCCTTGGAACAGAGAGTGGAAGGTATCAGGAGAGATCGATTGATTACTGCTGCCTGTCTTGGTTTTAAACTACCTGTAGTCTTGGAAATTGTGATTTAATTTCTGTATGTTTGAGAATATTTTATCAAGTATGTTTTACAATATTTGACTAATGTAAAACTACTTTTTGTATATCTTAACCTACATACTTCTGAATAGTTAAATCAAGAAGTTTACAGTATTGTTAAAATGTGATGCCTAGCTTAAACTATATAGATAATGGTGATCATCATATCTCTATATAGTACATAGTACATCTGGAGCCAGAATGCTAACATATACATATATTTAATGAAATACTCTTAGTGTGCCTAATTTTAACAAATTATTATTATTGTGAGTGTGGGTATAAATGTATGATATGTGTGTGTGTGTGTGTGTGTGTGTGAGAGAGAGAGAGAGAGAGACAGACAGAGACAGAGACAGAGACAGAGAGAGTATGGGTGTACTTGTGTACATGTGCCAGAGTGCGCATGTATGGGCCAAAGAATGACTTTCGAGAGTCAGTTCTCTCTTTCTACCTTGTTGAAACAGTCTTTTTTGTTACTGCTATGCTGTAGACATCAGGCTTGCTGGCCCTTGAGCTTCCTCACTAATCTTCCCATCTTTAGATGTTTATGTAGAGGTTTGCATTACCCATGAACACTCCTGCATCTGTCTTTTTTATGTGGGTTCCAAGAATGGAACTCAGGTTTCCAGGCTTTGGGCGTCTGGGACTTTTACCAGCTGAGTCATCTCATGGCCCTATTTTTTGTTTTTTATGCATCCTGGTAAAAGGGAAGGTACTTGAAGTCTATCCCATTTGCACCTGCGCTGTGAGATAAATGTTCTATTTTCTGGCATACAGTTAAGACTCCAGCAATAATAGAGATGAATTTAGTGGTAAAGGAAATACTAAATTGAAATTCAGCAACTCTTGATTGTTGTAAACTCTAGGGATGTGCATGAGCCCAACAAATAAGTGAAATAAAGTGCATTTGGCAAAAAAGTGAGGAAATAACTTGACAAGAAGACTTCTGTTCTCAATTACCTCAGGAAGGAAGAGGATGCATGTGAAGAGCCGGGAAGTTAGAGGCAAGGTGAATGAGTGTGAGAGAAAGCTGGGGAGACTTCAAGAAGATGTTCATGAGTAACATGAACAGACAGGCTAACATGATTGTGATTTTGTAGCTGGGAGAGAAAGTTTTACAAATGAATAGATTGATCACTTATGTGACTGAGCTAGGAAGTTTAAGGTGGAAATAAGATTATAATATGGGCAGCCTTAGGAGATTATAGGTCCTATGTCTTATTTTTATAAGAAAATGTATTTTGGAACAACATACCTCAGGAGACAACATAAAGACACCTGGAAGTTCCTTAGCTCCCCCTCATCTTTCACATGTGTTGGTAATTTGGCTCCAACCAGGAACATAAAATAATAGGTTGCCTTCTTGTATATATGATGGGAGACTATTTGGGACATATTTAAGAGAGACCTTGGTTGAAGGACTGTCCTTTTCATGCAAAGAACAGTATTTCAACACATCCAATTTTGTTTTTCAGGAATCCTGTGATGTGGAGCCAATCCCAGGAAGGCATTTGTGGAGAAAGGCAAGGATAAGAGGTTTAACTTCTGGCAAAATAATTTTTGTTCTATCTAGACACTAAGCTGGAGAATTTTGCATTCTAAGGTCAATGGCAGTCACTCACCAGGGCATAAGAGGGTAAGGCAAAAGAAAAAGAAAGCTGAGGCCATCGATGGAGTAATAAGGGAGGGCAGAAGCACAGAGCAGAGGTTTTCCCTCTGCTTCCTCGGCTAATGATGGGGGCTGCTCTCCTCCACCACACCTTCCCAGAAACCATGGCCTGGAACCCCTGGGACCCGGAGCCAAAGGGAGCATTTACTTTTTAAACTCTCTGGTGTTTGCCAACGGTAAAAAAAAAATCTGACAAATTCAACGTTACCTCCAGGGATCCTGAAGAGATGCAAAGTGGTAAATATATTCAGAAGTTCACTAAATGTTAACTGTCTTTTTCAGTAACTGGAGAGTTGAACACTGGGCCTTGTGCTTGATGGGCAAGTGCTCTACTGCATAACTATATACTTAGCCACATCTCCCATTTTAATTTCTATTTTGAGACAGGTTCCCATATGTTTCTCAGGCTGTCTTTGAAGTTGCCTCAGCCTGCCAAGAAGCTGGAACTATAGTCCTTCACCACCAGACCTAGATTATTAATTATTAAACAACTGATACTACTGTTAACACTGCATGGGACCATGAGGATATTGACAAATCTTACTTTTCCCTTATGCTTCTCTTAGGAATTTTAGGAAATATAGTCAAGAATCTCAAAATTCAAGATGATAAGGTGAAAATACAGGAATGGGCTTTGGAATTAGATATAGCTTGGATTGTTTCCTGTATCTGCTGTTGATAATGATAACTACCATATTCTTATTTATTTCATTTATAGTTGATTTTAGATGCTTGAAAATCAGACATAATCCATATAAAATGAGAGGGAAATGTACACCATAAAGTGTTTCCTCAATAATGTATAGCTTTAGGTTTAAGCGCACTAAGGCCCCAAGTACATTTGATAATGCCTCAGTATTGTACACTGTTGTGGTAGTTTGAAAGTAATTGGCACCCATAAGCTCATAGGGAGTGGCTCTAGATTTGGGTTTGTTGGCCTTGTTGGAGGAAGTAAGTCACTGTAGGGATGAACTTTGAGATATCATATATGCTCAAGACATGCCCAGTGCCTAAGTTTACTTCCTGATGCCTTTGTATAAAGATACAGGACTATCAGCTCCTGCTCCAGCACCATGACCCACTATGATGAAAATGGGCTAAACCTCTGAACTGTAGGCCATCCCCAATGAAACGTTTTTCATTTATAAGAGTTGCTGTGGTCATGCTGTCTCTTCACAGCAATAGAAACCCTGAGACAACCATGGAGGACTCCACAGTGTGAAACTCTTCTCATCTCAGACTGTAAGTAGGACTTGGATTATAGAGATGGCACAGCATTTGAGTTTGTGTAGTACCCTAGATTCCTCCCTATGACATGAGATCTGTTTAAGAAGGAAGCATCTTTAGTGTTGAATGGGCATTATCATTAATTAGAGATAATGTCACAGGGTGGATTTCAAGGTTATTAGTGATAATACAGGAAAAGAATGTATTTAAATTATAATCACAATACTGGATAGTTTTTTGTCAACTGGATACAAGCTAGAGTTATTTTGGAAGAGGCCACCTCAGTTAACAAAATGTTCCACCAGATTTGCTCCTTTATATTCAGTCTTTCCTTCATATTGTATTGCATCCATATGTACATTTTTTTATGTATATTGGCTAGACTTTGCATATAAAAGAGAACATGTGGTTTATTTCTTTCTGAGACTGTGTGATCCTTACTTAAAATTGTACGTCTTGTGTCTATCAATCTTCCTGCAAAAATTTAAAAATACGTATCTTTAAAAATGTTATCAAGAAATCAACAGTAACAACAACAACTCCATGCCATCTTGTGGGCAGGATAATCTTTTATACTCCAAATCTCTGTAATAGCTGTGGGGCTTGTCTGTTATATTTATTTATTTATTTGTGTGGGGGCAGGGAAAATGCCTCTGACTTTACACATGGGGACAAGGTCTGTTTCACTGAGCTGCACTGTTAGCCTCTGATTTAAAATTTTTATTATATTATATGTATGTAATATTCCCATTTGTTGTAAGTGAAGAAGCTGAGACATTTACAGGATTCACTCATAATTACAGAGTTAGTAAGTGAGAAGGCTGGGGATGCAGAGATCAACTCTTTTCTTTATACCCTGTGTATTTTGTGTTGAGAGAACACTTGGATGGTACTTAAAGCCAGAGGTCCAAGCAAGTTCTTGGAACACACATCTGTGAGATGGGTGGCTACAGAGCAAGGAAATCAATAGACACATGCCACTGAGGAATGAACTGTGGTCCCTGGAGTCTCCCTTTGGCTGCTTTGTCAACACACCTCTTGCAGTGTTTGTCTAACATAACTACCGCCTAGCCTGCAGGGGCTCATTAATTGGTGTGAAGCTCTGACATGTTTTGTTACTGTTAGTTAAGAAGTAAATAAAATAAAATACACTCTACCTTACCACAATCCCAAATTAGCACAAAAGAACAGTGTTACCCTGTGAAAATCAAGGTGGAGACTCATGTCTTTGGCTTCTTAGGTAGAGCTATGCCAACTGAAATAATTCATTTTCCATATCCACCTCAGGGCTTCCATTTAGAACCTCAGCACTTCTCCCTGAGACTGCTGTGGCATCCCTTATTAGGTCTTGGAAAACAGTAGAACCTATCAGTCTTTAAGTAAATATTGAGGGATGGGGATATGGCACAGGGGTATAAAGCTTGATTAGATTTCTGGCTTCCATCTCATTGTTACATTCTTTAGAAATAAATGAGATAGACACCACAGCATACATAATACTTAATTACCCAACTCTGTCCGGTGCTACTTTTCTTCCCCCAGTTTCCATCCCAGGTAAACTGAGAAACTCCTAACAGAAGTTTTTATAATTTCTCCAGTCTACATGAGTTTCCTCCTGGTTCTGTCTCTGAAATACTATGAACAGAGGGAAAGCAATCCTCTACAACTTACATTTTCACTATGCTAATTTATACCCAAAGTCCATTATGAGGTTTAAGTGTCAACTCCCTTGGAATTCCTTGCCGTTATACTCTGTTCTTTTCAGATGGGAGTTACACATAGGAACATATGTCACAGGAACTTTCATAATTGAAGCCTATGTAAACAAGGATTCTATAGCAAATAGGATTAGTAGGAATATTTCATCAGTTTTATGATGTGCAAATTTGAAAACTATTGACTTAAAGGTCTGTTTGCAAGTGTTATTATTGACACTGGAAGTGAGGTATGATAGAAGGTTACTATGTGATAAAAAGCACTGTGGGAAGAGAAGGTAGTGTGTGAGGTTTAAACACATTTCCTTTTATCAAAAAATTAGTTACCTGGAAAAAGGCTACTAGACAGAAGTACAGATCTCTTAGCTCCTACAGCAGCCCCTCTTTATATCAGCATAGGTCAATTATTTGTGTAAGGGTAATTAAAACTAATCATTAGCTTTCTCAGGGAAATAAAAGCAAGTTTTAGAGACAAGAAAATGACTGTTTCCATATCATTATTGGATCTACCAATCGAAGTTCATCAACTATTTAATTCCATTAGACAACTAGAAATTCAGCCAAACAGTTGAGTGGGCACATATACTACATAGCTCAACAGAGTGAGGATTATGTAGATAGACACAGCTTGGTTGTTTCAAAGATGGGAGCCCCATAAACAAACATAAGGGACAAATATGCACAAAGGTTGGTTCCTCTGTATTACTCACCAAGTCAAGCTGATTAAACTGGTAACTTTGCTCTGTTTATGGACATGTTAGTTATAGGTGATGTAGGCTTCACCACTGACAATCAGCCAGGCAGAAAAACCAATTAACTAGTGCATCTAAATCACAAGAAAGAGGAGCCATTTTCTAAATGACCTGGATATAATCTTGGTATTAAATTACTAAGTTAATTAATGAATAAATTCTAAGACATTGTTGGTTTGCAACTTTACTCATCAATCAAATTTTATGAATCAATTTTTCTTTCTGTACCAGTCATTGAGAAGCAATTATAACTGAAATATATTTCTTATCATGTTAGAGAAAGAGTTGCTCCAATAGTTAATTTCAAGTTGATTTTTCTGGATATTCCTCAATACAAAATCCAGAGAGGTTAAAGAAAAAGAGAAGAAAAGAGACCCATATTTTGTCCCACTTAATTGCATCTACTAGGTGCACCCTCCTTCAGAAGATCTGCTTTTGGGAGAAAGGCAATTGACAAGTGACTTACAAGAATATCACACATGTTCAGGTAGTTTTATTTTGCTTAAATGCCAATAAGCAAATTAGACAATAAATCCTGGCATTTGTTCTAGTGCTTTTCATGGTTTCATATGTATTTCATCTTATATGACTTTATTCTTCATTTTAAGAGAGATAGGACAAATACTATTAATTCTGTTTTAAAGATGAGGAAATAGGCATTGGAAGTTTAGCTCAGTGCCCTTTGCAACAAGACACATTGCCGTCTTTCAAATACATGCTAACTTTACGTGGGCACACTTTTACAAATGAGAGACAGTTTCCTGCTTGGGTAATGTTCATATAAGTGTCTGGGTTTATTTAGTGCAGTGATGACAGACATGTAGCAATCTTCTTGTTGATGGCTGATTAGTGATGAATCAATATTTTGAAAACACAGTGCTTTCCCTTCTTCTACTGTATCCTTATCTATTAAGGTTCCTGTGAAACCTTCCCTATTTTCTCAAACCACCCTGCTCAGACCATTCTCTGAACTAATAGCATTGAAAATGGAAACTATTGAGAGTTAATAAATTGATACTTGATTTACTGGTTAAGACATTATGCTAGGATTTGAGACAAAGAAAGATAAATAATGCCCAGATACTGTTCAACCAGAGCTTGCAACAATGGAGTCATGGAGTCATAATAAGCCATGATAATTTGAAGTATTCTGATGGAATCCCCATAGTTATGCAGACTCTAAAGGGCAATTCTGCACATGGACTGAAAAAAGAAAGGATGTTCTGTGTTTGGCTATGTACGTACATACATAGTCTACTGTTCATATGCCTGGCCTTGTAATCCCCAATACTAAACTTAGTGCTCAAAATAAGGACCACTTTCACCCAGTGAAATGTGCCTGATCTGTTAATGATGAGTAAGTACAGGAGAGGTTAGACCATTCAGCATTAACTCAGGTGAGCACTATCTTCCTACCTACTAAATCTAAGATGGCTTTGCCTGGGAAAGTTACCATTCAATAAAAGCAGCAATATGTTGAGTCAACAGAAAGACTTCTTTAAAAGGAACATTTCGTTAGATGTACAAAGTCAAATATATTTATGAAAAACACACACATTATGTTTTGTAGGTCTGCAAAATCCTTATACTGTTTGTTCCTGTGATTGGGAGAAAATGGGAGTAGATAGATTACAGATATTAAAGAAACCAAATAGGTCTTAGCCTTTCATTTTAATTGAGGAAATATAAAGCCATGACAGTGAAAGACAGGATATGGATTAGACATATAAAGGAGTTAGGTCTAGCTTAAAGAAGTCTAACAACGTAGGAAATATTCTTGACAAATTCAAGGAATTGTTGAATAATAGGTTGAATTTGGACAACTAAGCAGTCAGGGAAGGCTGTTAGGAACTACTTGTTTACCCAGTAGTTCTTATAAACAAGAACCCCTAATGTGGTTCCAATGTAGAGTAGAAATCTACTCCCACTATCCCACCCTGTGGTCTTAAATGGCACTATTATGATCATTAGTACCAATGAAGCCAATCAGTCCAGCTATGAAGGCTCTTTCTTACTTGTCCACAATCTTTAATTGCAGAAAGTATCAGTCCATCCCAGGAGCTGCCTAGTTTAGGAAGAAGAGGAAGAAGGTGAGCAAGAGAGCCTGTATTTACCAATATGCCACAGTGTGATTTTAGGAAATACCCTTGAATCAGGAACCTATTGTGTGCATTGCTCCCTTACCTATCAGGGCTCCTACAAATGCACAATGTGATCATAAATAAGAAAACGTGCAGCACTCAGAAAACATAAAATACATGTCAGAGAAATTTAACTTCATGTAGAAAGAACATGAAGAATTGAGAAACACGTATTCTATTCTAACCCCATGTTCCTAAATGGAAGAAAGGTAGCTGGAGCTAAGTAGAGAAGATAAAAATGTCAAGAATTTTTTTATTTCATTTATTATTTAGACAGGATCTAACTGTGTTGTCCATTATGGCCTTAAACTCATAATCCTCCTGTCTCAGCCTTCTGAATATTGGAATTACTATTTGTTTTCCTCTCTCATTTTTAGTACTATATTTAAGATATTGTAAAATCTATTTCCAATACTATTGTCACTCTTTTGACATTTTTCAAAATACAAAAATGATTTTAGCACTATATCTGTGATATTGTAAAATCTATTTCCAATACTATGGTTACTCTTTTGACATTTTTCCAAATACAAAAATGATTCTTATAGAGATAATGGATATTGTATTTATAAACTGAAATAAATATTCTAAAAAAAACAACATTAATGAATACTTAATACATACCCAGACTTGTTTTACAAAATAAAACATACACAAAAAGTTTTGAAAAACTTGGTAAGGGAAAATAATGAATTGCAATTTGTATTCTAAACTTGCAATAGCATTTTACAAAACAATGGAAACAGCAAATAATCTTACAAACTCTCCACAATGTCTTTAATTCTTTTTATTCCTCATACTAAATTGTATTTACTAAAATTTTTAACTTACATTTGTTAGCCAAATTCCCCATGAATATTCAAGTAGGAAAGGAGACTACAATGGTTCTTTTATTCTTGATGCTAGAAAATTAATGCTGTTAGATGGTACATTGGATATTTACAAAGTTCATTTGCAGACGAATATGGTAAAATTAAGTTTGTTCAGAGGAGAATAAATCTTGTTACTTTCTAGTTAGCCAGACAATTAACCTAGTATGTAAGTATGTATAGCAAATAAATGGAAAATAGATTTCTTTCTGGTTCTTGCCAATGAAAGACAACTCCCAGTTTTCTGATGTCAGCGGACAGTAAGATTGAAGATACTTCCACCTGGGTAACTTGCATTCAAACATGGGACCCTTTGGATTATCACTAATGATAGCTTTCCCATTTCTGTTTTCACTTATGACCTTGGATGCTGCATGAGGGCTCTGAAGTTTAAATTATCCATCAGTGACATTGAGATAATGATTAGCTTGCTTTTTCTTTTTTTGAAAGAATTAACATGAGACCACATATATCAATTTTCTAGACTTACTTAGAATTTAATAAACTTATTCATTAGAAAATAAGTTATGTTAGTTTTCTTTATATCCAAGCAGGTTGAAATAGGTCCATACTGTCCTGTCAGGTTCCAGGTTTTAACTGTTAATTGCATTCTGAATCCTTCCATCAAATAAATGATTAAAAGTCAGCTTGCTGGTCAGATTTTGTCAACTTGCCATATACTAGAGTCATTTTGGATCAGAAAACCTCATTTGAGAAAGTTTCCTCATTAGATTGGCCTTTGGACAAGTCAATGTGACATTTTATTGATTGATGATTGACATGATTGCTCAGGCCACTATAGTTTGGGAAGATGGGTCATAAGCCTTGGTGAGCAAGTTAGTAGGCAGTGTTCCTCCATGGCGTCTGCTTCAGTTATAGCCTCCAGGTTCCCGTCTCTAGTTACTACCTTGGTTTCTCTCTTAGTGGCCTGTAACCTGGGATAAGGAAGCAAAATAAACCCTTTGTTTTTCAAGCTGCTTTTGGGTATGGTCTTTATTGCAGCAGTAGAAAATAAACTAGAGCATTAAGACTTGGTTCTTGTCATTTTCATGTTCAAACAAAGCTCTCAGCATTGTCTATAGGATGAAGGCCAGCATTTCTGAGAACTTTTTCAGCCTCCACATATTCAGTTAACTTCATAAAATATCTTTTGTAAGGTCAACTTTTCTTCACGTTCATGAAGTACACTGTCAATATGCTATGTTAAACAACAACAAATAATGAAACATGTCACATTTGACCTTTGGCTTAAAGAAGATCTATAATAGATAGTCATTGATTAGTGAATCGATGATTTGATGAAACAGAATGATTTTCATTGCTATTTCATTTGTCACAAATCAGTTCAAATTAATGTGTCAAGCACTCTACCAAATCCTGCTAAGAAAGGACCAGAGAGAAAAAAATAGAAGACTGAGAATAAAACCAACATAGCAGTAGTCACTTAATAGTTTTTTAAAATAATAATTGTTAGCAAATATTGCAAAAACAATACTGGTAGAATCTGTGCGCACTGAAGTTAGAATCCTTTCTCTTACCCTTTACAAAAGTCAACTCCAAAGGTGTGAAAGACATAAATGTAAGACCTGAAACTCTGAAACTGTTAGAGAAAAACATAGGGAAAACACTTCAAGTATAGCAAGGATTTTTAGGAAAGAACTTAACTCAGGACCCAATGCCAAACATTGACAAATGGAAGTGAGTGCATTTAAATAGCCATTGCACAACAAAGGAAACAAATAATTGGGTAGAGAGACAGCTTTCAGTATGGTAAAAAATATCTTTGCTAACTATATATTTGAAAAAGGACTAGCAGAAGGGAAATGGTAGGGGGAGAGGGAGAGAAAGAGGTGACTATGATTAAAGGAGGCAGAAAATAAAGGAAAGGCATTGAACAGGAAGATCATAAGGTGATCTTAGAATAGAAATATATATGTTATATAATATGTTTACATATAGAATATATTATATCTTTTTCCTAGATAGTTCATATATGTATATGTGTGTATATGTATGCCTATGTTGTATGAAACATTTACATATAAGACATATTATGTATTTTTCCTAAATAGTTTATATATGTATATGTACATACATCTGTATATATGCATATATGTCATGCATAATACATTTATATATAGAACGTGTTATATATTTTCTCTAGATAGTTTATATGTGTATAAATACTTATGTGTCTTATAAATATATTAATATATATGTCTGTGTGTCATGTAATACATTTCCATATAGAACATATTATATATTTTCACTATATCTAACACACTCACATTAAGAAAAGTAGTGTTGAAGTAGTTATCTCTTATAGCTAATCAAATGATGAGAGATTTCTGTGATGTATATGACAAAGAGGTTTAAATTTCATTGTATAGTGTGGGACTTTTAAGTACACAGTAGGTGACCCTCCTAGATTTTCAGAATTAGGAAAACTGAGGAAATATTTCTACTAGAGGAAAACAAATGGATTAAGGTATGTTTAATTTTATTACAATTCTAAACTCAGTATAATAATCAAAAATTTAAGTTTGCAATTCAGACAAGACAGTTTGAATTTTGAACCCACCACCAAATAGTACAATCAAAGATAAATTGTTAACCTCTCTAAAACTTAGTCTTTTCATGTCTTGTGTGGCGCTAAAAATAATCTACTCCATGAGTAGTTTTCAAGACTAAATAATAAACATCGAGGACTTGGCATAGAATTCAGGACTTAATAAGTATTTATCAAAAGGCAATTATGTACCTATTAGGACATCTTCTCTGATACATTAATTAATTAAATGTTTGGACTAAAATCAGGAAAATTCTTTGGAAATCCGAACACAGTCTTTGAGGAGCTTACCAGGTGTATGAAATGATGAAAACTGAAAAAGAATCACGAAATGCGGAGATGGAGGGTCTTCAGAGAAACCCAAATTAAAATGTGAAAGACATTGTGGTGGAGTTATTAAATACAATGGAAAATTAGAGAGTTTGTTATATTATGAATTAGCAAAAAGTTGTTGATTTAACCCTCATAGGCAAAAGCTTCTCTGGAGTTAACGGAAACAGGACAGAGTTTAGGTTAACACATCCATTTCTAGGCAAGCCACGTTCCAAATACATGTTGTTGGAATCTGTTTTCTGTACTCTGTTCTGAGGGAGTGAGAATGAATTCTTCCTCCACTGGTAAAGTCTGGTGGCCACAGAGAGGGCTCACAAGAACTTCCTGTTAAAGTCTTGCTCCTAGTAGGTCACTGAATGTGGCTTCCTCTCTTTTGCCATGTTTAAGGTTAGCAAACCACAATTAAGACTGGATATGGTGTTTACATGACTTGTTTCTGAAGTGGCTATGAAAACAAAATGAAAAGACGTGGGGAGGTTAATATGCAGTACCTGAAAATTCTAAGATGAAAACCATTGGGCTGGAGAGATGGCTCAGTGGTTAAGAACACTGCCTGGTCTTCTAGAAGGCACAGGATCAATTCCCAGAACCCACATGGCAACAAGGCAGCTCACATGTTCTATAACTCCAATTCCAGAGGATCTGGCACCCTCACACAGACATATATGCAGGCAAAAACACCAAATGAAATGTTTTGAGAAAGATTAAAAAGCATTCTATTCCCATTTTGAGGGTAATAAGTTGTTTTACAGTAATGCAATCTAAATGTGTGGGTCTGTCTTTATTGCATTCTAAAAACCACCAACAGATCATTAATTTATTCATAACTTAAGCAATCTGCTTTCTGTATTCATATTTCCACCATATGGATAGTAAGGCAGATGAAACGATGGTGACTGTGTGCTGCTTTGGATTTCAGTGACTTTAGTAATTATTGCTGTCCAGGACTATTGCAGAAATCAGTAGGGTCATTTTTTGACAGTCATTCAGGTTTTAAGGTTAGCAACAACTCTGCCTATAGTGGCTAAGACTGGTCTGCCGGAGTCAGCATGTGGAAGGTGGAAGGACAGAGAAAGAAACATCTTCAGTGGTCACATGTAAGAGTGATGATAGCACACATTATTTAGATTGAGTTCCGCTGGCTTACATCTCAGCCAAAAGGCAGAGTCTCAGTACAAGGGAAACTTGAAAACATCACTTGATTGTGTTTTCAGATGGAGAGAAGATAATGGCGAACTTGTGACAAGCACAGCTAGTCTCTTCTGCTCAGACGAGTGGAAGAACTACCTAACCGTTTGTCACGTTAGTGTATCAGCATCTTGTCTTGTTACTTAGCATGCTCCTCCTGAGTTAGCATGTGTTGACAAGGACAAGACCTTGTATGTGTCTCTTATGGTACATTCTTTTGGAGATCAGTGGTTAGATGATATGGTCAGTAGGAGATTTTGGGGACTTCCTCTGGTAACTAAATGGACATCCGTTAAAATCTCCCCAGGCCCAACTGTGGACTGTGATCTCAGGCTCTTACAATGTTTAGTCACATTTTGTAGAACCAGTAATGGAAAAAGTCTCCCAGGAGGGCTATTGATTGTGAGTGACTGTTGAGTTTTTACAGTTTGTGAGACATTTAATAGCTACCCAGATTTTTTAAATCATTTTTTATTTTAATTTTAAATAGCTTGTTTTACATGTCAATCCCAGTTGCCTCTCCCTCCCGTCTTCCCGCACTCCCCTTCCCCCTCCCTCCCACCCTATTGCCAAATCCTTCCACATAGGGGATATCTAGAGTCTGTCATTTTACTCTTGGTAGGGTCAAGGCACTCCCCTAAGAGTCCAGGCTGAGAGAGCATCTCTCTTTGTGCTATAGGCACATGAAGACAGTTTGTATACCAGGGATAGACACTAATCCACAGCTCAGGGCCCCATAGGTTGCCCAGGCCTTCTCACTGACACTCACATTTGGGGGGTCCAGATCAGTCCCATGCTGGCCTCCCCACTGTCGGTCTGGGGTCCAAGAGCACTCCCCTGTTCAGATCAGCTGTCTCTGCTGGTTTTGCCATCCCATTCTTTGCCAATTTGTTCATCACTCCTCTCTCTCTGTCACTGGGTTCCTTGGGTTCAGTTCAGTGATTAGTTGTGTGTTTGCCTCTGCTTCCATCAGTCACAGGATGAAGGCTCCCAGATGGTTATAGACATCAAGTTCATTATCAGGAATGGGCATCCGAGGTGGTCCCTCCACTATTGCTTAGCTTGCCAATTGATGTTTTACCTTTAGATCACTCGAGGTCACTCTGGTGCCTGATCTGTCTTCGATCCTATGATTCCCTCTTCCCCCATTCTACCCCCACCCCCTCAACTTCCTGTTCCCCCATGACCAGATGGGAAATATTTATAGAGAAAAAGTACCTGTACTGACAGAGCACGTGCAGACCATTCTCCCTAGCACTGACTCTCTAAAACACTCAGTAAAACAACTGTTTTCACAGCCCTTAAGCAGTGCAGAGATTATTGGAAGCATGTAGAACATGTCTTTAGGTTATATACAAAGGCTATGGTACTTTATAGACTTGAACATTGTGGGTTTTGGTATATTGGTTCTAATCTCACTCAGACATTACCAAGGTCCAATTGTATTTTCTTAGCTTTAAAATTTGAATTTGTGTACAAGATGGAGTGCTTGAGTTACCTTAGGATATTCTTAAAGTGATAACATTTTTCTGAGACAAATGTTAAAGACCTCTGACCTCATTTGACTCTGATAGACATCACTCAGCATAGTGAAGTGCAGTGAAGACAATTTGATATAACTAGGAATTAAGATATAACTAGGGAAATGGAGAATGAGAAAATACAGTAAAAGGAATTATAAAGGTAAACCTTTAGATAGAAGGGAATATGAAGAAGTAATTTTGTTGTTTCAATAAATTTTATACACATATTGTATATAAAATGTGTATATGAATTCTGCCAAACTTTAAGTTCTGCATTTTAGTAGATTGCATTCTACAGATGCTAAGATAGCACACACTTAACAGAGATGCATTTTGCCTCATTAGTAGATTGTTAATGAAGAACTGTGAGAACCGGCTTTGGATATGTACCGGATGGATGCTGGAAGTCTTTCGTCCCAGGTGAATTTGCCTTTTAGCATTACCTACTAAAAGCAACATCCTAACTGCTGTTGTTGACAATAACAGCAGAGCTGAGGGGAAACAACAAGCAAGACCATCAGGACACTTCAATTTTTATTCAACGTTCTGGCAAGGTCTGACATTAACATAAACAAAGTTGTTCAGAAATATATACAGTGATCCCAGAGGCCACTAACTTTTTCTTCTGTCCCCCTCTACCTATCATTACTTAACTGCTGACCCATTACTAAAAATGTCCTTTGTCAGCTTTAGGCCTGCTGTTGGAATCTACAACTACTACTCAGCAGATAATTGCAATTGGCTAACACAAACACATTGATCTGTTTCACTGAGTGGGAATATACTTGCTTCATGGCAAAGATTAGAAAGTGATTCAGCATTCATGAAAAAAATGTAGCATCAAGAGATTAGTGGACCAGTCCTGGAGATGAAGCCATATCGTGAGTGATTGTGGAAGGAAACGGTCTGGATTTATTATCTACATTAGAGAAATTGTGGCTCCCATGGATACCAGGAGTGTCATGGAGACCCAGTTAATAGGTTTTCTATTGGATTATTGTCAGGCTGCTGCACGTGCTTCAAGAAGGAATGCTTGCCTCATTTCCTGGCAGAGGCTACAGGCTATGAAGTTGTGAGTAATCACTGAGGTTGAAAATGGAACTTACCATTCTAAAGAACGTTTGCAAGGACTGTAAGGCTGATTGATCCCTTAACTGTGGGAATAGATGAGAAAACTCAAAGTCTGGGAAACAGAAATTTCCATTTCCACATTCATAGTTTGCTTCAGATCCATGATATTTGTCTAAAAAAGTTTGCTTAGATAAAACCCTGAAGGTCTGATTTAGTCAGTGAATCGATTATTAAGCCCAGAATCACTCATGTCTCTTTTTTTATTTCATACAATATTGGTCTTATTTTTGTTATTAATGCATTCCAGTTATACAGAATAATGGTTTTCATTGTGACATAATCACTCGTATTTTACATACTTTTATCATATCTAATCCCCACTACCCTGCATACTCTTGCTTCTCCCATCCCTGATTTCTTCCTCTTCTCTTATACTGTTCCTTATCCTTTCATGACTTCCCTTTGATTCCATCTGTGAGAGAAAAATATGTGAATTTTTTTGTTCTAGGTCTAGTTTATTTAACTTTACAAGATGATCTCCAGTGCCATTCATTTTCTTACACCTTTATGGTGCAGTGACACTCTTTATTTAAATATATCAGATTTAAAAAATCTATTCATGCTGTGTGATGTTGATGCATGCCTTTAATCTTAGCACTCAGGAGGCAGAGGCATGTGGATCTCTATGAATTCAAGGCCAGCCTGGTATACAGAGTGAGTTCCAGGATAGCTGTTTGTCATGTTGAGTTGATGTTCCTGGGATGCCTGCTCTTTTCTGGGGGGGGAAAGGATGGGTGGAGAATGGATCTGGGATAAGAGAAGGAGAAACTGGAAGGAATGTAGGACTGTAGGGAGAGGAAGGTGTGTACGAGTGAAGAATAAATGAAAAATTCAAAATGAAAAAGAGAACAATTTAAAATAAAAATATTAAAAATTAAATACTTGACACTCTTGGAAAAAATTGATAACGAAAAAGCCTGTGTATTTAGTCTCAACTGTTTCTGTATATTCCTTTTCATTGTTATCTACCATTTCTCTTTAGTTTCTGGTCTTTCAAGTAGATTGAATTCTCCTCTGAATGTTTAAATTTTATCAGGTAGCTCTTAAAAATGACAAAAAGCTTTTATAGCTTTTATATATCACAGATTTATTCTATGTGAATTTCTAGACGTATTAGCATGGGTACATTTTAGAATAAGCTGCTCCCTGAGTCACTTCAGTGATAGGCTACTGTCTAGTCAAACATCTATAGCAGGTACAGGTGAGATAGATATATAAGCATGTTGTCTGCTTATCTGGAAGTGTCCCTGCAAAGATGATGGATGCTCAAAAAGACTAGCCTTGAGAGTGAGTCCTTTAATCAGTTCTAATTCAGAATCTAGGATTGGGGGTCTGTAGATGCAAGCCAGCTTTGGAGTGGTACCTTCAGAGCTTCTTTTAATTTTTTATTTGTTTAACTTAAGTTTTCCTTGGATTTGATTACTGAATAAAGAAGATGCTATAATGTGAGTTGTCTCTAGCTAGGCTAGGTCGCACTGCCATTCTCTGCTCCAAAGAACCACGTGGACACTTTATTAGTATAAAGCTGCTGGCCAGTGTGTATACTTTCTTATAGACTAGCTCTGACTTAATTATTAAACCATGACTACTAATCTATGTATTTCCTTGTGATCTTATCCTTTGGGGTCTGCATCGCGTCTGCTCAGTGTCTCCACAGAGAAGAGAGAGAAGAAAGAGATTTCCTGCTTGTCCCTGGTTATATACTGATTCTGCCCTGCTATGTCACTTCCTGCCTGGATCACATGGTGACTTCTCCTTACTACATCTCCCAGAATCCTCCTCGATTTCTAGTCCCACTTATCTTGCTTCCTCATTGGCCAACAGTGCTTTATTCATCAACCAATAAGACAAACAAATACAGAGAAGAACATTCCCCATCAGCTGACTGGCTTATCTTTTGCAGTAATGCACTGTACAGTATATAGAATCATCAAAGGATGGTGGCACAAAGGTTCCCATTCTACTCCCAGGCCTGCTTGCTGCTAATGAGAGCTATGGCTGGAATGACAATTAGCCTTGCTTTCCTATACCTAATTTCTTTGTTTATAAATTGAAGTTATTGTTATCACATTTTCCTTTCTGTGGTGCTTAACTTTTTATTTACTTATTGTGCTATGATAAGAACACTTACCAAGAGCTCTACCTTTTCTATTTTTTCCCCAGTGCTGAGAACAAATTCCAGGGTAGCAGGTATTCTAGACTAGAACTGCATTGTCAATGGAGTGAGGGAATAAAGAAAGGTGGCATATGAATACATGGACAGAAAAGCTGGGATTGAATATATTGGGGTCTCTGATGGAGAACCCTGGAAGCCTGATGTTTTGAATTAAGCAGAGAGGCTGGGTTATTGTGTACAGCTGAACAAGGGCTCAGAGTTATTGCACACAGATAAATAAGTAAGCAGGGTTTTTATATACAGTGGAGCAAGGAGACAGGTTCAGTTGATCCCTGTATGAAACAGTCCCTGTAGAGGAGCAGTCTTGAGGCCATGAACATGGAAGGGGTTACGGTAGTCATTTTCTGCACACACTATCAATATCCACACATGGACCAGAGGAAAGCTTTGCCATTCCTTTGTGTTTCACCCTTGGGAGAAGGCTTTGCAGTTTTCCTATGGGTCTGTTGCTAGAGTCGTCCTTGACAAATCTAAGTCCATGTCAACAACATACATTCACTCAGGACTTCATGTCCTCAGGGCTTGTTCCTCTCCTCCCTGTAGTAACTGTTAGTACACTGTTGTATAGAGTAGTGTACTCGTCTTGTATACTTGAAGTAAACAACTATACTTGAAGTATTTTATACAGTAACTTTCATTTCCTCCTACCCTTGGTCCATGGCAACAATTATTTGAGTTTTCTTTCCTTTACTGATTATTTTAGGTATCATTTATAAGTGTTGCCCTACCATTCCAATTCATCTGTGATACCGAGGATTGAATATTGTCTTAGGTTCTTGTCTTGTTGCTGGGTATAAAAGTCTGACAGAAGGAACTTAAGGAAGAGTTTATTGTAACTCAGAGTTCAGAGTCCTATCATGACAAGAAATAAAGAAAGCCTGAGAAGCAGCTGCTCAAAGTACATCCACAGTCATAAAAAGAGAGAAATGAGTATATCCATACCAGTGTTCAGTTCACTTTCTCCATTTTATGTACTCTAGGATCCCTTGGCCAAGGAACACTACTGCCCACAATCAATTAAGCAAGGAAGTCACCTAACTCCATGCATGTGTGTCCAAACACACACACACACACACACACACACACACACACACACACACACACACACAGGAACAACAAAAAACTTCTCAAATGTCATGGGTAGCAGGAGGTCTGTTTTTCAGGTGATCCTAGATACCAGCAGGATGACAGCATCATCACAACCAGAAAATGTCCTGAGACGATCAGGTGCTGAAGCCTAGGTCCCAGCTGGTCGCACAATTTAGAGGTGACTGGAATGCAAGAACACTAATCTAAGCAATGGATTAAGCCACTGATAGAATCATGTTTTGATGGCCATTTTAGGAAGTGATGGAAATGAGGGGGTTGGGTATAGAACAGGTTAAAGATCTCTGAAAGGTGTTTGTAAAGGTTATATCATGTCCCTGTCCCCTTCCTGTCCCCTTCTGCTTCCAGAATTCCATGTAAGCAGCTCTCCTCTCCTGTCCTACCACTAAAGATGTTCTTCTACCTTACCATCTCAGGCCCAAGACAATGAAATCAGTCAACCATGGACTGAAGTATCAGAAACCATGGGCCAAGATGATTTCACTTAGCATAATGCCTTCCAGGTTCTCCCATCTGGCAGGAAGCAAATTCTCTTTAACTTCATCATTTGATGTATGTCTGGATCATAGACATTCTTAGAAGATCAGTATCCTGAACACAGAGCTATAGCACTTCACGAGGTCAGCTCACACACTTGAGCATGTCACTCTATCAATCTGAGAAGCTTGAAGAGGAAGGAAAGAGCCAGTGACTGATTATTGCTTAGTGAGGCTCTCAGCTTTATGTGAGCTCCTGATGTTTGCAGCCAGTACTGTCTAAACTGAGCTGCTCATGTATTCCCTGCACAAGTGAACATTTAAGTCTCCTTACAAGTTGCACTCCCTGTTAACCTGGTATATAGTTCCATGAATATCTGCTCTTAGAATGGGGACAATTCAAAGAATACACACAGAAGAGAAGTGCTGGGGAAAGCCCAGAGTCCTGACATCCTGTTTCTTTCTTACTGTGTAACTATGGGGTGCTCTTGGGGAAGACATCCAGCTGTTTGGTGCTTGGTGTCACATGAGAAGGATAGTACACATTCAGTAAGATCATCAGAAAATTCAAAAGATAAAATAAGCCATGAAAAGGTAGAGTGCACAAAAAGCATTAGATATTAGTAGAAGTTAGGAAATATTTAATCAGAAAAATGTTCCCCAGCTAAATTTTAAATAAGCCAGATGTTGTGAATCTGAAACACTCATAAGTAAGGAAAAACAAACAAGCATACTGTCTGGATCTAGTGGCAGATGTAACCTGACTCTTTGTTCTTTGTGATTCATCACTGTGTGCTGAGGAGAACTGAGGCCAGACTTGGCCTTGCAGACCATAGAAATGCTCAGATCTCCAACTGCCTAGATTGAAGGGAATTGGAAACTATTTGTATCCCAGAAAGCCCAGGTGTTCAGAGGGAAATACTTTTCATGCATGAAAAGCTCCGGAAGGTTTTTCTCTTTTATATTCTTTTTCCCTTTTCCATATTTTTCTTTTGCATGACTTTAGTAGGGGCATCTTCAGATGGTAGCTGAATATATACTAGGCTAGCACAGGGAAAGAGCAAAAGATAAGGAAAGCATGGTTTATAGCAGGACACAGCTCCTGGTAGCCCCCCTTTTAGGCCAAAGCTCAAAACTGCAGTTATAATGGCCCCTGTTCTGGCTACTCAGGTCAAATACTCAGTGCAAAGTGTGAAAGGTAAGCCATAAATGTCTCTACCCATGGATTTCTTTTGCTATCCAAACATAGCACCCAATTCATTCTCAAAATATGCAAACCTGGCTAGTGCTTTTTCTCATCTTGCTGGTCAATTCTAAAAATCTCCCCACTCTCCCACTTAAAAACCTGTGGGTGCTTAGGGTCAGTGCTCTTCCCATACCTGTATCTACCTTTGCATCTCTACTCTAGACTTTTCTTTCTATTCCAAGTGCAATCACTGTAGAACAGGCTATCTTTACCATCTTTTTGATCTAGCATATTGCAAGCTTGTGGTAGAAAGTGGAGGAAAGGCAGGAAGCTCGTCTAGTGTATGCTATGCAGTTCCAGTTTCATATGCCTTTGGTTCCGAAGCAAGTCCAGAATTGTACAATCCCGCCTTCTCTTAAAGTAATGCCATTGCATGCTACAGACTGCACCTCTTTGCCCTTATCCATGTGCCTGTCCCACACTGCGCTCAGTCTGGAAGTAGCCCACTCTGTTTTTGAGTTCTTCCTTATCTTTCTCCTCTCAGGTGTGACATGCTGTGGGTGTGTGGGTGGTTGTTATAGCATCCTCACTTAAACTAACCTGGCTGCCCGTGCCCCTTCTTTGCCACTTTCCAAAGGTTCACTATTTACTGTCCTCAAGACTTCCTGCTTTTGTCCCCAGCATTTCTCATTTCCCTTCCCTCCCCTCATTCCTGAACTCTGCACACTAATTCCTTTTTTTTTTTTTTTTTTTTGCTTTGTGACTTTCACTCTTGTTTATTTCCTCCCAGGAGTCTTCTCCACCCTTGCAGCCAAGTCCACTTCCTCTGTGGACATCTGTTGCATGCTCCACCTGGCCATCACTTCTCGTGTGAATGTCAGCACCTCAAAGATTTTCCCTTTGAGGAAATCCCTATTCCCCAATACAGAGAACAAAGCATCTGTAAGGTAAGCTGAGCTCATTGGGAAAGAACTGGGCGTGGAGCTGAAGGCAAACAACCAGGATTTCTGTGAAATCTGTCTGGAAATAAACCCATGCTTGGAATCCCACGTGATCAGAGCTGCTCATTGTGATAGCTGGTCCTGTTCCCTGTTCTCAGGAGAGGGCTCTGCTCTTGCCTTTCTAGGGCCTTAAGCTTCACTGAAGTATTCAAATCATCCCATCCCTTTTACATAAGCCACAACACATGTCCAGACTTGAAAAGAACTCTGGTCTACACGAGGGGCCTGCTTGGAGCAAAGTTTACATGATCTGCTTCTTCTCTGTCCACATCAAATTCTGATGGGTTTAAGCCCTGCTCAGCTGCTCCACTGTAACTCTGTCCCAAAGAGTGAACTATTCAAGGACACCATCAGTGTTTTCTTCACCTTTGTATTGCTGGCATTTGACCAATGAGTCGCATAAGGTAAGAGATTAAAGTTGATAGGTGATGAATGAGGCCATAAAAAAGAAGTCTATCTGTCTATGGGGTTGAATGGTTGACTGAGGCCAGCTGAGCAGGAAGCTGTAAGTCAGAAACCCACATGGGCGGTGGAGGGAGGAGGCAAGAGGAATTCTTCTCAGAATACAGTAAGAGTAAGAGAGGGGATGACATTGAGATGCTGTGACAGAGCGTGAAAAGGAAAGGCTAAATCAGCTGTCACACACCTTGTGGAGTAAGACACACCCTAAACATTCTCTGATGGGATAAACACTGAAGAACACACTTTCTTTTGGAAGGTTAGGTCTCCAATTCTGGGTGTCTGATGAAGGGTGAGCAGTGGGACTAGGGTCTGTTGTTTAAAGTTCGGTTCTACACTTTTTCTCCTAAAGCTTTCACCCTAGGCTGCAGCCAACCAAAGCCAGTGTGGTTCTCTGGGTGCACAGGCTGTGGTCATGGAACTCCAGAAACTCTGACTTGGAAGACCAATGCTAGCAGGCCGGATGCCATCTTCTCTGCAGGATTTTCTTGTAAGGACAGAGCCGGAGAGAGAGAAGGTTGGAAACCTTTATTCCAGAACTTCGCAAACTGCAGCGCATTGGGATTTCCTGGGAGCCTCTTGAGTTGATCACTCTGCTGTGTGTTTCTGGGGTCACATTCTCTTTATCAGTTACACTGAATACATTCAGAGCCCTGGGGGATTTGTTGAAATCTAATGGCTCCTTGGAGGCTCTGATTCTCTGTCTGCAAGAGCAGATTCTAAGAAGCATTGTTACTATATTGACAGAAAATGCCGGAATGCAGCAGAGGATGGGAAACTTCTCTGGAAGCAAAGATGCTATCTTTATTGTCATTACTATTGCTACTTCCAACACACCCATTATTCCATGAGTTTGCATTGCTTTGCGACAGCATCCACCAGTTTCAGCTTCTCTTACAGGAGACAGACCGGGACCTTTCAATGCCAACCTGAGAAGACAGGAGTTAGTATTCCTTTCTCCTCTTTCACTTTTCTGTAACACAGACCTGGAATCTAAGGTCATGGGGTCTAAAAAGGTACAGTCTGAGACTGTCATGGTGTCAAACTTTTGGTTATCTTTTAGTGTAATCTGGGATAAAGCCTGTTTCCTATCTCAGTTTTGTTTGCTTATCTTTTCTTCAGAAAAGAGCCTTTAATTAAAAGGGTTGTGCAATATATAAACAATGGTGTGCTTGTGTCCTCTAATTCCTTAGGGCTGTCATCATGGACTACTAGATACCAGATGCCTGTAGTACAACAAATTGTTGTTGCCTTGTAGTTATTAGGTCCAGGAGACCACATTGCCGGAAGGGTCAGTTCCTACTCCAGGCTGTGAGGGTCAGTAAGTTCTTCCCCTCTCTCTTCACCTTGACCTGCTTGTGGTTAATTTTTGCTTTTTGTGTAGCATTGCCTTCATTTTTACTATGAATTTCCCCTTTATTCACAAGTACAGTATCTCTCCCCCTCGTTTACAATAATTCTAATTCCTGTATGAGCATGCTTGTGCTCTCAGAGGTCTGAAGAAGGTATCAAGTCTGCTGGAGCTGGAGGGGCTGTGAGGCACCCACTGTGGTGCCAGGAACTGAACTTGGGCCTCCTCAAAAGGAATAACTTTCCTCCCCCGCCCCTTCCTTTGAGAAGACTGTGGGTATTTCTATATAGAAGTCTTTGCAACCATGCAAAGAGAAGCCTTTTGCTTGCCAGCCTCTTTGGTTTTTCCCTGCCAGTTGCCTGTGCTCTGCTGCGTTGTAGTCACCAAATAACACAAAAGACACTGTATTAATTATGAAGCTGCTGGCCTTGCTTGTTTCTAACTGGCTAGCTCTGACTTAAGTATTTAACCCATCTAAGTATTTCTCTTACCAGACAGACATCTTACTTCTCTGTCAGGCTGCATGATGACTCCCTGTGTTTCTCCTACCCAGAGTTCTCCTGGACTCCTAGTCCCACTTATCTTGCTTCCTATTGGCCAACAGTGCTTTACTGACATATACACAGGACTTCCCCATCGCAACCAGATCAAGGTATTGGCTGCAACTTTACAGAATGTAAATAAGAAACTACCATGCTCATTTCCATAGTGGCTACACCAGTTCACACCACCTCAGGCGCTGAATAGGGTCCCCCTCCCTCACATCCTTACTAGTGCGTGTTACTATGTGTTTTCTTGATGCTGTAGCCTCCTTCGCTGGTATTCTCAGAGTGGTTTTGATTTTCATTTCTCTGCTCACTTAGAATTTTGCATACTTAAAAATATTTACTTGGGTTTCTTCTTTTGATAGCTATCTGTTCCGTTTATTAGTCCTTTTATTCACTGGCAGTTTTGTTGGGTGGTAATATGCACTATGACATATTGGAAGGGAAAATGAAATTGTGAATTTTTCAGGAAAACAGATAGATCTGGAAATTATTACATGAAGTAAAGTTACCCAGAATCCTAAGGACAGAAGCCACATGTTCTCTTTCATAGGGAGATCCTATTGTTTAGCTTTTGTATATGTGTATCAATCTGTGGGTATGTTCATAGGTAAAGAAGCTAGAAATGGAAACAGGGAAGGTGCTGGGAACAGCCACAGAGTTCATGCAGTATGAAAGTGGAAAGGGGCCAGCCTGCTGAGATCAGAAGGTACTATGTGGGGTAGGCAAGGAGACAAGAAAAAGACCAGAGGAAGAGGAACAAGTAAGTAAAGTGTGCACAAACTTGTCCTAGTGAAACCTAGTACTTTGGATGCTATCTAAGGAAAAAAAAACTAAAATTATTTCTTGATGGGGGACGTCCTTCTGTGTATATGTTTGTCCTAATTGCTTGACAAATAAAGCACTGTTGGCCAATAGGGAAGCAAGATAGGTAGGACTAGGAGTCAAGGAGGATTCTGGAAAATGTAGTCAAGAGTGGAGAGTCTCCATGTGATCCTGGGGAGGAGAAGGCTCAAACCTTGTGTTCTCAGTAAGATAAGACCTTATAAAATATATTAGTAATTATGGGTTAATACTTAACTCAGAGATAGCCATTAAGAAACCGTAGCAAATGGCCAACAGCTTCATAATTAATATAGCATTCCGCGTGTTCATTTGGACTGATGCGGCTCAGGGAGCAGGCTGGTGGGAAGAATGCAAGTTACAATTTCTGATGGCAACAAACAGAAAAAAGCTAAAGGACGGGCAACCACACAGTGAGTTCAGAACCTTAAGGTCCTACAGCAAATTGAGGCCCTTAGCTTTTGCCTGAGTCATTGAGGGTGGAAACATCAACCTGAGGGGTGGGCATTTTCTCTTTTACAATTTGTGAAGGTGGCATACTTGCCACAAGGAGAGTGTTTGAATAGGTGGTTTATACAACATTTTACATGGGATACTTCTTGTGAGTTCTAGGTATATTAATGGCTGCCTTTTTATTAATAATACTTTATAGATTATGTAGACATAGAGCATAGGCAGTTGCATTTGTGAGAGAATTTCCAGACAGATTTAACTGTCTGGATGAAGAAAGACACCCCCTGAATGTGATTGGAATCCACCAGGACCTAGACTGAATAAAAGGAGAACAAGGAAGTCAGCAATACCAACCCTCCATGCTCTCTCTTGACAGCAGACTCCATGTGACCAGTTGCTTCCCCTTCCTCCTTCTGTGCCTTCTCTCCCATGATGCTCTACATCCTTTCAAACCTTGAGTCCATTTACATGTCTGCACCAAATTTATTTATTTATCTATTTATCTATTTTGTGTTTGCATATATGGATGCTCCTGTACTGTGGTGAATGTGTGGAGGTCAGAGGACAATTTGTGAGATATTATTCTCTCCTTCTACCATGTGGGATCCAGAGTTCAAACTCAGGACAGTAGACTTGGTGGCAAGCTCCTTTACTTGCTGAGTCAACTTGTCAGGCCCTAGCACATACTTTGAAACATAAGTAAAAACTACTGAATCCATCACAGATCAGTCTTTCTCCAGTGCTTTGTGAAACATTCTTAGGGGGAAAATAAAGAAAAAGAAACAAACAATTGTGTGAACAAATAGATAAAAAGAAACCCAGGTAGAAAGCACAGATTCACATTCATGCTCATGCTCACTACTCTCTTGCTGCTAGTCCATCACATTTTTGTGTAATGCTTGATCTGAAGTTGCAAAGACAACCAGGGAACACAGGATATTATTAACCCCCAGCTAGTTCCATCAATCTGAAAATTATCCTGATACTCAATTTAGAAAACAATGTCCTTAAAACATCTCTTCAGATTTATTTTATGTATATGAGTGTTTCACCTACATGCACATATGTGTTATACCTCATGCCAGGGGAGGCCAGAAGAAGACATGGGACACCTTGGAACTGAAGTGAAAATGGTGTGAGCCACTATATCAGTGACAGGTGTCCAACCAATGTCCTCTGGAAGAGCAGCGAGTGTTCTTAACAACTGAGCTATCACTCAAGCCCTGTGAAAACAATTTCTAATAGTTCATTCTGTGCCAGTTTCCTAGTCCATTCAGATTTGTTGGGAAGGCAATTTTATTTATTTTTGTCCTATTGACATGAAACATAGCATTCAGAATAATGTGTATTCTGACACCTCCTCATCACTCCCCTCCCCTTCACTCCCTCCCCTCAGCTTCCCTTCTCTCCTCTCCTCTCCTCTCCTACTCCTTCTTCTTCTCCATCTCTCCTCCCCTGTTCCCTCCACCCCCTTTCTCCCTCTCCCCACCCCTACCCTTCTCCCTCCTCCTTTCTCCCTCTCCCCTCTCCTGCCCACTCTACTCCCTTCTCCCTCTTCCCTCCTCTTCTCCCCTTCTCCCCTTCTCTCTCTCCTACCTCTTCCCTCCCCTGCTTCCTCTACTACCTTCTCCCTCTTCCCTACCCTTCCCCTACTCCCTCATCTCTCTTCCCTTCCCTTCCCTTCTCCCTTCCCCTTCTCCCTCTCCTCCTTCTTCCCTGCTTCCTCTACTCCCTTATCTCTCTTCCCTACCTTTCTCACTCTTCCATCCCCTCCCCTTCTCCCTCTCCCCTTCTCCCTCTTCTCCCTATACCCTCCTCTGCTCCCCCTTCCCTCCCCTCCCCTTTTCCCTCTCCCTTTCTCCCTCTCCCATTCTCCTTCCTCTTCCTTCCTCTGCTTCCTCTCCCCCTTCTCCCTCTTCCCTCCCCTCCCCTTCTCCCTCTCCAGTTCTTCCTCTCCTTCCTCTCCCCTTCTCCCTCTCCTCCTCCCCTTCTCCTTCTCCCCTTCTGACTCCTACTCCTCTTCTCTTTCTTCCACTTTCTTTTCTTCTGCCTGCCCTCACCCACTCCAAGATAGAGTATCACTACACAGCATATCCTAGATTGTTGTTATGCAGCCAAATCTGACACTCAAAACATGTTAATCACCTTGCCTCAGTCTCTAGAGTGCTGGGATTACAGACTTGTGGCATTGTATTCAGATGCCCTGTGTCTTTTTGGTTGTTGTGTACTCTGTGTTCTGCTACACTATGTGGATACTGGCATCTGTGGTGTGGCTGAAAAGCAAGGTGATCATCATATTCAGTGGATCAGGTTCTCTTTTCCCCGTGATGACCTGGTTCAAGCAATACAGACAGACCATCTACAAGCTGCTGTGGAAATACTTTCCAATGAATCTTTCTGTTCCACTAGAAGTTCTCACCTCCTTGCAAGGTATTGTCATTTTCATAGCTTGCTTGCAATGTGGGCACCTCACAGCTTCTGTGCCCAGACTGCAGCTTGCTGACTCACTTACATTGTTTGTATTGCAGATGCAATGAAAGGCAAGTGTGTGTGTGTGTGTGTGTGTGTGTGTGTGTGTGTATGCGTGTGCACGTGTGCTGGAATTCTCCCATTGCAAAATGATTTCCACACTTCTATGACAAGTATGTTTTCCCTTTTCCCTCCAGTCTCCACTCGGTTCTTATTCTCCAAGTTTTACCTTCTTTGTGTTCCCTTCGCTCTCTTAGTTTCACATCCATAGATAGGCACGTCTCTCACAGCTTTAGTCACAGAAATCAGCACGCACAGTAAACAATTTAAGCACTAGGGAGTTTATGCAAAGGCATTATTAAATGGCATACTAAATTAGCCACTGAACAGAAAAAAAACAAAATACACATTAAGGTTCCAGAAATAGCTCCCAAGGTCACCATACCATATTGCCCACCAAGATCTTCATGACAACCTATACTATTGAAATCATAAGGTGACATGACCGAAAGTGGTCATTACCACCAGTTAACTGCTATTATTAGGTAGCCATTACTATTGTAGACCTAGGACCACAGTTCAACGTGCTATAATTTGCATGAGGAAAATTAAAAATCCCCTCCTTGACTCGAGACGTGCATGAAGCTATTGACTAGAGCCCAAGATCATTGCTAAATCCTTCCTTTAGGACCAAATGTCTCTGTGCCTGTGCTTGTCGACAAAGCAGCAAAGGCAGGCAGTGGAGCCTCTACTCCATCTCTGCCTTCAGATATCACCTACATGTACATCTTTGACCAAACCTATATTCTACTCAATTTTGCTGCAGGGTTTCTGAGAATTAAGGTCTTCAGCTCTGCTCAGCATACCAGGCTGGCATACTGAAATGTGTATGTTGGTGCTAGAGAGTGAAATAAAACTGACTTGGTGGTGTCAGAGCGGGATTGAATTTCCACGTAGAATGACAAAAGCTTTAAAGGAATTTTAGAAACAGAAGAACGGAGAGAAGCACAGATTTTTGATAGCAGCATTTTTCTCAGGTGTTTTGCTAGCAACAAGCCAAGATTCACGTGGCTCGCTTACCGGAGTCTTCCTGACTCGGCATAAAAAGAAAAAACAAAACAAATAAACAAAAAAAAAAAAACAAAGAACAGCAAGGTTGTTTTAAGAGACTCTGCTAACGATTAAAAGTTGTGTACGTACAGCTGGAAGTGGCAGCTTTTGCTGGATGTCAGCATGGACTGAGGCGGTAAACTGGAATCACGCAGTTTAAACTGCCGCGGTTTTAACAGATAAGACACGTGGCCAGAAACACATAAAGATTTACAGTAAAGTCAGACTTGGATGAACAAAACCTCTAAAGGTTTACAGTGTGTTTAAAAATATAGGATTGAGAGAGAAAAAGAGTCGGGCATAGTGGTAAATAAATAGAAAAGCCGGGCGTTGGTGGCCCACGCCTTTAATCCCAGCACTCAGGAGGCAGAGTAAGATTTGCTGCAAAGGCAGAAGCAGGCTGATTTCCAAAGAGAAACCCTGTCTCAGAGAAAAAGAAATAAAAGTAAAAGAAATATAGTAATAATAGATAAATAAATAAGCCACGTAAAGATGGAAAATACACAGAAAGTCTGGATACTGTACGCTATTGTGTTTTTCAGTTTTTCCATTGCTAAGGAAGGAACAACTGATAAAGTACACTTGCTTATAAATGCTGCTAAATTAATTCAACTTCTATCTTTTGAAAATGCCTTGATTTCAAAATTTAAGTACAAGGATATGTTACTTGGAAAAGGAGATTTTGCTTATGTTTCTATAGAAAATGAAAAGCTGAGGATTCCTTCCAGGCTTCTGTGGTTTGACGAACCAAGACCCCTGTAAGCAGTGGATCAGATGTTCCAACAATTGAAACAGCTAAGATGATGCAGTCTTACAGACCCCGAAAATATGGACTTATACAGGTTTCTGAGTTTTGTCATGATCCCTATGGTATAAACAGCGCCCCCTTCCAGCATAACGCAGTTTGGAATGAGCGACGTCCTAATTTCCATCTTGTTTATAAATCTTTGTTTTCATTTAAATGGGGTTGTTTATAATTGGCTAATGATCACATCTGATCTCTTGTTAATGGTAAAAAGGGGAATTATGTTATGGGTATTGTTTTTCATTTATCGATACAAATTCAAGGTCAATTTTGTGATGTGTATATTTCTCCTCTTGATTAAGTATTGTGCTTATACTTATCTTTTAAAATGTAATGCATAATTGAATACAGACTATAGTTACTTATAATAGAATTTATAGTTAGGTAAGTTAGGTTTTCTAGATATACAGAAATATATTTGAGATAGTCTTCAAACCTTTCGAAGACCTTCAGAAAATGGCATTTAAAATGGTTTAGGGTTTTTCTTGACAATGAGAAATGTCTGGTCCTGGCAGCACCAATTATGTCTGAGAGGAAGATGGGCATTGAAGAAACTCGTTATGGAGTTTACTTTCAACATGGCAAGGTTAGCCATTTGGGCAAGAAACTGCTCTTGCCTAGACTGTTTAACTGTTGTTGTATAAACTGAACATGCAGGACCCACAGAAAAGTGACTGCTGAACTCAGTCTTACAGGGTTCCTGCTTCATGGAAGAGTCTACCAGACTTTCTGCAGGACACAGAAAAATGACTGACACACTGCCAATGCAGATGGACAGTTTGAAATTTCCTGCTTTGCTGAGAAGTGTTCCAGACACATTGTGGCTGATGGGCTGAAGATGGATGCCCCAACGTTACAGAGGAACTTCGGGTGACTGTCCAGGCAGTAAGATATCTCTGTCAATCCTAGTGTTTATATATTATCCTTCTGTGGTCTTTGATGGAGTTGAAGACAGATAGTTATAATTATAGTTTTCCTTAGTTATGATAAAAGATAAGCTACATATAGGACTTTGGACTCACAAGGATGGGATGGATGATATTTTCTTTAGATCTTGCTAAATGTTAATAGACAAAATGTTGTAACTGTGTTCTTACTTGATAACTGTTCTGTTATATATAATTTGACTATGCTAAAGTTAAGACCTTTTTGTTTAAACAGAAAAGAGGAGATGTTGGGGGAAGTCCTGTCCAAAGCACTGTTTGGCCAATAGGGAATCTAGATAGGAGGGACTAAGAGTCCAGGACGACTCTGGGAAGGAGAAAGAAAGGGAGTCGAGATGTGACGCCATAGGGTAGGAAGCCCGGAAACTTCTCTGGTAAGAGACATACTTAGATTAACAATTATGGGGTAATTACTTAAGTCAGATCTAGCCAGTAAGAAACAAAGAAGGCCAACAGCTTCATAATTAATATAGCCTCCTGTGTGTTTATTTGGGACTGATGCGGCTCAAGAACCAGGATGGCGGGAAGGCTCCTCTCAAAGAAAAAGCTTCTCTTTACAACTTGGTAATCCATGTGTGGTGGTTTGAATGAGAAATGCCCCCGGCCCCGTGATCTCTGGCATTTGAATTTGTGGTACCAAGTTGGTGACACTGTTTTGGGTTTAGTTGGTGAGGTCTCTCTGGAAGAACCATGCCACTGGCCGTGCGATTTGAGAATGCTAGTTTGCTCAGCTTCCTGCTCCTGCTACCACACCTGCTGCTTGCTGCTGTGCTCACCTCCAGTGACCCCCTGCAGCTGAAAATCCACATGAACCCTTTCTTCTGTAAGTTACCTTGGTCATAGTTTTTACTTTTAAATAAGTTTGTAATTATTTTTTTTTCAATCACAGCAAAAGTAAACAGAAAACCACCACACGTATTACAGATACTCTTTACTTTTTCCTCAGTTATAGCTTTTAAGATTTGAAAAATTATTGCCACATTGTCTTGAAGCCTTCGGAATTATAGAGATTTTCTTCCTTTCTAACTATGTTCCTTAATCCTCAAGTCCATACTATTGTCACAAGCTTTTTGTCTGCTACCATTGTTCCATCTTTTTATTGGTCCCAGTTTGATTTTTCTAATGCATGTTCTTTGGTCTACTTACTCACTTAGTGCATTAAGCATTTACTGACAGCCTAGTCTGTGCCATTAAATGTGTACTCTAAGTCCAGTTAGCATACTACCTGCTCTTTAGGAGGCTTCGTCTTCTTGCTGTGCTGGTGGTAATGTGGTTCTGGGAAACAGAACGAAGTTTCTCATGCTGCATGTGGTCAGTGGAGGAAAACAGATAATCAACAAGCAAGCAAACAAATTATTTCTCTGCTATCAAATCAATCTTGTAGGACCCTTGGTGCTCTCTCCAAGAAATGGATTAATTTGCAAAGCTTGACCTTGACCTTCAAAGCTCCTTAATCTGACTTATTTATATGCTTTAGTATTTTACTGTGGAACACAACTCATGACAATTTAATCTTCTGCCTGGTCTATTAAATTTGCCTTTTAGGATGTCTATACCGCTTTATCATTCGTCTATAAAATCAATTTCCACATAATATTCACTATGCTCTCATAAAGACATTATTAATATCATAATACTCTCCTGACTATAACATTCCAATGGATGCTTATTAAAAAACAAGACAAAAGTCACATTGTTGTGCCCAAATTCCGAGTCCCCAAATCACCAAGAGTCCTATTTCAATGCAAAAGCAAAGAGTTTTTTATTGTAGTTGTTTAGCGAGCTAACCCCATTAGCTCAGGTCTTTCATCCATTCACCATGGCTGATGGCTGGAGAAAGACTCCCAGAAACCACAAGGCAAGGATCTTAAAGGGCAGCATAAGGGGAGTGTCTAGGGGGTATGAAACAGTCTCAGGATTGGTGCACTTCCAGGCTAGATGACCTGCCCTGTGTTGATTGGTCAACTGGTTGTTATGACCCATAAGCCCTCAAGGGCGATTGCTATGCTCTGCACGTCACTGTTGTGCACTTGTCCGTAAAGCACACACAGAGCCTTAAAGCACAGCCCTGCCAGCTAACTTCTGATTGGTTCCTTGCCATGAGGAGGGCATCTGATCTCCTAGTGACCAGGACAGGAGCAGCAAGGTCATGCAAGCACATGGTAGCCTGTCATGGCTGCTAAAATGGAGGACTGGTCCTTCAACATCATCCTTCCCGGACTTCCTGTAGAGCCTTCCCCAGCTACTGTATGATCCTGTCTCATAGCACCATCCTCCTTCCTTCTTCTGTTTTGAACACCCAAGGCTCATCACCACCTTTGTGTCTGAGAAGCAGTTCCCTGAGAACTTTTTCTTTCCCTGAGACTCTTTCCTCCTATCTCCCAAAGCCTGAGGCCAGGATCCCCATTCTAAGAGATTACATTGTCTTATTAATGAAAAATGCTGAAATGGTAGAAGACTACGAGATTGTTTATATGTCTTATATACTGCCTTATTTATTTACTCTGTAGTACTAAAATCCACCTGAAATTATTGATTTGTCAGCTTACTGTTTTCACAACTGCATGTAAAATCCACATGGAGCAATGCTTCTTTTTCACTGCTGTGGGATCCAGACCCGTGTCTAGCGCTCTATAAACATTTGCTGAATTAATAAATCAATAGCACCTACACCAATATGTTCTTGATCTCTCCTTTAGAAGTGATTCTGATTAGCCTTCCCCACTTTCTAAGCTTCTACACTTGCTTATTGCTGATTGGGTAAGCCTCTCATTTGGGATTTCCTTCAGGTAATCTTGGGTATTGTACCTGAATGAATGAAGTTCCCAATGTCTTGCCACTCCCATTCTAAGACTGACTTTTGGGACCATCATCAATAAGTATTCTTTCATGTCATATACAAGTAAAGACTTGCTTCCTAAAGCACGTAAACCTACTGACCTTCTGAAGAGATAGGTATTGTTCTGACACTAAATGATGGCATTGCATTACTCCTCTGAGTTAAATTACTTCTAGAAGTTTTCCAAAAAGACAAGAGAAAATCTAAGTGCCCTGAAGAAGGAGTGTAATATCATTGGCTAATTTATTGATTCAGAAAATTCCCGACATATTTACAGTTCCACAGAAGTCAACTGTTATTATGGTATCCTGACTTTTAAAATGAGCTCTTTCTTGTCTTTAGTCCTAGATTCCTACAGAATTCCTCCTTATAAACTTCTCCCTTTGACCTGGTATGGAGAGTTGATGACATCCTGAATGAATATGTACTGCTGGGCTGGCATGAGCAGGACCTTAATACCTCAGATTCATGAAAATGCCAAGCACAGCTTGGATCAGGAACAGGGGCACGACAAGGCTCTACCTGGTCCGAGTACAGATGTTGACAAATTGTCAAGTAGAAGTCAAAAGAAATGCACACACTTTTTGTTTACCATGAATTGTATCCCTATAAATATGACTCAATATTCCAAAATTAGAGTTTTTACATGCAAACTTTCATATTCAGATGGCGTGGAGAAATTAGGTGATAGGTCACACAATAGTTCACATTTCCACATGGCAACATAAGTCTGGAAGTTAGGAGAATAAGCACTCTTTAAATGGGTCACACATCAATTTTGAAAGGCCCCTCTGATCTCAGAACATATGTTTAGTGCTTATGATCTGGTCCCCTATGATCTTACATTTAAGACACTTGCACCGCAGCAAAGATAGAGTTTTCTGATGGGAAATCATTAGAGGGATTCACACAGGAGAATGATTCAAATTGTATTTTAAATATTGCTCCTACACATTTTCCTTCTTTGCCTTGGTGCATTGGACTAATCTACTCTGAAACATATACACCAGTTGATGTGGTGATTGTTTTACACCTAGATGCTATAATCAATGCAGGAAAACACTAATTTCTTGCAAAGGTTGACTAAAGTGTTCCTTCTGGTTTTATGTAAGTCACTGCTTACTGTACTCCAGATTTCTTCTGGGGAATTCCTTACATTTCCTAGTATCAAGTGTCTTTCCCAGCATGCACCTGGGCACTCTCTAAACAAAGGTCCTTCCAAAATTCTATTGCTTCAGATTTATATATATATATATGTATGTATGTATGTATGTATGTATGTATGTATAGGTCGTATTACAAAATTATTCAACCTGGATAAGGAGCCTTCTTCTGTGGTATTACCCTTCATCTTAGGGTTAGAAATGCAGGCAGACAGAATACTTAATAAAGGACCAAACTGCTGTCTAAGAAATACAGCAATTAAAGTAAAGTAGTTGTATATGGAACACAAAATACTCTTAACCAACCCATTTTTATTAAACATTAATTAATTGCACATGCACAGTGCAGGAGGCATGAAGTTTTGAGAGAACACACCAAAGACATTGTTCCTACCCTTTGGGAACTTGTGATCTAAAGCAATTTGATTTCAATTTGTGACAATATGCTCTAGCTGTGACTCTGTAGATAAAACAAAGACTCCAATTCAAAGCATCTCTGAGTCTACTGCTCACTTTGTTGCTAAAATTTCAAAACCTCTGTTTTACTCTCTCTAGTTAAAGAGAATACTCTTCTTGTCCTTTGGGTATCAGTGAGGAGCTCACCTCTGGGCAGCTTACACTGACCCTCCCAGCAGTGTGACTGCCTTCATCCATATTCTGAATAGAATTAGATGTCTGTGATACATTTCATAGCATTGTCTTATCATTTCCATGCTTGTCTTCTATGACTCTGAATTCTGAATTCATGAGGATTTGAAGATGTTGTGTTAGCATTCTTTTCAGTTACATCTCCATCTTAAGACTCTGGAAACTGCATGGTCAGTATGCAATAATTTAAAATCTCTTCTGGGATATTACTAAGGTTATATTTGTGAACACAGGGGATTTTGCATATGATAAGCAAGTGCTGGTGTAATGTGCAACAATTACTGCATCAGAAATACAAACAATACCTCCTGACTCCAGTGTCCTGGAGAAGTTATCTTGCCAAAGTAACATTGATATGGAAAATAAAGAAAATAAGACATGGGAGTGAATTAAAAGGCTATTATCTAGAAATCGAATACTATACTCTCAATGACTAAATAAAGGAAACAATAGCTCTAAAAATAATTTGCTATTGTGTACTATATACTTATGTAAAGTGGAATTCTCCGCATTGATAAATATAAAATCTTTATTTCAATCAACTTTGAAAAGTTCTCTGTGTCCTGCAGTAACAGAAAGTCAGCCAAGATTTAAGTCTTTCTATAAAAATAAACAAGCACTGCCATCACATTAGTTTGAAATTTTTCTTTGTTCTTCAAAAATGGTAAAATTGCATCTATCCAAGTATTGTTTTAAAATAGGCTTCTTTCTTTTTATTATTTATAAATGTTTGACTTTTGTGTTTATTTTATGAGCAGCAGAAACTTTGGGGGAGATGAAAGAGGTCATGAGTGAAAAAGTTTAAGAAGCCGTGCACTAGACCATGTGTATTGCAAACCCAAGGTAAGGCTATTCTTGAAGCCACACCTTCCAGTTCCAAAGATAAAGCATCTATTCTGTTGTTTAGTCAAATGCCGGAGGACTTCTGGCTCAGATACACATGGGTTTATAAGGAAGGCAACAGTTATTTGCATTTGTCTTCATAGATTTAAACATTCAGCTGACAACATCTTAAGTTTTCTATGTGAGACTAATTACAGACCACCTCACAAGTGTAAGTATCCACCTTGCCATTTTGAAAAGTTGAAATTTTTAATTAGCTTATGCTAATAACACAAAACATAATTTCTTACAGACATTTTCATAAATGTATATAACATACTTTGATTGTATTCATATCATTTGTGAATTGAGAAATTCAAAGCTCCAAAAAGCTAAGTGATGTGATTTAGGCAATAGGCAATGCGAGCCCTATCCAGCTTTGGCCCACCTTGTGCAGGATATCCCCTGCTAGACAAAAGGAGCCTATGCTCTCTGAGGGCTCTGAGAATGAACTTCCCCCTTGGCCAGGCTGTAGTTGAGGTTTCACACGTTGTTCCCTCTTGCCCTGAAAATGGTTGTGAGTAAAGGTCTTTCCAAATGATTCCTGTAATAATTTCCATCCTGAATCCCAGAAAAATTGAGAACATGGGGTGGGGCTCTATTGCTCCGGCAAACCTCTTGGCTTGTTGCTGTTTACTTAATGATTAATCCTTCAGCACTGCTTCATTAAATGGAAGGGTAATATTTTCCTTCTGTCTGGACTGGACAGGCTCCCAGCTCAGTCAGGTACCTTCAGGCCATGGAGATGACGACATAGAATGTACTCTTTGTGTTAGCTTTTGGAAACCGAGCTCAGGTCGGGGGAAGCAGGAATGAAAGATTCTCCAAGCAAAGGATTTTCTTCACTTTTTCAGCTCTAGGGTCAAGTGGAGAACTTAGCAAAACATTTAAAGATTTTAGCATGGAGAGAAATGACAGAACCCAGCAAGTCAACACAAGGCATTTGTGTCTGTTCCCCTGAGATACCTTAGACTACTGTACAATCAAATTTCCAATATTACTACTTTTGTTATCATCAAATTTGAAAATTATTAATTTAATATGATAGTTATGAGTATTATTGTCAGCATCTATAGAATGGTTGCATTTGTTATAAATAATTCAATACAAAATGGAACCCAAATCTTCCATTGTACTTTAAGATTTGATTGAATTCTAATTGGAAGGTGGAAGAAGACAGAAAACAAACAAAAAACCAACTACTGCTATCTCAGGCAGTTTGGAATCCTTATTGAACAGGAGGAAAGGAAGCTGAAAGCACAGTGAAAGAAAGTTTCCCCAGAACAACACATGACCCTTTAAAGGAGTGTTGTTTTCCACCTCCTGTAAGAGAAGAAAATTTGAAAAGACCCTGTTGTTCTTCCATGTATATATTTGAAGAACTGAGTTTTTGACAGGTTTGTTTGGATATTATGTCATTGTGGCCTTTCTATGTTCTCTGGTAGTTATTACTTTGACAAACATGGGAGCTGTTATGAACTAAAATTTTTTAATTCCAATTTTCCCTCTAAAATATTTATTTGATGAAATATGTATGTATGAATGAATGTGTGAGTTCATGTGTGTCATGCGTACATAGGTGCTTATGGAGGCCAGAGGACATGGATCCCTCAGAATTTGAGTTAGGGCTGTTGTGAGCCACCTAATGTGAGTTCTGTGACCCACACCTGAGTCCCCCTCAAGAACAGCAAACACTCCCAATAGCTGAGTCATCTCTCCAATCCCTCCCTTTTCTTTCATATCTTGTTGATTGAAGTCAAGTAGTAAAGTCTCTGAAGAACTTCTAAGGAAGCAAAATTTAAACTAAACTTCAAATCTCTATCACCACAGAGGAAATCCATCTGTGGAACCATGTGTTGTGAAACTATCCAATCTACAATGAAAGAGACCAAGTTTGTCACTTTGGTTCAAGTGTGTATACCACTAGAATGGAGAAGGTTGATACAGCACCCTTCTTACCAACACCCACTCTCCAAAGAAGCCCTGTCTACAGTCAGTTACCTGTCTTTGATGAAGCTCTTATAACTCTTAGAAGTCATACTCTGCTTCTCTATCCCTACTGCGTATGTGTTGGCAGTGTTTACTTAAGAAGTAAAAGTATGGCAAGAAAATGTTATGTCTAAAAATTTATGTCTTCTGCTCTTCCAGCACCAAAATTGTCAGCATTGTCATTGTCCAAAATTCTTTGTGACTTCATGATTCTGTTGAGTTCTGTATCATTAAGACAGTGTTTAGGATTCCAGCTGTCATCACTGAGAACTTGTTTTGTTCCCCAAATTTGCAAGAGATTGTGTAATGTGTCCAGACACAGAAGAAACAAAAAACTTTATCCTGTACTTTGAGATGTTTGTAAGAGGCCATGCATTCTGTATGCTTTTCTTACCCTTAGAGAAGTACTAGTTGTACTCTTTGTCAAGGAATTAGTGCAGTTTTAAAATAAAGTTACCCATTATTACTATTGGGTCAATATTTCTTTTGCTAGCTCTTGGATTTACTTAACAGGGTAAAATTGAGTCTATTTTAATGAAGATGAGAATAAACACCTTCAAGAAAATAATGAAATACACTGATTGGTTTGCTTTTGACGTCCATAGATATATGATGTTCCACGAAGTACCCCATGCCATGTACTGTATATATTAAGTTATGTTGGAAGGCAATGCATTGACTACTGTCTTTAGTTTCCCTTTATGGAATCTCCATTCACACAGGCTGTTAGATGTGGAATGGAAACAATGGGGAAACTTTGCTAAGTGTTTTGAAACTCAGTTATTTAGGAACTCTTTCTTGAACAGCAGTATTATTATTAAAAGGAAATAAATAGATGGATGCCAAAGTTCCCTGAGAAGTTTTTGTTTTTTTTTAACTCATAAAGCATTGTTTTAAGATTTTAGTAGACATTCTACTAAGGAATGTTTGATGGCTTTGCCTCATGAGGCACAGATGTTTGGAACTGGCCTGACTATGGGACCTGTATTTATGTTTAGTCCAACTTGTGGGATAGGCACAAAAGAAAGAGAAATGGAGGAGAAAGTAAAGAATTTCTTTTAAAAAGTCTATGGCCTGTTTGTTTTGACAGAGTTCCTTGGCATGGAACTCTGATAGACTGGGTTAAATAAGACTGCCCTCAACTGTACTTAGGGATTTAAAAAATCTATACTTCTATTATTTTAGAATTTCATATAACTCAATTCATCTCAAATACACCCTAATTTTCCTAGATTCATGTCCTATTTCCACCTCCCCCAAATAATCTGTTGAGTATAATTTGTGTTGCCCATCTACTCTTAGATGTGGGGCCATCCTCTGCAGCTTGGTTGGCCCACCAGTGTCCGTACTCTTGGTAGAAACTGATTCTTTCAGTTATAGAAGCTATCAGCTTCCCGTAGTGTGTACATTTATGGGTGAATGACTGTGACTCCCTTTCTGCACCGCGTTAAAATGTGGATTTGATTGATTTTTGTGCAGGTCTTGCAAGGCAATCACAGCTGCTGTGAATTCGTGAGTGTAGTGTTTTTGTCATGTACACAGGACACTGCCTTGATCTGGTTGTCCTTTACCTGTGATTCCTAAATTCTTTTTACACTCTTTCTCATGGTGGTTTCTGGACCTTAGGGATGCACTGATACAGATCCTCCATTTGTAGTTGAGCATTCCACTGGTACTTAATTCTCTGCATTTTTGACAATTTGTAAATTTTGTTGTCAACCACTCTACAGCAAATCTTCCTTGGTGGCATCTGAGGGATGTGTTAATATCTGTATATAGAGATATAAATTTAGAGGTCAGTTTGATACTATGTCCATTTAGAAGAATAACAGTAGTAGATTCACCTCTAGGGCCTATGAGCTCCCAACCTGGGTTCTTGGCTAGATATACAGTAATAGGCTTGTGTTTTTTCCTTTGGAATAGGTCTTAAATCCAACAGAAAGCAGATGGTTAGCTCTATAACACTCAAGTTGCTAATGTATCCATGGGCAGTGCTTTACAGAACATCCAGAATGTTAGTTATTTTGCCCCTCCCTTTAGGCCTCTCCTCTGTTTTGACCTCCCATTATATGCCCATCTTAAATTTTTCTCTTCAGTATTTCCCTTTCTCCCTTTATATCACCCATTTTCTAGTAGCACTTCCTTAAGGTCTTTCTTCTTTCTTCCCACCAATAGTTGTTTTCTAATTTCTTCGATAGTACATGTACTTCCAATTAAACACACAAATCTAAGGGTTCAAAATTATGATCCACATATGAGTGAGAATATGTGATGTTAATCTTTCTGGGTCTGAGCATAATTGTATCCAGCTTCATATATTTATCTATAAATTTAATAATCTTTTTTTTTACAGCTGAATGAAATTCTGTTGTATATAGGTTCCACAATTTCATTAACCATCCTCAGTCAATGATTATCTAGGCTGTTTCCATGTTCTAGTTACTATGAATAGAACAGCTATAGATGAGCATATGTCTCTAAGGTTGGAAATACAGTCCTTTGGCATATGCCAGAAGTGGTATAGTTGAGTCATATGGAGGCTTTATTTCTAGCTTTCTGAGGCATTATCACACTGATTTACACAGTAGCTGTATTAGTTTGAACTTCTACCAACAGTACATGAGGGTTCCTCATTCCTCCCATCTTCTCCAGCATTTATTGTCCTTAGTTATGCTCAATCTCTATTTTAATTAGGATATTAATATTAAAAGTATTTTCTATTGGTTTTAGGAGACAGGGTTTCTCTGTATTGTTTTGGAGGCTGTTGGTCCAGCCCGGCCTCGAACTCACAGAGATCCACGTGCCTCTGCCTCCCGAGTGCTGGGATTAAAGGTGTGCGCCACTGCCGCCCGGCATTAAAAGTATTTTTATTGAAAGTATTTTTCACACAATATATATCATGGTTTTTAATCTCAAAAATTGGCCCAGATTTTCCTCACCTCTCCACCCATCCAACTCATGCCTTCTTTCTCTCTCTGTCTGTCTTTCTCTCTTTGTAGATAACAAATAGACAAAGAAAAACATAATCCAGAATAAAAGAAGCAAGCAAACAAACAGAAAAAATACCCAAAGAAATAGTACAAGAAACACACTCAGAAGTCCTAATACATAAGCCAAAATACAGTACAGTTAAAAAAACAAATCATTATGAGACAAAAGAAAACAATTCTCAGAGTATCCTTGATTTTTCTGTTGGCCATATACTGTTAGCCATGGTTCATGATGCCTTCTGTTAAGAGTGATTCATATATTAGTGAGATTACATTAGAGATAACTAATTTTTTTCTTTGTGAGTCTGGGTTAGGGATGGGAAATTGTGTCTACTTCCCCTTTCCCATTTTTAAAGTTATGTTCCTGATTCTCTGAATTTCTTCAGAGTCTGTTGAAATATCAGTCTTGTCATTTCTGCTTTTATTCATTTCTTCTCTTATCTTTGCTGTTTCTTGCTATCTACTGTACTTGATTGGGATTGGTTTGTTCTAGTTGTTTCAGTGCCTCAAAATTTGTGATGATATATTATTTATGATTTATTAAAGTTTGCCTGGGGATTCAGAAAGCAAAGTCAGCCTCAAGCCATAGAGATCAGGCAGTGGTGATACACACCTTTAATTCCAGTAGCCAGAAGCTAGGAGGTGGTGGTACACACTTTTAATCCTAGAACTCAAGACTAAGAGGTTGATGGATCTCTGTGAACCCAAGGTCATACAAATCTAGACAAGATTCATTTAATCCTAAAGAGAAACAGCTCATACAAAGATGATCTCAGCACATGGGTTCACATACCTTTAATCCCAGCAGTAGACAGGTATAAAAGATAGGAGCAGGGTCTTCAGTGAGTATTAGGGATGCCTCCTCCAGCCACACAGAGGATAGGAAGTCATTGAAGTCTCATTATTCTCTAACTAGGCTGAGGAGAGGCAGCAGTCTGAGGTTTGGTGGAGCCAGGATCGCCTTTCATTCTGAGGTAGAGTAAGAGCTAGTGACCAGCTGCTTTGCTTTTCTGATTTTCAGCTTGAAGCTTGAACCCTAATATCAGTCCCTGGGTCTTTTATTTATCAAGCAACAAAAGTTCATTATCAGGATTTTTTATTTAAGATCTCTTTTTTTCTTTCAGGTAAGCATTTATGGGTATAAACTTCATCCTTATGTCTGCCTTCAATTTATACCATAGATTTGGGTATATTCAGTCTTCATTTTTATTTAATTCTAGGAATTTTAAAAAATTCTTGATTTCTACAAAGAAATATTCACTTTCTAATAATGTGTTGTTTAAACATACTGATCTTGGATATTTTCTGTACTTTCTTTTGCTGTTAACTTCTAGCTTTGTTCCATTGTAATCTAATTGAAAATAAGATTGTATTGGTTACTTTTTGTTGCTGTGATAAAACACCATGGCCAAAAGAAACCTATGGAAATAAGTAGTTGAATTTGATTTTTCATTCCAGAAGGAGAATACATAATGATGGGGAGATATAAGGCCAGCAGAGCAGGAAGATGACGGCTCATATCTTCAACCATAGATCTAAAACAGAGACATGGAGACTTAAAAGTGGGTTCCAAAGGCCAAAGGCTCAAATACATGAGCCCATTTGGGACATTTCTCATAAAAACAACACAAGGGTATTGTTTCAGTTTTGTTAAGACCTACTATGTGTTAATATGTTCTCTCTTTTGGAGAAACTTCTATGATGTATTCAGAAAAATGTGCTTTTCTTGGTATTTGGGTTGAATGTTCTGTAGATTTCTGTTAGGTTCCTTTGTTTTGGTTGATGATGTTATTGAATTCCAATGTCTTTACTAATTTTTTCTGCAGGCGGTCTGTCCCATTGTGAGACTAAGATATCTCTATTACTATCTTCTGGTTAATCACTATTTTTAAATATGTTAGTGTTTGCTTTTATAAAACAGAAGGAGTATATAGTCAGTGTGTGCACATTTAGAATTGCAGTTTCCTCTTTTTGGATGGACTCTTGGATCAATGTGAAGTAACCCTCTTGATCTGTTCAGACAAGAATTGCTTTAAAGTCAATTTTTGTTTCAGATATTACAACAGTAACACATGTTCATTTCCTGCCTCTATTTGCTTAGAATAATTTTCTTTTTCATTTCACTATATGTTGATGGATATTGTAGGTAGTAGATATGTTTCTTTGAGGGAGCATAAAGGATTCTGCTTTCTAATACAATCTGTTGGTTTGTGTCTTTTGATGGGTGAGCTGAGACTATTGATATTCACAGTTATGATGAAAAGGTGTGTATTGCTCCACATATTTTTGTTTACTTTGTGGTGTTTAGTAATTTCTTAGTCTTTTTTAAAAAAATGGATAACATAGCATTATTTTTTTCAATCCTGTACTCTCTTGAGTGGGTTTATGTTTCTCTTTAGACTGAAGTATTCCTTGTAGAGTCTTCTGTAGGGCTGGTTTGGTTATTGTGAATTCCTTAAAGCTTCTTTTATCTTGGGATGCTTTTCTTTTGCTATCAATCATTACACATAGCTTTGCTAGGTATAGAAATTGGGATCTTTTAGATTTAGAGACACATAAATCAAATTTTTCTTGATTTTATGGTTTAGACTGAAAAATAAGCAGCTATTCCAATGGACCTGTTTTTATGTCTGACTTGGTCATTCTCTTTTGCTGCTTTCAGTATAGTTTCTTTGTTCTGTACATTTAGTGTTTTCGTATAATATGATGAGGAAGGTTTCCTCCCTGATCCCATTTTTTTTCTATCTCTTTATAGAAGTCTGTTTTCATATCATGGATTGACTTCATTATTTCATTCTACTGGTGTTTTGAGTTCCCTTATAAAAGACTGGAGTCCTGTTTGAGTATTCTTATCATTTGTAAAGCCATTCTCTTGAATTCTACATCTGGATTGTTGTTTAAGTCATTTTAAAAAGCCTTCCTTTCTCTTTTCCCTTTGAAAAGATAAAGAAAGAGGATAAAGGGTGAAACACACACACACACACACACACACACACATACACACACACACACACACACACACAGAGAGAGAGAGAGAGAGAGAGAGAGAGAGAGAGAGAGAGAGAGAGAGAGAGAGAGAGAGAATGAGACTATTTAGAAAGGAACAAACACAAACACTGTTGGCCTGCTACAGCCACAGTGTTACCCTTTCTTATATATGTAAGAATTTTATTAATCACTGTTGATGAACAGCTATGGTGGAGAAGGAGAGCTTGAAGGCAATATAGGAAAGTTGAACCATTGACCTGAATGTTGATTCCATCTCTTGGTATATACACTGCTTTGTTCCTCGATCATGGTCCAGTCGGTACTCTGCTGATTTTTACTTGTCTGGTCTTTTTTTTTTTTTTCGAGACAGGGTTTCTCTGTATTGGTTTTGAGGCTGTCAGTCCAGCCTGGCCTCGAACTCACAGAGATCTGCCTGCCTCTGCCTCCCGAGTGCTGGGATTAAAGGTGTGCGCCACCACCGCCTGGCGCCTGTTCTTTTTTTTAAATAATTTTTTTATTTAACTTTTTATACATGTTACTTTCAGTTCCCTCTTCCTTCCCTCATCACCCAGTCCTCCAATCTTCCCAACCCCCACCCCACTCTAGCCCCCTTGGCTCCCCAGGAAGGGTAAGGGTTTCCATGAGGGATTTTCAAAGTCTGTCATATCATCTCGGGCAGGGTCTAGGTCCTCCCCCATGTGTCCAGGCTGAGAGAGCATCCCTCCATGTGGAATGGGCTCCCAGAGTCTATTTGTATGCCAGGAATAAATACTGATCTACCCTCCAAGGTCCCATAGATTGCCGAGGCCTCTTTTCTGACACCCAGGTTGGGGGGGGGTGTCTGGATCAGTCCCATGCTGGCCTCTCAGTCATCAGTCTGGGGTCCCCTTGTTTAGGTCAGCTGCTTCTGTGGGTTTCGCCAGTCTGGTTTTATTCCTTTGCTCATCACTCATCTTTGCAACTGGGTTCCAGGAGTTCAGTTCAGTTTTTAGCTGTGGGCGTCTGCCTCACTAGATGAGGGTTCTAGGATGGCATATAAGGTAGTCATCAATCTCATTATCATGGGAGGGCATGTAAGGTAGTCATCCTTGTAGATGCCAGTTGGTGTCATCCTTGTAGATCTGTGAAGATCTCACTAGTGCCTGATCTCTCCTCTAACTTATAATGGATCCCTCTATTATGGTATCTCTCATCCTTCTCTCCTCTATTCTTACCCTGGCTCAACTTTCCTGCTTCCCCACATCCTCCTCTTTTCCCCCTCTCTTTCTCCCATCTCCTTCTCCCCTCACCTACCCCGGATTCCAATCCAATTAGGAGATCTTGTCCCATAACCCTTCTAAGGGTTACAATGCATATCTCTCTTAGGGTCCTTCCTGTTTCCCAGACTCTCTGGCAGTGGGATTGTAGGCTAGCAATCCCCTGCTCCATGTCTAAAATCCATATATGAGTGGATACATATTGTGTTTGTCTTTTTGTGACTGGGTTACCTCACTCAGGATGATTTCTTCAAGTGCCATCCATTTGCCTGCAAATTTCAAGATTCCATTTTTTTTTCTGCTGAGTAGTACTCTATTCATTCTTCAGTTGAGGGACATCTAGGTTGCTTCCAGTTTCTGGCTATTACAAATAGTTGAGCAGATGTCCTTATTGTATGAGTGTACATCTTTTGGATATATGCCTAAGAGTGGAAGTTGCTGGATCTTGTGGTAGACTGATTCTCATTTTCCTGAGGAATCTCCATACTGATTTCTAAAGTGGCTGCACAAGTTGGTATTCCCACCAGCAGTGGAGGAGTGTTCTCCTTTCTCCACATCCTCTGCAGCATAAACTGTCATTGGTATTTTTGATTTTAGCCATTCTGATGGGAGTGAGATGGTATCTCAGAGTTGTTTTGATTTGCATTTCTCTGATTGTTAAGGATATATGTTCTTGGCTTGTATTCTTTCAGCTCCTCCTGCATGTGATGTCACATGACTGTGTTCTGTGGGCGGTAGATAGTGGAGTCAGTAAACTACATTCAGAGTCTTTGATGCTTTCCCACGGGGTTAGGTTGGTGAATGTGAAACCTCTAAGGTTCTGTTTAGATTTTTGTGGCTTCACTGTTCTCTGCTGAAGTGTTATGGTGGCCCTGGTGGTGGCTTCTGGGAGCCCCTTCTATGAAATCCCTACTGGTGGTTCTTTTTGTAGATTTATTTGAGTTCAGTTTATCTGGAAAAAAATCACTGGTGTATGCTTGGTGGTAGCTACAAAGGATGCAGTTGCAAAATCATGTTCAGTCTGACGGCAGAAGTTGTGATTCTGATTGTAGACAAAGTTTATTTGGGTCGTTTGCTGATCAGGTTCTTTCCAGGAATGAAGACTTAACAGGTGGGGTGATAAAATATTCCTGGTCTCATTGCAACTCTAATTGTAACCAGCCATACTTCCTACATGACTTCTAGTCTGCCATTTTAACCAGAAGTAGCCCCAGTATTTATTTAATTTTAATATGAGATTCTTGAGGCTCTGATAGCACCCATGATGAAAATATCTATTCAGGAGTTTAAAATGTGAACTGCAAACCTATATGTAAAACCTGAACCACTAATAGACATAGAAACATTATTTGGAGATATTTTCTGAACCCATGAAAATAGAAAAAGTGAATATTGAGAAGAATGTCAACAAAGGAAGTTTTATACCATGGCCCTTTGCATGAAAAAATATAAAACGAAACCTAGACATTTTCAGAATTCTGCATTTAACCTTTCAGTTTAAATCAATTTAGTCATAGTGTTTATTATGGCAACAATATAAGTTAGTTCCAGGAATAAAGACAGAATAAGAAGTAAAGACTCACACATTGGTCAGGGTCCTTGATTCCAAACAAGAGACAAAGCTTCAGTAAATTAATCTGAAAAGGAACTTATTGTAAATGTACTGAACACTTCTAAGGACAATTGGAAAGGCTTAAGAACAAATCTCAGAAAGGTAAAGTGGACAAGAAAATTGTTCCTGAATTATATACAAGACGTTGCCATAAAGAGAACCTGACCCATAACACTGGGTACAATTGCTACTAGTGCTCACTGCCATGATTGCCAGGAAATGCATGCCTTTGATCCTGCTTAGAGGTATTCCCATTCGTGCCCTCTTAAGTGCCAGAGATCTTGTTCCTGTACCATGCAGCACACCAGAGCGCACCTCGCTTTCATTACCCTCTCTTTCAAGTGACTGGTCATTTGAATGACACAATTGCATAATAAAACATGATAAACCAAATATATGCTAGATACTACAGGCCAAGTACATACTAATCTTTCCCCAATATAATGAGTTCCCTTACAACTTGACCAAAGATTAGAGTTACAATCTGTTCAGTAGCTTTACTGGAATTAGCCCCTTACTTCTACCTGTTGAAACTTGTTAAGGGACCAAGTCTATAGCATGCCCCATAGGAAAATTTCTCTGATTTCCAGTTGCTAATGACCTCTTTCTCCTGTGGATGTTTTATCTTGATGTTCTTCCACTTATCTCATGAGGAGGCAGAGCTCTGAATGCATCTGTGAGATGATGAAATAATGTACAGCATGGATAACAGAAGCAGTGTTCAGTACATATTAGTTAGGTGACAGATGGATGTGGAGCTTTCAAACAAATTGCCATATCACACAAATTAAATATATATTTCTTAGCTCTCCAAAATGTGTAAAAATTCTAAGAAGGCTGAGAGACGATAATTTGAAAATAACATTTGGATAGAGAGATAATGGTGTAGCTTTCCTCGTGTGGATTTGAATAAGGAGAAATTTGATAGCAGTATCTGGAAAACGTAAGAAAGCCTGACCACATTTACTTCCCCAACTTCAGGTTCTGTGTTTGCAGTACTCTGAAGTTGATATATGTCTTGGATGGCTATAAACTTAAAGGTAGGTGGGAATTTTATGAGATCCTATACATTTGTTACTGAACTGGTACAGTTTTATGCTGGTAGAAGTGACTAATATTAACTGGTGTATTATAGAATGATTAGTGAATCCCTGTCCCCAGAGACTGAGTAGAGGTGGTGAGGTGATAAAGGGCAAGAGAATAATAAGTGGTTTATGAATATTACTATAAGTATGTTTTCCCCAATGTCGTAATTATCTTTGCCATGAAAAAAATCTGATAGCGACAGTTGCAGAACTCTGTGGATGACACCTAAGTGAAATGCTTTCCTCTTAGGGGCGTGAACTTTTGTCTCACCTTCTATATCTCCCTTGTAGCCCTCACTGTCACCATTATTCTGTTCATCTTAACCCCACAGAGGATGCTTCTGTCAAAGAGTGCTTTTGATTGCTGTTTTGCAAATTTCTATTTCAGACAGAGAATGAACTCAGTCTAGGATCCTCCATCTCAATTAGTTGATTCTGGCTCAAGATGTCCCATCAATTAAGGGTAACTTCCAAGTTTCTGACATAATCGTCTTGTTTCTTGTTTTTCCTTCTGATGCTGACTTCTGGTTTTGATTTTCTTAAGAAGAAACGCTTGTATTTCCAAATGCCTTCATGAGCTAACAAATGTTCAATTCCCAAAAGACCTCAATAAAGTTGTTTTCAATTATTCTCTCATACAGCCAATCATCTAATTCATATCTGGTCAAGATTTACGTGGTAGTTAATGTGATAGAATTGTTAGAGGTCAAGAGGCCATCTGCATAGTGTTGAGACACACCGAAAAAATACAAGGTATGTCAAAGTCACTAAAAAGGGTTAAATACTTAATTATATGGGCCATTCTTCCTTTAAATATAATACAAATATTTAAAAGCTACACCTATAAAAACAACTATCCTAATTTATTGGAATTCGTTTATTATTAGTTGACTGGAAATGAAAGGGATGAATGACAATCTACCTTCATAAGTAATAGTTTGCATCTTACCCATGTTTTAGGCATAATACTAGGTAATACCGATGAACACTTCAATCCAGTGGTGCCATTTTTATCATGAATCTCTCCTCATGCAATACTATGCCTGATCATTTCTGTCTTTCCTTGTTTTTGTGATACATCTATCTTGCTATATATTGCTAGGATAGATTTTTTTGGATACTATCTTTTTTCATATTTTTCTCAATATATTTTTATTTAAATTAGAAACATGAATGCTTCACATGTCCATCCTAGTTCCCTCTCCCACCCCCTCCTCCCTTGCCCCTCTACCAGTTCACCCCCAACTCCACACCCAATCCTCACACCATTCCCCATGGAGGGTGAGGCCCTCCATGGGGGATCTCCAGAGTCTGTCTCTTCATCTGGGGCAGGGCCTAGGCCCTCCCCCATGTGTCCAAGCTGAGAAGGTTCCCTCCATATGGAATGGGCTCCCCAAGTTCATTCGTACACCATGGTAAACACTGATCTACTACCCAAGGCCCCAGCGATTGTTGAGGCCTCCTCCCTGACACCACATTCATGGGCGTCTGGATCAGTCCTGTGCTGGCCTCTCAACCATCAGTCTTGGGTCCAAGAGCAATCCCTTGTCAGGTCTGCTGTCTCTGTGGGTTTCACCAGCACAGTCTTGACCCCTTGGCTCATCACTCCTCCCTCTCTAATACAGGATTTCAGGAGTTCAGTTCAGTACTTAGCTGTAGGTATCTGTCTCTGCTTCCATCAGTTACTGAATGAAGGTTCTAGGATGGCATATAAGATAGTCATCAATTCATTATCAGGGAGGGGCCATTAAGGTAGTCTCTCCACTATTACTTAGTTTGCCAGTTGGTGTCATCCTTGTAAATCTCTGGAAATCCCACCAGTGTTAGCTCTCTCCTCAAACCTAGAACAACTCCCTCTATTATAGTATCTCTCATCCTGGTCTCCATTCTTCCCCGACTCAATTTTACTGCCCCCCCTATATCTTCCCCTCTTCTCCTATTCTCCCCCCTCTTATCCTTGTTTCCCTCTCCCCTCCCCCCATGCTCCCAATCTGCTCATGAGATCTTGCTTCATTCCCCTTCTCTGGGGTATCATGCATATTTTTCTTGGGAACCTCCCTGTTTCCCAGACTCACTGGCAAAGGGATTGTAGGGTGGCATTCCCCTGATTTTATGTCTAAAATCCATATACGAGTGAGTACATACCATGTTTGTCTTTTTGTGATTGGGTTACCGCACTCAAGATGGTTTCTTCTAATGCCATCCATTTGCCTGCAAATTTCAAGATTTCATTTTTCCCCCCCGCTGATTAGTACTCCAATGTGTAAATGTACCACATTTTCTCTATCCACTCCTCAGTTTTGGGGTATCTAGGTTGCTTCCAGTATCTGGCTATTACAAATAGTGCTTCTATAAACATAGTGGAACAGACATCCTTGTTTTATGAATGGTTTGGATATTATTTTATTTACCCTGGCTCTTAAATATCAATTGCCATTTGACATTTCTATACATTGTTTTTGAATAAATTTAAGATTGGTTAATTACTTCAGAAATCTATGTTAAATATATTTTACCCTCTTTAATTTTATTTATAATTAAGTTTTGCTGTGATGAACTAGTTTTATGGACAAACATCTCATGAGGGAAGGGGGTAAAAATAGATTTATATTTCTTGACATGAATAAAATAAATGAAACCAGAGATTTCACTAAAATTTAGGAAAGTTTCAGAAATAAAAACAAGCAAACAACAACAACAAAAAGCAACACTCAGTTATACCATCCCTGGAAATATATTCTCAAATGATTCTTGGTCCATTCACTGTTGCTCTAGTCACAATAATTAGGATATGGAATAATCCTAGATGTCCATCAACTGATGAATGGACAATGAAAATGTGGTTCTCTATATAATGGAATTCTATTTAGCATTAAAAACAAAATTATGAAAATTTCAGGAAAATAGATATGGAACTGGAACGTATTATACTGAGTAAGATTTCCTTGCTTAGGTTGGAGCAAGGAAACAGTAAGCCATAAAACAATAAAGAAACCATGGTGATTAATGCAGAAGCTCCCAGTTGGTCAAAATTCAGAGGGTTATTGTCTGTGAAGTGTTCAGCCACAAATGGAGTGTCTACATTACATCCTCTCACCTCAAAAGTCAAGAGTCACCTAGGCAGATGGAGTAGAAAATTCTAAGAGCCAGAAGTGAAAACAGGCTGAAATAATGTCTTCTAGATGTGACTGGATGTTTGCATTCAGGAATTCACAGCCATTGTGGTTGCCTGCATAAGACCTGCACAAGATATGACCAATCAACATTCCAAGGCATAGTCATCTAACTCATACCTGGTCAAGATTTAGGCAATGTTTAATATGCTAGAATGGTTAGAGGTCATTAGGCCTATTGCTGTCAGTCATAATGTTGAGGTACACAGAGGAAATATAAGGTATACTACAAGTCAATTGTACAAGTGGCGCCAATTGTAGTACAAGTGGCGAAGGAGGAGGGGTTTGCAAACACTTATCCCTAGTTGAGAAGCTACTGATCCATAAAGGTTTCTGAGCGATAGAGATTCAGTTTTCTTTAAAATATGATCCTGGTAACTCAACTATATTCCAGTGAATGATCCCACATCCATGAATATATTGGTAGCAAAGCTTGAAACAAAGAGAGGGAATGAAGTTGGGGGCTCTGTGAGGAGTTAGGGAGAAGAGAGGGAGCAAATATAATAAAAATGTACTGTATAGATGAATGAGAGTATCAAAAGTAATAAAAGTGTATTTTATTAACGAAGGGAATCCATGAGCTGTGGCGAGGGGTCGTTCTTATGGAGTAACATGAAGATAGAGAGTGAGGAATTCTTACTAAAGGTGGAAAAGATTCTACTGAGGTGGAATGTGTGATTTGGATACAGGACACAGAGAAATCAAACCAGACCATGCTTGGAAGCATCCCCATTGGCTAGTGTTCACAGCAAGGTGGGTGCTACATAGACTATTGAGTCATAAAATTCATCAATAATCTTATTCAGTTATGAACCCTATCTGTTACAATAATAATAATGCTCCAGGCAAAATGTATCCACATCTGTAATAGTGGCATGACAGTTTGGGGATTAACCATGTGCATTCTGAATAGGTATGATACTCACTCCATAAGAGTGAAGACATTTCTGAGTCTATAAACCTGGTCAAAAGTTTATGACTGGAGAGGTCACAGGCCCTAAAAGTAATTTTATTACTAATGTTTTGCTAAATGTGTACATAGTTAAACTCTCCTCTAAATCTGTAACTTGAGCTCTTTGCCTTGATCAATCAAACTTTTTTTCAGATGGTGGTAGTGAATTTAGAAGCTCATAACTGCTCAACATGCTGAAAATAAGTCAATCCTCAGACTTGAATGGACTTCTATCACACCCACTTCAAAACCTAGTGGCAAGATCGAGGGAATGTCATAGAATAAAGGACAGACAGATAGAAAAGTCAGAAAATGGCAAGGTGAGTTATTCAGCAGTTTTCTGGTTATGATATGTGTTATAATTTTCTTTATTTAATTTATTGACTGACTGATTGATTGATTGGAATTTTCAAGACAGGGTTTCTCTGTGTAGCTTTGTAGATCAGGCTGACCTTTAACTCACAGAGATCTGTCTGCCTCTGCCTCCCAAGTGCTGGCATTAGAGAAATGTGTCACCATTGTCCATCATGTGTGTTATAATTTAAAAAATGGCACAAGAGAGAAAGACACCATGTGATAGAGTTAAAGTGGAGTTTTTTTCTAATTAGGAGAAAACTATCATAAAAAGGGAAAAGGGAATGGGGGAGACCAACATCTAGGGACAGGAGCAGAGGGAGAGAGGAAAGAGAGGCAGAGAGGCAGAGAGAGAGAGAGAGAGAGAGAGAGAGAGAGAGAGAGAGAGAGAGAGAGAGAGAGAGAGAGAGAGAGAGAGAGAACAGACAGAGGGAGAAAGAAAGAGGATGGGAGACGGGCAAGGCCCTTTTAAAAGGGAGCATATTGAATAGGTACAGGTGGTGCTCTTAGTGGCTGCAGCTGAAGGTGTATCCTGTCAGGACTCAAGTGCAGGCCAGTACAATTGCCTAAATGCTAAAAATGTGGCCATCACAATCTTGAACACACTGCAACAGAGGCTACCTGCATGTCAGGTATATATGCACATACATGCTTGCACATACACACATACGCATACACCCATATAAGAATAAGTTGAGGGAATTTTTATCAAATAATTAAGCATATTATAAATGCTGTCAAGGACAAAAGACTTGTAAAATGCTATTGAAGTGTTCATAGTTATAAACAGTAGCTACCACACATGATTATTTTAATGCTTTGTTAAGTTTATTAACATAAAATAAAATCAATTTATAACACTTATTTATAATTAAAATGTTCAGTGATCACTTGTGTGAGGCTCCTCTGCTCAGTGAAAATGGTCAGTATTTGCTGTTGCAGCAGCACAACAATTCTGTTAGACAATTTTGTTTTAGATTAAGAGACTAATGTTAAAGGATACTGGTGTATATTTGACCTAAAATTTGATTTTACAGTAAGGGAGACAATTGTGACAAAGTGTATGGTGTCTATTGTGAGTTGATAATAGTTTCATGGCTATTCATACATTAGGAACTGTCTTAATAAAGCATTTAGCAGTGAAGCAGAATCACCTCAGAAAAGTACTCTCAGAATTTTAAGAAAAAAGTTGCAGGATTTATATCCACACATGGAATATTTATAAATAAATACATATTGGATGTATTTATATATAAATACACATAGGATGAATTTGCATATATGAGAAAGGTGAGCAATCTATATTATGTCTTGTAGAACATGCCTCAGAAAGACTATATGGTAAGATGAGACACATTTCCACTTTGAAGACTAAGTACTGTGTATGTTACCTCTAGTAATTACCAGTTTGATTAAAATGCAATAGATTTTCAAATTTAAATTTCATTTAGATATTGATATTATAGAGTTAATAGAAGAATGCAGAGGCCTGTAGCAGACCACATTACATCTTTGGAATAGAGAATAAACTTTGACTATTAAGCTACTTCATACAGCTCTTGTTATAAAGAATTATAATTAATAGAGACACATTTGCATAAGAACAGACAGAATGATGAGACCGTAGAGAGCCCTAGATGTATGTATATGCCGCCAATTGACCCTGCATAAGGATGCACAGACAATGTAGTAAGGAACTTTGAACGCCTTCTAGCAAACGATGTCAGAAAAATTAGATAACCTTTTTGGAGAAAGATAAGCCTTGATTTCTATTTCATGCCACATGCAACAATTAACCCAAGATGGTTCCCAGATTCTAGTATAAAAGCTACACCACCAAAAATAAAACATGAGCTATTATTCTCATGACCTCCAGAGTAGACAGAGGCTGTAGTTTCCAGAAACAGTAAACACAAGAGAAAATTTAATAAACTGCATTAAATCAAAACTGAAAAGTTCTGCTCAGAAGAAATTTTGTCTCATTTCAAAGAGAGTTTAAGGGAAACCGTTGATTGAAGTAAATGAGAGCTGATGGTACACAAGTTCCTTAGTTTTCTGTCATCATAGGAATGGGAATGAAGATTTAAAGTAATTTCAAATATTAATAAAAACATGGGTTTTTTCACACACTTGACTTTTAAATTATGTAGATTTTGTACAGATTATACAAGCTAAGAGAATTTGAAAAGTAAATATATTGAAGAATTGTTCAAGGACTACCAACTGGGGCTCAGGACATGCATTTTGTTTCTGGAGGAAAAAATTGTGTCAAATTTCTGACTCCACATTCTGAATATATGTGGTTTGTTTCCTAAGTACTTGTTCCTTCTTCATGGTTATGAAATAAGCACAATTTCCATCATTTCCTTGGAAATGTGTGTGTGTCCAAAGGCATCACTCAATTAGTGATTGTAGCATCATTTTCACAAGTTCTTTTTAAGTATTCATGGTATGTTCTCCAGTAACACGGTATTTTTTATTTCAGCCCATTGCACAAAGACCATGGTCATAAGAATAATGAAGCACGTTTTACTTTTTTCTTACCACTGTTAACCGTGGGAAGACTCCCTAAGCTTTCAGAACCTCAATTGTTGTTTTTTTATTGCATTATTTTTCCTGGACTGACATATCTTAGGGTTTCAGCAAAAGTAAAATCCAACTGTTGAGTTCATTATGACTACCTAGACTCTATGATCTTTTAGCTGAGGTTTGATTGCTTTGGGCTTAGGCTCTGTGCTTACAAAGCTCCTTCCAGAAGCTGGCAGACTGAACAGCTGTGAACCTGTGTGACTATTGTTCTTTGTAGAATCCAGTGATAGAAGTTTTCCACTCTCATCATTCTCCCCTGATGGGTCGTTTATGTAGTAGACCATTTTTCTTCTCACAAAAACCTGAGCTGTTTTATTTTGAAGGCTGTTTCTTCTGAACCATTGCTTCTGGTTAAACTCTTTCAGGTCAAAATGATTTTGTGATGGATGCAATTCCTAGCCTCCTAAGGACTCAATATCACATTAGGTTCTGAGTTCATTAAGATAATTAAGTGGATTTTAAAATCTTTATTTTATGTTTCATTGACCTGAGTTCAGCTCATCTTTCATTAAGGTTGGTTGTGTGAGCAGTGGATTAGGGTTAAAATAGGTCCAGTGGTTGCTATATCAAGGTGAGGGGAATACACCTCTACCCATTTCTGAAAGAATGTACTAAGTTTCTGTATGTGTCCCCTGCCCTCTACCACACACCATATAAAAGGCTTCCTATAAGGTATCAGGGGAGTCCAATGTCTTTGTACTTACTAAGAAACTGTTACCATTTGGAGAGTTAGGTCTGGTTTCTCCAGGGTGTTTTCTAACTAACTCTCACATTGAATGTGCACAATCCTAGGCAACAGAGATAGAATAACATTATTTTTTTCAATATTAGATGAGAAATCTGAGTCTTCAAGAGTTTACTAACTGATAGACAATGGGTTGGAGAGCTATATACATTAGGTACCTTGATCTTTGATTCTTGGCCTAGGAATTTTTGTTCATAATGAACAGATATTAATAAAGAAGGAGGAGGAAGAAACCAACACCTAAAGTATTTTTATTTTTAAGTTGTAAGATGCTAGCATTTTAATTTGAATGCAAAGGCAAACAACACAATTCCAGTGACAACGTGAGGACGTCAGAAACTCTTTGAGTAAATTGCCTGATTAAATTTGGTAACTTCTTTCAGATAAATAAATCTTGCTTTTACTCTGCTCCTTAAGTGCCTTTCTGGCTTAGTCTCACAAATGGCATATTCTGCTCATACAAATCGCACTGAAACACTTGTGATTTTCTCCCCTGACTCTCATGTTTCCCTCTCTCACATTTTTTTTATGATTATGGCAACATTGACAGCTGTGTTCATTGCGATCTATGGCTGGCTGTACCTTTAAGTACCTAGCTCGGAAATCATTTTTGTCCCTCTAGATTTGAAAAATTACACCCCATCTCCCAATTTAAGATATGCGGAGACAGAGCTGTGCTGTCTGCAAGAATATTAGTTCTGAGAGTAGGATTACAGTTTGCCCCCCACACTCAGCTCTCTTGCCAGCAATAATCAAAGCACAATGGTATTTCTTTAATGACAAAACCTCCCAATGTGTTAATTTGGTTCTCTGTGACACTACATCTTGTCAGAGTTGAGAAATGGGAAAACATACATTAATACCACTGTCAGATGACTTCTTCATTTTTTTCTATGTCGTTCATATGTAGAAGAAGAAGGCCTTTAGTTGTCTGCCCCTAGGAAGATAACTGGATTTTGAGAGTGCAGCAAACTCATACCTCCTGTTGTATCCAAGGGGAAAGCTTTTCTAATGCAACTCTGCTCTGGAATAAAAAGAAATTCACATTTTCCATTATGACAAATCACTCTGCCATGGAGTATTTCACAATATCCCTTAAATATGTCTTATCCCACGGCGTAGGGGAGTTATCCCTTAAATATGTCTTATCCCACGGCGTAGGGGAGTACGCCATTGAGTTGACCTGGCCCCAAAAGACTTTCTGACGATAGGACAGTCACTCCAACCTGAGAATACTCACTGGTAAAATTATGACATTGATACCTGACTCACTAGACTACTGCAGATGTTAAGAACAACATCTAAGTGGTTTGGTTGTCAGAAATTCACCCCTTTTTTTACTCAAGTATGAGAGTGGCCTGTGAAGCAATGGGATAACTTGGCTAAGAGGTGTCTTAAATGTGCCTACACATGTTGTCCAATTGTGGCTAAAATGGGGAAATGTCTAAAAAATGTTACATGCTTTAGAACTATGGTTTCTCTTGGACCAACCAGTAAATTTCAAAACCACTGGTGACAGTTCTATTGCTACTGAAATTACTCTTATTGACATTTAATTTTAAGCATCACAATTTTCTGCAGTTCTGAAGACTGCTATCTTCTAAGTTGTATTTTAGAGAATTTCTTATGATACCGAGTCTAGGCTTCTTTTCCTAGTCAATGCTTATACTGATGGGGGTTGTTTCAAGAACGTGTTATTATTCCTTTGAATTAGCAACTGCTCCCCTAAATAGCTTGTTAAAGGGAACTGACACTTTCCTTTCTTTCTCAAGATGCTCTAAATGTACATCAGCCACTGGAGCCTGTCAGTATGCCCTCCTTGTTTGCAGCTGAGCCCAGCCTTTGCAAGAAGTTCTCAGGGCCTGTGTTTGGTTTACCTCTTCCTGTTTGCCTTGTAGCTTTAAATAACGTGGTTGCTTCATGAGCACTTTTTTTTTTTTTGAGTAGAGAACAGGTCATATTTTTCTAGCAGATAAAATGACTTCCCACCATTCACTCTTTGTTATTTCCCCTTTCTGAAGGGCAGCCTGATGAATGCAGGCCTCTGTATAATACATGTTTTCCTGTTTTCTGCTCTTTCTCCATTGGGCTTGTCAGTCAGTCATAAGGTTGGTTCTGGGGAGGATGTGGCATTCATATGAGAAGGAAGTTTCAAATACTTTGTGTGTATGTTACATTTCTCACAGAGTGCATATTCTACTTTAGGACTCAAGTGTTACCGACAATTAACTATAGCTAAAATGCTACATGTACAAGTAGTACAACTGGAGACTATCATTAATAAAAGATGAAGAATGGAAACCAGGACCACATCACCAGTTCCTGAGATGTCATACTATATATTTATAATAATCAACTGATGCATTGTGTTGTCATATATTAGGGCTAATTATTTGTTTAAAGTCTAGACTTCTTTATTCAAGTATTGCTAGACTATCTGCTATTCATGAACTCACCTCTTACAACCCAAATACTTCTGTGTCATTAGCCTCATCTTTGCTGAAGGCTCAGTATCTAAACAGGACCCCTTCTATTTATTGCAAACATTTATCAGCAAATGTATTCCTGTGGCCCTCACTTTCCTTGCTGATTGAGAGAAGTGTGTTATTGGTTGTGTGTACCTCAGCCAGTGGCACTCAGGTATAGTAGTCTGATTAGCAGCTACAGACATGACCAAGTTTCTCCTAAGTTTTTAAAGATTTATCTATTTTATGCAAATGAAGTTTTCTGGCAGAAATAAGCATGGCAAAAGAAAACGAAATTTGAGTGTCTGGATTAGAGCTAATTCCAGGCTTGAGAGTCATAAGTTCATGGACATCTTAAACTGCGGCATGAAAAAGGGGAGCAACGTCTGCAGGAAATGATAAAGGAGGTAAAGGAAGGCGCCTGTTCTAGACTAGTAGAAATTTTTGCTGGGATGCGCTATGACATCCACAATTTCCCAAACTCTTTTCTAATGTCACTATCATCTCTCCATGAGAATCTCACAGAAGCCACAGTTAGTAGATGAAGAAGTTGTGCAGGAGTTTACTCAAGATCGGAAAAAGCATTGGTCTCTGTCCAGGCAAAACCTGTGATGTTATTCATCCTGCAGTGTGACCACAGAACCGATGTCAACCTTCACATATGGGGTGGGGAAGGAATTAGCACATCACTTACACAGTCACCCAAAACAGTATTCTAGGAGAAGCTTGCATTCTTATGTAGCAGAGGGCATAGGGAAACCTGAGAAATTCAATCTGCTTTGACTGAAGATTTGTAAACTACAAATAAGAAGTAGTTTGTTGAATAATGATAAAAACAATGCTGGAAAAGGAAGCATTATTCACCCTGAAAAAGCAACAGAACAATCCTTTGACTTGATATTGACACTTTTTAAAACAAAAATTTTCAGGAAGGAAAATGACAGAAGAATGAATGAGAAGAAAAGCAATTTAGTTCTTCTCAATGCCTTTCTTAATTGACAGTTTAGCCATGTGAGGAACTTTCTCTGACTTGATGGAACCCAAGTTTTGATTCCTTTTCTTCTTCAGCTGTGAACAACTCAGTTGCTCTGATTGCTTGGTTGTCATTCCTTTTCCTTTGAGGCTAAGTTTATAAATCTTGCCCAGGGAGGCACAGTCCCCATTTGGAGACTTTTCTCATTTACTAATTACACTATTCTCTTTGGTCTCCAGTTTTTGATCATGTGGTAATATTCAGTCTAGCAGATCCTGGAGCTTCAAAGATAAGAGAGACTCTCAAAGCCACAACAGTGAACACTAAGCAGAGGGACTATCCTTTGGAAAATGAAAGCAAGAACAAATCATTTCATAATTGAGTTCAATTCAATGTGAATAAAGAAACACTGTCTAGAGCACAAAAAATGGGCCACACAGGTAGAAAGGATTGGAGAAAAGTTAAAGATGCCAGAATATAACAAAATGCAGTATGTATCCCTTCACTTAAAATATTTAAAAGAAGAATGTTTGCTATCCACTAGGAATACTAGGTTAGGGAATTAAACTATTCATCAGATTGAATTAGATTTTATAGTTTCTAATAGAGTTAAAACTCTATTATCTCAAAGCTTTAGAATAATACTTTTTCTATCCTTTAAGTCTGAAAATGTATATACAGTTAATTTCCTACTTCTACTCAAGTTGTACATTGTGTAACTTATATTTTATATAAAACACAAAACTATGAACGGAGTCTGGAAAACACAGGAAACAAGCAAAAGGTCTATGCACATGTATGTGTGTTCTGTAAGAGCAGACTGGGAATTCTCTAGTAAGGAAAGGGAAAATTATTCTCCAATTAATGTTACAATATTGAAGATAAGGATAAATGAAATAGCAGGCATAGTCATTATGTGTAAGTAGTTAAATATTTTTGAAATATAAAGTGGGGTTAGCAATTATGAAATGGGATTTGATTATCTCTGTCTTCCGTGCAAGATCCTGGGGGTTGGTACTAAAAAGTTAGCTCAGAAGTTAAGACTACTTTCTGCTCATCCCAAGGACCCAGATTCGATTCCCAGCACCTATTTGCTGGCTCAAAGGCATCATTCACCACATTTCCAGACAATGCCCTCTTCTAACCTCCATGACACACCAGGAGCACACATGGTGTTCCTACATGCATGCAGGCAGAACAGGCCTTCACATAAAATAAAAGAGTTAAAGAAAGAATCTGGGAGTCTTGCATTTAAGATGACAGAATTCCAAGACTAAAGAGCCTGGATCTTGACTCATCACTTGTCAGAATTTACAGTGGAGTCACTCAATCACTGTGTGGTGTAAAGTCATTGTCTGATGCTACTGAATTATATGGCTGGTTTGTTTTAGCAGCTAAAACACTTAGATGACTCAGAAATGGAGAGGTCAGAAGTCCAGTAATTGTTGCTCATGCTTGCTCCACAGTCTGAATTAGGAATCTTTCTTCTCCCAGGAATCTTGATTGTAACACCCACATCATATATTATGCTCACTTAATGGTCACCTGAGTTTTATGTCTATTAGACTATACACTTCAAACATAGATAATAATGTATTTTTGTATCTTTATGTCTCTTGAATCCAGCCTGAAATATGTTACAAAGAAAAATCAAGAAATATTCATTTAGTTAGTAAAAGGCCAACATGAGTTGGTAGACTTAAAAAAAGTAAAATCATTAATTCATCTTTCTCAGAGATGAAGAAATGGGTTCCAGAAATAGTAACCACTTTTTTCTAGTATCATATACCTTGGCAGTAAAGGGGATTACAATGAAACACACCCATTCATTGCTATTTCCCCTCTATTATGTATTTCTTCCACTGGGCCAGGAAACAACATCCATTTCAATAATAAAAAAGCCAGTGGATTTTGCCTACTTTGAAGGTTTCTGTGAACCACTAAGTCTGCTCAGTAGCACCCCTTAAAGTTCCCAGAAAGAGGGAGGAGAGGGTAGTTGCTTGAGTACCACTGACAGCAATTGAGTCTGGATCTTTTCTTGAAGCTTGGCTGCTGAGTGTGTGCACCTGCAACCGGGCATCAAAGAGACTTTTAAAACCACAATGAGATTCTGTCTTATTCTTGTTTCCTTTTAAAAAAATGTTAGTTTCTGCCCTAGGTTATGAGCTAGGAAGAATGAAATAGCTTCCAGGAGATACCACTTGGACTAATGAAACCATAGAGCTGCAATTCAGTATTTGTCATAGAAGGAGGGACTAAGACAGCTCTGTCAATGCAGAGATGTGGCAGGAGGCTTTGATGAATGGAAACAAAATTAAGAACAAGAGCCCTCTGCCTTTACCACCAAGCCCCACTGATTTCAAATACACTGAGCAAGTGAGCAATTTAAGAAAACATCTGGCACATTGGGGATAGATGAGGGAGCCAGAGCAACAAATGAGTTAGTTTGCAAATGCATCTGTTGGGGCTTGAATATAATTAAGTCATTATGTCTGTGTGTCCTATAGATATAACTGCAAATGTAAACCAAGACTCAACCTGGAGGTGAGGCCAGGGTCCCAGAGATAAAGTAGGAAATGTATCCAATTTATCTACGAGTAAAGCCACAGGTACATGAGAACTGCACAAAACACAAGAGGAAGAGAAAACAGCAGACTTTCTAGGCTGAGGATACGAAGAACCATCTTTGTGAGAAGAATGTGCTCTTGGTAGAAAGAGATGGGAATGATGACATTTATACATCATTAGTGCATTATGACATTAATAGGTTAGCATCCGTTTAAAACAACTTCGTGTGCAAAGTTTAGTTTTATAGGTGAATTAACTTTGGCCCTCCATTTTGCTTTATTTTCCTTGATAGCTTGTATTCACACACTTCCTTCTTGTCTCTCACTGCTATATAGAGGTAATACAGAATGTAAAACTCAGAATTGATGAACTGTGAGCTCCAACTGTCACAATAGTCCTTACCATTTTTTAAAAATCTCTGATTCTATTATCATCTACCCTTACCCTCATAATACCCAGGGAATTCATCATAAAGTTAGCTCAGGCTGTAATCAAAACCGAATGCATGATATCATTCAGGTTTGTGCTAGTCAAAATCGTATCAGAAGAACCAAGTCTAAGAACCATTTCTTAGAATGCCATTTTAAAGTACGCTGTTACCCCTGGCAAAAAGAATGATGGGAAATCTAACCGTCTGATCCAAATAAGAAGACTATTTTTGGTAATTTACATGAGAGCATTTTATAGTGAAAATTTGGTGTTAATGAAGAACTCAGCAGCGTCCCGATAGCCAACTGGTGAGACTTTAAAAGGCATTACACCATCAATCCTGGCTCTATGTTATGCTGTTTGTCATTTAATTTTTATTTATCTATCTGTTTGTTTTTTATTCTCATATGTTACATCCTGACCTCAGTTTGCCCTGCACCCAGTTTCTCCCCTCCACCTCTTCCCTCCCTCAGATCCACTCTCCTCTATATATCCCCAGAAAAGAGGAGGTTCCCAGGGATATCAAGCAAACACAGCATAATACACTACAAAAATACCAGGCACACATCGTCACATCAAGACTGGAGGATGCAGCACAATAGGAAGTAAAGGGTCCCATAAGTAGGCAAAAGAGTCAATGACACCCCCGCTCCACACTGTTAGGGGTCCCACAAGAACACCAAACTACTCAGCCATAACATATATGCAGAGGACCCAGGTCAGACCCCCACAGGTACCCTGATCTCTGTGTGTCCCAAGCCCCTAGACCTGATGAGTACAGGTCAATTGATTCTGTGGGCCTTCCTATCCTGGTGTCCCTTTCTCCTCTGGTTCCTCCTGCCCAGGACTGAGCTCTACATAATGTTTGGGTGTAGGACTATGCATCTGTTCTCATCAGTTTCTGGATGAACACTCTCTGGTCTTTTTGACGCTATTTGTCAGTTTTGAATTTCATCTCTTGTTTGCAGCTAGATGTCAATACAGAAGACTTTAGTTGAGAAGTTCTCAAACTGATTTAAATTCATGATCAAGCAGAATTCTTGTCCTTGGAGAAGATCATTTTATAACTGACGTGAGAAAAGTAACACAGAGAAATGTATTATGTAAACATACAATGAAAGGGAGGTATTTGTTCCATGCAATCTTCAGCTGAGGGAGCAGTGTGCCCATAAGGAAGATGGTTTCTGCTGTCAGCACTTCAGTTTTATTACAAAATTCAAAGCAATGGTAGCTTCAAAACCACTATAAGAGGCTGCAAAGAGAACAGACAACAAAAAGAAGCTTAAGACCCATCCGCAGATAGAGCAGTCTTCCCTTCTGCTCTTCATCTAGCTGAACTCTCTGGAAATGCAGCCTCTTTTTTGCATTTCAGGTTCCATTCAGATATGTGAACCAACCTACATGCATAGATATATGGTGATCCCTTCCTCTGTCAAAGGATTGATAGCCTAAGTACTATGGTGTCTATGGAGAACATAGCCAAAGTGAAATAGATCAGTATCTCTAGGTTTAGATTGTTCTGAATGTCTAAGGATCCCAAATATATCTTCAACCAAGAAACTATTTCAGAAGTTTCTATAGGACCTGGTGTGTGTGTGTGTGTGTGTGTGTGTGTGTGTGTGTGTGTGTGTTTACCATGCTAATTCTTGGATTCCTATATGATGTTCCACATGTGTATTTGGTACTCCTGATATCACAAAACTACACTCAGTGTTTTTCCTCTCTCTCTCTTTCCCATATCCCTCTCTCCACATCTCCTAACCTGCTTTAATTGTTGGCTGTGCGAGTTTCAACTCTGCATCTTGCTGCTTCCTTTATTCATGATGTAGAGTGGCAACTGGCTATTGGCATTCACTATTTTCTCTCTGCTACACATAATTTTTCACTGAATTTGCAAGGTGTGTGGAGAAAGACTGTGAGAAGGCCATGACATGAATGAGAAATCTAAGTCCTTAACATTTAACCTTGTCTAAACATAACAAGTTGAAGAGAAAGAATGTTGAACAAAATAGGGAATGGGCTTATGGGTCATAAATCCACAGTTTGGGTTCCAGCCCTCATACACCACAATGGTCTGCTTCTATGCACTCAGTATTAAGGTTTAAATAGAGCCACCCTGCTCCTTCCTCTCAGCCTTGATGATCTGAGGTTATAACACAGAAACAGCAGACATAGTGTGAAGGAAAGCTCACCAAGGCATGAATTGCTCCATCTCAGAATAGCAGCAGCTGGATTAGTATGTATCATCTACCCATTCTTCCTTAGTCTACTTCTTGATCTGCTTAGAAATTGAAAATGCAAGGACACCTCACTGTGGGTAGACAAGTCTCTTAGACAAGTTTCATGTCAACACCTCCTTTATGATTTTGGAAAATAGATTTAGCAAAATAACAAAAGATACGTTTCATACAGAATGTAACACCTAATGATGATACAGGGTTTTGCTTTCATGGTATTATAAGCTTTGTGACCTTGCTAGTACCTACATGTGTCACTGTTGATACAGTCCCCTAGATATGAGCTGTCAATGGGGTCTAGAACTCCTGCTAACCAATAGATTGTACTGGTCTATTAACTAAGACCAAATTCAAAGGACAGGAGTTGGAGATGCTCTACACTGATGAAAATTTTACCTTACTAGTCATGTCCTGTTTTAGTCTGTTGGGCACATGTTGTAAACATGTCTGCAGATGAACAGAATGCAGAGGAAATTTTAGATAAGAGAATGTCTAAAAGGAGCCAGTTTCAAAAATCTATATATTTTTTAATCTGTCAAGACAATCTCTTTGGAAAAAGAAACAAATAATTATGCCTGCGAACGTCCAAACAGATGATTCATACATTCCATAGAGTGAAAATGTTAAATCTTGAAGCCTCTAGGCTGTGATTTTCTTGTCTTTCCTGCAACTTAAAATAGATGGGGAAAGAGGGGGATTAGATGAAGCAAGAGGCATGCCATCAAAGCTGCTACAAAGTCTGCAGCAAGGCAGCAGTTGTGAGATGTTTAAAGGCTAATGTCATAGAGACGATGGCATTGGTGAAGTAGAGCGAAGAAATGTCAGGAAGGGGTTCCCTGAATCTGAACAACATAGAAGTCAGATGTCCGGTAGTCTACATCAATCCTGCCTGTATGCATTTTATGCATTGTTTTCATTAGTATACAAACTAACAAGTTACATGAAGGCAATTTCATGTATACTTGGTTTTCGTTGACTTCTGAGATCTTTTCTCTCACCCAGTTCTCCCAGCATCCACCTGTACCCTTTTATCCCCAGCACCCTCATTTCTACCTTCATCTTTCCTGTGTTCTATTATCTTCCCATACCCCTCTTTACAACCTCCTTTTTTCCTCATGGAACTCTTTATAGTTTCATGACTTATATCCACATTGAGTTTCCCACAAATATACATACATAAAAATTAGAAGCTAGGCCCACATGTGAGAAAGAACATGCAGTATTTGACTGGGTCTGGGATAGCACATCTACCTTAATACTTTCCAGATCTTTCCATTTTCCTGAAAATATTGTAATTTGATTTCTGTTATAATTGAACAAAATTCCATTACACAACATGAACCACATATTTATTAGCCATTTATCTGTCGGTGCACATTTACACAAATCCTATCTCCTCTTATTGTAAATAAAACAGCAGTGAACAAGGATATGCAAATATCTCTATGGAATAATATATATATATATATTCCTTTGGAAATATGCCCATGAACAGTGTAGCTAGGTCATATAATAGTTCTATTTTTAATTTTGTGAGAAACCTCCACACTTACTTACACAGCTATAGCACCAGTTTGCATTTCCATCAGCACTGAATCAGGGGCCTTTTTGCTCTTCATCCTTGCCAACACTGATCATTTTTTCCTTCAGTGATAGTCTTTATTACTGGGGAGAGATAGAATCTGAAAGTAGTTCTAATGACTAAGTGTCTCAATTACTTTTCCTGTTGCTGTGATAAAGTACCCTGAACAAAACAATCCAAGGAAGGAAGGGTCTAGTTGGCTCACAGTTCAAGGGTGCAGTAGATTATGACTTGAGATGGCAAAGCAGCAGGGATTTGATCATGTTCTTCATGATCAGTTCATTCCTCCTTTATATGTAGTTCAGGACTCAAGTCCAGAGGATGGGTTGTCTGTTGTATGAGCCTGATCTGTTTAGCCAATGACATTTGGGGTGACTAGTCAGGGACATGGTTTTCTCTGACACATGACTGGATTAAACTGAGGTGGAAGTGGTTTTCATGCTCTTTCCTGGATGTGGAAGTTTTCCTGAAGCACCATTTCCATGACCTGATCTGGAGCTTTCTCTGTCCTTTCCTGGTGAATGAAAAGGCAACAGTATAGCTTCCCACTGTATATGTGAATGTGTTTCTTATTTAATCCCTTAATAAATAAGTCTTCCTCCCACGCATTGGTGGATTTTTCAGTATAGTTACCTACTTTTAGGATGAGTCCTACCATCTCAATTAGCCTAATAAAAATGATCCCTCCACTGTCAAGGCCAGAGGCTAACCTAATCTAAATGATGTTTTGGTTGACCTGGAACCTTAACTTGTAGGTGGTTCTAGTTCCTAGATCCTGTCACATTATCAAGGAATAATAATCAATTTGCTAAGGATGCTGAACACTTAAAACTACTTACTGACCATTTCTATTTTTTGAGACCTGTTTATTCAGTTTACTGACCCATTTGTTAATTATATGTGTGTGTGTGTGTGTGTGTTTATTTAACACATTATAGATGTTACAGAGATTCTAAAAGCTCCACTATTAGCTACTAAGTTAAATATTTTTCTTAAAAGACCACATTCCAGAGGTCAAAATCAGAGGAAATAGGGATGAGGGTGGTGGGTTGTAGACCAATCCTACAAAACCATTAGATATGGCACTTGAATCCTTCATAGGCCAAACCAAGACTTGGTCCTTGTGTTAAACCAAGTCTCTCTGACTGCATCTCTCAGGGCTGGGCTAGATAGACCCATCTAGATTGGGACATGGACAGATGCAAGTAGAAGGAAGGGAGAAACAAGCTTGTGAGAGAGGAGTTCAGTAACAGGAGCTGCAGGAGGCAGAGGCTGGGGTAGCAGTGTGAGTCTATAGTACCCCTGACCTGTCCTGGCTAGCTGGACAGGTGGAAACTGGCAGTCTTCAGGAGGCATTCCTGACCCCAGCCTGGCTACAAGCTCACATACTGTAAATCATTTTGGCGATCTGTGCTCTGTACCTATGTACTCCTTCTTGGCCAGACTGTTTTCAGTTGTCTGATACTCACAGACCCAAACTTCCTGTGCCATCTGCTGGAAGAGTCTGAAGTTGTGCTGACTGGCATCATAGCATTATCAAACTCATGAATAACCTGTGCCCGTGCATCAGTAGTCTTCATATCCAGGTGATTAGAAGACTTATTCAGGAATACCGTGGAGGGTTTCAGACAGGTCAGACAGGGCAGGCACACTCAGTACTTCTGCCCCTCTAGAGTGGGTTCAGTTGCCATTTGTTAGTGCGGTTGTACTACTCAGAGATCTTTGTTATCAACCTTGATCTCTGGGTAGCGCTTCATTGTGTACTCCCAAACAAGCCCCAGTCGAATTGCTCCTGTGGGTGGTAATGGTAGTGATAACCTTATGATGACATAGAAGTGCGACTATATCATTGCGTTTGTGGAAGCTTTCCAGTTATCAGCCTAAAAATAGTGGGCCTGCCTAGAAAGACTCACTTTTGTCAAGGCCAGCAACAAATTCTAGGTCATGGCAAACTATTATACTTTAGAAAGAACACATAGCAAATTTTAAAGTGGTTTTGTGTCAGTATACTTTAAGAATCTTTAAGCTTTGTATTTTATCCATAACTACCATCACTTTGCTTCCGTTGCAAAGGTTCCAGTTCTTTGAAGCATTCGGTCTTTAACATAAAAGCCCTTTCAGGGAAGCTGGAATGCCCTCCAGTTGAAGGTAGTTAAAGATCCCGACTTCAATTTTCTGGCTTAGCATGCCTTCCCCATCCCTTATTGAACTGTGTATTAGTAACTTCTACACTTTTAAGCACACACACATATTTGAGAGTATGAAGTGTCTAGAATGTAGCAGAACTGTGTGTTAGGACACTAAGGACATTAAGGGGGAGGAAGTCAAATGTCTCCACTCAGAGCTGCATGGTCTGATGAATAAGGGTATTTAATTACTCCAGAACCAATTGTCTGTTTCAATTGTGATAAGCCTTTCAAAGGAAAAGATGTCAAGTAAAGGTCTAGGAGCTCTTTCGATGGACTGGACAAAGAAAGACAAGAAGATTCAAGACAAATGAAGGGTTTGTAGAGAAGTTTAGCTGTTGGATATGATGGTAAGTATGAAGAACAGGAAAAAAGCCAAGGAAACTGAGCCTGGACTCAGGCTGGGAGCGTCTTAGGACACTCACTATGGGGGTGACCATGGATCCTGATGGCACTCCCATTTCCAGTGGTCCTCTGGCACCCGTTAAGACAGTGCTCATCTGCCTGTTTGCAAGATCAGCAAGCCTCTGCTTTCTTTCAGGCATTTTTATGGGTGAGCTGTGTATGAGACTGTGGCTTTAATTGGTTTTTCCCCAGTGAATGAGAGCATCAAGGACTTTCCATGATTTTGTTTTCCTAACCATTTATCTCATGTCTTCTTAAGTAAAGCATTTACTCAAATATGTTTCTATAATCATTTGTTTGTTTTGAATTTAGGTTACTTGGAATATTATTGAATTTTGGGAAATTTTCACATATTTTGGAAAACAATCCATTATCAAAGGACAAAGAAAATACATGTTTAATGAATATTTTCTTTCATGCTGTAGCATGCAATTTCATTTTCTAAATAAAAGTTACTAGCTTCCTTTTTACTGTTCACTTCATTTAATATAAATTTTCAATATCTTTATTTATCTGAAAGAATACAAGGTGATTATTTGTGATAATAATCAACTATTATGTAAATCTAGCATTATCTTATAGTATGCTATTGTGAATTTGTAAGTTTATCAATAATCACATTAATCTGTTATCACAATAATAATCATCACAATAATGAATGTCATCAAAGTGCACAGCAATGATTTATTAGTTTAATCACATGTTGATTCTCTTTACTCAACTTATCATGCTTTTATTTTGAAACATATTCTCATGTAGTAACCCAGGCTGGCCTTGAATTAGTAACAGTCTTCCTGGGCTCTGCTCCCTAAGTGCTATGATTACCAGCTTGTGACTTCATGGCTGGATTGTGTTCTTAATTTGACTGGATCTTTACATAGTATAAAGCCATGGGACTTTCTTTATAAATCTCAGACTCAGTCTTACCAAAGTGATCTATAATGCATTTATCAAAGTTATTCATTTCAATGATACAACATCCTACTTTTAGTATAGCTGAAATTATAAACCATACCAATATTTTCTTAACGAGAAATGTATACTATCTTCATGACTACCTACTTATTAAATACTTTCAAAGGGTGGAGGGGGTTAAAAACATAAGATTACCAGCTAAGAGTATCTTGAAAGGCACAATGGTGGGGGTTAAATTTTGTTTTGCTGTGGAATACAGTATAAATAATAATCTCCACTTAAGAAATGAATATCCAGGCAAGGCAGGATGAGATCATTACTACATTCCACAAAAGAAGACCTGAGTAAGAACTCATACTTCATTTGAAGATTTGTTATATGGTGAAGCTGATATTTCAAATCCTTAGGGAAAAACAAGATTTCCAAATAAATGAGGGACTCATTAGGGAAAAACTAAACTCCTAAATAAATGATTTTTAAAAATATAGGGTAGCTTTTAGAAAAAGTTTCATTTTTCCCATACCCAAATATACTGTAATGGGTTTCAGATTAAATATCTAAAAGTGCAACAAAAGCAGTGGACTGTTTTATAATCTACAGGAATGGAAAACACTTTTCTTTTCCCTACTAGAATCAGAAGACATTAAAAAAGATTTTTTAAAAAGGCAGTGTATGAGAAATACTATCATGAGCAAAGTTGAAACAAATAAAAACTGAGAATACAATTCAAGCAACACTTGGGGAAATCTCCCTCAAATACAAACATTTCCATAAAAAAGAGTCTGTAACCAAAGACTTTGGTACAAAACAAAACAAAACCAATAAAAAAAACTAAAGAGGCAAAAATTGCAACTCACAGGAAAGAAAATATAACATTGGCCCACAAAAACATAAAAAATATATCTTTTTTATCTCAGTCAAATAAGAGAAATGCAAAGAACTGTCGGGAAATACCACTCCTCTGTGATCAAATTACTGAAACTGGTGCTACCTACTCTGTTCCCACCCTCCCATCCTATAATGAAATAAGTTATCTTGGCAAGGCTGTTAGGAAACAGTATTCTCACACATGCAGGAGGCAATGAAAAGTGATATAAACATTGTGGAGAAGAATTTCACAACATAAAACAAAATTGCATGGCACTTTTCCTTTTAATTTTAGAAATCTCATTTTGAGGAACTATCTTGCAAATATAAATCCAGGTATCTGAACAAACATAAGCACAAGTGGTGTTCTTTGTCCAGCCATGGCCGGTGTGAAATAAACTTCAGATTCCTCTCCACTGTAGGGGGTCAGGCAACCTTAGCAGATGCTGAGGAAAACCTTGAAAACCTCTCTGGGCTGCTTTGGAGTCTTTGGTATATATTGTATAGGGAGAAAATCAAATATGAGGAGTACTCATGCAAAGCTTTCGTAAACTGCTGGATGTCCACTGGGGGTGGCTTTGTCCACTAGGGTTATTTAACAACACCTGGAGACAGTTCTACTGTCAAGGGGAAAATGCTAGTGTATCTATTGGGTAAAGTCAAATGCTTGGGTATCACCCCTAACAGAGAATTAGCAATTAAAACATCTAACAAACAGGTCTTGGATTCCTTACTAAAAGGAATCACGGGTCCTTGCAGAAATTGCTAATACTAGATCTGGAATTGGAAAAGTATAAATTGAGTCTGGACTCTTCTTTGAGTCAGAATGCAAAGATACACCAGGAGTCTAGAATGGGCATGCCAAGAGAAATGAGAAGTCAACTTTTCGGCACTTATATTGTTTGGCATTAACAAATTTGAACATTAAGAGTTGTATGCGAAGGGATGGAAAGGTGGTTTGGGACATAGGAACACTGGCTGCTCTTCTAGAGAACCCACGTTCAATTCCCACTACTCGATAGCAGCTAACAGTCTCTAACTCCAGTTTCAGAAGATTCAATGCTCTCTTCATGCCCCTGCAGGCACTGTACACACGCAGTGCATAGACACACATATATGCAAAACACCTTATATATAAAATTAAAAGGAATTACATCTCTAAAGAAGAGATGCTTGCAAATTATGTTTATAATTCACTGGATAGCACTGAATGTACCTTTCATTGTCTTAGTGACAAGTCATGGAGAAGAGTGATCAACAATGAAGAAGCCAAATTTTATCACCATTGATGGTAATTAGTATAGGTACTCTTTTTGAAGACGAAATGGGAGACAGAGAAGAATGAAAAGAAAAGATTTTGGCATTTATCTCTTTTATTTCAGTGAAGGAGTGATTCAACTTTAGTGGATCATCTCATGGACTGACTGCCATAACAAAACAACTAAATCATGTACCTTAAACCAGAGTCATTTATTTTTTCAGTGGGAAGTCTGGAAGTTAGAGACCAGGATAAAAGCATGGCTGATTTTTGGTAATGGTTCTTTCCTTAAGTTGCAGTCACCTCTAGCAGTGTGCACCCATTGCCTCTTTTTATGTAAGCATAGTATGACAGCGGTGAGGAGGAGGTCCAGTGATTTTTCTTACAGGAACGCCAGCTAATTTGTAAGACCTGTACTTTCATTATCACATCTAAGTCTGCTCCCTGTGTTACTTACTGTTTTGTTTCTGTGACTAAATACCCAACAAAAAGGAATTTAAGATTCCTAGGATATTGCCAGGTTGTGGTAGCCCATGCCTCCAGCACCCATGAGTCAGCAGCATGCAGATCTCTGAGTCTGAGACCAGCCTGATCTTCAGAGCAAGTTCCAGGACAGCTTAAACTACACAGAGAAATGCTATCTCAAAAAACAAAACGAAACAAAAAGAGAAATTTTAGGGAGAGAGATTTCATTTTGCTCATAATTTGCAGGTGACACTATAATGCACTATAGTCTTGCTTGATTGTCACAAGCAAGACTATAGTGTATTATGGCAGGAAAGCTTGGGAGTAGAAGGAGGCAGGTGGCCACATTGCATCCAGAGTCAGGAAAAGAAAGATGAATACTGGAGCTTCACACACATTCTGCTTCAGTCCAAGGCTGAAGTCTAGTCTCTGGAGCACTGCTGCCCATATTCAAGGACTCTTCTGCCTCAGTTGGACCTTTCAGGACCCCCCCTTAAAGACATATACAGAGTATTGCCTTCCGGGGGTTACTGAACCCATGCATCTCACACATCTGACTTCAGACATCTGTATTCCCAAACTTATATCCACACATAGACACACACCTAAACACATAATTTAAAATACCAACATACATCTTTGAGAAAGAAAGAGTAACAGTTACATTACCAATGGCTCAAATTCTAATTACCTTTACATCTAAGATTAGAACCTCAATCTGCAGAGTTTGGGAGACACAAAAATTCTGTCTGTCCTAGGGATTTTATTGCTGTGAAGAGATACCATGGCCATGGCATCTTTTATAAATGGAAATATTTAATTGGGATAGGTAGCTGGCTTACAGAGTTTCAGTCCATTAACAGCATGGTGGGGAGCATGGCAGTGTGCAGGTAGACATGAGAATGAACTGCTATATGTTGATATGCAGGCAACAGAAAGTAGATGAGTATCACACTGAGTGAAGCTTTAAAAAAAAGAGACCTCAAATCCAGCCCTATAGTGGCACACTTTCCCAAACAAGGCTACACCTCCTAATAGTGCCACTCGCTTTGGAGGCCATTTTCTTTCAAATCACCACACTACCCATAGTATTTGTTACAGGAGGATGTTCATTGCAGAGCACACCAATTAGAAAGTTTGTTCTACAAAATTACAAGTATTTGGCTTATAAAAATCACAGTGTTTGTTATCATGGCTAGCATTAGTTTGTGAAAGATGATTACTTTAGAAAGTACTGACTCATCTTTCCACAAATTATTATAAAAGGAAACCATATTTTTAGGATTCAGAGATATGCTGTTTTCCTCATAACTAAGTGATATTACAGGTAATGGTAATACTTAATAATTGATCTTTGTATCTTGACACAAGGTAATATATATTTTATAGCAGCATTCCTAAAGTATTTTTGTCAAAATATTTAACTTAGCTTTTAGACTCAAACTCCATGTAAAGAAACACAGATGTTAGATAACACAATGAAACAGCAATTATATGACTTTAGAATATGTAATTATTCATATGATAATTGACCAATTCCTTTGGTGAGGAAAAACATAAATAATGGATCTTTTCCCCTTTTTTATTTAAATTAGAAACAAGCTTGTTTTACATGTCAATCCTAGTTCCCTCTCACTCCCCTCCTCCCCTGACTCCCACGGATCCCCCTATCCCATCCCCTTTCTGCTCTCCAGGGAGGGTGAGGCCTTCCATTGGGGATCTTAAAAGTCTGTCACATCATTTGGAGCAGGGCCTAGACCCTCCCCAGTGTGTCCCTATATATGGAGTGGGCTCCCAAAGTCCATTCATGTACTAGGAGTAAATACTGATCCACTACCAGAGTCCCCATAGATTAACCAGATCTCCAAACTGACATATCCTATGCTGGTTTCCCAGCTCTCAGTCTAGGTTCCATGAGCTTCCTTCCCCTAGTTCAGGTCAGCTGTTTCTGTGTGTTTCTCCAGCATGGTATTGACCACCTTGCTCATCACACATCCCTCTCTGCAACTGGATTCCAGGAGTTCAGTCCAGTGTTTAGCTGTCGGTGTATGCTTCTGCTTCCATCAGCTACTGGATGAAGGTTCTAGGATGGCATATAAGGTAGTCATCAATCTCATTGTAAGAGAAGGGCATTTAAGGCCTCTCATATATTGTCAGACTTTTAGTTGGTGTCATCATTGTAGATCTCTGGACATTTCCCTAGTACCAGATTTCTCTTTAAACCTATAATGGCTCTCTCTATTATGGTATCTCTTTTCTTGCTCTCCTCTCTTCTTCCTCTGACTCAATCATCCTGCTTGCTCATGTCCTCCTCTCCCTCCTCTTCTCCCTTTCTCTTTTTCCTAACTTCCTCTCCCCTTCCCCCATGCTCCCAATTAGCTCAGGAGATATTGTCCCTTTAATTATGGATCTTAAAAAATTCATAATCAAATGTGGGAGCTAAATGAGGAAATTTGAATATGAACAAATATTAGATCATTGGAAATCACTGTTGATTTACTCAAGGATGGTATTACTATTCTAAGTTTGTAAAATAATACCCTCTCCACCTTTCTTTACAGTACTGGGAATCAAATATAAGACCCCAAATAGGTTAGCAATTTCCCACTGAGCTAAAGTTGCTGCCTGTAGTGGTTTGGATGAAAATGACACCCATAAGCTCATAGGTAGTGGTACTATAGGAGGTATGGCCTTGTTGGAGGAAGTGTGTCACTGGGGGTAGGCTTTGAGGTTTTAAATGTTCAAACCAAACCCAGTGTCATCCTCTCTTCCTGCTGCCTACTGACCCAGATGTAGAACTCTTAGTTACCTCTCAAGTACTATGTCTGGCTGTGTGCTGCCATGTTTTCTGCTATGATAATAATGGAGTAAACCTTTGAACTGTAAGTCTGACCCAGTTAAACCTTATAAAAGTTGCTGTGGTCAGGGTGTATATTCATAGCAATAGAAATCCTAACTAAGACATTGCCTGAATATCCTTAATTGTGTAAAAGTTGTACTACACTATTTAACAGGATGATATATCATAGTGTCTAAATAGTTTTGAAATGGTCCAACTTATACATATTTGACAGAGCAAATATGGTAAAATATCAATTTTGTCTAATTTTAAATTTTGTTTAAGTTTGAAAAGTTTTCCATAGAAATGGAATGCATAACAGAAAGATAATAAAATAGGAAAAGGAATATTGGTCAAGATAGGGAATTCTATACAAGCATAGTTTCCCTACCATGATACCAGCATGCATTAATTATGTATGTGTATAAGATGTGCAAAACTCCCCACAGAAGAAAAGAAACATTACATGGTGAGGAGGAGTAGGATCTGGTGTCAAGAAGCAGAAAATATGGGAAATATACAGTTCAGGCCTCCCAAAGGTACTTGTAGATCACAGTGGTGAGTATTACCTGCCATCAGAGTTAAGGGCTATGTTCAGTGCTAGCCTGAGAATTCCTATTGAAATAGTTTCTTTAAGGAGAATGGTCCAAAGAAGAGTCCTATCTCTATGGCCAAAGGAGATAAGGAAGCACCAAAGGCCTGGGTGGGTGGGTCCTACAAAAGGAATAGCAAACACAAATAACCAAGTAACCATACAGAGCATCAACACATGAACAACAAAAAGCAGGGACAAACAGTACCTGTAAAAGAGAAATGTGCAAAGGACAAGGGTTAAGCCTGCTCTGGGATGTGTCAATCCAGAAAACTAAGGTAGTGGGTGCTGAGTGCTCCTGGCCCAACTGTGAAGTGGAACATATAGAACTCATATTGGAGGTGCTATGAAGAGCAGAAATGAAGGTAACTAGCTGTGTAAACAAGGAGAGAATTTAATAAGGAAGCAGCAACGATGTAAATGAAGTGATTGGAACCACTAGAAATTAATATACTTGGAATAAAATTCAGGAGAAGTAACTAATAGAATGGCACAGCTGGGAGGAGTGTCAGGGAATCAGGCAGAACCAAGTGAAGGATGCTAAAAACTGTACGAGACAGGCAAGATTGAATGGTTTGCTGTAACATGCTTCTTACAATTCAGAGAGAAAGGAAAGAAAGATACGGCCAATGTGCAATAGTGACAGAGGAAATAACAGTTTGAGTAAATATACATATGTTTAACAAAAAAGTACCATAACCTTATGTTATTTTTTGGCAAGCATGAAGATTATTATCTTTTACTAAAGGTATTTTCTGAGTCTATAAAGCCACTTGGTTATTGCATGCTTGTAAAGAGAAGCTTTTTCCTTGAGAGAAGCCTTCCCGCCAGCCTGGTTCTAGAGCCGCATCAGACCCAAATAAACACACAGGAGGCTATATTAATTATGAAGCTGTTGGCCTTGCTTGTTTCTTACTGGCTAGCTCTGACTTAAGTAATTACCCCATAATTGTAAATCTAAGTATTTCTCTTACTGGAGAATAGTTCCGGGCTTCCTACCCCATGGCGGTTACATTTCGAACTCTCCTGTGTTTCTCCCTCCCAGAATCCTCCTGGATTCCTAGTCCCACCTATCTAGATTCCTATTGGCTCAACAGTGCTTTATTGACAAAAGACTTCCCCAACACATGCTAAAATGAAGTTAACATTCATGTATTTTTTTTTTTTTTGCATTCTGGAACTTCAGTAGAAAAAATTTTAAACTGTACTGGAAAAAGAAAAAAACATATTCTCAACATAATAATGTCAAAATTACAAATATTTTCTCTAATTATTCTATCTATTCTATTAAATATTACGTTGAATTTACACTTGGTATCCCAGAGAACTGAATACCCATTATTTTAGATTTTGTATGATATAGGTAAAATTCTGAAAGAGATAAGCAAGCATTTTGTAAGAACCATAAGTCATAAATAATTGATTACATGTTCTCTTGGGTTCTAAAATATATTATAAAGTTATAGCACTGAAAACATTGATGATGATATAACAGATGAGTGTTCTAATACGACATGGAAGAAAACTCAAATTCTGACATACACAAAAATCTCATTTATTAAACTTGTAGGATGTATTATATATAGAGAGGGCACACAAAGCCCTATCTAAATAACAATAAGTCGCCATAAAGTCACACATCAGTGTAAACTTTCTTGGAATCAGAAATTTCAGTTTATATCTGAGACTATTGTCTTTCCACAGAGGAGGCTACTTTTTTTCTATATTCCCTACAGTGTGCTACTGCTCGTGATGAGGTCTAACACGTTTTTGTGTGAAAATGTCTTCTCTCCACGTAAAGAATATTGTGATTGAACAGACTTATAGTCTGGCAGTCATTTTCTTCTTGTGCTTTAAGAAGGCAACTCAAGTGTCATTACCCCTCCATTGTCTCTGGTTTGAAGTGAGTTGTAAATTTCATTATTGCTTCTTTCAGGCTACTATGACTACTTTCAAAATTCACTTTTGGCCTTTGAGTTTCATAAGTTAAATGTGAAGTCTTTAATCCTTGTTTCCCTTTGAATGTGAAGTGTCTCTTGAATTTATAGCATGGTATCTTAATATGATTTCAAGAATATCCTTAACCAGCAGCTTTTCACATACTGGTCATCATATTCGACTCATTCTATCTTTTCCATTGGATACTTGAACCACCACTTATTGGATGTTTTCACCCATTGCTTTTGTCTCTGTATCAGTTAGTTTTCTGTCAATGGGACCAGAAAATAGCAGAAACATGGCAGAAAGTTAAATGAAGAAATTATTAATTCTTAGCTCATTCTTTCTAAGTGTTATCCACCACAGCAAGTAGAACATGTGGTAGTAGAATAGTTCCCATCATGATATCCAGGAAGTAGAGAAAGTGGTATGCAGGGAGGGTTCAGGGAAGAGCATTTGTCAAGGACACATGCCCAGTGATCTACTTCTACCAGGTAAGGCCTTTCTCTTACCTTTCCTCAGCATATTATGACTCTACCAAGGCATTAATATGATCAACACCAATCAGAGCTGCCAATATGCTCATGGGTATGGAGTCATTCACTGAAGCATGGACAATCTACAAGTGGCCACACTCTCAGAAGAGCGTGTCTCTCCTTTCTCCTATAACCATTAACTACTAATAACTCCTCTACCAAAGGTGAGACTCCCAAGGGCTCCTCCCCATCTATGCAGGGCTTTTTACTGGCTTTATTTTGTACAGGCTTTATGTAGGCAATTACAGAGGATTTGAATTGACATGTGCAAGATCCACATCATATTCAGAACTAATCATTTCACTCCTCTCTTCTTTATTCTTTTCATCTACTCTTCACTGATGATCCCCAAGGCCTTGATAACTCTTCTACCTCAGAAGCCTTCATAGCACCTTGCAGCACTATAGCCAAACAGCAAGGAAACAATCTTCTGGTTAGTTGAGTCTCATTTCTCTATGTCCTGTGTCCTGCATCTAGAATGAGTGATGTCTTCTGAAATAGCATCTTGGCATTCACTTATGGTGAGCAACCAAGAACAAGAAAAATAGACTAAGTTGGTAAAGATGCCTTTGGGGCTTCCCTGAACAACAATCAATGAGGGGTATTCAATGCCTAGGAGTACAATTTTTATTTTATAACTCACGTCTTCACTGAACAGTGTGGTCCATTCATGCAAGTTATTGCTGTTCAAATTCCTTCTATTAATATATCTTTTTTAATTTTTGTAATTCTTTTTGAAAGTAAAATATAATTATTTCATCTCCCTCTTTGCTTTATAATAATTAAATAAAATATATTTATTTCATCTTTGCTTTCTCCAGCCCTCTCATGTAGTTCCCTGAGTCTCTCCCAAATTCACAGACTTTTGCCTCTTTTTCTTTAAATGTGATATATATTCCTAAGTCTATAAGTACAATCTGCTAAGGATGTGTAATGTTAATTCCTAGTGTATGAATTGGCTACTTGGTACTGGATCCAGTTTGGGGACAATTCCTTTGGGAAGACTATTTTCTCCTACTTTCTGAATTCCTTAGTTGTCTGTAGTTCCTTGTTTCAGTTTGGTACCCATGGTGATTCCTCCTGCACCACCCCCATGTTAACAAGAGTGATGCCTTTAGACAGCAATGCTATTGAGACTTCATAAGCATAGCTAGCTTCCCTAGCATTTCTAGAAGATTCAGTCTCACAGCAGACTTCCTGGGCTTTGCTTCTTACAGTCATTTTACATATAGGCATTCCAAGATGATCCCTGAGCCTTAGGTACAGGAGTTGTGTTGTAAATGGATTTATTAGTGTTGGACACCACACAATCACTTGTTTCTACATTTTGATTAGTTGTGGTTTTCTGTAAAGGTCTCTTTCTATTGCAAAGAGAAATTTCTTGTTTGGGGGTTAGAGCTACCTACACTTATCTGTGGGTATAAGGACATTTAGAATGCAGTTAGGAAGTATGCTGATTTAGTAAAGTAGTAGTGGTATATTCATCTCTAAAATCTACAAACCTAGTATCCCAGCATGGTTGGTTAGGTTTCCAGTACCAGGCATGATTTCCCTCTTGTTGAGCAGGCATTAGAAAGCCATTGGTCACTGCCAAGGTGAGTGCCAATACTGGACCCTTGGGGATATGTGTCATGCTGGTTGTTGTAGCTTTTAGGTATCATGATGAGTAGAACTGTTGGCTGCTTCCCTCCTTTGGAAAATTGCATAGCTCTTTCTGTTACCATGAATAATAGTCTTCAGGGAGGAGACATTCAGATTAGATTCTGTTGTGTGTCTGAATTGCACAGTATCTTCAACATATTTTTTCTTCCACCTCTAGGAGGCAGCCAAGAGCAACAGCAACACCTTATAAAGGTTTGGAAGTCTGTTGGACTCCCCTGAACAAGTCATGACTGGCCTTCTCATACCTAGTACCATATATCTTGTTTTAGTTTATGATTCTTGGAGGAGGCATTGTCAGCCCAGCTGGAATTTTTTATTAAACTGTGTATATGTATCTGTATATACAGATTTACTTGCATTTTCTGTAATGTTAGTTAATAAATAGTATTATTATTCCTTATGACTTTTCCAGATGTCCGTACTCTTATTTTACCCTCCTTCCTCCCTTTCCTTCTGTTTTGACTTCTCCCCATCTCAGTCAGTGATTGCCCCTTTAAACTACTTTACCACATTACTCCTTCCTCTCTTGTCCCCTTTTACTTCCCAGCTTCTGTGGTTATTCCAGGTCATATACTCACATATGAAAGTTTGGAATTAGAAGCCAACCACTGGTGAGACAGAACATACAGTATTTGTATTTCTGGGTTTCAGTTACCTGACACAAGCCATTTTTTCTAATTCCATTTATTTGCCTGCAATTTTTCATTTTTCTTCATAGATGAATACTATTACATCGTATATATGTACTACATTTCTATTATTCATTTATCAGTTGAAAGAAAGACATTCACATTGCATCTATTTCCTAGATATTGTGAATAGTGTGGGAATGAACATGACTGAAAAAGAATTTGTGAAGTAGAGTCCTGAGGCCTTTTGGACACATGCCAAGGAGTGGTATAGAGGGATTTTATGCTAGATGTATTTTTAGCTTTCTGAGAATTCTCTACACCGATTTCCATATGGCTAGACCAGTGTGAAATCTCAACAATAGTAAATTGAAGGTTCCCTTTCCCCCACATGGTCTATAGCATTTGTCAATTGTTTTGTTCATCTTTCCCATTCTGCATGTGATAAGATGAAACCTAAACTTTGTTTTTATTTGCATTTTCCTAAATACTATAGACATTAAACACTTTTTTAGATATATTTTAGTGACCTTTGTTTCTCCTTTTGCTAACTCTCTGTTCAGTAGTTACACTTTCAAATTTTTGAGGACCCCACACACTGATTTCTATAGTGTTAGTACCAGTGTATATTATTAACAATATTGAATAAGTGTTTAATTTATCCTCATAAATGTTCCCCAGAATTTATAGTGATTTTGAATTCCTGATTATATGTTGATTGTTTTCTTGATTATATTTTGACTGAGATGAAACGAAATCTAATAGTAGGTTTCATTTGAATAACTATGATGATTAATAATGTTTAATATTTTGGACATGTTTATTAGCTATTTTGTATTTCTTCTTTTGAAAATTATCTGCTAAAAATCCTGATTTAAAAAAAATGGGTTGTTATTTTGTTTTTGTTTTTTTACTTTAAGATATTTTCGTCTACTTTGCTGTTGAACCTTGGTTGGAAGTATAGCTGGAAAAGTACTTACTCTATTCTGTAAACTGACTCTTCACTCAATTTACCATTTTCGTTGATTTACAAAAACTTTTGGTTTTGTGAAATTTCATTTGTCAGTTACTTAATTTATTTCCCGTGCTAACAGTCTTGTTCATACAGTCTTCGCTTCTTTTTTATTTCTCTCATACACTTTCAAATTATCAGGCCACAGCCGGGCAGTGGTGGCGCTCACCTTTAATCCCAGCACTCGGGAGGCAGAGGCAGGCAGATCTCTGTGAGTTCGAGGCCAGACTGGACTGACAGCCTCCAAAACAATACAGAGAAACCCTGTCTCGTAAAACCAAAAAAAAAAAAATTATCAGGCCACATTTTGAAAGTCTTGGTCCCTCAGAATTACGTTTGTTTAAGATGGGAGGTAAAGACCCAGATGTGTTTTCCTACATGCTCTTGTCCAGTTTCCTAAGCATCATTTATTGAAGATGATCTTAAATTAAAGTGAATGAGCCAGACATGGAGTCTCCAGCAAGCAGGTTTAAAGGCCTGTCCAAATAATTAAGAATTTGTTTTTTTCTGCGTTTGGGGTTTTAACAGAATAATTTCCATAGGCAAGTTTCACAAATATTATTTTTAAGAGTTTTTTTTATTTTGTTTTACATTCTAACTCCAGTTCTCCCTCCCACACCTCCTCCAAGCCCCTTCACCTCATTCTATCCTCCATCCCCTTCCCCTAGCCCACATCAGTCCATTCCTCCTCACAGGCAAGAGCTCTCATGAGGAGTCAACATAGCCTGGCACAATAGGTTGGGGCAGGGCCAGGTCACTCTCCCATGCATTAAGACTGACCATGGCATCCCACAGTAGAGAATAGAAGCTAGCTCATGTACCAGGTTTGGATCATGGTCCTACTGCCAGGGGCTCCTCAGCTAGTCCAAGCTTCATAAAATATTCTTTTTTTGTTGTTTTTTGCTTTTCTGAGACAGGCTTTCTCTGTATTGTTTTTGGAGCCTGTCCTGGAACTTGCTTGGTAAACCAGGCTTGCCTCAAACTCACAGACATCCTCCTGCCTCTGCCTCCCAAGTGCTGGGATTAAAGGCATGCACCACCAACTCACGGCTCCATAAAATATTCTTATAGGTTAATTTGCAAGGGGAATATGGTTAGCGATATTTGCCTCCCATTGATGTACTTTTTAGTGTGGTTTCATTCACTATGCTGGTTAACAAAACAGACAAATTCTGAATGATAAGATGAAGGTGGTATGACCATTATGGGATGGCTTTCATTATGCATTCAGACTCTATACTAAAAAGCCAGAGAAGGAAAGATAGGGCATGACATTTGCCATTTCCTTGGGATAACTCAGACTGTCAGGATTCTACATGTTATTTGGTTTCTGTCAATCTCAGGCATGCAATTGAGACTGCTTTGGAACTGAGCCACTTGGAAAAAGATTCGGTGTATAAAGTACGACTTTATTGGCCTGGCTTTTTGCCCAGAGCAAGCAGATGGGGTAGAGTGATGGCTTCATGATTTGGTAAGCAACTTTCCCATTTGGTAGTTTTCTGGTAATTTGTTAGCTGTCATCTCAACTTTCCCATCCACCATTCTTTTGATCAGAATGGAGTTAGGAGTAAACAGGGCCTCACACTGCACTGTGGCTATACATTTGCAGGATGTTCAGCCAGTTGTCTGTGTCATTAAATAGTCTCACAGTTCTGCAACCCCACCTAGTACATGGTCTTCAACTTCATTATACTGAATCCAGTTAATTGGCTACTGTTGATGAGCAAGCCATCTGATACAGAAGAGCAGCTACATATGAATTCATAAAACTTAGGAATATAATAAATTGTCAACAGTATCTATACGGGAATGGAAATATCTATACTTGGGTCTTGATCTTTTATAGATGATGAAATAGCCTTAAAATATGAAGTCCTATAAATGTATAAATGAATGTGTTACACTCTACCTGACCTACTTTTTAAAGAAAATTATATGCCTAAATATAGTACTGCTAGGCATTAACACAAAACAAAGCTCAAAGAAAATAATTTACAATGATAATATAAGGCTAAGTATTTATCTCCCATTTTCAGAAAATAAAAACTAGGAAAACTGAGTCCTTTTAGACAAATACCTCGTCACTGAAATTTATTTAAAACAATGGATTATAAATAACTGTAAAATTTAAAGTCACTTATCCATTAGTTCTACAGAAAAGATAAACATTTTCTTATGTTGAGTTATGTGTTCATGTTTGATCCCAAAAGCCAAATACCTGTATACAGAAAATGACAGCTTGTTTACAATCTTAAAAAGAATAGTTTTGTTGGTTCTTCAAGTTTGAAGTGACTGCTGAGTCAATCTTCATTTATTTCTAAAGATGATTTTTAAAGAATTTGAGATAACAGTGACTCCTTAAAACCTGAAGTGGCAGCTGAGCCGTGGCTCTACAATCCCGGAACTCAGGAGACAGATGTGGATGGATCTGTGAAATCAAGGCCGCTCTAGTCTACAGAGCAATTTCCAGGACAGCCAGGGCTACACAGAAGAATCGTGTCCCAGAAAACAAACAAAAAAACCCAATAAAGCCTGAAGTGGAATCTGTTAAAATGTAATGTAATGTCAAAAAACTATATGTAAAGCAGGAACATATTGGAATATTTGACAAAGTATATGAAATATAATTTTTTTTTGTTTTTTGTTTTTCGAGACAGTGTTTCTCTGTGGCTTTGGAGGCTGTCCTGGAACTCGCTCTGTAGACCAGGCTGGCCTCGAACTCACAGAGATCCGCCTGCCTCTGCCTCCCGAGTGCTGGGATTAAAGGCGTGCGCCACCAACGCCCGGCGAAATATAATATGTTTTTCTAATGTTCAATGTACTATTCATTGGATAGTACATTTAGGAACTATTCAAATATAGTATGTGTGGTTAAATTCATTGTTGATAGTCTCAGTGGAGAATTTCATTGACTTTGTATTGCTTACTCATCATTAGCTTTCTTATTTTCATTACAAATAGAAAGTAAGTTTGCTGCTGTTTCTTGTCGCACTAAGTTCTCCACCATAGCATATATGGAAATATTTTGTTACAATTACTTGAGCTCGGGGCCAAGATTCAAAGTTTTAAAAATAATAACCATCTCTATTTTCAACTATTATTATCAAATGTTATCTGGCTTGTAGATTAGATTAGCTGAAGATCTCATAATTAAAAAAATAGAAATAGTAAAAAAAGCAATTACATGACTTACATAGGTACGAATATATGTATGCAATATATAGATAACAATATATGTATTTAAAATTGATTCTCATTAACTCCAACATGATTTAAATACTTTCTGAATTGTTAAATTAAAATAAGAATTCTGCCCTAATTTTTAAAAGATACATTTTTCAAATTCAAATTGTAATATCACAGTATCTTTCATACCTTAGTGCAGACACCAATAAAATTTCCATGTTTGAAAGTTAATTTAATTTACAACTGAACAGCTTCTAAATACACTTCAACTAGAAATAATTAGTTTACAATGCAATAACAGACTAAAAGCCAGAATATCAAGAAAAGACTCTAATTTTATAACTTCCCGATAAATGACAATTATTCTTAATTAATGTAATAGGATCATAAATTAGTAAATGTATTTAGCAGTACCAATTTTGTAAAAAAAATTTCAAAGTTAAAATCTGAAAAGCTTCATTATGGATAATATTAACATGAACATTAATAACTGACTTTGATTATAGGAAGTATTAACTTAAAACCCATTTAAGGGCAATGTCATCTCCCCTAAATTCTATTCTCACTGGTAGACTTTTAATCTAAAAGATAGACTAAATCTTTACTATGTTTTGAATTTTTATTATCTTGAATATTTTGACTATATTGTAGAAATTTGTTTTCTTTCTCTTATGGGCTGCCTATATAACATTCTTGCTTTCCCTCTATCCTAACCCACAAAACGAAATGCCCATCCTGCCTTTTTCAGAGAATTTTTCTGATCTTTGCTCAAGTGATTTGCCCTATATGTGACCATCTTAATTCAGGTGCATTGAAGTGTGTTTTAGGGAGTCGTTGTAAATTCAAATTGAAGGTGGTTTAAGTAGCGTAACATTTTCTGTGTGGGCCAACTGAAATCGATGGCACCTATTGTATCTGAAAGTCATTTAGTTTCCAGAACTTCTCAGTGCAGTTATTATCCTTTCAAAAAAGCCATATCCAGAGATCCAGAGCCATTATAGGACAATTCTCCAAAACCGAGGAGTAGCAGCATAAGAGTACTAGATAGGTAAGAGTCCCTTGAACCCATTCTATTCTGTGTGAATGTCAAGATACTGCAGTAAATGGGAAACTGCCTTCCTTTGTCCTGTCAAGCATCTTAGCTCCTAAGGTCTCTCAGAGGTCCAAGAGCAGAGAATTAATGCCTCTAATGTTTATTCTCAACCACCATGGACCAAAACAGGATTCTGCTTCGGAGATGACTTTGAGATGAGCATGCCTCACTAACTCCCAGCATTACTGCAGTAGTGACAGGATTCAGTGAACTGATGGTAATACGCACTTTATAGACAACTTTCCCTTCTCTGTTTGACTTCTCTGATCTAAGCCACTTGCCCTTGGCCCCTGTCTTCTTGGAGTCTAAGTGATCACATAAAATCCTGGAATTTAAATATTTGCTTTCAGAAAATATACCAAAAGATTAGGAAATAGGAGCAGCAGTTACATAATCTCCTTACTCAGTAATCTGCTCTTAACATCATGTTTTCAATAGAAGTTAAAAGGAATACACATTGATATTGCTAGCATAGTTCAAGAGGGTAAAAATATAAAAAGACAATCTACAAATTCTATTCTCTCCTTTCCAAAGTTAGAGTTCTGTTAATTCCCTATAATTTTTCCCAGAGAGTGGCCTTCAAGAGACTATGATTTACAAAAATTGCTAAATTTAAATAATTGAACTATCGACATTAGCTTACTATGTTTTCCACCTCAGGCTATTCCAGCATCTCTTTTCCACTTTGTCCCTAGCTCCAGTAGCTTTGTTGGGGATACATTACTCACTTCTGTTTCTTGTGAAAGTACTTTAGTTGAGGTAAGCTTAAACAGGGATATTAGATTCTATCAGACAGTGGAAACTGTCTGAGCATCTTTAAAGAAAAAGAAGAAAAAGAGAAACACGTTCTCTGAAAGAAAGATGGAAACTCAGATTATTCATGAATAATGATGATCTTTGGCTTGGCTACACAGAGGAAGTGAAACTTGGGTTTCACATCATTCTTTCTTTTAGAGACAAGGCATGGGCTTAGGTAGAATGTCCTCCATTGAGTCCACAGCCTCTCAGGAAATCCCCCTCTTACTAGCTGAGGCCCATCTGTAGATACTTCTGATTCATTCCTATCTCCCCTTACCTAGCCATCCGTATCACTATGACAAACACCAGCATTCTGGCTTAGTCAGAGTTGATTCCTTTCCCAGTAAATGCTGTCTGGGAGAGATTAGCTCTAGAGTGGACCTGTGAGCTGCCACTCTCTTTTCCAGGATTCAAATACCTAAGAGCTCCTGACATTCCACTCCGCCATTCTAATGGAGGTGATTCTCGAGACATGAGTGTTGTGTGTATTGTCTACAGACCTTTTATTTTTCCTGAAGCTATCTTGTCACCAAACTTGTAGAAGCCAATTGACTAATTTTGTGCTCCAATTTATGAGCACAAAGAGAATGAAGATGCATATGTGTGGAAAAAAAGATGGAAACTAAGGACTATATTCTGGAGAGGCGCTATAATTACTTGCTGGTGAGTAGGACAATCCCGTCACTTATTCCTTCGAGAGCAATGAAGGGAAAACATAGCAGATATAGAAGGGAATCAAGATGAAAGCCCACCATTTAAAAATAAAAAATCAGGAGAAACACTGACAGCCAGCAGCTGGTAACCTCTGAATCAAAGCTGGAGAACTGAGCACTACAGGAAAATGACATGAGGTGATCTGTTAATTTCAGATGAGAGTTGACACTGTAACTGATAGGAGAATCCAAACTCAGAGCTTCATTAATGAAGAACTCCAGAATAGGACAGCTTGTCTCCAGTCGACTCAGCCCAGGCCTACATGGTGTGAAGTGATATGGTCACTTTCCCCAAGCACTCTATCTATCTAGCATATGGAAGGAACAGAACAACTTACATAGCAGAGCCACTAGAGTCATTGGGCCTAGGCCCCACAGAGGGATCAATACACCAACATAAACCAGAATGTAGAAAGAGAAGGTCCAGAAAATTTCTCTAGGTGGATACTGTAGGTTAGAAAAGAAGGCAGGCCAGATGACTTCCTCACCATGAAGGAGTTGGGTCACACTTTCTGAGATGAAGAATTGAGGGACACAATGTTGATGGGATTTTCCTGCTGAAAAAGGAATAAGCAACAGATGAGTCAACAGCCTCATGGGATTTTTCTGAGGAAAAAGTAAATAAATCCCACTGGAACTATCTGGATCAGCTAAGCTATCTGTCTGAGATATCTTCCATTCCCATCTCTAGGGAGTCAGTGTCTTTTTCAAGTTCCACTAATAGGCCAAAGATACTGGGTCATGCAGCCGCCACTATCCCTGCCCTGGGTTCTGAGTTAAAACCTGTGTGTTCTCTGCTCAACATGGAAGTTCTCCTTTATCTGTTTAGTGGGGTCACTGTTTTATTCTTTCCTTTTGCTTTTTTTTTTTTTTTTTGGTTTTTCGAGACAGGGTTTCCCTGTGGCTTTGGAGCCTGTCCTGGAACTCGCTCGGTAGACCAGGCTGGTCTCGAACTCACAGTGATCCGCCTGCCTCTGCCTCCCGAGTGCTGGGATTAAAGGCGTGCGCCACCAACGCCCGGCTCCTTTTGCTTTTCTTTAAGATTCCCTTAAGACAGTGGTATCTTTTAGAACTGGGGTGCAATGCTTTAAAGTTGTTTTGTTTCTATGACTGATTTGATCTCTAAAAGAATGTCCTGCCTTTTAAGGGTGTGTGTATGTGTGTGTGTGTGTGTGTGTGTGTGTGTGTGTGTGTGTGTGTGTGTGTGTGTATGTATGCCATGATAGCTTTTGCTTGATTATTTCTGTCTTTATTAGATTTACCATGGTGGCACAAGTCTGGGATTAAAATGTTTAGAGTTGGGTATGATAAACCACATGTGTAATCATAGCAAGTAGGAGGCTGACACAGATGGTTAGCTCTGAGTCGGAGAACAATCTGGTTTACATAATGCCAGGTGAGCCTGGGCTACTGTGTGAACCTTACATCAAAAGTTAAACCAGTAAACAAGTAGAAAAACAGACAAACAAACAAACCAAAAGCAGAGTGCTGAGACAGGGGACTGGGCATGCCATGTGTTTCTAGTTACTCCTAAGGTTGTTAAACAGATCAGTAGCCATAACATACTAAGTAATTCCACAAACCAATATCCAAAAGATAAAGCATGCTCCAGATGGTCCTAGCACTTATGTCTGTTCTTATACATTTCTGTTTGTCTGAAGTCCAAAGTCACAGTGGTGCCAGAGTGATTTTCCCCCCAAAATCAAGCGATTCCTTCATTGAATCATCTAGCTCTACTACTCTAGACTCTGCCTTCCTTATATTACTCCAGTCTCTGCTCCTTCTTTTTTCTAGTTTTAACCAGAATACATCTGTGTCTTCCAGGATGGCTCTAGCTGGGTCTCTCAGGAAGCAAATTGCTGAAGTAACCCTGCAGAGGAGCAGCAGCAGATTTTCATCATATTGGGAAAAAATTCAGAATTGCTCGTGCAGGCCAATGAGTTATCTCAAATCTTGAGCCCTGGACCACATATAATTTATTGGCTCTTTGGAAAGAAGACAAGCTATACTAAAAATGTGGATTAAAGTGATTTATTGTTTTTAGAGTGTTTTCTTTGTATTTTAAGAATATACACATGAGGGGAGATGTTTGCAGTAAAACTGGCAAAAATCACATGTATAGTAAGTTATCTTCCTGTAGGGCCACAGGGGTGGTCTGCACAAAGGAGTTTCATTTCTCCCTTTATATTCTAGGACTGTAGTTCCTACACATTTTATCACCCAATATTTTGTCTTTTCTCTCTTCTGTTTGTTAACATCAACTTAGCAAGTGACTAATAAATATTTGAAATGGATCAAATGATTAAGTCACAAAACCCGACTCCAGAATCTATCTTGGGATCTTCCATATTCCCTTATGCTCATTAGAACCAAGCACCATGGAGACTGCCTGGGACCAGGAGATATATTACTGCCTCTGGAAGATGGAGATGACTGAGGTGATGGAAGGCTGTCACCAGTACTCCAGCAGCAGTGATGTTTGCAGAGCTGTCCAACTCCAATTGTGTTAGATGAAATGCAGTTTCTGCTCAACAGTTGTGGATCAAGGTAGTCTTCACAACGAACGAAATCAGAACAGGACAGCCATTTGTCACCTCTCCTTCTGAGCTGATCCTCATGAAAACATAAAACAGTGGAGCACAGGTCCAGGCCAGGGCTAGATGGTTGAGTGGACTCCTGGGCAATCCTTGTGCTTCTCTTTGTTTTAATGCTCCTTCCCTGTTTTGTTCTTTCTTCAGATTCTGTCATTAAGGGACCAATCAGACTGTCATCTCCCTAGAAAAGAAATTACTTAGGAGAAAGCCACTGCCTTTGGAGGTTTGATAAGCCATTGCCATTCACATCTTCCCATGGGTTATGTTGTTAGGTCATTTCCCAGATAAGTAGGTGATACCTTAGTAGTCCTGGAAAACAAAAGCATCCTGCAATGCCTTTCCCATGAATGGAGTGTCAAGATGCTGAGGAGACCATCACTAGCAAGACTGTATCCAGAGAAAGGCATACTGGGTAAGAGTTGATGCCTGCTGGAAGGTGAGCAGGAGAAAAAGAAAAAAGTGAGATGACACAGAGAGGGAAGGGATAGCAAGAACAGAGACTCTCTTACTCCTCTGCCAGCTATCCTTATGCCCACCTTATTTGTTCATCCACTCATTTAGTTGTGTATTGAAGGTTAATGTACAAAGTAACGGGTTTCATTGTGGCATTCCCATGACTGTTCTTATACCTGATTCTCATTCATCCCCCTCCACAGCACTTTTCTCTATTCTGCCTGTCTCCCTCTGCAGGGTCCCTTCCTCCCAGTAGATAGTTTTTCTGCTTTTCATTTCATGTGGTCTCTAGCATTTTATTTTTCTTCTCTCCCCTCACTCCTTGCTTCCTTAGGGCCTCTCCCACTCCCTCATTTCATCACCACCTGCACATACATAAACCCATGTATAGCATAACTGAGGTTATTTTGAGCCTTCTGAGGAACCTCCACACAGGCTACCACAGTGGATACACAAGTTTACATTCTCACCAGCTGTGTACGAGCTTCCTCTGCCCTCACATCCTTGTCAGCAATTGTTGTCTTGTTTGTTGTTGTTTTGATGCTAGCCATTTTGATTGGAGTGAAATAATCAAAGCAGCTTCAAGTATTACTTTTTATTTTATTTATTCTTATAAACTTTACTATTAAAAAACCTGCAAAATCGACCGGGCTGGCCTCAAACTTACAGAGATCCACCTGCCTCTGCTTCCCGAGTGCTGGGTTTAAAGATGTGCATCACCACTGCCTGCCTAAAAATAACACATAAAAAATTAAATGCATTATGTCTTTACACACATCCACAAATATCCTTAGCAAACTTTGTTTTTCCCAAATGTAACACATAAAATTTCCAGGCTCACAGCTCACATCTCACTCGCTTAAATCCATCAGGAGCATCTTTCTTCTGCACCCAGTTTTAAAGTGGCCATGTGTTAAACAGCAATTTCATTTTACAACCACAAAAAAAACCCAAAAGCATACTAGTAAATGATTTTAGTTTTCAGTTATAAATTATACTATATTTCCCATCCCTGAGCTTGAATCTTTATGAATCCTGGAGTTAAAGTACAAAGAATTTAAACCAAGGATATAGCTATTTACCTTTTTTAAAAAATGATTTTCAATATTTATTCAGCGTTGCGAACTAAACCCAGGGCCATGGGCAAGCAGTCTGCCCCCTGAATTCCACTCCTGGTCTATGTGTAATTTTGTTTTTTATTGTATCAAGTTTTGAATAGTATTTAAACATAGTTTGATATATGCTGTACATTAAAAATAATTACAGCAGCCAGGCACAGGTGGTGTACGCCTTTAATCCCAGCACTCAAGAGGCAGAGGCAGGCAGATATCTGGAGTTCAAAGTCAGCCTGGTCTACAGAATGAGTTCCAAGACAGCCAGGATTGTTACACAGAGAAACTCTGTCTGGGAAAAACTAATAATAATAAAAGCAAAAATGATTAAAAAAACCCTGTAAGATAATTTTTGAGGACACTATTTTGTTTTTTAGATATTTATTCCATGGACATTTTTTGATGTTTTGGGGTCTGTTTGCATTCATATTTTGCATCATATACTGTAGATATTAATGTCATCTGCTATAAGCCCTTTTATAAGCCATCTTCATTTTGCTGTTTTCTTTACTGTGGAAATGGGGTTTAGTTACACACAACCTCACTTGTTGATTTCTGTAGTTATTTCTCATGTTATTATCATCCTTGTCAGGAAGTTCTTGTTTATACCTCTATCTTGAAGTGGTCCAACTGTGTTTTCTTCCATCAGTTGGATAGTTCCAGGTATTTCATTCAGTTCTTCCATGCACTTTAAACTGCTTTTCTCCAGACTGAAAGACATGTTTCTGTCTAGTTTCATGGTTCTATATTATTGTTCAGCAGTTTTCTCATCACCAAAAGTGGAGGATGCTAGCTTTGTTCTCAGTGTAAGTTTTGGACACATCGGTTGGGAATTCGATGGCTGTGGCTGCATGGGTTCATTTCTGAGTCCTCTCATATTTCCACTAGCCTATGTCTGCCTTTTGTCAGTATCACACTGCTCTTGTTATTAAGAGTGTGTGCTGTAGTTGATCTCAGATACTGTGATCCCTGCCTCAGTGTTCTTTCTGTTAATCATTATTCACTGCCGAGGGCTGTTAGTGCTTCTATGTAAATTGAAGGATTCCCCACCCCAGACTCTGTGAAAATGTCAGTAGAATTCGGTTGAAAACTGTCAATGAACAAAAGATGTTGGGAAACTCCTGTCCTGACCTGTTGCCTGTATGTCTGATTCTGAAGTATCAGATTGAACGTCTTCTAAAACCTGCAGTCTATTCATCATTGTTTCTCTCAGCTCTTGAAGTTCTTGGGACAAATAATTTTCTAAGGACGTCATGGAATCTTTCATTTTTTTGCATTCATCATTTACACGTGATTCCAAATACTTAATATTCTCATCCTTAGCAAGTACCTCAATGGCATGTAAACTGCCTTCCACAAATGACATTCTATCAGTTAGTTTGTCATTGCTCTCAGACATGGAACAATTCTTTTCTGTTAGCATTTCAATCTTATGTTCCAGTCTTAGTAGTTTGCTAGTGAAATCATCAAACATGGAACAGTTTTGTTGGTTAAATGTTTCAACATTATGTTCCACTTTTTCTATTCTATCTGTTGAACACATTTTTCCTGAAAGTAATTCAATTTTGTGTTCTGTCTCTTTAAACCTGTTTGTCAGACCTACATTATCATTTTTAATATCCTGAATATTTTCTACCAACCCTTTCTTACTATCCTGCAAGGAATTTTGCATTTCCTGAATCCTTTGTATTAAGACTTCAAAACTATCCTGCGATGACCGTATGACCTGTATAAGTTTCGTCCTATTTTTGAGCCATTTCTTTAGCAAAATTAGATTGATTATGAAACTAATAATCACCATCGTGGGTAGGAAGTACCTTTCAGGTAGGTCCTCAAACCTTTCTAAAATCCCATCCATACAAAAAACAAGAAACTTCTGAACATCTTGCATCATAATGTTAGCTGACATTGTATAAAGCAGTTAAGTTTGTTACCAGGGAGTTTAATTCAGGCCGAGATCAGCAGGCTGCCAGCGAAAGAGCACGTGGCCACGAGAGAAATCTCGGAATACCACCTAACCTTACTGGCAGGTAGAAGGTGCTGGTTCCCGGCGGCAGGAATCATGCCTTGCTGAGCGAAGTGGTGAGGAACTTAGCAAAAGGAGAGTCCACGTGTGCCTGGTTGGGCCAAGGAGCAGCCGCTTTTCTGGGCGCCTGGATCCGGATTCCAAAACTTCCGACACCAAATGAGGCTCCAAATGACGCTGTAACGATAAGTGACACACTTACTGAAAGTAAAACTAAGTATTTATTGTAGAAATTACTCACAAGATACCAAACAAGTAACCCAGTGGGCCTGGCTAGTGATGTAGTTCACCGCCTATGTAAGTATACGTCATTACATACGTCCGTATACATCTTTAGTCATGCCTAAAGTGGGTGTGGTTAGCGGTGTGGTGAACTGCTCTTTTATTACCTCATCTGTATGCGCCTCTAGTAAGTCACAGGTTATTGGCGGCATAAGGGCTTCCTCCTACAGAAAACTGCATTGAAACTTCAGATGGCTTTTGGTAACTACTGACTTTGCTGATTCATGAATATGGGGAATCATTTCATCTTAAGCTTTTCTTCAGTTTCTTTCTAAAGTTCTTACTGTTAAGGTCCTAGATTGCTCTATTTTTGATGCGACAGTGTTGTTGGTGGTGGTAGTGGTGTGTGTGTGTGTGTGTGTGTGTGTGTGTGTGTGTGTGTGTAAAAAGGATACTAAATTCTGTGTTGATTTTGTATCCTTGTATCCTGCTACTTTGCTGAAGGAATTTATTCAATTTGATAGTTCTCTGGTGGAGTCATTAGGGTATTTGAAGTATAGGTTTTTGTTGTCTGTAAATAAGGAAACCTGACTTATCCTAGTTGTAACCTTTACTTCTTTTTCTCTTGTTGTGTTACCTAAGATGTCAAACATTCTGATGAACAGTGTAGTGAGAGTATAAACACTTTAGTTATTATGGAAACACAGGTTTTTTGTTTGTTCAAACCATTCGAATTCTAAGGGGGTAAGAAGGTTCCTGGTCCTTGTGGTTCTTTTAGGAACTTAGCAGTATCAAACCAAGAGCATGGCACATGCCAAGTAAACAGGGACCTACATTCCCAGTCCAAGTTCTCTGTACCATCTTGATTTAATGTTGGCAGACCACATATGTCCAAGAATTTATTTCTTCTATGTATTTTGGCTTTTATAAGTTTTTGAGCTACTCTTTAATGATCCTCTGGATTTCATTGGGGTTTGCTCTAACTTTCTTGTTTTCATATCTAATTTCACTGATTTTAGACTTCTTTATCTTCCTTCTATAGCTTTAGCCAGGGGCTTGTAAATCTTCTGTATGAATGTGGAAACAAGAACTGAAGAGAGCTATGGAGGAACACTGCTTACTGGCTTGGTCTCTGGTTCAACCAGCTTTTTCTACAACCCAGGACCATTTGCCAGGGGTCAGTGGGTTGGGCCCTCCTGCAATAATTAGCAATCAAAATGTGCTACACAGAGATGTCCACAGGCCAGTTTTGTAGTCAGTCCTCTCCCCCCGTTTGAGACTCCCTCAGGTAACCTTGCCTATGTTAAATCGACAGTTCACACTGAGGACATCGGACAGTATGACACATGTGATATGTAAGAGCAGAGAGGGGTGGGTAGAGAGAATAAAACAAGAATCTAAATACTTAAGCACAAACAGGCAGGATCTAAAGGAAAAGAGGGATAGGGCGTGGGTTAACAAAAACTAAGGATGTCTGAAGCAGCATTACAAAACTCCAATAGTTTATAAGCTCATTAATGCTATAACAACAGAGATAGACTTTGAATTGATATCCCATTTGGCCGAACAATGTGGTTCTCAGAGAATGTGAGCTAATTTAAATCTCAGCGCTAGTCATGAGATATCTCCTCATAAGTCCTTCAGAAAATCAACACAGACTATTGTCACCTTTAGTTACCCACCATAAGTGGATGGCAATGCCTTAATGCTGCAGGTACCACTGTCTTTGGATGCAGGACACAGAGAAATCAAGTAGTAACTAAGCAGAAAGCCCTCTCCTGGCTGATTTCTTTCCATAGTCCTGAAAGTTTCTGTGTAAGATACTTGAGGGGGAGAAAAGACATCAATGGGCTTACTCAATTCTAGACCTTGCTGCTGTAAATCCAACCTACCAGGCAAGATGTAACCACTGGAGTACTAGTGGCTATAATGTTTATGGCAATAAACAGTTATGCTCTTGACTGGTTTTGAGGCTTGATTCATTGGACGGAATTTTCTTTGGTACCCTAAACATAATCAGAACCAATGACTAAGGTAATCATAGACCCAAGGTGGGATATCTTTTGCTGTTATTTTGCTAAGTAATCATGTTTTCAAATTGATTTCTAAATATTTATATTTTTACCCATAGATGTGTGTTGCTCTCAACCTTGGTCAGATTTCTTCTCATTACAGAATACAAAGGTTAGTGTAGAGACTTATTACTGTTCAAAGTGCTGAGAATGAGTGACTCTGTATGTATATGATTTCAGGCTGACCACTTAGTATTGGCAAACTAAGTGTCATTCTCTTTCTTGGAGATGACCATTTTCCCCTCTATCAACATTTCTATGTTGCTTTAACTTCTTTGTCTAGGGTTATGCTTCCATAAAACTCTCCCTTCTATGTTAGCATGTCTATTGAAATCCCATTTTCAGGTCTTCATTATGCAACCATGTTACTGGGAGATCATAGGCATGGCTTCCCTGACCTTGATAAGAGACAAAACTCACATTAGATTTCTGGTCCCTGGGCTCTTAAAGTATTTCCACTCCCTTTTTCAAGATGTTACCTAAGTTGTAGGTACTGGAGTATTGTTGTAGAGGGAGCTGTATCCCACAAATCATTTTTCTCTCCATTTTGATTGATTGTATTTATCTGTAATGGTCTCCATCTATTGCAAAGAGAAGTTGCTTTGATGAAAGTTAAGACTTACAGTTACCTACAGTTATAAGAATAAATATTTAGAATATAATTAGGAATTATTGCTGAATTTGTAATGTGGCAGTTGTAGGTTTTCCTCCTAGATCTATGACATCACTGACTCCAGGTAGCTGGGTTAGATTCCTCTTGTAGAGAAGGCCTGAAGTCCAGTTAGAGAGCTCGGTTACCACTGGCTTATTTACCTCATTGTTGTTTTGACTAACATTTATGCTTATTTCTTTGGCGTTATAGAAACCAAGATGATACTTTACATGACTTCCCAAGAAATGTAAGATACTAGCATGGGGCTATCCCATCTTCTGAACCATCTGCATACTAGCACACTGAAGCCTATTGTGATGTGCTCAACCAACACAAAGAGCTTCTTTGAGCCTCAAATTCAGAAACCACCATTGGATTGTAATTCCCAGAGATATAACCAGATGGCTGGTCCTGGTAAAGAATTTATTAAGGAAATAAGAATGGCCATTAAAAATGACCTTCCCAGTTGCAGGAACTTTGCCATCCCAGAGTTGGTTGTGTTGGAATAGCAATAATAGACTAAGAGCAGGGAGGATGTAGCTAACCGATTAATTTGAGAATCTAGGAAGATATTTCCCAGAATTTCTCATTTTCATTTTCCTTTGTCAAAGGATGAAGTATGACAGCCAAAAGTTTTTCAGTGTCAAACGCTCTATCATCAGTTTCATCTCATTGTTGTTAGACAGGACCTTGCCTTGTATCCAATGGTAGCCCAGAACACAGGACCACCATGCCTGACCTTGCAGATTCTAGGATTGCAGATGTGTGCCACCTTATCTACATTCAATTGTATGATCCACTCAACTTGAATACCTTTACTCAACAAAGGTATTTTGTATGTTTATAAAGAGTTCTGCTTTAGAACTCTAGGAAAATGTTGAGACAACTAGTGGATTCTAAGTACTACAACTGACAATTTGATGTAAATCTACTAAAGTGGTTGAAATCTTTCTAGCAGAGTTCCTATGGCACTTTCTAATGTCTCCCTGACTTGAAACCAGTATGTACAAATCCTAATCTGCCCCAGAGACTTCCAGTTTCAGTAGAATTGTTTCACATGCAGAGTTTTCTCATACAAAAAATTAAATGGACTAGACGGTGGTGGCACATGCCTCTAATCCCAGCACTCAGGAGACAGAGGCTGGCAGATCTCTGTGATTTCAAGGCCAGTCTGGTCTACAGATCAAGTTCCAGGACAACCTGTCTTGAAAATCAAAACAAAACACACACACACAAAAAATGAACATTGAGTGTCATTGTTCAATCAAAGTTGTTCTAGTCTACAGTCAGATCCCTGAGACGGGAGACATCTTAATATAGCTGTGAATTACAGAGGGCTTTCTTGAGAGAGGGGGAGAAGGAGACAGAGAGAATGAACATGAAGTTGGGCACATAGGGAATGAGGATCTGAGAGGAGTTGGGGAGGGTGAAACATGATCAACGTATACTAAATGAGTGTTTTCTTTTAATAAAAAGTAATAAAAGAAAAAGGAGGGTTTTGTAAATCAAAAACATGCTTAATGTTGTCCCATGGAGAACAAGTCAATTTCTCCTCCAGTAGAAACTGAGTCTATCTTGGAGCTACCTCTTTGGGAACTTCTTTCAGGTAACATGTTTGGGGCAATCCTCACTACACTAATGTTTTAGAGGATTCTACCATCTAGTCTGTTTTGACCTGTGTTAATTGAACATTTACAGAGCCTTGCTATATGCCAGGTACATTGTGCCTTAGTGACTACAGGAGATGTAAACAAAAGCTAACATCTATTCCTTCCAGAAGCCAACAACTAAAGACAAATGCAAAGAAACAACTATATTCCAATAGGAGAGATCAAGTCATGAAGACTGAGCACAGCACTATTTACATCACAAAACAATTAGACAGATAAGGTGACAGCTGGGTGGTTGTCTTATACAAGTAGAAAGTTTCCACGAAGAAGACTATAAGGATACATTTTGGACTGAATAGTTAGGTCAGAACCCCAACACATGGTGGACAGTGTCATGGGTTGAATCCAGGTTCTTGGTTCATTAGTTTTGTTGGCAATAGTTACACACACACACACACACACACACACATACACACACACACACACATATATATTTCATAATCTACAGCATGAAAGTTACACTTTCATATATACCATTCTAATAGGAAATTGTGATGACTGCCAACTGTGTGATTTAACATATTCATGTTTTATCAATGGCCATATTTTATATCTATATAACAAAGCTTAACAAAAGTACATCAGATTAATATTCCAGGTAAGAAAAGAATGTTACTGCTAAAAGGGTCTTTAAATGTAGACTTCATTAAGTCCCTGATTTTATAGATAAGGACTCTAAATAGGTCAAGGGATTTTTTAAAAAAAGGAATAATGTAAAATACTCAATATCTCACCATGATCCCAGCCTGTAAAATCCAGGTCTTCTGATCCTACAGTTTGAGAGATTTTTCTAAACAACCTGCCTCTCCAGGCATAGGGCTAAACTGCTTCTATTCTAAGACAGACACTTTTCAAGGGCATATGACAGCAGGTGAACAAAGTAAATACTGCCTGGTGTCTTATCGCCTGCTCTTATTTGGAAAAAAGAAGAGGGCAGAGCACAGGAAGCCAGCTCAGCAGTACCCCTGCCCTGCAGTGTCTGTCGCCATCAGGCTTTTATGACTAGCCCTCTTCTGTAGCCGCTGTATAGTCATACAGGAAACTACTCCATTTAAATTATGTTCTCATCTTATTGAGTATGGAACACAAGTCTCTTGTATTTTCTGATAAGGCTGATAATGAAGTGATCAGTCCATGAGATTCCTAAGTGGCACTGAGCCTGCATTTGCATAATGATATTATAGCGTCTGTCGAACTCACTAGCAGTGATCCATCCATATGAGAGAAATATAGGTCAGCAAAGATGCAGCCGCAATGAGGGAGGCAAGGCTATTCACTTATTAGAGTAAGAAAGCTCTCTATCCTTTAGCTCAGCATGACAGAAATAAATGGAATGGATTGGATCACGAGCTTCTATTGGCTTCTGAACAATAAAGGAGACACATCAATTCTGTCTCATGGTTTAAATTCAATCCAAAGCCTACTTAACCCTTTCATTCCTACACCTCCTTACCTGACTGGGTAAGTGCATTTTCATAATGTTATGCTAAGGAGGATCAGAAGTCACATGCCCCATGTGGCCTTGGGAGGGGTGGGAGAAAAGGAAATAGTTCTCCCCTAGGTTATCAGTTTCTCTTCTATCCCTTGTCTCGATGATTTATGGGGTATTTCTATAGCTCATTTGGAGTTTCTATTACTCTATCATCTTTATTCATATTACCATAAATTATTGTTTTCCTTATTGAAAAAAATATTTAGACTGTTTTTCATTAATATACTAAAAAAGTGTCAAAAGTGTGATTATCTTCTAGCGGTTTAAATGATTTCAACAAATGAAAATTGACATTATATCACTGCTAAATAGATTAAATACTAACATAGTATAAGAACATGTCTGATTATAGATATACACCTTATTTTAAAATTGAATTAAGTGGCTATATTGCATATTCTAAAGGAAGTGTTGATATAGCCTACTCATATATATGTATATGTAGCATATGAATAGTCACTGATAATTATATTTATACAATTTTATATGAGTTAGACTACAGTCTTTTGCATACATGTGTATGGGCTTGCATGTGTGAGTCTGTGTGGGTCTGTGTGGGTCAGTGTGTAGACAAATTGTTCAAACAATTGTAAGGGGAAACGATGATTTTTTTTGGACATACTGTTACAATTGGAAGTGGATCGTTAAGCTGAATTCAAAGGTAAAAGCCAAGAACCTCAATTCTTGGCTCACACTAGCAATAATATTCAGCCATGGCTACTCACCTGTGGCTAGTGAAGGAGGTCGTAGTCTAAGCAATTTCTAGGGACTCTGGAAGCTAGATCAGTCCATGTGGAAGACTTAGATCAGGTTGCTATATAAAAGTTCTGCTTCGAAAAAAACAATGGAATCCTGAGATTTGCAGGCAAATGGATGACACTAGAAGAAACCATCCTGAGTGAGGTAACACAGTCACAAAAAGAGAAACATGGCATGTACTCTCTCATATATGGAGTTTAGACATAGATCTGGGGAGTGCCAGCCTACAATCCCATGGCCAGAGAGTCTGGGAAACAGAAACTTCATTCAGTGGCTGATGGAAGAAGAGGCACACTCCCATGGCTAAGCACTGAGCTGAACTCAAGAAAGCCAGTAATAGAGAGGGAGGACTGATGACCAAAGGGATTAAGACTGGGCTGGTTTAACACCCAGAAACAGCTGACCTGACAAAGGTTAACTCTTGAATCCCAGGCATAAGCCTGGGAATCCAGCATGGGACTGATCAAGACCCTCTGAATCTGGGTGTCAGTGAGGAGGCCTAGGGAATCTATTGAGCCTTGGGCAGTAGATCAGTACTCATCCCAAGTATACACACGGACTTTGGACTCCCATCCAACAATGTGAGATGCACTCTCACCCTGAACTCTTGGGGGAGGTTCTAGGCCCTGCCCTGGATGAAATGACAGACTGTGGACACCCCCATGGAGGGCCTCACCCTCCCTGGGGAAATGAGGGAATAATGGGGGTTGGGGGACACGGGAGGAGGGGAGGGAAAGGGAGATGGACCTGGAACTGACTTGTGAAGCAACCTTGTTTCTAATCTAAATTTAAACTGAAAAATAAATAAAAAATAAAAATAAAATAAAAGTTCTGCTTCTTGATTAGACCTCACATACCTGTTTCCTCCACCTCTGATCTGGCCACCTTCCTACTAGGTTCTTCAACTCTTTCTAGTATACATTGTGGCCACAGAATACAGTAAATAAAGTAAATGGTCAAATCTAAGAATATCCCAAGCCCAAGTATGATAAATCACTGCCACCTAAAATAGAAAAACGGTGCATTTTCCCCTTTACTATGACAGAAAGCTTTATGCTGTTCATCATTACGATCAACTGTGAGAACATTCATTGGGGTGAAGCACTGTTCTAAAACCATAGTTCCTTGATGGCAGTCAATACACTTGTGCTGTCCTCCATTCACCTTGCTGACATCAAGTGTGATGTGATTATCTCTTGATAGATTTTCTTCCCTGGGATTTTAAATGTGATATTTTAGTTTAGAAGAAGAAATGTTCTACTCCCTTTCCCATCCTCCCCATTATCACTGTGGTTTGATCTTAGCTAAAGAGTGTAAACAAAGTCAGTGTTTGGAGCAGGAAATACATACTCTGTACTGTCTACAAAATGTACCTTCTTAAAAAAATGTACCTTCTTTTAAATTAATTTTGTTTTGTTATAAAGACAGTGGTGAGGGTAGGACAAAATACTACTTTTAAACTACCATGGGTTTAAGAATAGTCTATTATGATACTTATTATATAGTTTCAAATTGGCCATTTGATTACATTTAACACCCTTTAAAACTAAGCAGCATGTACAGATATTGCCATGTTAACTTGTGATGTTTCTACAAGTATTTTTCTCTAAAACGTGAACAAAGAAATCTTCAACTAAGTAGAATGGAGAAGTTCGCTAAGGTGCTCTTATTTGAAATTATGTTGTTGGATGGTCTAGTCGATGGTTTATCTCTAAGGCAGGAGACACATGCTATGTAGCGAACACACTTGACTTTGAGGCAGCAGTATTAAGTTGCTGCATTTCTCAACTCTTCTACTTTGGGCATATGTTACCTAATATAGTCATATAAGGTGATTGACATAGCAGGATGAGACTTTTATTTTTTAAGTCGAATAGGTTTCTACATTTCACAAAGAATATAGATTATTTTTTCATAAATTACACATGGAGATAGCTTGCAATGATATTTTAGAAAGCCCCGTAGACATGGGATGATTTTCCTCCACTTCACCATCAAATGAAAAGGAAATACTAGTTTTGAGACCAAGAAAAATCGACCAAGATAGTTGAATTACTCATATTTGAAGGTTTCCAGTTCAAATGTCTCACAAGCTCATTTGCAGCTGGGTTGCAGCAGGCTCCATCCGCCTCTGTTTAATGAAACTCATGCTGAAAATCTCAGTTGGAAGTTGAGGGAATCAGAGCCATTCATCAAACCTCATCATAATTATTTAATAAGAAACATTAAATGTTCAGTCGAGTCTTTAACTCATCAGTTCAGTTATCACAGCTTAGCGCCTGTGAACATCATTTACAAAGTTTCCCGCTGAACAGTAGAGGATACAAATAAACCCCATAAATTAAACCAACCCACAAAATAACCTCCTGATGGCTTGCCCCCTGGCTCACCTTTCCAGTGTTCAGAAAGAGTTTTTCCAATGGATTCTCACCAGAAAGGTGAGGTGACGTGAAGATGGGCTGTGCTGCTGTTTAGCTGGCGATGCTCTCTCTCTCTCTCTCTCTCTCTCTCTCTCTCTCTCTCTCTCTCTCTCTCTCTCTCTCTCTCTCTCTCTCTCTCTCTCTCTCTCTCTCTCTCCTCTCTCTCTCTCTCCCTCTCTCTCTCTCCCCCCCCCTCTCTCTCTCTCACACACACACCCTCAGCCCCCCCCGTGTGTGTGTGTGTGTGTGTGTGTGTGTGTGTGTGTGTGTGTTTGGTGGGGTAGAGGGCAGTTCCTGTGTGCATGTATGCGTACTTGTGAGAATTTTGATGCATATACATGCACTGTTACATAAGAAAGGATTCCAGACCACCAAACCCCACCTCAGTCCCTGCTCCAGATATCTGAGAACCACATCCAGATATCTGTGCACCACCCACAGTTGGTGCTCCCTGACATAGTCTGCGACTCCAGCTCCTGACAGTTTAGGACAGTGCCCAGAGCTTTGTGCCTTTCACAGGTTACTCTAAGATCAAACCTGAGCTCCACCCCCTCCCACACCACCTGAGCATCATGAAGATCAGTGTGTCTCCCACAGGTAACACCATCCAGAACTTTGGGATTCAGCCCCTGCTACCTGAGACCTGTAAAGTCAAGTCTGCCTCCCGCATGGAGCGTTAATCCAATGCCATCACAAGCTTCCACCACCCGTGGACCATGTGAAGAGCCTCAGATATCTTCTACAGAACCCTAGATGAGCCAGGAGAACTTCTGATCCCCCAACACACATTCAAACATCAAGGCCCTCCACACTGACCCTCAAACACCACTTAGTTGATTTTAAAGCCTGACAAGTTGGAGTAACTGCACATGGAGATACAAACACCCAACCAAAAATTGTGAGAGATATATGCATATCAAAAGACAATGCCAGTGACCTAACCCCAGATGCCCATCACAAAAACACAAATAGTACAAAAATGAAGACAAGGTAGTACTCCACAGTAATAATATTCCCTGAGGAAAGCACCTTAGATGATATAGGGGAAAATGATTTCAGAAGAGCAACTACCAATACATCCAAGAAAGCACAAATAGTTGGATGAAATTAAGAAAACATTTGAAGTTATAAAATAGAATTTAATAAAGGGAGAAGCTACAAAGAAGACAAAACCTGAAATAAAAATTCAAAAAAATTTAATGTTAAATGAAAAGCTTAATAGAAAGTCTTAACAATACAATGGAAAGAGTAGAAGACAGAATATGGAAGTTTGAGGATAAGGTAGAGGAATTGGATGGCTCATTCAAAAAAACAAAGTCATAAATAGAACATGCAGAAAAGATAAAACACTACAAAAAGACTAAACCTGCAAGCAATGGATATAGAAAAGGAAAGGAAACCCAGGTCAAAGGCACAAAATTTTCAACAAAGTCATTGCAGAAATTTTTCCAAATCTAAGAGAAGAGATATCTATAAAGGTACAATGCAAATCAAAACAACTCTGAGATAAGATACCATCTCACTCCTGTCAGAATGCCTAAAATAAAAAACACCGACAATTTATGCTGGAGAGGATGTGGTGAAAGGGGAACACTCCTCCATTGCTGGTGGGAGTGCCAACTTGTTCAGCAACTTTTGAAATCAGTATGGAGATTCCTCAGAAAAATGGGAATAAACCTAACACAAGACCCAGAAACTCCACTCTTAGGCATATATCCAAAAGATGCCCATTCATACAACAAGGATGTCTGTTCCACTATGCTCATAGCAGCATTATTTGTAATAGCCAGAACTTGGAAGCAACCTAGATGTCCCTCAACCGAAGAGTGGATAGAGAACATGTGGTACATTTACACAATGGAGTACTATTCAGCAGAAAAAAACAATGGAATCCTGAGATTCGCAGGCAAATGGATGACACTAGAAGAAACCATCCTGAGTGAGGTAACACAGTCACAAAAAGAGAAACATGGCATGTACTCTGCCGTATATGGAGTTTAGACATAGATCTGGGGAGTGCCAGCCTACAATCCCATGGCCAGAGAGTCTGGGAAACAGAACCTTCATTCAGTGGCTGATGGAAGAGGAGGCAGACTCCCACGGCTAAGCACTGAGCTGAACTCAAGAAAGCCAGTAATGGAGAGGGAGGAATGACCAAAGGGATTAAGACTGGGCTGGTTTAACCCCCAGAAACAGCTGACCTGACAAAGGTTAACTCTTGAATCCAAGGCTGATGCTTGGGAATCTAGCATGGGACTGATCAAGACCCCCTGACTGGGGGTGTCAGTGAGGAGGCCTAGGTAATCTATTGAGCCTTGGGCAGTAGATCAGTACTCATCCCGAGTATACACATGGACTTTGGGCTCCCATCCAACAATTTGAGATGCACTCTCACCCTGCACTCTTGGGGGAGGGTCTGCGCCCTTCTCTGGATGAAATGACAGACTGTGGACAACCCCATGGAGGGCCTCACCCTCCCTGGGGAAAGGAGGGGGTATTGGGGTGGCTGGGGGGAGGGCATGGGAGGAGGGGAGGGAAAGGGAGAAGGACCTGGAACTGACTTGTGAAGCAACCTTGTTTCTAATCTAAATTTCAACTTAATAACAAATAATAAAAAACAAAACAAGAATACATACACACACACATATATATGTATATATATATTTAACATATATTTTAGGGGAAGAATTCCATATCACTTAATATTTAATGTTATTTAATATTTCCAGATATCCTGAAATTTTATTGTTGGTATATGTGCATATATAATCTAAAAGAAAATAATTAGTGGAATGAAGCATATAAAATTGTCTCTATTGGTCAGAAATAGTTGAATAGGTGTTATGCAGGTAGCTACAGCTGCACAAGAATCAAAGGAGACAGAGCCAGCAAAAAAAAAGGTACAAGGGAGACATAGAACACTAAATTGACAAGAGGAGAAAACAAATTCTCTATGTCAAATAAGTAAACTTACAGATTAGAGAAATAATATTAAAAGATATAAGAAAAACCATGCTCTACACAGAGGCAGCTATTCTAGAGCAGCAGCTTATTTTCAAATGGAGACTTTAGAAACTGGACAGGCATGTTCATTGTGGTAAAATTTCTGAAATACTACAGATGCCAGCCTAGATTACTCACTAAAGTTATTTATTCCATGATTAATGGGGTTAAAGGAATTCATTACCACCAAGCCAGACCTGGAGAGAGTATGGAAAGGATTGAAGAAAACAATAAGAATATTCAAGAACATGACAACATAACAATGTTGGGTCCATAACTAAACATACAAGACAAAAGCAAACAACAAACAAATAAAACGAACAACAAAAATCACTATGAAATCAACAAAATGGCAGGATTAGTTCATATATTTCAATAATACTTTTGAACATTGAAGGCCCCAATGCCTCAATCAAAGGTCACAGACTAACATACGGGAATTAAGTTTCTGTCATTATGCTGCCTCCAAAAGATACACTTTGCCACCAACAACAGAAACTAGCTTAGAGTGAAGTGACTGGCAAAGTATACAAAGTAAATGGAACCAGGAACCAAGCAGAAAATATCTGACAAGATAAACTTCAAGGCAGAATTACTCAGAAGAGACAAAGAAGCTTCTTTGTATTGATCAAGAGAACATTCCGTCAAAAGACATTACAGTCCTAAACATATATGTACCAAATATTAATCTCCATAAAGTGACACTACTAGATATAAAGTAACAGACTTACCTCAACATATTAATTATTAGTAGGTGGCATTAGCAATCTAGTTTCACCAATGGACTCATTGTTTAGTCATAAACAAAAAGGGAAGAAATAGCACTAAGTAATATCATAGGTCAAATAGATCTATCTGATCTATACAAAACACTCCTTTCAAATGCTAGGGAGTTCTCAACCTCCTCTTTGTTTTTTTAATTTTAAATTAAGTTTTAATGCAGAGTCACAATATACAGCAAGTGACTATATGATCAACCACAAGTTATTGTGGATATTGATAGGTACACATAACTTTGTCTCCAGCCACAAATAAAATAAAGAACCAATCTGCCATCCTATGAAGACTGTGTTGACTCTGGTGCAGTCCTGAAGGCTCATAGCACTAAAGCGTGTTAAGTACAAAACTAATGAAAAGTTTCTTTTGGCAGCAGATGTGGAGCATAGGACATAAGGAGTGTTAGGACATAAGGAATTTTAGGACATTCATGTGCTCATGAGTCACTTGTGCCACATGTCTAACAGAAAGCCCACTTTAAAACTTCTCAGGGAGTTCTTCAGTCAGGTTTGCATTTTGAAAAGACCACCACACGGTTAGCATCTATTAGTTACATTCTGACTCTGAGGTTTAGACAAAGTGGATTACAAGTTCTGAACTTTTATTTTTGCTCAAACCTAAGTTTATTAGAGACAAAAAGTTATACCCGTTCTACACTGCAGTTTAGTCTTCAAGACCTGTAGAGTATTAAAAATATTTACAAGTTAAAAATCATTTAAAAGTTTAGTAATTATTGTTAAATGCCACATACCTGAGACAGCAAAAGCCAAAGCATTTTCCTGATAATACTCTTGTGTTTCCTAGATGTTCTTTACAATGTAAGCCCTTACCATATGCAGGGAGCATAAAGACAAAAGCAAGCCCTATCAGTGAAGGCCAATGGAGCTCCCAAAGCCAAGTGATAAGCCCGCTGATTCACTGCCTCTGTGCTGAGCACCTAGATGGGCCTCTGGGGATCAGGAGTCAAGATGCCAACTTTCATTTGTGAGCCTCCACTCCCTTCAGATCAAGACTCAAGCCACAACACTTTGCCCGAGTATGTCTGGGTCAGATCTTGACTTCTGAGACCTCATATCTGTATCTGAACTTCTGAACTGCTGTATCTAACACGAGCAGCATCACTTCAAAGCTGTTGAGCTCTTCTGTCTCCATCCCAGTGCTTACTATGCCCCCAACCTTTCCGTTGCAAGAATGTTTACTGTACTTAATCACCCTTATTGTGTTTAGAGTAAACAGCTATTTTGGATTATCAGCCCCAGAAACTTCTAGCAAACTTCAGTTGATGGTCTGATTTCAGATTGGTAACGGTGTGTATGAACATAGTTGTATGCAATTACTCAGAAAGATTAAAACAGTTGGTAAGAAACCCACTACTAAAGACTAGGGATGCTCCAGTTGTGTAGTTCATGCCTTTAATTTCAGCACTCTAAAGATAGAGCCAAGCATATCTCTGTGAGTTCAAGATCATCCTGGACCAGTTTGTGAAACTGTCTCCAAAAACCAAAACAGGGAAGACTGTAATGTATTGCCTATTATGTGCAAGGTCCTGGGTTCAATTCCTGGCACTGCTAAAAAAAGAAAAAAAAAGATAATCCTAGATTCTTTTGACAAATGCTAGGAAACAAGTTTAACTACATATCTGCAGACAACTTTTTAAGATTCATAAACTACTTCTCCAGAAGGATACTATTTAATTTGAGTTGTGACTCATGTTATAACATTAACTTGGAAAATGCACTCAAAATACTCTTTGATTGCTTGGTCCAGCTTATTTCAGTTAAATAGTACCATCTGAGCTATTTAGATAGCATCCTCTTAAACTTATTCTAATGACAATGGTAAACTGCACTCCTTCGATTAAGAACCATTGAAATAGGTGACTCAGTAGGAAACAAAACAAGTCTTAGCAAATATAGTAAGGTTGAAGTAATTTCTTGTATCTTAGCTGACCACAGTGAACTAAGGCAGACACCACTAAAAATGAAAGACATAAAAAGTACACATAGTCACAAATATTAAACAGCACAGTACTGAATAATGAATGCATCATGGCAGAAATAGAAAGAGGAAATTAAAAATCTCCTGGAATTGAACTAAAATGAAAACACAACCTATGAAAGTCTATGGGATACACTGAAAGCAATCTTTTGGGGGGCATTTATAAGGTTAAGTGCCTATATAAAAAATCAAAGAGAATACAAATAAACAATTTAATCATGGACCTTGAGGCCTTGGAAGAACAAACAACAGCCAAAAAAAATAGCAGAGTAGGATAAATGATTGCAATCAGAGCAGAAATTAATAAAACAGAAATAAAAGACAATAAAATGAAACAATGAAATGGAATGTTAGATCTTTGAACAGTTTAATATTTTTGGCAAACTTCAGCCAAATTAACCGAAAGAAGCTCAGGAAAGGCCTGCATTAATAAAGTTAGAGATGAAAAGGAGCTATTATGAAGGCATCAATGAAACCCAGAAGAATGCAAGGATACACTTCAAACACTATTCCAACAAACTGGAAAAGCTAAATGAAATGGATGAGTTTCTTAAAGCACACAATGTACTGAAATTAAACCAAGAAGAGATAAAAATAGAAGAAACTTAATTTAAAAGATTAAAATTGGACACAAGCAATGAGATTGAAACAGCATAGAAAACCTCCCAGGAAGGGCACATCTTAGAATCCAGGCATTTTCAGACACTTTGTTTATTATTGCCAAGACTCTGGTGCAGAGCTCCGGCTTTGACCTGTAAAGGGAAGCCTTCCCACCAGCCTGGTTCCAGAGCCGCATCAGTCCCAAATGAACACACAGGAGGCTATATTAATTATGAAGCTGTTGGCCTTGCTTGTTTCTTACTGGCTAGCTCTGACTTAAGTATTTATCCCATAATTGCTAATCTAAGTATTTCTCTTACCAGAGAGGTTTCCGGGCTTCCTACCCCATGGCATTACATCTTGACTCTCTGTGTTTCTCCTTCCCAGAGTCCTCCTGGACTCCTAGTCCCACCCATCTTAGTTCCCTATTGGCCAACAGTGCATTATTGACATATACACAGGACTTCCCCCATCATTGACCTTTGGGAAACATTAATCAAAGTTTAAGCTGATTTGAAATTGGGCCTTGTATGTGTGGCCTGAGAACAATGAGACAACAGTGGCAGCTGAAGTGGGCATCTGGGGTAACTCTTCTATTTACTCCTGTGCGGCAATTGACACCAACATGGTATGTACTCACTCATATATGAATTTTAGACATGGAGCATGGGAGTGCAGGCCTACACCACCAGAGACTCTGGGAAACAGGGATGACTCTAAGGGAGATATGCATGGTACGCCAGAGAAGGGGAATGGGATGGGATCTCCTGAGCAGATTGGGAGGATGGGGGGAGAAGGGAGCTAGGAAAAAAAGGGGGGAAAGAGGAGGACATGGAGGAGCAGGAAGATTGAGTTGTGGAAGAATAGGGGACCATAGGATGAGATTTTACCATAATAGAGGGGGTTATTATAGATTTGAGGAGAGATCTGGCACTAGTGAGATTTTTCAGAGATCTACAAGGATGACACTAACTGGCAAACTAAGCAATACTGTTGAGGCTAGCTTAAACGCCCTTCCCTGATAATTAGATTGATGACTACCTTATATGCCATCCTACAGCCTTCATGCAGCAGCTGATGGAAGTAGAAACAGACACCCACAGCTAACTGAACTCATGGAACCCAGTTGCAGAGAGGGAAGAGAGATGAGCAAAGGGGTCAAGACTGTGCTGGTGAAACCCACAGAGAAACCTGACCTCACAAGGGAGAGCTCTTAGACCCCAAACTAATAGCTCAGAGGCCAGCATGGGACTTATCCAGACCCCTGAATGTGTGAATGAGTGAAGTCAAAAGTTGAAATCTATAAAAAAAATTAAAAAGGGGAAGAAATATGAAAAGAAAAAAGTTTTCCAATCAACAAAGTTCTAGATGCAAGTAGATTTATTGCAGAGTTTTTCTTCAGTCTTCTCAAACTATTTTACAAAATAGAAAAAGAATGCTTCCACATTCTTTTTATAAAATTAGAATTGCATTGATATCTAGATTATATAAAGACATGAGTAGAAAAAAGGGGAAATTATAGAACAAGCTACCTAATGAACATAGTTGCAAAAATTCTCAATAAAATACTTTTAAAGGATACTTCACAAAGCCATGTACTACATTCAAGTCAACTTTATGCAAATCAGTAAGTGTAATTTCCACATAAATTCAACGACAGAAACTACAAGGTCATCTCATTAGATTCAGAAAATGCCTTTGAAAAAAATCCCACCTTGCATCTTTTTTTTTATTTAACTGTTACATTTTTTTATTCTTCTTTTTTAAATTTAGATAAGAAACAAGGTTGCTTCACAAGTCAGTTCCAGGTCCCTCTCCCTTTCCCTCCCCTCCTCCCGTGCCCTCCCCCCATCCCCCCCCCGTAATCCCCTCGTTCCCCCAGGGAGGGTGAGGCCCTCCATGGGGGTGTCCATAGTCTGTCATTTCATATAGGGCAGGGCCTAGACCCTTCCCGAAGAGTTCAGGGTGAGAGTGCACCTAACATTGTTCTATGGGAGTCCAAAGTCCGTGTGTATACTTGGGATGGGTACTGATCTGCTGCCCAAGGCTCAATAGATTGCCTAGGCCTCCTCACTGACACCCAGATTCAGGGGGTCTTGATCAGTCCCATGCTGGATTCCCAGGCTGATGCCTGGGATTCAAGAGTTAACCTTTGTCTGGTCAGCTGTTTCTGGGGGTTAAACCAGCCCAGTCTTAATCCCTTTGATCATCAGTCCTCCCTCTCTGATAATGGCTTTCTTGAGTTCAGCTCAGTAGTTAACCAGCCACTAAATGTAGTTTCTGTTTCCCAGACTGTCTGGCCATAGGATTGTAGGCTGGCACTCCCCAGATCTATGTCTAAAATCCATATATGAGAGAGTACATGCCATGTTTCTCTTTTTGTGACTGGGTTACCTCACTCAGGATGGTTTCTTCTAGTGTCATCCATTTGCCTGCGAATCTCATGATTCCATTATTTTTTCTGCTGAATAGTACTCCATTGTGTAGATGTACCACATTTTCTCTATCCACTCTTCGGGTGAGGGACATCTAGGTTGCTTCCAAGTTCTGGCTATTACAAATAAAGCTGCTATGAACATAGTGGAACAGACATCTTTGTTGTATAAATGGGCATCTTTTGGGTATATGCCTAAGAGTGGAGTTGCTGGGTCTTGTGTTAGGTTTATTCCCATTTTTCTGAGGAATCTCCATACTGCTTTCCAAAGTGGCTGAACCAGTTGGCACTCCCACCAGCAATGGAGGAGTGTCCCACTTTCACCACATCCTCTCCAGCATAAATTGTCATTGGTGTTTTTGATTTTAGCCATTCTGACAGGAGTGAGATGGTATCTCAGAGTTGTTTTGATTTGCATTTCCCGGATGGCTAAGGATGTTGAGCACTTTCTCAAGTGCCTCTCAGCCATTTTAGACTCCTCTATTGAAAACTCTCTATTTAGTTCTGCAGCCCACTTTTTAATTGGGTCCTTTGCTGTTTTGGAGACTTGCTTCTTGAGTTCTTTGTAAATTTTGGAGATAAACCCTCTGTCAGATGTAGGATTAGTGAATATTTTTTCCCATTCTGTGGGCTGCCTTTTTGTCTTGCTGACTGTGTCCTTTGCCTTACAGAAGCTTCTCAGTTTCAGGAGGTCCCATTTATTAATTGTTGATCTCACTGTCTGTGCTACTGGTGTTATGTTCAGGAAGCTGTCTCCTGTACCAATTCGTTCAAGGGTACCACCCACTTTCTCTTCTATGAGGTTCAGTGTGGCTGGATTTATGTTGAGGTCTTTGATCCATTAGGACTTAAGTTTTGTGCATGGCGATAAACATGGATCGATCTGCATTCTTCTACATGCCAGTCTCCAATTATGCCAGCACCATTTGTTGAAGATGCTTTCTTTATTCCATTGTATATTTTTAGCTTCTTTGTCAAAGATCAGATGTTCGTACGTGTGTGGGTTAATACCCGGATTTTCAATTCGATTCCATTGGTCTACCTGTCTATCTTTGTGCCAATACCAAGCTGTTTTCAGGACTATAGCTCTATAATAGAGCTTGAGGTCAGGGATGGTGATGCCTCCGGACGTTGCCTTGTTGAACAGGGTTGTTTTGGCTATCCTGGGTCTTTTGTTTTTCCATACAAAATTGATTATTGTTCTTTCAAGGTCTGTGAAGAATTGTGCTGGGATTTTAATGGGGATAGCATTGAATCTGCAGATTGCTTTTGGCAGGATTGCCATTTTTACTACATTGATCCTACCTATCCAAGAGCATGGGAGATCTTTCCATTTTCTGAGGGCTTCTTTAATTTCTTTCTTTAGAGATTCAAAGTTCTTACGACACAGGTCTTTCACTTGTTTGGTTAGCGTTACCCCAAGGTATTTTATGTTGTTTGTGGCAATTGTAAAGGGTGATGTTTCTCTGATTTCTCTTTCAGCCATTTTATCATCTGTATATAATAGGGCTACTGACTTTCTTGAGTTGATCTTGTAGCCTGCCACTTTGCTGAAGGTGTTAATCAGCTGTAAGAGTTCCCTGGTAGAGTTCTTTGGGTCATTGATGTAAACTATCATATCGTCTGCAAACAGTGAAAGTTTGACCTCTTCCTTCCCAATTTGTATCCCCTTGATGCCCCTTTGTTGTCTTATGGCAATAGCTAGAACTTCAAGTACCATGTTGAAAAGGTATGGAGAGAGTGGACAGCCTTGTTTTGTTCCTGATTTTAGAGGAATTGTGTTGAGTTTCTGTCCATTTACTTTGATGTTGGCTGTTGGTTTACTCTATATGGCTTTTATTATGTTTAAGTATGTCCCTGTTATCCCAGATCTCTCCAAGACCTTTATCATGAAGGGGTGTTGGATTTTGTCAAAGGCTTTTTCAGCATCTAGTGAGATGATCATGTGATTTTTGTTTTTCAGCTTGTTTATATGGTGGATTACGTTGATGGATTTTCGTATGTTGAACCATCCCTGCATCCCTGGGATGAAACCTACTTGATCGTGGTGAATGATTGTTTTGATGTGTTCTTGGATCCGATTTGCCAGTATTTTATTGAGTATTTTTGCATCAATGTTCATGAGGGATATTGGTCTGAAGTTCTCTTTCTTGGTTGTATCTTTGTGTGGCTTGGGGATCAAGGTTATTGAAGCCTCATAGAAAGAGTTTGGCAAAGACCCTTCTGCTTCTATTGTGTGGAACACTTTGGGAAGAATTGGTATAAGCTATTCTTTGAATTTGTGGTAGAATTCTGCACTGAGGCCATCTGGACCTGGACTTTTTTTTTGGTTGGGAGACTTTTGATGACAGCTTCTATTTCCATAGGGGTTATAGGTCTATTTAAATTGCTTATCTGTTCTTGATTTAGTTTTGGCAAATGATAGCTGTCCAGGAAGTCATCCATTTCCTTTAAGTTTTCGAATTTTGTGGAGTACAGGTTTTCAAAGTATGACCTAATGATTCTCTGGATTTCCTCAGAGTCTGTTGTTATGTCCCCCTTTTCATTTCTGATTTTGTTAATTTGCATGTTCACTCTCTGCTGTTTGGTAAGTTTGGACAAAGGTTTGTCTATCTTGTTGATTTTCTCAAAGAACCAACTCTTCGTTGCATTGATTCTTTGTATTGTTTTCCTGGTTTCTACTTTGTTGATTTCAGCCCTCAATTTGATTATTTCCTGGCGTCTACTCCTCCTGGGGGAGTTTGCTTCTTTGTGTTCTAGAGCTTTTAGCTGTGATGTTAATTCTCTGGTATAACTGTTTTCCTGTTTCTTCATGTGAGCACTTACTGCTATAAACTTCCCCCCCGTAGCACTGCTTTCAAAGTGTCCCATAGGTTTGGGTATGTTGTGTCTTCATTCTCATTGAATTCGAGGAAGTCTTTAATTTCTTTTTTTATTTCCTCTTTGACCCAGGGATGGTGCAGTTGAGCATTATTCAATTTCCATGAGTTTGTAGGTTTTCTGCAGTTTGTGTTGTTGTTGAATTCTAATTTTAAGGCATGGTGGTCTGATAAGATGCATGGAGTTATTCCAATTTTTTTGTAGCTGCTGAGGTTTGATATGTTGCCAAGTATGTGGTCGATTTTTGAGAAGGTTCCATGTGGTGGTGAGAAGAAGGTATATTCTTTATTATGTGGATGAAATGTTCTATAGATATCTGTTAATCCCAGTTGGGTCATTACTTCTATTAGACCCTTTGCTTCTTTGTTGAGTTTCTGTCTGGTATTCTTGTCTAGTGGTGAGAGTGGTGTGTTGAAATCTCCCACTATAACTGTGTGGGGCTTTAGAGGAGATTTAAGTTCTAATAATGTTTCTTTAACGAATGTGGATGCCTTTGTATTGGGGGCATAAATGTTCAGGATAGACACTTCATCTTGGTGGGTTTCACCTGTGATGAGTATGTAATGACCTCCTTTATCTCTTTTGATTGATTTTATTTTAAAGTCTAGTTTGTTAGATATTAGGATTGCTACCCCTGCTTGTTTCTTGGGTCCATTTGATTGAAAAATTTTTTCCCAACCTTTAACTCTCAGGTAATGTCTGTCTTTGAGGGTGAGGTGTGTTTCTTGTATGCAGCAGAAGGAAGGGTTCTGTCTTCGAATCCATTCTGCTAGTCTGTGTCTTTTTATGGTTGAGTTAAGGCCGTTAATATTGAGGGATATTAATGACCATTGATTGCTCATCCTTCTTCGATTTGCGATGGTTGTTGTTGGTGGAATTATGGGTGGAATTTCACCCCTTTGTTCTTTTGGCTGTTGGTAGAGAGGGATTCTCTAATGCTTATGTTTTTTGGTTGTAGTTAGCTTACTTGGGTTGGAGTTTTCCTTCCAAAATTTTCTGTAGGGCTGGGTTAGTGGACACATATTGCTTGAATCTAGTTTTGTCATGGAATATCTTGTTTTCTCCGTCTATAGTGATTGAGAGCTTTGCCGGGTATAGTAGTCTGGGCTGGCATCCATGGTCTCTTAGTGTAGGTAGAATATCTATCCAGGACCTTCTGGCTTTCAGAGTTTCCATGGAGAAATCAGGTGTAATTCTGATAGGTCTGCCTTTATATGTTACTTGACCTTTTTCCTTAGCTGCTCTTAATATTCTTTCTTTATTCTGTATGTTTGGGGTCTTGATTATTATGTGGCGAGGGGATTTTTTTGTGTGGTCCACTCTATTTGGTGTTCTGTAGGCTTCTTGTACCTTCATTGGCATGTCTTTCTTAAGGTTGGGAAAGTTTTCTTCTATGATTTTGTTGAATATGCCTTCTGCCCCTTTGAGGTGGATTTCTTCTCCTTCTTCTATACCTATTATTCTTAGGTTTGGTCTTTTCATGGTGTCCCATAATTCCTGGATGTTTTGTGTTAAGGATTTGTGGGATTTAAGGTTTTCTTTGGTTGATAAATCCATTTCTCCTAGAGTATCTTCAACACTTGAGATTCTCTCTTCCATCTCTTCTATTCTGTTGGTAATGCTTGTATTGGTAGTGCCTGACTGTTTGTCCAGCTTTTCTATTTTCTGCCTTTCTTCAGATTGTGTTTTTTTAATGTCTCTATTTCAGTTTTCAACCCTTGCAGCATTTGCATTGCTTCTTGCAATTTTCTGTTTATCTGTTCGTCTGTTTGTTGCCTTTTATGAACTTTTTTGTTTGTTCTTTCTTCCATTTCTTGCATTTTTTGGTTTGCTTTATGTTCCATTTCTTGGATTTTGTGCTTTGTTTCTTCTTCCATTTCCTGCCTTTTTTGGTTTGTTTCTTCTTCCATTTTTTTCATTTTTTGCTTTGTTTTTTCTACCATTTCTTGCATTTTTTGCTTTGTTTCTTCTTCCATTTTCTGCCTTTTTTGGTATGTTTCTTCTTCTAATTCTTGCATTTTTTGCTTTGTTTTTTCTTCCATTTCTTGCGTCTTTTGCTTCATTTCTTCTTCCATTTCGTGCCTTTTTTGGTTTGTTTTTTCTTCCAATTCTTGCATTTTTTGGTTTGTTTTTTCTTCCATTTCTTGCATTTTTTGGTTTGTTTTTTCTTCCATTTCTTTGAGGGATTTTCCAATATCCTCTTTTAGGGCCTCTATCATTTTCATGAAAGTGCTTTTAAGGTCGTTCTCTTCTGCTTCCTTCCCATTGGAATGTTGGGGTCTTGCTGGTGTGGAGTCTCTAGAATCTGGCGGTGTCATATTTGTTTTTCTGTTGCTGACTGTGTTTTTGTATTGTCTCTTTCCCATCTCTTCTTCTAGTGGGTGCAGAAAGAGCTCCTTACTGGTCTGGGGACCAGAGTTCCCTTTTGTTGGGTGCTAGCAAGTCCAATAATCTGTTGGTTCTTCTATACCTTGTCCAAATGGTGGTCCGTGGGTCCCACCTTGCATCTTGAATAAAGTCCCAGAGTCTAGGGATACAGAAGGTATGTCTCAACACAATAAGGACAATGTACAACAAGCCCACACTCAACATCAATCAAAAAGGAGAAAAGGTCTAAGCATTTCCACAAAAATCTGAAACGAGACATGGATGGTTTTTCTTTCCATTCATTTTTCAATATTGTACTTGAACACTTAGCTATAGCAGTAATAAAAGAGAAGATAAAGAGGATAGAGATAGAAGGAAGAAGTCACAGTATAATGTTTGCATACACTATGATTCTGTACATAAAAAATTACTACAGTAGTAAACACATCAGGAAATTGGAAAGATATAAAATTAACACAGACAAAATAACTCGAAAGCCTTAACACAAGTAGATAATCTCATTCCCAATATCCAAAAATAAATCTAGAAATAAAGCTAAATAATGAAATGAAAGAGCTGTATAATAAAAATGCTAAAAGCCCAAAGGAAGAAATTGAAGGAGATACGAGGTGATTGAAGTATGTCCCAGGCTCATGGATTGTGGGATTAATATTGCTGAAATAGCATCTTCCCCAAAGCATGGTACACATTAAATACCATCACCCCTAAAAATCTCAATGTCATTTTTCACAAAAATTGAAAATAACTCTTAAAATTTATATGAAAACACAAAAGACCCAAGATAGACATGACAAACCTGAAGGAGGTTCCACCATCACAGATTTCAAGTGATACTACAGAACTGTAGTAATACAAACATCATCCATAAAAAGACACATTGATCAATGGAATAAAATTAAGGATGCAGTTATAATAAACACACCCATGTTTTGACAATGCAGCCAAAAGTATGGAAGAAAAGACAGTCTCTTCAACAAATGGTGTTAGACAAGCAAGACTTCACCTAGAATGAAATTAGATCCATATCCTACATCCCATTCAGAACTCAACTACACATAGATCTACCCTGAATCTATTAGAAATTAAAGTCCAGACTATTCTATTTACAGCCACAGATAATGATTTTTGGTATAGGACTTTGATAGTGCAGGCATTAAAAACAACTATTGACAGAGAGAATCTCAGGAAACTATAAGTCTTCTGTACAGCAAAACACACCATCAATCAAATGAAGAGACATCCAAGAGAACGGCGAAAAAACTTTACCAGGCATGCATTTGACAGAAGGTATGTATTTAGAATATGAACACAAATGGAACAAACAAGAAAATTTCACAAAGAGGCAGTATAAACGACTAATATATATATATATATTTAATGTTTAACAGCATTATCCACAAGAGAATGCAAATTAAAAGTACTTCACAAGATAATCTTTCATTATGTACTGTCAGAATGGTTAAGAGCAACCAAATTCAGAAAATTCTGGTGTGGCTATGGGAAGAGGGGAGCACTTACGCTTATTGGTACTGCAAACCGATACCATGTACTAGAGAAATTAGTTGGAGTCCAAAAAACAAAACAAAACAAAAACAAACAGAAATAGATCTATCATATGATCTTGCCTTACCACTCCTAGACACTCACCTGAAGGACTTTATATGCTGCTATAGAGACATCTGCTCATGTATGTTCATTACAGCTCTGTTCAAAATTCCCAAGACGTGGGCACAGCTTAGCTGTCCAGTCACTGATTAATGGATAATAAAAACATGCTACATTTATACAATGAAATAGCTACTATTCAGCTGTAAAGAAAAATGAAAATTTGCAATTTGTATGTGGGTGGAGATGGGAGAAGTCATTCTAAGTGAGGGAACTCAGGGCCCCAAAATGCTGCAGGCTCTCCTGCTTATGTGGCTGCTGACATTTAATCCATGGCAACTGGAACAAGAGTAGTTTGGAAGTCATGAGAGTAGACAAGCACTTCTTTCTTCTTATTATTTTAAATTTTTATTATAAGAAAACTTGCACATCCACTTTTGATTGGCCATTCAATAGCAGAAAACTCATGCTTGGTAATATCAACTAGCCCAAGAGCCTGCAGCTTCATACATATAGACCCTATGAAAACCTACTACTATTTTCCTGTGATAGTGACATGATATTAAACTATCCCCTGCATGCTTATCTTTATACTCACAAAATGAATATGTATCAATCTTCATCCAAGAAGCTTCGATGTCCATTAATACAAAGAAACAATTTGTAGAGAATGAGACACTATGGAGTACATAATCTTACATGGAACAAAACCATTCTCATCTCCTTCCTAATGCCTCCCCCCAGAAGATTGAGATCATTATGGAAGAGGGTGTGAAAATCTTGTAAAAACCAGAGGTAGTGGGTGACTGCTGCAAAACAGTACTCTCTGAGGATGCTACACACATGGACTCATAGCACCTGGGACAACATGCACAAGATCAAGCCATCCAAAAAGTCATAGCATGTATGAGGAGAGTTCAAAAATATCACCCCTGCCTGGGGAACTATTGGCAATTAGTGGCTGCTAGGTTAAGGGGTGTCAGTTTTATTTGGGTACACAGACTTGTGTCATTCATGTACTGAAAATAGTAAACAAACTCAAGAAGATTTTTAAAAATAGCCCTTGAAGTTGGAAGAAAAATGTGTTGGGATGGATAAGAGGAGTTGCAAGGGAGGGATCAGTGGTGAATTTGATCAAAACCCATGATGTACATGTTGAAAACTCTCTAACTCACACAAAAAAGCTTAACTGTCATGCCCACAGAGTAGAAAGTGGACCAGGATATAGTTGGAAGTCTGCAGGCTCCTCCTGACTTTACCTCTGATACAATTGCTGGAATCTGGACAAGTCACACAATTCCAGAGCCTCAGTGTCATCAGTCACAGGTGGGAATGGACAAGTTTGCCCTTGATTTCTCTTTGCCTTCAAACCTTACTGTGATTCCAGCTCTTCTTTGCAGAGCAAACCAGGACTTGAGTCACCCAGGAGGAAAGCAGAAGTGTGAAATGAAAGGAGAATTGCAAAACTTACCCCTTTCTGCCTGATTGTACAGTTCAGAAAGTTCTGATCACCAGCTGTGTTTATAGTCTCAAGGAAACTTAAGTGATGATTAACTCCAACTTTCTCACATTACAGATAGGAAAACGAAAAGCTCATTTTTTCCAAGTCACCTGTTCCAACATCACATAGAGCCATAAAGATCAGAAGTCAAATTCCACTGCCTCTTGGGACAAGCAGAGGATGTTTTGTATAGAGACAATTGATACATCTTTGTCTGCCAGTGAGATGAAAATGCCTGGATTAAAATCTACATGCAAATTTCTCTTTTCATCTTAGTTTACATTATGCTATGGTTCCTAGACATACAGTTTGCTCAGTAATAACAACTTTCTCAACGGGCTTCAGATTTAGTAGTAGGCAAGCAGATATAGGTTATAAATATTTCATATAGAAATGTACCTTGACTTTTAGTGGGTCATGTGCTAAGAAAATAGTTCAATTAATAATGCACTTGATTCCTAGAGCCCACATAAAAAGCTAGACCTCACAGTTCAAGCCTGTAGTCACAGTGATGGACAGATGGGAGGGAGGGAGAATTGGGTCCCTCAAAACTCAAGGGCCAGCTATCCTAGCTTATGTGATTAAACTTCTGCACCTAAGCACTGAGAATTCAGTTTGTCATTTGACCTTAACCTCACACCATAAATGCATAGCTATGCACACAAACATAAACATATACACACAAGTTATCACATCTTGATAGACTCATCATAAGGCTAGTACATATTAATCAAGCATGCATTTAGCATCTCTAACTTGCCCAAAATCCCACCTTATCCTAGCTAAGGCAGTTACCCTAGCATATAAGGTCAACAGACACAACATCTATTTTATAATAAAATGCTGAATATTTTATCTTTAAAAATTCCAAGACTTGGGTGGCTTGCTTTGCTGAAATTGTCTACCTGGTTCCTATCTACCTATGGGACAGGGCATTTTTGTAGACATCTGTCACTTGTCACTTCCTTATTTTTCCAGTGATATAGTCAGGACACAAGCAGAAAAACGGAGAACTGAAGAAGCAAAAAAGAAAAGGGAAAGTGAGAAGCAGAGTTTAAAGTTCTCAGTGGAGCCTGAAGAACACCGCAATGGGCTGGTACATGCGAAGTGCGTCACAGGTCACCTATCACAACTATGGATGTGGCCTTTCTTAAGACTTAGATCATTTATATAGCAATAAAATTTCTCCTAATGATGAAGCTGCTATACCCATGTATCAGAGCATTGCTCTTCCATTATCAGAGAAGCTTCTTCTTACAGTAGAGAATTAACACAGAAACTTACAACTGGACATTGTACAAAAAGTAAGCGACCTTTGGAACACTCAAGCCTAAATGGGATGTCTTTATCAAACCACTTCCCCCCAAGGCTCAGGCATTTATTGAGAAGAGGATGGCATAGGGGAACTGAAGGAAGACATCAGGTATCCTGTGATCCATCTCTGTCTAGTGTTGTATTTATACAATGCCTCTTACTGAACCTAGAGCTAGGCTAGCTGACAATAGACACTGATGAGCCCACAGCTTCTTCCCTACCACACCACTAGGGTTACAGGCTCACACAGCCACTCCTAGATTTTGATGTGGTTGCCATCTCCTTAGTCCTCCTTTACAACATTAAAACTTAATTTCTATATCATACATAAATATAGATGTATATACTTCTGAGATAGATACTATGATATATAAATTTGTAAATTTAAGAAGTCCTAGTAAGAATGTGAATTCTTATCTTTTCTGTGAAGTGAATTGGGAAGGGCAGGGTGGGAGGTGGAGGGAAGGAAATAGGGAGGGGTGAAATTGTGGCTGGTATGAATAAAAAACTGTGGTTCGTATGAATAAAAATATAAAAAGAAAGAATAATAACTACTTTAAAAATACACCTGTGTGGGTGTTTTGTCAAGATATCTGGGTAAGATGGTGGATGAGAAGCCACATCCATTCAACATAAGGAAAGACGAGAATCAGGGAGACAAACAGTAGTCTTCATTACTAAAAGGGAAAGATCTAAAGAGATTAAAAAAAAACAAGTGCAGGAGGATTTTTTTTTCTCTGCAGAGAAGCAGCCTGTGGTGGACACCAGTTGGGTCCCAGTCACGCTGTGCTTATTTTAAAAGACCCGAGTCAACTGTAGCTGCCAGGAAGGTGCCCTCCCCACCTGGAAAAATGGCGTCATGACAACAGTGACCTGGAGAGATATGACTGAAGAGATATGACTGGAGTTTGGAGACACTGAACATGAAGAGATTGCTGGAGCTGGGGTAAGGCCAGTGCTATCTTTTCTCCCCTGGCAGGTGGCACAGCACCTTCCAGTACCACGGAAACTTTGAAAATTGCCCAGTGCTAAAAGAGGCTCCTGTGACTAACCCTGAGAACAGCAAGGGACTATCAGCATGAACATAAATATTTAGAAGGCACTTTAGCTGTATGTCTGTTTAGCTAGGTATTAGTAGTAAGTTCCCCCGGAGGATTACAGTACCAGGCTTATATTACATTCCATGGAGTGAACCTCAGATTTAATTGGGAAATGGTTACCCTCAGAACTGCCATGCCACTGCTATGCCAGTGAGCCTGGCTTTTAAAACTGGATTTGGGGCATGAGACTTAAGTTCTCTTACTTATATAAGGCAGATAATTTACTGAATTATCTCTCCAGCTCCAGGATATATACTTTCCTGACTGAATTTTTCTCTCATCAAAATAAATGCTGCAAACTTTTGGTATCATTGTATCCTTTATTAATTTTTTCCTTTATGTACAGGCCTATGATAAAGATCAATTTACAACCAATACATAATAAGAGGTTAACAATAATCAAATTAGAAAAAATAAATTACAGCAAATATACTATAGCTAAAGTTACTTAAAATATTAGTTGCTTATTTCTAGAGCTTTGAATTTAGTAACTTTAGAGTACATATTATCAGAGTTGACTTGAAATGCAGAAAACATAATTGCAAATAAAAGGGGACTAATCAGGCTCTGGGCTAATGACCCAGTCAGTAAAGTGTGTGTTGCAAGCATGAGAACACACACTTGATCCCCAGAATCTGCATAAGAAATAGAGCTTTCTGGGTCTGTGTTACCTTTCTTATTAAGTTATGGTCTAGTTCCATCCATTTACTCAGATAGACTCCCTGGTGAAGGATGTGCAATGGCTGGAGAGAGGTGGTTAAATACCAGTGTCAAGCTGAGGTGGAAAAAGAAATAAGCAACTGGGAAATGCTAAGACCTGGAGAAATGGTCTTTCCAAAGAAGAGTTCCCCCAATTAGTTATCCAATAAAAAAGAGTCATGATATTCTTTGACACAAACACAAGCACACAGAGAAAGAAAGGGGACTATTACAGTAGGAGTACTATTAACAAAACCTCATCAAGCATTTACATATAATCTCAATAACAATCTTTGTGCTCCCTCACCACTTTCTTGTTCTTAGTGTCTCAGTTTTCTGTGTCTCCCCAAAGTTTTAGTTTAAAAAATATTTTTTGAGAATTTTGTACATGAATACTGAACTTACATTGTTTCCACTCTTTCCCCACAATGCCTGCTCCTCTCAGGATGAGAAAATCTGAGGTTTTAGGCTGAGCTTCAGGCCAGCCCCACATAATGCAGTCAGAAGTTATACTGGTTTACGAAACTGGCTGTAGTTAAGTTTTCCTCAAGGGTCCATGATTCTTTCACCCACAAGTAGTTGGCTAGATTTACAGAACCTTGCATGAATTTTCTTCTACTCAGAGGACCTTGAGTCTGATTATGTGGTTGTTGGTTGCCCCAAGATATATGTGTCATTACTACATTCATGGGATTCTCTTAACATACTGAAAACTGTTTGTTTTTAGACTTCATAGCTGAGTAGGATTTTGGATTGATTTTCCAACTTATAACCATGCATAGCACATTCTGATACTATGAGAGATGGTCTTCAAGAAAGAGTCTTTCAAGTCTGTTCAGCTTAATTCTTTCAACTCCTGTGTCTAAACTGCATGGTATTTTTAGCAATAGGGTCTTTCCTTCATGCTCTGGTAGGCAACAAGAGCAACAAAATATCCTATATTATTTTCATAGTCTCATCAACTCCCTTGACCAGCAACTTTAAGGCAGGGTACCTGGCACTGGGGTTTTCATCATTTCATGTTTAACATATATGAAGTTATATAATTTAGGGTTATAATGCTTCTGCCAGTGTCATAAACTATTATTTCTTTTTTCATTTTCTAAGCTCTATTTTCTTATTTTATTTTTGTCTGGTTAAATATTTTGCATTTCCAGTGTTTATCATAGATTTAAAACATTCCATATGCTTTCATTCCTAGTATAAATATCAATTGTAACAATATAATTAAGCCACGATTTTTGGAATACACCTTTTTCTATTTTAAACAAAGCAGTGGCTAACTAAGGCAAGTCAGTTCTAGATAAGACAAGCCTACTCGTTGCTCTGCCTTCACGGGAGTCATTGTTATGGAATGCCCACTTCTTACATGGTTATTTGTCTGGAAATAGATCTGTGATCCTTCTAGCTCTGTAAGCTGGATTTGTATGAACCTTAATTAGAATCAGTTTGTTCTCATCTCAGCTTTTTGCTTCTTTTGTTTGTTACATTTTCTATAATCTGTTTTTTAATTTTGTCTCACTTTAAATTATTCAAAATAAGTTTTATGGAGAAAAAAACACAAGCATTTTTCAACTGTTCAATATTTTCCCATTTTTATTTTGTTATCCTTTTTTTCTTGTCTTTTCATTACTCTCTTTATCTCAGCTTTTTCCTGTTGTATTAAGCTTGTATTTACTTATTTTATTTTATCTAGTATTGTATTTTCATGCTATTTCAGTGATTAGCTCATCACATGGACTTTGGGCTTGAATTCTTTGGAAGCAATGTGGAACAGCTTTTCCCAAGTTTTGAGTTGATATTGGAACAAACTTCTTCTGAAGTCAGAAGGAAGTCCAATATCTTGCATTGCCCTTTGGCTATTTCTGTAGAGGAACAGATGCCTACTGGCAACCATTGACTCCACAAGGCCACTGGAACATCTAATTTCACAAAGCTGACATTGTCCCTGGCAAAAAAAAGATACGCCTCCATTAAAGTGAGTTAATGTTATGTGTTAAAAACTGGAAGATATCCAAGATTCGGTACCAGGCCAGAAATAACAGAAAACATTAATCATCCATTTGTTCTTTAAATGAGAACTCACACTACATCAGGCAATTTGTGCAAGTGTACAATCAATAGAACTTGAATTTATGCATGACCATAACAATAACCATGGTAGAAAGACATGACTGGAAAGATTTTAATTTTTTTTATACATAGACACCCGTGTTTCAGGTAAACCATAAAACAGATGTGAAGGTTGAGGAAGTGTGGAGAAAAGCTAGGTTTTGATAAAGCCAAGAATTCAAAGAATTCATAGAAGCCAAGTTTCCCAAATTTTACATGATACATTAAGATATGTTCTGGATGACTAAACCATTAGCCTGAAACCTTGTCTATAAATGCTCCCAATAAAAACTATATCTGTTTCCCGTACTAAATAATCAGCATTCATTTCCTTGCTAACACTAAATGTCTGATGTTTTTATTTATTTTGTATAGTATATTTTTCCTCAATATATGTTTTTATTTAAATTAGAAACATGAATCCTTCACATGTCAATCCCAGCTCCCTCTCCCACCCCACCTCCCTTGTCCTTCCACCAGTCCTCCCAGCCCCCCACCCAATAGCCACATCATTCCCCAGGGAGGGTGAGGCTGTCCATGGGGGGATCTCCAAAGTCTGTCATTTCATCCAGGGAAGGACCTTGGCCCTTCCCTATGTGTCCAGGCTGAGCGAGCATCCCTCTATTTGGAATGGGCTCCCAAAGATCATTCATACACCATGGTAAACTCTGATCTACTACCCAAGGCTCCAGAAATTTCTGAGGCCTCCTCACTGACACTATATTCATGAAGCATGGATTAGTCCCCTGTTGGCCTCTCAGGCATCAGTCTGGGATTCATGAGCTCCCCCTTATCTGTTCAGCTGTCTTTGTAGGTTTCATCATGGTCTTGACCCCTTTGCTCATCATTCCTCCATCTCTGTCACTAGGTTCCAGGAGTTCAGTTTAGTCTTTAGCTGTGGGTATCTGCCTCTGCTTCCATCAGTCCCTGGATGAAGGTTCTAGGATGGCATATGGGGTAGTAATCAACCCTATCATCAAGAAGGGGATATTAGTGTAGTCTCTCCACTATTGCTTAGTTTGCCAGTTGGTTTTATTTTTGATCATATTCTTCCCCTACTCAATCCTCTCCCTCCTCAGTCCTCTTAAGTATTCCCACCTTCACATCCATCTAACTTCACATTCTGTCACTCTCTCAAAACTAAACAAACAAACAAACAAAAACCAAAAACACCAAAATAAAAGCCAACAAACAGATAAGCAACAACAACCAAATAAGACCAAAACAAAACAACCCAAACCAAATTCATCCAAAATAAAGGGGAAAAGGCACAAACACTTCCATAGAAAACCAAAGAACAATAACAACAACAAAACCATAGAGTCCATTTTGTGTTGGCCATCTAATAATTCTAGGTTTGAGACCTGCACTGGAGTGTGGTTTCTATTGCTGTGAAAAACCACATGACCATGGCAACTCTTACAAGGAAAACATTTAACTGGGGCATCTGTCTTACAGTTTCAGAGGTTCAGTCCATTATCATGCAATGAGTGGAAGGCTTCCTTTCCAAATCAGGTAGGGAGATGGTTGACGCTATTAGGAGTTGTGACTTTGTTGGAGGAAGTATGCCACTGTGGGTCAGGCTTCGAGGCCTCTTATGCTCAAGATACCACCCACCATCTGAGTCTACTTTCTAGTGCCTTCTGACCAAGATGTAGCCAGCACCATGTCTGTATACATGCCTATATAAAGGACAGGCCAAAAAGGAGCTTTTATCTTTTACATGCTTGCCCTCAATCTTGCTAACAATTTCATTCCCCTTCCTGGTATTAGAGCCTATTTCTTTGGTATTCTGATGTACAATGAAGACTATCTAAGACATTCATCATTGCAGAATGAGTAACTGGAATTTCTGGACATTCCATTGGGAAACAGTCGTTGTTGGACTAGCTGGACCAAAGCCAACAAATCACTCTGCTAAATCCCATATATCATATATATTCACTATATATACATATATGTGTGTATATATTTATTCATATATTAATTTGTAATATATTGAATAAAAATTGCCTCCATAAACTCATGTGTTTGATTGAGTACTTGGCCCATAGTGAGTGGCGCTACTAGGAGGTATGGCCTTGTTGGATTAGGTGTAGCCTTGGAGAACGTGTATCACTCTTGGGATGGGCTTTGACATCTTATATGCTTAAGCTATGCCCAGTGTGGCACACAATCTCCATCTGCTGCCTGCAGATGAAGATCTAGAACTTCTCAGCTTCTTCTCCAACGCCATATCTGCCTGTGCACTGTCATGCTTTCCTCCTTGACAACAATGAACTAAAACTCTGAAACTTTAATACAGCCCCAATTAAATGTTTTCCTTCCTTTATAAGAGTTATCATGGCCATGGTACCTCTTTATAGCAATAAACACTGAGACATATATACTTATATAAATATACATTTGTGTACATTTACATTTATGTTCATTCTATCAGTTCTGTTATTCTAGAGAACCCTGAATGATATAGGTTACAATCCTCACAATCAAACTGTTTCTGCTAATGACTTCACAGACATGCCTAGAGATGTGTTTTATCAGTTCCTAGACAACTCTCAATTCACTTAAGTAGATGATGAAACAGCTTCTCATTTCTACTTCATTTAATTGAGATTAGCATCCACTCAAGAGAAAAAAGAGTTGGCTGATTTGACCTGTGCCTTGCATGGTTCTCAGTACTCAGTGAGTCTGGAGTGGGTGAAGAAGCCCATCAGTGACTAGGATATAAGCAAAGACACTGTTTATAAGGATTTTTAGTGATGCAGAGGATAGTACACAATGGGATCGCCTAAGTATTAATAATGCATTTAATATACAGCTACAGTTTGGAGTTAGGGACAGCAGGATTAGTTGATTGATTGCTTTGAAGGGTAAAGTCAAAGATGACACTAGTGTTTTGCCATGAGGAAAAATGCATCAGAATAAAAATTTCTCATGTAAAAGCAAGTTTGGAAAGATAGAAACCAGTTGATTGAAGTTCTTCTTTGCTTTTGCTTTCTATTTGATAAACTTAGCAAGTCTTAAGTGAATGTTCACTTTTGACAATTGCAAACACCATGGGGACTCAAAAGCTTAAGAAACAATGCACATGACTTGTACATTGGAGTCTTTCCTCTTATCTCTTTCCAGTTCAGCTCTGCCTACCTAGGGAACAACCACTCTTGATTTGTTTCCAATTCTATATTCCTTTTACATATTTAAAGATTACATGTGAAAAGAATCTTACCTGGATAGGGTGAATAGATTATTGAAATAAGTTCAGCATCTATTACATGTGAAGATGCCAGGAAGGCAGCACTAACTAAAGACATGCTGCAAGGGGGACTACAGAGTACAGAAGACAAGATATGAGTGAGATGTAGACAAGGAGGTCCGACGAGGGTAAGTTCTGAGCCTGGTACTCCTGGGTACTGCTTTTGAATTAGCACAGTTTTTGGGAAACTTTTACAATAGGCATTACTTTGCAGGATTCTATTTCAAGAGGAGCAAAACAACTAGACACGACTTTAAATCACAGATCTATAAAGAAATCAGAGAGGCTGACTCAAGTCTTGCACACAATGTCAGCAGGTTAATAAAAACTGTGTAGTGTAATTATCCCCCCACTTTCTGTTTCAGTATTGACTTGATTTCAGTTTAGTGGTGATGAACCAAAACAGTGGTGAGAGATAAAGTTGGGTAGCACCTTGAGATGGGAGAGAAATTGCAGACTTTAATAACTTGCCTTGGGTGCAACCATGGATAACAGACCCAGAGGAAGATGCAGTTGTTTAATGTGACTTGTGGATGCTCTATGTGGCTGCCTGCTCTGATGGGTATAACTCTGGAAACAAGCCAGATGAAAGTTCTCTTTGGTTTTCTCCTTTCCAGCAGACATTGGAGTGTGGATCCTAATTCTGGAGCTAAAGTCATTGAGATATGGGGGAGAGGCACAACACTTCTTAACAAATATTTAAAACTGCAAAAAACCTCATTAAGAATATGTTCTCTAACTCAGAGATATCTATTTGGACTGGAAAACACTTTGTACTGGATGGTTTTATGTGTCAACTTGACAAGAGCTGGAGTCATAAGACTGGAAGGTGCTTCAGTTGAGGAAATGCCTTCATGAGATGCAGCTGTAAGGTATTTTCTCAATTAGTGTTCAATGGGAGGGCCCAGCCAACGGTTGGTGGTGCCATCCCTGGGCTTGTGGTCCTTGATTCTGTAGGAAAGCAGGTTGAGCAAGTCAGGGAAAGAAAGACAGTAAGTAAGCAGCACCCCTCCATGGCTTTTGTGTCAGCTCCTGACTCCAGTATCCTGCCCTGTTTCTATCCTGATTTCCTTCAGTGATGAACAGCAATGCTGAAGTGTAAGCCTAGTAAACCCTTTCCTCCCCAACTTGCTCTTTGATCATGGTGTTTCATCACAGCAATAGAAACCCTGACTAAGATGCACTACATGCCACAGCTACTGTGTTTTACTTTGCAGTATGAAGTCCTTCAGGATTCCAAAAATCTTGTACTCTCATCAGCTGGGGATTGGTTTCTTCTATCTGAGGGTATGGCCTTGTGAAACGGTATGCAAGAGGGAGATGGCGGTGCTAACGTGAAGGAGAGGAGAGGGTCTCGAGATGCGGGGGAATTGTGGAGAGCATCTCAGAGAAATACCATTACTGTGGCATTTTTCCAAGACCTAGTTATAGATCACTGTCTTGGGAGAGTCTTAGGAAGCCCTCCTCCTGCTCCTTTTCCTCCTTCTCCTTGTACTCCCTTTCCACCTCCCCCTAATGTGTTGCAGACTGTACCTCTTAGCCATTATCCAAACCACTTATGCAGACTCATCCATCATAAAGCATCCCGTCTCTCGTTTGCCCTTTCTTTGTCCTTTTGGCTCACCTTCTTTCTGCTTCATTTAGAAATGTTGACAAGGCATTGTGATCTGCTGACTGCTTAGGTTTTTAAGTTTAGTTATTAAATGGCTCTTTTGTTGTTATTGTTGTTTCTCCAGCACCAGGTCTTAATAGCCACTGAACTGCAAATAATGGAAAAGGCAAACAAAGAAAGAGAATGTTGAGAAGTAATATTTCCCAAATAATGACACTCAAGGTTGGCAGAGGAAGGGTCATTTTACTAACCTGGGTTGTGGAACAGATAAAGTTACAGTCTTTGAAGCTGGAATTCCATTAGCTTCAGATGGGGGAATTAGGGAGTTTATATCTCTGCTATTTTTAGTAGAGAAAAGTGAGAGGCACTAATAGCATAGGCTTGCTGCATGTTGGAGGTATTCACTGTGTGGAGTAGAGAGAAGTGCGTAAAGGAAGAGTGTGAGTCTAAAAGAGGGCAAAGTGTGTGCTTTGTAGTGTGAAGGTATTGGGCTCAATGGAAAAGTGGTGGCTATTGAAATCATAACAATAGTGATGATGGGCTGCAGTACCTCACCTCTGACCCATTTCCCCTCCTGCCCCATGGTTACAGAAATACAAGTGATTATAGAGAGTAAAAACAAGTCTTTGTCAGCTTATGGCTCCTTTATGTGTTCATACTTTTCCTCCTAAGCTTTAGTTTTATGATTGTGAATGACGATCTCTTTTAGAATTCTTAATTTATAGGAAACAATTCTGACCAGCCTGAGGTAATTTGTTTGTGAAGATGAGGCTGTGTCCAAATATGGTGGCTGTGTTAATCATTTTTCATTAGTGTAGAGAGTTAAGAACTTCCTGCACCCTGTCATGGGGCAGATGACAGTCTGCTGAGCTGTACTGCACAGTCTTGTTAAATTTGAAGTGTCCCTTGTCTGGAATTGGGTGTAGCTTAGCTATGATCTCCAGGTGCAGGACAACAGTGAGGCATCCCTAAAGCATTTACATTACATTGTTGTCACCATAGTAACTGGCACTAACCACAGATCTGTTTTCTCTATATTGTTTTGTAGAAAGGAACATCTGGAAGCCCCAGGACCGTGCAGCATTTCCTAGATGATGCATCCAGGTGTCCACATTGCCTAGATTAAGAGACAAAAATCACCATAATTCTCACCTCTGCATGTTCAGATCCTATAAAATTTCTGTTTTAGCAGGACTGTTTTCTAGGCTGACTAATTAAACCAATATTACTTGAAGAGTAGTGGTTCTCAAACTGTGGGTTGTAACCCCTTTGTGGGTTAAATAGCCCTCTCACAAGGATCACATATCAAATGTCCTGCATATCAGATATTTATTTTATAATTCAAAGCAGCAGAAAATTACAGTTATGAAGTAGCAATGACAATAATTTTATGGTTGGGGTCAACAAACATGAGGAAATGTATAAAAGAGTCTCAGCCTTAGGAAGGTTGAGAACAACTGGATTTGAACATTTCACTGAAATAAAGAATCTTGGGATAGAGGGAATGGGATTCTGATGGGATAGATAGTGGAAAGCAGAAATTGTAACTAGTTATCAAGCATAGGTTATCTAGAACTCATCCTGTGTGCTCTATATACATATGTTCATCTAACCATCACATATATTGTATCAAATAGACATTAAACCTTCCTTTTTATGGGGAGGAAGCTACATTAATTGAGGTTGGGCAACTTGTCTACTTTGAACAGTTTGTGATAATCAAAACAAGATGAGACCTGTGATTCTGGCCTAAAAGGCCATATGATTAACAACTGAGTTGTCTTTCATCAATCAAAAGCATAACCTCAACATTTGTTTTAATTTTTTGAGTCCAGACCAACAAATTTGAAAAATAAATTACACTACATAACAACATGCTAATCTGTATGCTTTGAACATTTTATGCAATTTTAGCTAGCTATAATTCAATTCATCAATCATAATCTTTCCTGGGGGAAAGAGAAAGGGGTTGTTGGTGTGGGAAATCACTCGTTTAAGATTAATTTGTGTAAAAAGATTCAATTTTAAGTGTCTAGAAAATTGGATTAAATTGAGAAAGGTTGTAAGAGTCTATCAGTTGAGGTCATCATTACAGCCATAAAGAAAGTAGTTAGAAGACTGATATAATATTAGCTGGCAAGCCAACCAGATCACTGTTAAAATTCCAGAGAAGGTTGCTTTCTGGTGCTTCCAATATGACAATTAAATGTAATGTGTAATTTCTTCCACTACCTATTACACAGATAACAACCACTATAAATGGGATGTTTAATACTGTATAGTATGTCAGGCTCTTGGTGATGCCATGATTGTACACAATATATTAGTCTCTCCTATTTTCCTCTACTCAGGATTAACTTTTACCTATAAACTTGGTCCCAGTACATTTACTGGATGTTAAAGCACATACATAATCAGCAGCTATGTCTGATTTTTGTATTTCCTAATAATTATAAGACATCCAGCAATTCATTTCCCAAGAGCATCATCAGTAAGGTTATTTTATTTAACTATTTAGAATTATGTATGCATTTATTTTGTTTTATGCAAATGCATGGACATGCTTGTGGGAGCTGTAATTGCTAATGGCCACTGGCTTACCATCATCCATTGGATTGACATGAGGTCCCACACTTGTGTCATTCCTTTCTGCTCAGTGGCTCACTAGCTGAGCATGTGGAAACAATCACACCCTGCCCTCTCACTTAGGCTTTAGTTTGATGTTCCTAAGAAGTGATGCTTCCCTGATTAGTAGCACAAATCTCTTTTAAGTAAACAACTGGTGGTTTTTTAAGGCCATACACAAGTATTTAATTAAGGGAGGCTATTCTTGTCCAGGAGGCAAAGATTTTATCCTAGAAGCAAAACTGAATAAAGAAATGGCATAAACGCATCTTTAAATTTTACATTGCAGTAGGAAATATGGAACTATGTTAGAGGGCATACAATTATACTCAAGAATTTATGTTTTTGCTAATAGCAAACATGAGGAAATTATTCCACACATTTTATATATGTTAAATTATTATTCAAGTTATACACAAATATATTAAAATTATCTGAAAAAATAATTTACTTCAATTGAAAAAGTGAGACAAATCATAGATATTAATTATTGCAAAAAGGAAAGATCAATAATGTATTTCTTACTAAACATTCAGAGGTTAATTATTTTAAGTCTGAAATATATCATACTTTTGAAACAGTGTATATCATGATTATTCAGTGGTCTAACTCATTTTGAGTAAAATACAGATAATCAAAATCCAAGGCAAACTGCTGGTCCAAAAATTTATGAAACCAGGCAAGTTTGAATAAAGACAGTAACAAGTTACTGAAATGGAAATTCATTAAAGGGACCTCAATGGGAATCAGAGACAGGCCAAGGAAAATCCAGGCAGTAACTGCTGTATTACTGCTGGCTGGGATGCACATCAGAGGGTCAAAACTCTAGAACCACAGCTAGGTCCCCTTTAACTTCTGGGAGCTCCATCATGTCCTCCCTGAAAACTGAAGGACGTTTTCTCCTGTTTCTGCAAAGAGGAGTGTGGAAGAATCCACACTTTTGGAAACAGCAGAGCATCTTATTATTTTTCAAAAAGGACTCCCTCAACAGAAACTATGTTTCCAGAGTAAAAGTAGTGTTTTGTCCCTGAGTCCAATCAACTTCAGAAGATGGAAATGCTGACACTACACATTTTCACCTCAAGGATGGGAGAGATATCCAAGAAACACACATGAAGTTAAGAGTCTTAAGACAGTGTCATTAGAAATTTGAAATTTAATCACAGGACTATAGAATATGGCCTCTCTACTATCACAACAAATTTCAATTAACAGTAAAAGGCTGTAAATAAAACCAAATTGAAATTTGTTAGATAAATCATTGTGACAACAACCAGGTAAGATATGAATGTCGTGATTATCATACCAAGAGTTTAGCATCCTGTGAGTAAGATATTAAGAATTCTATCAAGGTAAAACAAATAACATGAGAGAGGAAATGGACAGTGTATATTCAAAGAAATTCTAAAAATTGGAAAGATTTCCTAAGGACTGTAACATAAATAATGTCTCTGGTGGACTTATACATATGATGGGCATGATGGAAAAGAGAATCTTTTGAGCCTGAGACTGTATCAATAGCAAATTCTAAAGCAGAAAGGTAAAGTATAAAGAACACTGAACAAAAGACATATGATTAAAGGGAACGACTACAAAAAGAAAAGCTAACTATACATATGAAAATAACAAAGGAGAAAACAGAATGTATACTTGAAAGGATAATGACTGTCTGTTGAATGATTGTGCCTCCATTTGCATACAGAAGACTTACCCAATCTTATTCATGAAGGTGAAGTTCAAATTAATAGGATTATGGCTTTTTAAGAACAGACACAAGACAGCTTGCCACATTTCTCTTCTTTCCTCCATGTGAAGATATCATTAAAAAGTTAGGCATATATCCAAAAGATGCCCATTCATACAACAAAGATGTCTGTTCCACTATGTTCATAGCAGCATTATTTGTAATAGCCAGAACTTGAAAGCAACCTCAACCGAAGAGTGGATAAAGAAAATGTGGTACATTTACACAATGGAGTACTATTCAGCAGAAAAAAAATGGAATCCTGAGATTCGCAGGCAAATGGATGACACTAGAAGAAACCATCCTGAGTCAGGTTACCCAGTCACAAAAATAGAAACATGGCATGTACTCTCTCATATATGGATTTTAGACATAGATCTGGGGAGTGCCAGCCTACAATCCTATGGCCAGAGAGTCTGGGAAACAGAAACTTCATTTAGTGGCTGATCGAAGAAGAGGCAGACTCCCTCGGTTAAGTACTGAGCTGAACTCAAGAAAGCCAGTAACAGAGAGGGAGGACTGATGACCAAAGGGATTAAGATTGGGCTGGTTTAACCCCCAGAAACAGCTGACCTGAAAAAGGTTAACTCTTGAATCCCAGGCATCAGCCTGGGAATCCAGCATGGGACTGATCAAGACCCCCTGAATGCGAGTGTCAGTGAGGAGGCCTAGGTAATCTATTGAGCCTTGGGCAGCAGATCAGTACCCATCCCGAGTATACATACGGACTTTGGACTCCCATCCAACAATGTGAGGTGCACTTTCACCCTGAACTCTTGGGGAAGGGTCTAGGCCCTGCCCTATATGAAATGACAGGCTATGGACACCCACATGGAGGGCCTCACCCTCCCTGGGGGAATGAGGGGGGGTTGGGGGGAGGGCACGGGAGGAGGGTAGGGAAAGGGAGAGGGACCTGGAACTAACTTGTGAAGCAACCTTGTTTCTTATCTAAATTTAAACTGAAAAATAAAAAAAGTAACAATAAGTCATTAAAAAGCCCACTCTAACAACTCGAACATTCTAAAGCCCTAAGGTCACAGGGATAACTTCCAGGCCTATTAAACTCATATGCTGTACACTTTCAGATATCCAGTATATGATATACTATTGTGGCAGCCCAAACTGGCTAACAGACACCAAAAAAGTCACAAGACTCTTTCAGACTATCAGATAAGATAATGCAAAAATTATCCCTTACACTTACCATATATGAGCATTAAGCATCAAAAATGAGCCTTGAAAAAAGTCTAGGGGAGAAATATGGAGTTATTGAGAAACAAACATTAGAAGTGCATGAAACTTCTCCTAGTAAACCATTCAAGGTGGGGAAAAAGAGTGTAATAAAGTATTTAGAATGTTGGCAGCTAAAAATAAAAGACTTAAAAGTCTGTCATATAGGAATCAGTCTTCACATATGAAGAATGAATGAAAATCCTCAGGTAAAAATGGAAGGGATTGTGTACTAATTGCTCTTATTTGCAATAGATATTAAGAGACAGACATGAGTGAGAAGGAGCATTATAAAGGTCAAAGCACAAATTTTCAGGGAAAGCATGAATGAGAGCAATAACAGGACTTTTAATATTCTTGGTTTCTCTAATAGGTGGCATTATTCAAAATAATATTAGGAACAATGTCTTTGAATATGCACTGTGAAGGTAAAAATAAAATGAACAACAGCAATGATACAATTGATGGGAGAAAGACTAAGACTATTTTGATGTTATCAGATACACACACCCACACACACACACATATACACATACACACACACACACACACAAGGTTTGGAGTGTTACAGTATTGTTTAGGAGTTGGATTAATTGTAAATATATACTGCTAATAATTATCAGGTATAAATTTTGAGGAAGAAAACCTATCATTGATAGTCCAAAAGAAGATAAAATACAATCACATAAAATGTTCAATTAATTCCGCAAATGTCAGAGGAAGACTGGGAGAAAAGCAAGAGACCATAAAGAGCAACAAATAAAAATTATAATAAAGTTGGTATCTATTCAACTATATCAGTAATTACTTACATACTAATGACATAAATTTGCAGGTAAAAGACATAGACTTTCAGAACAAATATATTAATTCTAAATATAGTTTAACTTCAAGTGGTTTAGTTCTAGTACAAAGCTATATTCATATGTTAAAGATAATTGGGTAGCAAATGATATGCTATACTAACACAATCTCAAGCTCCCATAGAAGGTGGGCCATAGATAACAGCTGGGGCAATAAAACTCGCAATAATGGGCTGAAAAGAACATAATCCAGGTGTGAGTGTGGGATTTGTAGGTCCTTACTCCTGTCATCCCCTCTTTTAACTTGCTTGGCCTGATCCAATGTGGTGGACCCACCATGGCAGGATGATCTACCTGGAATCTGGCCACACATGAGTCTTGGCCCCCCTCCACCTTCCACCCTCCACCCACCACCCTCTGCCTTATGCCCTCCACTTGAGTCTTGGCCCCTGTATGACTCTGCTTGAGTGAGAGCACCAGGAGATGCAGGATACTCCAGAGTTGCAGACACTGAAGTCTTGTACCACCTATACTACCAGAAGACCAAAGGAGAGGGAGAGACCCCACCTGCACCCACTCATAGGAGGGATGGGAAGACAGCAGTGTAAGAATCCACTTAGCAACAGAAAGACCAATATGACACTAAAAGAATCTAGGGACTTTATACAAGCAAGACCTGAATATCCCAACACAGATGAAGCAGAAGAGAAGGACCTTAAAAAAACTTAATGAAGATATTAGAGACCCTCAAATAGGAAACAAAAAAATCCCTTAAAGAAATGGAAAAAAACACAAACCAAAAAAGACAGGAAATGGAGGAAAAGACAAAACAAAAATTTCAAGAAATAAACAAATCCTCTTAAAGAATGCAAAGACAGCCAAGAAAAAAAAATGAAACAGGTGAAGGAAACAATTCAAACAGTTTAAGGCTTAAAAACTGAACTAGAAACAATAAAGAAAACACAGAATGAAAGGATGCTGGAAATAGAAAAGTTGTGCAAATGATCAGGAACTACAGATGTAAGTATAACCAATATAATACAAGAGATGGCAGAGAGAATCTTAGGTGTTGAAGACTCACCAGAGAAAATACAGTCATTGAACAAAGAAAATCTCAAGTCTAACAAATCCCTAACACAAAATATCCAGGAAATATGGGACACTGTGAAAAGACCAAACCTAGGAATAATAGGAGTAGAAGAAGTGAAGAAATACAGCTCAAGTTTACAGAAAACATGTTCAACAAAATCATGGAAGGAAAAAGTCATCAACCTAAAGAGAATATGCCTATGAAATTACAAGAAGCTTACAAAACACCAAATAGACGGGACCACAAAAAGAAGTCCCCTTGCCACATAATAATCAAAACACCAAACTTACAGAATAAAGAAAAAATATTAAGAGTAGAAAAGGAAAAAGGCCAAGTAACATATAAAGGCAGACCTATGAGAATTACACCCAACTTCTCAATGCAAACTCCAAAAGCCAGAAGGTCATGGATAGATGTTCTACAAACTCTACAAACATGAATGCCAGCCCAACTACTATACCCAGCAAAGCATCTAATCATTATAGATGGAGAAAACGAGATATTTGATGAGAAAAACCAGATTTAAACTATACATATCCACAAATCCAGCCCTACAGAAAGCTCTGGAAGTAAAACTCCAACTCAAGGAAGATAAGTACACTCACAAAAACATAGACAATAGATAATCCCACTTTACCAGACACCAAAAGAAAAAAAGGGGGCAGGGGAGTCCACAAACATTATCACCAATAACAACAAATTCAAAAGAAACAAGAATTAATAATCCATGGTCATTAATATCTCTCAATGTTAATGGGCTTAACTTGCCTATAAAAAAGACACAGGCTAACAGAATGGATAAGAAGACGGGATTCATCCTTCTGCTGCATACAAGAAATACATCTCAATGTCAAAGACAGACCTTATCTAATAGTAAGGGGTTGGGAAAAGGTTTTCTGATCAAATGGACCCAAGAAACAAGCTGGTATAGCTATCCTAATATCTAACAAATTAAATTCCAAACTAAAAGCAGTCAAAAGAGATGAAGGAGTTCATTTCATATTCATCACAGGAAAAGTCCATTAGGATGAAGCCTCCCTCTTCCCTCTCTTCCATGCTCCCAATCTGCTCACCCCCCTTCTCTGAGGTACCATGCATATCTCTCTTAGGGTCCTTCCTGTTTCCCAGACACTCTAGGAGTGGGATTATAGTCTGGCACTATCCTAATCCATGTCTAAATTCATATATGAGTGAGTACATACCATGTTTGTCTTTTTCTTACTGGGTTACCTCATTCAGGATGGCTCTTCTAGTGCTGTCCATTTGCCTGCAAATTTCAAGATTCCATTTTTTCCACTGAGTAGTACTCCATTGTGTAAATGTATCACTTTTTTTCTATCCACTCTTCAGTTGAGGGGCATCTAGGTTGCTTCCAGGTTCTAGAAATTACAAATAGTGATGCTATAAACATAGTGGAACAGACTTGTATGAATGTGCATCTTTACAATATATGCTCAAGAGTGGAATTGCTGGATCTTGTGGGGAAAAGAGAGTGGCAGAAGAGGAGGGGAGAGGGGGACATGGGGGAGCAGGAAGGTTGTGTCGGGGGAAGAACAGAGGAGAGCAGGATGAGAGATACCATAAAAGAGGGAGTCATTATAGATTTGAGGAGAGATCTGGTACTAGTAAGATTTCCAGATATCTACAAGGATGACACCAACTGACAAACCAAGCAATAGTGGAGAGACTACCTTAAATGCCCCTCCCTGATAATGAGTTTGATGACTACCTTAAATGCCATCCTAGAACCTTCATCCAATGGCTGATGTAAGCAGAAGTAGACACCCATGGCTAAACACTGAATTGAACTCCTATAAGCCAGTGACAGAGAGGGAGGAATGATGAGCAAAATGGTCAAGACTGGGCTGGTGAAACCCACAGAAAGAGCTGACCTGAACAAGGGGGAGCTCTTGTACTGCAGACTCATGGCTAAACGGCCAGCATGGGAACTGATTCAGACCCCCTGAATTTGGGTGTCAGTGAGGAGGCCTAGGCAATCTATGGGACCTTGGGTAGTAGATCAGTATTTATCCCCGGCATACAAATGGACTTTGGGTGCCCATCCCACAATGAGGGATGCTGTCTTAGCCTAAACTCTTGGGGGAAGGCCTAGGCCCTGCCCTGAACAAAATGACAGACTCTGGAGATCCCCTATGGAGGGCCTCACCCTCCCTGAGGAACTGAGTGGGGATTGGGTGGGTAGATGGGTAAGGAGGAGGGAGAGGGTGCTGGGATTATTTCTAGTTTAAATAAAAAAAGATGAAGTCTCAATTCTGAACATCTATAGCCCAAATATGAAGACACCCACATTCGTAAAAGAAACATTACTAAAGCTCAAATCACACAGGAAACCTCATACACTTATAATGGGAGACTTCAATACCACACTCTCACCACTAGACAGGACCACCAGACAGAATCTTAACAAAGAAACAAAGGAACTAAGAGAAGTTATGACCCAATTGGGATTAGCAGACATCTACAGAACATTCCATCCAAACACAAAAGAATATACCTTCTTCTTAGCACCACATGGAACCTTCTTTAAAATTAACCACATGGCAAACCTCAATAGGTACAAAAAATTGGAATAACCCTCTGAATAATATCAGATAACCATGGTTTAAAATTAGAGATCAACAACGACACAAATTGCAGAAACCCTAAAAACTCATGGAAATTGAACAATGCACAATTGTATCATTCCTGAGTCAGGGAAGAAATAAAAGATAAATTGAAGACTACCTAGATTTCAATAAGAACAAAGACACAACATACCCAAACTTATGGGACACTTTGAAAGCAGTGCTCAGAGGAAAGTTCATAGCAATAAGTGCCCACATGAAAAACCTGGAGAATAGCTACACTAGAGAATTAACAGCACAACAGAAAGCTCTAGAACAAAAAGAAGCAAACTCATGGAGGAGTAGACACCAGGAAATAGTCAAATTGAAGACTTAGGCTTAAATCAATAAAGTAGAAACAAAGAAAATAATACAAAAAATTAATGTAACAAAGAGTTGGTTCTTTGATAAAATCAACAAGATTAAACAAACCTCTATCCAAACTATCCAAAAGGCAGAAAGAGAGCATGCTAATTAAGAAAATCAGAAATGAAAAGGGGGACAAAACAAGGGACACTTAGGAAATCCAGAGAATCATGAGGAAATACTTTGAAAATCTGCACTCCATAAAATTCAAAATTCTGAAGGAAATGGACAATTTTCTGGATAGATATCATTTACCAAAATTAAATCAATAACAGATAAGCAGTTTAAATAGACCTATAACCCCTAATGAAAAAGAAGCAGTCATCAAAAGTCTCCCAACCAAAAAAGCCCAGAACCAGATGGTTTCAGGGCAGAATTCTACCAGAAATTCAAATAAGAGCTAATACCAGTACTCCTCAAACTGTTCCACACAATAGAAGCAGAAGGGACATTGCCAAACTCTTTTTACAAGGCAACAGTCACTTGGTACCCAAGACACACAAAGACACAACTAAAAAAGAGAACTACAGACCAATATCTCTCATGAACATTGATACAAAAATAGTCAAAAATGGGATGGGAGGTGGGGGAGAATGGGAGGTAGGAAAAGGAGAAGTGGAGAAGAGGAAGGGGGAGGAGAACAAGAGGGATCAGGAATACTGAGACAGGAGAGGAATAAAGGTGAGCAAGAAAGGAGATACCTTGATAGAGGGAGTCAGTATAGGTTTAGAGAGAGGATTGGCAGTAAGGACATGTTCAGGAATCCACAGGGATGACCCCTACTAGGAATCTAGGCAGTAGTGGAGAGGCTACCTTTGATGCCCTTCCCCTATAATGAGATTGATGACTACCTTCCTTACCTTCCTAGAGCCTTCATGTAGTAGTTGATCAAAGCAGAGGCAGGCACTCACAGCTAAACAGTGAACCATACTCCTGGAATCCAGTTGTAGAGAGGGAGGAGTGATGAGCAAAGGAGTCAAGACTGTGCTGGAGAAACCCACAGAAACAGTTGACCTGATCTAATGAGGGCACAGAGACCCTAGTTATAAAGCTGGGGAACCAGCATTGGACTGAAACAAGCCCTCTGAATGTGGATGCCAGCTAGAAGGCCTGGGCAGTCTATGGGACCTCTAACAGTGTAACCTGTGTTTATCCCTAGTGCACAAATTGGTTTTGGGAACCCATTCTCTGTGGAGGGATACTATTGCAGCCCAGATACACAAAAGGGGGCCTAGGCCTCATCCAAATGATGTGACAGACTTTGATGATTCCCCTGTGGAAGGCTTCACTATATTTGGAGAGTGGGTAAGAGGTGGGTTGTGGGGGTCAGTGGGGGACATGGGAGGATGGGAGGGCAAGGGAATGGGGGGATTGTTATGTAAAATAAGACTGTTTCTAAAATTTAAAAAATCCACACAATGTTTGACTTTGGAAAATAATTACATTAAATGAAATTTTAAAAAAAAGTCAGGAACACTCTCAGAACTTTTGCCAAGTAAGCAACACAAATCAAAGTAGCACACAAGTCAAAGAAGAAATATTAAGAGAAAACAATGCATTAAAATTTGTTGTAGACAGTAAAAACAATATTTAGAGGAAAATTAATACTGATGAATGTACACCTTACAGAATCTCTAAAATATAAAATCTAAGGAAATGAGGAAAAGGAAATTAATTATAACATTAGACAAATAAAAAAATGTTAAAACCACAGCAGAAGTAAATAAAAAATGAAGATAGAATATTATCAGGGAGAAATTATCAATATAAAATCAGGTCCTTTGAATCAGTAAAGCTAATAATTCTCCAAGTAGGAAAAGAAGAAGAAAAGAGTGAGAGGGTCAGGAATTTATAGCAGAAATTAAAGAGTAGACATTTAAATGACAATATATAAATATCATGACTATCTATATAAGTGATGAACTAGATGAAGTAGGTAAATTCTATGAAAGACACTGTCAATTCTCACCAAAAAAGAAACAGAGAACCTGTAGGGAAAAGGGACCAGTCAAAGAAACACACCCTGAGCAGAGCCAAAGAAACACACTTTGGCCCTGCAACCACAACCAAAGAAATGTACCCTGACCCTAAAACCAGTGCCAAAGGAACACACTTTGCCCCCGGAATCAGTGAAAGAAATGTACCCTGGCCCTAAAATTGGAGCCAAAAGGCTAAAAAGGACCAGAGAAAGAAACACACTTTGGCCCTGAAACCAGAGCCAAATCTGACCCTAATCCTGTGTAAAAAAGTAACCAATCCCGGAGCAGAGCTCTAGCCAATCTGAGCTCAGCACTGAAATCGGACCAATCCCTACTCTGGAAAAACTTCCCCAACCCCAAGAATCCCTATATAAACCCTGTGTATGTTCAGCTTGGCTGGTCCAGCTGCCTTCCAATAAATACCTTTGGATGAGCTTCGGGTGAAGGACAGAGCAGAGGCGACCCTGGGCAGAGCAGAGCAGAGCAAGCAGAGGTGACCCTGGGCAGAGCAGAGCGAGCAAGCAGCACTGTAACACTTGCCCGGGAAACCTTCCTTGGCAGATCGGAGTTGTTACACTCTGCTCCCCGCTCCTGGCTCTCTGCTCTCTGCTCTCCAGGAGCAGAGCTGAACTGTAGCAACCTCCTGCCTAGCAAAACTGCTACACTCGGCGAACATCCCCAGCTGGAAGACCCTGTCCTGCCAGAGTGGAGCTGATACACCAGATAAGCCTTTCTCTGAGGCAAGGCTGTAAGCTGCCAAGCTTACTGCAACCTGTGGTGGTCCTTGGCTCCCGAGTTCCAGGATACCTTTCCACCTGAGCTGTGTAACACTCAGTATTCTGTGACTCCCGAGTACCAGAATACCTGACCCACTCCTGTTCCATCCTGTCTCGACCCATCCCGAAACGCTTACAGAACCTAAATAGAGTAATCTCTATTAAATAACTCAAATGAATAATAAATGAATAATTAATCATCTTCTATAACAGAAGTAATTGGGCCCATATGAGTCCACTGTTGAATTTTACCAAACATTTCAGGATAAATAGGCAGCCATTAGAATCTTTTCTAAAGAATACTAACAAGTGGAACTTTCTTAACTTAATCTACAGAGGAGCAGCACCTTAATAATACTAGCAAACTAATATATCAGCAAAACAGAAAATAAAATATCGATACCTCTTATGAAACCAACTGCAAGAATCTTCAAATAATATCAAATCAAATTCAACAATGTATACCAAGTCATGTACTCTCACTGAACAAGATTAATTTCACACATTCAATATTGACACAACATTTAAAAATTAATTTATATAATCCATTAGTCTAATAGACTGGGGATGATAACTCACATAATCATATAAATTTTGAGGAAAAATAATAATACTCACATATGATAAAGCTTGACATTCTTACCACATTATACTAAAAGTCCTAAACTTGGGAGATTTTTTAAAATAAACATACAAACATATATACACACACATACACATATACATGTGCATGCATATGCACAAAAACAACACACATGCACACATATAGATACACAGAGAAAGGGATAGAGCATAGTCTTGGTATGAAATTAGGTTCTGGGTTCAATCTTCAGCACCAACAAAATGAAATAAACTTCCTCACAGAGAATAAAAGATTTACACATTATGTTCAAGTGTGAAAGAAAGAAAGAAAGAAACTATCCTTTCAGGCTGTCTGAACTCATGAACACAAGGAAAACCTGAGAGAATCAACAAAACTAGAACTGTAAAGCAAGTATAGCAAGTACAACAAGGCTGAGAAACCATGGGTTATGTTTCAAAGTTGATTCTACATTTCAAAATATCTGGTAGAACTTTCTGCTCAGCACAAATGCATGACAGAATTTGAAATGCTTTTTTAAATGCAAAAGGGGAGTTGGTGTGAGAGGCAAATAATTAAAAGCAAATATGTGAATTCTTACAGACAAACTACTTTTGCTCTGTTCCTGACTGTCCTGACTTGAAGGCTGAGCCCTCTGGGACTTGCCTTCGCTAGGCCAGGCAGTATTTGCTCCATGTAGGTCCGGCTCCTATGAAATCACTCTCCCTCACTCATCAGGTGGACCCTGCTCTTCCCTACCCAACATACTCCCCCACTCTTTGGGACCACACTTGACCATCCTTCAGGAAGGCACTGTTCTTTCCCACCCTTGGTCAGGGCATCCCTGTCATCTGCTTATTCTGAGGAGCCAAGAGAGCAATGCCTGCTTCACCCCCTAAGCCTCCTGGTTCCTCCAAGATTTCACCTCTCAGTGCCAACACACTGCCTGGCTCCTCTGTGATCAACCATCCCTTAGTAGCCTGTAAGCAACTAGCTCCTCGCTTTCCAGAGCTATCAGGCGGAATCCTTTCAGACCTCCTAGATCTAGAAACCCAACTTCCAAGACCACCTGCTCCCACCAAGTTGTCATAGCTTACTCAAAGTAGGGCAGCTGGGGTTGGAGAGCCACGCCAGAAGGCAGCATAGGAGGGGATCAGTGTGGGGCATGCTCAACTTAGATCCTGTCTGTTAGATAGTAGACTCTCAAAGAAAGTTAGAACTTCTAGCCCACAGGGGAAAGAAAGACGTTGCAGCTTTCTTAAAACTTCATTCTATCCTGAACACTGTACATGCCTACAGTGGAAGAAGAAAGAGGGCTTGAACATAAAGACTAAAATAACAAAGTGTTTCAGATGCAGAAGCCCAGGAACAGAAGTAAAAGTAATACAGAACATCAAAACATGTCCACCCAACAAAACTCTGAGTAATGAGCCCAATGGGAATGACCTGGAAAAACTGCTGAGACAAAGAAGTCAAAAGGAAGACTACAGCTTTGGGCAAACAAACAAACAATTAACCCCCCATAAAACAGATTTCTTCATCATTAAGAGACATCTTTAAAGACTGAACATTTCACAAGAGTAGAATGTATATAAACTGTTATTGTCTATAAAATAAGGTGGACAATCCAGGAAATAAATGGACAACAAATTTGGGTAGTAGAGAGGTAAGGGGCAAATAAATGTCATAGTACTGTAGCTCATTGGTCAGCAGAGAAATGCAAATTAAAATTAAGGTTACCTGCACATTGCTACAAACACTTTGAGAAAAGATGTTTATATATTATCCTAAATTTTAACATACAAGCTTCTTTTGATCCCAACTGCTTTTATGTGGACACACACTTAGGCACACAGCAAACACAACAGTATATACAGGATATGTATCCATACAGAAACATATGATGATTCATATATGCACAGTGTTTATTTTATCAGACTGGAGCTATTTCCTATTTGTCAAGACTGCAAGGGAAAGTGTAAAGCTGGTCTAACTTATAACTGACTCTTGAACATAATTATAAATCAAAAGATACTGCTACATGTAAAAATGAATCTAGTATCTCTTAAAACCCTGAAAACTAAAAAACGGACATCTACTCTTTCAAACTAAGCAAGAGCTGAACTGAACAGAGTCAGGAAAAGCAGCAAATGAAGAATCACAAAGTGCTTTCTGCACATTGTTAACTGCCCAAATTTTATCTTGTGTCAATTCATTGAACATTTATATAGGAACCGTAGCTGTCTCTCTTTGTATATTATACTTCAGCTGAAAACGTTAAATAAAAAGTCCATTTTTAAAAGTTTGACCAAGTAGTGAATGGCCAACCCCCTGTCCTGTTGCATTGCTGTTCTCAGAATCACTCAAATGGTTAATGAGTGATAGCCATGTTTTCTTTGAAAAATAAGTAATTGTGAATGTTGAGTACTATGTCTGGGCCTAAATCATAACTTGATGTAACAACTTTCTATTCAATTCCACTCACCTTCAAATCCCTGCAGACAATCTTTTCCACTTCAACTCCCCATTCATGTCTTTCCAGCAGCGTTGGCTTCCCAGTTATGTTCTTTGTTCTTCCATTCCTTCTGCCAAGAATGCAGTTCACTCAGAAACCTGGATGTCTGGCTCCTGCCACTCATTCAGATTTCTGCTCCAATATCATTGAAGACAAGTGGTATTGCTTGCTGTATACAAAACAGCACTCCAGTTTGGTCCTCTTATCCCACTATGCTTTTCATCATAACACAACTACATGCCACTTTATCATATATTTATATTCTGTGTTCTGTAATCCATCTTCATTTAAAGGAGGGGTGGCTGTTCTTCTATTCATGGCAATTGCTTCAGGACTCAATAATGTCTGATACAGACTTGCTGTTCAATAATTCCTAAAATATGAGTGAATAAATGTTTCTGTTGATGGTCAATAACATGTCACATAGAAAATTATTTTTCTTACTTGTTGATAACTTACTTGAATTAAAATAGCCAAACACTAAACAACATTGTGAATAATCTAAGTTTTCTTTACTTGAATGATTTTAAGTCTTCCAGATTTCAATTTGACCATTTTCTTCTTCGTCCTTGTGTGCATATTATACTGAGTTAGATGGTCCCTGGTGTGAAAACATTAAACAAACAGAGCACAGGGTTGCTATATTGTTCAAGTCAGAAGTACATCATTTATTATGGGAATAAAATACTGAGAGATAAAATAGCCACAGAATGATGGGAGTTTTACACTCTCTGTTCCATTTCACTCCCTCTCTATTTTACTTAAATTACAAAATGATGTTCCCGCCGCTGGTTGATAAATGTTGATTAATCTGATGGAGAGTTGGATTTGTTAGTGGGCAGAAGCAGTGTAAATAAATCGAGCAGGTGAACTGGAGTTCACAGCATCATTCCTGAGATTAAAGAGCCTGTCTAGCCCTCCAAGCTCACTTATTACAATCAGGATGAATGCACTCTTCTCATAAATAGACCAAGTGAGCCCCGTTGAGCAACACAGCAGGGCAGACCTCCTTTTGTGTTTCTGGTGACTGTTCAGTGAATTTTATCTACTGGGAATTGCAGACTCTGTCAAGTTTTGTTTCTCTTCCAGGATCTGAGGTTGGGTAGTGGGACAAAGGGAGTGCCAATGTCATTTTTTTCTTCTTTGAAAACTCAGGGAGGAGGCCCATACTTTCACAGAACATGAATATATATATATATATATATATATATATATATATATATGAGACTCTGGACAAAGAGTTTCCTGATGAATGGCAAGATAACAATGAAAGCAGCATATAATTAACACACATAAAAATTTACTGATCACAAAATTCTAACTCCCATTATATTGCTTGCTAAGGATATGCTAGATAGAATTGTGTTTTGTCTATGTTGCGCAGGTGTCATTTGGTCACATTTCCTTGAAGATGCATTCATATATTGTTTCAGTAGTGAACAACTTACAAGATGCTCATGAGATTCAATGCTTTCCTCAGTATTTGTTGAGTCTCTGGGGGAGATTATGGTCTTCTCATCTGGGGCTCAGATATTGGCTCCACTGAGAAGTCACTCTGCCTTTTACTCTGATTCAGTTGTCACCCCTTTCCCACCTGGTATCATACTGGCTTAGATACAAAATCAGACCCGTTTCTGTGATTGATGTCCAGATAGGAAAAGATAGTCTTTGAATTCAGCTCTGGGGAGTATTCATTCCATACTATTGAAGATTGAGCCCCATTCCTTATGAAGAGTCCAAGTTTCAAAAACCAGTTATGCTAATCCTGAGACCAGAGGAGTGATTCCCATGTGGTAATAGAAGACAGCCCTGGCTGCAGCATATCCAGCTGTCAAAAACACTGTGGCCACATCACACTGCTAGAGAGGGCTAATTTCCAACTTACATATGAGTGCTCATTTCCAGAATTTGCTGAATGTGAACAGCATTAAAAATTAGAGTCAGAGGACAGGGATATGGCTTGAAGGTAGTGAGTATTGTCTAGCCTGTAAAGACCATGTATTTAAACTCCAGCCTTTATAAAACAAATTAAGTCAGAAATAGCAAACACCTTTTAAATCATGGTGCTCTTTGGTATAATTGGCCTGTTTCCATTTCTTTCTTTCCTTCTTTCTTTTTCCAAGTAATAATCTCAGGAAGAGTATCTTACTTTCAAATGCAGTTGATGTTTCTTGGCTAAGATGGTCACTGGTCATTAGTTGTGTGACTCAGCTTCTCAAGTATCGTTGCCAAGGTTGCATTCTGCCCAGTAGCTCCAACCAAGGATTCCTGGGAATGCACAAGGCACCCTCAACTCTGATCACCTTGGATGTTAAACTAACTCAGCAAAAGAGAGGGGGCACTCTCTAAATTTAAACATAAGCACCGTAAGTACTGGCAATTTCTTTTAGCAAGTAACCTGTGCCTCTTCCTGAGTGGAAAAAGTGGTCATTGTGAGGCACAAAATACTTAGCACAACCTAACACTGAGACCCAGCAGTAGAGTTGGGGACAGATTGCCCAGCACATTGTAAAGTGAATGGGCTCTTGTGCAAGCTCTTTGAACAGGCTTGATTTGCATACTCCTCCCATTGTCCCATCTCTTCTTCTAGTCTAGAAAATAGAATGAATAGAGAAGCAGCATGTATGTTCTGGTTTAGTAAATGAAAAACTTATGCTGGGCTGGCAGATGTAAGGTAGCTATGCTTGCCACTACACCACCAATGCTGGGTGGACAAAGGGAAACATAGAAGAAGTCCGTGCCTTTTATAACATAATTGAGATCCAGGACCACTCCTAGATTCCTTTTTCAGTACAGTAAATATGCAGCCAAACATTGCAGCCATTCGAGTTTCTGTTACTTTGCCCTAAAATATGTCTGTGCAATACAGCTATTGCTCCTGCTATTATTGCCTTCCCAGAAGAAGGGAGCAACACTTTGGTAAACAACTATCGAAAATTGAGGGAGGTGATTTGGTTTTCTGGTTATGGCTACTATAAACTTGAAGAAATAAACTAAATCAGATTGGTTAAGTTTCCAGTCTTTAGACAATATGGAGAGAGCATGCCCATACACCCGCCAACAGATTTGCTGTCATTTAGTCCAATTCCTGCCAGTGACCATAGTTTAAAAACGTCACCAATGTATCCTCTAAATCTTAAAGTTCTTTTAGATAATCCAGTTGGTTGCAAAAAGTTTGTACATGATCAAATATTTCACATTAAGTACATGCCCTCATGTAACTTCTGGAAATACAGTTCATGGGTATTGTTGTGCCTTTTTGTAATCATTTAAAAATCATCGAATTATTCAAGACCAAACCCTGGGCTGTGAGATTGTGATTAGGTCAATGTATAAGTACTTTAAGGTTTTTTAATAGATTTATTTATTATATTTGGTCTGCATGAGTATTTTGTCTACATGTGCATATGTATAGTAATGTGTGTGTTGGTGTCAGCAGAGTTCAGAAGAGATTAGATGCCCAGGTACTAGAGTCATGGATCACTGATCTACCTGGTGGGTGTTTACATTTTCCTTGGGTAGTTTCAATGGTACACACAGTCTTATTAATATATGTATTATTTAACTTAACATTCATCGAGAACCATTAAGAGAACTATATAATAATTTTCATGTTGGAGCTCCCAAGATGACTCAATAGATAAAGGTCTGTGCTGCCAAGCCTAATGACCTCAGTTTGATTTCCCAAACTCACAGGCTCGAGGAGACTCTTAAAATTTGTCCTGTGAGCCAGGCAGTAGTGGCACTCTTCTTTAATCCCAGCACTCGGTAGGCAGATGCAGGTGGATCTCTGTGAGTTCGAGACCAGCCTGGTCTACAAGAGCTAGTTTCAGGACAGGCTCTAAAGCTACACAGAGAAACCCTGTCTCGAAAAACTTAAAAAATGTCATCTTGTGAACTCCACATGAATGTTTTGGTATATGTGGACACACACCACACAAACACACACACACACACACACACACACACACACACAGAGGCATATCCACACTCACATAGACACATGATAAATAAATGTAAAAATGGTTAAGACCAAGTTTTATTTTTCATCTGCTTAAACAAAGGATGAGAAGAGTGGCAGACACTTTAAAGTACTACCACTTAGTTTTGTGGATATGTACCTTTATTATCTTATATTATGTATTACTAAAGTATACCCTGATATTTTTATTCCCTTCAATTTACATTCAATTTACCTGGCTCTTCTTTCTCCATCATCCTATAACAGAAGGTAGTGTCAATAGCTTCTGGTCCACTTTAATAAACACAGGAGCCCTTAGCTAGGACTTTCTTCCATGGTAGTTGGTTCTCAACATTCCTAATGTTGCTATAGCCCTATAATACAGTTCCTCATGTGGTGGTGACCCCCAGCTTTAAAATAATTCCATTACTACTTTATAACTATAATTTTTCTACTTTTATGAATTGTAATGTCAATATCTGGCAGGCAGGATATCTGGTGTGTAACCCATATGAAAGCGTTGTTTGACTACCAGAGAGTTGTGATCCACAGGTTAAGAGTCACTGTTGTATTTTTTCTATTAAGAGTGGAAATGTAGTAAATATTTTATAATTACATAGTTCCTTTTAGAAACACACCCTCTGTTCTTTAAGTTACTGCTTGGAGTCATTTGCTTTTAGCTTAAGCAGGTTCTTTCAGTATTTTACTATAAGGCAATTCAACTATCATATTTGAAGTGTAGTTTTACTATATAGAGAACTTTTGGATATGGGGTTGAGTAATTATTTTCACTTCGTTAAATTTACCTATTACTATTTCATTTCCATTGTTTTAAATGTTACTACTGATTGTACTGAGAAACTCTTGTAAGTGCTAAGTTGGTTTTACTCATCAGCTTTCAACATTGCATGTGCGTTCATGGGTCACTTTTGTTCATAATTCTGTGATTTGTTACACTTCAAAGTTGAATTATTTTTGTTAAAATGTTTGGTTTCTGGGCATTATTGAAAAGAGTGTTTTTTTCTTTTACACCTTTCCTCACTTCTTGGTACCTAGTTTACACATTCTCCTTGTCTCCCACATTTTCTGAATGCCCACACATGCTCACTGCTGCCCACTGTCTGGAGATAGAATTCATGTTTTTGTTGTTATTGTTTTGTTTGGGTTTTTTGTGTTTGTCTGTCTTTCCTTCATCTGCTTTCATTGAAGTGGGTAGTTTATCATGTCATCCTCATGCCTATAATTATTTCTCATATCAGTTTGCATCACTTTACTACATTTTATTTCAGTTTCTGTATGTTTCATTCAGCTCCAGCATTTCCATTGATTTTCTTATTATACCTATCGCTTTGCTGATATTGCATTTTATGTCATGTTGTCACTGTATCTCCTTTTATTTCTGTAGCCAAATTTCTTCAAGTTTCTTTATGTGTTGGAATGGCTACTTTGCATTGGCCAATTTCACAGGAATGTATGTTGCCTTCCTTCTACCTCTCCAGGGCATACATCATGTTTCTTTGCATGTTTTATAAGTCTGTTGAGTTTTGGACATTTCACATAAAATGAAGATTCAGATAAAATGCATATTCCTCTTCTGGAGTTTGCTTTTATTATTTTTCTCATTTATTTGTTTAGAAATTGGCTGGATAATTACAACAAAGCCAGTTACATCCAATAATGAGTGATTTTACAGTGGTTCCTGTGATAACAGCCTGGCCATGTTCACAGATGCTCCAGGTATACATCCACTGTTCTTGGTTGTCCTGTCACTTCATGATTTATAGACCTGTTCAATTAAGTCCATTAATTGTTTGCCAGTTATACATTATTTTCAATAATCCTCCAAGTCACAAATTGCTGTATTGAATTCTCCAATCCATTCTGAATTTGAGAGAGAGAGAGACAGAGAGAGAGAGAGAGAGAGAGAGAGAGAGAGAGAGAGAGAGAGAGAGAGAGAGAGAGAAAGCTTCCATCAACATTTGATGTTTTTCCGACCATAGTGAGGTTCTTTCCTCATTTTTTTCCAGTGAACTAGAAATCTTGCAGTTAAGTTGCTGCTTTCCACTGTACTTGGTGGTTCCCTTGGCCATAAACTTTAACTGTGTTTGAAATTTACATTTATTCAATACCTTTAGGAAGAGTTCATGATATATCTTTGTGATGTCTTGATTTTCCACTATGCACCGTTATTAAGTCCCAAATCTGGAGTTATCAGTGTGGAAAATGCCACAGTCATTTCTAAGCGATAACCCTACATTTGAAGACAAATGCTATTGGAAGGAAAGCAGAGTCTCCATCTCCTCTTGGTTAACTATTCTGGATGGAAGCACCCATGGGAAGCTGATCAGAGCTCCAGTTTTCTTCTCATGTGTGAACCTGAGCATGGTCTTGCTTAGGATTGTGTTCCACAATGGGTAGGTGAAGGAATGCTGATATCCTGCTTCTCCTTAGAAGGAAGACTCCAAGTTGGAAGCTGGGAATGTGGTCGGGTGCCCTGTGTTGATTACTGTTTTTCTGGAATAACATTCCACTTTACTGAGCTAAAAGGGAAGAAAGAGGGTTTGTAGTTCCAAAGCCATATACACATAGTTTCTATGTGGCCTTTAGTAGATGTTAATGGATGGTATGAATATGAATAGCTTCTTTTTCTATATTCTCTTAGGACTACTTATAGAGACATTAAGTGTCTATTTATGTAATTTTAATAGAATTATTTGTGAAACATCCACTGGATTCCTTGATAAATTTTCATTCTCTTTTCTACCATCCATTTTCTATTGAATTATTCATTTCTATTAGTAGACACAACATATTTCTCATCTAGGAAAATAATACACTTTCCTTAAACTATCATCACTTTGATCACCACAGTTTTATGAGCCTGGTCTGTGGTTTGCAACTGTGTCACTTCTTATTCCATTGGGAAGATAGCAACTGCAACAGTAACTGTGGCAGTGACGATCATAGTAGTGACATCAAGATACTGCTGAATTAATATCACCACAACACCCAAACAGAGAGAATGGGGAGGCAGTGGGCATCTGATTCTGGAATTCAGAGGACAAGCTGAAAACAGACATTTAGGAGACATTTAGAACAAGAGCTGACCACGATTAACTGCCTCATAGTTTTCTCAATAAAATACTTGCAAGCTGGATTTAAGAGCACACCCAAGATTATCCACAGAGACATGGGAAGGGTTTAATGTATGTAAATCAATAAATGTAATCTATCACATAAATAGACTCAGTGACAGAAACCACCTGATCATCTCATTAGATAAAAAAAGGCCTTTGACAAAATTCAACATCCTTTTAGGGCAAAAGTTGTGAAGAATATAGAAACACAGAGGACATAGTTCCACATAATATAGGTAATGAATAATAAGCCTACAGACAGAATCATGCTAAGTAGAGAAAAAACTGGAAGTATTGTCACAAAACAGGAAGAAGACAAAGATTTTCTCTGTTTAATACTGTTCACTCTGCCTGGAGTCTTAGTTACCGCAGTAAGACAAAATGGGGAGATAAGATAAATGGGTCATAAATAGAAAAAGAAGTAAAAATATCCTGATAATTATACGTTAATAAAGATCCTAAAGTCTCTGTTAGAAGCCTCAGAAGGTTGACAACCACATTCATTTAAAAACTAGAATAAAAATTTAACACACAAATTCAGTAGCCTCCCTATATAACAATAATGAATGTACCAAAACCAAGATCATGAATACAGTTCCATTCACAATAACCCAAAAAAGTTCAAGGAAATTAGCAAATACTTGTACATTGAAACCTTAAAAATGCTGAGGAAAGAAATTGAAGAAAATACTAAAAGACAGAAAGACCTCCCATGTTTACAGAGTGGTAGAATTAATATTGTGGTAATGATTATCTTACCAAAAGCAATCTACAGACTTGGTATAATGCCCATTAAAATCACAATTTAATTCCTCACAGCAGCTGCAAAAATAATCTTACAATTTATATGGGAACACAAAGATCAAGGACAGCCAAAACAATCCTGAACAATACAGTAATTGCTTGGGTATTAATCCCTGATTCCAAGTCATTCTAAAATCATGTCAGTATAAACAGTGTAGTACTGTCATAAAAAGAGAAAAATTGACAAAGGTAATGGAATTGAGGACCCATAAATAAGTTCATGCAACTACAGCCACCTTTCTTTTTACAAAGAGGCAAAAAATACACACTGGAGATGAAAAGACAGGATCATTAACAAATGGTACATTCAGGGCAAGATGCATAACTACATGAAGAAAAAACGAACCAAGGCCAGGCATTGGTGGCACACTCAGGAGGCATAGGTAGACGGATCTCTGTGAATTTAAGGCCAGCCTGGTCTACAGAGCGAGTTCCAGGACAGCTTCCAAAGCAATACAGAGAAATCCTTTCTCGGAAAAAAACAAACAAAATAAATTCTTGTCTCTCACCCAGCACAAAAGTCACCTCCAAATGGATCAAGTCCTTCAAGGTAAGACCAAATGCACTGAATCTGCTATAGAAGACACTAGGGAATATACTTCAACGTATAGGCAGATAAAGGTCTTTAATTTCAGTAGCCATGTCTTTAAATCTGAAACTGTGCATTTCCTTGTACAAAAATCATGACCTTAATACTTAGATATTTTAATAAGGATGTCTATTGAAGTATAATTGAAGAGGAGAATAAACCCTCTCAATTAACTTCTTGAACTATGTGGTCAACACACTAGATGTCATTAAATGCTGTGTTTGACTTGCAAATATAAACATAGATATTGGTAATTATAATGCCCAATAAAAACTCATTCCGTGACATCTTTAAATACTTTTTAAAACTTTGCCAATGGGAATAAACAGACAATTTGAATCTAGAAGACAATTACTCAATGAAAACACATAGAAGGCAGAAGAGCAAGGGCATGGCACAAGAATGAGCTCCAGTTATTGTGAAGATAAGTGTTATAGATGCCATTCATGGCAGAGCCCTACCTAGCATGTGCAAGCCCCAGTTTGGATTCTCTGGACTACACCTCCTACCACTGGAAAAAAATAAGGAAAAGAAAAAAGGAGAAATATAAATCAATGGCTCAAGCTGCTAAGAAATTATGCAACTCTACCTCAATAGCCAAACATCAAGGAAATATACTATAACCATTGATCTGGGACAAAATTATAGATTTCCTCATTTTGCTTCTAGACTAAGATTCCCATAGAACTTCATGACTATTCTGAAAATGTATTTTAGGATAATGACATGGCAACCACAGATGTAAGATGAACTTTTAATATTCAGTATATCCCCTTTCTTCACAATTGATTATGATAAACTTATTGTACTTCATAATCAGGTATTCATTTGCATATTTTACAATTAAGAAGACCTTCAAAATTAATTGATTTTGGCTGTGTGAAGGGCGGTGGTAAGGTATAACTTTGCTGGCAGACATCCCTTCTTGAAGGGATAACAAGTAATTCCCCACATTTTAAATCACCTAGCAATATACTGCTGCATGCAATTGCATCCCTGATGAGAGTAACAGCAAAAGATCCCTAAACCCTTTATCCAGACATCCTGGAGCTTGCTTAAAGGACTGACTCCTCCTTTTATGAATAGATCAGAGTCCATTTCCAATATGTTTAACACCTTCCTTGTAGGATGTTGATACCCAAGACAAAACAATGCTTAAAAATTCACCGTCAAGTCTATGGTTAAACTAAAATCAGCACTCTGGTATAGGTTTCTTTTGTGCAGTCCTTTCGAACTAGAAAATAGCTATACTTTTCTCTTGTCTCCTCTTCCATGGATGCTTACTGGACAGCAATCACTCCCACTACAAGCTTCAGTCTGCAGAAGGAGGCTGCTCCCACACACCTCATGAAAGCCTTTAACATACTTTACTTTGTTTTCCCCAAGAACTGTGCATATTATAATTGGAAACAGTTGAGTACTTTCTATTTTTGTGTGGAAGGTGTAATTGGGCAGCCAAGAATCTGACACTTGCTGGACATTGCCAGCTGAGACATCAGCATATCCATCCTCAATTTATTCTCCCTAAGATTTGGCTCATGGGATATTCCATCTTAAAGCAACTCACTAGTTGTTTTTTTTTAAATTTCTTGTGATATAGAAAAGGAAACTGAGGGTAATATGATTAAATGTCATACATTTATATATGCTATTTCTGGGTGTAACCTCATATTATTATTATTATTGTTTTATACCTAACTTTCTCCAATATTTACTATCTTTACGCAACAATGTCATGCATAATCAAGATCCATTAATTTTTCTCTTCCAAACCATAACTTATGAGCCCAATAGGTAAAAGGGCAAATTTAACATTTATACATATGCAAATAATTTAATTAGGAAATGGAAGAACAACAGAAAGATAAAAAGAACAGCAGATGCTATAGAAAGACACAGGTTGTAACTTCAGAAAATTCTTTGACAACATATATTTTAGATTTGTTACTTTCCATATTATCCTTCAATATAGTTGGATCAATGAAAAAAGATTTGGACTGAGATGGAATCTGTTGTCTGTGTTGCCACCTGGCTAAGCAGTCCTACGTGTTTTTGATATGACATGTAGACTTATTGGTCATTGGTTATTATTTAACATTCATCAAATGTCAGTGTTGGGCAGCTGTGTATTTATAAGATTATATGAATTTCTTAATTACTTTCCATCTAACAGTTTGTTAAGACATGGACCACTCTATGAGTAGAGTTTGCTCTCAGTGCATTGAATTTAGTTATTTTGAAGAGCTGTACCTCCACTTTTGGATTCATGCCTTCAGACAGCACTCTTCCCATGGTCTTTCAGTGTTCTTAATTCTGCTTTACATTTCTGTATATGCCTGAATTCTAGCAAGTATTTCCCCCCTTGCTCTTAATATCTATTAGAAGGCTTTTATGTATTTCAGGCAAAAAATGAAAATTTGACCCCACGCTTCCAATTCTCAGTTGCCTTCCACTGTTACACCTCTCTAGTGTACCTAGAAATGGAGAAAGGCAGTTTCTGCACTTGCATGAGCCCTGCCTATAAAATAAAGTAATTTTGAGGTCAGTTTTCTGCTTTGAAAGGTTCCAAGGGTAACAAGGAAATATTGCTGTTACTTTGACACATTTTCAATAACCTTTAAGCTCTTTATAGCTCTCTTCTTAAACCCTAATGCATTCTATATCTTCTGTCATATCAAACGTCTTAAAGTGAAGCTTTAGTTCATCACTAGTTTGGCAATTTCTTCAATGATTCTCTACTGCTCATTATATTAAATTTGGAGTTTAAGGCTCTCTATAACCTCTCTGCCAGGAGTCATCACCCACTACTGTTCTCCATTTATTGGAAGTGCAAATCAGTCAACCTATGACCTCTCTCCATCCCAAGAACTCTCTCTTTGTGGGTTGTTTGTTTTCTGGGATATACTTGCTTCTGTGCTTTTTCACTTTTGTTCTCATCGGCTTATTGTACATACCCATAGTACTTATGTCAGTTCATATCCAAACCTGACATACCTTTCTCAAGCCTCTTCAGTTTCATCTCAACTCTCAGTTATCTCCATTTCCCAGAAGCATTCCTTAGTAATTAGACAGTAAACATATTGTGTACATGAAAATAATTATTGAGTTCAAAACCAAAAACAGTTGGCAAGTACTAGCCAGAATTTTTAAAATGATATCCTCATCAGGTAACATGTCATAAATTTTATTTAATCTTCACATTAGTTTGCCATGACTCAAGGAACTTCTACTCATAGGAATGGATTCTGAAGGTCAGAGAAATTAAACGCATATCCATAATTATCTAATTGGTAACAGAGTTGAGTTTTCACCCTCTCCAAAACATGTACTTCCTGTGGTCTGCCCCTGCCTCTCAGTAAAAGGCACCTGGGATATGGTCAAAATTATGTTTAAAATTCTAAGTTCCAAATTCTTTTGATATAATTAATGTATTTAAAGGAACACTATTTTAATTTATGTTGAAAGCAACCCAGGCTTACATTTGTGATTGCCTCTACGACTCTTAGAGTTTGGGGGCTGTCTTTACTTGAATACTGAAGGAAGTACAAGTGTTTCTTTAATAATACTGTTGTGTAGTTGATTTTTTTCCAGACTGAATCTCATTATCTATAATAACTGGTTCTACTTGTATGTGTAGCTTCCAGTCTTCAATTTTCCTAAAATGCTGTGTAGATATAAATGTAAGATTTCATTCTCAGCTATAGTCTTGTGACTTGATAGACAGACCTGGGAGGCTTTGAATGTTCATTGTTGGGTTTCTCCCCAATTTTATGGGTATTTTGTGTAAAAAAGAACCCAAGAATTTATTTTTGGTAATGTTTTGTTTTACAAATATAAGTATCTTTAGGGAAACTGGAAATGAAAAGAAAAACTGTGAGTACTATGGTTCAAAGCAGAGACATTATCTCACAGCAAAAAGCCTGGCCAGGTTGCAGATAATTACTGAATTATACCCCTTTAAAGTATATTAATATCAATGTTGACTAAAGGAATGCTTTGTGTTTGAGACACAAAAGCTCAAATTGGAAAAGTATGTTGGGATCTTTGAGAACCTCACCATAAGGCATGATCTTGTGTTCAGGTGACACCACTGTACTGACACCTCAGCAGGGCAATTAGCAAACTACTAGGGAAGCAGCTCCCAGTACAGATGTCCTCCCTACTGGGTCACAGCATCACAGTTATGCTTCAGAGACCAAAGTTTTTCATTTAAGGACCTAGCTCAGACTCCTGAGTCCATTACTACTATGGGCCAAACCCTAGGACAGAAGTAAAGCATGGAGATTTTGAGATTCATTATTATTGAGTAAAAATTAGCTTTTTCAGAATTTCTATAGATAATGAATCAAAGGTTGGAGGAAAAAGGAAGCCTCTTTGAAACCCTGGTTTCTGTTGAGCATAAATCTGGCTTGAACAGTCCTTCTGATTTTATGGAAAGAACCAGGACTCCCAGGACTATGGTGAGATTGTAGACAAAGATGAAGATAACAGTGAGTTTTATTTGGAATGCATTTGGGGACAAGTCAGTGGGAGGCTCCCCTGATTCAATTCCTACAATGGTAGAGGTCTTTGCTATTCCTAGACATTGAGAAAGAAAGTGTAGTACTCATGGCTTGAAAGATTGAGTGGCTTTGGTACCTGGTTGGGTGGTTCCTCTCCTGCCCAGACACTGGGGCCAGTTACTATCCTAACTAATAATGTGTGACAGGAATTGCAAATTCTCAACAGGACAGTTGAATCTTTATCATGTGTGTCATTGTTTTTTTTTGTCTCCCACAATTATTGCCTATCAAGCAGCTCCACGGTGTCCAATGGGCTCTCAATTACTAGATTTCTTGTTCTAGTCTCAGATCAGCAAAAGAAGAGTCTGCCCTGGAGAATTTCCATCAAATTTTAGATACTTAGCTGTCTACTTGGCTGTGGAAATTCACCTTGTCAAAAGCTGGTCAGAGTGGGGGAATGAAAAAGGCTTTGCAACTTCAGGGAAGCAGGAGATGGCAGTGATGCATAATTACAGCTTTGCAACTTCGCAAGAGTTTTGTCAAGACTGCCAGAAGTATTGCTTCACAGATTTATTTTTCCTTTTATACAAACCCATCTTTTCACATTCCCTTCCACAGGTGTTACAACTGGTAAGAGAACCCAATAGAAACCTGTCTTGGTATCTGCTTCCCAGAGTAGCTCCTGTGAATCGTATGTGTTTGAGCACCTTTCTTCCTTGTGTTTTTCCTCACAGGAGGGTCAGTATGAGGCATTAAGTCCTGGGTGGCTGTGTCTATGCAGTGGGAAGAATGATAGCCAGGCTGAATGCCCCTCTTCTGCTCACTAATTCTTTTCTGTACACCATTGACTCTCCCTTTATATACTAACCGCAGCTTTTAAACTTTGGATAATGAAACTGAAGCTCATCATAAAAAAATAAATTTATTGCATGCAGCAGTACTCAATAGATTGTGTTTGATCTATAGTTTTACTATTCATGCAAGCCATTAAAATATAATTAACTTTTTAAGTTCATAATAATAAATGCCTGTTAAGATTACCAAATGATCTAGAAAAAAACTTTAAATGCTTACTGATCCTTATATAATTTTACTCATGGTATAGGTAAAATATTTTTTGGATGAAAAAATTACTGGCCCATCTCTCAGTCAACATATGACCTCTCTAAAGAATTTCAACCTACATGATAATCAAACGATTTTATTCCTTGAAGGTACATGAGATTCTAAATAATGTCTTAGTTATACATTAGAAAGATGAGTTAGGAAGGTTGCTCATGGAATTGGTCAGCTTCTGTTTCAGAAATGCTGTGGTCAAACTCTCTCATAGGATCCTAGGAACAACACATGTCCAGCACATCACTTTCTTTTTTTTTTTTTTTTTTTTTTTTTGGTTTTTACGAGACAGGGTTTCTCTGTATTGTTTTGGAGGCTGTGGGTCCAGCCTGGCCTCGAACTCACAGAGATCCGCCTGCCTCTGCCTCCTGAGTGCTGGGATTAAAGGTGTGTGCCACCACCGCCCGGCTAGCACATCACTTTCTAAGACACCTACTCATCTAGAGAAGGGCAGGTCTTGTTTGGTCTTCATTGTCCAAGAATGGGAAGCATTTCCAGTATACAAGGAGGTGAGACCTGGGTTTGGCATGTGATGTGCTCTGTACCTTGTATTGGGCAAGGAACACCACAGTTCATGATCTGTTCCCAGAGAGATGAGGTTTTCATGATGGTTTGATGGCATTCATCTTTTGTTCTTCCAAACTCCAATTGGTGGCTTAAGCCTTTATGTTCTGTGTTATTTCTTCTTTGAGAAATTATGTTTTGACTTTTTTAAAGGAATATCTTCCCCCACCATGTGTGTGTTTCTATGTTTTATATCTTCAAATATTCAGCCCAGTGTCTTCTACTCTTTCTATTCTGAAAGAGTAAGGGAAAGTGATAGGCAAAAACATTGTTACCTACTAGCATACATTAGGAGACAGGTATATAGAATAGATGATGTTATAAAAGTAATGATAATTACCTAATAATATTAACAGCATCAACTTGGTATAATGCAAAAACTTATCATAATGCCATTCACCATCACTCTACTTGGGAGTCTTCTCTTGTCATGTGTATTCCTATTACTGGTTTCAACTCATTTCAGTCTATATGTTGTCTGCTTTACAGCACCTCCCCTGACTTCACAGGAGCTTCCCCTCCCCTTCTCTATGTCTCTCTAGATGATAGTGGTTTTTTTTGTAGAGCATGATAATCACACACATGACTTTTTGATATCCACACACAAACATTAATATGTCTTATTGTCTTGTGAATTCTATGACTGGTTGTTCTTTTCTTGTGTGATAAGGTTTATCACATTCTTATGTTTCAAAAACCTTGAAAAAACAGCAAGAAGCCAGTCAGTCTGTCTTTAAAAATGTGCTTAACTCTGTTTTTCACTGTCTCTTGGACAGGCAGAAATTCTACCAGGACTATCCAAAGTAGTGGCATGTGTAGATAAAGAGGTGGCATTAAACAGAAATTGGAATAGGCTCTACCATGTTCTCAATGCGACTACGTGCTGGAAGTTTAAAAGGCTCTGGGCAGCAGACATCTTCCTGTGGGTAAATCTGAATCTAGAGAAGCATGTTACACACAGTACTCCCAGCCCCACAAGAGGCTCCCTTAGGAAGTGCTCCAAGTTGAGGTACTTTCGGGAACTGTGCCTACTTTCCTCTCTTCTGAATACCATCATGCACTTTAGCTATTAAATGTTCTGCCAAGTTTTGTAGTAAAATTGCCTGTTAAACTCTGCTTAACCTTGCTCTTTCTGAACTAATTTGATCTCAGAATTCATTTGGTGCATATTACCAATCATAATTATAAGGACTTAGAATTCTGTGGAAACAGTTTGGCAAAGACTGGCCTGGGCCCCCTTTTTTTTTTTGGAGTTTGTGACCGTGACACTGCACCCACATCTGGGGGTGAATATTTCTTCTCACTCTAACCAACTTCTGTCCTGAGAGCTTTATACAGAACAACATAGGAGCTGGCACGATTTGCAGATTCAACTTTGGGTTTTGGCTGCCACCAAACTTTCCCAAGGCCCCTTTCATAGAAAAGCAAAATAATCTCACAGATTCTATGAGTGATAAAAAGAAATAGAAGAAATAATATTTACTTTTAATGAATTTTTAGTTTTGTAGGCAATGGAAAGAAAATAAAAGTTAGTAACAACCAAGATCCAATGATAAAAATACTGCAATTATTAGAATTAACAGCAAAGAATTAGGAAGAATCAGATTGGCAGTTGAAATCTAGAAGATGAAGTAGGAAGGAGCAGTTGACACAGTTAGAAGAATGGGTGAGACACCATCAGACAAGTGACTTTGAATTCACTGTATAAATGATTCCATGCTTATAGCATGATGAAAACTCCAGGTTTGATGCCGTTCAAGACTCTGTGACTAAGTATACTTGTGACAAATAGCTTTGCTGTTACTTAGCCAGAAGTTAAGGTAGTATGAAATACAAGAGATCAGATAATACATGTGTGTTTGCAGAGATATATGTGCTAATCAACCTTCAGCAGTTCTGAGAAACTCATAGCTCCAGCTCTGATTTTGGTTAGACTTTGGAGAGGTCACATCAGTGACTAAGAGTCTTTCCTTACCACATCAGGATTCTACAGCAGACCACCCCCTTGAGACTTCACATACCATTTCTGACAACACCAGGGGGTAGGCAACAAATTGTACTAAGACCCTCATGGGATTGGGGGAGAAAATCAGAAATGATGAAAATAAAAGCTTGATAAAATTCAGAAAAAAAGCAAGTGAGAATTAATGAGGTCAATACCTCTTTAGTGTTCTGTGGCTTAGAATACTATGTACACATAAATACGTTTACTGAATGCTCTATATAAAATCAAAGTGAAAATTGCCTCCCCATGGGTTTTGAGACAGAAAGGGGAGGGTTAGGCTTTGCCTCTTCCATAGCCTCAGATAGAGCAATCACATCCTCATTTCAACTTCCAGATTCTCTCGTCAGCAAGGGACTGCTGGAGAAAATAAAGTGTTCCCATTAAATCTTTATAAGGTAAGAAGGGATTTGGTGTATTATCAAAGCCTCATCAGTGGCTTTTTAAATGGTAGATGAGGTTATCCTTTGCATGTTTTATAAAGTTACCTCCTTTGCATTAAATATGTATTGTGTGTATTCTGTTATTTCACACCAACTACTTGATGGTGCCAGTAAATTTGCCTTCTTTCCCTCAGGCCCCATCTTCTGTCCCTCCCGAACAGTACACAGCTCCCTCTGGGTTCCAGGGAAAATTGGGCAGCTCTACAGTCGAAATGATGTGTTTCCCCAAGTCTCATTTTTAAGGAGATTTTATCAGGTTTAATTAGACAGCTGCCATCTCCCTTGACTTGCAGTCTATATTTAAGGAGAAAAACATGAGTCGTCCTCAGTAAAATGAAAAACAATGTCATCAAAGCTGTCTGTCTCTCTAGTGCTCTGCTGGCCCTTTACCCATAGTCTAGATTCATGTTCAAACTCCTTCCAGAGCTCTGTGGAGAGTTTCTCAGCAAAGATGCACAAATTATGTTAGCTTTGATGGCGGCATTTTTACAGCAAAATGCCTAAAATGGATTGAAAACCTGAGGAAGAAACTATCTTGGCACAGACAAGACTGATTAGTGTTCTCTGGAGTATGAGGGAAGTTTGACCCCCAAAGGGCAGTGCTAGATATACTTTGCACTCTGCATTCCGTTCTGATCTTGAGCACTGTGCTAGGATTCTGGATCCCTACGGAAAGGAGGTGAGTATGTGGGTATATGGAGGGAATGATAAAGAAAGGAAAGATGGAGAGAAAGAAGCTATACATAGACTGGAAATTCACTTTCAGGAGCCAGCCGTGGAGAGTGGCGGCTCTTCTGACCAGGATTTTGACTCATTGCCCTACTGTTTGTTCTTCTTCTACCACATTGTTCTTAATGTTTGCAAACTGTTCATGATCATCTTAGTTTCATTTCCAATTGCTGTGATGAAACACCATGGCAGAGACAACTTGAAAGAAAGAAAGAAAGAAAGAAAGAAAGAAAGAAAGAAAGAAAGAAAGAAGAAAGGAAGAAATTATTTGGGTCACAATTCCAGGTAATGGTACATTATTTCAGGGATATCCAGGTGACAGGCACTCAAAGCAATGAGAGACATCCTCAGTAAATAACATAGAATATATGAATGCATGCTAGGCCTTGGCCCTCTCTTTTTCTTTCTTTTTTCAGGCCAGAACTCAGTCCATCAAATGATGCTGCTCATCTTAAGGGTAAGCAGATCATCTAACCTCAGTAAACCTAAGAAAATAGTCCCTCACAGGCATGTCCCCAGTCCTACTTATCCTAGACCAGACAATTTCTCATTGAGATTGAGTCTCCAGGTGATTCTAGGTAGAGACAAGATGATAGTTACTGATTACCTCTACACTGGCATCCCTGGATCCTAATGTTGAGCTATGCATTGTCCATCCAAGGGCCTGCCCCACCTCACATTTTGCTCATTCTAGCAATGGTTCCTGATGTCTCCATCAACATCACTATAAAAATGATTATATTTTTGTTTGAATATTTTTTCATTTACATTTACAAATCATATTTCAGCAATACAAACTCTACCAGTGTTTTCAGTTAGTTTCTGTTCTTCAAAAATATTAAAACTGGAAGGAAGGAGGAGGGCAGAGGGGAGGAGGAAGAGGAGAAGGAAGAAGGGGAAAGGAGAGCTGGGCGGGAGGGAGATATACCTACTTCCAGGAATCTCCATTGTACTCTAAAGACTGTCTTTGTGATTCTTGAATCTTCCCCCTTGAAGCAAGCAAATCCTCTCCAGCGTTTCAGAAAACTGGCTGCGAATTAGCCTTCTCTCCCTAAGACTTTCATCATTCCATCAATCTTGACTTTCTTCCTCAACAATTTAAATGAAATACTGTGCATCCCCGGAGCCAGGAAGGAGCAATTAAGACATTTGTGACTGTTGAGACCTTGATGATACTCAAAATCCAAGTAGTATAGTTGTGTGCAGTGAGGGAGTGAAAATTAGAATGTATTTGGCTTAAGATAAATGGGAAACAAACAAGCAGAAAATGTATAGCAGTAGTACATTGAGTAAGTCTGATGTGTCACTCATGATAGTAAATTCTCCATGTAAACACCACATTTAATCTTTCAAATCCTCTGAGGATGTGTGGTACTTATGAAGACATGTGAATATAGGTTCAATATCCATTAGCACATATTTTATCCCTTCTGCGGCTCTTTGTTCTCTTTGACATCAGGAATGAGAATTGAGTGACCGTTTGATCAAACTGCTTTGATCTCCCACACTTAGAATAAGTAATCAGTTGTTTCTTCAAAAACAGAAGTGTGTATAATTTGTTGCTCTGAGTATAAAGTGAACTGGTATGTGTAAATAGAACAGAGCTGTGGTAGGTAGCGTGTAGTTGAGTTAGTATTGATTGTGATAATAGTATGGAATTCACCGCTGGAGAGTCATAGTTGTGGATAACTTCTGATGCCGATCAGGCAAATATTTATGGAGCACCTTTAATTATCACAACTTGGATATGTAACACTAAAACAATTAAACTTTTTATCTACCAGGAATTTATTTATTGAATAAGGAGTCAGATATGTATTGTTAGATAGTGAATGATCTAAAACTAACATTTACAAGTAAAAGGCACAAGGAGTCTTGTTTTTCCAAGAAGATTTAATTTGTCAAACTAAACTTCCCTAAGTCTATTGAATTTGTTCACACACTCAAATAACTGTGAATATTCACAAGTGTTTGTGAATGAAAATGTAAAAACAGCTACACAGTTTCGATGCTTCATTGCTTTGAGAGAACCAGAACAGAACAGTGCCATTTGGTCTCTGCATATGAGTAGCTTGTGCCCTTCACATCTGGGTTCTGCTGGCACATGCAACTAAGAAGTGTAACTGCTGGATTCTGTGGTCTCAACTGCATAGTAGTCCTCTGACTTCTCGTGGATGCTGCAGGTGCTATGGGTCTGGGATGATTCTTATTTCTTTACCAGAGAACCTTATGCCCTTCCTGAGCAGACAAATGTCATATTCACTGTCTCTTCATTCAGCATCAGTGTTGATGCCATGCTCATCATTTCTCATGCAGCATCACTACTGCATAGGAAGTGAGTGAACCTTGTAAGCAAATATTTGCTCCCTGTCTGTGACTGGCCCACACTTTCCTGCCCTCTTCACCTGTTCTAGAGTCTCTCCATTTCACTATGGTGTTGCCTGTTGTGGCATGGATCTTAAATATCGCTAAAGTCAATGTATTAAAATTGTAGCCTCCAGAGGGTGGTATTGGGAGGTGGAGGAACTTTCAAGACTCCTAATGGAAGCCCTTCAGCCACTGTGACCACAGTCTTAAAGGCGGTAGTGAAACCCAATTCTCTCCTCTCACCCTTTCACTCCCCAGCCAGGGGGTGAACGGTTTTGCTTGGTTCTGTGCTCTTGCCATGATGAGCTCCTGCCAACAGCTGATCATGGGCTGACCCTTCAAAAACTATAATTCCAGATGAGCAAAATGTGATTATCTTTATAAGCTGTTCATTCCTGGCCTCTGGTATAGTAATGGGAAGGTACCTTGCACACCAGGCTTTCTTCTGCCGGGGATGAAGAGCCAGACAAGAGCCCACTTGAAATGCCTTCTATCTATTCACTGTTCTCTTTCCTTCTTTTGAGCATTGAATCATTTTGGTGAGGCAATTGGGATTTATGTCTAACCAACTCCATTCATTTTTGTATTCACAAAATAATCCATCCACAGAGGGGTTTGCCATATCTGTTGGTGATCTTTCTTTCTGTGTGTAGTGAACAAACCTGGGATTGATGTGAGATGGAGGAAATATCCTCCCTACACTTTCCAAGATATCTGATGGTCTGAGATTTGCAGGCATAGCTCCTTAGGTTCACAGGATGATGTACAGTGGATCACTCTGGGTAACAAAACTGTTATCAGTAATGCCACAAGAATTACACAAACTACAGCACTGAAAATGATAATAAAGAATAGGTAAGTGACATGAAGAATCAGAAGACTAGGCAAAGATCACTGCTGTCACGATAAAAATCCAGTCAGTTGTTTAGATTTTGAAAACTAAAACTCATGAACTCTAGGCCAACAGATATGGAGCCTCCACGGGACCAAACTAGGCCCTCCATATGTGGCATACAGTTGTGAAGCTTGACTATCTGAGGGGTCCCTGGCAGTAGGACCAGGATCTATCTCTGGTACATGAGCTTGCTTGTTGGAGACCATTCACTACGAAGGGATGCCATGCTCAACCTTAATGCAGTGGGGAGGGACTTGGTCCTGTCCCAACTTAATGTGCCAGACTTTATTGACTCCTCATCGGAGCCCTTACCTATTTGGAGGAGTGGATGGGGGTGTTGGCTGGGGGAGAAGGAGAGGAGGAACAGAAGGAGAGGTGGGAAGGAGAACTGTGGTTGTAATGTAAAGTAAAATTAAAATAAATAAATAAATTGATAAATACATTTTAGAAAAAAAACAAAGGAAATGTTCTACAAGCTTGTCCACAGTCCAGTCTTATGGAAGCATTTTCTCAGCTGACGCTACCTTCTCTCTTACAACTCTAGCTTGTGTTAGGTTGACATGAAACTAGCCACAACGCCAATGTAAGTACAAATAGAAAAATCTAATTAATCAAAGTGCATAGAGTAATGCATAGAAATTGATCAACCAGGCAGCCCTAAGCATGTAGAAGCCTTGATCCTCTTTTAAAGTGAAGCCCAACATCTTATGAGCATAAGAAAATCCTTGTACTTCCTTAACAGACACATTTGTATATCCCTAGATTTTCTCTTTGGGTGAATCCATGTCTCTTGGGGATTCCTCTTTGGATGCTACTCTGGGCTGAGGGTGGCAGAATCACTTGATTCACATCCATTACCTTTGATTTAGTAAGTGTTTGGAACTACTTTGGTCAAATTACTATTACAAACCAAGCCTGAGTGGGAATATATGATATATTTTCTAAGCTGGTCTTAGGAAGTAAAGGATGGGTTTATTCTTTCTGTCACTTGCAAACATTATGATATTATGAAACTCCTCAGGCTCTGAGATGCCTTCATTGTGCATATTCTTATGTGCTCCATTTTGTACTACTTCACCTTTTGCTAAAGATAACACCTTCTCTAAACTTTGTTTTAATATGAAATAGGAAAATAAAAGTAGCACAATTATTATAAGAAGATAGTTAACCTGGAAAGTAACTTAATGATAAAATTTAAATTAATTTTATATACCTTTTCACCTGACTCAAAGCATATATTCTAAGATAATCAATCAAGAAAATAGAGCTGCCATAGACATATTATGCTATTTGTAACTGCAATGATTTGGAAACATCTTTAATTATTGACAAAAGAATAAATTGTAGGTTTTGATATTGTGAGCCCTCATGTACATTTCTCTAGTTTCTTGTATGTTTAATTCAAAAGGCACTTGAAAAAAACAAAAGCTCCAGAACTTTAATATTCTATCATAATCAACAAAATAAGAACAATTAAAATATCTAAGATTATTAATATCAGATTAAAATATCCTAACAAAACTATACTATTCTCCCTAATTCTCACAAAAATGTCTGTTTAAATTATGATTCTCCAAAAGTTTTAGATATCATAACTGACATCTTTCGAAGCTTGTTTGAACGGGAAACATACTGATGTATGTATATATATATTTCTTTTCTAGGCCATTTAATTTCAAGTGCTCAGTGGGTAAAAGTTCTTACTGTACCTGAATTCTGGAATCCACTTAAAGTTGGATGAAGAGAACCTATTTAAAATTTCCATGTGAATACAGTGGCAGACGTACCCCCTTTCAAACACACGTTTCCATTAACCAGTTGCCTAGAAAAATCAGAAACTAGCTGAGGTGCCTGGAAGAGGGATAGACCAACTAAGGCACCTGGAAAGGGCACTCTAACGTGTTGATCTGGTGCAGGCTATGCAGGGTGCTCCAGGTTTTCCTACTTTTGTGAGTTGTCACCCATGCTAGGGGGCCTTGTTGATGCAACTGTCTTTGAGTCATTTCTACTCCTCTAAGTAATTTCTCATCCATGTTCCTCTAAGTAACCCTAATAAAATCATTGGTTGGACTTTGGTGGTTGTATTAGTCAGTGTTCACTAGAGGAATAAAACTTATAGAACACACACACACACACACACACACACACACACACACACACACATATTCTTAGAGTGGAAAGTCCAGTAATCTAGTATTCATTCAGTCCACGAGGATGAATGTCTCAGCTTGTCTTCACTATATCCCAGAATTCCAAAGAAGTAAGCTCTAGCAAGTAGGCTCCAGTGAGAGCTAGAGCAAGTAGGTAAAGAGAGCAAGCTTCCTTCTTCCATAGTCAGTATATAGATGGCCAGCAGAAGGTGTGGCTCAGATTAAAGGGGAATCCTCCTACTTCTAAAGGTCAGGACTAAAAATAGCTAATATAATTAAGAAATCATTTCATATTTTTTAATTAAGAAAAAAAATCTCTCATAGGAGTTCCCAGCCATTTTAGTTTTAGTTATTTCCAGATGTAGTTAAGTTGACAACTGAGAATAAGCATCATAAGTCCACCCTTGTCAACTCAACATAATCATATCTTCTTATGTCATGCTTATTTTCCAAATGAAAACAATAGCCAGGTCATAATTACACCTAACATGATATAACTATCCCTTGTATAACTGCAAACATTTTTTAAATTTTAGAATAGGTGGCAATGTCCCTTGAAGGATGCTCTTTTAGTATCACAAACTTAAATACGATAACCACTGATAGTTTCTTAATTGATGTTACATCACATGATAAAGAAATCAAGGGAAAAGGTCACAAATATCTATATAAACACTCTTAAAATGTGACAGAAACACTCATGTCAATTAAACTGCTAATTTCTCCACCTGGTCACATGGACTTAGCAGCCTTTCTCTACTGCACATTGTATGTTCCCTCTTCCCTTACCAAGCACCTCAGCAAATCTTTTCCTGTGGGAGTGACCCATACCTTCATTCCCAAAAGGGTCTATGCTTTCTATCATCATTTCTGGATTAGGTTGCTGTAATTTCCCATTGACTTGGTGGAACCAAGAGATACCATAAAGGATCCCCTGTACTCCAGACATAATCTTTCCTACCTCCCTTGTGGAGAAGCTACCCAATTTCCCATTGATAATATGCTATAAATCACTCCTCCTAGCTGTTATTCCTTTACTAGTTTGTTAGTTTAAAGGCATCAGAAATCTAAAGTGGCCAGGAACATCTAGTTCAATGGAATGTTGGTTGTGTCTCGTGGCAGGAATGACCTCCACTGGAACCAAAATTTCTGGGCCAGCAGAACTTAAGGTCATGAGAACAAGAAGAAAAATTTTTCCTAGTGGGTCACTAGGGGTGACCGTGAGTCAATCTATTTCTTTTTCCACACCTTGATTTCTCGATTTGTGAAAAACTGGCTATTGGAGGAACCATACTATATATTCTGCCTTCTGGAGAACCCTGAACCATCTTTCCAGGCAGCTACCATCTAAGTGGCTCTGTATCTGTACCTTCAAAAGGACATTTCATTTTTCTATCAGACCAGCTGCTTCAGGATGATGGGGAGCACGACCACTGGACTCAATGATCATTGGCCTATTGGCCCACTTCTCTATGAAGTGAGTTCCTTGATCAGAAGGAATACTGTGTGGAACACCATAATTTTTCATAAAGAATTCTGTTAGTCCATAGATGGTGGTCTTGGCAGATGCATTGCATATAGCAAAGGCAAATCCATAAGTAGAGTAACTATCTACTTTGATAAGGACAAACCATTGTCTTTTCCATGGAAGAAGTGGTCCAATGTAGTCAGCATAACACGAGGGCACTAGCTGTCTTTCCTATAAATTTTAATATGGTTTCTCCAACTTCTGTGAAGAGTGATAATGGAATTTTGATACAGACTCTCCATTGAATTGGTAGGTTGTTTTGAGTGTTATAGCTGTTTGTCCAGCTAGTAATTTTTCTAACCCATGATATTGGGGACAGGAATTCTTCTATCTTCCAGTGTCTTCTCCATTTTCTCTCTTCAATTGTTTTAAAGTTTTAACTGTAGAGATCCTTAACTCCTTTGATTATGTTTATTCTTATTTATTTATTTTTCTTTAACAATTGTTAATGGGATTTTTTGAAATTTCTTTATCAGCATATTACTTGTATGTAGTGATTTATATTTATTATCAACTTGGAGGATTGCCAAGAAGGCAAATATCTGGGAATGCCTGTAAGTATTTTTCTGCATTAAGTTCTGGAAAAGGAAAAACCCACCTTATTACAAGACCAAATAAGGAGAGGTATGAGCATCAGCAGTCACCTCTCTCTTCTTATTGATTGTGGACACAGTGTGATCTTCTACAAGTTCCTGCTGACATGCATGTCCCAACCTAATGGACTATACTCTAGAACTGAGAAACAAAAATATGCCTTTTTCCTTGAAGATTTTTGGGTCACTGATTTTGACATAGCTATTAAGAAAGTGATAATACATGCTATATAGGAAAATCACTCATTTTATTTATTTTTTAATTTTTGTGTGTGTGCACTGTGCTATAGAGATTGTTACATACTATTCTATTTTATTAGTATATATTATTCTATTTTATTTTACTGCATCACACAGAGAGATTTCTAATCATCTGTTGCACCTGGAAGCCTTCGATATGTTTCCATTCCTTATCACCACATGCTAACACATAGGGGCCAGGCTATAAGACTTTAAATAGCAAAGCTTTGCGACAATGCAAGTATTTTGCTGTCAGAATCAAATCCATTTTACTGCTTGCTACATTCTCAAGTTGATTATTATTGAACTTAATCTACTATTGAAATTGTAACATTCAATACTGAATACAGAGGCTCTTTATTCCTCTAAGTAAGTTTGGCTTAGATTCTGAACACAAGTTGATTTTATATTGTTTCATTAAGATACTGAAGAAAAATAAGTTAATATGTAAAATTTTCCTGGTACTTCCACAATAATAAGTCTTAACACCAGAGGTATTTGTTGAAATCTCCTCTAATCTGAAGTGGAAATAACCATATGATGACTTGGTTATTCTCATTATCTTCTCTAATTATTTCTAAGTTCTTTGAAGTGACATACAACAAAACATTATCAGGGAGTCATAGAGCTCTATTTACTGCTATTTCTGTGTATTTATAATAGGCTATTATCATTCTCATGGGCTAAAGTGTTGCAACTGCTGTGCTTAAGGTCTAGGTTTTGGAAGTATGGAGTTTGCTTAAGAGTTTTATTCTGCTCTCAGCCATTACCATCAAAGCAAAGGCATCACCACTTTATGTGGCTCAGTGCAAATTCAATAATCAAACAAGTTTTGGACCTGTAACCTTGTAGTCTACAGTGATTATTACAGATTTTACATGGGGTAAACATAGAATTACTCCATTTCTGTCATGTTTTCCCAACTGAATATTCAAGTGACAAGTCAGTCTCTGTCAACAGAATGGTCATAAGTCTCGGGGTTGAAGAGTTCATTTCCTCAGGAAAGAAAACATTTGCAATTTTTCTTTCGAAATGAGTCAGAATATCCAATTTCATTTTAAAACTCTCTTTTATGTATGCAAACTCACTCATTGCCTAAGAAGGACTATTATTTCCAAACATTTGAACAGTTGCAGTGAGTGAGCAGAAGGTAGCTGTCCATCACGTGCAGTGGTGCAGGGCTTCATTTTCTCTTCACTTAGCTTCCTTTTCCTTCTCGCACCTTTTTCAATACATTGAATCTCTTCTAATGCTTTCCTGACACTTCTTTGCTTTGAATGTTTTTCTATTTTCCCCTCCTTTCTTGCTTTCCTATTTTTCTGCATTCCTTCCCCCTCATTAATTACTTCCCTCCAGAGTTGAGTAGGCATCTGTCCTTTATTATTTGTTTCCATGTATATGTTTGCTTGCAGATTCTGAGATGCTTACAATGTTAAATTATCCCTCAGGTTAGTGGGAGCATATTTATAAACTGCTTTAATAAGGAAAAATATTGCCTCTATTATCAAAGGCGCCCTTTGGGGAATGTCTTTCACTTCCAGTAGATCAAGGCTGCATTCTTGTAGAGATCAACTTGGGGTCTCTTGCCATGCCCGCTGTGCAGCCTGTATCTGAGAATGTGGCGAGGGTGTCAGGATTGATGACACAGAGACCAGTAGGTGGCATAAAGAAAACTTTATGATCCCCAAGAAGGCTCAAGAGAACTTCCCAAGAAAAGCTTCCCTCCAGAAAAGCTTCTGTCTCTCTTTTTCCTCCCCCTGGCTGGTGGTTATATGTACCTTACTCCAGAGTCGACTGCGGGACGGGGGGGAAACGGGACGGGGGGGGGGAAGAGGTGGCTAGCCATTGGAAAGATCAAAGTCAGGGTGTTTCAGTGAGCGAGCCCTTATTGGGAACTTATTGCTCCAGTAAACATTTCTTATGGACACCGGATTGTTTTTAGTAAACATGTTTTTAGTAAACAGTGTCTTAAAGCTGCCTGTCCCCAGGCCAAGGTCTGTTGTTCCCACAGTCTCTGGAACATGGCAGACTCAAATTTTAGTCACTTCTCTTTTCCAAGTTGATGACTTTGAAGTGCATTTAAAGTTCTTCACCTTGAGTTAGTGATTTATGAAGTGGGTGGAATATTAATTCAGGATCACTGTAAAAGGGTAAACTTATAAGAGACTTTATGCAGAATTCTGCTATATATGAGCACTCAAGAAATGTTGCTGTTATGTTTTGACAATCCTATGTAATAATATATAAGATAACTGCTTTTTAATACTTATTCTCCTTGAGTTTATTCGAAGTCATTCCTTAGTTTGCCTTGAAAATGTGTTAGCAAGTAATGGCAGCTAATAAAGTGGAGTCAGACATGCTTTGTGTACTTTGGGAAAAGAGCCTCTGAATACAGGAGGACTACTCTCCTCTGACTTGCTTATAGACATGGGCCAATGGCAGCTAACATTTCTAGTAACCATTTGAGACAAGGGTCTTCTAGTACAGGTAAGATGGAACAAACTGGTAACTGCAGATTGCTTATATTATTTATAATTTTCTATATTATAGCTTCAAAAATATGAAGGATCAACTTTTATTATATTTAAACTATTTTTCTTGGGCTCTTTTGTCACATCCAGTTGACACTAATTGAAACTGACACACAAAGGCTTTATAATTCCTGCTCCTCCAGCAGACACCCTGTTTCACTAAGGTTCAGCAATTATTTATCATTTAGTTCAATTTCTAGTCCTGTTCCTGGAAGTATTTATTTGGCTTTTTGGTAGTAGAAACCCTCTTACTGTGGGATGTGACTGATTCTTTCGGCTCCCTTTTTCTTTTTCTTTTATACTACTAATGTTGAATTCCAGGATTGAAAATATGCCTCGTTTCTACTTCTCTGCCTGATGTCTATCCTCATTCTATTGCATTTTTAATGTGTACCACCATACTATATGTACCTCTGAAATCTAGTGGTTTATTTGAACCACTTTTACTGCTGTTTCTTTCTCTTTTTTGTCTTTAAGGAAGTGTCTTGTGGGATAGTCCAAACTGGCACTGAAGTCAGCATCATTCCATTTTATCCTTTCACTTCCGGGATCACACGGCAGTCATGTGCACATACTGAGCCCAACATTTCTTGTATGCACTGCCAAGACCTCAGTTTTTCAAACTCCTTGAACTTAATGGTGATTTTTCTCAGTTAGCCTTTCAGTACTCATTTCTTTATGATATTAACAATTTTTTTCAATTACTGTGTCCAATTAGTGTGAGTCATACTCAGCATCAGTAGTCTGCTCCTTGATACATTCAAAATAAAACCCTGAGCATCCTAATTTGCATACGTCTTATACAGCAACCTGCACATGACAATTTAATCTTCCTTAATACATCTGGCAAATGCCCTTTAGAATTAGGAGGAGAAAGCTTTCATCTAATTATAATAGTTTACATATGCAAATGTTATCAGATTTAATAATCATGTTTCCCTAGAAATGATGAACAAAGCCACATGTATTTTAAGTGGCTCATACATACTGTTGATTAAGTTACTGTCCTGAGTCATTTACTATAAAGAAATTATTGTCATTTGACTTCTAATCTATACCTTAGCCAACATCTTAAGCAGAAACTCCTATATTTAAGATTTTTATGTAGCTTATAATGAATAAACCAATACAATGAAATTAAAGAAAATTATCAGATGTCCCCTGACTCCTGTTGTTTCTCTTTTAGTCCAAATTTCATCTTATTGACATGAACTTATCTATTTTAAAATATCTTTTAGTTTAATATGAATTTTGAACAAGAAAAGGTGTAATGTGTTCTGTGATATGTAAAATGTTAGGTTTAGATGAGTAAACAGTATATATAACTAAAATGAGAAAATTCTTCAGTTTGCCACTGAATTTGTAAAACTTAGCCAATTGGCTGCATTACCCAGAGTAGTGGCAATTGGAAAAACCTTTACCACTGTTGCTAATCACTGAAGAAAATCGTATAGAACAATGGATGAGATATTCCTAGGAAAAACGCTCAGAATGGATTGCTCTACTACATTTACTGTGAATGTTAGAGGAGAAGGAACGCATTTGCAAGTATGTTTTTCAACATAGTACACACAAAACCCAAGGAAATGTTGAACTCAGTTACCCTTTTATCCCTTTCAATGATTTGGAGCCTAAGGCTTAAAGGAGCAAGGGATATGTTGTTCAGAAGTAGTAACTGAACCTGAAGAATGGGACCCACCTTCAAATTGAGGTACCAACCATCTTGCTTCTATTCAGATGGCGTCAGCTTGCCCCAACACAGAGATGTTATTTGAAGTGAATGGAGTAAACAGATAGGCAATTGATTCTGAATTGCACTTAGAAACAGGAAAGGAATCAGTTAGCTGGTACTGCAGGAAGGCTGGTTTTGTCCCAGATTGAAGGAAACATACCCAGTTATTAAGCTTTCTAACCAAGGAGCTATATATGTTGTCAAGCAATTGTGAAGCCTATTGCTGAAGGCACTTGAGCTGAACCCTGGAAATCAGTTCTCAGGCATGCTAGGAAACCTTGATGCATAAGTAATGTTCATCACATCCACAGCTTTATCCCACTTGAAGAGGCTTGGGCTGCGAAAGGATGACATGAACAACAGACAACTTATTTCCGTGGACTTCAGTGTCTACAAATCACACCTACTTAACATTGATGTGTTATGGAAGTGTGCAATTGGCTGACATATCTTGCACAAGTTACTTGTAGAGGAATTTCTAATTGATTGTCACATTCAGAATGGTAGACAATAATGGCCTGGAGCTCTGCTAATTTAACCTTTCTTAATGTTTCAGATTTGCTTCCTATTAGTAATGCTTCTGAAAACATCATCTTGTCTGGGATATAAATACATATGAATATTTATTTTACTCAAAAACACCTTGACCAATGTATTTTCATTTATTTGAAAGTCTTCTGAGTTCTCATTAGATATGCCAAAATGCTGGTGTAGAATTTTGGGTGAGATAAGGGAATTAGACTGCTCTTTACAACTGGTACATAATTAAATTTAAGCTTATGATTATGCATTGCTAAAAGGGACCCACATCTCTTTCTATCTCAAAGTATTTCTCACCTCTTTTCTTTAGCACTTTCGTGAAACAAAAAATTCCCCTACTCATCTGTGATTTCCATTAACAAAACAATTTTCCAATGAAATTTTATATCCTGAAACAAATTTAATTCCATCTATGAGCGTTCAACTTTAAAGGCTGTTTCGGGGAGATTCCAGTGGGTGTTTAGGTACCCATGCAACTAATATAAACTGTTCCAACATTTTATCTTGGACCCAAGCACAGGCCATAAAATACTCAGCACCTCATGCAACAGCAACTTCAGATCATTCCCAGGGGCTCATTCCCACCTCATTTCCCTTTATATTTGGAGAGGAAGGAAAGCCTTAGTGAACATTTAACTTTCATAATAGTACAAAGACGTTATACACGAGTATCCAAATAACAATATTAGCCATGATTTGGTCCGTTCCTGTTCATATATAACAACTTGAGTTACCATTAACAACAATATTCTTCAGGACATAGTGATAAATGAAAAAGCTTTTCTAGTATTGAAAGAAAGAGAAGTTCTATGTGATATAATTTAGAAAACTTCTTTGATAATTTCTTACAATGTATTTTGATCAAAATTATCCACACTCCTTCCTACATCTCTCCCCAGATACACTTTCCGCAAATCTCAGTTATTACTTTATTTTTAAATATCCCACAAATTCTAATTTGGGCTGTGCATGCACTCATGGGTAGGGAGCCATCCACTGGAGCTTGTTTAATCTACTGGAACCACACTGCTAAAGGAAACTGTTCTCTGGTTTTCACAAGCCATTAATTGTCAATAATAACTCAGTTAATGGTAGAGACTCACAAACCTATTTCCCGTCTATGCTAGGATGTTGAGTTGCTCTATATTGTACATGTCTTGTGCAGGCAATCTCATTTGTTCTGAGTTCATGAGTGTAAACTATGGTGCCAAGTCCAGAAGATAGTGATTCACTCCAGTATTCCCTGGCCTCTGGCTCTTAAAATCTTTCCACCCCTTCTTCTGCAATATCCCTCAATCTTGTGAGGGGAAAATGGGGCCAGTGACATAGATGTTTTGTTTGTGTAAGAAAAACTTTCTGATTAGGACTTCATTTGCCCAATAATTAAGGCCAACAAATGAAAAGTGGGACTTCATAAAAAGTAAAAGCTTTTGCACATCTAAAACCAATCAACTTGGTGAAGAGAAAGTACACAGAGTTGGAGTCTTTGTCTGTGGTGATATCTTGTTTGTACTCTAACAAATAAAACTTGCCTAAAGATCAGAGGGTGGAACTAGCTTTTTATTTGTCAACCCATTAACCATAGAGATATAGTGATCTGTACAGACAGACAAAAAGTGATATGGCAGAAGGGAGAGAGTAACATAGGTGAGAGGAGACAGGAGCTCACTCTCCTTTTGCCTGGGAAGTTAGCAAGGTAAGGTGTGGCTTTGACTTGCTCCCTTGTCTCTCATTGATCTTTCAGCATTTACCCCCATATCTGATTCTTGGCTTGTACTATTAAGACTATTAGAACTTGTGGTACATTTGTCAGCCATACACTTGGCAGAGGATTAGTATCCCCCAATATATATATAGAACTCAGGGGAAAAAATCAACAATTAACAACAAAAAAGCTGACTCATCGAAAATGGGTTTAGGAACTGAACACAGAATTAATAAAAAAGGAAAAAAATGTTAAGAAATATCTCAAATATATTAATTGTCCCTATTTATTACAGCAACTTTAAGATCCACCTTACCCAGGCAGAATGGCAAAGATCAACCAAACAACCAACAACTGGAGTGGTGTATGAGAGAAAAATGATCCTTATTCACTGTTGGTGTGATTGCAAGCTGATACAGCAAGTATTAAAATAAGTATAGAGAATTTTCAAAATGATAAAATAAATCTACCATATGCCCTAGGTATATATTTTGGGTATATACCCAAAGATATCAACATCCTACTATACAGATACTTACTTGCTCAGCTGTGTTCATTGCTGTTCTAGTCATAATAATTAGAAAGTGGAAACAACATAAATGTCCTCCAAATAACAAATAGATAATGAAAATATAGTACTTATACACTGTGCAATATTATCCAGCCATGTGGAAAACAAAATCATTAACTTTGCTGATAGATATATGGGACTAGAAAAGATAATACTGAGTAAGGTAACCCAGAACCACATCAAAAAATTTTCCACATTCTCTTCTAGCTCCAAATCATCAGGTGTGAGTACCTATCCTGCAGTAACAGATGAAACCAAGAAAGTAAAATGGGAGCAGTTGCTGGACTGGGGGCATTGGTAGCAAAATAATAAAGAGAGAATAGTAAGGTATGAGTGATCTGACCAGGAAAATATAAAAAGAGTGTGCTTTCAGCAACTCCTATCTGAGAAATGCAATGCAGATGAGACATAAGACAAGGCCTTTAAACTAGCCTTTATGAATATGATAGAAGGCCCTACAAAATAAATTTACAATCCCTTAAAGAAATCAATGAATACAAAAACAGTGGAAGGAAATTCATAAAATAATTCAAGGCATGAAAGTAGAGATAGAATTAACAAAGAAATGGCACACTAAGAGAAATCTGGAATGAAAAATTTAGGAACTTGTACAGGAACCTCAGAGGTAAGTCTTACCAATGGAATACAAGAGATGGAAGAGGGAATATCGGGCATTAAAGACACAGTAGAAGAAATGAATACCTCAGTCAAAGTAAATACTAAATATAAAAATTCCAGGCAAGAAACATCTAGGAAATCTGGACACTATAAAAATACCAAATCTATGAATAATAGGAATAGAAGAGGGAGAAGAACCCTAGGTGAAAGGTACAGAAACTATTTTCAACATAATAATAGAAGAAATTTTTTATAACCTAAGTAATGAGATATCAGTCAATGTATTAAAAGCATACAGAACACCGGTTATATTGTACCTGAAATGAAAGTCACCTTGGCATATAATAATCAAAACACTAAACATACAGAACAAAGTAAGACCTTAAAAGCTGCAAGTATTAAAAAGACTAAGTAACATATAAAAGCAAATATATTAGGACATCACCTAATATCTCAGTGGAGACTCAAAAATCCAGAAGAACCTGGGCAGATATTTAAAAACCTCTGAGATCCCAGATGCCAGTGCAGACTACTATACCCAGCAAAACTGTCAATTGTAATAAACAGAGGAAGAAGGAAACAAATTTAAGAGGCATCTATCTAGAAACCTAACCCTTACAGAAGGAACTAGAAGGAAAACTTCAACTTGAAAATGATAACCACATCCAATAAAATACAAAGAATGAATAATCCCATAACATTCCACTATCGGAACAAAGTAACAGGAATCAACAAGCACTGTTTATTTATATCTCTCAGTTTCAATGGTGTCAATTTCCCAATGAAAAGACACAAACTAACAGAATGGATGTGTAAACAGTATCCATGCTTCTGCTCTTTGTGGATATATTGTTTATGATTTATATAAAGCCACTGGAGATCAAATTAGCAAAGCAGTCACACTAGTTAGCGATAGAAGCTAGGCAGGTGGTGGCGGTACACACCTTTAATCCTAGTACTCAAGATTAAGAGGTAGTCAGATCTCTGTGAGTAAAATGCCACCCAGATAACACAAGATTGATCCAGTCGTAAAGAGAAACAACTCACCCAAAGATGAGCTCTGCACTTGGGATCACATACCTTTAATCCCATTACTAGAGAGGTATAAAAAGCAAAGGGTCTTATATGGAGATTTAGTCAATAGCCATATTGAGGAGAGAATAGCAGTTTGAATGAATCTGAGGAGCAATGAAGTCAGGAACAATCCGAGGATCACCTCTTTGTAGAGGTAAGAGCTAGTGGCTGGCTGCTTTGCTTCTCTGAACTTCAGCTTGAAGCTTGAACCCCAATATCTGTCTCTGGGTCTTTTATTTATTGTGTTACAGTGCTGTATTGATGAAATATACCTTAACATCAAAGATAGACATTAACTCAAATAAAAGGATCAAAAAAGATATTCCAAGCAAATTGACCTAGGAAGCAAGCTGTTGTAGTCATTTTAAAATAGACTTCACACCAAAACTAATAATAAGACATAGGGAAGTATATTATATATTTATCAAAGGAAAATTTCACCAAGAGGACATAGGAGTTATTAAAAGTGTTGTACCAAACACAGGAGCATCCGATTTCAGAAAAGAAACACTATTGCTGCTTAAATCACATGGTGAACCCTCACACACTGATAGTGACTTCAGTACTGATCTCTAGCCAATTGTCAGGTCATCCAGAAAAAAACTAAACAGAAATTCTGGAACTAAATGGCATTTCAAACCAAATAAACCTGATGGACATTTACGGAATATTTCACCAAACACAAAAGAATGTATCTTCTTTCCAGCATCTCAAGAACTTTCTCCGAAACTGACCACATACTTGGACATAAAGCAAGTCACAGCAGATACATGAAAACAGAAATAAGAACCTGCATTCTAAATGACCACCACAGATGACAGCTGGATGTCAATAACAGAAGCAGAAGGCTTACAAACTCAGAAAAACTTACCAACTCACTACTGAATGGAAGTGGGCTAAGGCCCAAATTAAAAACTTTCTAGAATCAAATGAAAATGAAAACACAACACACCCAAACTTAAGGGACCCAATGAAGGAAATTCTAAGAAAATTCTAACCAAAAAAAAGTAATACAAAAAAGAAAACATCAATGAAACAGAGTTGGTTAATTGAGAAAATAGATAAGATTGATAAACACTTATTAAAATTAACTAAAAGATGGAGAGAGAATATCCAATAAAAAAACAGAAATGAATCAGGTATGTGGAGGGAGGGACACAAAAACAGACAATGAGGAAAACTGGAGAATAATATGGACATACTCTTAAAATCCATCGCAGTGGCTTCAATGAGAATGGCTCCCATAGGGTCACATGTGAATTCTGAGTAATCGGGAAGTGGAAATCTTCGAGAAGAATTAGAACAATTAGGAGGTGTGGCCTTGTTGGAGGAAGTGTGTTAGTTGGGGTAGGCAGGCTTGAGATTTTAGAAGCCCATGTCAGGCCATCTCTCTCTGCTTCCAGATCAGGATCTAGCTCTCAGCTAATGACAAACTATGGTCATGTTCCCTACCATAATGATAGTGGCCTGACTTTCTGAAGCTGCAAGCAAACCCCCAATTAATTCTTTTATAAGAAATACATTAATCTGTGGTGATATCTTTCTTGCACAAATGAAGCCTGTCCGGATGTCAGAGAATGGAGCTTGCTACTAGCTAACCATAGAGCCCTAGAGGTTTGTACAGACAGACAGGAAGTGAGATGGCTAGGTGGAAAGGCAGAAGTCAAAGTATCTTTATCTGCAAATGACAAGATAGTATACATAAGCGATCGTAAAACTTCCACTGGGAAATTCCTATAGCTGCTATAGATTTTCAGCAAAGTAGCTGAATACAAAAATAATTCACAGAAAACAGTAACCTTCCTATATACAAATGAGAGAGAAAGAAATCAGGGAAATACTTTTCATAATACCTTCAAAAAATAAAATATTTTAGAGTAACTCTAACCAGGCAAGATAAAGACTTGTTTGATGAATACTTTAAGACAAAGAAGAAAGAAATTGAGGAAGACATCAGAAAATGGAAAGATTTCCTATGTTGATGGATCAGTAGGATTAATAGAGCAAAAATGGCCATCCTTCTAAAAGCAAAACATATATTCAATGGAGTCCCAAAATAAATTTGAGCACAATTCTTCACATATCTTGAAAGGATAATTTACAGCTTCATATGGAAACACAAAAAAGCCAGGATAGCTAAAACAATATGGAACAATCACATAACTGCTGTTAAGTATCACCATGCCTAACAAACTGTACTACTAAGGTATTGTAATACAAACAGCATGGTATTGCCACAAAGACAGGTAAATTGAGAGATTGAATCAAATTGAAGGCCCGTGGTATCTAGTGGGATCACTTCACTTAATTATAGGGTAACTCTATCATATATATATATGTATGTATGTATGTATATATATATATATATGTGTGTGTGTGTGTGTGTGTGTGTGTGTGTGTGTGTGTGTGTGTATGTATGTATGTCCGTGCCTGTAAGTGTTTATGATACATATGGTATATGTGTAACTATAGGCTCATGTCCAACAACTGTATGCAAGATGAGAAAAATTGGAGTTACTTAATAGAAGAAGTAAACAGTTAAAAGAGACAAGAAAGGGAGAGGGAGGAAAGGAGAGAGAGAAGATATGTTTTCCATCAAAATCCCTGTGTCAAGCACTATGTTATACAACTTTATCTGTCAGTGTTCTCCTCACTCTAGACAAACTCCAAATCAATTTCTCTGACTTTCTCTTGTATTGCTAGTGTCCCAGTCTATATTTTGTGCTTCTCTGGGTTCCCTGTCCTCCACATTTATTCAATCACAACTTCCTCATTATTTTTCAAATTGACTCTTGTTTTTGTTCTCATAGTCATTAAGTTGTCTGACATTCTTTCTAATAATTCCAAACTTCATCATTTCATAGTTACCCATAGAGTCTACAATCATCCCCTGTGTAGAGATGTTCATGGTATCAGTTACACTATTAGCCAGTCTAATCGAGGTTCTTTTACTCTGTGGAGCGTAAAAATTATAGATCTGATTCTCCAAATTCAGAAACATCTTCTTCCTCATCTTATTTCCTCATCTCTCATTGCATTTTAAAAACTAATTTTCACATATACCTAGATATATAGAGTAGCTCTCCATTTTTTTTTCTCTTGCACCTTCTTTCTGGAGTTCCAGTCTGTGTTTCTCCACATCAATGCCATTCTGTGCAAACGTCTTTCATGATCTAAAATGTGAGTTGCATTCAGAACAACCAGAGTAAGAGATGTCATGTTTTATACTTGCACATCTCCTCCTTAACAAATGGATTGGTGTCTTCCATACTTTCTGAACCACACAGTGCTATGGAACTTTCTGAGTATGCATGGTAACCTTAAAAGTAAGTACCCTTAGCCGGGTGGTAGTGGCACACCCCTTTAATTACCAGTACTTGGGAGGTAGAGACAAGCGGGTCTCTGTGAGTTTGAGACCAGCCTGATCTACAAGAACTAGTTCCAGGACAGCCTCCAAAGCCACAGAGAAACCCTGCCTTGAACCCCCCCCCCAAAAAGTAAGTACTCATAAGTACCACACAGAGACTACTGCACCAAAAATGCATCATGTTAATGTCTGCTGGTACAGTACCATCACTACTGTCCTTGTCGAGTATGTTTATGAATAACAATGAAATTCGGAATTGAGAAGGCCCATGGGCATTTTATAGAAAATTGGGGGGAAATGGAGAAAAGAATCAGTACTATTTGCCAGTTAGGAAAAAAAAAAAAGACTCCAGGTGGGTGCTGATCAAGGAGAAATATCTGACAGTATTGTGAACCTGGGCCATCTCTGTTAAGTCACACTATTATTTGGTGTGAGTCAGAAAGTAATAAGGCTCCATTGGCTACACGTCTTTGGGCTGTAAGACAGCTGAGATTTCCTGATTCCATTGGGGCAAAGAGAGAGCGAGCGTAGGAGAAAACCACCCCAGGATTTTTCTGCAAGGGTCAATTAGAGATAAACCATTTGACTCATAAAAAGGTATTTACCCACTCTGAGAAACTCCGAACATTTCCACACTGTTGAGACTCTTGTGTTCAGTCCAGCAGAGAGTGAAACTTAAAACCTTTATTTGCTGTTAACACACACTGCCCAAGAAATGAAACGATCTCTAAGTATGATTTCTGTGTATAAACTCCTTGTAGCTATTATTGAGCTCACAATAGGTTCTCCAAACTTCTATTAAAATATCAATAGTATTTTTCAGAGCTTAAATTGAGCGGTGATTTTATTTCAGGCTGATCCTATAAAACACTTTTCTCCGAAGATTCTCTTGTTGTTGCTAAAAATGAAAGCCATTCAAACGAGCAGTGATTGAAACAGTGAGAAAGAAGGGGTGAATCAATACCACATTTTCCAGGGCACTATCTCTGCGTTTGTAAAGAGTCCATTAATAATGCCCTTTTGGGAGAGGTAGCCAGCAACTTGCTCACGGTGCATTCAGGGGTGAGCTGAACAGATGGATTTCTGGAAGGCCTCTTGAGAGAGTGACTGCTGAGAAGGTAAAACCCGCTGGTGGAATCTGCACCGAGTAGACTTCTGGTGTTCTCAGGAGTTTTAGCTGAAATGCATCTCCCAGACTGGGAAACATATTCCTCTGCAACTCATCTGAGCATCATTAGGCACAAAACTGAGGGTGGCTTGAGGGAAAGGCAAGAAAAGGACCATCAGTACAAGTGATATCTGGGCTGTGTTCTTTATCTGATCCATTAAATCAAGACTGACTCATCAGAGAGTCCCATCACTTAGACATGGGTTATTACTGGGTTTCTATTCAACTTTTACAAATTCCTGGTGTTTTCCTTTTGCTCCAGACTTTTTACTAGGGACAAGAAAATTTATGTGTATAATTGAAATCCGAGAGGTGTAGAGCAAAACATTCTAATTTACATTATATTTCCCCTCAATCAAATGAAGAAGGGCTAGAGTGAGGCTATTTGTGAAATATGTCCACATAAAGAACAGGGAGTATTCTAATACATAACAGAAAATGGCATGTAATAGTGGTAAAAAGACACAGATTTGGGATGGATAGATAGCTGAAAGGAAGATCAAAGAAGATTAAAGCCCTTCACAAGGAGGGAAATGATTAGTTCAAATGTAAATGTAAAGTGCTAACTGACTGTGCCGGCAGGGGGCAGTCAACATAGACCGGGACACCTAGGAGAAAATGAAGGACAGGGGGGTACAGAAATGGATGGCAAGACAAGATTCTGATCAAGCCGACAACCTTTACCTTTATTCATCCCAAAGGGATTTTTTATAAGACCGTAGGCGGGAAGTGAGGAGGGGAGGGAATGGGAGTGTTAACTGTACCTGTGATGAACCTGGCAGAGCTGAGGTCAGAGGGAGGGTTAGGCATCCTGTGTTGCCTGGTAACATAGCTACAGGCTCTAACTTTATCTTTCACAATCTACCCCTACCCTCTATTGCTCAAGACTATGTCCCAGTGACTTGGTCATTTTCACTAGGTGGATCTTGCTTCCTATCTTTTTTTTTTTTTTCCACCTGGGGAAGGGCGTTTTATTATCCATTTCTTTTCTTTTCTTCATATCTTTTATTTAACTTTGTATGCATGCCACTTTCAGTTCCCTCTCCCTCCCCTTCCCCCACCTCTCAATCCTCCCAACTTATCACCACCACTCCACCCCCCCTCAGCTTCCCAGGGAGGGCAAGGGCCTCCATGAGGGATTTTCAGGGTCTGTCACATCATCCCTGGAAGGGCTGCTTCCTATCTTAAGAGGTGGTATTTCTGCAGTGTGGCCTGGAGTCACATCTTCTCTATGAAGAGGGCGTGATGATGCTATGGCTGGATTATACCGGGGGTCCTTGACGGCTAACAGTGGGTTGAAAGATATCAAAGCACTACAGAGTCTGCTACTGACCCAGAAGTGATATACACTGGACATGGGCATTTCTTCAGGAGATTTAGGAATATTTCTAACACAAAGAAATGAGAGGTGAACATTCTGTCTTCCTAAGCATAAAACTGACCCATAAAGGGCCACCAGAAACTATTAAGCTCAAGAGTGCTATATGTTTTGGTTACTTCTAATGCAAGAAATTTTATCTAAGTTTACTGATAATTAACACTAGCCCTTATTATGGACAGGTAAATTTGTTAGTTCTTTAACCAGACCTTTGGAGCAAAATATCCTTGAATTCAAATCTCAGAGCAATTCTTGTAGAGCTGATTGGCTTTCCTAATACACATTTCTTACTTATTTAGGGTCTTACTATTTCACATTAAAATGCATATTAAATTGAAAAAAAACTTTGTAGCATTATGAAGAGTGAATGGAGTAGCATAAACTCCTGTTTCCAGCCACTAATCAATCTGATTTAAGATTTAGTACTTTTAGCCTCTATCCACCCATAAGCCCACAGTTTCTCCTATATTTTTGTCTATTTCACTCAGTGGCACCATCTTGCTTTTGGCTACTCAAGGAAGAATTGTAATCACAAAACAACACAAAACTAGAATTGACCCTGTATCTTGAAAATCGTGCTGTTATGACTCTGATCCAAGCCATTGCTACCTTTAACCAGGATTTCTGCACGCTCTCATTTCTGGACTTCTGCTCTTGTCCCTCATGTTGACAGAACTCAACACAGCAGCCCAAATGATCCTGTTAAAATCTGTCAAGTCAGGAGACTTTTCCCAACAGTCTGTAGTGGCTTGGCAATCTCTAATTCAGTAAAAGGCAAAATGTCTTCTTCTATTTCCAACTGTGGTTATACAGCTTGGCTACTGAGTGTGTGCTTCTCAGCCATATTGTTTCCTGACACATCAATGGTATATGGTGAACATGGTGAGTATGACATGTGTGCTGGTTGTCATCCTCATATATCAGCCTTTTTTTCTTAGAGGTCTCTTTGCCTAGAATTCTGTTTTTATTTAATTTATTTTTTAATTTCATTTTACATTCCAACTAAAGTTCTCGCTTGCACCCTCACCTTGTCTCCCCCCAACCCATCTCCTATCTACTCCTCCCAACAGGTGAAGTCTCCCATGGGGAGTCAAGAAAGTCTGGCACATTAAGATAGAGCGCAGGACCATGCCCCCTCTCATTAAGACTGAGCATGGCATCCCCTCATAGGGAATGGGCTCCAACAAGCTAGCTCCTGCACCAGAATAAATCCTGGTCCCACTGCCAGGGCCCCCTCAGATATCCTAAGCTTCACAACTGCCTTCTACTTGCAGAGGGCCTAGTTCAGTCCCATGGAGGCTCCATAGCTGTGAGTCTAGAGTTCATGAGTTCTCACAAGCTTGGTTCAGCTGTCCCTGTAGATTTCTCCATCATGATCTTGACCTCCCTTGCTCATATATTCCTCTCCTTTCTCTTTGGCTGGATTCCCAGAGCTCAGCCTGTTTCTTGGTTGTGGACCCCTGTGTCTGGTTCCATCAATTACTGGATGAAGGCTCTATGATGATAGTTGAGATCAGTCTGCATTGCATATTAAGTTTTAGGTCAGGCCTTATGCCAAAAAATCCTTCCAAACATAAATACGCATGCTTCTTGGACTTTTACTGGAGATCTCATAATAAAGAAACTTCCAAATAATTTACAAATGCTGATTAAATAGTTGTAGTATATTATTATCTTTACATGACAGAAAGATACCTGTGTTTTGTCTTAGAGCCTTGTCTATCAAGTAATGGCACTATGTTGAAACTTTCTTGGGTTTTTGTGACCACAGACACTTTTGTTCATTAGCTTCTCACAGGGTTTGTCATAATTTTGCACACATACCTCAAAACACAGCTCAAGCAAATGTAACGCAGGCAGATGATTGTTTGTCTTTCATTTGGAGGCCAGTGTTAATCAAAGCAAAATGACTTGGGGAAAACATTCAACTAACTGCAAATAATGGTTTTGGAGTCCTTATTTATAAGATTAGAAAAACCAAACCTATAAGAAAAGGCAGTGAGTAATTTGCAAAGACTAAAGAGGTGGAGTGTGAAAGAAATCTAGCTGACCTGAGTTTTGCACAGATAACAACTTACACCAAAATTTGAAGACGAGGAAGATATATGGCACTGGCTATATAAACAGGGAAATAGTAATGGTCATGAAAATCTTCAGTTTTCCCAAAGACTAGAAGTACAGAAAAAAGGGATGGGGCAGAGGAAATAGCTTAGTTGTTTCCATAGAGAGTATAGATAAGAAAGTAGGAAAAAATAATTAGTAGTTCATAATTGAAAACTTGATAGCAAGAGGAAAATTTGGTCTTCTGAACCTACACAAGTTAGGCTAGATGTATCTTTCTCATGGGCTTAAAATAGTGAAAATGAAACAAAATTAAGAGAAATAATGAGGAATAACCAAATGCAAATTCATTGACTTGAGCTTCCCCTTAGAAGAGATGGTTGGGACAGTGGGAAAGAAGAGCATACAGAGAAGGTCACTGCTAGAAAGACCCTAGGTCACCCACGCAGCGAGTTACCAGCTCTTCATGATGTATTCACAGCGGAGGACACAGGTGGATCATGTGCAGGCCTAGGTGTGTGTGTCAATAGACAGCACACATATCCAGATGAGTGGTGGAAGCGACAGCTAAATGAAAAATCTGACAAGTTCTGGAGTCACCTTCCTGACAATGTCAGCTCCCACGGGGGCTGAAAAGGCTACAATGGGTACATCCTGCCACCATGAAATTAATTTTGACTAACAAGGAAGAACTGCTTGGTGAGGCAGAAGTGACAGGCACACAGGGAGAAGGTGACACTGTCATCTCACAGTTTGTAGTAATCTAGGAAAGGGAGGCAAGTTAGGAGACCTGGCCATAGAAGCTTCAAAATATTTTATCAGGGATGATCTTTGGAAGAGACACTAAATGACTCTATACATCAGAGTGTGAGAACAAAGACACTAAGTTCAGCTCAGAAAGTGGTAAATTAAGTATATGAACTGTCTTGTATAGTATGTGTATATATTTCATAAGCATATACACAGCTGTTTATGGAATCCCTGATATATAGCTATTTACACTGATGAAATAAGCATGCTGTTATTGAGTGTATGAGATACAACTTATGCATCAGAAAATGATTTTGTGTACTAGCATGATTCTGTGAATTGTAAGAAGTCCAGTGTTTGCTGTATGTCAGTGTAGTGCCAGAGACTCTGAATTTTACAGCATGAGTAGAAAATATGTTCATACACAAAAGATATCTTTATAGTGATTCAGTAAGAACAGATGAACAGGCCCTAACACCTGAAACTCCTAGTATGTCTCTTACCAGATAAAAGTTACTGGACACTGGTCACTGTCCTTCCATTTCTCTGTGATAAAATGCCTTGACAAAAAACAATATAAGGGAAAAGGTTTATTTTTTTTCTCACAACCACATATTATACTCTATCACGGCAGGGCAGTCACAGCAGGAGGAGTATTAAACAGCTGGTCACATCACATTTACAATCAAGAGAAATGAATGCACATGTTTGTTCCTGCTTGAGCTCAGCCCTAATTCTCTATACTCATACAGCTCACCCTCCTGAACCTAGAGCAGTGGTTCTCAACCTTCCTAATGCTGCAACACTTTAATATAGTTCCTCAGGTTGTGCTTACCTCCAACCATAAAATTGTTTTCATTGCTACTTCATAACTGTAATTTTGCTACTGCTATGAAACATAATGTAAATATTTTCGGAGACAGAGGTTTGCCAAAGAGGCCAAAACCCAAAAGTTGAGAACCTCTAGCCTATGGGAATGGTCTGCCACAATAGGCTGGGTCTTTCCACATTAATGAGTTTACTTGAGATAATCCCCACAGACATGCCCATGGGCCAATACAATGTAGACAGTCCCTCACTTTGACTTCCAGGTGATTCTGGCTTGTGTCTAATTGACAGTTAAAACTAACAGCACAGTCATTTAAGAAGTACAACTATAAAAAGAACATATTTTTCAGACTAGTTCGATTTCTTTGAGTTTTTTTAAAGAACTTTGTGTGTGAGTGTATTCTAACTAGCAGGTGCACATTCATGAAGAGTGCAAAGGAGAGTTTGCAGGTGTCATTTGTCTCTCCTTTCATCATGTGGGCTCTGGAATCAGGTTTAGACCATCAGACTTGGAAGCAAGTCCTCTTATCCACTGAACTATCTCATTGGGCCCAAACTAATTATCATTCAGTGGTGTTTGTGTTGGCTGTCCTTTGTAAGCTTTTGATCCTGCTGTCTGTCTGTATGTTCCACAGTGTAACTTCAAACCACAGAACCTGGGCTGCGTTTTTGAGATAATAGATTATCACTCACAGTATTATAGGACAAGGAGGGATGCCAGGTAACTCTGACTTGAGGGTCCTCTTTTTATGCATCTTAGCTGCATAAAATTGGCTCTAAAGGTTTATTGGAAGTCAATACTTAGCATCATTTATTTATTCTCCCCACTCCCAACCAGGGGATCAGATCAGATCAAATAGGACAGATCTTAACCTGGTGAAGAGGAACTACCAGACAGCTAATCTGAACAGTCTCCAGAAAATATCATTTAGAGACAGCCCTTGGGGGACAGAGAAGTTTTCAGAATCAAAATGAAAGTGATGCTTACCATTGTAATGGTTTCTGACCTCTGATCCCCAACGCTTGCAAAGCCAAAACAGTTGGAATAATCATAGCTTGAAAATTGCATAGGCTTCATAGTGAGATACTTGGAACTGATTGTCTTATAGCCCTGGTTCCTAGTCCTATTCAGTTTATGATATAGTTTCATGACATTATAGGCTTATTTCAAATAGGCATATTTCACCTCAAGATTGAGGTATATAAACAGAGAGTGGAGAATTATAACTATCTCGGAATGAAGGTGTGCGCGCGCATGTTGTGTGTGCGTGCATGCGTGCGTGCATATGTGTGTGTGTGTGTGTGTGTGTGACAGAGAGAGAGAGAGAGAGAGAGAGAGAGAGGTGTCCTGCTCTATCTCTTTTCATTTCATTCTCCTGAGACAGAGTCCCTCACTTGAGTGCTCCAATTTCAGCTTGGTTGGCTGGATATAAAAAAAAATATGGATTACATGTCTAAATGTCTAAACTCAGCTTTTACACAACGCTAGAAGTCATATCCTTGTGTTTGCATGGCAAGCACTCTTGCCCACTGAATCATCTTCCCAGTCCTGAATGAATACATTTTCAACAGACATGTGTGGCTCTTCCCTGGGCTGTCACTACTGAGACACTAGAACTCACAAAACTGGAATTTCTCCAGGAGTCTCAGGATGTAAGGAATAAAAGAGCAGGCTTAGTAACAGCCAGAGGAGGACCTTGCTTCTAGTAAAAGACTTCACATAGTTCTGACAATTGATCAGGTCTCCTTGCATGGAATATTGAAGCTAGGACAATTGCAGTCCAATAATGACTTTAACTGCAACTGCTTAGTCATATATGCCTCTGATTTCTATTTACACCCAAGACTCATGTTAGGACTCCGAAGCTACACTTCTGGTGCAGTCAATCTCATCATTCTTCTTCCTAGTGGGGTCACATTATTACTTTCCTTCGTCTACCATTCACTAATAAAAGATATTAAAGAAATAGTGAAATAAAGACATGAATGCTGATTAAGCATTGAATCAAGGACATACAATAGCAAAGTTGACCCTCATAACTCTCTATTTTATTCTTGAAAAAAACTCCTCCATTTCTGTGAACAATATTGCCTGTTAGCCATGATTTTATACAAAGATTTACCAGAAACAAAAGACATATACAAAAAACATTAGAAAACAATAGTAAATTTTCATAAAGACAAAATTGGATTGGATATGGCCTTATTCCAAGAATAACTAAGAGGGAAAAGCACACATTTAAATTTCCAAGGAGAAAGACAAAGAACTCATGAGTCAAGTCTATTGCTTAAGAACACATCATGTTATTAAATACCAAAGCCAGTAAGTTTGTTCAGTTTTACTTCCTCTGCACTCAATCTGAGAAAAGGCTCTTGTCATAGAATAAATATGCATTAATAGTTACTAAAAATGAGGCCATGAACTTGAAGAAGAGTAGGGATGGGTATATGATAAGATATGAAGGGAGGATAGAAAATGAAGAAATGTTGTAATTAAATTGCAATCTTGAAAATAAACACACACCAAAAAATAATAACAGAAAATTTCACAAATTATGTGTAAGTGCATAAGTTAATTAATTTTGTAAATTAAGTAGATTTCTCTAACTAGGAAGTATTTCTTCCTTCCTAGGGATTTCCCTTCCCCAGCATATTAATAACCCTATTAATAACAACATGAAAAATTATTTTATGATTTTAAATTTAACAAAATTAGAGTAAAATGAAAATATTCCTTCACTCACTTTGACTTATGGGACTATGTTGTTCCATAGAATAGTAGCTGTTTTGTTCTCCCTGGGATAAAATATTCCCTCATAGAATTATGCCACAATTCATGTTGTTCTTACAAGAATGATCAGTAAATTGAATTTCTTTTGGTTTCAAGCTATCATGAATTTCCTAGTTATGAACATATGTGTGCAAACTATTTATTATTAGATATCACTGTAGTCTCAGATTGTGCTACCAAAAATATGTCTTAGACTTCCAGGATCACTTTAACACATGTTCAAACTTTCTTTAGGAGACAAACAGTGGATTGGAATAGTGACTTGCTTCTAATGAATGGTACATTCAAATGGATAGATGGTAAGAGTAGAAAATCCTAGCAAAGTTCATCCTAATTAGCTTTCCCCGGTGTTTATCTCTAGGTGTTACTGGCATGTAGCACCAATAGCACAATAAACATTCTATCATAGCATTAACCTAAGATAAACTGTGAAAGTTGTATTAGGAAAATTCCAAGCTATGAATCATTTTATAAAATGACTCTTTAGATGCAACTAGGTCATGAGAGTGAAATGATCAACAAATCATCACAATAAATCAGTAGTGCCCAGGATTCTATCTGAGAGCCAAGTGAATAAATTCTAAATAAAGCCTGCAGTTTAGTTATAGGTCTTGTGCAAATATTAATATCTTAGTTTTGGTATTGCACTGAGATATGGCCACTGGAGGAGCAGTATAAAAGGATTCTATATTAGAAATAAGGGAGGATATATGCAGTAATAAAATCTAAGAGGAGTGACCTCTAAACCTATGAACTGATTGTGACCAAAGAGAACTACTTCTTATCTCCAAAGAGTCTTAAAGCCTTTAGCTAGGAGTGGGTTCATTGGAAGATAAAGTTTCCTCTGTGCATACTTTTCAGTAAAATTTTAGTATAAGGTTATTAATTGGAGATGGAGCTATTTAGAAGATAATTTTGAAGACAGTGTGACAATTAGTAATGAGAGTTTCCATTGTGGACATCCACACATTATTGTTCAGTTACAAATACCCCTCTGATGTTTAGAGAGCTATAATGCTGAGTGTAAAACATTGTTCTACATGCTGCATATATCCATTCTGTTTATCCTGTGATTATGCTGTTGGAGAAATGAATGTCTTGGGAAATATACAACTGTTAAATGGCTGAGCCAGAGCTTGAAACCAAGTGGTTATACTCAAGACCTATTCCCTAATACCCTCTGCATCCTACATCTGAGGAGATCCTTATTTCTCCCTCAGAGCCACACTCTATAGGCAATCTTTATCCTTAGTGGATATTGTTCATACGAGGGCCTCAATTTTCAAATATCACTTTGCCTCAATAGCCTATTGAGAAAGATAATTTTCCCATAATGGATGTGGGCTTTGTATCACAACATTGAGAGACTGTTAAGAGAATAATGAGATAAAGGATAGCCAAATGCTCTATAAATCCTAAAGTACCAACTACTATTAAGATGTAATTTTATTCTAGCAAGGGAGTAACTTTGAGATGCCTAGAGGGAGGGTTAATGTGAGTAAGCAGTTTTCCAAGAATAAACAGAGCTTCAAGAAATGGGACAACCTTTAGACGAAGGGAATGACTAAAGTCTTACGGCATTACAGGATCTTATCTGTTAAAGGAATTCACTCATGAAAAATCTACTGACTGATCTGTTAGGAAAAACTTCTTTGTTTCTTTTAGAATCACAAAAGGCTTCCTATAAATGTAGAGGTTGACTTTTATTTTCTACTACATGTGCTATTAAAAATTATAACTCCTTTATGGGCTATAGGCCGCCAAAAACCTTACATTAGTACCAAGTAATTAAAATATACAACTGAACCTAAATTATCAGAGCTGAGATGAGTTAGACTCAGTGCCTTTTGACTAATTATCAGTGATGCTCAGGAACTGACTAATGAATACACTGCCCAGAGAGTACCACTAACAGCTGACTGTAGTGTCGATCTTGCAGTTTACCACTCAGTGACTGAAATCTGAATATCCACAGGGTTAATAATTTTTGTGATTGCTTTATAAGAGTGTCTAGCCTATCTTTTAGAGGTGTTTTGGAAATAGGTGAAGAGCAAGTGTTTTCATGCCCCCAGGGCTCATGTACTCTGAAACCCTGAGGAAGGGAAGAAGATAATAGCCCATCCTAATTGATGCATATTTTGCGGAAGACAGAGAACATGTCTAAAGATATCTTTGAATCTTCCTCCATGAATAACTACTTCAGAATTTGTAAGAGTGGCTGTTTTATCAATCAGTAAACCAAATGAGTGAATTTTCTTCATTTAGAGGGGCTTTTATTTTTCTTAGTAGCAAGTGCTTATTTATTTCAGTTAACAGGCTCTAACATATTCATTCTCACTTGCAACTACAATTCCCATATCCAAGAAATCACTGAAGCTTATAAACTATCTTCTGAAATACCAGTAAAATATATCCCTTTAAATCTTCCACTAAAGCTACTACCTCCATTAGAATCATTGTCAGTCAGTCATTTATCATTAGCCTTAATCTTTCCACCATCTCCTGATTTGTATTCATACCACTAGGCCACACACCAGTCTAGAACAGTTAATGACTATCGTTCCCTGGAAGGGAATGAAGTATTTGAACAAGGATGGTCTTTTTTCTCTACAGCACAGTGGTATTCATGAAATAATTGATTTGCACAGCATTCCTGAGCTCTCAACTATGCTGAGTTAATTCTTATTTTGTTAATTACTCCTCTAGTTCTTACTAGTCTAGAATAGTCTTATTCCATTTACTCAGTAAGTTAGGACCCAGACTGCAGCATGTCATTCTATTTTCATAATTAGACGTTTTCTCAGCACCCACTATCAACCAATGCGGATTCTTATGCAAGATACTTAAATCCACTTTTCTGTATGTATAGAATGAATTAATGCCTTTCTTTCTTCAGGTTCACAGTATTTGCATCTCAGGTATTTGATGAGTCTTTATTCTATTCATATTTTGTACAATTCCATATCTGGTTATAAAATGCTCAGCAAAGGAACTGTACCCCATGATTAATCACTGAATAGATAGAATGTCCAAGTAGAATCTTCTAAATAGGAGATTCTCTGTAAATGTGCATTGAATCAAAAGGGTTTGAATGAGCAACAAAGGGAAGTAGGGTTATATTCTCTTGATACCATTTCTTATGCTATCATAAGGACTCCTGTGTACATAGAAAACAGAAGAGCTCAATCACCCTAGCAATCTTTAACTTGATAATGAAGTCAACACATTCATTTTGAAGTAAAATTAAAGAAGATAGGATGGATTGCAAATGAAAACATCATGAACCTATTGCCAGGAAACAATATTCTTGACACCAAAACATGACTTTATGGGATTCAGTTGTTTATAACTTTCGAGGACAATTCCTTATTTCATGTTCCAGATAGCATTTCCCTAAATAAAGCTGCGTGAAACAAATGCCATTATGATTTCTAGCATTCATTTCCAGGGAAGTTCCTGTTAGGCTAGAGCCATAACTATGATGGAAAGGATATGGAAAATTCCCGCTGCAGTGATAACTGTGTCTTCATACATCAAGCTAGGGAATTAAAGTAGCATCTACACAGAACAGGAAACTTTCTGAATGGCTAACACAGTCTAGGTGGACTTTAAAACAGGATGGAAAATGGTCAGAAACTGACGATTCCAAGGTCCATACAGGTAGAAGAAAGATATGTCACTGCTATGCCTGTAAGCAGGATATCTATTTTTCCTCTTATAAATAGACATGTTTGGAAGGCAATATGTTTGCAGCTGACTTAGGAAGCATGGCAATGTGAATTCTTAGATAACTGGCTGGGCAAATGGAAATGCTCTAAAACTTCTGGCAGCAACTAGACCATTCTTTATCTTCATAATTAACCTCAATTGCATGCCTTTAATACAAACACTGAGGAATCAGAGGCAGGCAGATCTCTGTGAGTTTGAGGCCAGTCTGGTCTACAAAGTTGCCAGGGAAACCCTGTCTCAAAAAAACCAAAAGAGAAAAAAGAAATCATAAAAAAGCAAATTTTCTGAAAAGCTCTCAAGTAAGTCCTTGGTTATCCCTGTCTCTTACTATATCTTTCATTCATATAGTCACTATTTTTCCTAGGCTACATTCACTTTCTGTTTTCAGTATTAACTTCCTTCAACCCTTCAACCCTGTAACATCATTGCAATATTTTAAAGTCCCCATAGACTAGCCCTTTCTTGATTTAAAGACCCTTACACATTATTTTTGCTTGTAGAAGAAAACTCAAACTAAGGCAGAGCACCTAAGTAAAAGATAAAAACTTTCTCTTTCATCACCCTTTGTCTTCTTTCATTGTTTCTATGCCTAAAGATCTTTTAAATTCCATAAATAGTGACCTAATTGTGTTTCTCAGATACTTCCCATTTTACTTGCCTCCCAAAAGACTTACTGTGATAGCTACACTCAGAATGGCAGTGACAAAGAGCAACTTAAATATGAATTACAGCATGCCATTCCTTTGCCTAGATCTCACTCTTTCCCATTTATGTCGCTGTAAACTAAAGTTCTTACTGAGGTCTAAAGATCTACAAGAACTTGACATTGTCTACCACTGAAACTTAATCTGTCATCACTCAAATGCCAGTTTTGTTTGTTTTTAAGGATGATTAGTATGTTTGTTCAGGGCCTTAGTTGATGCTGTTAAATTTGTTTGGTAGGTTCTTCCGCCAACACCATCTTGATGTCTTGCCATTATGTCTTGGCTCTGCTTTGAAGACTTCCTTTTTCACAGAGATCTTTGATAGCTCCATTATTCCAGTCATAGAATACATATTTTACTTATTGTATATATCCATACTATCAGAATATATGACTAATTCAGCAAATGACTTTGCTTTGTTTGCACTGATATATAGTAAATATGAAATTCTACTATACAAAATGTGCTCAATAGTTTTTCTCAAGGGAAAATGCCTTTTTATCTTCAATTTTTCTAAGGTTTTTCATGCTACTATTCCTTCTCAGTCGTACACACACACACCTGTGTGTGTGTGTGTGTGTGTGTGTGTCTGTTTGTGTATATGTGTGTGTTTTCACCCTTGTGCTGTTTCCAGCTTGATGTTTCCCTTTAAGCATCTGCTTCAGCCTGACGTCCTTGGAGAGAGATGATAGCTTTATATCTCTTTGGACAAATAGTAAACACTCAGTCGCTTTTGTAAAATTGGGCATAGCAATTTGTAGATTTCTTTAATCAGGGATCAAATTGTTTTAAACACCTATTGACTGAGCAATTCTGTGGCCATCACCTCTTCTTCTCTTTTGGAAAAGAAAGTAAAATAATAAAGGAGAAGAGAAAAAAATATGCAATAAGTTTGTAGTCAGTCCCACCCTGTGACCAATAGTTTAAATCTTCCATGGTAACCCAAAATAGGGTCCTTATGTGGAAAGGTTAGAGAGACAAACGCTTTTGAGAATTTCTTAATAAGGCAAGCATTATTTTTAATGGCATTGATTATGTATGAACTCCTCCAAACAAAATTTTCCTGAGAAACCTTCATGACTTTTGTTAGAAATAGCCTTGTCTTGGCTCTGGAGCAAAATGAAGTTTCGCTGTTGAAAGCACAGTGGTATACAAACAATGTGTTTAGAATCAGCTTCCTCACTTCAAATAAGTATGGGAGGGTAGTGGAAGAGCTCCTTTCAACCTGGTTCAAGAAGACCTTTTGAAAGAGTCTCCTGGGCCATTGAATGCCATACTATTTGTGCTCTGGATTCTAATGTCCATATGAGAGTTGCCAGATAGAACAGTTGTATTGTGGAGAAATGACCAAAGAAATTTTGAAAGCATGGACAGGATCACAAGCAAGGCAGGAACCTAAAGTTAGGAACTGATGCAGAGGCCAGGGAGGAGTGTTGTTTATTGGCTTGATCATATTACTTTCTTATACACCCAGAACCATAAACACAGGGGTATCACTGAGCTAGACCCTTCCACATCAATCATCACCCAAGAAAATGAACCATAGGTTTACTATCTACAGGTTAACCTGGTGGGAGAATAGAGGTTCTCTCTTCAAGTTGACATAAAATGAGCTAGCACACTTGGGGACAGAACATCTCCTTAGCTTCCTTAGCATCCAGAAACCTTAGGTACCACTGCTTTTATTTCCTACATTCCTCAAAATTACTATTCTGTGGAACCAAAAAACTCCTGATTTTGTCTAAACTGATGCTTTTTACTGACTTTTTGTTAGAACTTAAGAGATAAGACATGAGCAAATTGCGAACATTACAAATTAGTCTATCTTTATTTTGATGTTATACCTAAATTTGATAGTATGATAAATCAAGAACAACCAATTGGCAGTGTACTCACCAAGGAAGGACCCTCACATCAGAAAACACCAACTCTTGCGCTCAGGCTTTTCCTATTTCCAAAACTGAGCAATATATCAGCAAATTGTGAGACTGATTTTGTTAGTATTGAGATACCATGAAATATAAATAATGCTGAGGAGGGTGTCTGGAAGTCATAAACATCAGATAGTTACGGAGCAACAATAATAGCAACAGCAACAAAATATAACTGTCAGGGAGTGGTAACTGGTTTTACCTGTATAAATGGTAATTCCAGGGATATAGTCATTAATTAAGAAAGTCTTAGCAAGTAATTTGCCTTCAGGAAAGTAGTTGAAAATCCTCCTCATGCATGTTGCTGTCTCAGTTCAAATACACCTAGGAAAGTAATCTTTCAAAATATTTAGATTTGGATTTGGTAGTGAGGACCAGTAGAATGGAAGGTTTTCAAGGGAAAGGAAAATGTTTCCTAAAGAAACATTGCTTTAAAAGCCACAGGCTGCCATGTTTCATCCTTAGAAAACAAATGCTAATTTTGTGTTTAAACTGCCAGTTCACTGGGAAGCGATCTGAATCCCTGGTACCCCAGAGAGATTTTTTTTAGCCTTTACATATTCCAAGCCAACTTAAAATACTGTGCAATTGCCAAACCTCATATTTAAAATATGTGCTTATCATTCAACTCAGGGTAACATCAGCACACTGGAAACTGCATCCTAATTAATAAATCACAGACTTAACCACTGAAACATCACTCACACATATGAGATGGCAACAGTGAGAACCGTTAAAAATACTAACATGCTGTCACTCTTATAGGAAATGTGAAAATAGGCCTTTTCGGGTTTATTGGCCTACATTATTTATCAATGTTTGGCTTTAATATATGGATTTACTCAACACTGAATGAATATAATATTTCTCCTAGAACAGACAGCATTAGTTTGTATCTCAGACAAACTGTCAATAGGATAACAAGCCCACGAGGGGGCATGCAATCAATGATTTGCACCTAGTGGTTTCTTGCCTTGGGTTGTTTTAGGAAAATATTGCTTTTTCACTTTCATTCTTGCTCATAAGCACAAAACAAGCAAACAGATATAACGGGGGAGGGGGAAAGCAACCTTTATTCCAGCTTGATATGATTTCAAAAAGCAAGCTGCAACTTCTACAGATATATTAGAAGCTGGTAGGCACTCTCGTTCCAACATACAGACAACAACAATGGGGAGAAAAGTGCAAAACAACATTAAATTAAAGAAAAATTGAAGAATGAAATGATTGGTGTACAAAGAAAGAAACTCTTAGGGAAATAGGAAGCACACAAAGCTTCTTGGTAGTTACAGTGTAAGTAGAAGACAACAAAGGCTTTCTGTGGTTCCTACTTCTCTGTCCTCATGGTCCTCACTTCTTGCCACACCTCTAGGCTGGGATATATGTCCATGTTCACATAATACTTGTCCACAACTCATTCACCTGTATTAGTTTTCCTCAGAGAGCTCATGCTTTTGTTGTTGCAGCCTAACTACCAAACCTGGGCATCCCAAGCAGATTTGGAAGTTTATCTTGGTGATTGATACTCATGCCACCTTTCTTGTATGTACTGGTATCCCTTACATGAAACCATACCCTTGTACCCGAGATGGCTCCGAAATTCATCACTCTCCAGCCTAATTCCATTACTCCAATAACCTGCTTACGTCTCTCAAACAGGTTTTCTGATAAGATTTATCTTTTCCTCTGTTGCTTGAAGAAATTCAGGCATATGCATGAAGAAAAAAGTCAGAGAGATTATTGTCTACTTGAAGCAGCCACAGTTTAGAATACATTTTGTAGTTACATTAAAAAAAACTGTGGCTGTCCTACATTCTTCTACTTGATACTACTGATCTATGTATCTGGGATGACAGCAGAGATTGTAGATTTTGTAGTTAAGCAGCCTTAAACTCCCCACAACGCACTCCCAGGAGATATATCAAACAAACAAGAGTGGAAGATAACACTAAGCAACTACACAACACATTACTTCTAATCTTGGGCAATTGATGCAGTCAAATAGAGAACTATGTAATACTAAGTGTCACCTGCATACCTTTTGGAATACAATCAGCAGTGGCAGAAGCCACTTCTCAATTGATTATACTAGAGGGCAAGAAGAACTGGGGAGAAATCCTGTTTCACAGATTTAGGGTTGAAGACAGTGATTAATTAAGAATGATTTCCTTAAATTTGCCTAGATATATACAAGTTTACTTGATCAATCTGCCTTTGCTTTGACATAAATGTGTTTTTCCCCTACTGAATCACTTTCAACTTGACTTTGATCATTAAAAGATTGACGAAAACCACAGTCAGAAGTGGCAAAACTGGGTGTAGAGACCAGCTTCATAATCTTCCCAGGTTATAAAGACAAACGGGACTGAGTTAAGGAAATAGGCATCTGTTGTACAAAAGCCAAAAATGAGGGGCACAAAAAATAGAGTTTGCCTAGCATCTAGATGAAATCCTTCAAAAAGCTTGCAAATAAGCAAGTCATAATAATCCAGAAGACCAGAGCAGACTCCAGAAAAAAAAATCAGCCCTGTTTAACATTCAAAATTTGCCCTCTTAATTTTTTGTGAGTGCCCTATAAATAATTAATCCATTCAGCATAAGATTGCTTCACAATGGATAAAAAGTAGTTGAAACCGTTTCTACCAACAACTAATACCTAGAAAAGGATAAAGCCTGGGTGTAGACTAGCAGGACTTAGAGGGTCAGTTCTAGAACATGTTATGTTGCAAAAATGATGGCTACCCATCCCATGTCAGATATAAGTCACTACTTACAAATTGAAAAGTGTATTGGCCCTTTACTCACCCAAAACAGGACATTGATGATAGACGAAAGAAATGATTCTACTCAAATATAGCTTAGTGAGCCACTCAGTTCATTGATAAGAATAAAGGTGAAAGGTTACTCGACAGCAGTATAGATAGTTCAAAGGAAGCAGCATCACTGAAAATCCCACCCCAGAATGGGTGATGACTCAGGAAACCTACCTCCCTAGAACTGCATGGGTTAATTTTAGGCAGCTCAGCTAGCTGGAGATTCTCCATGAATAACAGAAACAGTACAGGCATGGGAGAGGCAGTATTTATTGCCCAGTGTGCTGAGTGTGATAGAGCTGTGTTCACAGGAGGATTAAGAAAGAGGTTGATTCAACATAGACTTTGGGACTGATACAGGGATTTAGTGGGTTGGCTGAGTCCCATGGTGAAACATGATTTTTATATGATAGAACAGTCAGTCTTTAGCAGATCAGAATGACTTAAACCAGCATGACTATCAAGTTTATGTGGTGTTAAAGCAAACAAAAAGAGAGGTGAGAATTTAAAGACAAAGGGCAAAACAGATATAATTTTGATGCTTAGTCTCTTGGAAAAAACAAATAACAGAAAGTCAAATGCTGTGCTCGTGAGTCTGTGAATGATTTGAGGCCTGGACACAGGTCACAAAAAGACATAAATGATAAAACAACACAAATGAAAAACATGTTACACTTGTCCTTGGGATAGAAAGCATGTTTGGTATGCTGTTTACTTTGGAGGTGGGAATTATTCATGCAACCTTGGGCCCTACTAGCCAAAGCTATCTAAGGCTGATAGAATACAAGGGCCATGGTATTAGCTTAGAATCTGTCAGAAACAGGGAGCAATTTAAAATAAATCAGTACTCTTTCAAAGTAAATGAATTTTGTATACTATAAATTTAATGTCATATTTCAAAATGTTTTATTAATTTATAAAATTTAATAAGCTTCGTTTGTGCAGTTAATAGTGAATATAATGTGCTGATACAGTAGTATGTGTTTGTTACATTTAAATAAATTGAAAATATCAAATAAAAAAAAAGAAACAGGGAGCAGGATCAAGCTAAAAGCATGACAAGCAAAACCATGTCCCTTTACTGCCTTGAACCTGAATCAGGATGAACAACTTAAACTAGTCACACTAAGACTATCAGGGGTGAGGAGATATCTAGTGGCCCCAGGAAGCAGTAGCACCCCAGAAAAGAAAGGAAGATAGCTCATTGAAGATGCCTGTGGTCTATGGATTAGATGTGAAATTGTTTCCTATCCATGCCACTGTACCCAATATCATTCTGTTGACAAAAAAAAAACTGATTGAGGTGTTCCCAAGTTACTTTTTGCATTAGATCTTACATTTTCTTTCAAATATTCCCTTGGCCACCTAGGAAAAACTAGTATTTACATGGACTGGATGGTGACTGGCCTTCAGAGATCTTGCCTAACCTGTATGTAAAGGTTTCATTACAAATTATAAACCATCAAGTATCTTACATATTTGGAAAAAAAACTATGGGATCATGAAAGATAGTAGTTATAGCTTTTTAAACAAAGGTAACCTGCATAATTTAGGAATAGGCATTCTAAGAACTATGAGGATGTTGGATAAAAATCACAGAACTAGGGTGAGCTACCTCCCTGTGTGGTATTGGCCTGGAAAGACTCTGTAATTCCATAACCCTAAAGGTTATTGTCATTACTGATGGTTGTAAGGAAGAATGATAGTGCGAGTCCCCTTTTCATGAAAACAAGCATACTTTATCTATAGGCAGGACATGGAGAAATCAGTCTGTGGCTGGGTCAGTATGCTGCATAGATGGTAAGTCACAACTGGTATTGCCAGCCAATGCAAATGGAAACCTGTAGACTCTGGTGAAGAGGTAGAGTAGGTATGAATTGCCTGGCAGACATCTTCTAAACATTTCTAACCCTGCACATAGATTATTGCTGATATCTGCCTGTTGGTCCTAAAAGAAACGTCTAACTGGCAGGATGCCTACTGTGGAGATTTGTAACTGGTCAAACTCCTGAAATAATGACTAGATGGAGGAAAATAATCAAACACCTATAGCGCTTCTTCCAAGGACCAGGGAACAATGAAGAAAAATGTACAAAGAATGTAAAAGCCAGAAGAGGGAATCTCATAAAACCTGGGTAGCCTCATGCTTCCTCCCCAGCGTTAGTGGTTTTAAAACACTAACATTTCCTGGGGAAAGAGGATTCTCCAACCAGTTAAGCTATTTGCAGATCAATCAGAGACTTCTAGATAAGTTTCTGTGAATTGTCACCCATCCTGAGGTGGACTATTTGATGATGCAGCTGACTCTGGGTCATTTATGTTCCTGTAAGTAACCCCTCAATCAGGTTACTGTAAGGAACCCCAAAAAATTCACTGGCTCACTGAACTTGACTTGATTGGAAGAGTTTCTTAGGTCTTGTCATCATTGCCCTAACTGAAGTGAATACTTAATGTTGTCATGTCTTCCCAGGAAAAGCCACACAACACAACCTATGACCTATGTTTTTTAATTAGTCTAATTTAATTTAAGAGGATGTATTTTATTTTAATTAATGGAGGAAATATTTATTCTAATTTCCTGACCATGTAGTTATTGTGTTACTATGTGCTCATACTAAAAAGGCTTGCTGCTGAGAACACTAAGGTGTTTAGATAGCACACGTTGATAGAATTGAAGATTTGGGGCTGTTATCATAGAGTGTTCATCAAGTTTCAGTTGTTGCTAAGAAATTTGTACACATTATTGTTCATCCTCATTAATGTACCTTAAGGTGCTTTCATTTATGGTGCTGTTATATTGGTCATCTGCTTTAAATATCTATTGACTTAAATATCTGACAGCTTTCCTTACTTGTATATTTGTACTGGAACCCTTCCAGATGCCAATCACTACTTGGGGTTCTGCTCAAATACAAATAATATGAGGTAATAATACATGCTAAGGACAACATTACAAAATACAACAGTACTGAAACGTGTTTGAGCTGTCAGATCAGTGGTCAGGAAGAGTCTTTGGGAAGGTGAGATGCACCAAAAGGCAGATAAAACCTAAATAATAGGATGATAAACCCATGCAACAGAGAGGGTACTTTCTGAGAATGACCAACAGTAGATAAGCAACCCTAAAGTTAAAACGTTATAGATGCTGAGGCCTCCACATATTGCAAATTGGGTATAATTTAAAATATTTTTGCTACTTATGACTAAATCTATAAAAGGCAGCAACATCACCACAGTTTAAAAACAGCTCATCCCCAGATGCTAAAGTACATAATAATTACCATTTCTTCAATGCCTATGATTTGTCAAGTCACTTAATATAAGCTTCTTCTCTGAGACTGTGAAATCCACTTCCCAGCTCTACTCAACTATTATCACTTCACACATGATAGATCACAAATAATAATCCAGATGTCTTGTAGCTTATACCATATATAAATTATATTTCATTCATACTATGGAATAGTACTCAGCAAAAATTAGCAAATTATTCATTCATACAACCTCAATGATTCTCCAGTGAATTATGCTGAATGGAGAAACCAAGACAAAATAAGTGACTGAAACCAACTTATACCCCAAGCAATTTAAAGAAACTTGAAGCATGCAAATGCCTAGGCCTGATTTATATTTACTTTAGTCTCTGTATTCATTTAAATAAATAGGAGATATACAAAAATAAATAAAATAAAGTTATTATCAAGAAGCAAAGCAATTCACAGAATAACAGTAAAAATTATTTACATGTTGGAATTATAATATGGGCTTCAAAATTCCTACAATCAATTTGTTAAGCAATCTCGTCCAAAATAGGTCATGACTAAACAAATGAGAAATTTTAGTGTAGAAATGAAAATTATAATAGGGAACAAGAAATTGTAAAAATACAGAAAATATGATAATAAAGATGAATTCTTCTGTTGAACTCATTAATAGATTCCATCAAGTTGAAAGAATTAAGGAACTTGATCATGTATGTTATTACAACTCAAACACAAATAGAAAATAATGAAAACGAAGAATTGGGGAACATAGTATTAGTTATGAATTATAATTGGTATTGAATTGCCAGCACATATATGTTCACTCACACAATCTGAACTCTGGCAATCTTCAGCTGTGAGTCTCTCCTTCCTCAAATAGATGATGCGAAGTTTTAATTGCATACATATCAAGCAATGTTTCCTCTGTAGACTGGTAGAGGTCTAGGCTTCCTGCATTTTCCTCTCCTTTTCAAAGTTATGGCCTCAAAGTTGTAGTTTCGTAGTTTCTCTGGCCTTGATAATCTTTTGTCTCTAATTCTTTAACTCATTGAACAAATGGGACTCTATCAGGGTTCCTATCACTTTTAGGAACCCTGTCATCTGTCATCTCTCAAGTATACTGTCATCTCCCAAGTTTTACAATCTTTGTTACCAACTGTCTAATATTTCAAAATGATTGCTTGCTTGTTTTCTCTGGCCTCCTCTTGGTGCTGATAAGTCAACTCTAATCCTCATTATTCCAAATTTTCCAGAGTTATGTCACATATTTTGGCTGGGGTTTAATGTCACACTCAGACCAAGGGCATTAGAAGAGAAATCAGGAGTCCTGGGAGGTAGGCATTGCTTCTACTTCCTCCCATCTCTGTCAACATGAGCAAGTGTGATGTCCTCCTGACATCTCTGTTTCCTTATCTGGAGATTCATAGTAGTACAATTAATTGTTTCTAGATGCGCCTTCAACATTCTGAATCTAGGGGCAGAGAACCAAACACAAGCCTCCACTTTTGTTTGGTTTTTTTTGTTTGTTTGTTTCTTTGGTTTGTTTTTGTTTTTGTTTAACCTGAGAAATTATTTTACCCTTCTTTTGACAGACCAAAATAATGACTACATTGCCAACCTGTTCTGCCGCTGCTATAGCTCCTTCTCATACAGATAGAAATTATACACAATCAACTCAGATATAATGGAGTTCTCCATCTCTTTTTTTTTTTTTTTTTTTGGTTTTTCTAGACAGGGTTTCTCTGTGGCTTTGGAGGCTGTCCTGGAACTCGCTTGGTAGTCCAGGCTGGTCTCGAACTCACAGAGATCCGCCTGCCTCTGCCACCCGAGTACTGGGATTAAAGGTGGGTGCCACCAACGCCCGGCTTCTCCATCTCTTTTATGAACCATGACAAATATTTAGGGAACGGTTGGCTTACGGTGAACACCAAGCATTTCACAACAGAATTAACAAGGATCATCTCCAAATCCTTCTAGTACCTTCCTTATCCTCCTCAAACCTCAAAACACCAATGAAATATCTCTGTCTGTCTGTCTCTGTCTCTGCCTCTGTCTCTCCCTCCCTCCCTCCCTTCCCCTCTCTCCCTCCCCCTCCTTCTCCTTCTCCCTCTCTCCCTCCCTCTCCCTCTGCCTCTCTCCCTCTTTCCTTCCCTCCCTTCCTCTCTCTCTATCTGGAGCATATTTACTTAGAGGAACATTAAAATTTTAGCAAGAGTACTCAATATAAGATAAGGCTACAAATAAAATCCACAGTATTAATAACCTTTCTTCTGCATTCAGATTTCTGATAATCAGATAATTGGAGATTGAAAGACTCCACTCTGTCTTTCTAAAATATAAAAAAGCATTCAAATGCTTTCTGTTGACCCTCAGAGGAGCAGAAGCCTGAGAAGAAACGATATCTAATGTGGGCTGTTTTTAGATTGCATTTCCTGGCGCCTTGGCTAACTATAACGTTTTTAGATTTGTCTCCCTTTTTGTGCCTCTGCTGCAGTGCATATGAGTTCTTGCCTGCCGCCATCCCATCCTGGGAGCTGCAGGCCAGTTACTGAGGCAATATTTTAAATAGAATTTCCATGACAAAATTGTTTCTAATGTGGTATTAATGGAAGATGTGTTTGACTTTTTCTTTATTATCTGTTAATGGGAAAAATGCAAAACATTTGCTAGAGAAGAACTTCAGAGTTAATTTTTGCCTTATTCTTATCACTTTCTAAAATTAAAGTGAGTTGTTGGGGGTGTAGCATTCCTGTTCCTAAGGGACAAAGCATGCTCAACCGTATTTTACACAATAATAGTGATGTTTTTTCTAGTTAAGCCTGTGTTGCCCAAGCACAAAATTTAATTAATAGTTCTTCTTTTCTTTCCCAGGTCATTCCCACTGAATTCACTTTAACTGACTGTAAAAACATAGACAAATCTCAAAGGAATGTCTTTTCCAATGTTAGACACACAGAGATGTATTACAGGGTGAGATGAAGGAATGAATGGAAGCCCATGGATGTGCATGAATGGCTGTGAATTTCACCTAGAATGAGTCACTGGGGAATGATGTGTTATTACACCATTAGCTTTCTACTACCGTGCCACCCCACCAGTGGCTAAATCTGAGATTCTTTACACAGGAAATGCTCCTACTTTAGTAGACTGGAATGAATGAAAGAAGCTGAGATACTCCAGATACTTCAGCAGGAATCAAGAGACACCAGAGAATCCTTAAGGACAAAAACTGACAAGATATTTTCCCCCTCTGCAATCTAAGAAAATCTGTAGTCAAGATGATTTGTATAAACAAAGTGAGGGGGCTGGAGAGATGGCTCAGTCGTTAAAGGCTAGGCTCACAACCAAAAATCTAAACAAAATAAGGTAGGGATTAGGCATGCTCTATCCTTTGTCTGTATCCTCAAGGTTAGTCGAGGTTTACATACTTGTTCTGAAAGCCATTGTGTGTTCTTCATTTTCTAAAACAATGTATTTCATTTTAGTATATTCCATTTAATATGTAAAAATGGTTTTTAAAGAAGCTTATACTTTGAGAGAGCAGTAGAAAAAAGCAAAAAACAAAAACCTTTTAAATGGCAAGTTCTACATGAATAAACCCCAGGTTCACTGCAATCTGAGAATGCAACACTTATGAGAATGTTAATAACAGAGATGATGATATGCCATTGAGTACAGATTCCACCCCTGGTTACTTCGCAAATACTTTACTTGTTTAATTAAATCCTCACAGAAATCCACTGGGTTAGCAGCTGGTATTAATTCATTTGTCCAAGAAGTTCATTTACTTAGTCTAGGCTGAAAAAAAGAAACAATGCATTTTTCAGATGGGATTTGAACCTGGAACTTACTGATCAAGAAGTCCTGATATGAGAGACTGGTCCTTTGACAGTTTGGGTTCTGAAAGTCAGAACAGACCAGTCCCATTCTTCTCACCTGCACCTTGATTTCATATAAGGTAAGTACTTCTTGTAGAGAGAAAGTTACTACTGTATTTATATGCATGTTCTTCCTTATGGACAGCCAACAGATTGTAAGGTTTTCCAAAGCATCATCCCTGAAAACACATCTCTGAAGTTAAGATTTGGCATTTAGAATTTCTGGGTCAATTATACAATCTTTCAAATTTCCCTGTCAGAAAGTTCCTTTTATTGCTATAGCTCTTGAGTATAAATTAATTCAGTAACTGTCTGCAGTAAATTACACTACATTCTTTGTCATTCCTGGCTGCTTAATTTTAATGGTTATAGGAAAGAAATTCTATACCTTTGGTGACATATCCTCAATTATAGCCTGAAAAGGCCTTTACCTGGTGTTCTTTGAGGTAGATAATTTAACTCAGATTCTAGGTGTAGTATGTCTCAGAAAATATTCAACATGATCTCACCCTGTATGCAAAGTTTATTAAAAATGCCAGTCTACAAGGGGTTTCCATTATCCTCCTGGTGCCACCAGTGGCCTTGGCTACTTCTCTTCTTGCTCATTCTCTACCCTTGAATATTTATGCTTCTTTTGCTTATTGATTTTAAGAAAAGGATATGGAAATTGATTGGCAGCATAGACAAAGAGCTGATGGGAGAATTTAGCTCAATAATGAGGACACAACTGTACCTAGAATGACTTATGCATATAGGTGCTAAGAGTCATTCCATACTCCCAATTCTCAATAGTGTCGATGTCAGCAGACAGGGAAAAACTTCCTCTACCCTAAGGGAAGACTTAAGGTGTTCATCATTCTCAGGCTAACTGGACATGATATGACCAGCTACTAATGTTAAGACAGAGGGCTCAGGACTCAATGAAGGGGTGTCTGGTATTTAACAGCTTATAGTCTGGACTGGCAGACTTAGAATAGAGCTGATACAGACTGATGTATTCAGGAGTCATTGTTTGGTATAAAGTGATCGTTTCTGCCACGGAAAACCTAACTGTTTGGTTACTACTTCCTGTCCCCACTCATCCTTTTCCCATAGGTTCTTGAGATACAGTTAACAAATTTTCTTTTTAATGAAATTCTTTTTGTTGTTGTCTTCTTTAAAATGTTATTATACAGAGCCTGGAGAGATGGCTCAACTCACTAGCTGCTCTTCCAGAGGATCTCTGCTTGAACCCTAATACCAGGGGATCTATCACCTCCTTCTGACCATAGCTGGCACTACACACAAATGGTGAACACACATACATGCAGACAAAGCAGTTATACACATTCAACCAGAATAAATAAAGTTTTAATAATTTTATTATTCAGTAATACAAAAGGCAATTTTTATGTAAGAGTATACTGTAGTATTCCCTCTTATAACTTTCTAACTGCTCTCTTCTTGTGTCATTAGTTCTGTTTGCTTCCAATTGCATATCATAAGAAAATACATTTTATGGATCTGTAATATCTTAAACTAACAAATAAAACCAGACTTGTGATAGTTAACCTTTTCATCCAACTTCATTAGTTTAATACAATTATCTCTATTTTCACCTATTTTTCTGCAAAGTAGAGGAACTTCATTCTTCTATGTTGATGAAAACAATTATACTCTGTATATAAACCACATTTTGTACCTACTGGACACCTAAGTTGAATCTATAAATCAGCTATTGTGAATACTGTTATGTTATGATAAGCATTGTGTTGTGTTGACTTGGAGTGGCATAGCCTAGCTCATTTTTAGTTTAATTATTTTAAATAACATTTTATTTGTTTGCATATGTATTTGATTTATGGGCTCTTCTAATTTTTCCTAACTATCATTGAGAGCAGGTTTAATATGTGATTTGATTCTGTATTACTTACATATTTATTTTCATTAAAATATAGTTACATCATTTCACTGTTTCCCTTTGCTTCCTCCAACCCCTGCCATGGCCCCCCACTTCATTTCAAACTGATGGCCTCTCTTTGAATATTATTATTTTACCACACACATGTATGTGTACACACATAAATATATAATTCAACCTGCTAAATCTGTATAGTGTTACAGATATAGTATAGTTAAAGAGCTCATACCTTCATTTTTATTTCCATAGTGATGATAGGACTAGTCTGTGGTCCCACATACAATGTTATTTATTTGTTTTCTTGATAATTTTCATTCTGACTGGGATAAAATGGATTATTGGCATAGTTTTTATTTACATTTCTCTGATTCTTAGTGATGCTGAACAATTTTCATATAATTATTGTGGTATTTTGTTTGTGGTTTAACAAATGAAGCTTGCCTGAAGATCAAAGTGCAGAGCTAGTCACTAGTAAGCCATAGAGGTCAAGCAGTGGTGGCCCACACCTTTAATCCCAATACTCAGGAGGTAGAGGCAGGTGGATCTCTGTGAGTTCAAGGCCACCCTTGGCTCCAGGAAATTGATCCAGTCTAAAAGAGAAATAGAGTCAGGTGGTGGTGGCTTACTTCTTTAATTCCAGCACTAAGGAGGTGGAGACAGGAGTGATATGGCTGGGAGAAGAGAGGTATATAAAGTGGGAAGATACAGGAGCTCATTGCCTTTAGTCTGAGGAGTTCATAGGACGGGATCAAACATTTGCTTGGAGAATTTGGAAGAGGTAAGAACTAGTGGATGGCTACTCTGGTTTTCTGATCTTTCAGCATTTACCCTATATCTGACTCGGTGATTCTATTATTAAGACCGATTAGAATTCGAGCTATAATTTATTTGTACTTCATAATATGGGAACTGCTGCTCATTTCATTATGCCTCATACTGATTAGCTTTTTTGCCTTGGGTTTTTTAAGATTTTTTTTTATATATTTTAAATATTAATCGCTTGTCGGATTAGGGCTGGCAAATATTTTCTCTCCTTCACTAGCCTGTGTCTTAACTTGATTACTCTCTTTGCCATTCAATTTCATGATGTCTGATTTGCTGATTTTTTGCACTGTCTCCTAAGTGACTAGAGTTCTATTGAGATACTTGCCTATGTCAATATCTTACATTAAGTTTCTTAACACATTTAAGTTTTATGTTCATACATTGTGAAAAATAGAAATTTGTTTCATTTTTCTACATGGGATATCCAGTTTTACTATCATTCTTTGTTGAAGATGTTATCATTTCTCTAGTATGTGTGTGGGGGGTTTGGCATCTTTATTAAAAATCAGATAGCTGAGCTGGGCATAGTGGCTCATAACTTTAATCTCAGTATGTGGGAGGTAGAAGCAGTTGGTCTCTTTGAGTTCAAAGCCAGCCTGGGCTACATAGTGACACTCTTTCTCAAAACAACATGAACAATTTCAGATGGCTAAATGTTATAACTGCAGAGGTTTATTTCTTGATCTTCTGTTTTAGTTCATTGAACTTCTTGTCTGAGTTTATACAAATGCCTTGTTATTTTTATTACTATTACTTAGAAATTGCTATCTCCAGCCTTCTTCTTTAGCTATATCCTATTTTTTATACTTCTATATAAATTTGAAGTTTGTTTTCTCTATTTCTGGGAAGAGTGATATTGAGATTTGGATGAGGATTGCTGTTTTATAAACTATGACTCTAGTCACTTGAGCATACTGAGTAAGGGTGAGGTATAACTTATAAAGTAGTAACAACCCAGCAGAAGGAGTCATATAGGGTGCTTAAGTTGTCTCATAGAGCTATTATTTCCTCATTAAATTTCTACCCTATTGTTAAATAGTCTTGGGACGGATCCACCTCTCATCTCTTCCATTTGTGTTGCCAATGTGCTACAATTCCAGGAAATTCTTCAACAATAAAAAGTCATAATCCTTCTTTCTATATTAGGAACATTTGACTTTTCCTTCTCACTGTCTCAGGGACAGTTCTCTCACTGTGTGCTATCTGATGACTTAATGCTGGGATGCCTCAAACATATATAATACATGGTAGGAGTTGATCAATTGTAAAATAGTGTCAAGTGTACAAAAGCATGCTTATAAAATATTACTTGACAAATTCTAGTGCTGAAGAGAGCGCACACTTTACTATAAGACACAAAGAAATCAAACCACAAACGAACTGAAAGCTTCCTGTCTGCTGGCTAGTGTTTGGAGTACCGTAATATATTATGCTGGTTGTCAAGAATGGAAGTAATCAACGGTCTCGCCTAGCTATGGACCTTGTATGCTTTAATACCAGCTGTTGAACAAGAGCAGCCTACCAGTGAGATACTGGTATGGCAACTATGAGGGTAACACTGCTTTCTGATGGGATGTGTGACTTGTTCCACAAGAGCGAATTCAGACCTTTAGGTGAATCTGGTTAAGAAGCAGTCGATGGAGAGATCACAGGTCCCAAGGGAAAACTTATTACTGTTGATTTATAAAAATTTAATTGGATTTGGAGTCAAATTTATTGAAATACTTATGTTTATATGCTTAGTCTAATGCCCTTGTTTTTGGTCATAGAATGTTCTTTGTGTAGCAAGTAATAATCACTTCTCAGACACCTACCTGGTCAAAGTGTTAAGACTAAGTGCCTGATGAGTGCTTAGCTACAAAAGGGACAGCAACATCACCTCCTCCAAGGACAAGGAAATATGGGACAGAAAGATTGAGAGAATCAGAAACTGATTTCTCTGCTGGATACAACATAGCCAATAGAATCATGATAACAGAAGGGCTATGGCTAATTGCAAAACATATATACACATAAAATAATATAAAGGGAAGAGAGGATGAGCTGGAAAGGAAAAGGAGGGCATCAGGGCAAGAGAAGGTGAAGTTGATCACAAGATACCCTATGTGTGTATGATACTGCTAATCCTTAAACTAAATTTAGAAAGTATTACATTATACAGAATATATGTCTCCATGTCTCCACATTCATAGTGTAACATTATGAAGCAGTGTCAGCCTGATTTTCTTTCCTACCACTGCTTTGCTTTGCCCATAAACAGAATTAACTAGTAAGGTTAATCTCTGAGCATAAATTTGAAGTTGGAAAAATTAGTTCTTTTATCTCAATCTTCTAAAGTAGGAAAGGAAGTTTGTCTTCTGTTCATATTCTAGACTTCTACTTCTGGATCCTAAGCCAAATATGGGTCAAGAAAGAACACAGTCAAGCACGACTGGGCAGACAGACCTAGGTCTCTGATGACAGAAGCTTGTCTTTGGAAGGAACAGGCAAGTACAAAGTTTAGCCTTGGACTATTTTTTTTTGAGGAATGCCATTGGTCTGATTAGGTCTTAGGACAGTGGAATTCCTCTTCTTTGTGTGCAACTCATTCTTCTAATGACATCTCAAGACCTTTTGGGTAACTTCAGCTTTCAGTGATGATGTTTTCCTAGAGGCATTGCAGTTTAAAGGAGGATTACAAATATATGTGATTTGTAATCTGAATATATTCTATCAAAGCTTTATTGCATTATATTCTTTAATTTTAAAGTCTTGATTTCCTCATCCTTACCCAGAAATTAACAATTTCTTGATGGATAGTTATATTAGTATGAATTACACACCTAACATGAAGGATAATGTTTATTAGCAATCATTACTGTTAACAACATCTTCATTTATACTTCCACTCCCAATTTAGCCATTAAGACAATGTTTTTTAGAAAACTCTAATTTATTCCACCTCTGTAAACAAGATAATTTCTGACCAGCCAGATTGTAATTGTGCCATCTTAAAGAAGTATTTTTCAATTCTGAAAACAGTACTTTTCAGTTTTTGTGTTTTCCTTTCTCACAATGCCTGGGTTTCAGGTACAGCCCTTATTGCTAAAATGGTCTTGCTTCTCCTGTTGAAACGAACATAACCTGATTTTCCTTTGATGCATAAAAGGTAATGGTGTCAGCATGTGGGATATGAATTTCCACGTAGAATGACAAAAGCTTAAAGGGTATTTTAGAAACAAAAGAACAGAGAGAAGCGTGGCTTCTTGGTAGCAGCATTTTTTTAAGGTGGGCTCTGTTTTGCTAGTGACAAGCAGAGACTCACGTGGCTCACTTAAGGGAGTCTTCTTGACTCAGCATAAGCAAAAACAAAAACAAAAACAAAACAAAACAAAAAAAAACAGCAAGGTTCTTTTAAGAGGTTCTGCTAACAATTGAATGATGTGCATGAGCATCTGGCAGTGGCAGTGATCACATCTCCAAGCCGGCAGCACACTGCTGGACGTCAGCACAGACTGAGGTGATGAGCAGGAGTCAAGCTTACACCAGCCATGTTGGAAAGCCAGAGGCTGTTTCTGCTTTACTTTTAGTAATGTTCTTTAGCCTATATAAGACACGTGGCCAAAAAAACAAAGTTTTACATTAAAGTCAGATTCAGATAAAGAAAAATATAGGTAGACTTGAAAGAGTAAAAGAAACAAGATAGTGGAAAAAATAAAAATAAAGTAGCTGGGTGTGGTGGTACACGCCTTTAATCCCAGCATGGGGAGGAAAACATAAACAAAGAGAATAGCTGGGTGTAGTGGCACACGCCTTTAATCCCAGCACTCTAGAAGCAGATGCACGTAGATTTCCAGAGAGATACCCTGTCTCAGAGAAAAATAAGTAAAAGTAAAAGAAATAGAGTAATATAAACCACGTAAAGATGGAAAATACATAGTCTAGATACTGTACGCTATTGTGTTTTTCAGTTTTTTGATTGCTAAAGAAGGAACAACTGCTAAAGTACACTTGATTATAAATGCTGCTGAATTAATTCAACTTACATCTTTTAAAAATGCCTTGACTTCAAAGTTTAAGTATAAGGATATGTTACTTTGGAAAAGATATTTTATTTCTGTTTCCACAGAAAATGGAAAGCTGTGGATTCCTTCCATGCTTCTGTGGTTTGATGAACCAAGACACCCAGAAGCAGGGGTTCAGATGATCCAGCATCTGAAACAGCTGAGATGGTGCAGCCTTGCAGACTACAGAAACAAGGACTTCTCCTGGTTTCTGAGTTTTGTCATGATCCCCATGGTATGGACAGCACCCCATATCAGCAGGAATCAGTTTGGAATAAACAACGTCCAAATTCCCATATTGTTTATAAATCTTTATTTTCATTTGAATGGAGGTGCTTATAATTGGTTAATGATCACAACCAATCTCTTTTTAAAGGTAAAAGGGGATTATGTTATGGAAATGAATACATTGTATTGGTATGGTTTTTCATTTATTGATACAAATTCAAGGTCAATTTTGTGATATATATATTTCTCCTCTTGTTTAAGTATTGTGCTTATACTGATATTTTAAAGCATAATTAAGTACAGATTATAGATAGTTACTTAAATAGCCAGAATTTATAGTTAGGTAAATTAGGTTTTCTAGATATACAGAAATATATTTGAGATAGATATATAGTCTTCAAACCTTTCAAAGACCTTCAGAAAATGGCATTTAAAATGGTTTAGGGTTTTTCTTGACAATGAGAAATATCTGCTCCTGGCAGCACCAATTAGTCTGAGAGGAAGATGGGCATCGAAGAAACTCGTTATGGAGTTTGCTTTCAACATGGCAAGATTAGCCATTTGGGCAAGAAACTGCTCTTGCCTAGACTGTTTGACTGTTGCTATATAAACTGGACATGCAGGACCCACAGGAAAGTGACTGCTGAACTCAAACAGTCCTACAGGCTTCCTGCTTCATGGAAGAGTCTGCCAGACTTTCTGCAGGACACAGAAAAATGACTGACAGACTGCCAATGCAGATGGACAGATTGAAATTTCCTGCTTTGCTGAGAAGTCTTCCAGACGCACTATGGCCTATGGGCTGAACATGGATGCCCCAAGCAGGATGTCTCTGTCAATTCTAGTGTTTATATATTATCCTTCTGTGGTCTTTGATGGAGTTGAAGACAGCCAGTTATAGTTATAGTTGTACTTAGTTATGACAAGAGATAAGTTACGTATAAGACTTTAGACTCACAAAGATAGGGTAGATGATATTTTCATTAAATCTTACTAACTGTTAATGGAAAAAATATTGTAACTATAGTTCTTGCTTGATAACTTTCCTGTTATATATAATTTGACTATGTTAAAGTTAAAACCTTTCCTTTTTTTAGACAGAAAAGAGGTGATGATGAGAGATATCAATCTGTAAATCTGTCTCTATTGGTTGTTGAAAAAAGCACTGTTGGCCAATAGGGAAGCAAGATAGGTGGAACTAGGAGTCAAGGACGATTCTGGGAAAGAGAGGCAGAGTCAGACATGATGTAGTACACCAGAGTAAGAGGTCCGGACCCTTTTCTCCAGTAAGAGAAATACTTAGATTAACAATTATGGGTTAAATAATTAAGTCAGAGCTAGCCAGTAAGCAACAAGCAAATGGCCAACAGCTTCATAATTAATATAGTGAGTGTCTTGTGTGTTATTTGGGTACTGCAACTATGGCAGGACCCAGGCAGATGGCGGGGAAGACTACACTCTACAAGGTAAAGTCTCTTTCTATCACAATCTGTGCCATTAGGAATATGGGCTTGATGTTGAATAACTATTTATGGAAATATTTGCTCATAAATGTTTTTCATTTGTATTTAAAATTATTTATCAGTGTTTAGGCATAACCCAATGATGTAGACAGAAGCTTTTACTCATTAGCATATTTTATCTATCTGTAGATAGCAGCATTTATAACGAAGTTTAGTTACAGACTTGCCTACCATCATTGTTCTTTGAGTTCAATTAGATGGTTATCTTTTAGCTGGAAAATGATCTTTTTATTCAGATACATTCTTCCATTTAAAGTAACTGATAACTAAGATGACATATATTTAAGATAAGCAATGTGATTTGATGCTACCATATGCTATGACTAAATGGTTGCTTATGCTGTTTAACACAACCATCATCTCACATGTCTACATTTGATTGTGTGGAATTACTTATGATCTATCCTGCATAGATTCCAAGGACACAATTCAGTATATTTAGCAAGCTATACATTATCCCTTCAGAACTTATTCATATTCTAAAGAAGTTTACCAGGAATATTTTTTTAATTCTGTCTTTCCCAAATGGTAAGAGTGCTTTCTTTAGGTTTACCCTGGCTTTAGCTATCCATCATACTCTAAAGAACTCCCAAGAAGAATGAATATTTAATACTCAGAGCAGAGCCTAATGTGGGTTTAGATGCAACACTGTTCTTATTTTCTTGCCATACTAACATGTAATGTCATTACCTGCCCCATAATGCACTTGCTGTTTTCTAGTCACTTTGCAGAGTACTTAACTCATTGCTATAACTACCAAAATTGGATTTTTACTTTAAGAAATCTGAAGCTCAGAGAAGTAGAAGAAAGTATGTCCAAAGCCACACAAATCATCAATGATCAAGACTGAATCTGAACCATAACCTTAATATGTGATGGTCAATTCAACACAACCAAAATCACCGAGAAAAGAAAGCCCCAATGAGGGGCTACATTGGGCTGGCCTGTGGGCATGTCTGTTGGAACAGTCCTTTTAAAATTAAAAAAAAAATCATTCCTTGAAAATTTCATACAATAAATCTTGATCTTATTTACCCCCGCATCTCCCTTAATAGTTCAACCTTCCAAATCCACCTCATGTTTTCTCAGAATAGTAGAATGGCTGGCCAAGGATCTGTGTCTGCCTCCTCTGCCCTGGGTTACACATATGAGCCAGCATGCCTGGCTTTTCATATGGCTTCTGCAATTTCTTACAGAGTAAGGAGTTTACCAGCCAGATCAAATCCCAGCCTCATCTAAAACTTTTAAATCCCACGGGGGAAATAATGCCTCCAACTTATACTTTTGGTTTTGAACACAGTCTCTCTCTCTCTCTCTTTATCCATCTAACTCTCTCTTTCCATCTCTATCACTCTTCCCATCTATCTCTCTCAATCTGTCTCCATTTATCTTTCTCTCCATCTGTCTCTCTCTTATTCTGGATGGGCTGTTTAAAATAGGTTGGTAGTAACAGGAAATGAATAAAGAGTATCATATGAGAATATGTCACAAAACACCACAGTCTTAGGAGACAAATTCTACAAACCGTACTTTACTACTCTCTCCTCTGTGACTTTCTCCTTTATGAATGTGTATATGTGAGTATATATTAGCAAGCAATATAATTGTGATTCAGTCCTGAAAAGCTTTTATATAAATTTCATAATCTATACACTATGAGTTTGACTGGTATAGAATGTTATTGCAGACACAACGGAAAGTTTTTTCTGGAAAATTAAATATATTCTGGATCAAAAGCAAAGACTATTTGCTGGTGGGTCTCTGGCACCAAGGTGATTTGTAAGAAGGGTATCTGTGGCCTGAGGCCAGAATGCCTCTCTTCTTTATTGTGTTCATGGCATTGCAGTTTAATACATAGATTTTAAGCAAAGTAAAAAAGAAAGAAAAGACAAGCTAGAATATGAAAAAAAAGGAGAGGATCTGATGCTTTGCCTTGTGTGGGTTGACTTCTTTTCTGGAAGGCTTCACAATATTCATAGGCAAGACATTTTTCAATTTTGGCAATTCATTCCTGCACACAATCGATAACCAATAAAATCTCCCAAGCTTTTGTCATGACCTGGTGTATCCCAAACTGACATCCAATCCTCTGAGGGTGACCTTCAATTTCCAGTCCTCCTGCCTATATTTTTCAGGCACCAGGATTATAGGGATATACCACTGGGGGTGTTTTTTATTGTCCTGTGGTCCAACCCAGAGTTTTTTTGTATATCAGTCAAGTGTCCTATCAATTAATCCGTACCTCTAGCTCCTGGGATCAACAATGTTTGGAACCAGTCCTAGAATGCTATAAGGTCTTGGAATTCTTCACTTTAGCATAGAGGGTGACATATACTGAGCCATTATGCCCGACCTTTGGCTTCTTACATGTGTGCCAGTATTCATCATCTCCATGAAACTCTGACAGATTCAGATCCTAGGTACACTGTTTAGTAGTTAGATGACATTAAATATTTATTTATTCCTTTTTAGCCTTATGTGCTTAGCCACTATATTGTGGGCAATAATCTATGTACTATGGAATTGCATTTTATAAGCATTAGATTCTTCAGACTGGATCAGCAACAAACATAATTGCATCTTTCTTTAGAGTCCTTTGGGTATATATTAACAAGTGATATAACTGTGTCATACGGTAGTTCCTTTTTTAGGTTTTGGAGGAAACACCATACTGATTTCCATAGTGGATAGAGCAATTTGCATTCCCAATAGAAGAGTACGTGGGTTCCAAACCAGAATTTTTTTATTTTTTACTTTGCTAATGATAATCATTTTGACTTGCATGAGATTAAACCTCAGTGTGATTTTGATGCCCTTTCTGTGAGAGCTTAGGTCATGAGCAATATTCATTTATATATTGGCTACTTGTACTTAACTTTTTGTGTTTGTTCATTTTATTGACCCATTTATTCACTGTATTAAAATCCACCTAGATACCTATCAAGAAATGAATTAATAAAATATGGTATATACACACTGTAGAGTTTTATTCATTCATAAAGAACAAAATTATGTCATTTGCAGGAAAATATAGAACTAGATCATCATTTTAAACGAAATATTGCAAACTCAAAGACAAATATCACATTTTTGTCATGTGGAATCTAAATTTGAAATGAGTATTAGGGATAGTGAAATGCTATGGCAGGTAAAAGAGCTTGCTCTACAACGCAACAGCCTCAGTTTCATATCTGACACTCACTCAAATGTGGAGATGGTGACTCCATTAAGCTGTACTCTGACATTTCCACATGTGCCACGGCCTGTATGCCTTCATACATATATCACACACACAAACACTAACATCATACAACATATACATCACATCACACACACATACATACAGACACACACACACACAATTTGCATATACACAATATACATACACATCACATAGACATATACACATACATGCCACACAGGCATATATTACAACATACTCATCACACATACCACATACACATCACATACATATGCACACAAAAATAATGTAAACAAAATTTTGTATATATGCATATATATATGTATATGCGTATATATATATATATATATATATGAGATCTGTCTATGACATAAAAGTAGAAAAAAGACAAGAGCTAGTACAAATGTGTATTGGGGACAAGAAATTGTAATGGGAGTGAATATCAGTAAAATAAATATCATATATATGTGAAAATGTCTTAATGGAACTATCATTTTAAACAATCAGTGTATGCTAATGAAAGGGGATTGAAGTAACTGAACATCTCACCAAAAGAATAAGTGATTACAAAAGATACTATTTTCCTTAAGATAATAAATGTTAGACCAATGTAAAATAAGTCTCTTTGGTAGGAAAGTTTAGTAACTCCCTGAGAAGATGATTGCCATTTATGAAGGAATGCTTTTCCCCTCAAAGAGTTCTCTGTCCTGGGAAGGAAAATAAGCCAGGCTCCCAAAATCATGTTTGGAGACAAGCACATAGATTGGAGACAGTACAGTTTCCAGAAGTCCAAAGAGGTTTTCACTGAAATGAATCTGCTTTCTTTGTAACACAACACAACCAACTTCTTTTCACATATGCAATTATTTCCCAAGCCTGGAAAATACTCTTGGATAATTGAATGACATGAGTTAAACTGGTACGCAGACAAACAATATCTTTTAATGAAAGCCTTCAACATGAAATTGAGCCAAGGTACAGTGTCTGTGAGTAAGTATGTATTAAGTGAAGCCAACACATATTCGCCTTTGCAGACACTGATACTGGAGCAGATACAGGCATAATCAAAGCCAGAAGTTCTTCGCTTTTTCAACTCAATCTATGCATCCTAATTAAAGCCATATGGATGAACTTCAGCTATTGGTTTTGCATAACCAATATACATGCACTGCGGAATAAACCTGTGGTCCTTTAACCAAATTAAAGAAGTTAACCGTAGTGGATATATTTATTACATGGGGCAATAAATAGTTGACTTAAACCGCTATTAGAATTGAAACCAATGTATCTATTTTTCAAACCACATACATCTTCCCAGAGCATGTTATTGTTATATAAATAGATCCATCATCTACAACATTTCATATTCATGTAAAACCAATGAATTAACTGCATTCAGCAGATGTGACAGAATAGTCTATCTTCTATTTCCTTTCTTTCTATTTCTAAGCATAGAGTTTACAAATACATATCAATGAGAGATAGGCAGCTAGGGATTGAATAGAGACTTGTTGTCTTTTGGGGGCCACAAGGCTGGGATTCAGTGGCTACCAAGCTGATGCAGATTTGGAACTGATTTGCCTGTTTGTGGATAAATCACTGAATGGAGCTTCATTTTTCTCATTTGTTCAGCTGGAGGTGATACTTTCTCAATGTGCAAGGATGCTTAAGGAATGAAAGGAGATAAATACTCCAAGTTACTTGGGAGTGTTCTTTTAATCCTTCTATGGATATAACCATTACTGATACCAAGCATTCCCAGGTCTACAGATAAAATAAATAGCTGTCAGTAGCCCAATTTAATCATAATTTAGAGACAGTCACACCTACTGGAGGTTTTCCCTTTTCCTCTGGCAGTTTAAGGTTAGAATTCTGAAAGTCCATTGATTACATTGCATATTAGGCCGCATTGCATGCTTCTTCAGCCTTTTCAGCAGATAAGTTTTGCACAGCCAAGGCAGGAGAATAGCAGATGCAAGCTGTGTATTATCTGTCACTCTTTATGGACTCTAAGTGGATAGGAAAATGTAGCAGGATGTTTTTCCCTGCACAAGTAAAATAAAGAGCTTATATTTCAGCAAGTCCTGAATAAATAATGAGGCTGTTCTTCAAAAGAAAAAAGAATGGCCTCATCTATTTGGTACAACATTTGCTTAAAAAAAAAAACCAAAGAACGAAAATAATACTAATCTTGTACATATAGAGTAAGGCTAGAGAAATGGCTACTGAATGACCCAGATCCTCACAGATAGTATATATAGATGTTAAACTAACTATAAGAGAAAAATTTTAGCCTCTGTACTTTGATGATATTGTTACTTGCAAAATCACCATTCAGTTCACATTATAAATCTCTAGCATTTGACACACACAAACACAAAACTTTTTTCTCATTTCTTACAATTGCACTAGAAACTTGGGTGTGCTGACACATGCTTCTAATCCTGGCATTTGGGAAGCTGATGTAAAAGGATCCTGCCTAAACGTTCAAGGTCCTATGTTAGATCCTTATCTCAGCAAAGCAATACCAAACATAAAATAACAGCAACAACAACAAAAGACACAAAATATGTTAAAAATTATTCATTATGCCTGGATTCTGCCAAGTTTTCAGTGAAAATTAGAAATATGGTGTGCATTTTAAGGTCTCCCAAAGACACGTGTTACCACGGGAATGGCTCATGTAGTTGCCTAGATCCCCACAGGAACAGAACATGAACCATGCATTAGATTTTAAGCAACCCCAATATCACCATAAGTATGAACAGAATCTTGGAATTAGCTTGATCTTTGAATATTACATAATATAACATATGAGTTTCTCTAAGTAAGAAAAGCAACGTATTGAGGAAACAAAAATAAGCATGAAGTTAAAGGGTGTAATTTCATAATTCCAATCTGCATGATGCTTTATCTAGTAATATGAAGAATAAACTTGTTTTGGTTGTTTTTTAAAAGAAAATTTCCCAGAACACAGCAAAATTGAAATATTTGATATCACTGTTCTGTGGCTTTCAGCAGTTATTTAGTTCTGGCTGTACGGGTTAGTGATTTAGGCTCAGTTCATGTGATTCGTTCTGCAGCCAGGGCTTGGATGTTTGTCAGTCCAGTGGAAAGAACAGGTCATGTGCTTCTGATCCTCACATAAGTTGGCCAAGATTGTTTATCCAGAAGTTCGACAGTCTCGGTAGAAACTGGGATAATTTTCGAGGCACTATGCTCATAACTGACACAAAACTCAGTGCACACAAATGTCTAAGACTAGTGTCATGGATCCCACATCCTGATGAAGAAACTTCAAGTAATATTTCAAAAGTGTTGAAAATTTGGGCTACCAGTACAATCTATTACAGATGATTTGGAAAGTTTATGTAATAAGTGGTATGTGTGTACACCTACATGGTTAAATTTTAATGGAGTTATTTCTGTTCTGTTCTGACTCGATTTCATTCACTAGTTAGTTGTCAGCTTCAATGAGTTTATGTAGTTTCTGTTGCTGTTTATACCCAGCCTTAATTCATGGTGGTCAGATGGGATGTGGGATGTTATTTCAGTCTTCCTGTATCTGTTGACCCTGGTATGGTGCCTTAACATGTAGTCAATTTTAGAGAAAGTTCGATAGGCTGCTCAGAAGAAATTATGTTATTTAGTATCTGGTGGAACATTTTGTAGTATTCTGCTAGGTCCATTTGATTTGTGCCATTCTTTAGCATTTCTCTTTAATTTTTGTCTGGATGACCTATCCATTTGTATGAGTGGAGTATTGAAGTCATTCACTATCTATTACTGTGTGAGGGTCAATATATGATTTTAGTTGTAGTAGTATTTATGAACCTTGGTACCCGTGTGGTTAGTGAATAAATATTTGTGGCTGTAATATTTTCTTGGCAGATTGTTTTCTCCTTTAATGAGTAAATACTATCCTTACCCATCTCTTCTGACTAGTTTCAGTGTGAAACCGATTTTGTCATGAAAATAGCTGCATCTTCCTGGTGCCATTTGCTTGGAGTTCCTTTTTCCATCTTCTAACCTTGATGGTGAGGTGTGTTTCTTGGATGCAGCAGAAAAAAATGGATCCTGTTTTCTAGTCCAGTCTGTGTCTTTATTGAAGAATTGAGACCACTAATATTGAGTTATTCATGAAAGTGTTTACTGATTCATGTTTGTTGTTTTGTTGTTGCTGTGACATAGCCCTACCCCTTATTGATATACTGATAAACCTAAAGTCCCTAAATGGCACTACCAAAAGGAGCCAAGTACAAAAACATAGTGATTTGGGGAGAATTCTCATTTTGGCTACAGCAATATTCATTGTCTTTCCCTATATACATATGATGGTATGACTATCAGTAGACGTTGGATCTTGTGCACATACTCTGAATGAGAAGGCTGTGAACTTCTTGGCTGAATTACATGTGGTATAAAAAGTTGTAATTTAGCACTCTCTTACCATTATTTTAAACTACTCTATCACTGAGACACTGAGCATGGCTCAGAAATATTAAGGTTGGCCATAATCAATTACTCTGTGACTCACACATTATCTGACTTTCTGGTGTGACTTACTAGATATTAGTTTAGGTTTTCTCATTTGTAGCATGGAGAGAAACACTTCTATCTCACTGTCTTGTGCAAGAGTAAAGGAAGTCAAACTATTTATCTAAAATGATTTCAGAACTTGTGAAATATAATGCATCAATTTAACTTAAAATAGTCCATCAGAATCAATAAGTGATACTTTTCTGTAGGCCTTTACCATCGTGACAGGTACAGAGGGATGGTTTTAACATTATTGCTTCTGTGCTTTTTTTTTAAGGTAAGATAAGCTTGTCTATGTCCTGAAGATAAATGCTTTATTCTTTTCTAACTTATGTTTAAGTCTAGTGTCCCAATTTAAGAGTTTCTATTTGTACCTCATTAATCAAGAACTTTATAAATAAAGTCATTTTCTCTAAAGAAAGTCTCTAAAATATACAGTAAACAAAACCTAGAAGATGTGATGTTGTGGTAGGCAGAATGTTTTCTAGATTATCTGAGTGGTCTCTTCTGTTATCACAGGTGTTTTTCTAAGGGGGGCAATGAGAGATTCACTATAAGAAAGGTAGCAAAACCACTCCCACAGAAATTGTGATGCTAGATTTGAAGATGAAGGGCCAAGAGGCATGTGCACTGCTTTGAATGACAATGAATGGTTAAATCCCGTAGGCTAATGTGTTTTAAGGCTTGGTCCCAAGTTGGTAGTGCTATTTGGGAATGTTATGGGACATTTGGCTGCTTTTTGTCAGGGTATTTCATCACAGTAACTGAAAAGAAACTACTTTGCCAAGGAGCAAGAAGAATGTAGTTCAGGAGCGAAGGCTCAGAAGGTGGGGAACATGGTCAAGTCAGCATCTTGCTTTCAGCTTCATTAACTTAATTCTAAAATTCTGGCTGCCCAAGCTATAAAAAAGAAATATATTTAAAAATGTGAATATATGGTGTGTGTGTGTGTGTAATCATATATTTTTGTTTGTTCTTTTGTTTTTGTATTTGTTTTCTATTTTTTTATTCAAATTAGAAACAAGATTGTTTTACATATCAATCCCAGTTCCCTCCCCCTTCCCTCCTCCTCTGCCTCCCACTAACTCCCTATCCCATCCACTTTCTGCTTCCCAGGGAGGGTGAGGCCTTCTATGAGGATCTTCAAAGTCCATCATATCCTTTAGAGCATGGCCTAGGCCCTACCCTATGTGTCTAGTCTGAGAGATTATCCCACTACGTAGAATGAGCTCCCAAAGTCCATTCATATGCTGGGGGTACATACTGATTTACTACCAGAGGCCCCATAGATTGCCAAAGGCTCCTCACTGACACCCATATTCAGGGGGTCTGGATCAGTCCTATGCTGGTTTCCCAGCTATCAGTATGGGATTCATGAGCACCCTCTTGTTCAGGTCAGCTGTTTCTGTGCGTTTCTCCAGCCTGGTCTTGACCATTTTGCTCCTCACTCTTTCCTCTCTTCAACTGGATTTAGGAGATCAGTTCAGTGTTTAGCTGTGGGTGTCTGCTTAAACTTCCATCAGCTGATGGCTCTAGGATGACATACAAGGTAGTCATCAATCTAATTATCAAGGAAGGTCATTTAACGTAGCTTCTCCACTATTGCATAGGTTGTTAGTTGGTGTCATCCTTGTAGATCTTTGGATATTTCCCTAGTGTCAGATTTCTTTTAAAACCTTTAATGGCTCCCTGTAGTATGGTATCTCTTATATTGCTCTCCTCTATTCTTCCCACTACTCAATATTCCTGCTCCCTCATGTCCTCTGTCCCCTCCTTTTCTCCCCTTCTCTTTCTCCTACCTCCCTCTCATCTCCCCCCATGCTCCCAATTTCCTCAGGAGATCGTGTCCCTTTCACCTTCTCCCAGGGACAATGTATGTCTCTCTTAGGGTCCTCCTTGTTTCCTAGCTTCTCTGGCAGTGTGGATTGTAGGCTGGTAATCCTTTGCTCTATGTCAAAAATCAAGTACATACCATGTTTGACTTTTTGTGACTGAGTTACCTCACTCAGGATGGTTTCTTCTAGTTCCATCCATTTGCCTATGAATGTCAGCATTCCATTATTATTTCCTCTAAGTAGTACTCCATTGTGCAAATGTACCACATTTTCTCTATCCATTCTCCCATTGAGGACCATCTAGGTTGCTTCCATGTTCTGGCTATGAACATAGATGAACAGATGTCCTTATTGTATGAAGGTACATCTTTTGGGTACATGCCTAAGAGTGTAATTGCTGTATCTTGTGGTAGACTAATTCCCATTATCCTGAGGAATCTCCATACTGATTTCCAAAGTGGCTGTATGAGTTTGCATTCCTTTTTCTCCACATCCTCTCCAGCATAAACTGTCATTGGTGTTTTTGATTTTAGCCATTCTGACAGGAGCAAGATGGTATCTCACAGGTGTTTTGATTTGCATTATTCTGATGGCTAAGGATGTTGAGCATCTTCTTAAGTGACTATCAGCCATTTAAGATTCCTCTATTTGACATTCTCCATTTAGTTCTGTAGCCAACTTTTTAACTGGATAATTTTGTGAAGAGTGGATAGAGAAAATGTGGTACATCTACACAATGGAGTACTACTCAGCAGGGAAAAAATGGAATCTTGAAATTTACAGGCAAATGGATGGCACTAGAAGAAATCATTATTAATGATGTAATCCAGTCACAAAAAGACAAACATGGTATGTTCCACTCATATTGATTTTAGACATGGAGCAGGGGATTGCCAGCCTGCAATCCCACCGCTAGAGACTCTGAGAAGCAGGGAGGACCCTAAGAGAGATATGCATGGTAACTCGGGGAAGGGGAATGGGAGATCTCCTAATTGGATTGGGAGCAGGGGGGAGGGGAAGGGAGAGAGAGATGGGAAAAAGAGAGGAGGAGGAGGGAAGAGGGGGACACAGGGGAGCAGGAATGTTGAGCCCGGGCAAGAATAGAGGCGAGAAGGATGAGAGATACCATAATAGAGGGAGCCATTATAAGTTGGAGGAGAACTCTGGCACTAGTGAGATCTTCACAGATATACAAAAACGATACCAACTGGCATTAAGGCTACCTTAAATGCCCTCCCCAGATGATGAGATTGATGACTACCTTATATGCCATCCCGGAAACCTCATTCAGTGGCTGACAGAAGCAGAGGCAGACACCCACAGCTAAAAACCGAACTGAACTTCTGGAACCCAGTTGCAAAGAGGAGTGATGAGCAAAGGAATCAAGACTAGGCTGGCAAAACTCACAGAGGCAGCTGACCTAAACAAGGGGGAACACATGGACCCCAGACTGATGACAGAGAGACCAGCATGGGACTGATCCTGACACGCCCCCCCCGAAATTGGGTGTCAGAGAAGAGGCCTCGGCAATTAACAGGACCTTGGAGAGTAGATCAGTATTTACTCGTGGCATACAAATGGACACCGGGAGCCCATTTTACATGGAGTGAAGCTCTCTCAGCCTGGACACATGGAGGAGGACCTAGGCCCTGCTCAAGATTATATGACATACTCTGAAAATCCCTCATGGAAGGCCTTACACTTCCTGGGTAGTGGGGAGGATGGAGTGGGGTGAGAGGTTAGGAGGATTGGGGGCCAGGGAAGGAGGGGAGGGAGAGGGAACTGAGAGTGTGTAAAAAGTTAAATAAAAATTATTATATATATAAAAAATTGGAATGACTCCATATATCTTATCAGACCATCATGCTTTAAAGTTAGAATTCAACAACAACAACAATTACAGAAACTGTACAAACTCATGGAAATTGAAAAATGGGCAATTGCACCATTCTTGGGTCAAAGGAGAAATATAAGAAAAAGAATTTAAACAATTTCTAGAATTCAATGAGAATGAAGACACAACAGATCCAAACTTATGGGACAATTTGAAAGCAGTGCTAAGAGGAAAGTTCATAGCACTAAGTGCCCACATGAAGAAATTGGAGAATAGTCACACTAGAGAATTAACAGCCCAACTGAAAGCTCTAGAACAAAAAGAAGAAAACTCACCCCAGAGGAGTACATGGCAGGAAATAAACAAATTGAGGACTGAAATCAATAAAGTAGAATCTAGGAAAACAATACAAAGACACAATGTAATGAAAAGTTGGTTCCTTGAGAAAATCAACAAGATAGACAAACCTTTCTCCAAACTCACCAAACAGCAGAATGTGAAAATGCAAATTAACAAAATCAGAAATGAAAAGGGGGATATAATAACGGACACTGAAGAAATCCAGAGAAGTGTCAGGTCATACTTTGAAAACCTGTACTCCACAAAATTCAAAAAACTAAAGAAAATGGATAATTTAGATATCACTTGCCAAAATTAAATCAAGAACAGATAAGTAATTTAAATAGACTTATAACTCCTAAGGAAATAAAAGTATTCATAGAAAGTCTCCCAACCAAAAAAAAGTTCAAGTACAGATGGCCTCAGTGTAGAACTCTACCAGAAATTTAAATAACAGCTTATACCAATTCTCCTCAAAGTATTCCATACAATAGAAGCAGAATGGTCTTTGGAATATTCTTTTTACGAGGCTTCAATAACATTGTTACCCAAGCCACACAAAGACACAACTAAGAATGAGAACATTAGACCAATATCCCTCATAAACATTGATGCAAAAATACTCAATACTTGCAAATCAAATCCAAGAACACATCAGAAAACTCATCCACTGTGATCAAGTTTCATCCCAGGGATTCAGGGATGGTTCAAAATATGAAAATCAATCAACGTAATCCACCATATAAACATGCTGAGAAACAAAAATCACATGATCATCTCATGAGATGCTGAAAAAGCCTTTGACAAAATCCAACAGCCTTTCATGGTAAAGGTCTTGGAGAGATCTGGGATAACAGGAGCATACCTAAACATAATAAAATCTATGTCTAGCAAACCAACAGCTAACACCAAATAAAATGGAGAGAAACTCATGTCAATTCCTCTAAAATCAGGAACAAGACAAGCCTGTCCTCTCTCTATATCTCTTCAATATTGTACTTGAAGTTCTAGCTACAGCAATAAGACAACAAATTAGGAAGGAAGAGGTCAAACTTTCACTATTTGCAGATGATATGATAGTTTACATAAGTGACTCAAAAAAAACTCTACCAAGGAACTCCTGCAGCTGATAAATACCTTCAGCAAAGTGGCAGGATAAAGGATCAACTAAAGAAAATCAGTAGTCCTATTATATACAGATGATAAAATGGCTCAGAAAGAAATCAGTGGAACATCACCCTTTATAACTGCCACAAACAGCGCAAAATACTAACACTAACCAAATACATGAAAGGCCTGTATCGCTAGAACTTTGAGTCTTTAAAGAAAAAAAATTAAAGAAGACACCAGAAAATAGAAAGATCTCCCATAGTCTTGGATAGATAGGATCAACATAGTAAAAATGGCAGTCTTGCCAAAAGCAATCTACAGATTCAATGCAATCCGCATTCAAATCACAGCACAATTCTTCACAGACCTTGAAAAAACAATTCTCAACTATCTATGGAAAAACAAAAGACCCAGGATAGCCAAAATAATCCTGTTCAACATAGCAGACATCACCATCCCTGATTTCAAGCTCTAATATAGAGCTACAGTCCTGAAAACAGCTTGGTATTGCCACAAAAATAGACAGGTAGACCAATGGAATCAAATTGAAAAGCCTGATATTAATCCACATAGCTATGAACACCTGATTTTTGACAAAGATGCTGAAATTCAACAATGGAAAAAAGAAAGCATCTTCAACAAATGGTGCTGGCATATCTGGACACTGGCATGTAGAAGACTGAAGATAGATCCATGTCTATCGCCATACACAAAACTCAAGTCTAAACGGATCAAAAACCTCAACATAAATCCAGCCACACTGAACATCTTTGAAGAGAAAGTAGGTGGTACCCTCAAATGAATTGGTACAGGAGAGCACTTCCTAACACCAGTAACACAGACACTGACATGGAAAATTAATAAATGGGACTTCCTGAAACTGAGAAGCTTCTGTAAGGCAAAGGACACAATCAATAAAAAAAAAATAGCAGCCCACAGAATGGGAAAAGATATTCACCAATCCCACATCTGACACAGGTCTGATTTCCAAAATATACAAAGAACCCAACAAGCTAGTCTCCAAAACATCAAATAATCCAATTAAAAAGTAGGGTACAATTCTGTCATAGAGTTTAAAGAAAACTGGCAAAGTTATTTTCCAACTACCTTTGATTTTCTCCCACCTTCGTGTGTGTGTGTGTTTAATTTTTAATTTACTTACCAACAAACTCATAAATGAATGAATAAAATGCCTATTATGTGAAAGAGAAAAAAAAGTAGGGTACAGCACTAAATAGAGAATTCTCAATAGAGGAATCTAAAATGGCTGAAGGACAAATATGTAAGTGCTCGACATCCTTAGCCATCAGGGAAATGCAAATTGAAACAACTTTGAGATATCATCTTACTCTTGCCAGAATGGCTAAAATCAAAAACACCAATGACAGTTTATGCTGGAGAGGATGTGGAGAGATGGGAACACTCCTCCACTGCTGGTGGGTGTAAAAGGATTCCTGCCTGGGTTTTTTCACCACTTTATCCTCCAAAATAACACACAGAGACTCTATTTGTTACAATGACATCAGTCAATATCCAGGGCTTCTGATTGGCTAGTTCTGTCTTACGTATTAACCCATCTATTCAACTATGTTCATAACAGCATTATTTGCAATAACCATAACCTGGAAACAACCTAGATGTCCATCAATGGGAGAATGGATGTACAAAATGTGGTACACTTACACAATGGAGTACTACTCAGAGGCAAAAAACAAAGGAATCCTGAAGTTCTCAGGCACACAGAAGTAGAAGAAACAATCCTGAGTGAGATAACCCAGTCACAAAAAGACAAACATGCTATGTACTCACTCATACATGGATTTTAGACATAGAGCAATGGATTACCAGCCTTACAATCCACACTGCAGGGGAAGCTACAAAACAAGGAGAACCCTAAGAGAGACATACATGATCCCCTGGTTAAGGTGAAAGGTACAAGATCTGCAGGGCTAATTGGGAGCATAGTGGGGGAGGGGAGAGAGAGTTGGGAGAAAGGGAAGGGGTGAAGAGAAGGGGAGAGAGGACATAAGGGATCAGGAAGATCGAGTCAGGGGAAGAATCAAGGAGAGCAAGAAAAGACATACCATAATAGAGGGAGCCATTAAAGATTTAAAGAGAAATCTGACACTAGGGAAATGTCCAGAGATCTACAATGTTGACACCAACTAACAATCTAAGCAATAGTTGAGAAGCTACCTTAAAAGCCCGTCTCTGATAATGAGATTGATAACTACTTTATGTGCCATCCTAGAGCCAGTAGTATTTATCCCTAGTTCATGAATGAACTTTGGGAGCCCATTCCACATAGAAGGATATTCTCTCAACTTAGACACAGAGGGGAAGGTCTAGGCTCTTATACAAATGATATGAGAGACTTTGAAGATCTCCCACAGAAGGACTCACCCTCCTTGGGGAGCAAGACGGCGTGGGATAGGGAGTTAGTGGGGGGCAGGGAGGAGAGGAGGGAGAGAAAACTGGAAATGGCATGTAAAACAAGCTTGTTTCTAGTTTAAATTTTCAAAAAGAAAATTTTAAAGAAAGAAAGTCTACATCTTTCAAGACTTAGGAGAGATGCATAGAATTTGGGAAATACAAATACAGATGACTAAGAAAGGTCTCTAAAATGAATAGGAAAGTGTGGTAGTTAGAAACAGACTAGCAAGCAAAGGCTAGAGATAGACAGGAAGAAAGACAATCCAAGGGGATTTCTTTGAGGACAGAATGGGAAGTCAAAAAGAAAGGGAGGAAAGTAAGGATAGAAGGAGAGAGGGAGAGTAAGAGGGGAGGAGGGAAGGAGGGAAAGGAAGACTGAGATTTAATGATTTGGGCAGTGATATAACAAAAGTACTATTTGTGGGGATTAGTTCATGAATTGTTGGATTGGCTAAAGGAACGTGCCAGTAGGGAAGACAACAGTGGACAGGACTATAGCAACCACCTTCCCCAGGTTCCCATACATGCTCATATGAAGTGTCAAATGCCGATACCATTCTATGCTTTCATGTTTTACAACACAGTTGACCTTACTCAGTGCAAATACACAGAAAGTTCCACAAATAGACATTCCCCCATCCTAAATGTATACGCCCTTCTCCAAACTTTGCTGAAGAACAATCGAGGTCATGCATACACAGATCCAGGCTTCTTGTCTGGTTTCTCTGAGTTCTCTGTATTGTGCTTGTCACTACTACTTAGTGGAACATTCTTCCGGGAGACATTGTTGCTGCTCCTGCTTTCGACTGTGGTGGAAACATGCACCTTTTACTTTTTCTGTGACTTCACTTTTTGACAGGAGAAAGTCATAAGTACTATTGTAACTTCACATAATATCGAAGAATAGCAAAGCATTACCAGCAGCCAAGTTTGCAAAGAATAGATTTCTAATACCATAGGAACTGAATCAGTGGCTCAAAAGCTCAGTATAAGGCCTCAGTACCTAGTTTGTCAGCTAGTCATCTATAAATGTATCACTTCATTTTGTGATAATATATTATACTTCCCCCATTAAAGCACCACTAAGTTAAACTGTAAACAGGTTCTTGAGATATTTCACTTAGTTCTAGTGTCTCGCCCTGTGGTCAGTCATGCTTTTTCGTTATTAGTTACCAGTTACGTATTTATTGGCATAAGAATGTCCATAATTTTTGGCTGTGGAAACACAGTCATTAAGGATCTATAGGAAGCTATGCCTTCAAACATTTTAATAGAACATACAGAAAAATAAAATGAATTTCTGAAGTGTAACAATTGGGGCTTTTATATACTGCCTCTAATTATCTTGAGAAACTGAAAGTATAACATGAATTAAAAATCTGCAGTGACCAACAAGCCCACAGTATGGTGATATGGGCAATTTAAAGCAAGCATGCAGTGAAAGTGAGCATCATGAAGGTAGCTTAGATGTCCCCACCGAGAAGAGTGTCAAGATGAGTGAACTACTATGCACTGAACTCAATATCATGAAAGGTGATGGGGGGAAAAGATGAAAAGCAAAGAAAAGTGAGTTTTTACAAACCATGATAGCTAAAGAGGGTGAAAATGAACATAAATGCCTTATTGAGTTACATGGTGAAATCAGAATAATGAGTAAGTAGCAGAGAGATATTTCTCTTCAACCAATCTACCTTTCTAATTATCATCTGTCTATCTACCTATCTACCATCTCTCTACCTATGTATCATCTATTTATCTACCCATCTACCTGTCTATCCAGCTATCTATTTATCATCTATCTATATATCTATCTACCTATCTATCCATCTGTCTATGTATCTATCATCTGTCATATATATATATATGTATATATATATATATATATCATCTATGTACCAATAGACCAATTTACCTACCTACTTACTCCACAAGCCAATCTGTCTCTCAAGAGAGAATATCAAACAGTCTAGAAAGAGACTCTTCAGGGAAGGAGAGTCTCTGCCACTGTTTATTCCTGGTGATTCCAAAGCCTGCCTTAATTTGAGAGATCTAAAATTGTTCATACAATCAACCTCTGTGGTTCAGTGCTTCATAAATTATAGATACTCAGTAAGTACTGCCTAATTATTAAAAATTAGAAAAAATATCATAATATTCCTCCATACTATGCCATGTAGCTAATAAGAACATACAGTAAGTGCCTACCTGTGTGCCTGTGTGTGTGTGTGCCTGTGTGTGTGTGTGCCTGTGTGTGTGTGTGCCTGTGTGTGTGTGTGTGCCTGTGTGTGTGTGCCTGTGTGTGCCTGTGTGTGTGTGTGTGTGTGTGTGTGTGTGTGTGTGTGTGTTGTTCTGGATGAAAATAAAGAAACCAGGAGCTTCATGTTTTACTTTTAGTGTCTGCTTAGGGAATATGAGCACAGCAGGCCACATTTAGAAGGCCTTAAAAGTAAGTGCAGGATTAAACAAAATGTGCATATGGAAACATTTTGTAAAAGTAAAATCCTTGTACAATGTAACATTATAAATGCTCAGGGGGTGGTGAGGTCTATGGGTGTCACAGTTTTGTTAACAGGAAATAACCTTTTGTTGGTCAGTGACTAGAATTTCCTAGAATTGCCATTGCATTGGGAAGGAGAGATGCCATCCCAATGTCACACCCCTGGCCTGTACTGTGAGAACAATACTAGAGATCTTTGAACTGACAGTCACTGATAGACATTCCTGAGACTTCTTAAAGCTTCAGCATTTGATCGCAACATGGCATGCAGGATAAGCAGCATTGAGACACCAGGGGCTGAGTGGGGTGAGGAGTAGACAGTATGGGAATAAGCAAGGAAGAGTGCAAACTGCCTGGCAGTTGCCTGGTGTCCTAAGTGGCTTCTCTGATTCTATGATAAAACACTAATCAAAACCAACTTGGGGGAACAGAAGGAGTATTTGTCTCTCATTTATGTCATAGCATTTCATGAAGGGAAGTCAGAGCAGGAGCTCCAGACAAGAGCTGGAAGGCAGGGACTAAAGCAAAGATCATGGAGGACCCAGCTTGCTGGCTTTCCCAACTTATACCGTCTACAACTACCTGTTCAGGAGTGACATCACCCAAAGCATGCTTGGCCTTCCCACATCAATCATTAATCAAGATAATGCCCTAAAGACTTACATATAGGAAGTCTGATGGCGGCAATTACTCCAGTTAAGGTTTCCCTTTACCAAATGACTCTGGCCTGTGTCCTTCACAAAATAATAACAGCAATGGACAGCTGGGGAAAGTAATTTATGAAAAGCAACATGGATCGTCACCCTACATTTATGGAAGTATTTATTATGTCAACTTACAAGAGCCCTAAAGAAACAGAAGCAAATAGTGAAGTTATTAAAACTAGAAACCTATTGTCCCTAACCTACTTGCTAAATGTTTGGCTTTCCAATATTCTCACCTTTTTCTGTCTTCATTCTTTCTGTGTGGAGTGCATTCCCTGCCAGAACATCGGTCCCTCCAGTTTTACTTCAATGGTTCTGTCATCCCTCCAGTCATTTTTTGGGGGGGATATATTAAATTGCCTGGTTTTCTTCCCAAGACCTCCCACATCTTAGCCAAAAGACTCTGGTAATTTGGTTTGGATTCACCTTAAATTCTTCCCCTCTTTTCCTCAGAGTTTTCTGCCAGGGACAGGCTGGAAGTGGGCCAAGCTTCTTGAGCTCCAGCATTGCCGCCCTGCCAAAGAAGCCTGCTCAGAGTGTGCTCCCCTGCAAGAAACAGGCTGTCCCCGGTGGAGCCCAGTGTTCCACGTGAGCCCGCTCCATCCAACTGTCACGGGTCCAACCACTTCGACGCAGACAGGTACATGTCTCTGAGGAACTCCTGACTGGAGAGAACAGGAGGCCCAGTAAGTGAGCCATTTGTTCCACATGTTTCTGCCAGTGACACAGCTGCCTACTGCTTCAGCCTGCATTACCAAAAGAAATCCACCATTTTGGAGACAAAGTGGCACGACTTTTTTTTTAAGCTACAGATTTGAGCCACCTCTCTTCCTAACAGTGCACTCACAAATTCAGGGTTTAGTTTTCAGTCATTTAAATTTCTTTCTGAATCTCATTACTCCTTAACTTACCCAATATGAAAGAAGCATCTCACCTCTAGAGGACTTAGTTTCTGTGTGTAGTTAAAATTTCCAGTGTCACCTTACAAGTGTTTTAGATGCATGGGCTGTGTTAATGGAGGCTAAAGTGCTCTGCAAACTGTGAAAAGCTATATGTTGATGTTTTTAGCATGCAAATTGTTCCCTAGGCAGAAAAGACAAAGTGGCCTGTGGAATTACTCATGTCATATTTGCATTGCCTCAAAGACTTAGACTGCAAAATGAATATATGAAATTATATTTGGCTTTTTCCTTTTTACAAATATTTGATAATTTTGTATTATTTCTTCCACAGGGTGAGCATGTTCATACATATTTTGGGAAACCAAAATTTTCTAATTGTCAAGTTTCTTCACTTGAATCCTGACTTTTCTGAGAAAAAAATGTTTGTATTTGCTAAATGTCTGTCCCATGTGAAGGAATGACTTTATGCAAAGAGTGTCATTGCTAATAAGATATACCCAGACCCTACCAGTGCACATTAGACCTCTGGCAAGAAATTCTGTTGAAATATCTTTCATGTATTTTCCTTGACTGAAATGACCAATCACAGATGCAATTGATCTGTGAATCAGGTGAGCACTCTCGCACAGCTTTGTAAACACCAGACTCTCCAAACAGATAACTCAGGGAGAATGTGGGCAGAGGTGAATGCAAGTGGCATGTAAATTGTGTAGCTCTAATGTATTATTGTAGGTTTGATTGTAGAGCTAATTAGTTTGTATGACTGTCCTGTTTGTAGGAATTATATTGTAGATGCACATTCGCTTTTATGAAATCAGTTAGCAGCCAAGAAAGCCACTGAAATGAAAAGAAACTAATTGAAAGTAAGAGGAAATTACCTGAACATACATTGCCAGTAAATTAAATTAATTGAAGGTAATTGATAGTGACTGGAATTAATAAAAGTAATAGAAACAAATTGTACTTAATTGAAATTTATTGAAATTGAATTAAACTCAATAACTCAAAGTCTATTAAAGTTAATAGATTCTAATTGATATTAATTAGAGACAATGCTTAGCAATAACAGATCATTCTTAAAGGCCTCCCACAGCATTCGTAACATATGATTGTCTTTAATGTGAAAAAAATTAAATACTACAAAGACATTTATAGGAAAAATACTGCTTTGGAATTTTAGATTTCTCTGTGGAATAGCTGAATTAGAAAAATTGGATTCTGACAACAGAGCTTCCCCTAAAGACTTAGGAAGATAAAAATGGTTTTGCTTCCTTCAAAGAGACTTGTCTTGGCATTTAATTAGAACATCTTACCTGTTAAAGCATTAGGTATGGTTTGGTACATACTCTTAGTTGCAGTCAGTATTTGCTACCTGTATAGTTATCCTGGTCAATTCTTTTACTTTTTGTCTCCTTGGATTATGAAGTATGAAGAATGAGAATTCCTGGAAAGAAGCTGTGGTGGCAAATGCTGATTAACTGATTATAACTTCCATGATCTGTAGAGGGTGCAGTGCTGCCAGTCTAGAGCCAAACTGTTTCGGGCCATCCTAGTAGTTGTTTATTGCCTGCCTCTGTACATGACGTGACATCTTTTCTGACCATCAGGTAAATGCTTTGGAGTCTATGAACAGACCTCTAGTCTACAAACCAAAAGGCTAACAATGCTATTATATAGTATCTAAGGCCTATAGTGCTGAGGGATCTGAATTTTCAGCTTCCTTGGCTTGGAGCTTTGAGGAAATGCCTGTTTTCATGATGGGAAGGACAGAATTCAGTCTGCTTACCCTTCTACCTCAGCCACAGCCTGGAAAGCATCTGGAGATGTTCCTGCCTTTCTCGTGTTCAGCCACATTAAACAGTGGTTCTTTTGCTTTGTGAGAAGTGGTAATTTTCTCTCAGAAGAACAGCAATAAATTTATCCTTCAGGGAAAAGTGCACTAAATAGTTATATTACTGTCGGTGAGGGTCGCCAAGTGGGCTGACAATATATGCCAGGTCATTCTGTCTACATCAGGAGAAGTTGATATTCAGTGTGCAGTTGGCAATTCTCGCATGATTGTGTATTAGTCGGGGTTTTCTAGAATAATAGAACTTATAGAATGAACATATATGGGAATTTATTAGAAGGACTTGCAGGCTGTAGTCCAGCTAACTCAACAATGGTTGCCAATAAACAGAAGGTCCAGTAGTTGTTCAGTCTATGAAGCTGGATATCTCAACTGGTCTTCAGTACATACCAGAATCCCAATGAAGTAGGCTTAAACTCCAGTAAAGGAAATGACTTCCTAAAGAGAGCAGGGCAGGCAAGTAAAGAGCAAAAGCTGCCTTATTGCATGTCCTTTATCCAGGCTGTGAGAAGATGGTGTAGTCCATACTAAAGGGGGCTCTTCCTACCTCCACTGGATTAGAAGTGGGTCTATCCACCTCAAATGACTTAATTAAAGCAGACTCCCTCACAGCTGTGCACAGTCACTTGGGTTTTAGTTCATTCCAAACATAGTCACATTGACAATCAAGAACAACCATCAAAACTAACTTAACTGGACTTATGGAAGGTTGAGTCAGGGGTAGAATAGGGGGAAGAGGGAGTTAAAAGACAGATCTGGCACCAGTGAGACCTCTAGTGATCTAAAGGGATGACACCAACTGGCAAGCTAAGCAATAGTGGAGAGACCACCTTAAATGCCCATTCCTGATAATGAACTTGATGTCTATAGCCATCCTAGAACCTTCATCCAGTGACTGATGGAAGCAGAGGCTAACACCCACAGTTAAACACTGAACTGAACCCATGGAACCCAGTGACAGAGAGAGAGAAGCAATAAGCAAATTGAAAAAGAATGGGCTGACAAAACCAGAGAGACAGCTGATCTGAACAAGGGGGAGCTCTTGGACCCCAGACCAACAGCTGGGAGGCCAGCATGGGACTGATCTAGACCCCCTGAATGTGAGAGTCAGTGAGGAGGCCTGGCCAACCTGTGGGGCCCTGAGCAGTAGATCAGTGTTTATCCCTGGCATACAAACGGACTTCGTGTGTCCATAACACAAAGAGGGATGCTCTCTCAGCCTGGACTCTTAGGGAAGTACCTGGACCCTGCCCTGAACAAAATGACAGACTCTGGTTATCCCCTATGTGGAAGGAAGTAGCGATAGGGTGGGAGGCTGGAGGGAATGGTGAGGAGGTACGGGAGGAGGGGAGGGAGAGGGAACTGGGATTGACATATGAAGCAAGCTATTTAAAATTAAAGTAATACAAAATAAAATAAAAAAACTGTATCAGGACCACAAGAAACACTTGTCATCAGAAGTTGACTTTTTTTTCTGAATAATCATTAAGCGCAGTGTGAGAGAACCATATACTGAGTACAGGAAGTGGCTTGTCAGAGGCACATGCTGTCTTTTCTTTCTCCTCATGTGGATTTTCCCCCTCAAACCTGCAACCATTGGGCCATTTCTTCATCTGTCTTTGCTATAAAAGTCCTAGTTAGAGCTGATGAGATGTCTCAGTGTGAGCCGTGTTTCTTCCATGTTTATGACAATAGCTCTTACTAACCTCCATTTTAACCTCACATCCCACAAGGTGGCAAGAAAGAACTGACTCCTTAGAGTCTTGGCACACCTGGACCTGTACATACACACACACATACACACACACACACACACACACACACACACACACACACTAAGTAAAAACTTTAGCAACTACTTATAAATTCTGGTTTTATTTAAAAGTATAAGAAATCCGCCAAAACAAGAGCAACTTTACTTTTGCCCAAAACTGACTACAAATCCGTGTGATGAGAATTTTAGCTGTGACTCTCCACAACCCTATCTCTGACAGAGTCTTGAGTGGGTACATTAGGTTTTCCTGCCTAGGATATTAATTCTTACCTGAAGACCTATCCAATGGGGCTGGATCCTCAGTAAGCCATTTGCTATCCTGCTATCTTTTCATATGGAAAACAAAGGAGATATAATTTGTATTAGGGGAACAGCAATATTTACATAGTTTTAATAAATTTTTGATTATTTTTCTCCGAATCATTAATATTAAAATTAATATTAATGTGCATCACACACTGGCAAATACCCTTGGGAGCCAGAGGAGAATGACAGATTCCCTAGAACTATAGTTAAAGGTGATTGGAAACTGCCTAATGTGGGTTCAAGGAACCAAACAGTATGAGAGAAAATCTATTTTAAATAAAAATTTAAAGTTTCAAGGCAAAGATTCATTAAACCAATGTAACTGTGAAAAAATAAATACTCATTAACCATGAAAATTTATATATATATAAATTTTAAATAAGTAACTCCTTGGAACTTCAAGTACGAAATTATAACAGACTTTGCTCTGGGACAGCTTCTTAAACTTCCTCCAAGATGAAGTTCACAAGATGGATTTTAATTTTCAGTTTTACAATGAAAACAATAAAACTCCAACAGCAATATCCAGAGGTTTCCATGTGCTTACAATAAGGTAAAAAGAATAGTTTCTCCACACTAAATAGGATTTTTGAAGAAAGTAGTCTAGCTGACTATAAATGTAGTAACATGTTCAAATGTCCAAAAAACAGTTGAATATTTATGGGTACTAGTCCTGCATACATCTTAGTCCAAGAGAAGGCAACAAAGCCAAGAGGACCAATATACAGAAGACAGGGAAGATGAGTACCATAGGACATGAGACAAGAGTGGAGTCCCCTTTCTTCTCCACATTTATTTTTTTGTTTGCCTGGTTCCTCAACAGATTAATGATGGCTACTCACATGGATGAGGGGTATCTTCCATGTTATGCACAGCAGTTCAAATGTTTGTCTTTTCAGGAAATATCCCCATACAAAAACACTGAAAGAATATCTTCCAAGCCATTTTGGTATCCCTGAGTCCAATCAAGTAGACACAAGAGACAAATCATTCAATCTTCCTACCGCATTAGACATTTAAAAGTTCCCATTGTGCATTTCATACATGTTGATGACAACAGCTATATCAACCTAGCTACATTTGAATTTGAACAGTTTCATCTGCTAGCAAAGTACAGGGTATGCATTTTTTATACATGCTTCCATATTTGCATAAAAATTCAAAGCTCCATCTCTGTTTGTGGGTAGCATAGCACTGGGCATATAAGTTTATATTTTCTATTTCTTTGTGTCTAAAATGAGACTGCTAACACTTACTGCTTACTCTTAAATTTACTGTAGCAATTAAATTAATTATACATATGAAGACCTGAGCAGAGAATAAACTTTTTAAAAAACAAAGAAAAGTGGGCTGTCAATCTCCTTGAGGAAGCCAATGTCTGATTGCCTACTCTCTTCTTAACACCTATGCCACAATGTTGTAACACCAAAAAATGAGATTGTTTTTACTGCAAGAAACTCCTGAGTCACAACAAGGCATGGGTCTATAGGTCCTTGTGCTCCAAATCCTTGACTTTCTTTACAGCTAAGTCTGTGCTTTGCACAAAATAAGTATCAGTTTGAGTTATAATACTTAACATTGAATCTAGGTATTATGTACTGGAATGGCACTAAAATAAATAGACTCAATGCAATTTATGGTTTTTTATGAAAGTTTGTAAGTGACTCCAATGATACTGAATGAAAACAGTGTTAAGTGCTGTGGCATATAGATTCACCACTTATGAGTGCTTTGCTACTTTTCCGAAAGAGCTAGGTTCTGTTACCAGCACATGTATATTGCTTCACACCCTGCTATAACTACAGTTTTAGAGAATTCAATGCCTTTTGACCTCTGTGGGTTCCTGACCTATTTGGGATCCTGTGCACACATGATTCACATTACATGTACTCAGGTACACACATAAAATAACATAAATGTACACGCATTTTAATTTTTCACCAGCATTTTTTAAATTTAATTTAGAAACAAGTTTGTTTCCCATGTCAATCCCAGCTCCCTCTCCTTCCCCTCCTCTCCTGCTCCCCTTCAACTTTCCCCCAACCCCTCACCCAATCCCCACTCTAGTCTCCAGGGAAGGTGAGGCCCTTCATGGAGGATCTCGAAAGTCTGTCATATCATCCAGGGCAAGGCCTAGGCCCTCCTCCATGTGTCCAAGCAGAGACAGCATCCCTCCACGTGGAATGGGCTCCCAAAGTCCATCTGGATGACAGGGATAAATGATGATCTATTGCCCGAGGTCCCAAAGAATGCCGAGGCCTCACTGACAGCCACATTCAGGGGTTCTGGATCAGTCCTGTGCTGGCCTCTCAACTATCAGTCTGGGGTCCATGAGATACCTCTTGTTCAGGTCAGCTGTTTCTGTGGGTTTCACCCTCCAAGTCTTAACCATTTTGCTCATCACTCCTCCCTCTCTGCAACTGGGTTCCAGGAGATCAGTTCAGTATTTAGTTGTGGGGGTCTGCCTCTGCTTCCTTCAGCTACTGCATGAAGGCTCCAGGATGGCATACAAGGAAGTTGTCAATCACGTTATCAGGAAAGGGCATTTAAGGTAGCCTCTCCACTATTGGTTAGATTACCAGTTGGTGTCATCCTTGTAGATCTCTGGACATCTCACTAGTGCCAGATCTCTCTTCAAACCTATAAGGACTCTTTTCTAACATGGTATCTCTCATCCTGTATTTTTCCTCCAGACTCAACTTTCCTGCTCCCCATGTCCTCCTCTCCCCTCCTGTTCACCCCCACACTTTCTCCCAGCTTCCTCAACACTCACCAACCCCCCTCCCCCTGTTTTCAATCCCCTCAGAAGATTCTGTCCCATCCCCCTTCTCTGGGTTACTGTGCATATCTCTTTTAGGGTCCTTCCTGTTTCCCAGACTCTCTGGCAGTGGGATTGTAGGCTGGCACTCCCCTGTTTCAGGCCTACAATCCATGAGTGAATACATACCATGCTTATCTTTTTGTGACTTGGTTACCTTACTCAGGATGGTTTCACCTAGTGCCATCCATTTGCTGGAAAATTTCAAGATTCCATTGTTTTGTTTTGTTTTTCCACTGAATAATGCTCCATTGTGTAAATATACCACATTTTCTCAATCAACTCTTTAGTTGATGGGCATCTAGGTTGCTTCCAAATTCTGACTATTACAAGTAATGCTGCTATGAACATAGTGGAACAAGTGTCCTTGTTGTAAGAATGTGCATTTTTGGGTATATGTCTGAGAGTGGAATTGCTGGATCTTGTGGTAGACTTATTCCCATTTTCCTGAGCAATCTCCATACTGATTTCCAAAGTAGCTGTATGAGTTGGCACTCCCACCAGTAGTGGAGGAGAGCTCGCCTCTCTCCATATCCTCTCCAGCATAAATTGTCAATGGTATTTTTTATTTTAGACATTCTGACAGGAGAAAGATGGTATCTCAGAATTGTTTTGATTGACATTTCCCTGATGGCTAAGGATGTTGAGCATTTTCTCAAGTGTCTCTCGGCCATTTTAAAATCCTCTATTGAGAATTCTCTATTTAGTACTGTACCCCAATTTTTAATTGAATACTTTAGTGTCTTGGAGACTTGCTTCTTGAGTTCTTTGTAAATTTTGGAGATCAGCTCTGTGTCAGATGTGGGGTTAGTGAATATCTTTTCCCAATCTGTGGGTTGCCTTTTTGTCTTGCTGACTGTGTCTACTGCAGAAGCTTCTTAGTTTCATTTTTTTTTTATTTTTTATTTTTTTGGTTTTTACGAGACAGGGTTTCTCTGTATTGTTTTGGAGGCTGTCGGTCCAGCCCAGCCTTGAAATCACAGAGATCTGCCTGCCTCTGCCTCCCGAGTGCTGGGATTAAAGGCATGCGCCACCACCGCCCGGCAGTTTCATTTATTAATTGTCCCATTTATTAATTGTCGATCTCAGTGTCTGTGATACTGGTATTATGTTCAGGAAGCAGTCTCCTGTACCAATTCATTCAAAGGTACCTTGCTTTCTCTTCTAAGAGTTTTTTCTTTTTTATTATTAATTTTTTATTTTTAAGTTTAAATTTAGATTAGAAACAAGGTTGCTTCACAAGTCAGTTCCAGGTCCCTCTCCCTTTCCCTCCCCTCCTCCCCTGCCCTCCCTCCAACTCCCCCATTATCCCCTCATTTCCCCAGGGAGGGTGAGGCCCTACTTGGGGGTGTCCATAGTCTGTTATTTCATACAGGGCAGGGCCTAGACCCTCCTCCCAAGAGTTCAGGGTGAGAGTTCATCTCACATTGTTGGATGGGAGTCCAAAGTCCATGTGTATACTCAGGATGAATACTGATCAATAGATTACCTAGGCCTCTTCATTGACACCCCCACTCAGGGCGTCTTGATCAGTCCCATGTTGGATTCCCAGGCATCAGCCTGGGATTCAAGAGTTAACCCTTGTCAGGTCAGCTGTTTCTGGGGTTAAACCAGCCCAGTCTTAACTCCTTTGGTCATCAGTCCTCCCTCTCTGTTACTGGCTTTCTTGAGTTCAGGTCAGTACTTAACCGTGGGAATCTGCCTCTTCTTCCATCAGCCACTGAATGAAGTTTCTGTTTCCCAGACTCTCTGGCCATGGGATTGTAGGCTGGCACTCTAAGAGTTTTAATGTGACTGGATTTATATTGGGGTCTTTGATCCATTTGGGCTTAAGTTTTGTACAAGGTGATAGACATGGATCTATCTGCAGTCTTCTACATGGCAATATCCAGTTATGCTAGCCCAATTTGTGGAAGATGCTGTCTTTTTTTCAATACATAATTTTAGCTTCTTTGTCAAAAATCAAGTGTTCATGGGTGTGTCAGTTAGTATCAGGGTTTTCAATTCGATTCCATTGGTCCACCTGTCTATTTTTTGCCAATATCAAGCTGTTTTCAGGACTATAGCTTGATAATAGAGCTTGAAGTCAGAGATGGTGATGCCTCCAGAAGTTCCTTTATTGTACAGGGTTGTTTTGGCTATCCTGAGTCTTTTGTTTTTCCATATAAAGTTTACTATTGTTCTTTCAAGATCTGTGAAGAATTGTGCCAGTATTTTGAAGGGAGTTGCCTTGAACCTGCAGATTGATTTTGGCAAGATTTCCTTTTTTACTTTGTTGACACTACCAATCTAAGACCATGGAAGATTTTTCCATGTTCTGGTATCTTCTTTAATTTCTTTCTTTTAAGACTCAAAGTTCTTGCTGTACAGGTTTTTCACGTGTTTGGTTAGCATTATCCCCAAATATTTTATGTTGTTTGCAGATATTGTAAAGGATGATGTTTCTCTGATTTCTTTCTCAGCCCCTTTATCATCTGTATAGAGTAGGGCTACTGATTTTTTTGAGTTAGCATTGTATCCTGCCACTTTGCTGAAGGCATTTATCAGATGTAGGAGTTCCCTTATAGTGTTTTTCAGGTCACTTATGTAAACTATTATATCATCTGCAATTAGTGAAAGTTTGACTTCTTCCTTTCCAATTTGTATCCCCTTGATCTCCTTTTGTTGTCTTATTGCTCTAGCTAGAACTTCAAGTACAATATTGAAGAGATACGGAGAGAGTAGACAGCCTTTTTTGGTTCCTGTTTTTAGAGGAATCACCTTTAGTTTCTCTCCATTTAGTTTGATGTTATATATTGGTTTACTGTATACTGCTTTTATTATTTTCAGGTATGTTCCTGTTATCCCTGATCTCTCCAGGACCTTTATCATGAAGGGGTGTTGGATTTTGTCAAAGGCTTTTTTGTCAAGGTATATTCTTCTGTGTTTGGGTAGAATGTTCTATAGATATCTGTTAATCCCAATTGGGTCATAACTTCTGTTAGTTCCTTTGTTAAGTTTCTGTCTGGTGGTCCTGTCGACTGGTAAGAGTGGGGTGTTGAAGTCTCTCATTATAACTGTGGGAGGTCTTATGTGTAATTTGAATTTTAATAATGTTTCTTTTACAAACGTGGGCACCCTTGTATTTGGGGTATAGATGTTCAGAACTGAGACTTCATCTTGATGGATTTTTCCTGTGATGAATATAAAATGACCTTCTTCATCTGTTTTGATTTATTTTAGTTTTAAATATAATTTGTTCGATACTAGGATAACTACATCAGCTTGTTTCTTGGATCCATTTTATCGAAAAATCTTATCCCAACACTTTACTCTGAGGTAATGTCTGTCTTTGAAGTTGAGGTGTGTTTCTTGTATGCAGCAAAAGGATGGATTGTGTCTTCATATCCATTCTGTTAGCCTGTGTCTTTTTACAGGCAAATTAAGACCATTGATATTGAGGGAGATTAAGGGCCAGTGAATGTTAATTCTTGTTTGTTTTTTATTTGGTGTTGATGGTGTTATTGTTTGTGGATTTACACCCCTTTTTCTTTTGTCTTTTGGTAAAATGGGATTCTCTATTGCCTATGGTTTTGTGTGTGTAGGTACCTTCCTTAGATTGAAGTTTTCCCTCCAGTACTTTCTGTAGGGCTGGATTTCTGGATATGTACTTTTTAAATCTGGTTTTGTTGTGGAATATCTTGTCTTCTCCATTTATAGTGATTGATAGCTTTGCTGGGTATAGTAATCTGGGATGGCCTCCATGGTCTCTTAGTGTTGGTAGAAAATCTATCCAGGACCTTCTGGCTTTCAGAGTTCCCATTAAGAAATCTGGTATGATTCTGATAGGTTTGCTTTTGTATGTTACTTGGCCTTTTTCCTTTGCTGCTCTCAATATTCTTTCTTTATTCTGTATGTTTGGGGTTTTTTATTATTATGTGGCAAGGGGACTTCCTTTTATGGTTCACTCTATTGGGTGTTCTGTAGGCTTCTTGTACTTTTATTGGCATGTCTTTCTTTAGGTTGGGAAAGTTTTATTCTATGATTTTGTTGAATATGTTTTCTGCATCTTTGAACTGGGATTTTTTTCACCTTCTTCTAGACCTATTATTCTTAGATTTGGCCTTTTCAGGGTGTCCTATATTTTCTGGATATTTTGTGTTAGGTATGTGTTGGACTTAAGATTTTCTTTTTTGGAAGAATCTATTTCTCCTAGTGAATCTTCAACACCTGAGATTTCCTCTTCTAACTCCTGTATTCTTTTGGTTATGCTTGCATCTGTAGTTCCAGATGTTTACTCACCTTTTCTAGTTCCAGCATTCCTTCAGACTGTGGGTTTTTTTAAATTATTGTCTCTATTTCAGCTTTCAAACCTCTCACTGTTTGAATTGTTTCTTGTAATTTTTGATTTGTCTTTTCTTCCATTTCTTTAAAAGATTTTCTCATTTCTTCTTTTAGGGTCTCTATCATCTTCATGAAGTTATTTTTGAGGTTATTCTCTTCTGTTTCATCTGCGTTGTGATGTTCAGATCTTGCTGGTGTAGAGTCCCTAGACTCTGGTGGCATCATATTGGTCTTTCTGTCATTGAATTTGTTCTTGTATTATTGTCTTCCCATCCCTTCTTTCAGTTGGATACAGATGGGGGCTCTTCCTTTACTGGTGAGTACGGATCTAAAGTTCTTTTCCAGTGGGTGCAAGCAGGTCCAATTCACTGAAGGGTCTCACTGTGGGTACAAATGGGTCTGAGGTACTCCCTCTCCTGGCAGGTGGGAACTCTGTCCTCTGCACTCTGCATCTGCACTCTGCACTCTGTCTTCTGCCCTCTGCCCTCTTACTGAGTCAGGGTGGGAGTAGGAAGGCTCTCTCAGCAAGCTCCTGGTCACTCAGTCCGTCAGTGGCAAGTCGAGATTACTTTAGTCCCCAGTCCAGGAGATCCTGGAGAGAGTGAGCAGAAGGAAGTCTGCAATTTAGTTTTAAAGAACAGCTTGTTGTTAACTGAACTGATTTTTGAGGTCGAATGTTCAAAGTGGATTCCAATAATTTTCCTTTGACTTTCTTATTCTACCTTCAAATACTATAGTTTTTGGGGGGCAAATCTTTGGAGAGTGTATATAAAAGTTGAATTTTTGATTTTTCATTGATCAAAAAAACATCTTGAATATGGCCTAATCTGTAGCTTACTGATCATGACCTAGTTAACATCTTCCTTTCTTCCTTCCTTCCTCCCTTCCTTCCTTCTTTCCATTTCTCTTTCCTTTCTTCCTTCCTTCCTCCCTTCCTTCTTTCCATTCCTCTTTCCTTCCTTCCTTCCTTCTTTCCTATCTTTCTTCTTTTCTTCCTTCCTTTTTAATGTGACACTCATGCACAGAACCCTTGTGGAATGCACGGTCTGTAAGACTAGCCTCTCTACTTACACTATGATGCTTCCTGGGACTGGACTTGAATTGTAAGAGTAAGTACTTGTACCTGTTGAGCCATCACAATGGCCTGCTCTAAGTTTCTGTCAACAAAGAAATTCAATTTAACTGGACCAGAAGTATGGTTTCCTCTTATTTAAGGGGAGAATTCAACAAACATGTTACCTTTTTCTATTTTGTACCACAAGGCAAAACCTGTCACTCATGACTGGCTTGATGACTTGCTGGACCTTTTCAGAGGTAGCCCCAAACTGCAAAGCTCCTACATTTGCTAAAAATGGTCACTTTATTAGAACTGGAGCTGTGCTGAGACTTAGCAAATTTCTGCATTAGTCTGGGTTTGCAAAGTGATTCAGAGTGACTTATTTATTTTTAAAAGAGATGTGTTATCTTTTAAGAATAAATGGTCTCTTTTCAAACTACTGTTCAAATATTCTAAAGTGTAATATCATATCCTCATATGAAATACATTTTTGCCCTTTCCTATAAATTTTGTATAACAGAATACAACGTTATCCACTGAGTCTCTCCCTTTCTCTTTTCTTGAGATAATCACATCCTTGGGGCATTATAAGGGAAGACATGTATCCAAGCTGCTATAATCCCCAGGGGTGTTATTGCCTTGTGGTAATTATACCCTCTTTCAAGATGTCTTATGCTATTATTACGGTGCCTTATTGCTCAAATACCACAGAGATATCATATAATGTAATTACCTTACCTTATCATGCTTTAATAAATAATTTAGGGAGGATGTTTTTTTCAGAAATCCTGTTGATAGAATCCAAGTATTCAAAGGGATGGGGATTGTGATATTGCTGGCAGTAATTTCAGAACTAAAGGAAAGTAACTGAAGCATTAACATCAGATATTATGTCACCATGAATGATTAAACAAATGCATGAATCAGGATTTATCAGAGTATAGTCTGCTCTCTGGACACTGGGAGAGCTGATTGCCTATCTAAGTGTGAACATTTGGCACTTACATATCTTCTGTGGGATGGGATGTCTGATCTATGCTGTCAGCTTTTGGACTGCCCTATGCCTCTTCATCTAGTGTAATTGTTACAAAGGCAAATCAATATGTGTTTGAAGCATGAGATATTATATAAATAATAAGCCTCATAGTCATTGACTTAATAACATTTAATGATTGTTTCTCTCACTTGCATTATTGGAGATGCTGCATTTCCCTTTAGCTTATTAAATATGTAACTACTATATTGATCAGTGATCTAGCAGATAATTCTTAGTTTCATTAAAAGCACTGTGCACATGTAGAATGACCACTGACTGTATAATAACATGAATATTATTTACTTAAGCCCTCAAAATATAGCCATAATAAAGATTCACATTAAGTAGAGGGTAATGTAAGTAATATTTTACAATTTATTTATTCTTTTAAATTTCATTTTACATTGCAACCACAGTTCTCCCTAATACCATTCCTCCCACCCCCCTCACTTCTCCCCTAGTTCACCTCCAGTTCACTCATCCTCATGGGTGAGGGCTCTCATGAGGAATCAACAAAGTCTGATGCAATAGGTTGGGGCAGGGCCAGTCCCTGCTCTCATGCATTAAGGCTGAGCAAAGCATCCCTCATAGGGAATGGGGTCCAACAAACTAGCTCATGTATCAGGGTTGTATCGTGGTCCTTATGCCAGGGACCCCTCTGATAGTTCAAGCTTCATAACTATCTCCCACATATGAAGTGCACAGTTTGGTCCCTTGGAGTCTCTCTACAGTTGTAGGTCTAGAGTTAATGAATTTCCATGAGCTTGGTTCAGCTGTCTCTGTAGATTTCTCCATCATGATCTTGACCTCCTTGCTCATATGTTCCCTCCTCCCTCTCTTCCACTAGATTCCTGGAGCTTTTCCTGATTCTGTGTTGTGGATTTCTGCATCTGGTTCCATCATTTACTGGATGAAGGCTCTATGATGATAGTTGGGGTAGTTACCAACTTGTTTACAGGGGTAGGCCAGTTCAGGCTTCCTCTCCAATATTGCTAGGAGTCTTAGCTGAGGTCATACTTGTGTATTCTTGGGAATTACCATAGAAAACCATCCTGAGTGATGTAACCCAGAGTCAGAAAGACAAACATGGTATGTAGTCACTCATAAGGGGATATTAGATGTAAAGCAAAGGATAACCAAACTACAACCCACAGCTTCAGAGAAGATAAGAAACAAGGAGAATCCTAACAGGGAAACATGGATCACCCTGGGAAGAGAAATTAGATGAGATCTACTTGGTAAATTGAAGACAGAGATGGGGTGGTAAGGGAGTGGGGACAATGAAAACTGATCACTGAACAGGAATGGCAACAGATATTCATTGAAAGTTTTTTTTATATCCAAATCAGTGATTTTGTGTATTCTTGTATCTGAGACATAGGTTAAGAATTCCTAAAAGCACAGTATATTCATTTTCTTGTATCAGTATAACAAATTTTTATAACCTAAATGACTCAATACATGTAAGATTATTCTCTGTCTCAGATAAGAAGTGTGGCACGGATATTACTAGGTTCACATTCAGGAGCAGGCATACTTATGATGGTGCTGCTTGGAGAATCTGAGAAGAAGCTACTTCCTCACTGATTCAGGTTTCCAGAAGATGGCTCCACCACTAGACTGGCAGCCTCCTTCCTACACACTCAGAGCTTTTAAAAGTCTGTCACCCATCCAAGTACTAACGAGGCCCCAGTGATGAGCAAAGGGGTCAAGACGAAACCCACAAAGAAAGCTGACTGGATAAGGTGGAGCTCTTGAATCCCAGACTGATGCCTGAGGGGCCAACAGGGGACTAATCCAGACTCCATGAATGAAGTCCCAGTGAGGAGGCCACAGAAATCACTGGGGCCTTGGGTAGAAGATCAGTGTTTACCATGGTGTATGAATGATCTTTGGGAGCCCATTCCAAATAGAGGAATGCTCTCTCAGCCTGGACACATGGGGAAGGGCCTAGGTACTTCCCTGGATGAAATGACAGACTTTGGAGATCCCCCAAGGAGGGACTCACCCTCCCTGGGGAATAATGTGGGGATTGGGTGGGGGGCTGGGAGGGCTGGTGGAGGGACAAGAGAGGAGGGGTGGGAGAGGGGGCTGGGATTGACATGTGAAGCATTCATGTTTCTAATTTAAATAAAAACATTACAAAAAAAATCAAATGCACACAAAAAGGTCTGTCACAAGCCATCATTGCAATCTTCTCTTCTACCCCTTTCTTCTCTCTTTGGAGACCCTACTGATTATTTTTGGGAACCTGGATAATTCAAAGTAAGCTCCCTAGTTTTAAGAGAGCTGAGAAGTAAGATTAATTCTCTCTGAAAAATCTAATTCCCTTTATCGTACCATACTTTCTGGTGATTAGGTATAGGTTTTTTTTGGAGGGAGAAACATTATTCAAAGCTTAATAGGTGTGGAGAGAGGAAGCTTGTTGTAAAAATGAATTCTATCTTTACATTTGACTGCTATGATGTGAACAGATTCCTCTACCAAATACCCCTCCTACATACAGTCCCCAAAGAAATTGAACTAGAACTGAACTAAACTAAAACCTCCAAAGCTATAACATTGTTTCCCTTAGGTTGGTTTCTCTCAGGTATTTTGTTACAGTGATGGAGAGCTGACTAATACAACTATTGTCATTCTTTAGTGCAACCTAAATGAAATGTTTTTAAAATAAATAAACCAGTCAGTATCAGTCAGTGCTCTTTTAAAGAAACAAAATCAAGAAGTTGGTTTTAAGGTATGTAGTAAGCAAGAATTAGTTAAATAAAGCTGAAAGAGAGCAGCCTGGGATTGGGTGCTATCTAAACCTCTTATTCATGATGTTTGTTTCTTCTTCATAGATTATAGGTATGTGGAACATTTCTGAAAAAATCAACTCTGATAAAGAAACTTCAGCTCTTTTTAAAGTTGCTTATCTTTTAAAAATTACCTTACAAACTACCAGGTTTGCATTTGTGATTTGCATGCATAATTCACTGTGTCTAATTCTACTCCATCTACAGCTACCCTGCATTTTGGTACCTTCTCCCTCTTTATTCCCTTTGACTCTAGTATTGTGCCTTGCACTTTGTCCTGTGTTCTGGATGATGTATTTATATTTATAAGAACAAAATAATACAGCCCATGAGTAGTTAGTGAATAAAGACACCAGCTGCCAACCTAATGATGTGAGTTTGATTCCTAAGATCTATATGGTGGAAGGAGAGGACCATTTCCTATTAAGTTGTTCTCTGATGTAGCATGATACACATTGTCCCCACTAAATAAAAAAAATAACAACCCCTAAAATAATCCTAATAAATGTTTTAGGAATTCAAATTCACATACAGTAACACAATCCCTAACAAATATGACTGGACTAGTAACTTTGACAATAAAACCACTGTATTCTCTGACTGATCAACATGAAGCACAATAGGTCTTTATTTTATTCTATGTGGCCATGATCTTCTGAATTTACATAAATTCTCAAGATTCACTGCCTCCTGGGGTGTGGCTGTACCATCATGTGTGTCCATGGATTTCTCCTTGAAATCATGTGATTTTGACTGATCAGTTCTCTTTGATGTAGGAAAAATAGTTATGGAGTAAATGAAGTCATGTATGTGCTTTTATTTGTCAAAGAGAACATAAGTCATCCTAAAGGAGATGCTTTGCTTTTATTTTTAAAGTCCCAAATGTCCTTGTACTCTTTAATTATATCAAGAATTCAAAGAACCAGAGCTTGAATAGTTACCATGGGGTACATGGACATCTGGACTCAAAACTCCCAGCAGGGAAGAACTTAGGTCATAACCCCTAAGAAGACACATAGTATCTGATATCTTGACAGAAAACAATCAAATTATATTCTGGCAGATCATTTCCCAACAGACTGCAATTATTGTACCTGCTTTCATGATTCATAGAATTTCCTTTATAACCACTGAATTTGTTGTGGGGGATGGAGAACACGCTGCCTCAGGAAATCAAAAAACGGTGGGGGATGGGAGGAGAAGAACCAGCCGCAGGAGGAAAAATTAGAAGAAAATAATTGCAGTAGTAACAACAAATATCTTTAAAAGACAGGTGTATCTTTTAGCATCCAACCATAAATATGAAGCATTAACAGCAGCTCACATTGAAAATAAAACTATCTAGAAGCTTTGTAAGAGTGTGGGGTTGCTGCTACATATGAAAGACACAGAGTGAATCTATTTAAGGAAAAAACCCTCAGTGATGAGTTCGCGGCTGATTGTGTCTATCAATCTCCACTGTCCTGCTTCCTTTCCATAATACCATGTGATTTAACACACACATTTGCCTTTCTTAGTTTCGACTTGCCTACTCCTAGAATCAAGGTTAGACTGTTATTCTTGCATTGTCCAGGAGAATAAGGCAGAGTGATGACATGATAGTTTCAGGACAGCATTTCAAGAAGTATGGTTGTTTGAGTTGTTCATGTGTCCTGCCTTCATTACAGGAATCTTTCTGTGGTAAAATGAAGCACGTAGATCAAAAGATCAAAGCTGAGCCACCCCAGTCTCCAGAAAAGACCATCCTAGATCAGCTGAGTCAACACTGACATAAGCCAGGGGTTAGTGAGATAGAAGGAATGCTCAGGAAAGTCTACATAGCTGACTGAAAACTTAAGAGGTGTGTGTGTGTGTGTGTGTGTGTGTGTGTGTGTGTGTGTGTGTGATGACACTAGAGTTTTTTGATTGTCTTGTTCTCTATATAGCACTAAATATCTGTGGATAACTAATGTGAGACATGAAGAAGACACTTAGAAGATCAAATGAAAGAAACGAAGAGAAAAGAAATGCAAGATGATAGGGACCATGAGGAAAATTCAATCTATGGAAAAAGCAGATATGTGGGGACCCTAATATTCTAGCAAGAAAAATCTAGTATTAAAAATAGATAGAACAGTTGGGGTTTAAATGACAGAAAGTCATTTCCCTAAGCTGAAGAAAAGTTGCAGTGTTCACGTTGAAATAGCACTTAATGGGAACACAACAGTAAAGACTAAAAAGTATGCCACAGCATATTTTCCCAGCACTTGAAGTTCAATTATAAATAAATAATTTTTCTAAATGTTTTATTTTCTGATGATGCTAGGTAGTGAACCCAGTTCTCATACACGCTAGGCCAATACATTACCTCTGAGCTACATAACCACTATAAAAACATTTTGAACAATGTAAACTTGTGAAAATATTAAAGCAAGGATTTATAAATTTGGCTCATGTGGGAAATCCAACATGGTGTCAGTTTTGATCAAAGTGTCATTCATCTGCATAATGCTATAAATGTTTGTATGCTACAACTGCAGAGCTAAGTGGCATGGAAAACTCCCTGACTTCGCACCATGGTAAAAGGGTCTTTCCAAAAAAATATTTTCTATTGTTAGCAGAAAACAAGCAACATCATCTTTATCGTCAGTCCACTGAGTTAAAAGTACTCTGAGATGAATCCTATTCCCACACAAGATATGATTCATCTACCAGATAGAAAAACATGAGTTTTATGTATTTACAATATAATTACTAGATATAGACATGTGAAGTAGGAATGACATACTGCAAGGAAAAGTACAATAATACCATAGTTATAAAAACACTAAAATATTTCAGCAAAACTCAGGGATCATAAAATGTCAGGAAGAGGGAGAAAATAAAAGCACTGTTAACTATCCTGCTGGGGAAGGCAGCTCTTAGCTCTTATAGGAAAAAGAAAAAGCATTGGTAGATAGAATATAGATAGAATAAATGTGCAGAGAAGTTGAGGAAAATGAGCACAGAAATCAAAGTACTTAACCAAACTTAAGATTTAATAAGGAAATATAGAATTATTAACATTTCAAAAAGTAAAATAGGAAAATTAAAATGAATATATAACAAAATAAATTAAATACTAAATATCAGTATGATACTTGCTACCATGCTACCATACCATACCTGTAGTCAGAACTCAAAGACAGAGGGAAGTAGCACCAACTAGCTATACATTACCTAAAATAGAGTACTAAGAAAAAAACCTGAAAAATTGGGGAGATCGTTCATTCAGCATTCAGTGAAGTGCTTGTCTGCAAGCATGAGCTCCTAGGTTTATTCCCACCGAATTCATATAGCAAAGCCATGGAAGCATGTTTCCTAAAGCCTAGAGATAGAGGAGGATCTCTGGAGCTTGATGAGCAACTGCCTAGCTAGAACAGTGAGGTTCAGACTCTGCAAATATCCCGATTCTAAAAACGAGATGGAGAACAAATGAGGAAGTCCTATGACATCTGACCTCCATATGCGTGCACACATTTGTGTCTGTGAACCTACATACAAGTTGATTGTGCACACACACTCTCACACACACACACAAAGCAAAACTTTAAAGTTTGAAAATAAAAAATTAAATAAAGATACTAAAATTCAATGAAAAAGCAGGAATGTGAGCTGTAGTATCAGACAAAGTGAGATGAAAGGCTTCATGTACTGAAGAGGATGCTGAAGGACTCTTACACAATGACAGAAAAAAATTTATGAAGAAGTCATATAAAAGTCATAAAGTTGGATGCACCTGGAAGACAGCAGCTAAAAGTATAAAGCAAAATATTCAAAATGCACATTGACCTTGATAAAATGCAATTATGGGGAAAGATTTTATTGTATCGCATTCAAGAACTGCAAGATATAACAGACAAGAAATAAGCAATGGTGCAGAGACAGAATAATATTCCCAATAAACTAGAGTTTATGGGTAGAAACACACAACTATGCAGTATTACAAAGCTGTATTTATGATAAGAAGAATACATTTTTGTGTATGTCTATGATGTATTAATAATACTAATAATTAATAATACTATAATAATTAATAATATCCTACCCATAACTAAAATATTTCTCTTGAAGAAAACTATTAGTCTACAATCTCTGATCACCATAAAATATAATTTTTAAATATAAAATATCCTTTTAATATTCAGTTTTTATAAAATAATGTGTTCAAGTACTCCTTAGAACAGAAGAAACTAAAAACTGAATTTTTCAGCAGTCTGAAAAGACAAGTAAAGGCGCCTTTGATGGTTAGAATTTGGGTAAGTTATTTGAGGGCCCAGAAAAAAATTTCTTCATCTTTAAAATCCCTTGGTGAGGAGCCTTGGAATCAGAAATTACAGGCTACTTCAGTTGCTCCAGTGTATCTGCATCTTCTTCCCTGACACATCATACTGACCTCAGTTCACAGAGTTTGTTGGCCTCACCCCCAACCTCCGCCCTCTGATTGCTTTGTTTCCAGGTGCCACATTCAAATTTCCTAGAATGAACAGGATAAAGAGCTCATCAGTTATATAAACATTTATTCTCAGCTCTATGCAAAGAAATTTAAAAACACAGATATAATAAAAACAATATTCTAGGGGAATATGATTCACCGTCAGTGATGACGTTTCTTACATCTATCTTTTGATTGGGCAAAGTGACATTTGTTCCATGGGTTTAGTGGAGGAGAACAAAACCTTAAGTCATGACTGCTTCCAAGAGAAGAGGTAAAGGCAGACACAACATAGTTTGGAGTTACAAATCATGTTACAAATAGAAGTGACATAAAATGGGACTCTCAAAGTGGAAACCTGGGATTGGGCATAGGTCATAATGACACAATATATAAGATATACAAGAATCGTTCAACACAAGGAGATGAGGGTACTGAAGGAAGCACGGATCAATAAACTGGGCTTTATTAAGCAAACCGTTAGAACAAGCAACTAATCTGCTGTTTATGAAAAGGGCTATATGCTAAGGTGAGCACACTGGGCAAGACGGGCTTCTGCAATATCGTCAAACTAACAGCGAAGTTGTTTATTGATTAACAACCTTATCTTCCTAGGGAAGGATCTTCTGGAAACAATAGTAAAGCAATGTTGACATAAGAGGTTTGGATTGTCATTTCTGGCAATAAATGATGTCAGAAGTAGGTGTTTTCATTTTCAAGCTAAAGTGGTCCAGGTGAGATAAAATAATCTTATATGTCTTTCCAAATATGAACCAGAAACTGAGGGTCAGAGGAAACAGGCCCTTCCTCTGTTCTCACATCTAAGGAAAGCATAAACCAGCATTACAGAAAATATTTCAGAACAGGTGATAAGGAGAGTTAAACTACCCAATTTATGTTTCCTGTTTTGAAGCTCAAACTGTAGCATTAACTCCTACAATTCCAAATTTTCCACAATTTCTCACACCACAGTTGCTTGTGCATCTATGTAAAATATAAATCATGGTACTGAAAAGCAAAATTCAGAAATTCAAAAGTCCTGAGCAAGAAAAGTTAATTGTAACTAAGTAGGATGTACCAATATTGGTGTATCTATAAGTACAACTCACTATAACAGTAATCTGCAAAGGAAAAGGTAATGATTATAATCATAAATGCCAAAAATACATGTGACACCAAAAATTCCTATTAAAATTTTCAGTGTCATAGTAAGAGGTGAATAGTGATCTTAATTTTCCATCTCATCATCAAAGCCAGTTGCATTTAAGGAGCAAAAATGTTAGATTTAATGAAACTATTAAACACATGGCTAATATATAATCCAAACAGTCTGTTCCTACATATTTACCCAAGAGAAATAAAAACACTTGCCTATTTAGGACTTACAGAAGACTACTCATAGCCTCTCTTTTGGTAATAGTCCACCTTGAGGATATAAAAGTATTGTTGTGTATCCATGTTGTTGTGTATCCAGTCACTGGTGAAAGAAGGCAGCCACAGACATGAGCTATTGATACAAATAAAAAATGTGAGCTAATTTCAAAATATCTATGCTCACTGGAGGAAGAGAAGCCCCAAATCCTCAAGAATGGTAACTAAAGAGCACATAGTGTTTTATTCAGTTTTCCTTAAGTCCTGTATTGAGAATTGATTTAAAATTACAGCAGATTAATGATTGTTTGTGCAAGATATGGGAACATGGAGTATGAGGATATGATTGTGGGGAATGGATGCACTCAAAATCACAGCTCCAGCCATGATTTCACACAAACACCCCAAGTTACCAAATTCTGTGCTTTTGTCATTTGTAGGTCATATTAGCTTTAATTAAGTGTTTTCCAACATTATGCTCACAAATAGCTAGTGGTTGTTGTCTATCTGATGGCATAGTTCCTGGGGTTGTATTAGCAAAATAGATGTAACTAATGGATTTAAGCAACAGATCAGAATAAAATCAAATAAACTGTGTTTTCCTTTGGCTTACTCTACATCTCTCTGTTCATATCGGTGATAGTAGAAAAGGAAGACTAGAATGGGCTTTTTGACACTACAACCCTGGACGAAGAATATATTTTAATAGGGGATGTCATACTATAAAATGACATTTTGCAAAACACAAAGGTAAGCAGTGGTCAATGAGAAAGGAGTTACCATTTTCACTTCATAGCAAAGTGCTAGTCAATTTCAGAGTCCTATGTAGAACCTGAATTTATTTGAAATTGTTTTAAAAATGTGATGAGACATAACTAGATCTGGAGCAAGAAATTGTATATCAATCAAAGATTCACAGGATGCCATGGATACTAGGTAAAAGGAGGTTGAATATCAAGCTTGTCTAACTGTCCCTAAACCTGCTCTTTGCTCTTCTCCTCTCCTCTACAAAGAGACCTTGTCTCCTTTATGAACTGCTGGCAAAACACCATGTTAGAAGTTGGGTTGCTTCTGCTCTTTTTTTGCTGGTTAGCTGTGTCTTTGGGAAAGCTAGTGCCTCTTAACTCCTTAGCTGCTAAGGTGGAAAAAGCATATGTGTGAGGACACCTGCCCTACTTATTTTATAGGTCTGCTGTGAATGTGAAGTGAGATCGTGAATATGAAAGTGCCTTTGAAATTGCCGAGTACTTTACAGGGAAAGGGATTATTCTTTGCCTTTATAGTAGAAAAGATTTTATTTCTAAAAGCACTTAGAGCAATTTGGGTATTTACATAATAGCCCAGAGAGTGCTCTTGTAGCAGTAAGACACGGGGAACGTGGAGATTCCCACTTGTATATTCCTTTATATCATCTGCAGCCTTTATCTCATTGTCCTACACAAAGTGAGTGGTAAGTAATTTTTGAACACATAATTTTGATTCTACATTTGATTACTGAATGCCCTACTTATGAAGCACTTTCCCTAAATTACTGTAGAGTGCCGAGAATCTCTTCATGTGAATGTGTTAACTTCTAAATTTGGTGGAAAATTCTTGGAGAAGAGGAACCAGGCTATGTCTAAATAAAAAAATAGCCCAGCACAATTTCTATCGAGTAATATACCTTCTATAAATGAATCCTCTATTTCTAATGAATGAGTTTGAAGCATCTCGGTGAGAGATTAATAGGCAATCATGCATTTGTTCAGCTTTGGGGAGGCCTTTATGTTTGAATTTCAGTATTTGAAATAGATCATTTGCACAGACAAAGTTATTTTAAAAAGAATGATACACATGACCCTCCAACAGATGGGTCACTACATTATACCATTTCTTTAAGAAGTAAGATTTAGAATGTATATTTTCCTGTTGAAGAGTAACATACATGTTTTCACCAACAGATACAATTTGAAAGCTGAAATGCTATCCCACAGCTTCTGATGGATTTGAAGGTTCAGTTTTTGTTTTTCGCTTTGTGCACATAAGGACAAGTTAAGTTTCCCCAAAGGCAAAAAGCGTTTGAGACATAGCAGAAAGTTAGACATTTTGCTACAGGACTTAGGTGAGGTGTGATTAGAAACTTGAATTTCTGTTTCCTGGATCTCAGCTGTGAATCTTAGACAATGTTTGAAATGCAATCTAGTGCATCCGGTGTTCAGTTCTCAGCACTAACCATTTCATGACCCATATTCATCACACTACTCAACATGAGACATTCAATTAAGTGTGCTCAGATTTTAATACTGCACTAGATTGGCTATAAACCCAGGAACGCGTGCAGATCGTATTGTACTCTCCTCCGTTATCTTTTGCACTATACATTACTTTTCATGTCAGGCCATAACTGCATGCTCCTTTATGAGCTGTTCCCCCGGAAATCCAGGCGGTCTCATTCCATAACCACAGCAGGATACTTGCTGCAATCATATGAGCAGACTAAACTTCTGGTATCCCGTTAGTATTGCAAGAAACTGTATCATTGGAATTCCTTGTCAACATTGAAAATAAAGCCCATACCCCTCTTGTCCTTCCTGGTCTATGATTTTTATGTTAATGCCATGATATAGTAGATGCTTCCAAAAAACGTATACATATTTGAAGACAACCTAAGTGAAATTGCCAAGTAATGGGAGAGACTGAGCCCCATTTGGAAATCTCTTGTGGCCTAATGATGCTTCCAGTGACAGGAATGGGTTACACATAATTGAGTTGTTGGTCAACAGGTCCTATTGGAACCCCCAAACAACTTAGAATGTAGCCAAGACTATAGATTTCTCCCTTTTCACCCTATAGATCCTTTGCGCACCTATTATGGAGTAATCTCCAAAGATGGCATTGAGTTTATTATATGTTGGCCATCTACAGCTACGCAGATAGCTTACCCATGAGAGTAATTTGTTTCCTTATCTCATAATGTCATCTCAGGGCTTTTTCAAAGTTGGGGAAAGCAATCAGAACCAATTGGGTATATTCAAATTTAAATAACTTGGTGGGATGGAGGTTCTTGAATGTACAATGTGCTGTCGATTGCAAGTGATACCATTAACCATTAGTCACAGCACATAAGTTTTGTTATTTGATAGAACTGATGGGCTTGCACTTTTCTGGTCACATTCTCTTTTCTGTTTTCATCTTTGCACAATTGTACATAAGATGGTTGGATGCCATGACTAAGGCACCTGTCATCACCAGGATCATGGAGCAGGTTAGATGGATTGTGCAAATGTTTGGCAGGATGATTTTGAAGCCAAGGGTGGTTTGGTCCTTGAGCACTATAGTCCTGTTCATCTCCCAAGCCTTGGAGATTCTTTGCTCTCTTCGTGCTGTAGTTAAGGGGGAATTGGGAAAGAGAATTTGGAAATAGAGCACAAAACCATTGCTACTACTGAAAACTTTGGAATGTTTTAATGAGAGGCAAGTAATGGTCATCATGTGTGAAGGGCACAAGTAGTGTTGTTTGTGGAAGCTTGTGATGAGTGTTTCTCATTTTGGTCTTTGTGTAAGCCTTTCCTTGCTTTGTTTTTCAACATCAGCCAAACTCATTTCCTGTGTGCTTTCCATCAGTCATAACCAGGAAGAGGGACAGCTGATGAACTCACTCAAAGTTAAGGTGATGGCATGGTTGATTCTGACAAGTCAAATGTGAATGTCTCAAGGATTGAATTCTTGTCCCTACGGGACGTTGATTAATGACACTTAAGAGAACTCTTGCAGGGTAGCCTTAAAAGTGTTTCTGAATCTGTTGATAAGTATGATCATACCCTGTTACTAGGACCAGTGTGACTCCATCTCACACACACACTACATTTACCATAGAAGAGGAACTTCTGACTCCTTAGGTATATCTTTTTTTGTTATTTTTTTAAGGACGAGAACCCTGAAAGCTGCCAGTTTTTCTATTAATCTTGAATTATTGAAATCATATTTAATTTTATTGCTTTTACAAAATTGCACCTTATGACCAAAGGGCAAAGACAGCTCATCACAGTAAGGATCTGTGTTTCCCAGGTGTTTTTGTAGCCATCTTTTCACACGTGGATCAGTTGGTAGGAGGAGAGCCTGCTGGAAAAATGGGGTTCTCATAAGTATTCCTCAAGATGTTTTTTAATCAATTATGATTTAGAGTAGAACAAGAATGGCTCCTGGTAAGGGTCAGGCTGACCTGAGTGCTTCAGTTCCCCCACTGTGTTTGTTCAGTTTGTGATAGGGGAGGGGATAGGACCACAATTGGGGAGAAACAATGGCTTCTGCCCTATTACAAAGATAAGAAACAGTCCCACACATAAATAATAAATAGCTATTTTTGAAATTCAAATATTTAAATTTTATGTATCAGCTGTTTGGAATGCCATGCGTTTATACGTTTTTTATTTTTGTAACGTGTTTATAGTGTTTTATATAACGTTCCTAACATCCCTTCCTTAAGGTCAGTGTCACTGGCATGACAAGTAGTAAAATGTCAGAAAAGTAAACATCTGGAGAGGCGGTCAAGGAAAGTTTGGAGGAAAGGAGGACCAGAAATCAGCACCCTGTGGTATGCAGTGAAAACCTTTTGTTTCTTTCTCTCCAACCCCTACCAGATTCCTCAGCCAAAAGAAGTCCCTTACTTCAGAAACAGGAGTGAGACATTATGCTTTTTGGATATGCAACTGTTAGTTTTTCTTAGTGCCCTCCATCAACACTTTCCATAAATATAGTGGCAGACAAATGTTTTCTTTCTATTGTTTGCTCTGTGGGGTGTGTAAATAACCTAAAATGTACATTGAATTTCACAGTGTAAAGTTTTATTTTATTTCTTGTATTATATTATGCAAAAACTTCCCAATGTACATGAAGTGCATAACAAAACTATTTGCTTTACAGAAGAAAAAAGTTGGGAGAAGGACAGAGAAGGAGAGCAAGGAAAGAGATACCTTGATAGAGGGAGCCATTATGGGGTTAACAAGAAACCTGGCACTTGGGAAATTCCCAGGAATCCACAAGGATGATGCCAACTAAGAATCTAAGCAATAGTGGATAGGTGAAATTGATAACTACTTTAAATGCCATCCTAGTGCCTTCATCCAGTAGCTGATAGAAGCCGAAGCAGAGATTCACAGTTAAGCAGTGAGCCAAACGCCTGGAATCCAGTTATAGAGAGGAAGGAGTGATGAGTAAAGGGGTCAAGACCATGCTGGGGAAATCCAAAGAAGCAGCTGACTTGAGCAAGTGGGGAGCTCATGGACCCCAGTCTGACACCTGGGGAACTAGCATAAGACCGAACCAGACTCCCTGAACTTAGGTGTCAGTTAGGAGGACTGGGCAGTCTATGGGGTCTCTGGCAGTGGAACCAGTATTTATCCCTAGTACACAAATGGGCTTTCAGAGTCCATTTCCTATGAAGTTATACCTTGTTCAAACTAGATACACAGGGGAAGGCCTAGGTCCTGCCACAAATGGCGTGACAGACATTGATGATCCACCATGGGAGGACTCACCCTCTCTAAGAGGTGCATATGGGGTAGGACAGGGCCTTGGGGGGGATGGGAGGACAGGAAGAAGAGGGAACTGGGATCAGTATTTAAAATAAGCTTGTTTTTCTTGTTTTTAATTTAAATAAAAATTATCTTATTTTTATTCATATATATATGTATATATATATATATACATACATTTGCAATCCTAGTTTCGTTTTCAGAGAATTTATAAAATGTTGCAGTAGGAGGGGTTGGTTGAAGTCAATATATATATATGTATATATATATATATGCCTATATATGTATTTCATATATATGAAAGAAAGAAAAATGTGCAAATATTTCCTAACCTGCTGTAAATATATTGTTATTTTGGAAATATCCCTGCTTTCAGTGAACATTTGAAAATAAATTAAGGAAATATTTTAAGGCAAAAAGAGAGAAAATATAGTTTTCCAAATTTAAACAATAGTTCTCAAAATAAACATGCCAAAGTGGGCAGGGAAAAGACCAGGAGGCCACAACCCTACACAAACAACTACAGGCAACTAAGGACTGCTGAGAGAGGGAGAAACATCTTCTCTGGCACACCAGTTGGTTATCTGATACCAAATGGTCAGTTCTGGAAACAAACATATGAGTAGAATTATTCAGACTGAGGAGGTCATATTTAGGAATAGAAATGTACATATACAAATACATATACATTTATGCATGTAATAAAAATTAATGAAAAAAGGCCATATTAATGTAAAGTAGAGTAAGGAGGGGCTTATGGGTAGACTTTGGCAGGAGGGAATGAAAGCGAGAAATGATGTAATTATATTATAATCTCAAAAGTAAATGTAGCTCTTCTCTTTCTCATGAGAATCTTCTGATAAACAGAGATAAATCTGATTTTCCTACATAAGTTCCAAATAGTTTAATTCAGTTGTGTGTGTGTGTGTGTGTGTGTGTGTGTGTGAGAGAGAGAGAGAGAGAGAGAGAGAGAGAGAGAGAGAGAGAGAGAGAGAGAGAGAGAGAGAGAGAGAGAGGTGGGGGGGACTTGAACCACAAACCTCAAGCTACATGACGTGTACCCTGACTAATGTGACCTGTGTACAATTTTGCCTGCAGCTGTAGTATTTATCTCTAGCAAATCCCAGTGAATTGCAACAATAACAATCTGACTCATGTTTCACTGTCTTACATTATACTACACAATTGTACCACCTAATATGGCCCTTCATTCTAGTCAGAACTAAAAAGTTTGCATTTGTATCAAATCCACCATTAGTGAAAAGAACAATAAGGATGTCAACATAGCTTAAGTGGTTGGGTAGAGAATATTGTGAAGATACACATTAAGGCCATCTCCTTAGGAACTGTTCTTTCTGTCTTGCACTGTTTCCCCTTATATGACCAACTGGTATATTCTGCCTTTGCTTTGTAATGACCCATTTCTGGTTCCTACCACATGGCATACTTCCAACTAATTCACTTCGAGTTGTAGGTAAACACCATTTGACAATGATATGCATCTTAAAAAAAAACAGTCCTTACTACTAAGAAATTCAATTCGAAACACAAGCTGTTTCTTCTGCAATCTGGAGATGGTTTGGATATCTAAATATGGAGGTAGAGAGCTTCTCCATGCCTCTGACTCTTCACACACATTTGAGAAAGTCTAGCTCAGAATGCATTAGCTTCTCTGTTCACAAACAAAATCATTACAGCTTCTGAGAAACATGTCTTTGTCTTTCCTGTGATCAATCATCCCAATAGCTTTCGGGGATGAAAATCCAGCACATATTTACATAATCATTAGACATGACACATGTGTATGAAGCAGGATGTTCATTTGCTGAGATGGACAGAACAGAAAATCCCCGTATGTGTAACATAACTGATTAGATACATTTGCAAGAATCGAGGTCACTGTAAGCAAAACAGTTTATGAACTTGACAATGGCACAGCAACCAAAATAGAAATGAGTTATCTGTTAAATGTGATGTCCTAATCATTGCGAGAATTAACTCCTGCTAAATTACTTTTAACTATGTATATGTGTGTGGTTATGTTTATGAGTACAGTGCTTATGGAATCCAGAGGAGGGTATAGGATTTCCTGAAACTGGAGTTACAGTTTTGAGCCCTCTGACATAGTGCTGGATGCCCACCTTAGGTCCTCTGCAGGAGCAGTGTGGCACTCTGAGACACTGAAGTTATTACTTACCTAGATAATGACACTACCAGCTGCAAAAGCAGGAAGAGCAGTCATGATAGTTGATGGTACTTTTCGGTCTGGTTGAACTGCAAGGATTTACTAAGGGTAAGGCTTATTGTATAACATAAGACAGGTAAGGATGGTGGTATAACATAAGATAGGGTAAGGGTCATTGTGCAATCATCTAGGACTCTTGGTCATTGGAAGCCTGAAGTTTAGAGTCCTGAGTTGCAGAATGACAACAAGCACTTTCTGTAGAGTGGCTGGTGGGTTTCAGGAATATTCAGCAACAAGCAGTAGAGTTACTTACAGCTTTCATCTTCTGACCAGTCAGAGAAGTTATTTTAATGAAAAGAAAGAGATGGACCATTTGTTTATTCTGGAGGTAAATCATGTAACACAATTTAAACTTTTGATTATCCTAATTTCAGTAATCTACAAATGCTGCTTCTATTAGAAAAATAATTTTAATACATCCTGAAGTGTTGTTATAATGTTGTAATGTCACAGTGAAATATTGTAATAAATGTGGACTAGGTATGGAAACATTAAATAGTTGGTAGATATGAACAGTTCATTGGTAAATATAATAAATTAATATTAGAATGCTGATGACTGGATTGAAGGACATTTTTGTCATTAAGACCTGTAGAATGATTTGAAGATTTGGCAAAAGAACAAGACAGGAGAGAAAAGACATTTGTATTTCTTAACTTTGCTAATTTTTCATGCCCAAGACCCAGTGGGATTCAAAAGGCTGCTAAAAGTCAGTGATGGCAGGATATCCTTGGATGTGTCTTCAGAGGACTGTTGCTGCTTCTCTGGGCTTCAGATTTATTCCAAGGAAGTAGAATGAGTAACCCCTGAGGTTCTCTACATACCTGTGTGGGAGGGAGACTCTTAAGGCCAAGGATTATGTTTTTTCCTCTTTTACCAGAGATTTTCCTAAGAAAATGTGGATACCTTTGAAATTCCTCTGGCCATTGTATTTCTCAATTTCAATTTTTACAAACAATGAATTTTATCTTTCTAGTCTAAAGCCTGCAAGAACCAAATATGTGTTCAACTATAATCCAAACAGTGAGCCTCAGTTGCAGGGGCCTGTGTAGAGTTTTTAAGCTAGTGCTTCTTGAATAAATAAGCTTGGAAGTAGATGCATTCTCCACTCTGAGGTTTACATTTTGAAACTCTTGAAGGGAGAGATGCATTGATTCTGGGTTTTGGGTTTAAGTGAACGTCTCAGGACTAGAAATGGTTTGGGATCTGGGCCAGTTCCAAGTATATGTCAGATTCTTTATACCATTTTTAATATTTTGAAATTAAGATTTGGCATCCTCTTCTCTTTCCTCCCTCTAGTCCACTGTAGACAAGATTCTTGTAGCACTGCTACAGCCTGAGAGATGAAGACTCTTCAGCAATATGCCTGAGTAACTCAAAGATATCACCTATAATGAGAACGTATCTCTCTCCAGTCTTTCCTATGGAGTAGGTTGTTCTGGTGGAGACAAATTACTTACTTTCATGTAGAAACTGGGGAACTGTGACAAATATAGACCACAGAATAAGCCAGCCCAGTTTTATATTTGAGGATCTAAGGCTTTCCATACATCCAACTGGGAAGTTTCACATAATATGCAGTATGTTTACGTGCCTTAAGACCTCATAAATACAAGGCTTCCATCAGACCTTGTTCTTCAAACAGTATACTGTGACCTTCTTCCAGCTGTATCATGAAATGAATTGTCTTTGAGTCCAGGGTCACTGGAAGTCAGGAGCCAACACACAGTACTTCATACTACTCTTTCAGTCTGGAGACCTTGACTATCCTCCACGTCCTTCAGGTCCTGTGCTAGACTTGTCCCTAGCTCCTTCGAAGCCATGCTTTGGAATTAATGTTCATACTTTTAGACTTGCTTGGTGACCAAGATACCACCCTATTTAAGAAACTGGACATGTGGGCTTGACTGTCAATATGTATGGACACAACTACTTTCTAGTAGTTCAGGATCTAGGGTGGAGAAGGATTCAGAAAGAGGAGGAGGAAGAGACAGCTGTGTCTTATCCAGTGTTATTATCCTCTTCTGAAGTTTAAAGAAATCAAAGAACTCTATCTAGAACTATTTATCATAGCCAAGAAGTATATATAATCCAAGTGTTTTTGAACTCATTGAGTGATTACTAGAATGTCACTTAGTCATTACAAAGAAGGGAATCCTTTATTTTGGACAACACAGATATAACTAAAGACCATTATGTGCAATAAGTATTCTGGCTAGTTTTCCTACAAGATAGGATCATCTGGGAAGAGGGAATCTCATCTTAGATGATGCCTCCATCAAATTGGCCTGTAGGCAAAGTTCTTTATTAATAGATGATGTGAGAGAGCCCAACTCACTGTGGGAGCTGTCATCACTGGGAAGACGGTCCTTGGTTGCATAAGAAAGCAGGATGAGCAAGCTCTAAGGGACAAACCAGGAAGCAGCATTCTTCAAGAAAAAGATTATTTCACCATGCTCTAAGTTTTGCTTTCATATTCCAGCCTGGAGTTTCTGCACTGAATTCCCTCAGTGACTAGGGAAGGTTATCTGGAAATGCAAGCTGAAATAAACCATTTTCTACAAGTTCCTTTTGATCATCGTGTTTATCACAAAAAAAGACAGCTGTTGTTGTTGTTGTTGGTGGTGGTGGTGGTGGTTTAATCGTATCATCGGGATGGGTCAGGACAGGATGGAACAGGAGTGGGTCAGGTATTCTGGCACTTGGGAGTCACAGAATACTCAGTGTTACACAGCTCAGGTGGAAAGGTATCCTGGAGCTCGGGAGCCAAGGATACTGTGTGTTACACAGCTCAGGTAGAAAGGTATCCTGGAGCTCAGGAGCCAAGGACCACCACAGGTTGCAGTAAGCTTGGCAGCTTACAGCCTTGCCTCAGAGAAAGGCTTCTCCGGCGTGTATCAGCTCTGCTCCCGCAGGACAGGGTCTTCCAGCTGGGGATGTTCGCCTAGTGTAGCAGTTTTGCTAGGCAGGAGGTTTCTCAGTTTCTCGGTTTCTCGGGCGAAGTTACTACAGTTCAGCTCTGCTCCTGGAGAGCGGAGAGCAGGGAGCCAGGGAGCCGGGAGCAGAGTGTAACAACTCTGCTCTGCCAAGGAAGGTTTCCCGGGCAAGTGTTACAGTGCTGCTGGCTCTGCTCTGCTCTGCCCAGGGTCGCCTCTGTTCTGTTGCTGCCACAAAAGAAGATCTTCACCCGAGGCTCATCCAAAGGGGTTTATTGGAAGGCAGCTGGACCAGCCAAGCTGAACATACACAGGGTTTATATAGGGATTCCTGGGGTTAGGGAAGTTTTTCCAGAGTAAGGATTGGTCCAATTTCAGTGCTGAGCTCAGGGATTGGTTACTTTTTTACACAGGATTAGGGTCAGATTTGGCTCTGGTTTCAGGGCCAAAGTGTGTTTCTTTCTCTGGTCCTTTTTAGCCTTTTGGCTCCAATTTTAGGGCCAGGGTACATTTCTTTCACTGACTCTGATTCCAGGGACAAAGTGTGTTCCTTTGGCACTGGTTTTAGGGTCAGGGTACATTTCTTTGGTTGTGGTTGCAGGGCCAAAGTGTGTTTCTTTGGCTCTGCTCAGGGTGTGTTTCTTTGACTGGTCCCTTTTCCTACAGTGGTGGTGTGTGTGTGTATGTTATGAAGACTACTGGCTTTGGCAGTTTTGACAAGACTCTATGTGTAAGATAAGTGAAATCAATATTAGTAGAGCTATTTCCATGAAAACCTTACATTGTAACCATTTTAAAAAGTGTTTCCTTCTCACTGTGAAAAAACAAAAACAAGTCATTGAATTAAAACTAGTAGGAGGTAACACTGGTGGAAAAGACCCCTCTTTTGACAATGGCAGTTGAGTCTCAGAGGAGTAGCTATGTCTTTGATTATTAGTCTGGAGTTTTTATTCCGTGGCAGAGCACTTGCCAGCATGTCAAGGTTCATGATCCAGTCCCTAGCATTGAAGAAAGTAGTCAAAGAAGCCAACCTCATCACAGTTCTCATTTGCCTTTGATTATAGAAAATTATTGCAAAAGCAATTTCAAGATCTTAATAGTTAAAGGTATTTCTAGCTGAATTGTCTCTACTGAAAAATGTATATATTAAATAATACATAAAGATAATATGTAATTTGTAAATTGTATATGTATTTATATATTTATTTTATATACATGTATATATACATATATATGTAAAGAGGCAATAGCTGCTATAACCATTTTCTATTCTTCTAAGAAAACTGTCTTCTTAAATTATGCGTATGTTGTTGACATTTTGGGGAAAGCTATAGCTGTTGGTGACTGGTAAATAATTGTCTAGGGTAGAAACTAAAAACAAAGATAGGTTGGCACTAAAAATAATGGTTAATTCTGCCTGGACCATACCAAGTGTGAGAGAATGTCCTCCCAACTCCTGGGAGAATAGCATTAAGATCCAAGAATCACTCTTTCTGCCCCAGGATCCTGAGAATTCTGACTCAGCATGTTTCACATTCTGGATCTCCTAAGTAATTGCTAAGATGAATACCTAGCAGTTCTATACAAGGTATTTCATCATAATTCAAAAATACAAGGAAAGACAAACAAACCAGAAATGAAACCCAGAACTCCCTCTCTCTTCCATAGTATGCACAAGCAGAAAGTAAAACAACTGTTTAGTTCATGCCCCCTCACTACCCACCCAATCTCAAGTCCTTCCTCTCTCTCAAACACAAAAACAGACAAACAAACAAACAAAAAACAAAACAAAACACATAAAAGCAAAACATAAGAGTCTCTCTTGTGTTGACCATACCTGGGCATGGGGCACACCCTGGAGTGTTGTTGGCAAACTCAGTGGCACACTATTGTAGAAAACAAATGTTTCCATTTCCTAGCAGATATCAGTTGCAAATAACTTCTTGGTTAAGAGTGGGACTACCTTGGTTGCCATTCCTAGAGCCTTGACACAGTAGCTGACTGAAGCAGAAACAGGCACCCGCAGCTGAGCACTGAGCCATACTCCCGGAGTCCAGTTGTGGAGAGAGAGGAGAGATGACCAAATGAACCAAGACAGAACTGGACATACTCACAGAAACAGTTGACCTGACCTAATGAGAACACACAGACTCTAGACTCTAGGCATAAAGCGGGGGAACCAGCATTGGACCAAATTAAGGCCTCTGAATACTAGCTAGTAGGCCAAGACCATCTATGGGATTTCTAACAGTGGAGCCAGGGTTTATTCCTAGGTCACAAATGAACTTTGGGAGCCCTTTCACTATTGAGAGATACTATTGCAGACCAGATATGGAAAGGACGGTGTGGGTCCTCCCCCAAATGATGTGTGGGTGGTGGGTGGGTTAGGGGGGTCAGTGGGAAGCATGGGAGGATGGGAGGGTAAGGGAATGTGGAGATGGGTATGTAAATAAGTGTTTCTAAAAATAAAAAATACAAAAATAAAAGTGAAACACAAAGTAACAAGCCTCTGGGGATGGAGAGTGGGACTATGTGTCTCCTTCCCCTTTAAAGTGCTGGTAATGAAAAGCATTTTTTAAAACAGTGTTTTATGAAAACCATGAGACGCTCTAAAGAATTCTAAGAAGTAACTGAGGCCATTTGAAACTACTAGTTAATATAATTGCCTGTGCAGAGGCCATAGTCAAAACATAAATTCATGGTTACTTAGATTTCTTAGCTGGCTGGGAAAACCTCACAGTGAAATTAACTTTTCAGATAAAAAGCCTTGGTTTATATAAAGGCAGGAGGTTCTTATAATGATAAGATGAAATCACTTAGTAATTATTGGTGCATAGTATGTAAATTGGATAATAGTCTTATAATGATAAGTTGCCCTCCATTGGCTACTTGGTTCATCGTCTTACTCTTAGGTCTACATAAAAATTTTCCCTTTCGAGCATTAAACAGAGAACATCAGGAGCTCTAGTGTTCATCATCACCCCGCTAACAGTTGGCTTTCCTTGTGCTTCTTTGCACGACCCCTTCAGTCCTGGGCCTTCAGCTGCCACTGTGGTGGTACCTTCACCAATAACCTCTCATGGCCTCTCACAGGGATAAGCCTCAGCTGCTCTCCATGATCTCTTCATGCCTCGAAATCAGTACCACCTGGGTGACGCTCACACATTACTAAGTTGGACTGCCAGTATGAGTCACAACCTTGGTAGCCTCTGGAACACAGATTTTCTGTAAGTTGAAGCTTGATACCATCAAGAGAGTCTACAAAAGGTTGTTGGTGAAAAAGTGCAGTCCAGTTGCAGCTGACAACCCCAGAATTTTGGAGATGCTGATACCAGGGGTTGACCACCAAGAACAGCAGCAGCAGTGGAGTGGAACTGGCCTAAGTCTAGAAGATGAGCTATGTGACAGCGGAGAAGTGACCCATGCCCTTTGCCTCCATGAGATTCAGCTGTAAGGCATTTTCTCAATTGGTGATTGATGCAGGAGGGCCCAGTCCATGGTGGGTGGTGCCATTCCTGGGCTGGTGGTCCTGGGTTCTATAAGAAAGCAGGCTGAGCAAGCCATGGGATGCAAGCCAGTAAGCAGCACCCCTCTATGGCTTCTGCATCAGCAGCTGATTCCAAGTTCCTGTCCTGACTTGCTTTGGTGATGAACAGCAATATGGAAATGTAAACTGAACTCTTTCCTCCCTGTCCTCAAAACACAAACAAAAAATTCCACTGCTTTGTGAGCTCCATGGACTATCACCTACAAAATGAACTCTTCAGGGGATAAACAAAATGTGGGAACTACATCCTACTTCAGTGAATCATGGCATTGGTAAGTTTAAGTCAGAATTTACCAATTGTAAAATGAAGCCATTACCTCAAATTGCCCTGTTCCTACACATGTTAGTTCCTCACTTTCCCCTACCACTTTTTTCTAACTGGTCTGCTTAGATATTTCAGTAACCCTAGGGAAATATGTGACATTTTTAAGCATGTAGAGGCTTAGTTGTGAGCTGGTGCATATACCCATAATTACTCATGTGGAGGTAAACAGAATACTGGGAGTCTTACTTTTGGAGATGCAGTCTCTCACTGAACAGTGAAGCTTGCCATTTCAGCTAGGCCAGCTGACTAGCAAGCTCCCAGGATCATCTGGCTACCTCACAAACACACATACCCATATTTTAAGCATGTGTGTCATGGCTGACGTTTACACTGATGCAGGGGATTTGAACTTGGGATTTGAATTTAGGTCCCCATGTTTTCACAACAAGCATTCTTAAACACTTAGCAATCTTCCTGTCCCTAAGTAGCAGTTTTTTAAAACTGAAAATATATGTGACAAAGACACATATTTAAATAAGAACCCTGGTTCCTATCTCTCTCACCGTGTTTTCTGTTTATCTTCATACAGAGGGAGATATATTATTGTTAGGGTCCACAGAGGTGGCTCCATTCCATGTTGATTTAAGGTCAGAGAGTTTAGACCTAAAAGGCTAAAGTGTGGCTCCTGAAGCATGTTTGGACTAAGGTGTGGATGTTTTACCTAGACAACAGAATACTTGATCTAAGGTGTGTTTACTAGATGTTTTAATCCTCAAGGTCAGAAACCAAGAGATTTGACCTAAGGTGTGGTTACTAAGTGTTTGGAGAATTAAGGGAGTAATTAACTCTGCTTGTTCCTTGTATTATGGTAAAGAATCTTTAGCATTTTCCTCCCTTTTGGTTGGGGTATATAAGACTTTTGAGCCATAAATTTAAAGTATTCACCAGGTGCCCTCCCAACTCTGTCTTCTGTCTCTAGGCCGTTTCTTTCCACCATCCACACTCCCCCTCTCAGATACAGTCCAGACAAGATGGCAGGACCTGACACTATTCCCAATTTCTTGCAGTTCTTATATGGTCACTTACTGAACTTTCTATCGACTCGGCAGCCATCTCATGCCAGTCTCTCCGAGTCATTCTGAGGAGCCAGCTTGGATGGTATACAAGGAATACAGAAAGAGTTTGTGTGGTGCAGAGTGGGTCAGTGAAAGACAGCCTGTCTCATGACTTGGAAAATGTTATTAGTTAACCTGTGACCCACAAGGAATATTTTGAGTCTAGACTGAACAGAGCAAAGGATTAAGTTAAAATAAGAAATACTCTAGAAGGTAGAATTAAAAGTACTAGTTGACATTTTCCACTCCTCAAGAGTTCTATGACTGTCAGCATGGATTTGAAATACACCACCCCCAGATTGGGACCATTCTGATCAGATTGAGCAGAGAAATCCACGATGCCAAATACACCACCATTATTTCCCCTATCCCATTGTAGGAAGAGATCTTCCACGCCGGTTTGGGTGTGGTCACAGGTACATAGAACTTAGCTAGGGGGAGAAGACTCTTTCTGTTTGGGGTTCTGGTTTCGCCTAGAGAGCAGCATGCGGACCTTTGGTTCTCAGCTTTCTTGGCTTCTCACCTAAGTGATTTCTTCCTCAATAAAGTATCATAAGACATCCCTATTTTGTATAACTTAATATTTCCACATTATCAAATTCTTCGTTATAACTACTTTCCAGTTAATATCCTGGGTGCATTGCATCTAGGCTTTTCATGGCATTCCATTTATAAGGTGTAAGCTTAGGGTCAGTGAAATGGCTCTGAGATTAAAAATAGTTGTCACCAAGCCTGATGACAAAACTCTATCCCTCATACAAACACAGGGAAAGGAGATAACTGACTCCTGCAACTTTTACTTTGGCCCCCACATGCCTACCATGGTATATGCACCAAACACACACACACACACACACACACACACACACACACACACACACGCACACTAAATAAAAATACAGGAAAATTAAAATAAGGTTAAACTGAATTTTTCAGAGAACAATTTGTTTTATAACTGTAGATATTCTGTATTTTAGTTAGCCAAATTTATTCTATTTTATAGATTGTCCTCTCTCCAGTGACCTCAAGTAAGAAAGCACAATTCTAGATTTTACTTATTTTATGTGACAGGTTCCCTGATAATCTTCTGTTCACTACTTAAGATCTGTCTCTGGCAACCTGATTTACTCCACAAATAGAATCTGCTCCATCATGTCCTCTAGTATTTGTCCTACAGAGAGGGTTTATTCATGGTGGGCTGCAGATGGGATGAGAGTTGTCAAATTGAGGGGGCACCCTCTGGGCTTCTTTGTCTTTGTGTCATGGCAATTATGTCTTCTCTTGGAATCCTCTTTGTGAGAGAAGTGACTAACCTTGGGACATGTGCTGTTTTCACCATTGCTCTTCGATTACTGCTTAAATGCCATAAAATGCTCACTTATTAAACTCCTTCTGAATTAATCTACTTAGAATGTCTCAGTTGTCATTGAGATACTGATACAATGGAGAGACTCACTCAGAGGTCTGTAATATGAGTTGTTGGGGAAGCAAGATAGGTGGGACTAGGAGTCCAGGAGGACTCTGGGAAGGAGAAACACAGGGAGTCAAGATGTAACTGCTATAGGGATAAGAAGCCCGGAAAGTTCTCTGGTAAGAGAAATACTTATATTAACAATTATGGGATAAATACTTAAGTCAGAGCTAGCCAGTAAGAAACAAGCAAGGCCAACAGCTTCATAATTAATATAGCCTCCTGTATATTCATTTGGGACTGATGCGGCTTTGGAACAGGCTGACGGGAAGGCTTCCCTTTACAATGAGTAAATCAGTTTTGTGTTTCTTATGAATATATAATTTATAGCAAACCCTAAGCCCAATAACTAGGACAAAGTTATCCTTATTATGACATAAATAATCAATCTATTCATTCTGGTGTTAATGGAGCCAATAATCTGTCTTTTTATCTTTTGTTCAATCCTGGTACAATGTGTGGGTCTTTTCACACATAATCCTACATAGACATAAAGCTATTCACTGATTTCTTATTATCCAAATGACTTGATATTAATAGTGGTAGAGAATTATAATAAGGTGCTGTCTTAGTTACTTTTTTATTACTGAGAACATAACCAAGGCAACTTATAAAAGAAAATGTTTAACTTGGGATTCATGGTAGCAGAGAGCAAAAGTCCATGACCACCATGGTGTGGAGCATGACAGCAGGCAGGCATGATGCTGGAGCAGTAAATAAGAGATTACATCTAGAGACACAACCATGAAGCCATGAAAGAAAACATAGAATAGCATGGACTGTTGAAACCTCAAAACCCACCCAAGTCTTGCCTGTGAATCAGTGAAATTCTTGTGGTTACTTACAAGATCCTAAGTGACAAATAACTTGGAAAACATGAGTAACTCAGAATCAGCAACATCACCAACAAGCCTACCCTGGCATGAGTGACAACCCAGAAAGCACCGTCCTGGAGATCTCTGCCTACCTAGCAGATGTCAACACTGCTAAGTTTCTTCTTCCCTCTCTTACTAATTGTTTTTCTAAACTTGTGGAAGAAACTGAATTAAGGGCCTCTATGAGCATCATGAACCTTATAACTTTCATTAGAAAGTCTTATCCTTCCATCTCTATTCTAGCAGGCAATATTTTAAGTAAGAGGGAACAGTTACACAACAGCCCATTCCTTCTTCCACCTCTTATTTCTGTCTTCTCTTTTATGATGCACCCTGAGTCACATATGGCAAAAAGTGTCTGATTATTTTATTCTATTTATGACTGAGCACTACACATAGGGACAGTTATCCATCCTCAGGAGCCTGGCTTGTTATAAATCTCTCCATTAACTACTGACCCTTAAAAGAAGACATTTCCCTCAATGACCAAATGGGGCTGATAAATCTATAGGTTAGGCACAAATGTTTAGAAAGCAAATTGACAGGTATTGAGCATTCATTTTATAAAATGACATCAGTGTTCTTCCAAATGGCTCCTAGCACTTCCTTAGCCACAGTTCTTTGTCCTAGGCTGTGTAGTTCCAAATGTGAGTCCCTTACTGTAGAGTCTGCCTTAGTTAGAAAGCTCCTTGTTACACCCACAATGGTTATGTAATTATCGTAACAGTAGCTCCATCTTGCCTGACATATTGATATTGCAGTATTCTCACCCTACAAACAAGCAATATAGTGTGTGATACTTGTCTTCCAGCTACTTTTGTTACTACACAGGAAGGAGGCCTACTAGGGGTCTGTTGACTTTAATTCTTACTGACCCAGGTATGAGAGTAAAGGAGTTCTGATGGATTTTGTCATCCTCATGGAAGACAGGGACAGCAAAAAAACCATTTGCTGCTTAGGAATCTTATATGCCTGTGGTTTACCAGAAAACTCTAGTAACTAACTATATAGTACATGTTTCAGATATACCACTGTTAGTACTTTCAATGTACCTATCCAAGTAGAGTTCTCAGAAAGGGGTCCCAGCTACCATCAGCAAGAAGTCACCACATCTCCACCTCTGTGCTTGCCCTCACCACCCTGAAAAGAATAATGGTAAAGGAGCCAAAACTGATACAGAGATAAATATGAAAATGAATCTGAAAAAAGAGAATTTGTAGAGAATTAGCAAGAGTGTGCACACTAATAATGTGCTAGGAAATGGGTGAGGGGAAGTAATGCCTTTTGATGGTATCTTGAGGCTATGCAATATCGAAGCAAAGTTAAAGTTAAGAAAAAGGTTTGGATAAATACCACACATTATACTAATTGGTCTATAACACTAATAACAAAGCTGGTGTTGCTTTAAAATATAGTGTAGATGAAGCTAGATATCTGAAGAATATAAAGAATGTCCACATCATGATAAATCAATGAAAGAGAAATATTTAGTTCTGGAAGATGATGAAATCCTGTTGGATAATACTGGAAATGATAATGAAGACTTTGATAGTATCTAAAATGAACAGAGCGTGGTATATTTCAAGTTTGGGGGAGATAGATCTTCCTCTGTGATCTTGACTTCAGCTGTTAAAAGTAATGTATCATTGAACATGAATATCACTTGTTAAACCAGATTGGCATACTTTTTTAAGTATCATATTTCTTCAAAAACTGGAGTTATTGAATTATCTCAAGTGGCATGTTACCATTTTTGTTCTTAGAGATATAATTGAATTCATGGGTAAAACATAATGTGTACTATTAAAAGAAAGAAACATGTTTTTCCATTTGTGTTACCTGAGTTCTAGAAAATGAGTATTTTACATCAATCAGTTACTTGAATTGTAATTGTCATGGGTTGTGGTAAGTCATAGATCCAATATATCTATTTAATGTCTTTGTGTTATAATTATCTGAAGATTCTTTGATACTTCATCAATTTTTTAAAATCTACATTGGGAGTCATAGGGATCTTAAAAGGTCAGTCATCATGAAAGGGTCTTCAGTCAAGGCAATCGTTTTCTGTCTTGTAGCTAAAATATGGAGTGTCTCCAGCAACAAGGTTTAGCATATAGCTATGACATGAACCAACACCGGTGACAGGAGCTTTTTGGTTTATTGTAATGTGGATAATAAAATCCCAGAGAAAGATATTGGGGTTCAAGCTGAAGATCAGAAAAGCAAAGCATCCAAGCCACCAGAGAGCTCTTATCTCTGCCAAGTCTGGGGAGATACTGTCCTCAACGTGGTTGGAAACTAATTGCCTCAGACTGAATGCCTTAGACTTGATGCTGAATGTCAACCCTGAGACCCTGCTTCTGTCTTATATAACTCACTAGTGGAGGGATTAAAGGCAGAGCCCTGTTTCTCTTTTAGACTGATTCACTCTCATGTAGCCCTGGGTGGCCTTGAATTCTCAGAGACCCATCTGCCTCCGTCTTCTGAGTTCTTGGATTAAAATGTGTGCCACCATTGCCTGGCCTATATTCTGATCTCCAGCCAAGCTTTGTTAGATCATAAAAAAATATATCATCATTTATAAGGTCTTGGAGGACCTCCCTGGCCATAAGACCATAGGAAGGCAGCCCATTTCTATCACTAAGGTATTCACTGAAGCAAACTGGGTTCCAGGGAGTACTTTCTTCCACTCTCACAGGATGACTCGGCTCACGTTCTCCAGCTACTATTTTTACTGTTCTTCCAAATGTATTTACAAATTGATATCACAACTGAAGGTAAGTAAGCACTCTATATAAGAATAATTGTAAAAGCTTTTTATTCTTTTTTTATTATGTATAGGTATGGGATGAAGAGGGCATTATCTGAACATGAGGGAGGGTATCTGTAGGAGCAAAAGGGGTCATGTCCCCATGGCTCTGTCATTACAGGTAATTGTGAGCCACTTACTGTGAGTATTGGGAATAGAACTTGAGTCCTCAGGAAGAGCAGTACATACTCTTAAGTCCTGAGGCATTTCTCCCACTCAATAATGAAAATATTTTATAGAAGGTAGACATTATTTTGGAAGGCCTACTGATAATCCACGCCAAGAAAGTAAGTCTAAAAAAGAAATGACTTTGTAAGTCTAAAAAAGAAATGTCAGCAATAGAGCTCATCACATTTATCTCATTTTTATCCATAGAACAATGGTCAGTATAGTGCCACAGGTGGAAGATACTTCCCCATCTAGGCACCTAAAGCACAGTCATTTTCCAGGAGTCATCCTTCCTTCTCATTCAGAGATCCTGCTGCCTCCACAGGTCATCAAGTATCTCTTACTCTGATGGTGAGGATTTCTTGCTGCACACGGCACTAGAGCCAACCCCCTGGTCTGACAAATTTCAGGTCAGCACCAAAGCCTTTGCCTTGCCATAGGTAATATTTCACTTCTGAGAAAGTCTGAGGCTATTTGAAAAATTTCCATGCCCTGTACACATGTGTACCAGGAAAATGTGTACACAACATATGCTGGAGAAATAGCTGCCCTCATCCAGGAAAAGTTTGATCTTTCTACTTGCATTGTCTCAAAATTTATACTGTGTATGAACTGTTGCATGGACTTCAGAGGCTTCAAAAAATCCAATAGCATAGCACTTTCTTCTGTTGAATTTCCTTCCTTAGGAACTGCATCTTGCCACAAGTATTGCTAAATTTGCTTTTGAATGATCAAATGAGTCCCTTTCATTTAGTTCCCTCCTACACGGCCCATGAGCTTATTTCTTTGTTTTATTTTAATTTTTGTGTCTCATAAATCTAATTTAAGAGCCATCCTAAGTCATTCATATCATCTAGATTCTCTTCTAATTCATAAACATCACATGGCACATGTCTCATTCCAAAGCATTAATGCTCCATACCAGTCTAGTGATCCTTACTATATTCTTTAAACTTTTTACATTCAAGGACTTATATATATATATATATATATATATATATATATATATATGTGAGTGTGTGTATGCATGTATGTATGTATGTATGTATTTTCCCTGTGAGTATGTGAGTACACCATGTGTATACTGTGCCCTTGAAGACCAGAAGAGGATGTTAGATCCTCTGGAACTGGAATTACAGATGATTGGGAAGCAGCATATGGGTACTGGGAATGAAGCCCTGCTCCTTAGGAAAAACAGGTAATACTCTTAGTCACTGAGCTTTCTCTCTAGCCCTGTCCACTTCGTTCTTAACTCTTCTGTGAACATAAGCCATTAGAGATATTTGATTATTTACAGATAAGTTCCCCATGACTCTCACAGTCTTGAGGACAAGAAGGAAGAGAAACAGAAACAGAGCAAGACCTGAACTAATCCTGATCTGAATGTCCCCTTCCTGAGGACGATCTGATCCCACAAAATGAGTTATCAAGCATGCAGAACCTCATGTCCTCCAGATTATGGCCTTCATGGGGAACTCAGCTGGCAATAATCAAATCTCCCTAATGACATCTGTTATCCAGTCTCTTGAGGGCTGATTTCTTTCATATGTCTTATGTTATGCAGCCTTTGTGTCAAGGAGGAAAGGGTAGTCATACTAATAAGTATTCTGCTTTCAGGATTCTCATATTGATTCCGTTTATAGCAGTCTTTCACAGAAGCCAGATTGTGAGGAGCTATTACATTCCTTGTGATTGGTTTTTTTTGTTTGCTTTTGTTTTGCTTTTAATGAAGCAACCCATTTCATTGTTGGAAGCATGTACATAGTTTAAAATTTTTGTGGGATAATTACCACATGTCTGTCTCCCCCTTCTCTTTCCTCCCTCAACACCCTCTTATATAACCTTTCCCACTCTCCTTCAAGTTCATGGCCTCTTTTTTTCACTAATTGTCATAATGTTCATATGTCTGTTTGCATATTCATATGGTTAACCCTCAGAGGTGGATGGTAAGTCCATATTGCTGAGGACACCACACACTTCAGAAACAGAGTCCAGACCTGAGCTGGAACTGACCTGAATGAATGACACTCCTTGAGGACTAGCTTTTATAGCAACAGAAGGCACAATGCAAGCTTCCAAAGGAGAGAGGCAAGCAACAGTCCTACCCAATTAGGATGCCTGTGAACCACATCAATGCCTATCATGGTTCAGTAACTGGAAGGGTGTAGTAGTGGCGCATATACCTTGGCAGTAAGCAACCATTGTCTAATTAGCCTTAAGACTTGCTCAGCAAAAGGAAAACTATGATTGGTACTAAAAACATCATTAACTACTCAGTGCTGGTCAAGTCATTGTCATTTGAGGAGAATCTGCAACTTCTAGTTTACCAAACTAGTGTCCCCTATTTTGAGAAAAACAGCAACAAATCCTTCTCTATGCCAAGTTCAGGTGCTGAGGAGTACCTGGTTATCACAGTCCCTGCTACAATGCCATTCTTAAGCCCCCACTCCATTTTCATGCTAAATCGTGGCTTGGTCCTAGAGGATCTTCTATCACTTCTTTCTCTCTTATTCATATTCTCTCTCTTTGTCTGTTCCTCTGTCTATCTGCCTCTGTCTGTCTCTTTGTCTCTCTTTCAAGTGTTCAGCTCTTCCCACTGGTTTCTGGATTCAGAAGCAAAGAAAGGTTCTTATCACCAAAAGCAAAGACCACACAAATACCACAACTGCCTTCTTAAAAATATGTCCTCCACATAATACTTTCAGGGACTGAGACACATTGCTTAATCCATCACCCATTTGGGAGGCATCTTTGTACTCCTATAGTTAACCCTGTTATCAAGGAGGTATGCCAACCTCTAACATGAAGAATCTAAATCATTTTTAACTCTAACCCATGGCCCATAGGCTATATATAATCAATGATACCTATTAATGTAACTCTGTACAAAATTCTAAATGTATGTAAAACATTCTCAATTTTGTATTGTGATATTTTTACCATTTTGTAGATGACTATGTGGTTCTCATGTAAAGAAAGATGCTTCACTGGAATTATTCCCAAGGATTTTTCACCCTCAGACATCATTTGCATGTATTACAGGTAGCATGCCACTGCCACTACAGCAAAGGGGCACACCATCACATACTACATGGGGGAGGGTGGCCATATCAAGATTGCCAGTGTGAACACACTACTTTCAGGTGGATGATTCCTCGTTGAATGTCTTATATTTCTTCCCAGGGCAACTTTGGTTCCCTCAAATAATTTTTGGTACTGTGGCCCCTGTCCACGCATCAATAATGTTGTATAACTTTTCCTGTGAAGACATGAACAAGCATCTATTTAATTAAGATAGGGCACCAGTTAAACACCAAAGAAGTTATTCCATCTAGGTCTCACTTGGTGAGACAATGAGTTTATTGTGGTTTAGAGGTGCATAAGTGATAGGCTATTTATAGATATATGGATGTCTCAAAAGCAATTCCAGCCTTCCAAGACCCCAACCCCAGCGAGTCCAGCTTCAGGTGAGATTGGGTCTCCAGCTGGGATCCCCCCACTCCCATCCCTTGATCTTCCGGGCCGCTCCTGGCATCCAGAAGACCCACCCACACAGGAAAGACATCAGTCCTTCCAAACCCCAAGCCCTAGCGAGTCCAGCTTCAGGTGAGATTGGGTCTCCAGCTGGGACCCCTCCCTACTCCCATCCCTTGATCTTCCGGGCAGCTCCTGGCATCCAGAAGACCCGCCCACACAGGAAAGATATCAGCTCTTCCAAGCCCCAAACCCCAGCGAGTTCAGTTTCAGCTTCGGGAAGGAAGGAGACCAGTGGAGACGGAAAGACCCCACCAGCATCCACTGGAAGAAGAGATGGGAAGAAGACAGAATAAGAGCTCACTCAGCAATAGAAAGACCAACATGGCCCCACCAGAATCTAGGGATCCAACACCAGCAAGACCTGAAAAGGATTACATAGACGAAGGAGAGGAGACAGACCTTAAAATTTATTTCATGAAGATGATGGAGACCCTCAAAGAAGAAACAAGGACATCCCTTAAAGAAATTGAAGAAAAAACAAACAAAAAATCCATGAAATGGGGGAAAAATTCAAGAAATAAACAAATCTCTCAAAGAATCTAAAGAGCACCAAGAAAAACACAACCAAAAAAATGAAGGAAACAACTCAAACAGTTGAAGGATTGAAAGCTGAAATAGAAACGATAAAGAAAACACAGAATGAAGGGAAGCTGGAAATAGAAAAGCTGGGTAAACGATCAGGAACTACAGATGCAAGTATCACCAATAGAATACAAGAGATAGAAGAGAGAATCTCAGGTGTTGGGACACCATGAAGAAGCCAAACCTGAGAATAATAGGTATAGAAAAAGGCAAAGAAATACAACTCAAAGGTACAGAAAACATATTCAACAAAATCATGGAAGAAAACTTCCCTAACCTAAAGAAAGATATGCCTATGAAAATACAAGAATCTTATAGAACACCAAATAGGCTGGACCAGAAAAAGAAGTCACCTTGCCATATAATAATCAAAACATCAAACCTACAGACTAAAGAAAAAATATTAAGAGCAGCTAAAGAAAAAGGCCAAGTAACATACAAAGGCAGACCTATCCGAATTAGACCTGACTTCTCAATCGAAACGATGAAAGCCAGAAGATCATGGGCAGATGTCCTACAAACGCTAAGGGAACAAGGATGCCAGCCCAGACTACTATATCCAGCAAAGTTCTCAATTACCATAGATGGAGAAAACAAAATATTCCATGACAAAGCCAGATTTAAACAATACGTATCCATGAATCTAGCCCTACAGAAAGTGCTAGAAGGAAAACCTAGATCCAAGGAAGATAACTACATTCACAAAGACACAGGCAAGATATAATATCACTTTACAAAACACCAAAAGAAAAAGGGAGGAGAAACTACACAAAATAACTTCACTACCAATAAATCAAGCACAAACAAGAATCATCAATCAATGGTCATTACTATCCCTCAGTGTCAACGGCCTCAACTTGCCTATAAAAAGACACAGACTAGCAGAATGGATACGAAGACAGAACCCTTCCTTCTGCTGCATACAAGAAACACATCTCAACATCAAAGACAGATGTTACCTCAGAGTAAAGTGTTGGGAAAAGATCTTCCAATCAAATGGTCCCAAGAAACAAGCGGGTGTAGCAATCCTAATATCTAACAAACTAGACTTCAAATTAAAATCAATCAAAAGAGATGAAGAAGGACACTTCATATTCATCAAAGGAAAAGTACATCAAGATGAAGTCTCAATTTTAAACATCTATGCCCCAAATACAAAGGCACCTACATTCGTGAAAGAAACACTACTAAAGCTCAAAATGCATATAAAATCTCACACACTAATAGTAGGAGACTTCAACACTCCGCTCTCACCGCTAGACAGGACCTCCAGACAGAAACTTAACAAAGAAACAAAAGAACTAATAGAAGTTATGACCCAACTGGGTTTAACAGACATCTATAGAATATTCCACCCAAATACAAAGGGATATACCTTCTTCTGGGCAGCACATGCAACCTTCTCTAAAATTGCCCACATAATAGGAAACATTTCTAATCTTCACAGATACAAAAAAATTGGAATAACCCCCTGTATCTTATCAGACCACCATGCATTAAAATTAGAATTCAACAATAACACAAATCGCAGAAACCCTACAAACTCAAGGAGATTGAACAATGCACAATTGCACCATCCCTGGGTAAAGGAAGGAATAAAAAAAGAAATTAAAGACTTCCTCGATTTCAATGAGAATGAAGACACAACATACACAAACTTATGGGACACTTTGAAAGCAGTGCTGAGAGGAAAGTTTATAGCACTAAGTGCCCACATGAAAAAACTGGAGAACAGTCATACTAGAGAATTAATAGCACAGCTGAATGTTCTAGAACAAAAAGAAGCAAACTCACCCAGGAGGAGCAGATGCCATTAAATAATCAAATTGAGGGCTGAAATCAATCAAGTAGAAACCAGGAAAACACTGAGAAGAATCAATGAAACAAAGAGTTGGTTCTTTGAGAAAATCAACAAAATAGACAAACCTCTGTCCAAACTAACCAAAAGACATAGAAAGAACAGGAACATACCTGAATATAATAAAAGCAATATACAGTAAACCAACAGCTAACATCAAACTAAGTGGAGAGAAACTCAAAGCAATTCCTCTAAAATCAGGAACAAGACATGGCTGTCCACTCTCTCCATATCTCTTCAATATTGTACTTGAAGTTCTAGCTACAGCAATAAGACAACAAAAGGAGATAAAGGGGATACAAATAGGAAAAGAAGAAGTCAAACTTTCAGTATTTGCAGATGATATGATTGTTTACATAAGTGACCCAAAAAAACTCCGCAAGGGAACTCCTAGAGCTGATAAACACCTTCAGCAATGTGGCAGGATACAAGGTAAACTCAAAAAACTCAGTGGCCCTATTATATACAGATGATGAAGTGACTGAGAAAGAAATCAGAGAAACATCACCCTTTACAATAGCCAAAAACAGCATCAAATATCTGGGGATAATGTTAACCAAGGAAGTGAAAGACCTTTATATCAAGAACTTTGTGTCTTTAAAGAAAGAAATCAAAGAGGATACCAGAAAATGGAAAGATCTCCCATGCTCTTGGATTGGTAGGATCAACATAATAAAAATGGCAATCTTGCCAAAAGCAGTCTACAGATTCAATGTAATCCCTATCAAAATTCCTTCACAATTCTTCAAGGACCTGGAAAAAAACATTAATCAACTTTTTATGGAAAAACAAAAGGCCCAGGATAGCCAAAACAACCCTATACAATAAAGGAACTTCAGGAGGCATCACCATACCTGACTTCAAACTCTATTATAGAGCTATATTCCTGAAAACAGCTTGGTATTGGCACAAAAATAGGCAGGTAGACCAATGGAACCGAATTGAAAACCCTAATTTTAACCCATACACCTATGAACACTTGATTTTTGACAAAAAAGCTAAAACTGTACAATGGAAAAAAGAAAGCATCTTCAACAAATGGTGCTGGCATAACTGGGTACTGGTATGCAGAAGACTGCAGATAGATCCATGTTTATCGCCTTGTACAAAACTTAAGTCCAAATGGATCAAAGATCTCAACATACATCCAGCCACACTGAAACTTTTAGAAGAGAAAGTGGGAGATACTCTTCAATGAATTGGTACAGGAGACCACTTCCTAAACATAAAACCAGTGGCACAGACACTGAGATCGACAATTAACAAATGGGACCTCCTGAAACTTAAAAGCTTCTGTAAGGCAAAGGACACAGTCAGCAAAACAAAAAGGCAGTCCACAGAATGGGAAAAGATATTCACTAACCCCACATCTGACAGAGGGCTAATCTCCAAAATTTACAAAGAACTCAAGGAACAAGTCTCCAAAACACCAAAGGATCCAATTAAAAGGTGGGGTAGAGATATAAATAGAGAATTCTCAATAGAGGAGGCTAAAATGGCCAAGAGACACTTAAGAAAGTGCTCAACATCCTTAGCCATCAGGGAAATGCAAATGAAAACAACTCTGAGATACTATCTTACTCTTGTCAGAATGGATAAAATCAAAAACACTGTAGACAATTTATGCTGGAGAGGGTGTGGAGAGAAGGGAACTCTACTCCACTGCTGGTGGGAGTGCCAACTCGTACAGCCTCTTTGGAAATCAGTGTGGAGATTCCTCAGGAAAATGGGAATTAATCTACCGCAAGACCCAGGAATTGCACTCTTGGGCATATATCCAAATGAGGCAAATTCATACAACAAGGGCATCTGCTCCACTATGTTCATAGCAGCATTATTTGTAATAGCCAGAACCTGGAAGCAACCTAGATGCCCCTCAACTGAAGAGCGGGTGGAGAAAATGTACATTTACACAATGGAGTATTACTCAGCATAAAAAAACAATGGAATCTTGAAATTCTCAGGTAAATGGATGGCACTGGAGGAAGCCATCCTGAGTGAGGTAACCCAGTCACAAAAAGACAAACATGGTATGTACTCACTCATACATGGTTTCTAGTCATGGATCAGAATAGTGCCAGTCTGCACTTCCACTGATAGAGAGTCTGGGAAACAGGAAAGAACCTAGAAGATATGCATATATGCATAGTACCCAAGAGAAGAGGATTGAGACAAGATCCTCTGAATGGATGGGGAACACGGTGAGGGATGAGGGGGAATGGGAGCTGGGAAGAAGAGAGGGGGAGAAGAGAAAGAGAGAAGTAGGTCATGGGGGAACAGGAAGTTGAGTGGGTGGGGGTAGAATAGGGGGAAGAGGGAATCATAGGTTAGAAGACAGATCAGGCGCCAGAGTTACCTCTAGTGATCTAAAGGGATAACACCTATTGGCAAGCTAAGTAATAGTGGGGAGACCACCTCAAATGCCCATTCCTGATAATGAACTTGATGTCTATAACCATCTGGGAGCCTTCATCCAGTGACTGATGGAAGCAGAGGCAAACACACAATTAAACACTGAACTGAACCCAAGGAACCCAGTGGCAGAGAGAGAGGAGTGATGAGCAAATTGGCAAAGAATGGGCTGGCAAAACCAGCAGAGACAGCTGATCTGAACAGGGGAGAGCTCTTGGACCCCAGACTGACAGCGGGGAGGCTAACATGGGACTGATCTGGACCCCCCCCCCCCAAATGTGAGTGTCAGCGAGAAGGCCTGGGAAACCTATGGGGCCTTGAGCAGTGGATCAGTGTCTATCCCTGGAATACAAACAGTCATCGTGTGCCCATAGCACAAAGAGGGATGCTCTCTCAGCCTGGACTCTTAGGGGAATGCCTGGACCCTACCCAGAGTGAAATGTCAGACTCTAGATATCCCCTATGTGGAAGGAATTGGCAATAGGGTGGGAGGCTGGGGGGGAGAGGGGAGTGCAGGAGGAGGGGAGGGAGAGGGAACTGGGATTGACATGTAAAACAAGCTATTTAAAATTAAAATAAAAATGATATAAAAATAAAATAAAAAAAGGAAAAAAAAAGCAATTCCATCACCTTCTGCATGGCTAACAGCTTACAAAAGTGGCATGTTGGAGCTGTCAGCCAAAGTTGAACCAGGGGAAATGTTTCTTCTTCCCAATAATTTTCATCTGTATTCCTAACCCTGTAAAGAATCTTCTGAATCCTCTAAGTTTCAGGGCTTCCTGAGCCTTGTACATTTCATTAGTTTCCTGTCTTGTGAGTCTCCTTCCTTCATCAGGGAGTACATGCTTCAATTCAGAGGAAAAAGGTGTACAACATAAATGACCCAAGATATGAAGACAATGTTTAGTTATCTCGGCTGTTAAGGATTCTCTGTTTTCTTTACATGCAATCTCAATATTTCTATTATATTCATCTGTACTACTTAAATGGGTTTATTTTAGTAATGGTCTTATACTTCTAAGGGTTTGTATTGCACTTCTGGCAAGGAAGTATGTGGTTGACTTATCCAAGATTTCAATTTTTCTTTCATCAACAAGAAAAATGTTGTTTTATTCACAAATAATTTCTATTTTCATTTCAAGTCTAAGCTCTTAAGGATATAACACTGCCATATAAATCAATTTTGTCAGGTTTGTTATTTATTTGTCTGGTTTAGAAAGAAGAGAAATTCAGGTTTATTGGCAAGTTAATTGCTTCTAATACATGAGAGGTAAGTGGTCAATTTCTCTCTACTCCAAAATAGGTTAACCATAATATTCATAACCTATTTTTTGAATTTTCAAGGATTTAGAATTTAATGAAGTTTGGAGGAGTGATTTATATATAAGAAAATAAAAATAATGAGTATCTGGCATAATCATTCTGTATTGAAGGAATCTGCTTATGTGACTTAATTATGAACAATAGTTTTGGGTTTGTTTAATATGGACTTCAAATTTCCTTAATGACTAGAGTGAGATTCCTGAACGTTTGTCATTGGAAACGTTCTTAGTGTGCTTGATTGTGTAATTTGAATATTAAGAGTACAGCACATAGCTATTATATAGTTTAGCTAGTTACCTAACTACTGGGCCCCGGTACATCTTTAGCACCACGTGAATTTTCCCATGCATAACATGTTTATTAGTACTAAAGTCAAGCCATATGATATCTAATGATAGTCTATTTTGAAATCCAGAGAACTTCATAGACACCCAGGCATACACACACATACCTAGGCACACACACACACACACCCAGGCACGCACACACACACACACACACATACAAACAGTGACAAAACTTTGATGGATGGAAAGTCCTATGCAATACAAAACAGCAGAGGCAGCAGAGCAAACGGCCAGTTGACTGTGAGACTCCATTACACATACCAGTCTATGAGGAGCCTGGATCTGTCATATAGTATCACAGAAGACATGATTTGAGAATTACTTTTCTGGCCAGTAGAAATTAAGAAAATTTGCTACTACTTAAATATTTTCCTTATTCTACATTCCTACAGAAAAGGCACATTGGTCCATCTTCCCCACTCTTTCTACCTGCCAAAAGTAATGCCCTGACCAACCCAATTTGTATTCTAGAGCTAGTCCTGTTTAAGTTGGTTCTTTGAAGCTTCTGCTGGGAAGGGCTGAGTCTTGTGTGTTTTTATATGCTCCTCTCCTTGTGTGCCACTAAAGATAGCACTATTACTTTGCAGAAATGAAACCTGGGAATGTTACAGATGGGTGTGATTTCATACATCACTCTTCTTTTATAGAGGAACTGAATCCCTCCTAGATCCAGTGGCCCTTGACAGTCACATCATCATCACTGTTAACACCTCCCACTGTGAGGGATGCTAACAGATACTGAGTACCATGTTGGAGACATTACAGTATATCACATCATTTTCTTAATTATCACAATAATTTCATGCGGTGTCCATAATCCCATTTTATAGCTTAAAAGTTACTGAGCTATCAACAGAGCCGTATGGATTGGATCCTTGGTCTCTGCACTACCTTGCTAGTGATGGGCCCTTGCCAAATCTGTCTCCTTAGAATCATTGATTAAAATGCAAATTCACCTGTGAATTACCAGTCTTAGAAGCTAAGATCTCAGCTACTAATCCTGCTCTGGGGAGGATTAGTCCACAACTCAGTAAGAGTAAGAATTGAATTCTGAAGCTGTGCTGGAGGGCTGGTTTTGATGATGAAACGACAAAATATAAAATACCTATTTCATAGCTTTGCCTTGAGCTGCCCCTGTTCCATTTACCCATAAACTACATGGAAGTCTGGTAAAACAGATGGAAGACCCAATGCCTGATAAGAAAGGAGTCCATCGTTCCCAGAGAAAAAAAAAAGCCTGCCCCTAATCCGTCCCCTCCTATGCAAGTGCCCTCCAGGCTCCTGATGGCCTGGAAATTCACGGGTTCATTTTCTGCTGAACAGAATGGGCTCCTTGAGGCAGCTGCATCCGTTTGTGGCTTCTAAGACTATGATATATTTGTGCCTAATCCATAATTAACTTGGAAGAGCATAGTATTAATTATTTTCCTCAACTGTTAACCAGTGGGGTGTTTCCCTCCCTCATTTCTCTCCTTACACACTAACCTGTCAGGCTCTAGTAATTGTTGCATGAACAGGTTTGGCTAAGTCTCCAAGGAGTGCCAATTCTCTTGTTCCATTAGTGGGAACACATATAGATCATTTTCAGCACTAATCTAGGGCTAAAATCAATTATGTCTCTTGTATTTAAAAATTAAATTGATTCACCATGGGAGCAGAATGAAGGCAAAATACATTCCTCCTATTATGTGTAATTACAATTGTAAAACATTTTCTTTGGAATGTGATTTCTGCCTGCAGAGGTTGAAGTGGGTAAGTGTGAAGTGTTTAGTGGAAATGCTGGGATTTCTCTCAGATCTTTCCTTGGGCCTTTGTTTTCCACACCTCCCCAGACCTCTTTCCTTGTTATTATTGTAACGCTGTTATAAAACTGTGAAGTCTTCTAAGGCTTCTCTACTTGCAAAGACTCTCAAATGCAGCTTAGATGATAGGAACAAAATCCAGACTAGGAAGAGAGCTAGAAAGACAGACAACATACAGAGAAAGAGAAACACAGAGAGAAACAGAAAGACATGGAGAACTAATTATGGATGGATCTTACATGATGGAAATTTCGATCTTACTTTTATTTGTGTGGTGTTAATAGTTTGGCCAGACCTGGGTTAGATACTATGAAAAACCCATACATATAATGAAGGTAATGAATGATTTTGATGAACGATTCCTGTCCACATTAAAATATAGTAAACATTTCTTTTGAAAGTGAAGATATTGCACAATTTTGAGATGTCGGTGTGTTGTAGCACCATAGAATCAACTGGGTTTTTCTTACTCTTTCAGTTTTCAGACTTCCTTATTTTCTCCTTCAGAAATGTTGTAATTTTTTTATAACCCAGCAAAATCATGTTGGGAGTACTTTGTTTACAAAATAGTGATGAGCACTCACATATATCAATGCTAAACTAAAATATAGTCAATGAAAACTATGTACTTAGCTAAATAATGAAGTTTTAAAACCCAAAACTATACTAAGTATTTTAACGGTTCAGACAATAAAATAATACACCCATTGTTTATCTTGTGTATACATTTATTTGAGAGTTCTGTATTTTGTTTGCTAAGTCAAGCAAACTTATTTACAAAAGGAACCATTTATAATTGGGATATAAGAAATTTCTAGAAACTAAATGAGTGGAATGACTTCTCTTGACATCAGATTAATGCCAATGAGTTTTCAAGACAAATTATCCATCAATCAGGGAAGAGAAAAAGATAAAGTTAGTTTTCAAATATCACTTTGATTCTTATGGAAAGGTACAGTTGTAAGTTGTCCCAGGAGCTATTTAATAAAATACAAAATCAATTATTTTGTGCTAAAATTAAATATTCAGACGCCTACTGATAATCAATCTTATTTTTGCAATAATTGGATCAACTGACTGTTTCTTTGCAAAAACATCCACAAAATAATTGTTTATAAACTTTCATGCTTAGGAAGACATAATATCATAATAGTGACATTGGATAAGTAGGAACAACACTGAAGAAAACAGGAGTTATTACAGTTAATATTAATGAAATAACAAGTGCCAATTGTTCTAATATTATAGGTGGAATAAGTTCTCCACCCACTTTGCTTCAAATTGAGTTGCAGAAAGCCAGTATCTAGAGTTCAGTGTTTTTTAATTTCAAACACTGGGAAATTCCATGTCTCCTATGGTAGTCAGTGTCTAACAGTCTTCCTCTGGGCATCTAGGTGGTCAATGAATATCACTAATACACAATGACCTCTAGAAGCAAATTTCATACATGGTGTTTAATGAACAGCCATTGTAAATTATTGAGAAAGCAGATGGATTTGTTTCTTCAGCCAACTTCTTGTAACCATATGTGCAATACATTGAGGATGAAGCTAACATTGAAATTATGGCATAACCATTACCAAAGTTTCAGAGAAATGGAACCAAAACCCTGATGCAACTTAGTCAGAACCTAATAAATCTTACACTTCCATTGTTTAATTAGTTTGATGAGGGTTTATTACTACCATCCATGACAGGCAAAAAACAACATAATATAAATAGGCCATTTTATTTTGTATAAGCAGCTTTAATAATGTTTTTAACTGCTTTATCAGACACATCAATCTGTCATATACTAGTGTTAGATTTGTACAGTTTGGAGATTAAATAACTTTCATAACAAATGCAGCTAAATTTTACTTAGGATGTTGGAATTTCTTTCTTTGTTTAGGGTGCTTACTTGTTATCCTCTCTCTTTTTATTCTTTGACAATGTGATACAAGCATATAATTAATTCATATGCATCTCTTGTTACCCTCTGTCATCCTTTGCCCAATGAAACTCTTCTTTCCATGCAGCCCCTATACTAACTTCATGTCCTTTATGGTATGCATATGACTTATTGATTTAATTATGACATCTTGTAAGAGCATGGGTGGTTGGTTTTTGCTGGGTCTTGAGCAACTTAACAATGGCAACACCATTGAAGAAAATGATACCCACTCCTTCAGCAGTGATTAACTGTACATAGTTCCTCAGTGAGGGCTAAGGCTCATGAGCCCCTTATCTGTGTGTGATGAAATGGGAATACATCCATTTGGGGGGCAGGTAATTCTTCATCTTCTGGCTCTTACAGTCTTTCTGTAGCCTCTTCCACAATACTCCCTCTGCTTCTGAAGGGGTGATATAGATGTCCTGTTTATAGATGAATAGTCCATAGTCCTTATTCTTAGCATAGCAAGTGTTGTTGAGTCTGCACTAACTGTCCTCCCATTTAGAAAACAAGCTTCTCTGTTGAATGCTAGGAATAGCACTGATCCATGGGTACAAATGTAACTCTTTTGAAGGCAATTTGATATCTCACTCACTTAACACTACAATAGTAGTATCTTTGGCCCAAGGGCTTATGAACTCCCTAGCCAAGAACTCTTGACTAATTTTATCTATACCTGGCTCCTTCTTGTAGAGTAGAACACAAACCTATTGGGAAAGCAGTTACATACTCCCGTAACAGAAATGCTTCTATTGCACTAGTAAGTGAGCCTCACCTGGCAGGTTGTTCTTGTAATTAGTAGAGTTCATAGTTGTTTATGTCTTTGTATGACTTTTTTCTCTCAATAGTTTGCAGAACACTTCCCAGGACTATGAAGGTTGACCACCAGTCAAGAAGTTCACACACTTGACATTTCTGTATACTTCAACATCAGTTTGTGATGTGTTCAGCAACAGGGTCTAACAATTCATCTAGTTCTGGTGGGCAACCACCAGCAACGACAAGTACCTACTTTGTTTTAGGGCCTCTAGGGCCTCCATTAATAATAGTTCATAGGTAGGTATCTCACACCTGGCACTGGGATTTTCATTTAATAAACTTTGGGTTCTAGGTACATGCAGGGTGTTTACAATCACACATTTTGAATAATAATTTTGTATTATGGATTTAATATACTTAGAAAATTTATTTCTGTATTGTATTTTCATAACCTGTAGTTCTGGTTAATTCCTTCCCCTCTGCTTTTATGTAACATGTGTCCTATTATCCATCTACTACGACTCTCAAGGCCTTTCCCTTTTCCCTCTCTCTAGGTTCCTCTCTTGCTTTCTCACCTCTACAAATGCTCCAAATTAAAGATTAAAATCCAAAAATTCAAAGCTAAGATCTCCATAAGAAAGAGGACACACAGTGCTTATCTTTTTGGGGCTGAGATGTATTTTCTAGTTCCACTCATTTTCTATCATTTTATAGCTGAATAAATTTCCATTATATGTATGTATCATGCTTGCAGGATATTAGGTATATTAGGCTTTTCATACATGATATCACTGGATTGATTAGAAGAGGCATCATTAAGATCATACAAAGCACTAGGCAATTTTTTTTTTGATGGGGACTAGTCCCTCTGAGCAAGAGTGAGAACTTGTAGAATTAAAACACTTGAAAGGAAAGGAATATGACTGATGCTATTCAGCAGTTCTCTGTGACGTTTTATGATGTCTAGGATAAATCCTATTTTTTGTCCCTAATATGTGCCTTTCTTACATATTTTATGTAACACATGAATGTCTTGCATTTTCCCAAATGATCAAGGACTTTCTGTTAGTCTTGCACTTTCCTGTCAAGAAGGAAGTCTTAGATTAAACTCATTAACTCCAAAGTATTAGTGGCTTAATTAAAATGCAAATCCTCTCCAAAAAGATTTGCATTTCAATGAAAAAGAATGGAGAGGATAATTCTTCATTTAGAAGCATAAGGAAGGACTTGTATTTTCAAGTCTTAGAAATACTATTTAAGGGCAAGGATGTTTTAATATCAATGTTACAGACAGCACTACCAGAAACTGACTTTGAAACTCTTCATTAGGGATAAGATGGCAGACTAGAAGCAAATGTTGAGTGGCTGATCAGAGTTTGAGGAATGGAGAAAACTGGGAGATTTTATTACGCCACCTGCTATGTCTCCTGTCCCAGAACAGACCTCATGAACAGACCAACAAGCTTCTGCCAATGTCAGACAACAGACTTTCTCTACAATCAGACTTGACTTGCTTCTGGGACTGTAACCAATGCAACAATCACCACAGCAGAATAATTTTACCTAGGCAAATAGGACTAAGAGACTCCTAACATGAAATCTATACAAGCAGTACCAGTAAGGCTTTCACAGAAGATGTTCCCAGCCACTACTTTCAGTGCCACAATCTGTGTCCAACAAGGAAAGGTAAAGCTATAGGAGCACACATAAACATACACACACACATACACACACACACACACACACACACACACACACACACACACATGCACCTTCCTTTTCATGTCTGGTTACATATTTTTACTTCCTCTTTTTAGTCTACCATTAACCAGAAATTCACACATATTCAACTTACTTTTACATTCACCTCAAATATTCCTACTCCTATGATTGTTCCTGTGCTCTATTTCCCCTATTACAACATAATCCTTATCACTAGTTCATTATGACCTCTTAACTCTTCTTTTCCTTTCCACTCACACTAACATATTAGTATATTCAGTATTATGGATTCCTTTACTCTGTAAATTCATTGGTACATATAAAGTGTCTGATTTGTAGTCATCTGATACTCCATTATCAGAGTGGGTTAATTCTTGGATGATGATTCTACAGACAGTATTCAACCAACAGGAGCACGCTACAGATAGATCATGATATGTGAAACACTAGTCTAGCAGACCTGTACTACAACTTATTCTTACTTGACCACTTCAAATGCATTTATTGAAAGAAGAGAGGCAAATTGAATTAAGAGAAAAGCAAAAAGAACAAATCTTAACCAACCATCTAACCCCAGGTGGGACTATCCCAGGGTAGAAACTCATGTAACCTGAAAAGCAAGTAAGACAACTTGACACCATCACAAAATGCCAAAAAGTATCACGCTAATTATGTCTATAAAAATGTCTTAAAAGAAACTCCAGGCACAGGATTCAAGAAAATGACTAAATGTGGTAAAAAATTATATAGAGGACTCCAATACTTTCTGAGAGGGGAAAAAAGTGGCTAGGTGAATGAAAATGGGAGATAACCTGTGAAAGGAAAACATAATTTAATAAACAGAAATACTGAAGGCAATGCAAAGTAAAACAAAAAACAACATAGGTCAAACAAAACATTCAACCGAAAACCTCAAAATTAGAGTGGTTCATGTGGAAGAGATTATCAAGGTATGATGACAAAATAGAAGAATTCGATCATTCATTAAAAGTCAGTTTTCTAAATGTTTCAAACATAACTTGTGATTAGTAATCTCAATTTACCCATCTAAAACATTTAATCGGGTTGGATTAGAAAAACAGAGTTTCTTTTTGCTAATTCCAAAACACCTTTCTGCTAATGACAAAAACAATCTTAGTTGAAATGAGAAAAAAAAATGTATTCCAAGAAATTGGGGCCAGAAAATAAGTAGTCATTTGTATATCAATATCTGGTGAAATAAACTCAACACAAATTATTTTCAGAAGAGATACTTATCAAGAAAACATTCCATCAGGAGAAAATTACAATCCTAAATATATATGCACCCAATATAGGCTCCTCCAATTTCATGACGCAAACACCAGATTTTAAATCACAGCTACATGCTAAAACAGAAATAGCAGCTGGCTTTGATAGTCAGCTGTCACTATTTGATGGATCAACTATATGCCAATCAGTAAAGAAACATTTACTTTCCAGAGCATCAAAAGTGAAATCAACCTAAGAGGCATCCAAACAAGAAATAGTTCATATTCTTCTTAGCAACACATGGAATCTTCTCTGAAGTAGATCTCTCTCATAACAGACATGAGGAAAGTCTCATAAATATAGAAAAACTAAACTATAGCACTTTATCCTATCTGACCAAATGGGATAAAGTTAGAATCAACACCAGGACAAACTACAGAAAATATCACAGAGAAATTACAGAGACTAAATGACACACTATTGAATGATAAATGGGCCATTGCAGAAACCAAGAAGGAAAATGAATTTTAAATCCTGGAGTCATATGTAAATGAACGGATATTAAGACACTGGGGAAAATACAAGAACAAATCAATCTCCAAAGAAATAGGAGGAGTGAAATAATTATAATAAAATTGGAATAAAATAAAATGAAAAGGATCAATAAAACGATAGGTTCTTTGAAAAGATAAGCAAAATAGCAAACCCTTAGTCATATTAACCAAAAGGAAGAGAAGACCCAAATTAATAAAATTAGAGATTAAAAAGACATGGGGAAAATTCAGAGAATTATGAAGAATTGATCAAAATCCTCTAAACTCTTTTAAATTTGTTCAACTATCTCCTAACCTAGAATCATGTATGTGTATTTTCCCTTTAAACTGGGAGGTCTCCTGTAATAACCTTGTATATTGCAGCCTATGGATCTACTCACCTTGAGAAACAATCTGAGGCTCTATTTTGATGGATTTTACAAAAAAATTATATGCTATATTAAATTATCTGATAATTTCATAAAAATGATCATATTCACTATTCCAATACTTCTGAAATTCTTTCCAGAAAAACCATCACCTCCCAACTTAATGTCCCCTTTTTTATCTTTCTAATAACCCACCAAGCATAATTGTGCATCCCATACACTCAGTGTAGTGTTATCTACTGAGCATAACTGTTCTACTATTGACCACACCCTTAAAGAAAACTGACCACTGACCATGATGCTTTATCACAACAACAGAAAAGATGGTAATAAGACTGTAGATGAGTTTGAGGCTCACTGTTTGATTATTCTGGGTTATCATACTAGAGACAAGTTGGACATGTATAAGTCATTGTCCATGGGTAAGCAAACAGAAAACTGAAGACATTTTCATGAACAGTGTGAAATTAGAAACACTCACATTACAGGTGTTCAGTAAGAGGAAAAGAAGAAAGTCTAAATTTACTGCCAAAAAAGATATCTTAGGACATCTACTTTGCATATTATCCTCACCTGTAGTGTTTTTAAATGCTGATTTGTGAATGTCACCTCAATAAATTCTGATTTAATTCATCTGGTTTTGGACAAAGAAGTATTGCTTATTAATTGCTCGCCAGATGATTGCAATACACATTAAAGTTTGATGTTGCCAACTCTATCAGGAAGATTAGTCCTACTATATGAACATAACACATCCTAAGGAAAAACATCATTTCTCTTGGTTGGAGCTGCATGTTTCAAGATACAGGCAGATATTAGCAGGTTTTTCACTTAGTCAAATGGGCTTCAATCTCTCGACTACTTTTAGTTTATCAAATATATTTTGGTCCATGTTCTTTTTTGTACCCCAAATTTTTTTATTTTTAAATTTAAATTAGAAACAAGATTGCTTCACATGTCAATTCCAGGTCACTCTCCGTTTCCCTCCCCTCCTCCCACGCCTTCCCACCAACCCCCCAGTAACCCCTCATTTCGCCAGGAAGGGTGAGGCCCTCCATGGGGGTATCCATAGTCTGTCATTTAATCCAGGGCAGGGCCTAGACCCTCCCCCAAGAGTTCAGGGTGAGAGTGCTTCTCTCATTGTTGGATGGGAGTCTAAAGTCCATTTGTATACTCGGGATAAATACTGATCTACTGCCCAAGGCTCAATAGATTCCCTAGGCCTCCTCACTGACACCCATATTCAGGGGGTCTTGATCAGTCCCATGCTGGATTCCCAGGCATCAGCCTGGGATTCTTTGGTCCATATTCTATAAATCAATATTCTATCTTGGTTCAACTAACTGAATAATTATTCAGTTGTTCAATTCATGAGGCAGAAACTTAAGCCATAGAAGAAGAAATGATATGCATTATGATGAAAGAAAGGTTATCAGGGCTGATTTTTGTAATCGATTGATGTGACAAAATAATGAAACCAGGTTTAAAAAAATACTTACATCTTGTTACCATATCTTGGAAATATCTCAGCCTAGAAGAGTTCAGTGGTTTGAATTGCTCGATAATGAGAGACAATGAAGTGAAGAGAGCATCCACTGCAACTCATTCATCTCATCGTGTTTTGGAAGGATGAGATAATCATAATGACCTGGGCCAGGTTTTACATTGGTATATCTTCCTCAGTCCATCCTCCACCTTATTTATGAGACACTCTGTGAGTATGAAGTGTGTAGTTTTACCTAGACTGGCTGTCCAGCAAGTCTCTGGCATCCACCGGTCTTTACCACTCAGATTTGTGCTTCCTCACCTACCTTTTATGTGGGTATATAAGCCCAAATCATGGTCTCATGCTTGTGCATCTCACACTTTACCCACTAAGCCATATCCCCAGTCCCAGTGATGATTTTTAAAGTCTGATCTTGTTGCCGGGCAGTGGTGGCGCACGCCTTTAATCCCAGCACTCAGGAGGCAGAGGCAGGCGGATCTCTGTGAGTTCGAGGCTGGGCTGGACCCGATAACCTCCAAAACAATACAGGGAAACCCTGTCTCGTAAAAACCAAAAAAAAAAAAAAAGTCTGACCTTGTTTGGATGCATTTTCAGTTCAGTAGCACATCATGTATTTACTTAGGAATCATCATGACAGAAATGACTTGGAGTTCGGAGAACTGAATGCCGGTACTGGCTCCTATCACTAAAGTGACTTCAGTCTAACCATGATACATGATTTCTGAGAAGCCTCATGTTCTCAGCAAATCAGGCCCAGAATTAATCTCAGTAGCCATGGGTGGCCTCTACACAGAAAGCCTTGACTGAATCCCTCTGCCTTTGGTTTACTTAGCATATTCTAATCTTTAATTCCAACTACATAATCCAAGATTCTGAAATGAAGTCTCCTCTTCTGTGTCATGCCCCCTGACAAGATGTAAATATGGCACAATGGTCCAGCCCCATTCATAACTCAGGCACTTGATAGTTAGACTAACCTTTAGTAGGTCACCATTTCTAAGAATTGGAAGCTATCTGGAAATAGTAAAAACTAGAAATATGGAACATATTCATCAAAAGTTATAAAGGAAATAAGGATGGCCATCAATAAGAATTAAACTAAGTCCTGAGCCCTGTCTGAGTTCAAAGTCTTATGGAAGGACTATAAACTAAGTACTTCCTAGGTCGTATAACCTAGACACTTTCCCCAATATGTGAAAAATAAAAACAAAGGCAAAATGTTTCTGAAAATAGAGCCTGTCCAGCTAGTTGTAGTCCAATATGTTCCCAAGTATATTAGACAATCTCTTCATTCCTTTTTCCTTCCTTCCACTCACTCAAAGAACTCAAATATTTACACTCCTGATGACTTATTCCTATTTGTATTGTATGATATTGTGTTGAGTTGTGCTGCATTGTAACATCCTGTGGGTTCTGTGAACATCTTACTGTCAGGTTTTGTTATAAATGTTCATTTTCATTATTTTTTCTGTTGCCTCATTGCTAGTTTGCTTTTATGTTGAAACAATTGGATATTTTAATTTAAATTGATATACACCCAATTCCACCAATGTTTCAGTTTATGCAGGTAAAGTTTCACTATATATTTTTGGAAGTGACATGTATGCTTCCCTTTATTCAAAACTGCTCAATTTCAGTGGCAGCTAAAGGATTTCAAAATGTTTGAGTTTGAGAGATACATCAACAGAAATATGATTTGTACTAGTAGCTTAGAAATTTTGTAACACAAATTTACCTAGGAACTTCTAAAAAAGACTATCAGAGCATTATATAAAACTTATACAAATACACCCTCTCTCTGTGTCTATATATATATGTATATATACATATATATTGTGTGTATGTATATAAAATCTTTATACTTATAATGCATAAAATATTTGAATTCTTGCTGTAGAAACAGGTTTTTCTTAAAGTAAATCATACAGATAAAGGAACTTACATTCATTAGTAAAATCATCACCAGTTGGTAGGGAAATCTAGATAAAGGGCCAGTAAATCTGAAAAACATACTATGGAGATAGAAGGTTATAATTAATTGGGGGAAGGCAGCTAAATGTATTATGGTCTATTTTATATTGTTCCTTATAAAAATTCAATACATCAGTGGCATGTGTAGATATAGCCACATGATTCTCATTTAGAAATGGGTACTACGTTGTTTTGGATATCATCATTATTTAGTTCTTTCAAACATTTGTGCATGTGTAGACTGTTTATTCATCTGGGTAAGAAGAGAAAGTCCTTGTCTTGTGCTATTGTTTATATATGAAATATCCTTTATAGGACTATATATGGAATTCTTGGTTCCAGTGGGGAACACTCTTTGAGGAGGTTCTGAAAATTTAGGAATTGGTTCCTGGTTGGAGGAAGTAGGTCACTAAGGACATATTTTGAAAGTTATATCTGATTCTCTGTTCCTTCTTTGCTCTCTGTTTCCCATCTGCCTTAAAGTGAGGAAGCTTGTCTAATACATTCAACCACTGCCAATATGCTCTGTCCGCATGCACAGAGAAAAAAAAAAACAACAAGCAAAAAACCATAATGTGAATCTTCAGGAGTTAGGAGCAAAAGAAGCCCTTCCTCCCCTACCACTGTTCCCCCTGGTACTATTGTATAATCATGAAAGACCTCAATGACTCTTACTTTTAGAGATACTTTGACTCTATTTTTTCACCAGTACAAACAGTATCATATCCACGATGCATGCAGATGCCTCTTGGCACCTGACTTACTCCCAAACTTGTTCTTCGTCAGGTTTAGAAGAATCCTTGGCTTAAGCTGTGACTTTTATTTTGATTAATTTCAGGAGAAGTATGGGATTTTGAAAATGTGATTATAAGGGATTAATTTATTATGCACATTATATCAGAACATTTTACAAGTTACAAGTCTTCAACTATTATACAGAATGTTTGTTTTATTATGTGCAGTAGAAAGAAGCCCCACCCTCATTCATGTCTGAGGTCTGCCGCCACCTGAGGCCATACTGGTGTCCTTCGTCAGCAATGCCTCCAGAGGCCATGGTGATGTGCCTGGTTTGTGTTGCCACCGGGTGCCATGTTAGTGTCAGTGGCCTATGCTACCACCAGAGGCCTTGTTGATATCTGTGGTCCAGAGGGCATGTGTATGTCCTTAGCTTGGGCTCCCATCTGTCTATGTATGTACTGCTTCCTGGGGTCACATAAATGCTTCTTATCCATGCTGCTTCTGGAGGTTACGTGGATGTTTGTGGTGTGTGCTGGTCAGGAATCCCATGAAAACAATAAATGGAAGCCACAATACATGTTCAGAGGCCCTGGTGCAGACCCATGCGGGTCCTGTGCAAGCTGCCCCAGTCTCTGAGTTTGTATGAGCTTTGCTCCTGTTGACTGAGAGGAACTTGTTCTCCTGGCATCCTCCATCTCCTCTGGCTCTTATGTTCTTTTTGCCACCTCTTTGGCAATGTCCTCTGAGCTCCGGGAGAAGGGATTGAAAGAGGCATCCCACTTAGGACTGAGTGTACCAAGGATTCTCACTCTGCATAATGTCTAGCTGTGGGTCTCTGCATTTGTTCTCATCTGTATACAGATACTGTGTTTATTGTTGGTTCTTATTTGTGGGTTATTGATGTTCTTCTGTTCAGATGGTGAACCTCATTGTCTTGAAGAGTCTTCCCTATGTTTACCTTTAGCAGCTCCATCATTTAAGATCTTGGATCTATGGTGAGGGTATTTTTGTACATGGTGAAAGACAAAGCCCTAGTTTCATCTTTCTGCAGATTGACATCCAGTTTTACTGGAACCATGTATTAAACAGATACAGATTGTTTTCACTGCCTTTTTATTGTTTTTGTATAAAATAAAAGGTGGCTATAGCTTTTTAGTTTATTTCCCAGTTCTCTGTCCTGTTATGTTGGTTGATTTACCTGACTTTATTCCAGTACAAAGCTGTCTTTGTCACAATAGCTGTGTAGTGTAATTTGAGGTCAGATTCAGTTATGTTTTTACTCCTTGAAATTGCTTTGACTATCCTTGGTCTTTTGTGATTTCATACAGATTCTTTAATTGTTTTGTTTGTTCACTTTTTTCTTTTCTACTTCTGTGAAGCATGACATCAAAGTTTTGATGGCTATTGTACTTAATCTGTATATTAGTAATATAGGCCATTTTCATGCTATTAAGTGTCCCAATCCAGGAACATAGAAGCTCTTTCCATTGTCTGTTTTCTTCTCTGATTTCCCTTGTTGATGTCTGGGAATTTTCACTTTTTGGTTAGGTTTATTCCTAGATATTTTATTTTTATTTTTTGAAGCTATAATAAATGAGAGGTTTTTCCCTAACTCCTTTATTTTATTGTTAGTATATATTAAAATGGTTCATTTTTATATAGGCATAATGTACCCTGCAACTTTACTGAAAGTGGTTATTATGTCTAAAACTAGAAGAATCTTATGAAATTTTATCATCTGCAAATAGGGAGAGTTTGCCTTTTTCTTTCCTTTTTTATCCCTTTTGTGTGTTTCTCTTGTTGCTCTACCTAGAACTTCAAGCATTATACTGAAGGAGAGAAGAGGGAATGGTCATCTTTGTCTCACTTCTGATTTTAGATGAAATGATCCCCATTTGTCTCCATTTAGTATAATGTTGGCCATAGATTTGTTGTACATGGCTTGTATTATATAATAATCAAAACCCATCATTAAAAAGTGGGACAATTAACCCAGCAGAAAAAAGAATCTCAAGAGCAGACACAATAGTTACAAAGCCACTTATCTCACAGTCAGGAGTTCCATACAAATACTAAGCTAAATATAGAGTATATACACTTACTGATTTGTGTATGTTGAACCAATCATGCATCTCCACCTAGCAGTAATGTATGATTTTCTTAGTGTGTTTTTAATTTGGTTTCTGAACATTTTGTTGAGACTACTGTATCTTTATGGATCAAGAAAGTATTTTTTTATTTTGTCTTTATCTTGTGTTGGAATCAGAGTAGACACTATGATTGAATGAATTTGGTAGTATTTCTTTTTGTTTGTATTTTGTAGAACAACTTGAGGACTAATTTTAGACTCTCCTTGAAAGTCTGACACAAATTCATCCATGAATCCATCTGGTCCTGGGCTTTTGTTTGTGGAGAGACTTTTGGTTACAACTTTGATCTTTTGGCTTTAATTTTAGTAGGTCATCTTGATGTAGAAATTTGTTTATTTCTTCCAGTTTTTCATCTTTTTGATGTGTATGTTTTCAAAGTATTCTCTAATGGTGTTCTGGATTTAAGTGGAGTCTGCTGACCATTTTGTCATTAATTTATTGTTTTTTGTCTTCTCCCTCTTTCTTTTTATCCATTTGACAAAGGATTTATCAGTCTTATTAAACTTTTCAAATAGCCATCTCTTAAGTTAATTTTGTGTATTGTCTTTTTGTTGTTTGTTTGTTTGTTTTTGTTTTTTGAGACAGGCTTTCTCCGTGTAGCTTTGGAGTTGTGTATAGTTTTTGGTCTCATAAATTTTTTGCCTCACCATTAGTATTTCTTGACATCTAGTGGATTTGTGATTGGTTTCTTGTTTTTGTTGTTGTATTGTTGCTTGTTTGTGTTTTTTTGTTTTTGTTTGAGTCTTGAGGTATACCATCAGGTTGTTTATTTGAAATCAGTCTAGTTTTCTTTTTAAATAGGTGTCAAATCCCCCTTTTAGGATTGCATTGGCTGTATCCAGAGATTGTGGAAGTCATTTTTATTTGACTCTAGTAATTTTTTAAATTTCCTCTATTACTTCTTCAAAGGTTCACTGTTAATTCAAAAGTATATTGTTCTGGCTTCAGTTACTTTGTTTCTGTAGTTTCTCCTCTTGTAGTTGATTTCTACTTTTATTCCATTGTCATCTGATAAGATGTAAGATATGAGCCGGGCGTTGGTGGCGCACGCCTTTAATCCCAGCACTCAGGAGGCAGAGGCAGGCGGATCTCAGTGAGTTCGAGGCCATCCCGGTCTACAAAGCGAGTTCCAGGAAAGCCTCCAAAACAATACAGAGAAACCCTGCCTCGAAAAACAAAACAAAACAAAACAAAAAAAGATGTAAGATATGCACTAATCTGCAACTTTTTGTGGTGAGTTGATACCGTTTACATTTAAGGTTACTATGGGGGATCTCTCTCCTCCCCACTCTCTCTCTGGTATTGACTAAGGCTCAAATTATGAATGACTTCAGATGTTTCCAGTACTGGAGTTTTCATGTGCCACTGAGAAAATGGTATATTATTATTCCCTCTCTGTTGTATAGAATCTTCTGTATGAATCTTTTATATTCAGTTGACCCTTGGTGCACTTTAATTCTGATGGCTCTTTGCTTACCTTTAGTTTGGAAAACTTACCTAAATATGAGAGTGGGTGATTGACATCCCATGCTCGTTTTTTATGTCAGGATCTTTGTGGCCTTTTGTGCACTTTAATGTTTATTTTGTGAAATTAGTGACCCCAGTGTTCTGCATATGAAGGCATTCAGTTGCTATGTGACCTAGATAGATTGTTGCCTTTACTAATATGCAGTGTCCCACTTTATTTTTTTCAATTAGTTTTTTATTAAAAATCTGTTAATATTCAGGCTTCTATACTGGCATATCCTTTGGGTTCTCACAGGGTACACCCTCACCTAACAGCACCATCTGTGCACATTCACTACGTTCCCTTTTAAAAGGATCTTGCCCATCTCCTCTCTCTCTCTCTCTCTCTCTCTCTCTCTCTCTCTCTCTCTCTCTCTCTCTCTCTCTCTCGCTACTCCTACCTCCAGAGGCCTGTCTGCCTTCTCCCCTCACTCTTTTTCCCCAATGAAAATCCCTCCACCCAAGCTCTGTCACATGATATCTTTCTGAGTACCACTTTTTAAAATTACAACAAAGTTTACTTGATAAGATATAGCGATAACTACAATTGCTTGTTTACAACTTCCATTTATTCAGCAGATTATTTTCCATCCTTTGATATTCAGTTTTTCTATGCCTATGCTAGGTGTGTCTCTTGGAGACAGCATATATTTGGTTTTCCTTTTTTTAATCCAGGACATTAATCTGCGTTTTTTGTGGTGAATTGATACCATTTACATTTAAGGTTACTATGGGGAAATATAGTTCTAGTTTCCTTTCTGTCACTGTGATAAATTTTTCTGACCAAGAACAGCTTAAGGGAAGATAAGGTCTTCTTACATTCATCATTGGTAAAGTCAGAACTAGAATCATGCAGAACCTTAAGCAGAAACCATGGAGGAATGCTGCTTTCTACTTTGTTTGCAGACAGATGCTTGGCTAGTTTTCTTAGATGACCCAGGATCACCTTCTGAAAATGGTGCCACTCACAGTGGGCTAGACTCTGATACATTTATAATCGTGACAATTCACCATATATATGATACATGTGCCCACAGGAAGTTTGGTCTGGGCAACCCTCAATCTCTTTCTCAGATGACTTTAGGCCTTTTAAGTTGACAGGTAAAAATAAGTAAGATTAATACTGTTTTCTTTGGCTGGGTTAGTTGGTATTTCTTTTCCTTCTCCCTTGAGTTTGTTGACTTTGCTGGGTTGCTCTATTACACAGTTGTTTCCCAACTCTATTTTGTTTATTTGTTCCTTTTAAGGAGTTTTTTCGTCCATGTATTCTCATGCAGGGGACTGTCTTCCTTCTTCCTTCCTGAATAGTATTCCTTTAAGAGTTTTTACAGTGCTGGCTTGATTGTCATAAACCACCTTAGCTTGTGTTTATCTTGAAATGTCCTTCTTTATCCATAAATTTTAAAGATAGTGTGATTGGGTATAGCATTCCTGATTCACAATTCTTACCTTTAAGAGATTGTAATACATCATCTCATTCTGTTTTTACTTTTTTTTTTTTTTTTGGTTTTTACGAGACAGGGTTTCTCTGTATTGTTTTGGAGGCTATCGGTCCAGCCCGGCCTCGAACTCACAGAGATCCGCCTGCCTCTGCCTCCCGAGTGCTGGGATTAAAGGCGTGTGCCACCACCACCCGGCTCTGTTTTTACTTTTATGGTTGCTGATAAAATGTCTTGGAGAGTTGTTCTTATATCCTTGCCTTTGTGTGTGTGTGTGTTAATATTTTTCTTTTTTGTTTTCATTTTTCTTTTTATAATTTATTTATTCTTTTAAATTTCATTTCACTTTCCAGCTACAGTTCTCCCTCCTACCTCGACATTTTTCTTATACTAATTCTAGAAAATTATTTTGTAGTTTTTACATCTTTACTACGACTCATCATAGACAGTTTCTTTCCAGTCATGTCTACTAGGTGTTTTAAATGACTCTTGAGTTTGGATATCCATTTTTGTTCTGAGTTTGGAGATTTTTCTTCCATAGTTTCATGAACCTGTCTATCTATTCCATTTGATTTTATTTCTGCTTCTTCTTGTATGTGGTAAATTCTTGGGTTTGGTCTTTTGATTGTGTCTCAGACTTTTTGGACATACTGTTCATGCCCTTATTCTTCCTTGTGTGTATCTGTTTGTTATGTTTTCCATTTTATTCCCACTTCTGAAATTTGTTTATCTTGATAATGGCTTCTGGTGTGGATTTATTTGATTGACCAATTATTTAATTTCAGGTATTTCTTGTATTTTTATTTGTTTCTTTGTTTTTCTTGTTCAGTGTTTCCATTTCTTGCTGATTTTTTTCTTCATATTTTGAACTTTAGTGACTTTTTCTTTCTATGGAAGCTGTTTTGTTGAAGGTCTGAATGTTTTCCTTGTTTTATGCATCTGTTTGACTCTTCTATATGATGACTTATTCTTTTAAAATGTAAGACTTGAGGGCTGGAGAATGGCTCAGTAGTTAAGAGTACTTTCTGCTCCACCAGAGTTTGGTCACAGTACTCACAACGGGACTCACAACCAACTGTAACTCCAGTTCCAGGCATCCAATCCCCTTTCTGCCTTTGCAGTTACTGAACATACTTGTGGCATGCATGCATACATGCAGGCAAATCACTTGTAAACAAAATACAAAATAAATATATCTTTTAAAAAGTGAGACTATTTTTTCTCACATATTTCAGTTACCTCTGTGGTTTATCTAGGATCCCATTATACAGGAGTTGGGAGGCTGAGGATGAATTATGACTGTAGTTGTATATATTTTCACTCATCATGATTTTGCATATCTGTTATAATGGATTTATCTTTCAGTTTTGATTTTTCCATTCTTCTAACTCTATTTGGTCAATTTTGTTTTTTGTGAATCCTCCTAGTGGGATGCTTGCATGAAGTTCAGCTATTGGAACTGCTGAAATTTGGTGATGATGTGGGGTCAAGGACATGATCCTATCTTGGATCAAGAACCAACGGGGTACTTCATGCTGATCACCATGATGCCCCAATGGAGTCAAATTCATGGTCATGGTGAATTCCACAAACCTTCTGGGGACAAGAATGCAAATGTTGGTCTAGCTGAACTGACCAAAATGGCTAAGGGCTGTAATCTAAACTTCAAACTCAAGGAGCCATCTGGAATGCTGGAATTGTAAATTCCTGGTCCTGCAGCAACTGTTGGGACATCAGAAATAAAAATGTGTTCCACACTGACCTTTGGGCCCAAGCCTCTCAGGAAACTCTGGTTCCATTAGATCCTAATCCTTAGGCCCACTGGAGTCAGAGGCCATATGGTTTCTTTTCCTTCTTTATCATGAATTACTATTTTTAAAGGATTTAAAAAATATAGAAATGGCATGTTTAATTATTTAAATACAATGGTGAAAATTTGTGAACAGTAAATAACATGGTGAACAGATTACCTGGTATTGTTGAAGATGGAAGCCCCTGGTGATGCATGGCTGCCCAAGGCACTGAGAATAAGAGATGACTTTTTACACCCGGGGAGGACATTTACATCTCTGCTAAGACACAGAGAACATCAGGGAAGGTGAGAGAGAAACAGTGTGAGAGCAGAGTCAGGAGACAGGAAGAACAGCTGTAAAATGCTACATTCTGGGTATGACAGCCAATAAAATTGTACTCTTACACCAGATAGGGCTGCTTGTGATGGCTTGCAATGGACCTATAGAAGACTGAACCCATGAATACTTATGTATGAAGCAGAGAGGCTTATGGGGACCAAACCCATCCTGATAAACTGTAACTACTGATGAATTCTAGGAGATGGATAGACATAATCTTCAGTTACATATCCCACTGGATATGTTCATCAGGTTCCAGTGCATATAGATGACCCTGATTAAACTCTGAGTCACAAAACAGCAAAAAGATATGAATGGGGAGACTAAAATTATAGGAAGTATAGGGAGATGGCAAAGGGTTGGAGAAAGTCTGGGAGCATAAGGGTAGTAGTGATCAGAGTGCTATATGTACATATCAATTAACACAGTTAACAAGGGTTTTACTGTTGTTTTAAGAAAGACGCCTCACATAGTCTGCAACAGTTTTTAGCAAATTAATTTATCTAGTACTGTTTCCATTTCATACCAGAGCTAATCTCAACTTTTCTTTTATCTATATTCAATCAGCTGGTACTTGTGGTAGTTTGAATGTAATTGGCCCCCATAAGCTTATAGGGAATGGCACTATTAGGAGTTGTGGCTCTGTTGAAGTAGGTGTGGCTTCATTGGAGGAACTGTGTCACTGTGGGGGTGAGCTTGGAGGTCTCCTATGCTCAAGTGATGCTTAGTTCAGACCACTTCCAGTTGCCTGCAGGATGAAGAAGTAACTCCTTCTCCACCCTCAGCTCCTTCTCTAGCAGCATGTCTGCCTGCATGCTGCCATGTCCCACCATGATGATAGCTGACCAAACCTGTGAACTGTAAGCTGCCCAACTAAATATTTTCCTTTATAAGAATTGCTGTGGCCAGGTGGTGGTGGTGCACACCTTTAATCTCAGCACTTGGGAGGCAGAGGCAGGCAGATCTCTGTGAGTTCGAGGCCAGGGCTGGTCCGACAGCCTCCAAAACAATACAGAGAAACCCTGTCTCGTAAAAAAAAAAGAGTTGCTGTGGTCATGGTGTCTCTTCACAGCAATAGAAACCCTAAGATGGTACTTGAGACTGCACTTAAGACACCGAAAGTGATTTGTTTGTGGCATGTTTCCTTTCATCAGAATCTTCTGAACGGATGTGCTGAAACACCCTGCTTAAAGCTGTGTTACTCCTCCCTCCTCCCCGCATAGCCTCTTATTCTTTTTATCTTTTCTCTTACCAGCAGTGTAGCCCAGTTCTGATACAATGAGGTGATGAATGCAGGTTCTTTATGACAGCTGTGATCTGGGTTAATTTGTGGTCATTGTTTGTTTTGTTTGTCTCTTTGGTTTTTGTGGGCACCTCTCCTTGCCCCTCTGTCTTTTTTCATCCTATAGCCTCTGGCATTTTCATTTTTATTTAAGTCGTTATTGAAAGAACTTTAGAGATGCTCTGTTCTGGCATGACAGGTGGAAGAAATCTCAATTTCCCCAGAAGGAAGCTTCACCAAAACAGGCAACTCTTTTTCTGAAAATTCCCATTTACATCATTCTTCTGATTCCTGATCATATGTGTACATGACATTCCTTTCGATACCAGTCATACTTGGTTTTTGACATGCAGTCACATCAGATTCTGATCCAAGTGCTTTGATACCTGCATCTACATTGTCTAACTTTTTTACATCTGCAAAACTTTATAGAACAGAAGCATAGTGGGTTTTGCTCCAATAGTATTCACAAAGCCCATCCTCAGGGGAGGAGTAGAATCATTTGGACTGAGTTCAAGAAACTTCTTTACATCAGCAGTAGCATCAAAGTGTTTCCCAAGAATCTGACACTAAGTTCTTTGACAGTCACAGTGTGCATCACTTGGATTCTATTCTGAAGCCTTAGATAGCTCCTCTAACACTGCTGGGGGTGGGGTCCTGGGGAGCTGGAGCTCCTGAGGCGCTCTTGAGATTCCACTGATTCACTAGAGGTTGTGCTGCTGTCACTGCCACTCAGAAGTGTTGCTAACAGCTTCTACCCAAGTGGCTCCTACCAGGAGTACTGGAAGACATATTTCATAGCAAAAAGATTTTTTGTTGCTTTTTTTGGGGGGGAGGGGTGTTTTTTTTGAGAATAGTTTCACTTGAAGGTCAAGAAACATGCTTTAGGGCTCAGTAGACATCAAAAGACAAAAAAACCTGAGTTCATACAAAATTTAATTTTTAAGTTCTTTTGAAATCATTGAGTCTTTTACTTTTATTTACATTCTGTGAGAAATTTCACATTTTGGTACAGAGTGTGGATTACAGACAAATCCCAAGTCTACAGACCACATCTCTATTCCCTGGTTACTTCATCTATAAAACAAAAATTGTAATAACTCATACCTTTCATGAATGTTTTGAGGATTAAATGAATTTCTACAAACAGAGCTTTCAGATGAGTGACTGATAGATTGAGGACCCAGATAAATGTTAGCCATTATCCCTGAAATTTCCATTAACTATGTGTCTTGATAAGTAATTGGAATATTCTTTAAATTCTCACAGTCTCTGACTTTTCATTTGTACAATAATGTAATTTTATATTTATTTTTTTTTGGTTTTACGAGACAAGGTTTCTCTGTATTGTTTTGGAGGCTGTCGGTCCAGCCTGGCCTCGAACTCACAGAGATCTGCCTGCCTCTGCCTCCCAAGTGCTGGGATTAAAGGCGTGCGCCACCACCGCCCGGCTAGTAGATTTTATCTTAAATGACAACTCTGATTGATTAGTATTAAGTAACTAAATCATAGCACTCTTTAAAAAACTGTGTCTGGGCTTAGCAAGGTAAAGATATAACACTAACTATATCCACTACCATGGGTTCAGTAGGAATGCTGATATACACACATGAGTATAAGCACACACACATGCTGTTTTAAACGTTACTCACATGATACATAGCCTTTGTCATCACAGTTGGGTTTTACTCACTTTCAAAAATGCTAGTTTTTTCTAGTTCCATAAAGAATGGCATTAGAACTATGATGGGGATTGCATTGAATTAGTAGCTTTATTCCAATAATATGGGCACTTGCATAGTCTTAACTCTGTCTATGTATGAGCAGATGAGGTCTTTTTATCTTTTAGTGTTTTCTTCAACTTTCTTGAGAATGTTAGTTTTCTTTATAGAGGCCTTTCTTATCCTTGGCTAGATTTATTCTCCATACTTCTTTTAGATCTACTCTGAATGACGATGTTTGGCTGGCCGTTGGGCCCCCATGATCTGTCTGTCCACTGTGCTGAAGTTGCAGAAGTGGACAACTGCATCCACCACTCCTGTAGTTGCTGGGATCCAAACAAAGGCCCTCATATTTGCATGGAAAGCACTTTACTCGTGGGTCCATCTCCTGGGCGCTATAATACTTTTGTTTTATTTTGTTGTGATTGAAACATTTCTCTATTTAGTTCTGCAGCCCAGTTTTTAATTGGTTCCTTTGGTGTTTTGGAGACTTGCTTCTTGAGTTCTGTGTAAATTTTGGAGATCAACCCTCTGTCAGATGTGGGATTAGTGAATATTTTTCCCATTCTGTGGGCTGCCATTTTGTCTTGCTGACGGTGTCATTTGCCTTACAGAAGCTTCTCAGTTTCAGGAGGTCCCATTTATTAATTGTGGATCTCACTCTCTGTGCAATTGGTGTTATGTCCAGGAAGCTGTCTCCTGTACGAATTCATTCAAGGGTACCACCCACTTTCTCTTCTAAGAGGTTCAGTGTGGCTGGATTTATGTTGAGGTCATTGATCCATTTGGACTTAAGTTTTGTGTATGGCGATAAACATGGATCAATTCACATTCTTCTACCTGCCAGCCTCCAGTTATGCCAGCACCATTTGTTGAAGATGCTTTCCATTGTATATTTTTAGCTTCTTTATCAAAGATCAGATGTTCATACATGTGTGAGTTAATATCAGGGTTTTCTATTTGAGTCCATTGGTCTACCTGTCTATTTTTGTGCCAATACCAAGGTGTTTTCAGGACTATAGTGCTATAATAGAGCTTGAATTCAGGGAATGGTGATGCCTCCAGACATTGCTCTTGTTGAACAGGGTTGTTTTGGCTATCCTGGGTCTTTTGTTTTTCCATACAAAATTGATTATTGTTCTTTAAAGAAAGAATATTAAGAGCAGCTAAGGAAAAAGGCCAAGTAACATATAAAGGGAAACCTATCAAAATTATACCTGACTTCTCCATGGAAACTTGGAAAGCCAGAAGGTCCTGGATAGATATTCTTTTTTTTTTTGATATTTTTTTATTAATTTTTTTATTTTCCATTTTAAATTTAGATAAGAAACAAGGTTGCTTCACAAGTCAGTACGAGGTCCCTCTCCCTTTCCCTCCCCTCCTCCCGTGCCCTCCCCCCAACCCCCCCCCGTTATCCCCTCATTCCCCCAGGGAGGGTGAGGCCCTCCATGGGGGTGTCCATAGTCTGTCATTTCATATAGGGCAGGGCCTAGACCCTTCCCCAAGAGTTCAGGGTGAGAGTGCACCTCACATTGTTCTATGGGAGTCCAGAGACCGTGTGTATACTTGGGATGGGTACTGATCTGCTGTCCAAGGCTCAATAGATTCCCTAGGCCTCCTCACTGACACCCGGATTCAGGGGGTCTTGATCAGTCCCATGCTGGATTCCCAGGCTGATGCCTGGGATTCAAGAGTTAACCTTTGTCTGGTCAGCTGTTTCTGGGGGTTCAACCAGCCCAGTCTTAATCCCTTTGATCATCAGTCCTCCCTCTCTGATACTGGCTTTCTTGAGTTCAGCTCAGTACTTAACCAGCCAGTAAATGAAGTTTCTGTTTCCCAGACTCTCTGGCAATAGGATTGTAGGCTGGCACTCCCCAGATCTATGTCTAAAATCCATATATGAGAGAGTACATGCCATGTTTCTCTTTTTGTGACTGGGTTACCTCACTCAGGATGATTTCTTCTAGTGTCATCCATTTGCCTGCGAATCTCATGATTCCATTATTTTTTTCTGCTGAATAGTACTCCATTGTGTAGATGTACCACATTTTCTCTATCCATTCTTCGGGTGAGGGACATCTAGGTTGCTTCCAAGTTCGGCTATTACAAATAAAGCTGCTATGAACATAGTGGAACAGACATCTTTGTTATATGAATGGGCATCTTTTGGATATATGCCTAAGAGTGCAGTTGCTGGGTCTTGTGGTAGGTTTATTCCCATTTTTCTGAGGAATCTCCATACTGCTTTCCAAAGTGGCTGAACCAGTTGGCACTCCCACCAGCAATGGAGGAGTGTCCCCCTTTCACCACATCCTCTCCAGCATAAATTGTCATTGGTGTTTTTGATTTTAGCCATTCTGACAGGAGTGAGATGGTATCTCAGAGTTGCTTTGAATTGCATTTCCCGGATGGCTAAGGATGTTGAGCACTTTCTCAAGTGCCTCTCAGCCATTTTAGACTCCTCTATTGAAAACTCTCTATTTAGTTCTGCAGCCCACTTCTTAATTGGGTCCTTTGCTGTTTTGGAGACTTGCTTCTTGAGTTCTTTGTAAATTTTGGAGATCAACCCTCTGTCAGATGTGGGATTAGTGAATATTTTTTCCCATTCTGTGGGCTGCCTTTTTGTCTTGCTGACTGTGTCCTTTGCCTTACAGAAGCTTCTCAGTTTCAGTAGGTCCCATTTATTAATTGTTGATCTCACTGTGCTACTGGTGTTATGTTCAGGAAGCTGTCTCCTGTACCAATTCGTTCAAGGGTACCACCCACTTTCTCTTCTAAGAGGTTCAGTGTGGCTGGATTTATGTTGAGGTCTTTGATCCATTTGGACTTAAGTTTTGTGCATGGCGATAAACATGGATCGATCCGCATTTTTCTACATGCCAGTCTCCAATTATGCCAGCACCATTTGTTGAAGATGCTTTCTTTATTCCATTGTATATTTTTAGCTTCTTTGTCAAAGATCAGATGTTCGTATGTGTGTGGGTTAATACCCGGATTTTCAATTCGATTCCATTGGTCTGCCTGTCTATTTTTGTGCCAATACCAAGCTGTTTTCAGGACTATAGCTCTATAATAGAGCTTGAGGTCAGGGATAGTGATGCCTCCGGACGTTGCCTTGTTGAACAGGGTTGTTTTGGCTATCCTGGGTTTTTTGTTTTTCCATACAAAATTGATTATTGTTCTTTCAAGGTCTGTGAAGAATTGTGCTGGGATTTTAATGGGGATAGCATTGAATCTGTAGATTGCTTTTGGCAGGATTGCCATTTTTACTACATTGATCCTACCTATCCAAGACCATGGGAGATCTTTCCATATTCTGAGGGCTTCTTTAATTTCTTTCTTTAAAGATTCAAAGTTCTTACGATACAGGTCTTTCACTTGTTTGGTTAGCGTTACACCAAGGTATTTTATGTTGTTTGTGGCAATTGTAAAGGGTGATGTTTCTCTGATTTCTCTTTCAGCCCTTTTATCATCTGTATATAGTAGGGCTACTGACTTTCTTGAGTTGATCTTGTAACCTGCCACTTTGCTGAAGGTGTTAATCAGCTGTAAGAGTTCCCTGGTAGAGTTCTTTGGGTCATTGATGTAAACTATCATATCGTCTGCAAACAGTGAAAGTTTGACTTCTTCCTTCCCAATTTGTATCCCCTTGATCCCCCTTTGTTGTCGTATGGCATAGCTAGAACTTCAAGTACCATGTTGAAAAGGTATGGAGAGAGTGGACAGCCTTGTTTTGTTCCTGATTTTAGAGGAATTGCGTTGTTTCTGTCCATTTAGTTTGATGTTGGCTGTTGGTTTACTGTATATGGCTTTTATTATGTTTAAGTATGTCCCTGTTATCCCAGATCTCTCCAAGACCTTTATCATGAAGGGGTGTTGGATTTTGTCAAAGGCTTTTTCAGCATCTAGTGAGATGATCATGTGATTTTTGTTTTTCAGCTTGTTTATATGGTGGATTACGTTGATGGATTTTCGTATGTTGAACCATCCCTGCATCCCTGGGATGAAACCTACTTGATCGTGGTGAATGATTGTTTTGATGTGTTCTTGGATCCGATTTGCCAGTATTTTATTGAGTATTTTTGCATCAATGTTCATGAGGGATATTGGTCTGAAGTTCTCTTTCTTGGTTGTATCTTTGTGTGGCTTGGGGATCAAGGTTATTGAAGCCTCATAGAAAGAGTTTGGCAAAGACCCTTCTGCTTCTATTGTGTGGAACACTTTGAGAAGAATTGGTATAAGCTGTTCTTTGAATTTGTGGTAGAATTCTGCACTGAGGCCATCTGGACCTGGACTTTTTTTGGTTGGGAGACTTTTGATGACAGCTTCTATTTCCATAGGGGTTATAGGTCTATTTAAATTGCTTATCTGTTCTTGATTTAGTTTTGGCAAATGATAGCTGTCCAGGAAGTCATCCATTTCCTTTAAGTTTCGAATTTTGTGGAGTACAGGTTTTCAAAGTATGACCTAATGATTCTCTGGATTTCCTCAGAGTCTGTTGTTATGTCCCCCTTTTCATTTCTGATTTTGTTAATTAGCGTGTTCACTCTCTGCTGTTTGGTAAGTTTGGACAAAGGTTTGTCTATCTTGTTGATTTTCTCAAAGAACCAACTCTTCGTTGCATTGATTCTTTGTATTGTTTTCCTGGTTTCTACTTTGTTGATTTCAGCCTTCAATTTGATTATTTCCTGGCGTCTACTCCTCCTGGGGAGTTTGCTTCTTTGTGTTCTAGAGCTTTTAGCTGTGATGTTAATTCTCTGGTATAACTGTTTTCCTGTTTCTTCATGTGAGCACTTAGTGCTATGAACTTCCCCGTAGCACTGCTTTCAAAGTGTCCCATAGGTTTGGGTATGTTGTGTCTTCATTCTCATTGAATTCGAGGAAGTCTTTAATTTCTTTTTTATTTCCTCTTTGACCCAGGGATGGTGCAGTTGAGCATTATTCAATTTCCATGAGTTTGTAGGTTTTCTGCAATTTGTGTTGTTGTTGAATTCTAATTTTAAGGCATGGTGGTCTGATAAGATGCATGGAGTTATTCCAATTTTTTTGTAGCTGCTGAGGTTTGATATGTTGCCAAGTATGTGGTCGATTTTTGAGAAGGTTCCATGTGGTGGTGAGAAGAAGGTATATTCTTTTTTATGTGGATGAAATGTTCTATAGATATCTGTTAATCCCAGTTGGGTCATTACTTCTATTAGACCCTTTGCTTCTTTGTTGAGTTTCTGTCTGGTATTCTTGTCTAGTGGTGAGAGTGGTGTGTTGAAATCTCCCACTATAACTGTGTGGGGCTTTAGATGAGATTTAAGTTCTAATAATGTTTCTTTAACGAATGTGGATGCCTTTGTATTGGGGGCATAGATGTTCAGGATAGACACTTCATCTTGGTGGGTTTCACCTGTGATGAGTATGTAATGACCTCCTTCATCTCTTTTGATTGATTTTATTTTAAAGTCTAGTTTGTTAGATATTAGGATTGCTACCCCTGCTTGTTTCTTGGGTCCATTTGATTGAAAAAATTTTTCCCAACCTTTAACTCTCAAGTAATGTCTGTCTTTGAGGGTGAGGTGTGTTTCTTGTATGCAGCAGAAGGAAGGGTTCTGTCTTCGAATCCATTCTGCTAATCTGTGTCTTTTTATGGGTGAGTTAAGGCCGTTAATATTGAGGGATATTAATGACCATTGATTGCTCATCCTTCTTCGATTTGCGATGGTTGTTGGTGGTGGAATTATGGGTGGAATTTCACCCCTTTGCTCTTTTGGCTGTTGGTAGAGAGGGATTCTCTAATGCTTATGTTTTTCTGGTTGTAGTTAGCTTACTTGGGTTGGAGTTTTCCTTCCAAAATTTTCTGTAGGGCTGGGTTAGTGGACACATATTGGCTGAATCTAGTTTTGTCATGGAATATCTTGTTTTCTCCGTCTATAGTGATTGAGAGCTTTGCCGGGTATAGTAGTCTGGGCTGGGCATCCATGGTCTCTTAGTGTAGGTAGAATATCTATCCAGGACCTTCTGGCTTTCAGAGTTTCCATGGAGAAATCAGGTGTAATTCTGATAGGTCTGCCTTTATATGTTACTTGACCTTTTTCCTCAGCTGCTCTTAATATTCTTTCTTTATTCTGTATGTTTGGGGTCTTGATTATTATGTGGCGAGGGGATTTTTTTTTTGTGGTCCACTCTATTTGGTGTTCTGTAGGCTTCTTGTACCTTCATTGGCATGTCTTTCTTAAGGTTGGGAAAGTTTTCTTCTATGATTTTGTTGAATATGCCTTCTGCCCCTTTGAGGTGGATTTCTTCTCCTTCTTCTATACCTATTATTCTTAGGTTTGGTCTTTTCATAGTGTCCCATAATTCCTGGATGTTTTGTGTTAAGGATTTGTGGGATTTAAGGTTTTCTTTGGTTGATAAATCCATTTCTCCTAATGTATCTTCAACACTTGAGATTCTCTCTTCCATCTCTTCTATTCTGTTGGTAATGCTTGTATGGGTAGTGCCTGACTGTTTGTCCAGCTTTTCTATTTTCTGCCTTTATTGTGTTTTTTTTAGTGTCTCTATTTCAGTTTTCAACCCTTGCAGCGTTTGCATTGCTTCTTGCAATTTTCTGTTTATCTGTTCATCCGTTTGTTGCCTTTTATGAATTTTTTGGTTTGTTCTTTCTTCCATTTCTTGCATTTTTTGGTTTGCTTTTTGTTCCATTTCTTGGATTTTGTGCTTTGTTTCTTCTTCCATTTCCTGCCTTTTTTGGTTTGTTTCCTCCTCCATTTTTTTCATTTTTTGCTTTGTTTTTTCTACCATTTCTTGCATTTTTTGCTTTGTTTCTTCTTCCATTTCCTGCCTTATTTGGTATGTTTCTTCTTCTAATTCTTGCATTTTTTTGCTTTGCTTTTTCTTCCATTTCTTGCATTTTTTGCTTCATTTCTTCTTCCATTTCGTGCCTTTTTTGGTTTGTTTTTTCTTCCAATTCTTGCATTTTTTGGTTTGTTTTTTCTTCCATTCCTTGCATTTTTTGGTTTGTTTTTTCTTCCATTTCTTTGAGGGATTTTCCAATATCCTCTTTTAGGGCCTCCATAATTTTCATGAAAGTGCTTTTAAGGTCGTTCTCGTCTGCTTCCTTCGCATTGGAATATTGCGGTCTTGATGGTGTGGAGTCTCTAGAATCTGGCGGTGTCATATTTGTGTTTCTGTTGCTGACTGTGTTTTTGTATTGTCTCTTTCCCATCTCTTCTTCTAGTGGGTGCAGAAAGAGCCCCTTCCTGGTCTGGGGACCAGAGTTCCCTTTGGTGGGTGCTAGTAAGTCCAGTAATCTGGTGGTTCTTCTATGCCTTGTCCAAATGCTGGTCCGTGGGTAGAGAAGAAGAACAGGAATCTGGGGCGCTTAGCCTCCTACCTGGTCCCCTGGACCCTATTCTGGGTCCTGTTGTACCTGATCCGGAACAGCTACTCCCCTGGTCTCCCTGGCTCCTGTAGTTTCCTGGTCTCTTTGGTGGGAGAGAAGATCTGGAGTCTGGGGTGCTTGGCTCCTGCCGGGATTGGGAGCTCTGTGCAGTTCCCAGGCGATCTCCAGGCTCTGGAACACAGGCCGGGAAGCTGGCCTGTTTACCTGATGATGCCAGAGGGACAGCTACTTCCCTGTACTCCCAGCCTCCTCTCCTTTCCTGGAATCGTTGGTGGGAGAGAAGATCTGGAGTCTGGGGTGCTTGGCTCCTGCCGGGATTGGGAGCTCTGGGCAGTTCCCAGGCGATCTGCAGGCTCTGGAACACAGACCGGGAAGCTGGCCTGTTTACCTGATGATGCCCCTGGATAGATATTCTACCAACACTAAGAGACCATGGATGCAAGCCCAGACTACTATACCCGGCAAAGCTCTCAATCACTATAGATGGAGAAAGCAAGTTATTCCATGACAAAACTAGATTCAAGCAATATGTATCCACTAACCCAGCCCTACAGAAAGTTTGGAAGGAAAACGCCAACCCAAGGAAGTTAACTACAACCAGAAAAACAAAGGCATTAGAGAATCCCTCTGTACCAACAGCTAAAAGAACCAAGGGGTGAAATTGCACACATAATTCCACCACTAACAATCATTCCAAATCAAAGTAGAATGAGCAATCAATGGTCATTAATATCCCTCAACATTAATGGCCTTAACTCACCCATAAAAAGACACAGGCTAGCAGAATGGATTCGAAGACAGAACCCTTCCTTCTGCTGCATACAAGAAACACACCTCACCCTCAGAGACAGACATTACCTGAGAGTTAAAGGTTGGGAAAAAATTTTCCAATCAAATGTACCCAAGAAACAAGCAGGGGTAGCAATCCTAATATCTAACAAATTAGACTTTAAAATAAAATCAATCAAACGAGATGAAGGAGGTCAATACATACTCATCACCAGCAAAATCCACCAAGATGAAGTGTCTATCCTGCACATCTGTGCCCCAAATACAAAGGCATCCACATTCGTAAAAGAAACATTACTAAAACTTAAATCATATATAAAGCCCCACACACTTATAGTGGGAGATTTCAACACACCACTCTCACCATTAGACAGGAATACTAGACAGAAACTCAACAAAGAAGCAAAGGATCTAATAGAAGTAATGACCCAATGGGGATTAACAGACATCTATAGAACATTTCATCCACATAAAAAAGAATATACCTTCTTCTCACCACCACATGGAACCTTCTCAAAACTCGACCACATACTTGGCAACATATCCAACCTCAGCAGCATCAAAAAAATTGGAATAACTCCATGCATCTTATCAGACCACCATGCTTTAAAATTAGAATTCAACAATAACACAAATTGCAGAAAACCTACAAACTCATGGAAATTGAATAATGGACAACTGCACCATTCCTGGGTCAAAGAAGAAATAAAAAAAGAAATTAAAGGCTTCCTCGAATTCAATGAGAATGAAGACACAACATACCCAAACCTATGGGACACTTTGAAAGCAGTGCTACAGGAGAAGTTTATAGCACTAAGTGCCCACATGAAGAAACGGGAGAATAGTTATACTAAAGAATTAACAGCACAGTTGAAAGCTCTAGAACACAAAGAAGCAAACTCCACAGGAGGAGTAGACGCCAGGAAATAATCAAATTGAGGGCTGAAATCAATAAAGTAGAAACTAGGAAAACAATACAAAGAATCAATGCAACGAAGAGTTGGTTCTTTGAGAAAATCAACAAGATAGACAAATCTTTGTCCAAAATTACCAAAGAGCAGAGTGTGAACATGCAAATTAACAAAATCAGAAATGAAAAGGGGGACATAACAACGGACTCTGAGGAAATTCAGAGAATCATCAGGTCATACTTTGAAAACCTGTACTCCACAAAATTCGAAAATTTAAAGGAAATGGACGATTTCCTGGATAGCTATCACTTGCCAAAATTAAATCAAGAACAGATTAGCAATTTAAATAGGCCTATAACCCCTATGGAAATAGAAGCAGTCATCAAAAGTTTCCCAACCAAAAAAAAACCCAGGTCCAGATGGCCTCAGTGCAGAATTCTACCAGACATTCAAAGAACAGCTCATACCAATTCTTCTCAAAGTATTCCACGCATTAGAAGCAGAAGGGTCTTTGCCAAACTCATTCTATGAGGCTTCAATAACCTTGATCCCCAAGCCACACAAAGACACAACTAAGAAAGAGAACTTCAGACCAATATCCCTCATGAACATTGATGCAAAAATACTCAATAAAATACTGGCAAAGCAGATCCAAGAACACATCAAAACAATCATTCACCACAATCAAGTAGGTTTCATCCCAGGGATGCAGTGATGGTTCAACATACGAAAATCCATCAATGTAATCCACCATATAAACAAGTTGAGGAGCAAAAATCACATGATCATCTCACTAGATGCTGCAAAAGCCTTTGAGAAAATCCAACACCCCTTCATGATAAAGGTCTTGTAGAGATCTTGGATAACAGGAACATACTTAAACATAATAAAAGCTAAATGCAGTAAACCAACAGCCAACACCAAACTAAATGGATGGAAACTCAACGCTATTCCTCAAAAATCAGGAACAAGACAACGCTGTTCACTCTCAGGATACCTTTTCAACATTGTACTTGAAGTTGTAGACCGAGCCATATGACAACAAAAGGGGATCAACAGGATACAAATTGGGAAGGAAGAGGTCAAACTTTCACTATTCGCAGATGATATGATAGTTTACATAAATGACCCAAAAAACTGTATCAGGGAACTCTTACAGCTGATTAACACCTTCAGGAAAGTGGCAGGCTACAAGATCAACTCAAGAAAATCAGTAGCCCTACTATATACAGATGATAAAAGGGCTGAGAAAGAAATCAGAGAAATATCACTCTTTACAATTACCACAAACAACATAAAATACCTTGGGGTCACTCTAACCAAACAAATGAAAGACCTGTATTGCTTTGAATCTTTAAAGAAAGAAATTAAAGAAGCCCTCAGAAAATGGAAAGATCTCCCATGGTCTTGGATAGGTAGGATCAATGTAGTAAAAATGGCAATCCTGCCAAAAGCAATCTACAGATTCAATGCAACCCCCATTAAAATCCCAGCACTATTCTTCACAGACCTTGAGATTATTTAAATTGCTTCACATATTAATCCCAGTTCCCTCTCCCTCCCCTCTTCCCGCACCCCCTCACCTTCCCCCCAACCTCCCACCCTGTCCCCACTTCCTTCCACATAGGGGATATCTTGAGTCTGTCATTTCACTCAGGGCAGGGTCCAGGCACTTCCCTAAGAGTCCAGGCTGAGAGAGCATCCCTCTGTGTGTTATGGACACACGAAGTCCATTTGTATGCCAGGGATAAACACTGATCTACTGCCCAGGGCCCCATAGGTTGCCCAGGCCTCCTCACTGACTCTCACACTCAGGGGGTCTGGATCAGTCCCATGCTGGCCTCCCAGATGCCTGTCCGGGGTCCAAGAGCTCCCCCTTGTTCAGATCAGCTGTCCTTGCTGGTTTTGCCTGCCCATTCTTGTCCAATTTGCTCATTGCTCCTCTCTCTCTGTCACTGGGTTCCATGGGTTTACTTCAGTGTTTAACTGTGGGTTTAAGAATTTTCTTGTAATTTTATTTTATTATTGAAAACCGGATTTCAAGATAATTTGACTAATAAAAATGAGGTAGAGTGAGCACTTGGAGTTTCATGCTAATCTGTCTAGGAGTTGTGCTAGCTAATTTTATGTGTCTGTTGATGACATTGGATTCAGATTCCTCTCACACATTTGAGACTAGTGTTGTCTTGGGCTTTTCAGCGACTGTGGCTCAGTCCAAAGCATTTTAGCTGCTCATACTTCAGCTTGTTGGTGTGCAGGTGAAATGATTATTAGCATTATTATAAAACCATGGTCTCACCATTAGGTTTTACATGTCTCTTAATATTTACAAAGTTTCTACAGGAATACTAATGCCTACTTTCTGCCTCCTACTCTCTTTACTAAATGTCATTCTGAAACATATCTTTGATACATGGCTGCTACTGCCCTGACATTCCCCCAGCTGGCAAGAAGACTAGATGAAGCAGAGTGAAGACTGGAGAATTTCTTAATGACAATTGAAGTCAAGCTCTGGTAGGCCCTCCAGGGTAGGTCTTGATTATGTAGAGCAAGGCATCTTGAAGCTTTTCCTCTTACGGCCCCTCCACACCCAATACATTTTAACATGACTCCAGTATATAGATATATAAAATAGATATAAATAAAAATATTTGCTGGTGTCAGGCATTGGTGGCACACACATTTAATCCCAGCACTCAGGAGGCAGAGGCAGGCAGATCTCTGTGAGTTCGAGGCCAGCCTGGTCTACAGAGCGAGTTCCAGGACAGCCTCCAAAACAATATAGAGAAACCCTGTCTCGAAAAACCAAAAAAAAAATATTTGCTGGTAAAATCATGAAGTATATTCAGTTAAAAAATAAAAATACTTAATGCAATTCCTTGATATGTGTATAAATTTATCATTTATTTGATGTTAAGGCAGAATTTCCTATTAATAAGATAGAGTTATTATTTAGTTTTACAGAAAGAATAAAATGTTTACTAAATATTTGCTCCTGCAGAGCATAGAGCATCTTTAAGGTTTTACCAAGCAACACATTGTTTTGGTTTTATAGTTATCAAAATGAGAATGTCACTTTGCATAAATATCTACCACAAAATAAACATATAAGATTAGAGTTGTTTCTGAAATTGCTGGAAATTCTGTCTAATCCTAAACCAAAATTCATGTACCATTGTTACAAAACTCAAGTTAGCAAGTCAAGCAGCAATTTATTTTTGAATTCTTCTGGCACTGGGTTTCATGTAGCTCAGACTGACCTTGGACTCAGTATGTAGCTAAGGGTTACCATGATTACCTTAAACTTTTAATCCTCCAGACTCAACCAGAGATTATAGATGTCCTACCTTGTCTGGTTTTATTCTGTGGTGAGAGTCAAAGCCAGAGCTCCATGCACGCTAAAAAAAAAAGCAAAGCAAAACAAAACAAACAAAAAAACCACCCTGTCAACTGACCTACATCTGCAGCCCTTTCAACAGAGATTTTGAAAAATCGAACTTTCTGGGGATGGGAAGATGACTCAGTAAGTACCTAGTGCATAAGTGGGAGGAAATGAGAATCCCTAGCACACCCCAAAACAACAGGCATGGAAGCCTGGGCCTGTATCCCCAACAATGGGAAACAGATCCTAGAGGCTTGCTGGTCAGTCAGGCTAGTCTAAGTCAGTACACATGTACACATATGTGAACATCCATATAATATGTGTGCATATAAAAACACACACAAGAAATAAATAATAACCATTTCGGCACAATACAATCTAAATTATTTTGATCAGTGGTTTTCAACCTTCCCAATGTTGTGACCCTGTAACACAGTTTCTCAAGTTATGGTGAACCCCAACCATGAAATTATTATCATTATCATTATTATTATTATTATTAGTAGTAGTAGTAGTAGTAGTAGTATTTTGGTTTTTCGAGACAGAGTTTCTCTGTGGCTTTGGAACTAGCTCTTGTAGATCAGGTTGGTCTTGAACCCACAGAAATCTGCCTGTCTCTGTTTCCCGAATGCTGGGATTAAAGGCATGCACCACCACTGCCCAGCCTGAAATTATTTTTGTTGCTACCTCATAACTGTAATTTTGCTACTGTTATGAACTGTAATGTAAATATCTGTATATTCTGATGGTATTAAGTGACCCCTGTGAATGGGTCGTTTGAACTCAAAGGGGTCCCAACCCAAGGGTTGAGAAACACTGCTTTTGATGCTTTCATGCTGAATAATGATAGTAGGGAAATATTAAATGTTTGCATTTTCTGTAATTGATCACTATGTTTGTGGGAAAGTCAAAAACTTTACATGTGCACAAAAACACCGATGTTCAGTTTGTCTCTAGTATGAGCCAAGATGGTTCAGGCAGTATTTGTTGGTGCTGGGGCGTGGGAGGGGCTGGGCCATGCATAGTGTGCATACTGTGTGTTTAGAATCAAGGCTTCAGTGAAGCCATGTGATGCAATGCAGTCAAGTTATGCCAGAAACACATTGGATTCATTGTACATTTGATTTGAATTAATTTTTTGTTGTTGTGTATTCAGAAATGATTCCATTTCCCAACCCCACATGTGGCCATGACCCACAGTTTAAGAATCTGTGGTGTAGAAGATTGGATATTTTCTCCCTTTCCTGCTTCCTATCAGAGTCATAGAGGCTCTTCTTAGGATCTTTTCCTTCTAAATCTGTTGGGTTCTTAGTGGTAAATGAAAGGGTACATTTTCCAAGACTGTGATCCCAGAAGTTTCTCCTTTAAATGTGGTCTCCAATAATTTCCCAAAACTACCACTAAGTGTTTCAGATTTCTGTTACTTCTGTTAGACTAAGTTGATCTCGGCTCTCTCTCTCCCTGTCTCTCTGTCTCTGTCTCTGTTTCTGTCTCTGTCTCTGTCTTTCTCTTTTCCTTCTCCCTTCTCTTTTCCCTAATTTGTCACAACTTTCCCTACAACTTCTCATTTCTGATGTCTATAAAGTCTTTAGCTTTCATTATAACAAGCTTCCTGTTCTTGTTATGAAGACAGAGGCATATAGGCTTGTTTTACTTTTTACCTTGCTACATTTGAAATTGAGACTTGAAGTCCCAAGTTAGTATTTCCTCATCGATGGTGGTGTAGGGATGGGGGAGAAGTGACCTTACAGAAGCTCTATACCTGTTGATGTCTGCATAGATCTGGACAGGAAAAACAGCATCAGAGATGACCTACAGCATACTGGCAAGTTAACTAGGGCTTTCCTCTGGCCACTGTAAATAGAATACATTAATGAATGCCAGCATTACATCTGGGTTTCTTTACTGAATTTACTAGAACTTCTGAGTCATCTTCCAGTGGCTTGTTTGTCCTCACTGGTAGAATCCTCTGATAAGGTAGGACATGAGTGAGCATTAACTACCCAACAGACAGACAATTATTTAGTTTACATTTCATAGGGGAAGACTTGGGCATGAATTAACCTGTGTGGGCCATGAGTAAATGAGGTTGGGGACTCTTTTGGATAACTCCTTTATCATACATGACAGAAGTTTAAAAGTTCAGTAAAGGATAAAAATGGCTCAGGTTACAGCTAGACATCAGTGACAGTACAGCTAGACATGGCTGAGTTCTTAAAAGTAGCATTTCCCAAAGAATCTTTTTCCAATGTTAGCAGACCTTCTGTCAGTAAAAACAATTTCCAATATTAAATGAAGCATGTTATAGATTTCTGTTTGCAATCAGGCAACATATTCTCATACTAAAGAGTTCTGAGAATCGTGACATTTAATTGACCACAGAGTTGTTTTTATTCATTTGGAATTGGTTTTGTTTTACTTTTTCTCAAAGTACTTACTGGTGTCTTAGAAATTGTTGTTTTATGGAATGCAACTTTAAGAAATATGAACTGTGGGCTGGCAAAACAGCTTTGTTGGTGAAGGCAGTTGCTGCCAAGTCTGGTGACCTGAATTCAATTTTGGGAACAGATACAGTAGAAGTAACTCCTGCATGTTGCCCTATGACTTTCATATGCCTATATGCATATGTACATACACATAAACTAAATGAATCCATATGTAAAGTTTAAAAACATGCAGTTGCTTCTTTCTAAGGCTCTCATTTTTTGCTCCAACCCTTGGTGTCTTGGTGTCACTCTCTGACTGTTTGGTCTCCCTCCTTTCTCTCTTATTCTTTCTTGGGTTTGTTTTCTGAGGTTACTATTTCTCATTGTTAGTAACTAGCATCCCATTGTTTTCCTCATCCCACACTCTGCACTTTCTTTTGTCACTTTCTCTATTTTCTTAGGATGTGAATGAGCAGAGAGGAGTTGTAAACATGTCAGTCTCTTTGACGACACTGGATCATTTTGATTCCGTTTGATTTTGTCTTTCAAAACCCAAATGTTTCCAACGAGGACTTTGCATTACTGACTTTAGTGTGTTATTTGTTTGTTTTTTGTTTTGTTTTTCCTGTCTCAGTGTGTGTGTGTGTGTGTGTGTGTGTGTGTGTGTGTGTATGCATGTGTGCCTGCAGAGGCCTGAAGAGGGTGTCCTGCCACTGGAGTTAGAGGCAGTTGTGGGACATTCAAACTAGATGCTGGAAACAAAACTCTGATCCTCTGAAAGAACAGCAAGAGTTTTCCAATGCTGAACCATTTTCCAGGCCCTTTTCTTTCGTTTTAAGCGACACTATTTTAACTCCCATCCCAGATACCACATAGAACACATCTTTCTTATCTACAAGCTGGATAGCACATGACTTTTTAGTCTACTTTCTGAAAATTGGACCACTGATGAGGAAGCATTCCTGACAGTAGCATGCAGTTCTCTGTCGTTTTCTCTGACGACTCTGTCCACACTTGAATGTCTTTTAGCAAAATGACTGGAGTAAGTGGTGCATCATTTTCTGGGATACTTTCTTCTGTCTTGCACATCAGCAGAAAATCACAGCAGTGGGCTCAGTGGACAATGCTAAAAACAAGACAGAAATGGCTATTATAAATGGGAAAAGTCAATTTGAATGTCAGTGCCTGTGGTGGGGAGACAAGCTGAAAGAAGCTGTAGTTTGAGAGAGTGAAGGAACTGTGCTATAACCTGTTCATACTTCCAGCCTTAGACTCAAGGCACATTTAAGCATATTAGAGTAAGTGATTTTCATTGTGCTTGACTCCAGGCTGCTTGGCTTCCTGCAGGGACCACACACTTGTGTCTGGGAGTATAAACGGCCTCGAAACACAGGTTCCTGAAGCACAGAATTAATTACTGAAGTCAACCTGGAAAGTGTCATTTGTTCTCAGAGTCTGATTACTCTTGAGTCTAAAGGCATGAGCCCAATACCCCTGGAAACAGTTGATGAGCAATGTGGCATTTGGGGAGATCCCTTTCCTCTCAAAGTGTTCTACAACCACCAGGACAGTTTTTTCAAGAGTTGTTTTTTTTTTTTTTACAAAAATAATCATTGAAATAGTAATAACTTGACTAAGGGGAGCAGTCTTAAAAGATATAGGATGTCTCCTAAGCATTTACATGTAGTAATTACCCTTGTAAATTTGAAAGAGGGGAAGATGGTGTAGGCTTTGTATACAGTATATAGTCTGTATAGAAAATAGTGTTAACTGTGAAATTCATATATTTTTAATTTATTTAACTTTAGTGCGTCAAACAATGTAGCATTTTGTGGAATAATAAAATTATGTTTAAATCATTTCATCTCCTGTAGCACTACTCTTCTTCCAGGAATAACCTCTGTTACAAATTTGGTGTACTTCCTTCCAAGTTCTGCTTCTCTTTCAGTGTAAACAAACTGCCCTCAAAGGAAGCTTTTTCTGTGTTGGTCAGTGACTGCTGGGCCTGGGGCCTGCTCTTCAGTGAGGCTGATGTTCCCAGGGACACTCCAGTGGAAAGAGCTGATGTTCTCTCTTCCAGTTATTCAGTCACCAGCAGTACAACAAGAGATTTGTTCCTCTGTGTCCCTAGCATCCCTAATGTCACAAACTACTCACACTCTCAACAATCTTAAAGGAGAAAAGGTTGCTTCAAATGTGTCAAAACTATTTTGTTTTTTGTATTGTGTTGTTGTGTAATATCACATTACAGGGAATGTATACAAATAAAGAAATATTTAACTAGGTTGTATCCTAGGAAAACATAAAAGATTTGCATGTTCTAGCATAAAAACATTTTAATGGATAATCATAAAAGATGAAACATGAGCAAATGATTTTTCCCTTTAGAAGAAAAGAACTAACATCACTACAAACATTTAATCTCAGTGACATGGACATATACTTGTATGTACATTGATTTACAGAAAAATATGCAGGGAACTGCATTACAATGCAATTTCTTTCTGTGAGTGGTTGCTTTAAGCTTAGGAAGAACCCCAGAACCTATTATTTTGCATGGACATAGTTTTGTTGTTGTTGTTGCCATTAAAGTCATATGAAATAGTAAGCTGAGATTTTGACTTTCATTTCTCAATTTTCAGTTTTATTAAAACACTGACATAAACATTTCTTGCTCTACAATTTTATTTTATAAACTGATCCTTTCCTTATTGAGTATTTTCATTTTGTAAGATGTTTTTCTTGTTTATAAACACTTTCAGAAATTACTGTCTGAATTCTGCTGCTAATGCACTTTGTAGTACTTGAATTTTGTATGTAACAATACACTTATTTTATACCTTCTAATTATTTCATACTTTGGAAGCATCTTCTATTATACATGACTACATTTTTTATATTTCCCCAGATTTGTTTATGCTTTTGGATAGCTTTGGATTCATAGTCCACTTTGGATTGCTTTTTATGCTGATGAGAGAAAGGAGAGTCACTTGTTTATGTCTCTCCTTCTGCCTGCTTTTCCTTGGCTAGTCATATGAATAAATTCTTTTCCCCCCATCGTTTTTCAACAACTTAAGAACCACTGTGCAAGTATCTAGTAACTTAGAATTTGAGGCTCTGATCAGTGTATGCTCAAACCAAAATGCCTTTGTATCCAGAGAGATAGTCCAAATCTTTATGGTGAAGTGTTGCACATTTTTACATAAGTCTCTAATTTACAAGCTAGGACTACTGGTTCAACACTGAGGACCACTATGTCACTGTGTCAAAAGCTCTGTCATCGTTTAAAGATTAGGGCCCTCTTCGTAAATACCCTGTCTCTATCTTAAGGCTCCTGTATCCCCACTTACATGTATTTCCACTAACACAGAAACTTACTGATTTTTACTGATGTACTTACTCAGAGTCGACCATACTTTGAGTAATATAATGGAAGAATCTGTACAATAATAATTTACAAACTCAGTATTTAAGCAGAAGCTATTCATCTATTTTTACTAAAGTCGGGAATAAGACAATGGTGTCTACTCTCTCCATACCTATTCAATATAGTATATGAAATCTTAGGTAGAGCAATAAGACAATTGAAGGAGACCAAGAGGATACAAATTGGAAAAGAAGAAGTCAATTATCCTTTACTGGTACATGATACCATAAAGATTCCATCAGGAAACTTCTACAGCTGATAAATGCTTTCAACAAAGTAGCGAGAAACAAAATTAACACACGTCAATTAATAGCTTTCCTACACACAAGTGATAAACATACTGAGAAAGAAATTGGTGAAACAGTATTCACAATAACCTCAAATAAAATATCTTAGGTTAACTCTAAAGATTTGTATAATAAAAAATTTAACACTGAAGAGAGAATTTGAAGCAGACACCAGAAGATGGAATGATTCCCACACGCCCATGGATAGGTAGTATTATCATTGTGAAAATGATCATCCATGAAAAGTAGTCTACAAGTTCAATCCCATGAAAATTCTAGCACAATTTTTACAGAAATTTAACTCATACCCCAAAAGACAAAAAAAAATGCCAATTTTCTCTTATATGTGTATGGTAACTTATGTGTGCTTTCAATATGTGTGCTAAAATCTGAATAACCTCAGAGCTTAAATACCTAGTAAGGGACCAGAGAGTAGGATGGGATCTCCCCCTAAAAAGTGGAAATAGACTATGGTATTTTGGAAAAATAAAGAATAAACTAGAAATAGGAGAATTAAATGGGAAGCAGGATGGAAGAAAAGGGTAAATTAGGGAATATAGGAAAGAACAAGAAAAATTAAGGGCCTTTAGAAAGCATATGGAGACCTACTACTGTAAAGGATTCCTAAAATGTTTACATATGTGAAATAAATATTAAGAAAGTCCCCACTAGTTTCTCCCCACAACCTAATAGTAAGGCTTTGCTGTTGAAGATGATACTTACTCATGTCATCAAACATGGATAAATCAAGCCAGTGTCTGTAGGGAACCATGTAGTTGATGTGGCCTAGCTGCCTTGAGAAGCACGCATCATAGGTTTTTCAGGTTTGAGTCAATGACTCTTGGAGCGCAAGGTGCCTTCCAGTTCCCGAGAGACTGATTGACTCCTCAGGCAGTATTTCTCTGTATGTTCCCTTAGTAGTCAAAGAAGCATGGACAGGACAATTGGTCTGAGAAATTAATCTTGTTTACCTTGTATAGCTTGTAAGCATCATTGTATATAGGCAGCTACAAGTGTATTTATTGATCCTGACAATTGCCATTATATTCTGTTTCTGATAAAGGTATAAAAATTCTAATTGCTCTCAATAAAATTGTCACACTGTTAGTCGTGCTGTGGCCCCTCCAACTTGGCCTGATTTCATTCCTTACAGCCATATCAAGTGACGTTGGCCTCAAAATTAAGTGTAGGCAATTACAAATGCCAAACTAGAAGCTTAGTCCCTACTGACTAATGTATATGGTGCTGGAAAGTACTTTGCATACTACCAGAAGAGAAAGGTAGTCATCAGTATCACCCAGCTGCCAACCCTACATTCTACAGTAGTGACTTTCCTACAAGATGCACCAGTGCAATAGTGGTGCAAATATAAGAGTAACCAACCACTGTTTTATTGGATTTAATATATGCTTCATGATATGGAACTCATACTTGACACTGCTAGAGTAGCCAAGAACCTGAGACTAGATGCTTGTCCTAAGAGAAAACCTACTGCCATTATTGATAAATGAACATAACAGTAAAATGACTCCTAAAGGCATGCTTTTATACTCATAGATCAGTGTCTTTCAACTCTCATCAGAGAAACTTCTTGCATTAGATGGAATTAACACAGAGACCCACAGCTGGACAATGTATAGACCCTGAGATTTTGGAGCACTCAGTTCTAAATAGAAAGGCTCCACCCAACCCTCAAAGATCAAGGATCTATGCAGCAGAGAAGGTGGAAAGATAAAAAGCCAAATCAGTGAATGACTCCAAGGACACACTGTCTTCCAGACACAACAGGACTGATGCAAACATGAATTCACAGATTTTGTGTCAGCATGCACAAGACCTGTACAGACTCAAGCAGGAAGGGACATCAACACTGAGAGATGGGGCTTAGCACGAGTCCCCAGCCCTAAATAAGAAGCTGTTTGCAACTGAAACCTGCCGGTAAAAGGAAAACCATTTTTCTCCAATAGAGTGTCCCTGGGTATATCAGCTACACTCCATGGAAGGCCCTCTGCCCAGAAGTAGTTTGCCAATATAAAATAAGCTCCATGGTTTTTGTGGGTTTTGTTTTATTTTAGCTTTCTTTGTCTTGTTTGTTTTTTGATTTGTTTTGATTTTTGTTTTTAGGGTTTTTTTTTTAGAGAGAGGAAGAACATGAAGTTACATGGGTAGGGAGATGGGAAAGATCTTGGAGGAGTAGGGAGAACCACAAAAAATATGAGGTATGAAAAATTTTCAAATAAATAAGTAAAAAGAACCCCACCTAATGAGGGGACTCTTCTAAGGGGTGACTTTGGTCCCAATATCTTCCTCTGCCATTTTCAAGGCTTTTTGTAAACTTTTAAGCTTTTGACATTTCTTCTCCCTTTTCCACAATTACCCTTTTTCCTGTAATTTACTTTAATTACATAAATATATATCATATGTTTATATATACATATCATAATATAGAAAACAAAATTTTCATAGTTGCCCAAAAGTGACTGACAAGGAAAGTGTGTGTGTGTGTGTGTGTGTGTGTGTGTGTGTGTGTGTGTAATGACTGTTAAAGAAGCAGAGTCCATGAGTTTAAAAGAGAGTGGGGGTGTGCATGGGGAGGCTTAGAGGGAGGAAAGGGAAAGGGGAAATGACAAAATTATATTTTAATCTCAGAAAAACAAATATAAAAATAAAATTAAAAGAAAAACAAGAGCTATTTATCAGCTAACACATCTTGTTTGTCTATGCTTATTCCACTGACCACACTCACTACAAACACAGTTCCTGTTTTCAGTGGAGCCCGCTTTCCCTATGGAGAGTACTTTCTATTGATGATACCATTCCGGTTTATTATGTTAGAGAGAAGAATTGTTGTACAGAACACTTGGAAAGAAAGTAGCATAGGCTTACCTATAATCTGTCTATTTATTACTTGCTGATAGTTGGAAACCGATCTCTGTCTACCCACACCTATGCCTATCTGCACTGCAAATCCACATTTGCTTTTATAGAAAGACAGGTTTTCAACTGCAACCACCAGTCCACAAGTCCAATAATACTACATATGTTACTTTCCTTGACAGTAATTTTTGTTCTACTGTGGAAGTTTCACACGCGTGTGTGCAAGCGCGCACACACACACACATGCACAATGTGATTTGAGTAAGCTGGAGAATGAGAAAGGTTAGTTGTTGTTATTGGAAAAGAAAGGAAGAAGAAATGTCAAAATGTTAAGGTTTTATAAAAATGCCCTGAAAGAGACAGATGAAGATAAGACCAGAGTTACCTTTCGAAAGGTTTCCTTTTCCCCATACTATGACTACTTTTTGTAAGAAGGGAGAGTGTTTGAACCAAAGCGGAGATGCTAGGATAAACATGGGAGGACTGACCTTAGGACCATGGAGGGCACGGCATGTGGAGACCACTTTCCAAGAATTAAGCTGAAAGATACGGAGAACCAGCAGACAAACATGCTTAATGCTTTTATTAATAGCAGCTTATTTGCAATGCATAGAAACAATAGCATGGTGTTTGAAACTGTGGGGGTGGGGTAGAAAGTAAGCAGTTTCATTATTTTGCTTTGGGGGAAATAGATACGTTTTTAAAGCCTTCCACCGGTCAACCACACGCGTTGTCTGCCTTAATCCTATCTTCCCTGGGAAGACTTTAAGTTCCTTAATGCCAAATCGTCCTGCCATCACGGCCATCTGAAAACTGACCCCTAAAGGTGGGGAGAAGCTCTTTCAAATCTAGTTCTAAGTGGTGTCTCGCGTGGGAATAGAGAGGAATAAGACTGGAAAAATAAGCTGCAGCGAGTCTCATGGCCATTGTATCTTCTTCCCGCTAACGTGTAATTAGAGCTGGCAGGCATGTGGCAGACGCTTTTTCAGTGTGCTATCTGCACACAAAGCTCAAAACCGTTTCCAAATGGTAATTTCTGGTCCTTCCTCTTTGGCCCATTAGTGGTCTGTGTTGTGAGAGTGTGCTGTGTAATTGTGACCCCTAGTGGCTGATGGGGTGACTCTTCAGTCGATGCATGCTACTGTGTTAGAGTGAAAAAAATTTTTTTCCATCTTAAATCTTCTATCTAAATCTTACTTGAATTCAGCTTTCTCCTACTATTCCACGACGAGGTGCACCTCTTCCTCGACCTTTCTTTCTACAGATGAGCACAAAATCAAAAGGTGCATCTACTTCTGGCTGATAATGATTGAAACCTAAGTCCTAATGTATTAGAAAATGCTGTTAGTTTTATGCACATCAAGAGGGCATTTCTTTATTTAACAGACTGATAGTAAGACTGTGTAGATGGTCCTATCAGAAAAATGTCTGTTATGCAACCATGAGGAACTGAGTGATCCCTAGAACCCATGTTAAAAGACAAGTGTGGGCATGAGCACTTAGAAGCCCAGTGCCATGGAGGTGCAGACAGGCAGATTTCCGGGACTTACTGGCCAGTCAACCTAGCCTACTCAGCGTGTTACAGGTCAGTAAGAGACTGTGTCCCAACCTAGCCTACTCAGCGAGCTCTAGGTCAGAAAGAGACTATGCCTCAACCTAGGCTATTCAACCAGCACCAGGCCAGTAAGAGACTACGATTAAAAAAAATTTTGGAGAAAAGAAGAGGGGAGAAACCAGTCTTGAGGGTACTCTCTCTCTGCCCTCCACATGCATGTGCACACATGTGCATACACACCTGCACATTCATGTCTACATATACACAGGTGTGTACACACACACACACACAAAAAGAAAGGAAGCTGAAAGCACAAACTAAGAGGTGTCACCACATGCCCTACTTGCATCAAATAAGTTTCCTAAGATTTTCCTGTTTAAGTCCCCAAATAAGTATTTTGCTTAGACCAATTTTTGTAGTTACATTGTATAGTTACCTTGAAAACTTCAATCGAAATACATACATTTATGTATGCTATGTAAATGCAATAAAATAACTTTGAATACTTTTAAATATTTTAGGAGGTGCATGAAATAATCCAGAAATTGAAGGATTGCACATAGAACAGGGTCAATATGAAAACAAGATAGTCACAAAGGTGTAATCTGACATGTCATAGAATGTCTAACATTTGCACAACATATATTGAGTGCATCTTCATGTGCACAAACTGTTTAACAAAACAAGGGAAAAATGTGACCAAGGATTATTTGTAATCAATGTGAGATACTTGGAAAACCTCCTCAATGTGTGACTTCAGCATTCTGGTATAGAAAGTCTCTTGGACAGGAAGTATTGCCTATGGCCACTGTGGGGTGTCACATGAACAGAGGCTGTTATTTTGCTCCATGGAGAAATAAGGGGGGGCATTAAGGGCAAAAAGACAAAAAGAGACAGGTGTAGTAGTGGCACGGGCCTGTATTCTTTGCATCCAGGAAGCAGAGACCAGAGGGACACAAAAGATGGAGGACAGAATGAGGTATGTGCAGAGTTTAAGATGAGCTTGACTTACCCCACAAGATTTTGCTTCAACAAACAATAAGGCCTGTGTATGAATCATCTGCTTGATATATGTGACACCTGGGCTTGGATCCTCAGCATCGAAGCAAAAAGAACTTGGTGATTATCATAGAGGGCAAGGGTTCACCATGAATATTACCTTGTTTTTAAGGAGACAGCATATAAAGATCGACTGCTAAACAAACAAAAATCAGAATATAAAATAGCCATTCTTGTCTAAGATTATAGTTATGCAAATACTGCATTCACATATATATTAGGGTTAGAGTTTTCCTTGGGAATCTGTTGCATTGTCAAGATCCAGGGATGGAATCTAAGACAGTTTTTCCATCCGTAAGCAGGACACGCGACAGATTTGTCTTTCTTTATGTATTTGAGTTTGGCCAAATTATCTGTTCTCTAAATAAGGAGTATCTTGTCTATAATAAGATTAGTGCATTAGGAAGCCCTCGAATGCCATTTACAGATACACAATAATACACCCCCTCAGTGGAGTGCTTCCCAAGCAGCGCTGAAAGTCAAAGATGTAATCAAAATTAGATATTTAAATTAACTTAACATCTTGAACTTCATATTCATGATTCATACTGAATAAGTTTCTTGATTACTTAGAGGCTTCATCTCCTCATTTGTTAACTGGAATGAGTTCCTCCAGGAAGGTCTGTATAAGGAATAGATGAAATAAATGTGAAAAAATTCCCAGATCTCAAATACCAGTTGATTTATCTATTATGCATGACCCATTCGCCTCCTTTGCGGGTCCAGGGCTAATGCAGCACTGGTTGCTCCACAATAACAATCTTCTGCCAATTATAGGATTTTGTTTACTTGTATTGTACTTGCAAGTAGGCTTTTCATCATTTTTGACACTCCTATCTCTACTGGGGTAGCAAAATTATTTGCCTATTCATCTTGTCCCTTTCCTTTAATTCTACTCACTTCTAATCTGAGTAAAACCACAAGAAATACCCTAGTCTGAGTTGCCGTTGAACTACTGACTAAACTTCAGAAGTCTTAGGGAATCCATAGGCTCTAACTCCAAGGTTTTTATTCTTCCTATTTGTATTAATTTTAGCCCATTCTTTTGTTGTGCTGCAAATTGAGTTCCAGGATCTCACACAAAATAGACAAGCTTCTACCACCAAACTACACCACTGATTAGTCAAACTTTCTCTGGGCCACAGTTGTGGTAGATACACATCTTAAGAAGTTTTATTTTATGTTTTCATTTCCTTCCACAATTTTGTGAGTGTGTTCTGTAAAGGTTTTAGGGTATTTTTGTTTTTATTTTCTGTATTTCCAGTGCCAAGCCAGGTTGATACATAAGAAGACATCCATCAGTGAATTTCATATACTCAAGCAGCAGGAATATTTGAAACTCTAGACTGAGTTCTTTCTGCTAGTTGGCCATGTTGTCATCAAACTGCCCTGGATCATCTCAATTGTGGGTAGATTATCTTTTCTTCCCTATGCTCACAGATATGCATTCCTAACTCAGTAATTCAGATAAAACAATATGTAAAAAATAATTGTAAAATTATGTGTGAAAAATATTTCCATAGACTATGAATATCTCTATTGATATGCCTTTTGCAAATACTCTGACATTCATTCAGATAAAGATGAAAGCCAACTACTAATTCATTAAAGTGAATTTCTCTGTGAAATCAAAGTTCAGGAGTGTTAATAGACATGTTCTGTGGGAATTCATTCTGCCAATAGTTTTGTGTTGTTCTTGTTGGTTGTAGTTCCATTTTGCTTTTGTTATTACCCTTTCTTTATCCGGGACAATGCTTGGTAATTGTTCTTATTGTATATAGCTTTGTAGTAGTCTTAGAACCCTTCATTTAGACAAAGGGGGGGGAATGTTGTGGGAATTTATTCTGCCAATAGCTTTGGGGTGCTGGCCTTCTTGTCTGCTGAAGTGATCTCTTAAAAGGAAGGAGATAGAGGTTGAACATTCTCTTGGATTATGAAGACCAGGTCCGACTGTGTAAAATGGCATGTGGTCAGTCCATAGCTCCTTTGGTCTCAGCTTCATGAGTCTGTTTTCCCCCTAGCATCTTTTAATAATATATATGTCTTTGTGGTTCTCACATCAGACATAAAGTAAGAAGCCAGGAAGAAAATTGGCACACTAATATTGCAACCCAATGAACAAAATCTTGGTATGCTGGAATACCATGCTCACATCTCCATTTATGTCAGGAGAAACACAAGGTCAGACTAACAGAAAGGGAAATTATAGTTGAAGATAAGTGCTCAACTTAAAAAAAATACTCATTTCATGATCCATTCTTTCTGTGTAGGAGGAGTGTCTTCTCAAAAGCTTGAATTTCCTTGCATTGCGTTTGAACGTGATCTATAGTGTATTCTTGAAATGTCTGCTTCATAAGTCTCAAGGATTGGAAGTTTTTGAGCCATGTACTTCAATGCATTTTGAATGCATCTTCACTGCATGCCTAGAATAGATGCATTAATGCATGCCTAGAGTATATGCATTGTTGCTTGCCTTTGGCTTGTGAGACATCCTCCTCTCTGATAAATTGTACCAAAAGTGAAAGTTTGTCAAGCATTGTGTATAAAGGATAATGCACGAGGAAAATTGCTGAAATAAACTATAAAATGCAATATGAACTAAACACTATTAAAAGTAGAAATTTGAGTCATTTGAAGGTTTTATGAGAGAATGTCAGATGGGTCATCTTTAGCTGGAGGGGATGCTATATCACTCAGGCAAATGGTCTTCACACACTCCATAATATCTGAAAGTAACTTCAATTAATTAAAACAGAAACTTAGAAACAATGTATAGTCACCAGGCTTGAAGTCAAGTGACAGACCATTATTCCCCATGCCCTACATCTATCTCCTTTCACTCGATACACTAGTCATAGCACATCTCTGTGAGCTGCAGAGAAAATAAAAGTGAAAAATGCATTCATTACAACTAATACCAAAACTGGTTAAAAAATATTAAGAAGGAATTGTTTTTCTCCTTCCCAAACAACTCTGAATATTGTCAGAACTGGTTGTGATATCTGACTGCTAAAGCAGCAGTGCACTGTACTGTTCGTTTTTTTTCACAATTAATACATTTTAATCTTCTCTTGCCATTAAAATGTGGCTGTAGTAGTTCTGAGTATGGCTGCTGCCTTTATCACAAGAGTAGATGTGATTGAGGGAAAGCCATTTCCTTCTGGTGCCGAGGACCAAATGTCTGGTCAGGGAGGGGACATAACACTCCAGATAGGCAGGTCAATGGTCTGGCAAAGAACCTCCCCTTGGGAAGGTGAGACCACCCCTCAGAAGCAGGTTCACTCTAAGTCAAGCTAAAGACAGAGAATAGTTAATAAACTAATGTACTCCTCCTTCCCACAATCCCTGCCCCCAGCACAGCAGCATGAAGCCTCGGAAGTCTGTGTGCTCTACTGGATTACGCAGAAACACGTGGGGTTTTTTTGGCCTCCATGCTGGCTGGCTTCACTTAAGCAACATGGCTTTTATCCCTACTGTTCTTCTCCTCCTCCTCCAGGCAGCTGCCAAGATTTACATCCTTGAGGTTTTGAGATTTTTGTTTGTCTGTTTTACTTTTTTTGACTCTCTAACAAAATTATGCTTAAATGTTTTGCTGATTACTTGTGGATTTCACATCCTGCATTCCCACTTATCTCCAGTCGCTCTTATCTCCAGGTCCTCTGCCCTGACAATCTCCCCCTCCCCCAAACAAAAGCAAATTTTAAAGTAAAACCCAAGCCAAAACAAACAAAGCAAATAGAGATAGGGAGGAAGAGAGATGGAGAGAGAGAGGGAGAGGGAGAGGGAGAGAGAGAGGAGAGAAAGAAAATCTTGTAACGTGGCCTGTTGACTCACACAATTTACCCTTTAGCCCATTCATCTTTACTTGACAAGTGTTCGCTGCCACAAGTTATTGGTCTGGCTCAAGGCTTCTGGCTTCTGCTACACCACTACCTGGCAAGCCCTCCGGTGATGCCTGGGCTAGTTCACTCAATGCAGCCTGCAGCAAGGAGTGGGCAAGTTCTCCTGTTCTCGGGTCCTCAGATCCAGGTCACCCACATTCACAACACCAGAGCCAGCTCTACTACTTTGCCCAGGCCTGGTGCAGTGTCTCCCAGGGGGAATGGGAGGTCAGCTCTCCTGCTCTTATGCTTACATATGTTTAAGAAGACTAAAATTCCTGAGGAAACTTGATTTCCCTGGCATCATTCAGTGAGCACTAAGAGACCCCTACAAATCTCTAGCTACAGTGCAAACAAGGATAATGGCATTTTCTCCTTAACAAAAAGTGACTTTTCTACAATCCCCAGCAAATGTTTGCTCATATTTCCTTGGCCACCACACTCCTCTAGTTTCTATTATTCATCAAAGCAACAAAGGAAAAGTGAACTCTCTTACTCTTGGACATACTTGTACAGCAATGAACAAAAGAAGGGCCCTGTATTTTAGGAACAAGGGGAAGCAATCTTTTAACTTACCTGTTCTGCCACTTCACCTGAAGCCACAAATCATTGTCCCATAATTGTTCCACAATCTTCTTGGAGTCAGTTAATATTACTAGGAAATTGATAGTGAGTCCTATATCTGTATTCCCTGTGTGGACACTGGTGACAGTGACAAACTTTTAAGTATTTACTAGCCTTTTTGATTTATGAGGTGATGTACTTACGTTTGTTCATGCTTTATTCTTTTATGATACAACTAAAGGAATTTGAACAGTTGTGTATTTTGAATATATAGTCAGCACATAAAATTTTAGTAATAGGATTTAAAATCACATTAATCCCATTTTACCCTGAATTTTTCTATTGCCTGAAATTCTACTGTTGATAATTCTTTTTTTTTCTTTTATAAGTATATACCACTTCCTATGATCTATTGACAATTGACATTGGTATACTGGAGTTATATTCCTGCATGTCTTTTGAAAAAACTGCATCTTGTTATTGATATGACATAATGCTCCTGGGGAATTGAGGTTCTCTTCTAAGTTCATAGTCTCATTAATAGTATAATTTTAAAACAGACTCAGAAGAAAGTGACACTACTGTATTAGAGTTTGGAAGATAAACAGTAGAGCAGATAAGCTTCAAACAGCAGCAGCTGCAGGTGGAAGGAGGAGGAGAAGACAGACCATGTATTTTGAATTGAAGTCCCAGGAAACTGACATGTTCATTTTCTTGGGGTGGTGGAGAGGAGTGGAGTCAAGAAGTGCTGAATGTCAAAAAAAGCATGCCAAGGCTTTTGGTCTATATTCAAAGAAAGAGGAAAAAAAGAAAGAAAAAGTTCCTTTTGAGATAGAAACAGGCAGGCCTGGCAGAGACATACATCAGAAGCTCCATGAGCAGCTGCCTCATGGGAGGTGCCTCTACATAAGTACTACCTGATCCAAGGAGCAATTATTCCTCCCACCTCCTTGGCATGTCTGCAGGTGAACAAGCAATTCTGAACAGTGGTCTCCTGACCAGGTGATTCACATGCTCAAAATATGGTAAGTTTTAAGGAGGGAGAAAATCAGATGTACTGGTTTAATCTTTGGAGCACAACAGAATGTCATATTCAGGGCCAGAGGCAGAACTCAGATTCCATGTGTATGACGAGGAGTAGTAGCTGTCCTTTAATAAGCCTGAACAAAGTCCTGATGGTAGCATCACTTTAAATCCTAAGAATGGACAGCAGTGATGTTTCCCTTAGACTATTAACAGGAAATAGGACATGAGGTCCAAGGCTGATGATGAGGGAAGGGACACCATCAATGGCATCTAAAGCTGTTAATCCCTGTCTAGCTATGTAACAATATTCCAGGGGCAAATTCTGCACTGAGAGAAAAGTACATTTAATAACATTACATCGATTGTATATCTAAACCCTGTTCTCCTTTTAGACAAGCTAACCTGTTTCCTGTTTTATTTTTGCAGTTGAAAAAAGTTCATGTATAAATTTATTCTGACTAAACTTATTGGGACTAATTGGTGTGCCACGTTTTTATTTAAATAGTTTATAGGAAGTAGTATATATTTATAAAAGAAAAAAAGAATTGCCAACAGTAGAATTTCAGGCAAAGGAAAAATGCAGGGTAAAATTGGATTAATCTAGTTTGTATCTCTATTATGTAAATTTTATATGCTAACTATATATTCAAATATAGACAACTCTTTAAGTATTTTAATTGTATTGTAAAAGAATGAAGTGAGAAAAATAGAAGTAACTTCATAAAACAAGAAGACTAGTAAATTTGTTTTTAAGCTGAATAAAAATGGAAGACAATTTTCCAGAATTGAGACTGCTACTCATTAAAACTAAGAACACAGATGTATTTTATTCCATGCAAACATCAGTTTTTTCAAAACTCTATGTTTTCGTACCTAGCCTCTTCTTAGCATCTATCATCAAGGTTTTTTTGTGAGGACAAGGGCATCAGAAGCCTGCAGGCATTACTTGTACAGTGATGAAAAAATCTGATTGTGTTTTCAGCAAAAATCAAAGTATACACCATATAATGGTTGCTAGATGATGCCAACATTTTTGCAATAGTTTAACCTCGTTCAAGTGAGCAATGTCTGTAAATCTCCACAAAGCTGTCCTTCACACTGTTCACAGGACTAGCAGAAGGGACAGTTGCCCATGATGATCCAGCAGGAATAGAGCCTGTGTCCATTCTTTAAGCCCTGTGTAGGCCAGGACCATCTGCAGTCTTATATGCTTTATGGCTGTGCCGAGGGCAGCAGCAGAACCCAGGTCCCCTGTGCTCTCATTTACATCTTCTAGATTATGCATATCTGTCTTGGCTAGTTTTATGTCAACTCAACACAAGCGCGGGTCACCAGAGAGGAGGGAGCCTCAGTTGAGAAAATGTCACTGTAAGATGGGGCTGTAGAAAACCTGTGGGGCATTTTCTCAATTTGTGATTTGCGGTGGGGCACCTACTGTAGGCAGTATCAACCATGGTTGTTTGTCCTGAGGTCTATAAGAGATGATAGTGAGCAAGCCATGGAGAGCAAGTCAAAGCAGCATTCTTCCACGGTTTTGGCATCAGCTCCTGCCTTTAGATTCCTGTCCTGCTTGAATTCCTGGCCTCACTGTTTTTGATTATAAACTATTTTTTGGAACTGTGAGTGAAGGAAACCCTTTCCTCCCCATGTTTCTTTTGGTTATAGTGTTTCATCACAGCAATAATAACCCTATGTAGGACAACATCATAGGCACAGTATGCGTGAAGCACCTTTACAAAGGTACCACTTTTTTTCAAATCCTCTTACCAAGAAAGTGGGAGACCTGGAGATGGGAAGAGGCTCCATGACAGCAAGCAAGAGATACAGGTAGATTATATACATCCTGGACACCATTTATTTCATGTTCATCTTTCTTCCTATCTGCCAGCTCTGTGACTTTAAGCCCAGAATCGGATGCAGAAGTTGAAGAAACAGCTGAGCCAATGATGCTGTACCAGCTCTTGCAGTTGCATAAAGTCAGGTCTCTGTAAAAAAAAAAAAGCCTTATTTGAACCTCCTCTAAAGCTTCTATTTATATAAGTACACTAGTGACCTGCACTGCTAATGTCTTTTTTTCCAGCACAGTAACTGATGGGAAAAGTTCAGAATCTCCCCTAGCCATTCTGGCCTTTAGACTGTGCCTGTGACTATATTCCACGTTCTTCTCTTCTAAAACTTTTGTGGCAGAGTGGTCACACTTTGTGTTTAAGCAAGCTTTTTATTTTCAACTTGCATTGCTTCTCCTTTGCTCCCATATTTCTCATTTTGACAGATATTTACCATTCTATGTTCCCACTTCCATCCTCAGAGACATTCAAGGTAACAATTCCTAGTTGTTCTTTCTGGATGATTAGGAGAAATCTACAGGTTTGCAAGCTCAGTTAACATGGAACATGGATGTCCCTGTTATCTGAAACTACAGAACGTCCTGCTTTCTTGTTTCTGAGAGCAACTGCTGAAGGTTAAGAATGAACTACTGAGGACATTGTTACTTACATGTTACATTACTTCCAGACCTATGGGAGGTCTGGGTAGTTTTTAGCATTTACTTAAGCTTCCAAATCTAAATGGATAGAGAGGACAGGGAGAGAGTCTAGCAGCAAGGAAAAAGCTACCAAATGCTTATCCTCTAGGTATGCAACCAGGGAGGTAAACAATGAATCCCATAGTGTAACAAGCAGCTGTGGGACAATAGGAAAAAAAGTTCTTTTTTATCCAAAACAGAAATGAGTGAGGAAAAGTAATAATAAATATGAAATGCAAATGGTAGACCGGAGAATTTTTAAGGTACAGATGAGAGTTTTTATCATTATTTGTGTGTATAATTAAAAAGTGGGACATATCACTTGTGATTTAAACAAAGGACATGTGATGCCTTACCATGCATTTCATTATCATTACATTATTTTTCCTCCCAAGTAGCAGTAATTACTTTCACATCTTCCAGGGTCCCTTCTGACATTGTCTTGTGACCATTCCTATGGACATTTCTCATTGAATTCCATCATTTCTAATGCTATCATATGTGATATTTTTCAGTTAGTGTTGATATTGTCAGACACCAGGATCTAGTGGGCACTTAATTATGATTCCAGTTCTTGTCTTCCAGAACACGTAATTGAACCATGTATTAATTACTTTTCTGTTACTGTGATAAAATACCATGACTGCCAGTTTGAGAAAGAATGGCCTCCATAGGCTCGTGTATTATTTCTAATACTTGGTCCCCAGTTGGTAGAACTGTTTGGGAAGGATTAGGAGGTGGGACCCTACTGGAGGTAGTGTGTCACTACGGGTAAGATTTGAGGTTTGAAAATCCAGTACCATTCCCAGTTATCTCTCTGCCTCGTGGTTGTGTCTCAACCTGAAAACTCTCATGCTCCAGCACCACACCTGCCTGTCTGCTGCCAAGCTCCCAACGTGACGCTCATCCATGCTGCCCTCTGGCACCCTGAGCCCCAAATTAAATACCTCCCTTAATGAGTTTCTTTGGTCATAGTGTTTTGTCACAGCAATAAAAAACTAAACAATGTGATAGTCAAGGCAACTTATAGAATAAAGCGGTTTAGTTTGGTTTAGAGTTACAGAGGATAAGAATTCATAGTGGCTAGCAGCTGGTATAGTGACTAGAGCAAGAAAGTGAGATCTCACATCTTGAACTGTAAGCAGGGAATTGAGAAAACAAACTAGAGGCAGGTCAGAGTTTTTTGTTTTTTGAACCCTGTCCATGCTGACAGACTCCTCCAGCAAGGCCAAATCACATAGCCTTCCACCAACAGCACCGATCAAGGCAACAAGTGGACCACAGCTGAGGGGCTGGTCATTTGCATAGTCAGGGACCTCTCAAGTGTGTTGATTCTACTACACATCAGCTATGGCTGAAGGGTCCCCTTCCTTCTGTCATCCAATTAATTTCTTTTTATGTTAATTTTGTAGCCTTCAATACCTCAATCTCTACCCTGTTGTGCTTCAGTGGTATATAAAGCAAAATGGTGGCTGTGATGTGGGGTGGAGTACAGTGGGAACAGTAAGCAGTGTTATGTGTGTATGGTGTGACTCTAACTAGTGTGCAACTCATGGTGCTATGGTACTGTCTCAGTCTCTGGTACTGGGTTTTAGAAGCTGTCCTCAAAGATAATGAAGGCTTGAACTACAACATTAATTTTCTTTACTGCCTTTGGTAAATTTTACATCTCTATCTGAATCTCAAACAATTTTCAATGTCTGGACATCATACGTTAAATTTCAAAGGAACAGCAAATGTGACCAAAGACTTTGACTGTAATGTTTGACAAATAGTACTACGCTCCATCCTGTGACTTCTCTCATCGTCTTGAATTTACTACTAACTCACCTCTCCCTTATTAGTTAGAAATAGAACATGTGTTTTGAGATATTTTATCCATTTTTCTCAGTTTTCCTGATCTCCTCGTGTCATTTATTACCTTAGCATTTTGTCTGCAGTCTCAGATTTTCTTATTTTATCTCAACACAATGGAGAGTGCATTATAAAAAATATTCAAGTATGGTGTTGCTTAAAACTCTTTAGTGCTTTTCCTTGTATTACTCTAAAAATAAGTACCTAAATGGTGTGAGATTTGTTCAATGTCTATTTTATGAGCTCTTCTCCACCTATCTACCTTGCTTAGATCCTAAGTTAACTTGTAAGCCTCACCTGCCCAAGGATCAGGTAATTTCCTGGGATTCTGGGAGTTGTAGTTCTTGGAAAATAACAACAAAGTCTCTTGGGAAAGTATGGTGGCCTATGGGTTTGTCCATATAAGCTCTGACAAATCATGCCTCAAGACCAATCACTTAGAAAGTTTCCAGGTGATGGTATTGACCAAATTCTATGTTGGTAACTATTTAATATTTTAATAAAAGATTGCTTTAGTTTGGCTAAAATGGTGGGACTGTATTTTCTCCAGCAAATTTCAAGATTAACAACTTGTTTGTTGTTTCTGGACCATTGAAATACTTTCAGTTCTTGGACTATGTGAATTTTCCTATGGCCTGGAATCCATATGAAGCTATTTTGTTGGTTGTGACATTCACCTTATCAGGCTTTCTTTATCTGTGCTCATTTATAACCTCAAGTCTTCAAGGAAACATTCCCCTAATTGAGTCTACATACTCTATAAAGAGCAACGATGGAATAATCATATGGTAATATGCCTGGTTGATTATATTTGTTACTTCACAAAAAATAATTTTATAGAGAAATTACTTTTGTCTTCTTTTAAATTACAAACAAGTTTGCTTCGCATGTCAATCCCAACTCCCTATCTCTCTGCTCCTTCCCCAACCTCCACCAACCCCCAGCCCCCACCCAATCCCCACTTAACTCCCCAGGGAGGGTGAGGCCCTCCACATGGGGATATACAAAGTCTTTCATGTCATCCTGGGCAGGGCCTAGGCCCTTCTCCAAGTGTCCAGGCTGAGAGAGCATCCCTCCATGTGGAATGGGCTCCCAAAGTCCATTTGTATGCCAGGGAGAAATATTGATCTACAACCCAAAGCCGAGGCTTCCTCACTGACTCCCAAATTTAGGGGGTCTGGATCAGTCCCATGCTGGCCTCTCAGCCATCAGTCTGGGTTCCATGAGCTCCCCTTGTTCAGGTCAGCTGTTCTGTGGTTTCACCAGCTTGGGTCTTGACCCCTTTTCTCATCACTTCTCTGATAATATAACTTTTGATTTTACATGGATACAAAGACGCCCAACTGAATAGCTCACATTTTAGGTGGTCAGGACCTGGTGTGTAGGACTGCAACAAAAATGTCAAGTGCAATTTGACTATGCCAAGTGTAGAATGGGCATCTCCTATTTTGATATACTTTTTTTCTTCTGTTGGCTAAGTATGTGGGAATTTTGGCTACCACTTAATAATATGTCTACAATATAATAATATGTTGAACATTGTAGAATTCCTCTGGAGATCTTAGAATCATCACATGATTTTTTTGGATTAGCTTATCAGATTTTGCATGTGTGGGAATAAAAACTTATTTAGTTAAAAAAAATAAAAAAATAAAAATAAAAATTGAAAAAAATAAATAAATTAAAAAATATTTAGGGAAATTGATGACCATTGATTGTTGATTCTTGTTTGTTTTTGATTTATTGTTGTTGGTGTTATTGTTTGTGGACTTACCCAACTTTTTCTTTTTGGTTTTTGGTAAAGTGGGATTGTCTATTGCCTATGTTTTTGTGAGTGTAATTAACTTCCTTAGGTTGCAGTTTTCCTTCCAGTACGTTTTGTAGGGCTGCTTAGGTGGATATGCCTTGTTTAAATCTGGTTTTGTCATGGAATATCTTGTTTTCTACATGTATAGTGATTGAAAGCTTTGCTGGATATAGTATTCTGGGATGGCATCCATGATCTCTTAGTGTTTGTAGAATATCTATCCGGAACCTTCTGACTTTTAGAATTTCCATGGAAAAGTCAGGTGTGATTCTGATAGGTTTGCCTTTATATAATATTTGGCCCTTTTTCCTTTGCTGTTCTTAATATTCTTTCTTTATTCTGTATGTGTAGTATTTTAAATATTATGTGATGAGAGGACTTTTTTGTGGTCCACCATATTTGTTGTTCTGTAGGCTTCTTGAACCTTCATTGGCCTGTCTTTCTTTAGGTTGGGAAAGTTTTCTTCTATGATTTAATTGAATATGTTTTATGCACCTTTGAGTTGGGTTTCTTTGCCTTCTTCTATAACTATTATTCTCAGATTTGGCCTTTTCATGGTGTCCCATATTTCCTGGATATGTTGTGTTAGGAATTTTTTAGACTTACGATCTTCTTTGATGGATGAATCTATTTCTCCTAGTGTATGTTCAATGCTTGAGATCTCTCTTCCAAGTCTTGTATTCTGTTGGTTATGCTTGCATCTGTAGTTCCTGATTATTTACCTGCCCTTTTTTTGAGACAGTGTTTATCTTTATTCTTTTGGAGCCTGTCCTTGAACTTGCTCTGTAGACCAGACTGGTCTCGAACTCACAGAGATCCGCCTACCTCTGCCTCCCGCGTGCTGGGATTAAAGGCGTGCACCACCAACACCCGGCTTACCTGCCTTTTCTAATTCCAGCATTACTACCAACTGTTATTTTTTTATTGTCTCTATTTCAGCTTTCAAACTTTGCACTGTTCGAATATTTTCTTGCAATTTTCGGGGTTTTTTCCTTCCTTTTCTTTAAAGGATTTTCTCATTTCCTCTTTTAAGGTCACTATCATCTTCATGAAGTTGTTTTTAAGGTCATTCTCTTCTTCTTCATCTATGTTGGAATGTTCAGGTCTTGCTGGTTTAGAGTCCCTAGACTCTGGTGGCATTGTATTGGTCTTCCTGTTGTCAAATGTGTTCTTGTATTGTCTTCCCATCCCTTCTTCCAGTGGGTACAGGTGGGGTCTCTTCCTCTCCTGGTGGGTATGGATCCAAGGTTCTCTTCCAGTGGGTACAAGCAGGTCCAACACTCTGATGGGTCTCATGGTGGGTGCAGGCAGGTCTGAAGCACTCCTTCTCCTGGTGGGTAGGAGCTGGATTAACATAGTACTTTCAGCTATCAGCATACTCGTGGCTTCTTAGTGAGCAAGGGGCAAGTCAACCTGCTTGCAGTTCCCAGGCTAGGAGCACCTTTGCCTTTGTCTTTTTAGTAATATATTTCCATGAGTAGTAGGTTGCACCATTTTCTGACAATATAGCAATACACATTTAAGCAAATGACTAAGCTCTGAGTAGTATTGAAATGTAACTCAGAAAACAGTTTTGAAGACTATTTACAGGAGCAGACCTCCCACTCTTAGATTTTTGTTGCTGTTGTTGTTATCTTGACCTTTGTCTAAGACAACTTTTTTCTACCTTTTCACAATAAATTATGGAATAAATGCAGAACAATTGCTGATTAAATAAAAGGTCACAAGGATGAAGGGAGAAAGGATAGTATAATTTTAAAGGAATAAACAATTTCCTTGTTTTAATTAAACTCTTCAGAAATGTGTGTCCCCCCGGGTTTATATGTCAGAAATGACGCAAAACTGCACTGCAAATATGCCTCTCATTAGCCTACTCCAGCATTAGAGGAAGAAACATTTGATTAGTACTTGGAAGGAGGCTAACATCCAGCATTTTGTTGTTTATTGTTTTGCTATTACACGATGATAGTTTATTGACTAGTTTCTCTTGAGACACGGTCCACTGGCCAGAGCAGGGCAAGCTACCAAACGGTGGCCTTTGCAGTATTAGTGTAGAAAATATACTTGTATTCATTGTAGTGGGCACTGAAGTCTAATGAGAACAGAGATATAAAATTGGAAGAGATAAGATGAAGGGATAGCAGCAAAATCATAGAGCCTCGGGCATGGAGGTGAATGACAATCACATCTCTGGTGAGTTGGATACTGACAGTAACACTGTTCTCTAACAGCATATGTCTCCATGAATACAAACAAAAATATCTCACTTTCCTGGTGAAAACATAGTAATTTATTTAATTGGTTGATTGGTTTGTTCCCTCTGATGAGAGGACTCTTGGCTTTGGTTCACAGATGAGACCCTGTACATTCCAACTTCTACCTACTTATCATGTTTTTCAGTTGATGAATCTAAGCAATTATCTGGGGAAAGTTACCAATAATCCTTCAGGGTTTTAACTTGTGGCACTGAAATACTGATAAGTTTAATCAAAATCAAGTTTAGCCCTGAATAAGAACAAAAGGAAAGCACTTTATATCATATGATTATTGAGTGACTAACGCTTTCTTTTATGATATGGTAGAATGGTGTGGCAACCATTCTTTTGTTTTCTTTTTTAAAACAGAGACAAAATGTTATTACTTAATGGGGGAAAACACTACTACATTGAACTGGTAATTCCTATTAGATTGCTGCAAGAACTACCACTATTCACACAATTAGGATGCCACCAAATTCTCAAAGGTAACAACTAAGAAAAATAAAGATAGATGGAAGGCCTCCTTATGATATAGCGCTTTTCTTTCACAATAGCACGACAATCAATCACCATGGCTGGGTGGTTGCTGTGGGAAGCCCACAGCATACTCTGGTTCTGTGGTCATTGCAGTATAAGTAGAACATGCAGTGGCAATGGGTTCTATGGCAATGGAGTTGTTAACAGTCCCTCACAGAAGGGTGAGAAGTAATGAAACACTTGTCTGAAATTCTGTCTACAACTGTTGCCATGCCTTGATAATACCAGAATAAATGGGATGACAACCCGCCCAGAAAAGATTTTATCTTCTTAAATTAATACATAGATGTCAAGAAGTGAGCCAATTCAAATAATAACCCTGAGAGGACTTTCTTTCATGAAAGAAAAATATCAAATAGATAATGTGGAAAATAATAATTGTTACCTTCAGAATGTAATAAGTAGGAATATATTTACGTGCAAATCACTTACATTTTCCAGTAGATTAAATTTTTCAATAATAAAATATTGGAAAAAAACAAGCGTTTTGAAGCAATCCTAAAGAAAACTGCAGAAGAAAATATAGTCATTAAATATTAAGATAAACACAGCCACCAAAAGCAAAATTGACTAAATTGAAAGTGCAGTCTCATCTTCAAAAACTATTTGAATCCCCAAGACACACCTTATTGAATACCTTAGGTATCATAGATTCAAAGAGAGTCAGCCCACAAATCAACCACAAAATTTTCTTTCTTCGTAGCAATTACAAATCTAGAGAGCAATGTACTGCTATTTTTAGTCAAAAATACTATACTATACACTATGCAAATGCCTTCACATATTAAAATAAAGCAATTCAGTGTCTGTCATGGTGTCACAGTTTTGACAGCTTGACCCAAACCTAGACATAAGTTGGAAAAGGAAATTTCAATCGAGGAATTTCCTTCATCAGATTGACCTATAGGCAAGTCTTTGAGAATTTTCTTGATTGAGATTGACTGATTTATGTGAAAGAGCCAAGGTAGGGAGAACTTGTCTGTGGGTAGGTGGGCTCAGGGATGTGTAAGAGAGGTAGCTGGGCAAGCCCAGGGAAGCAAGCCAGTGGACACTTTCCTTCCATTATCTTTGCCTCAGTCTTATCCTCTATACTCCAGTTTTGACTTCCTACCTTGGATTCCTTCAAAGACAGACTGTGATGTGGTAGTGTAAGTTGAAATACACCCCTTCCTCCAAACATTGGTTTGAGTTTTATCATAACAACAGAGAGGCAAACCAGAACAGTGCCCTCATACTGTATGGAAACTAACCAGTGAAAACCAACAAGAAAAATAAATCAGTAGAGAATAAATCAATCTGCGGTGTGAAGGAATTGTGGATGTAAAAAGAGAATAAGTTTATATCAAGGAGCTAAAAAAGTATTTGAACAGTAAAATAATAATGGTTGCTGATTGATACCATGAAGATGAAATATGCAATTCAAAACAAATAAAACAGTTCTTGAGGTAATATGTAAAATTAACAGTTTGACGTAAGTAAGAGTTGCATGAACAGGGAATCCTGAAGACATGCCATCTTCAGAAAAACAAAATTTCAAAATAATGTTTTCTAAAGTTGTTGCCTTGCCCTCTTGCTGTCACTTGGTCACATTCCTTTGAGTTGACTTCAATCCAAAGGCCCCCGTTATAAGCCAGTCATAGTGCTGCTCTCTAGGAAAAACAATAGCAGCTATAACTGACTGGCTATGATGCAGGAATTGCTAGATTTTATTTTTCATAACTCTACTAACTTCCTACTAATGTTGTCTTCTGTTTAATGGATTTACAGGAACTAATTTATGCTGTTTAAAATTGTGTTCTTGATTCAAGTCCTATATTTCAAGGTTTATTAATTTTAAAATGTGTATGTGTGTGTGTGTGTATGTGTGTATGTGTGTGTGAGTGAGTGTATATATACCACACATGTGTGTGCACGTGCCTGAAGAAGCCATAATAGGATATAGGTTCCCCTGGAGCTGGAGTTATGGGCATTTGTGAATCCCTTCCCCCTGGTATGGGTTCTAAGATTTGAACCAAGCTTTTTAAGATGAAGCAGAAAGAACTTTTAACTACTGAACCATCTCTTAAACCTGTTACTGAAGTTATTACTAAGAAAATGCATTCCCAAAATAGGAAGTGAAATTTAACTTTGGAATTAGTTTTATGATGTAGCCTGTGTTTGTATCCAGAACACACATATCATATAGACACCTATTGGGACTGTAGATGACAGGTTATGGATTACAGGCAATGAATGTGCACCAATAATTCAGTAAAGAGTAAATGTGCGGGACTGGAGAAATAGCTTATTCTGTAAGTGCTTGCCAGACAAGCATGATCCTTTTATTATTAGTTTCTTTAAAATTTTTCTTTTATTGAAAATAAATTTCTTTCTCACTTAATATATACTATTTACAGTTTCCCCTCCCTCAACTCCTAACAGTTCCTCCCCACCTCCTCTCCCATCCATATGCGTGCACATTTTGCCTCTCACAAGAAAACAAACAGGCTTCTAAGGGATGATACTAAAACAAAATAAGCAGGATAAAACAAAAACTAGCACATCAGGAAAACAAACAGGCAAACAGAAGGAACAGAGCCCAAGTAAAGGCACAAGAAATATAGATGCAGAGACTCACTCATTCACACTTTCAGGAATCCCATAAAAGTACTAAACTGGAAGCTATAGTTAAAAAAACGTACTTTTTTATTTTTATTTTTTGCATGGACATGTTTTTCTTTTTCTTGAAAAAACACCTAAAAGTGGGTGATCCAGTGAACAAAGATTTCATGTTTTATGAGTCAGCTGAAATTATTTATAGTGGTTCTACTGCTATATATTCCTACTAAGCAGGATCACAGGTGAAGCTGTTTTATAGCCTTTCTGGCATTTAGTATGATCTTTTTTTTTTCTTTCTTTGCATTTTTTGCTCTTCTACAATGTAGTGGTATTGTAATTTTGAAATGCATTTGATTAATTGTTATTGAATATATTTTTTAAATTTAAATTTTAAAATTTTATTTTAATTTTTTCCCATAGTTCTTCTTACCCCTCTCCTCCCACCCCTTGCTTCCTAGCCCAGCCCACTCTACTCCTCCTCACCGTAAGGGCTCCTACCCCTGTGATCAGATTGAGCACATTTTTATTTGTTTATTAAGTCTCCTTTTTCAAAAGGTACTTTTTAAAAATCCTTGACATGACATTATGAGATAAGAGACCTCCATAGATGCCCTTGAGTTAATTTTCTGTTGGCCATCTACTGCTGGATATTTAGACTACCCTTAAGGGTAGTTTGCTATCCCAGTAAGACTCAATTGGACAACAACCAAATTTTTCATTTGCAAGTAGGAATCAATTGGAGATGTCTTCTGTTTTAGGGAAGGTGACATGTGTCTGCCTCTCCTTTATGTTCTAGGATCCCATCTGGAACTAACTGGTGCAGGCCCTGGGCATGGTGCCTCAGTATCTGTGAGTTCATATGTGAATTGATCACGTTTATTTAGAGGACCTTGTTTCCTTGGTACCTTCTATACTCTCTAGCTCTTACATTCTTTCTGCTTCCTCTTCCTCATTGGGTTCCCTGAGATCTAAGGGGAGGGATTTGATGGAGACATACCACCAAGTCTAAGAATTCCAAAGTAGCCTTATTGTGTGCAATTTGGAAGTAACAGAGATGAAACACAAGGTGGTATGTGGCTAGTGCAAAATTCTGTTTTGTGATCTCAATGTTGACACCTAGAATAACATCTCCAAATACAATTTCCAGTTGTCTGGATATAACATAGATGTTGTACTTGTGAATTCACTGAGTCTGTGGTGCAAAATGCCTGCATGTACACACACACACACACACACACACACACACACACACACACACACACTATAAAACCACCCAGTGACAGATGGAAGCAGAGGCAGACACCCACAGCTAAACACTGAACTGAACTCCTGAAACCCAGTGGCAGAGAGAGAGGAGTGATGAGCAAAGGGGTCAAGACCCAGGCTGATAAAACACAGAAACAGCTGACCTGAACAAGGGGGAGTTCCTGTATCTCAGACTGATGACTGAGAGGCAACCATGGGATTGATGCAGGCCCACTAAATTTGGGTGTCAGTGAGGAGGCATGGACAATCTATGTGGCCTCAGGTAGTAGATCAGGATTTATCCCTGGCATATGAATGGACTTTGGGAGCCCTCTCCACATAGAAGGATGCTCTCTCAGCTTGAAGAGGGCTTAGACCTTAACCCAGAGGATATGACAGACTTTGCATATCCCCTGTGGAGGGCCTCACCCTCCCTGGGGAGTGGAGTGATTGGGTGGGGTTTGGGGAGGTTAGTGGGGGTTGGAGGAGGAGGGGAGGGTGAGGGAGCTTGGATTGACATGTGAGGCAAGCTTGTTTCTAATTTAAATAAAATTTAAAAATGAAAAAAATTGATGATCTCAGTGTCTGTGCTACTGGTGTTACGTTCAGGAAGCAGTGTCCTGTGCCAATATGTTCAAGGGTACCTTCTACTTTCTCTTCTAAGATGTTCATTGTGGCTGGATTTAAGTTGAGGTCTTTGATCCATTTGTTCTTCAGTTTTGTACAATGTGATAGGTATGCATCTATCTGCAATCTTCTACATGTCAGCATCCAGTTGAGCCAGCACAATTTGTTGAAGATGCTTCATTTTTTCTATTGTATAAGTTTAGTTTCTTTGTCAAAAATCAGATGTTCCTAGGTGTGTGGATTAATATCAGGGATTTCAATTTGATTCTATTGGTTTACCTGTCTGTTTCTGTGCTAATACCAACTGGTTTTCATTACTATTGCTCTGTAGTAGAGCTTGAAGTCAAGGATGGTGATGCCTCTGGACTTTGCCTTGTTGAACAGGGTGGTTTGGGCTACACTGGGTCTTTTGTTTTTCATATAAAGTTGAGAATTGTTCTTTCAAGGTATGAGAAGAATTAGGCTGGGATTTCAATAGGGATAGCATTGAATCTGTAGACTGCTTTTGGTAAGATTGACATTTTTACTATGTTGATCCTACATATTCAAGAGCATGGAAGAACTTTGCATTTTCTGGTATCTTCTTTGATTTCTTTTTTTTATCATTTTTATTTTAATTTTAAATAACTTGTTTTGCATGTCAATCTCAGTTCCCTCTCCCTCCCCTCCTCCCCCACTCCCCTTACCCCCCCAGCCTCCCACTCTATTGCCAATTCCTTCCACATAGGGGATATCTAGAGTCTGACATTTCCCTCAGGGTAGGGTCCAGGCACTCCCCTAAGAGTCCAGGCTGAGAGAGCATCCCTCTTTGTGCTATGGGTACACGATGACTGTTTGTATTCCAGGGATAGAAACTGATCCACTGCTCAGGGCCCCATAGGTTGCCCAGGCCTTCTCACTGACACTCACATTTGGGGGTCCAGATCAGTCCCATGCTGGCCTCCCCGCTGTCGGTCTGGGGTCCAAGAGCTCTCCCCTGTTCAGATCAGCTGTCTCTGCTGGTTTTGCCAGCCCATTCTTTGCCAATTTGCTCATCACTCCTCTCTCTCTGCCACTGGGTTCCTTGGGTTCAGTTCAGTGTTTAATTGTGTGTTTGCCTCTGCTTCCATCAGTCACTGGATGAAGGCTCCTGGATGGTTATAGACATCAAGTTCATTATCAGGAATGGGCATTCGAGGTGGTCTCTCCACTATTGCTTAGCTTGCCAATTGGTGTTATACCTTTAAATCACTAGACGTCACTCTGTTGCCTGACCTGTCTTCTAACCTATGATTCCCTCTTCCCGCTTTTCTACCCCCACCCACTCAAATTCCTCTTTCCCTATGTGCAGCTCTAGAACCAGGCTGGCGGGAAGGCTCCTCTCAAAGAAAAAGCTTCTCTTTACAAAATGGTTGTCAGAAGCGGGATTGAATTTCCACATAGAATGACAAAAGCTTTAAAGGAATTTTAGAAACAGAAGAATGGAGAGAAGCACAAATTTTTGGTATCAGCATTTTCTCAGGCAGGCTCTGTTTTGTTAGCAGCAAGCAGAGACTCGAGGCTGGCTTAAGTTAGTCTTCCTGACTCGGCATTAAAAGGAAAAAAAAAACCACCAAGGTTGTTTTAAGAGACTCTGCTAACGATTGAAAGGTGGCAGCTTTTGCTGGATGTCAGCATGGACTGAGGCGGTAAGTTGAAATCATGCTTATGCCAGCCATCTTGAAAAAAAGGCAGTTTAAACTGCCTCGGTTTTAACAGATAAGACACCTGGCCAGAAAACATAAAGATTTACTGTAAAGTCAGACTTGGATAAAGAAAAGCATCTAAAGGTTTACAGTGTGTTTAAAAATATAAGTAAGATTGAGAGAGAAAATAAAGAAGCCGGCTGTGGTGGCACACGCCGGTAGGAATTGCTCCAGAGGCAGAGGCAGGCAGATTTCCAAAGAGAAACCCTGTCTCAGAGAAAAATAAATAAAAGTGAAAGAAATAGAGTAATAATAATAATAATAGATAAATAAATAAGCCATGTAAAGATGGAAAATAAACAGAGAGTCTGGATACTGTATGTTATTGTGTTTTTCAGTTTTTTTGCTTGCTCAGGAAGGAACTGCTACTAAAGTACACTTGATTATAAATGCTGCTAAATTAATCCAACTTCTATCATTTGAAAATGCCTTGACTTCAAAATTTAAGTATAATGATATGTTACTTGGGAAAGGAGATTTTACTTATGTTTCTACAGAAAATGAAAAGCTGAGGATTCCTTCCAGGCTTCTGTGGTTTGACAAACCAAGACCCCCGGAAGCAGTGGACCAGGTGTTCCAACAACTGAAACAGCTAAGATGATACAGCCTTACAGACCCTGAAAATAAGGACTCATACAGGTTTCTGAGTTTTGTCATTATCCCCATGGTATAAACAGCGCCCCCTTCCAGCACGAAGCAGTTTGGAATGAGCGACGTCCTAATTCCCATCTTGTTTATAAATCTTTGTTTTCATTTAAATGGGATTGTTTATAATTGGTTAATGATCACAGCCAATCTCTTTTTAATGGTAAAAAGAGGAATTATGGTATGGGTATTGTTTTTCATTTATTGATACAAATTCAAGGTCAATTTTGTGATGTGTATATTTCTCCTCTTGATTAAGTATTGTGCTTATACTGATCTTTTAAAATGTAATGCATAATTGAATACAGACTGTAGATAGTTACTTATAATAGAATTTATAGTTAGGTAAGTTAGGTTTTCTAGCTATACAGAAATATATTGGAGATAGATAGTCTTCAAACCTTTCAAAGACCTTCGGAAAATGGCATTTAAAATGGTTTAGGGTTTTTCTTGAAAATGAGAAATGTCTACTCCTGGCAGCACCAATTACGTCTGAGATGGGCATTGAAGAAATTTGTCATGGAGTTTGCTTTCAACATGGCAAGATTAGCCATTTGGGCAAGAAACTGCTCTTAACTAGACTGTTTGACTGTTGTTGTATTATCTGGACATGCAGGACCCACAGGAAAGTGACTGCTGAACTCAGTCTTACAGGGTTCCTGATTCATGGAAGAGTCTACGGGACATTCTACAGGACACAGAAAAATGACTGACAGACTACTGATGCAGATGGACAGTTTTGAAATTTCCTGCTTGGCTGAGAAATCTTCTGGATACATTGTGGCCTATGGGCTGAAGATGGATGCCCCAACGTTACAGTGGAACTTCAGGTGACTGTCCAGGCAGTAAGATGTCTCTATCAATCCTAGTATTTATATATTATCCTTCTGTGGTCTTTGATGGAGTTGAAGACAGATAGTTATAATTATAGTTTTCCTTAGTTATGATAAAAGATAAGCTACATATAGAACTTTGGACTCACAAGGATGGGAAGGATGATATTTTCTTTAAATCTTGCTAAAATGTTGTAACTATGTTCTTACTTGATATCTGTTCTGTCATATACAATTTGACTATGTTAAAGTTAAGACCTTTCTTTTTGTTTAAACAGAAAAGAGGGTATGTTGGGGAAGTCTTTTGTCAATAAAGCACTGTTGAGCCAATAGGAATCTAGATAGGTGGGACTAGGAGTCCAGGAGGATTCTGGGAAGGAGAAACACAGGAGAGTCAACATGTAACCACCATGGGGTAGGAGCCCGGAACTATTCTCCGGTAAGAGACATACTTAGATTAACAATTATGGGGTAATTACTTAAAGCAGAGCTAGCCAGTAAGATACAAGGAAGGCCAACAGCTTCATAATGAATATAGCCTCCTGTGTGTTTATTTGGGACTGATGCAGCTCTAGAACCAGGCTGGCGGGAAGGCTCCTCTCAAAGAAAAAGCTTCTCTTTACACCCATGACCTACTTCTTTCTTTAAGACTCAAAGTTTTTGTCATACAGGTCTTTTACTTGTTTGGTTAGAGTTAACCCAAGATATTTTATGTTGTTTGTCCCTATTGTAAAGCATGTTGTTTTTCTTACTTGTTTCTCAGCCCATTTATTATCCATATGTAGTAGGTCTACTGATTCTTTTTTAGTTAATCTTCCTGTCAATTTGCTGAAGTTTTTTTATCAGCTATAGAAATGCACTGATAGAATTTTTCAGGTCATGTATGTCAACTATCATATTATCTGCAAATAGTGAAATTTTGACTTATTCCTTTCCAATTTGTATCCCCTTGACCTCCTTTTCTTGTCTTTTTGCTCTAGGCAGAACTTCAAGTACAATATTGAAGAGATATGGAGAGAGTGAACAACCTTGTCTTGTTCCTAATTTTAGAGGTATCAAGCTGAGTTTCTCTTCATTTAGTTTGAAGTTGGCTATTGATTTACTATATATTGCCTATATCATGGGGGATTGCATTGATGGATTTTTGTATTGAACCATCCCTGTATCCCTGGGATGAAACCTACTTGATCATGGTGGATGATTTTCCTGATGTGTTCTTGGATCCCATTTTCTAGAATTATATTGGGTGTTTTTAACATCAATGTTCATGAGCGATATGGTTCTGTAATTCAGTTTCTTAGTTGTGTCTCTGTGTAGCTTGGGTACCAAAGTTATTGAAGAATCATAAAAAAGAGTTTGGCAATGACCCTTTCTGCTTCTATTATGTGGAATACTGTGAGGAGTATTGTTATTAGCTGTTCTTTGAATTTCTGATAGAATTCTGCAATGAAACCATCTGGCCCTGGGTTTTTTTTTTGGTTGGGAGACTTTTGAGGACTGTTTCAACTTCATTAGCATTTGCAAGTCTATTAAATTGTTGATCTGTTCTTGATTTAATTTTGGTAAGTGATAGCTATCCAGAAAATTGTCCATTTCCTTAAATTTTCAAATTTTGTGAAGTACAGGCTTTTCAAAGTATGACCTGATGATTCTCTGGATTTCCTGTCTTTGCTATGCCGCCCTTTTCATTTCTGATTTTGTTAATTTGCATGTTCAGTCTCTGCCATTTGGTGAGTATGGATAAATGTTTGTCTATCTTGTTGATTTTTTCAAAGAACCAACTCTTCATCACATGGATTCTTTGTATTGTATTCCTACTTTCTACTTTATTGATTTCAACCCTCAATTTGATTATTTCCTGGCATCTACTCCTCCTGGGTGAGATCGGTTCTTTTTGTTCTAAAGCTTTCAGTTGTGCTGTTAATTCTCTAGTGTGACTATTGTCATGTTTCTTCATGTGGGCACTTAGCACTGCTTTTGAATTGTCCCATAAGTTTAGATATGTTGTGTCTTCATTCTCATTGAATTCTAGGAACTCTTTAATGTCTTTTTTATTTCTTTCTTGACCCAGGGATGGTGCCATTTCACAGTGTTCAATTTCCATGAGTTTGTAGGGATTCTGCAACTTGTGTTGTTGTTGAATTCTAACTTTAAAGCATGGTGGTCTGATAAAATATAGGGGTTATTCCTATTTTTTTTGTGCCTGTTGAGGTTTGCTATGCTGCCAAGCATGTGGTCAGTTTTAGAGAAGGTTCCGTGTAGTGCTGAGAAGAACATATATTCTTTTGTGTTCGAATGGAATGTTCCATAGATGTATGTTTAACCCAATTAGGTCATAACTTCTATTAGTTCCTTTTTTCTTTGTTAAGTTTCTGTCTGGTGGTCCTGTCTAGTGGTGAGAGTGGGATGTTGAAATGTGAGGTTTTATGTGTGATTTGAGTTTTAGTATGTTTCTTTTACAGATGTGGTTGCCTTTGTATTTGGTGCATAGATGTTCAGAATTGATGCTTCATCCTAATGGAATTCTCCTGTGATGAATGTGAAATGACCTCCTTTATCTCTTTTGATTGATTTTAGTTTACAGTCTAATTTGTTAGATATTATGGTTGCTACCCCTGCTTGTTTTTTGGGTCCATTTCATTGGAAAATCTTTTCCCAATCCTTATCTCTGAGGTACTGTTTGTCTTTGAAGTTTAGGTATCTTTCTTGTATTCAGCAAAAGTATGGATTCTGTCTTCAAATCCATTCTGTTAGCCTGTGTCTTTTTATACATGAGTTAAGACCATTATTACTGAGGGATATTAATGACCATTGATTGCTCATTCTTGTTTGTTTTGGATTTGGTGATGGTAGTCATATTGTGTGTGGATTTCCATTCCTTTTTTCTTTTGGCTGTTGGTAAAGTGGGATTATCTATTGTCTATGATTTTGTGGGTTAGTTAACTTGCTTTGGCTTGATTTTTCCTTCCAGAACTTTCTCCAGGGTTATATTAGCAGATATGTATTTTTAAATCTGGTTTCATCAAGGAATATCTTGTTTTCTCCATCTATAGAGATTGAAAGCTTTGCTGGATATAGTAGTCTGGGCTGGCATCTGTGGTCTCTTAGTGTTGGTAGAATATCTATCCAGGACCTTCTGGCTTTCAGAGTTTCCATGGAGAAGTCAGTGTAACTCTTTTTTTTATGTTTATTATTTATTTATTTATTTATTTTTATTTTCCAGTTTAAATTTAGATAAGAAACAAGGTTGCTTCACAAGTCAGTTCCAGGTCCCTCTCCCTTTCCCTCCCCTCCTCCCGTGCCCTCCCCCCAACCCCCCCCCCGTTATCCCCTCATTCCCCCAGGGAGGGTGAGGCCCTCCATGGGGGTGTCCATAGTCTGTCATTTCATATAGGGCAGGGCCTAGACCCTTCCCCAAGAGTTCAGGGTGAGAGTGCACCTCACATTGTTCTATGGGAGTCCAAAGTCCGTGTGTACTCTTATAGGTTTGCCTTTATATGTTACTTGGCCTTTTTTTCTTCGTTGCTCTTAGTATTCTTCCTTTATTCTGTATGTTTTTGTTTTGATTACTATGTGGTAAGGGGAATTTTTTGTGGTTCACTTATTTGGTGTTCTGTATGCTCTTTGTACCTTCATTGGCATGACTTTCTTTAGGTTGGGAAAGTTTTCTTCTATGATTTTGTTGAATATGTTTTCTGTACCTTTGAGGTGGGTTTCTTCACCTTCTTCTATACCTATTATTCTTAGGCTTCACCTTTTCATGGTGGCCCATACTTCCTGGATATTTTGGGTTAGGGATTTGTTGGACTTAAGATTTTCTTTGGTAGATGAATCTATTTCTCCTAGTGTATGTCCAATGCCTGAGAATCTCTCTTCCATCTCTTGTATTCTGTTGGTTATGCTTGCAGGTGTGGTTCCTGATCATTTACCCAGCTTTTCTGTTTCCAACATTCCCTCATTTTGTGTTTTCTTTATTGTCTCTAATTCAGTTTTCAGGTCTTTAGCTGTTTCCTTCATCTGTTTTTTCTTGGCTTTCTTTAAGAGACTTGTTGATTTCCTGTATTTTTTGGTTGGTTTTTTCTTCCATTTCTTTAAGGGATTTTCTCATAATCTCTTTGAGGGCCTCTATCATTTTCATGAATTTGTTTTTAAGGTCATTCTCTTCTGCTTCATTTGTGTTGGGATGTTTAGGTTTGCTGGTGTGGAGTCCCTAGACTCTAGCAGTGTCATATTGTTTTTTCTGTTGTTGAATGTGTTTTTACATTGTCTTTTTCACATCCCTTCTTCCAGTGGGTGCAGCTGGAATTTCTTCCTCTTTTCATGGGTATGGGTCCAAGGTTCCCTTCTGATGGATGCAAGCAGGTCCAGTACTCTAATGGCTTTCCTCTTTCCCTGCATTGAGGCTGGACAACCCTAGATAGGCTGTCCCATTGGGCTGAGTTCCCCAGTGCCCAGTTCCCAGGCCTCAGGAGGCTCTCAGCAGGGCAACAGAAGGCAGGCAGGAAACAGGCCCCCACCTACCTCCTCCCATGGGTGGATGAAGGACCAAGACGCTGGCAGTCTTTTGGTGGGCTGGACAGCAGGGATGTGTTCCCCCCACAGTGCACAGTTCCCAGGCCTCAGGAGGCTATTAATTTTTAAGAGAAGGATGATAAACATACAAGTATGATTCTGAATTTTTGGATCTTCTTAGTTGTTTTAGTTTTGTTTCATAAATTGAAGCTCAATTATTTGGTAGGTGTGTGTGTGTGTGTGTGTGTGTGTGTGTGTGTGTGTGTTTGTGCTCTGTATGTGATTGGAATATTTGGGATTTCTTTTTTGCTTTTTTTCTGTTATTCTTCTCTTATACATTATTTCTGGACTGCAGTGTCTCCTCCCTCCACTCTTCCTAGTCCTCTGTACCACATCATCTCTCCCCATGATCCACTCTTCCTCCATCTCCTTGCAATGAGTGTTCCCATCTCTTGTTAGGGAATATTATATTCATAACTTTGACCTGATATGAATATAACTATGCCAAACAGTGAGCAGTATGTCATAATAAAAGACAAAACTCACTAGTATTAATTGACTAGTCACTTCCAAAAATATCATAGATATTACAGCATTTTTATAAATGCAGAAATATCTAAAGTGAGCATATGCTGTAAACTTTTTTAAATGACATATAAAATGATAAAGGAAATTATAACATGAAAGAGTGGAAGAAAAAAGAAACCCCATCCTGAAGAAGGATAATAGCATACATATCTGTGGTTGTCAAGGTAGTACATAGTTTAAATACTAGGATAATATTATCTAAGTTGGACTTTATCATTATACTAATCAGAAACCACCTCAGTTAACGAATTATGAAGTCAATAATGGACAGCTGCTGAGCTACATGGATGTATATTGAGGAGGACAAGATATAAAAGGTGGTCTGTCATGGGTGTGCCAGCACTTGCATAGAAAAGAAATATTACCTTGTTCTCAAATTGAACTAACACTTTATTGTTTTAAATATTGGGGAAAAGAAATGTAGACATAGATGAAAACTGCCTTGTGCTTATTAAAAATATGATTTTTACATTGGTTTGTCATCTCTTTCAATGGTTTGCAACTGATAAAGTTATTGGTTTCATGAATGTCAGCCACTTGCCCATCACCCACTTAGTGTCAAATACAAAACTTTCCTTTGTTAATATTTTAGACTTTGTAATGTGTCAGTGTTTTTTAAATTGAAAATAGTTTTGGTATACAATACATTCCCCTCCCCCACCTTCTCCCAGATACTCCCACCTTCCCACCTACCAAAATTCACACCGTTTCTTGCTCTATATCTCTCTTTTGTTAGGAAATAGATATCTTTGTGGTAAAATGATAAAATAAAACCAGATCAGAATAGAATAAACAAACAAATGAACATGAAAGTGGAATCAAAGGAAAACCTCTCTGTGTGTGTCTGCATGTGGGTGTGTCTGTATGTGAGAGAGAGAGGGGGGAGGGGGAGGGGGAGAGAGAGATTCTCACATACAGAAATCCTATACAGAACAAAATCAGAAACCATAAATATATAAGCAAAAGACCTATAGGGCTGAGAATACATATCCAAAGAAGTATGAAACAAAAAAAAATTTCAACAGACATGTTCATCAATGGAATAAAATTGAAGAGCCATTGTTTTCTTTTTAAAAACCTCTTGTAGTAAACAGATTATTCACTCACATCAATTTAATAAATACTAACTATAGGTAGGTACTTGACGTTACACAGACCTTCAGGAATGAAAAGCTTGTGTTTGATAAATTCTAGTCTGCCATGAAGTAACCAGGATACAGGGATTTGACGTTTGAGCTAGTGTCTTTTGCTTGCTGGCTCTGTGAACTTAAAGATCTGTAAATAATGAAAACTTACCCTTTGTTTTACATTATCAAGCAATTATAGACTTCAGCTGTGTTTTCTTTATTTGCATTCCACAGGAGGGTTCCTTCCAGTTGCCTTTTTGCTCTGTAGATTTTCAGTAATTAAATATAACTGGAATATTTCAAGATACTAAGACAATGATATTTTACTGTTGCAGTCTGTATCAAAATGTCTCCCTCCTGTCGGTAGCACAAACCTAGTACAGACGCATTATCAGTATGCTGATGGACTACGTTCTATTGTAGCATCATCACCTGCCATTTGCACTTTGTGTGGGTTAAAGGAACAGAGCAATGCTATGCTGAGTAATTCCATTGGAATTCTTTTGCTAAAATCTCAGATAGGCATTAACACTCTTAGCAAAATAATGTATTCTCACATTAATATATACATACTGTTGTCTGGTCATAGTGTTGATGCATCCTTCTAGACTACTGCAGAGTACAAACACAACTTGCTATGTACTGAGAAATCAAATGAGTCAATGAGAAGTCTAATATAATTGTAAATTAATTTGTTTGCTTTATGGGTTTTAAATCACTTCCATAAATTATGGATGAGTTAATCTTTTCAAAAATGTATTGTGTACCTGATATATCTCTGATTTGAGGAATTAGAAAAACTTGCCATCTGACTAATATGCAGTACAATGTAGACGAAGCTTCAAGCTCTGACCTCTAGTCTTGACTCTGCTCGGTCTGATTCAGGGTCATATTTCTCCTGACCACATCTGCCCATAGTCACCTGTGCCCTGAATTACAGCCCTGGGGTTTGAACACAGCTGGCACGTGATCTTTTATATGAAGACTCTGTTTCTCTATGACTTTTAAGACCCCTCTCTCCAGCTACTATTTTCTTGCTTCTATCAATCACAGCTGGGAGCAACCACATCTCTCCACTTGATAAATCTGAACGGATGAAGTGATTTCTTTTCTACAAGAGCGGACCATTATGAGTAATTTAGACTTTGAGTTGGGCAGAGGAGAATACTAGGCTGTGAGGAATTTAATCTCCTTTCAAATCTTCAGGCCAGAGAAGAGTCATAGAGTTCGGGGAAAAAAATCTTCCTCGTAATATGATTTCAAGGCTTCAGGGAAAGCCCTTCTATGGACAAATTCGCCTCATCACATGTATATAATCTTCTTAAAGAAGGACAGGACCCTTGCTTTATAAGAGAGAAAAATGACATTCTAAGTCTCTATGGGGAAAGTAACACTGGCCATGCATGTATTTCAATAACTTATGGCTTATTCATTTCCCAGATGTTATTTTACTAGTACTACTACTACTACTATTATTATTATTATTTCTCGTACTTACCTCATCATCTCTCTGGAGCAGGTTTTATTATTGTCCTCATGTTATAGACAAAGAAACAAGTAATTAGACGCTTGAATGTCTTGTCCTGTGTTGTTCCACCAGTCAACAAATGAACTGAGATGCAAATCTGAACAATTTTTGTTCTGTTTTTAGCATAACACTACTCTGTGCTAGCTTTATGAAAAAGGATGAAAAGCAAAGCAAAAGCAAAGAAAATATGATTCTTGTCCTCAAGAAAATGTGAAAGAGGAAGACACCAACAAACATGGACTAAGAGAAGCCCATCGCACCCTGACCCTACACAAAGAACTACAGGCAACAGAATAAAGCTGAGAGCAGGAAAGGTGATCCTCCCCAGGGAAGAGCACCCCAGCTAGTTGTCATCCAGCTTTCAAAACACATATACAAGTAACATTATGGAATCACCACTTATATTTATTTAGAAATATATTATAATATAAATACCTATAAACATGCAGTAACACTACTGAAAAAAAAGGCCTTGTATTTGAAGAAGGCCAAGGAGGGGTATATGGGAAGATTTGGAGGGAGGAAAGGGAGGGAGAAACGTCATAGTTAAATGAAAAACTCAAAATTTAAATATTAAAATTAAAAAAAATCTCTACTTCAGAGCACACAAATAGTCCCAGACATATCTGCACTGAGCCCACATGAGTTTACCAAACAAAGTTTTATTTTTCCTACCTGCCTTGTATACGGTCTCTGCTATGGCATATTTAACCTTCTGTATCTGCCTGTTTCTCCCGTTTTCAGAGAGTCACATTTTCCCTGTGACCTCCCTTTTTTGGTACTTGTATATCTTAATTGTTATGTCAGCATGAGGACTTTATAACATGACCTCTGAACTAAAAATATACATTTGAAGGACTAATAATTCTATTATTTGTGATGCAATTCCTGTGGAAACACTCTGGTCAATCATTCTGTCCACTATACACAGCTCGCAGACAGCTCAGTGAAAACAGTAGGACATTGGCGTTGTTGGTACCGAGGCTGTCATATTCAGAAATAAGAAAACAAATGAATAATTTCTTTTTGATGGATCACAAACTCCTTCTGAACAGAATCATATAAATCATGATGAAAAATAGACTGTGAGACCCATATCATAAATCCAGGTCGAGTTTCCAAAGGTGGTGTCTTGCGGTCTCAAAATGTGCACCCAGTGTTTCAGATGCCAACCTGCAGTCCTACTCCTGCAGGAGTTAATGTGTTAGCATTTTAACAAATTGAACCATTCAGTAGCCTATTTATCAGTTCAAGCTATTTGGAAATGTTGCAACCATATGCCGTCCATTGAAATGAATACTAAACACTGCATTTATAAATAGTAATTTATGACTCATAAATGCCTTTGCCATTAAAACCATTCTGCCACTGTGAATAGAATTGATAGCAGGTTCTGAGCTCTGTGGTATGTCTGTTTTTTTCTCCTTTTAAGGAATGTTATAGACATAGCTTTAGTGCTTCATGGAAATGTTATTTTTAAAAAGCTGTGCATATCAAAAAGATTGTGTTTTATGCTAGATTTTCATATTCATAAATTTGACAGGCAGGTTAAATACATGTGTGTGTATGTGCATATGGCAGTGGGGCATTATATGCTTGTATAGGCAAAGATTATAGAATTACTCTAAGAGCCAATGTCTTCCCCTATTATCCATCCAGGCTTTGGGTTTACTTATATACTTGCAACTGTTTTTCATCTTCATTAATACGCGCTTACTATTCTTTTCTTGGAGATAAAATGCCTGACTACCTTTGAACTTGAGATAGGGCTCCCTGGGTTAAAGATTATGTTATTTATTTCTCTTGCATTAAGATGGCAAAATGACCAGTCAAGGAAAGCAGGAAGATTTTTTTGGAAAGCTTGTAAGAAACCACATAAACACATAGCCAGAGGAGTTTACATGTCAATGCTGGTCCTTTCTTCCTCTTGTCTGCTATAAAAGTAGATATGAGGTTGGGGCATTAACAATCACTCAGAGCGTAGGACTGTGGGCTGGTTGCATTTGACTTGCAATAAGCCTGCATCGTTGACAAACCCATGAAGCCATTATTTTCACCCTCAAAGTCTAACTCAGACTATTTTATATGGGAGGAAAACTCCCCTGTGTACATAGAAATAGTCACTGTTATTGAGGAACACACCCATGACTTAACAGGATATATTAATTTATCTGTAATATCACAAACTTTGTTGTGCAACAAGACTTTTCCTGGGTAAAGACAACATACATGTGCGTCCTCTCACCCCAGATAGTGATCCCATGATAGACCAATTACTGATACTACCGAAGTCCAGCTTAGTGAACCAAAGAGGTTTACTGGGGCTACTTAGAGCAATGTAGGTGCAGAGTTACTCTAGGAACAGAAATAACTCAAAGACAGCTGCATCACCAAAGCTCACCTCAGCATGGGTGACAGCTCACAAAAGCTGGGAACCTGGAGTTCACAGCATGCAGGCAGCTCAACAGCTTGGAGAGTTTCCTTTCTAGGAAACTAAACCTCTAAAGTTCCTCCAGGCAGCTCAACTGGTGTCTGCTTTCTGAAAGCTGATCTGGTCTGTCTTCTTTGCAGATTGGTCTGAGGATGACTCTTAGCAGTAGTTATTGTTTACTGGGGAGGGGTGAATCTGGTCAGTTTCCTGAACTTCCTGCAGCTATTTTGAGATGTTTACCTTCTGGCTTAAGGATCTTCCACGGGAGATGGGATTTTTCAGTCTTGGAGGAAACTGCTACAAAATGCACCTCCATTTGTCTGAGCAAATTTCTAGGCTATAGGTCTTGGAGCCTTGGTTAATTGTGCTGGTTATATGTAGCCTGTCTTCAGTATTTAATGAGGCCTTGCTAAGGTCCATGAGAAGTCCCACAGAAGACCACCAGTCAAGTATGCAATCAACAAGAGTGGTTTATTGATTCCAATATGTTGGGGTGCCACATGGCAACAACCTGAGAGGCTGAGTTAGGGAAATTCCAGGGAGAAGAGATTAGCCTGGGGACTGAGGGGTGGCTTCAAACAATAATTTACCAGTTGCTATAGTATTGTTTGGTAACTCAGTGGTTAGGGGCTTTTCAGCTGCAGGGTGGGAGAAGCTGTCTTTAGTTCTCCTAAGCTTGCACAAGGTTGTAGGGCACCCTCTGATTGGCTGCCCCTGGGTTTGCAGCTTTCCCAAGAACTACTTGCTCAGTTGCAGCCAGTTCCAGTAAACTGGAACTAAGGCCTGGTCCCTTGCAGGGCCTATGAGAAACCTCCCTGGTCCTCTCAGGCCTGAGTAGGCAGTAGCATACTTTAGAATTACTTACAGGATTTCAGTCGAGTAAGCATGGTCCCTGGCAGGAGGAAACACCTACCTCATGGGTAATTTTCTGGTAGCTTGAGAACAAATTTACATTAGAAAACACCAGCTTATTGTAAATTAACATGTACCTACATGCTTGGAAATTCATGTGGCATGTAATCATTATTGGATTATTTCTTATCCATCAATAATGAGTATGGTTGATGTTTGTAGGTATTATATGTATAAGTTTTGTGTGTTGTATTGTGATATTTAGAACATGTTCCATAGTGAGAGTGTTAGTTTGAAGTTCCGATGGCTTTAGAAATCTGTAACTTTAATATGTAGTTTTGACCGTGAAATTTCTTTCCAAGGAGAATGAGGCATTTGAGATACTAGTACCTGAGAACCAAACAGATTTATTTATTGAGCCTCTAAAACAGACAAAGTGATTCCTCATCATTGAAAGCAAAATGAAAAGCTGTAACCTTGGAAGAGGATGACTCCAAGCATGAGAATTATTAGAACAGGGAGCTCCTTTTGTTTGGTGGGGACAGAGTTTATCACTCACTTTAAAAGTCAACCTGTTCTCCACTAACTGTATGAAGAAGTCTAATTCTTAGGTGCCCTCTCACCTGATGTCAGGGAGATTGTATCACATTAAAGGGATTCAATTACTTATGTTAAAAAGGCCCTGCTGTATGAATATCACTGTTTTAGCACCATGAATCACAAAATAGTAACTTCTTTTAAGAACTGTAATCTATTGGTAAGGAAGGAATAAAAACTCATAATTAAAAATTGACCATGGTCCTACAATGAGACACAGTTTGTAAAGAGCCAGACACAAAGACCTGGGATAGATTCCTCAAAACCCACATTACATAAAGAAGCACCCTAATGTTAGATGTGCATATGCGTGCTCCTAATCCTGGTGCTGGACAAGTGGAAAGAGGTAGGTCCCTGGAGCTTGTTGGCCAACCAACCTAGTCTACATGGAAAATTCCAAGACACAAGAGATTTTGCCTCACAAAACATGGTAAACAGTCCCTGAAGAGCAGTAGCTGAGGTTGCCCCCAGGACTCCACATGCACACGTAATTATACACATGCCTGTGCCTATGCACATGGACATGTATACATGTACATTAATTACTCACAGGAAAAAACATCATAATACGTTTTCTTCACATATGAGAGAGCAACAGTGCTGTGATGAAAAGAGTAATGAAAATGTTAGAAAGTACTTATCTGAAAATACTTGTTTGAAATAAAACTTGGAGATGGATACATTTCTTCCATTCAATGGGAAAACCTATGAAAATTAAAAAGAAATGATATAATATATACTCATATGCCAATTATCAAACAAGACTGCATTTTAATGGGTGGTTTTCTTCAGCTTTATGAAGAAAGAGAATACTTTGTGTAGATTTGAAGATAAACAGTAACTCTAAGAATAAATATATCTCTTTTCTCTCCATTTCTGAGATGAATAATAATTTTAATAGCATTGACAATCACCATGCATTGTATAGGCAGAATTAAAAGATGGATCCCAATATTTCCGGGCCTTTTTAAAAACACATACTCTTCTCTAGTCTCTCAACCAAATACTAATTTTGAAGCTGTTGTGATTGGTTTTGACAGTGGCATTAAGATCCTAAATCAGCCGACCTTATCAAAGAAAACTAAACTCAAATTGTGTAACATAACTGGAAGCCAGTAAAGGATGAGTCCCAAAGAGCACTCTTCCTACTGTGGGAGATTCACTCTGAGCAGGATTTTCTATTTTGCCTTTGAAGATTGGCAAGGCTCAAGGCAAGAGTGCCTGTAGAGAATCATAAACCAGTTGTAATTGCTGTATGCTTCCAGGTAAGAGGTAGAAAAGAGACGTCTCCAACATACAACTATGAGAAAGGGACTTTGTCCTCCACTGGGAAAGAGCTTGGAAAAAAAGCCCATCTCTGATATCATTCTAACCTGAGCTAGCTTACCCTGTAGCACCAAACAGAAAATACTTCTAAACCTCATACCTGTGAGGATTATAACGGTTGCATCTTAAGCCCTTCTGTTTGTGATAATTTATTACTCAGCAACTGAAAACTGTCATTCTTTGCACATTTAAACCATATGCATGCACATTATGTCAAATGTTCTCACTTACAAATATTATGTGTAGCTTTCTCCTGGAATATTAAGATTTAACCATGTCCATGAATATAGCTACACTTTGGATGTGTTTTTTTTTCTGAAAACCAAAATAAGTTGTTGGCCTTACTCTAATAAAAACTCAATCTGCAAAAGCAGGCAATGGATAATGGTCAGTATTTTGTTAACTCGTGGGAAAATAGAGTCTGTGGCACATTTTCCTTGTCCATTCCTTACGTGTGCATTTGTTTCTAGTGTTTCATTTTCACAAACTGTAAAATTGTTCTAACTTGCTATACTGGCTAGTTCTATGTCAACTTAACACAAGCTAGACTAATTTGTAATGAAGGGGACACATTTACTTCTGGAAAATTAGATTGTAGATGAGTTTTGAGGGCATTTCTCAATTGTTAATTGATGTGGGAGGGCCCAGCCCCTGGTGGTTGTTTCCACCCCTGGGCAGGAAAGTCTGGATGTTAAAAGGAAAGCAAATTGAACAGCAATAAGGAGGCACTCTGCTTCATTTCCTGCCTTCGAGTTCCTGTCCTGAGTTCCTGCCCCAGTTTCCTTAGAGGATAGACTGTGATGCAGAACTGAAAACTAAAGTAACCCTTGGCCTCTACAGTTACTTTTGGTCACTGTGTTTTATACAATATTAGATAACACATTTGCTCAAACATGCTTGAATTTCTTGGTGAGTTTAATGCTGATGCAGTTATCAGGAACTATATATCTGATGACACAATGCAACAAACACACATGTGAGTGCTATGTTTGCCAAACTGTGCAAGGTGACATTGCACACATATAGATTGACATTCATAGTGAACCCTCCTGTTACTGTCACACATTCTGGCTTGCTTTTTATATCCCTTCTTAGTGTGTTTCTTTTGTATTCTCAATCACTTTGGAATAATCAGCAAATCAATTAAAAACATTGCTAATAAGTCCTATATATATATATACATATATATATGCCTTCAAGAGATGTTTTGTTTTGAGTATGCTTATATTATATTTTACCATGTGTTGAAATTTTTCTCATGAAGTTCTCTCAAACACTTAATAAAAGGATATTCTTACTGTATACATACCATTATTTCTTTTCATTTTCAATATTAGAGACATTTTCAATAAAAATCTGCATAAATAATCAGAGATTTCCCCATATGTCCCTCTCTAACGTCTTTTAATGGTCCAAAATAATGTAAAACCAAGAATTCCTGTTCTCTAACAGAGACCTCCATTTACATTTTGTTAGTCTCCTCTATAATATTCTTTATTCACTTCTAGAATGCATAACTAGTTGCTATGGCCCCTTAGAATATTCGAGTCTGCAGTGTCTCCTCATTATTTTTATTTTCTTCCCCAATCAGTTTCTGCTGGATGCTGTGAGGGTGCTGCCATTTATTCTTCGACTGAAAGACTTGCAGGAAGGGACACTCTGCTCTGTCTGGGACTCAACTCAGGAACTCCAACTGACTACCCTAATGAGACTTCCGTAGTCGGTTTCTGCTAGATGTTCTGAACACCAAAGGATGATGTTTGCTGTCTCTGTCACTTTCTACTCACTTTTTCACTTTGGGTTATTCTTGACTTAGGTGAGCTCATTCATGTAAAATAAAAAGAATGTCTATTGTAGATCATTCTCCATATCATACAAAAAATCACATATACACCCGTAGCACATTTTAAAAAGAGCTTTTAAAAACATTTTTGTCAAAAAACCCTAAAAACCTTTTTTTTGGCATTTATGAAGAGTTAATATATATGTCAGCCAACTGTTCTGCCTTCCTAATTTGTCCAATACCCCCTCCATGCGCATGTGTTTGTATGTACACATGCATTTTTGTGTTCATATGTACACATGTGCATACACATATATGTGGGTATGGAATCCAGGAGTAGACATGGAGTGTCTGCTTTTGCTTTGCACTTCTATTTTTTTTTTGCAAGTTTCTTGATCTACTGTGCCCTGCCTCTAGCTTCGTCATTTCTTCAGTTCCTGATGGCACTCCCTAGTGTCATCAGCAATATGTATTATCTAATTCTATTTTCTTTTAGTACTGGGACTTGAGTGTAGAGGCTTATGTATGTGCAGAACAAGCACTCCACCACAGTGTTCATATTCCTCAACCTCTCTGTGGTACACTTGATTTCAATACACAGTTTGGTAAAGTTAACAAGGGAGTCCTTAGACTCATAAGCTCTCTAATTCAGCCTCCTGAGTAGCTGGGATTACAGGTGTGAAGAATAATAGTAATAAGTAGTAGTAGTAGTAAAGATGTAATAAGACACGATACCTGGCTCACTATCAGCCTTAATAGCTTCGTGAATTCTCTCTTTTTATAATTTCTTTTGCTAGAAATATTTAGAATCAGCTGTTTGATTTCTACAAGAAATTTAATGTTCATACAGTATGTGTCATATTTATGGTTTACTAGAAATTGAACTTTTTAGAGTGGCCAGATTTGGGGTATTTATTTGTTTTTGTTCATTTGTTTGTTTTGTTTTGGTAGGAATGTTTTTGTTTCACTTTTTCTGAAAAAGAAGTAATATTGTTGTGTTAAAGGTTGTGGAACACTTTTGTAATGTTCTAAAGAGATCTATTTCATTCCCTTTAAATCAAAATATTCCTTATGGTCTATGTTATTTAATCTGCAGTCTTAAAGGAAGCCAAAGGAAGCCTGGCACATGATGAAAGACTTTCCTCTCACAGAGTTCTCAATGGAATTTCTCGTTTTAGTCCTAAGATTGTGTGACTAATAGAAGTAAGTGAACTATCTAAAAACCACAACATTGTCAAAAAACATTTGTGCCTTAGCTATGGTCATAAACTGACATCAAATTCACCTTGGCTGTCAGTGGTTAAATGAAAATTAAGTGACTTTGAGAATACAATAAGTATAGTATAAAGATTAAACTGGAGTGCAGTATGCAATTCATTCTTGCTGTCTGTGTGTAACTGTAAAGAGAGTGCCTTGATATGTTTATCTCCAAATTCTCCAGATCTTCACAAATGAATGAACGGATGCAGAACCTTTTATAAGAGGACATTGCTACTAAAAGAAATGCATTTACTTCACTTTCTATAGCTGCCTTTCCCAGCCAAAAAATCAATAGGTATACATGATATATGAACAAACTGAAAACAAATGTAAAGACATACACCATTTTGATGTCGATAAGCACGTCACATATTTAGCATAGAAAACCATGTTTACCAAAGTTTTGAAGACTGGTTAACTGACTACTTCTTATTTTACAAATAAGTAAATTACTTTCCCATTGCTGTTTTAGAATACATTGACCAGGACAAAGGAAGAGTTTATGTAGGTTTATGGCTCCAGAGGGGTAAGTGACCATCATGGCAACAATAAGCAAAGCAGCAGGAGCTAGAAGCTGAGAGCTCACATCTAAACCACAAGAAGACAAGCAAATGAACAAACTGGAAATGGTTTGAGCCTTTAAAGTCCCATAGTCCACCTCTATTGACATTCTTCTTCCAACAAGATTGCACCTCCTAAATCTCTCCAAACAGTCCCACCAACAAGAGGTAGTTCAAACACATGAGTCTATGGGGGACATTCTCATTTAAACCACCATAATTCCTGAGGAGATTCATAACTGAAGAAAGATAATAGTCAGCTACAAGCTTCAGATAGGAGCTTGTTTTTCTTATTCTTAATCTGTGGAAACACTATTCTCCTCAAAAAAACCTGTTTATTTTACATTGCAATGAACGGAAATAGGACGGGACATTCCTGAAAAAACTAACAGTGAAACTGAAAGGTTTTTTTTATATATAGTAGAATATAATTATGATCTACTTCTTGTAGGACCATTTCATAAGTGCACAATAACAAAGGGGGGAAAAGCTTTATAGGGCATTAGGGGCAAAGTAATCTTTTTTCACATTCCACACAGAAAGGTTCAAGGTATCAATTTGTAAGTTAAGCTGAATAGTAAGAATAATTTTTAAGAGAATGTGGCACTTGGTGTTAAACAAAGGTGTTTAGTGCGGTGGAAAGAAAAGCACATAGGAGCTCCAGCAGACCTTGATCTTCCAGGAAAATGAGAACCAGCACAGGAGATATTTCCAGCTTGGTAGTGATGCAGACAACTTGGAATGCTTGCTGATGGGAATGTAATCAGGCATCACATGGAGACAAAAACCTCCAGTGACACAACTTCAGCTCTTGTGGCATGGGACAGGGCTGAGTGCATCCTCTCCTAAAGGTCTTTAATGGTTTGAGGTACCCCACAATGCATTGCATTTTAATTTTATTTACCATTTTTTTCATGTCTGGAGCATTCACTTATATGTGCCCCAAATACAATAAACTTTATAAATCCATAACTAACATTAATCATTAATCAATTCAAGAACTGTTTTAATTCTCTGCAGTTGGCCTACATTTTTTGTCATCAAGAACAAATCCTGTTTACTTAAAAAAACAAAATTTACAGGTATTAAAGATGGACAAGAACATGAACAGATTTACTGGTGAGGTTTCCATTTCTGAGAAAGGAGTCATAGAATATTGTATTTTAATTGTAAGTCTAGAAGATATACTATATTTCATAACAACTGTATCTTAGGACCATTGCTTTTCTCTTTATAAAAAAGGAAATAAAAAGTGTTTAAAAAAGAAATGTTTGTCATAAAAGCTAGTTTCTTATAATCAGTGTTCATAAATTCATATCGTCTTTACTGCTGTTAGAAATAATCTTATTGCCATTTCTCTTATGAAAGCATTGAGGGTTCCCTATGTTCAGAATAAAGCATGGAACACACTCTGGCTAGCAAAAGTAATCAGCTGTGCTGTATCAACAGGTGTTCAGTTGGAAGGTTCTTAATTCTTTGAAATCAAACTTAATATTCACTTAGTGATGTTTATCATAATAAGTCCCTCAGCCCTCCCAATAAACTCTGCAGTGTTGCCTCTGAAAGGGATTGTCTGATGTATAGTCTACTCTTCATGAAAGTTTAAGTACAAATTTAGGCAAAAGAAAAATAGACACTAAAGGAAAATTGTGATGTTTAACCAGAAATACCCTAGAGAGTTAAATTGAATATTTACTAGATGGATGTAACAGGCATAGAAAAATTAAAATGTAAAACTCTGCATATAAAAAACTGTGACAAAAATAAGAACCCACTCTTAGAAAAGAATAGATAGGGCTGGCTCACAGTGTAGCCTGGCAAAGGAACTCCATTCATAGTCCCAGTTACACATGTTCTTTTCTGAGAACTTAGAGCAAGTTATTCAAGTCCTCCTGAACTGTTTTGGTTTTGGATTTTTGTTCTTTTGTTTTTGTTTTGTCTTGTCTTGTCTTGGCATCTTCACTACCGGTGCTATGTTGCTGCATACACTTAAACCTTCATGTGTCTTAGGAGGGCATGGTGATATTTTACTGGCCAGAAAAAAACTGCAATACATAATCAAATTCTGTCTTGTCCTCTATCCCCCCTTCAAGTGGAATGACCAATGTCGGTGCCCCTTCATCCATACACCTATGTCAAGAAGAACAATATTTTACCACCTACTGAAAACAATAGAATGTAATTTAATTGATCAAAATAGAAAATACAGAGTAGGAAAAATCTGAGTTGTCCACCCTCCCTTAGAACATATGACGAACATGACTTTATATACAGTCTTTCTCATACAAAGGAAAACTAAATTCTTATAAGGAAAGAAATAAAACTGTAATAGATGGACACAATACTTGGAACACATATGTAGGAAAAGATCTGGAAGACAGCTGTAGGACCATGGCAATGAGCCCAAAGAAACTTCCTCCCTGGTGGTATTTAATGCCTCCCTTGGTGGCATTAAAGCACTGGCCATAGGTCAATTATACCTGGACATGCATTGCAATAAAATTGTAGTGAGGTACAGAAGATAAGCAACACTTCAAAAATTAAAGTGTGCACAGACCGTGCCAGAGAGTACTGCAGGCGTCAGAATGGAGGAGTGATAACAGCAAAGCAAATGTGTTTTTTTTACACACATCAAAATGACAGACATAAAGGACACATCTCCTGTGCAATTGGCTGCATGGATATGTGTGACACCGCACTGAGTATCTGGAGACATCTACACAGTTAACAGTATAATCCCTAATACCTTTAAAGCGAAATTTCCTTCAGAGTGAGAACACATTCTATGCAGGTGTGCTGATGTTCTGTGCAGGAGTGCTGACATTCTCTGTAAGTGTGCTGATGCTCTATGCAGGATTTTGGAATCCCTTGTCCCAACACTGCCTGAATAGTACCTATCTCCTGCTATCATCACTATGACTTTTGGACTACTATCCAAGGCACCTAATGACGGGTATGATGGCAAGACATTTTCCACAGGCTGAGAAAATTAAAATCACTTAGATATTTAATAATTAGTTCCATTAAAATAAAATATGTGCATGAGCTACCACCTTAACTAAAATATGTGTTTGGGAAGTTAATTTTGAATTTATTTTTAACAACCACTTTGATTTGTGCATAAGCATAGGACTAAGTTTACAGAAACACATTGTGTGCTCGATACTTTATTGCAAATTAAACTGTGAAACCTGTGGTTTTAAAGCAAGTTTTTACTTTTATTATTTTTAGTTTGAGTTTGGGTTTATGCATCTGGGTGCAGGCGTGTTCAGAGGTCAAAGATAGTTTTGAATACCTTGGAGCTGGAGTTACAGGGAGACCTGAGGTGCAAGAGGAATAAGCCATCTCTCTAGCCCCAAACTCTACGCTTTTAAAAATGTGCTTGAATGAAACCTATAATGAGTAACTAAAATGGTTAAAACAAAACAAAAAAAGAATAATTGTTTTAATTCCTCAGCGTACACACACTGGAACTGAATTCCTAGTTATAGCCATAGAAAGACAATGGCATCTCTACTTATTATGGATTTAAATTCAGCAAACTGCAGCATCTCTTCTCCTTGCACTTTCCCCAGTAATTAAGTGTTGATTCTCTGCCTTCAGACTAATCCAATGCTTACATTGTCAAAACCAGACTAGATGCTCCATTATGAGTGGTGCTTAGCTAATACCTACTTTCTGTTCCTTATTCTTCCCCCAGGAATCGGTGAGGAGCAAAGTCCTGGGAATTTGGGGCTGAACACAGTTCCTGCACTATGTTGTTCCCTTGGGATTCTGATTCTGCATCCCATAATGGTCCAACAACCTGGTTTTCTTCACAGGAGCAATCCTATAGAGTGACTTTGTTGGGCAGAAATCTTTTTTACAGAAATCTAATTGCAGCCTTCTCACACAAATTTTCAAAGACACATACTGTCCTGAAAACACTGCCTTCTTATGATCTGTCCCACTCAAAATATTCAGTGGGGCATTTACTGAGTACAAGAAACATCATAATGCAAATCAAATTGGGTTTTAAAATTTCTCGGGCTGGACTGTGGTGGTGCATGCCTTTAATCCCAGCACTCAGGAGTCAGAGCCAGGAGGATCTCTGTGAATTCAAGGCCAGCTTGGTCTATAAAGCTACATACAGAAACCCTGTCTCAAAAAACAACAACAAAACAACACAGTCATGTTAATGCCAAAAATGGGAAGATTTTTTTTCTGTATGACTATAGTAGGAAGAAGGACAAAGAGATCCAAGGACAGCCTCCACCCAGTGCTGACTTGGGGCCCTGTAGTGAAGTTAAGGTTTAGCTACAGGACAAAAAGCAGAAGTGACTTCAACAAGACAATTAAAAGAATTGTTGTTTATTTGATGACTGAGAAACATGATCCTGGGAGTATAGCAATTGTCTGGTTATATTTTATATTCTTATTTTCCTTTTGATGTTAGCATGCATTATGGTACAAAATATTGGGTTGACTGATATTTTCATTCAGGTACACAGTGTATTTTGGTCACATTTAGCCTTCCTTGTCTCCATTCCTTATTCCCATTAGAACATTTTTATGGGACATAAATCTTTCCAAATACTCTATCTTCCATAAATGAGTCAAATCTCTCACAAACATCACTTTGCCACTAATCTTGTAATCATATTTCTTCTGAACTATTGACCATTTGGTCGATCTGTTAGCCAATGCCTGTAAATTTAGTACAAATCTGTCACCCTAGTCTTCACTATTTCCATGTTTTGCCTGTGTGATTAATTTCCATGTGTCACTGCTGTTCAGGACCACATTTGAATATGATGACGGTGTCGTTTTCTTCCAGCGATGACAGTACAGTGTTTAGGCCAATCTTCGAAGCAGACTTGAGTTTCTTTTTCCCTTGGCACTGGAAAGAAAGTAGTGCTCATAAGGCTATGAATCTTGTGAAGCAGAGCTGGAAGAATGGTTGACTTCCTCGTGCCATTTGCTTGTGCACATGCTTGAAGTAGCTCATGTTAAACATGTCCATGAAGTGTGCAGTGCCAATACAGAAGCCCAGCTTTCCAGCTTGGTGGGTCCTGTAGCATCTGGCCCACAAAATGCTCATCGAGTTTCCAGATCACTTGATTTCCATGGCCTGGAGCTCACTCTCCACTGAGGCCACCAAAAAGCAGCAATTCTTTCTCCATGGCAGGTATTCATGAAGCACTACCTGCAGTCCTTTGAGCACCATTTCATTGGAAAAGTCACATGGTTTCCATAACAACATTTAAGCATTTGCCATGGACAGTGGAAGCAGTATTCATTCCTAGTACATAAATGGGCTTTGGGATCCCATTCCCTATGGATGGACACTCTCTCAGTCTGGACACATGGGGGAGGGCCTAGGTCCTGCCCCCAAATAATGTGACAGACTTTGATGATCTGTCATGGGGGCCTCACCCTCCTTGGGGTGTGGATGGGGGCTGGGATTGGGGAATTGGCAGGGGGCATGGAAGGATGGGAGGGAAAGGGAACTGGGATTGGTATGTAAAATAAGGTTGTTTTTAATTTTAATAAAAAAGACTTTGATGATCCCAGTGAATGGTCTCTCTATCCCTGGAGAGTGGGTGCTAGGGGGGCTGGGAGGTTGGTGGGAAGCATGTGAGGATGGGAGGGTGAGGGAATGCGGGGATAGATATGTAAATAAGAGTGTTTCTAAAAATTAAACAAATATATATAAAAAAGGATTTGCCATGGAGTAAATATTTTTGTTTCCCAAAGTTTATATGCCGAATACTAATCTCCACTGTAGAACTGTAAGTTGGCAATTAGGTCATACCTTGGGATCCTCATAAATAGCATGGGTACCCTTGGACAAAAATGATTCAGTGCTAAAGACTCTCTTTCTGGTTTACATGGCCTCCTGTTGGATATATCTATGCATTGCAGAGATAAAGAGAAAAAACACAATCTCCCTCATTTTTTAGAACTGTTAGAAATGAACTTCTGTTGCTTATGCCAGCTAATCATTACTATTTTCTTATTGAAACCCAAAGGATGAATGCAACACTATTGTTTTTCCCTGTGTGGACACTTTCACTGGCAGTGAAAAGGAACTATACATTAAAATCCTAGCATTTTTAACTATAATCCAGGCATAAGCACCAAACAGCTGAAGCTTCTATATTGCAGTACACTTTTAAAATAATCACTAGTGTGATTCTTTAAATTTGGTATGATAGCAAAGAAAATTAACTGAAATTATCTACAAAGATTATTTTCTCCTTTCTTTTCTAAGAGCAAGGCTTTGGTGACTAGATTTTTATCATATAATAATCAAAACAGTATTGCAACTGATTGAAAAGAAGCAGATATGACAATATGGTTTCCTTCTACTAAACCATATATTAAAGTGACTATTAAATATTAAATGATTCATTTACATCTACTATTTTTTAAAAAGTTTTCTTCACAGGCCTCGGAAATCTATGGGACCTTGGAGAGTAGATCAGTATTTATCCCTGGCATGCAAATGGACTCTGGGAGCCCATTTCACATGGAGGGATGCTCTCTCAGCCTGGACACAAGGGGGAGGACGTAGGCCCTGCCTGGGATAATATGACAGACTCTGAAAATCCCTCATGGAAGGCCTTACCCTCCCTGGGGATCAGAGTGGAGATGGAGTAGGGTGGGAGGCTGGGAGGGATGGGGGGCCAGGGGAGGAGGGGAGGGAGAGGGAACTGAGAGTAACATGTGTAAAAAGTTAAATAAAAGATTTATTATATATATAAAAAAGTTTTCTTCACAAAATAAATCACTTATATTTTAGGAGTAAATGTATTATTTAATAAATTAGTAAATAATTACCTTCAATTCTCTTTTTTTTGATTCTCCTAGTTTTAGTTTCTAATATAGGAAATAGAACATTATGTTATCATTCTTTGGCAGGTTCACTTCTATTTACACACACACACAAACTCCTGAAAGTCAAATTTGGTGGTTCATATCTGTAATCACAGACCTTGAGATGTGAAGGCAGGAAAATCAGAAATTCACAATAATCTTCAGCATATATTTATCTCGAGGTCTGTCTGAGCTATGTAAAAAACTTTTCTACAAACAACAGTGTCATATATATGTGTGTGCTGAGGGAGAGGAAAGAATAAAATTTTCTACAAACTAATTGTAAAACAGAGTTGAAACAGTTACACCATGAAGTAATTAAGTTATTTTATTTTCTTAGTCAGGAAAGCATGCTCTTCCCATTATTACAGAGAAAAGAATGTTCTCAAAATAACAAGAGCTATATATTTAATCACAGAGGGGATTCTGGTTTGTTATAGGAGAAAAATACTTGTTCATCAGCTACAGTTTGGGCCATTAAATAATCGATACCATAATAATCACCATTCTCCAACATCTAGTTTATGTCAAGATCACAATGTTATTTTTGTTTTGTTTTGTTTTTACGAGGCAGGGTTTCTCTGTATTGTTTTGGAGGCTATCGGTCCAGCCCGACCTTGAACTCACAGAGATCTGCCTGCTTCTGCCTCCCGGGTGCTGGGATTAAAGGTGTGCCACCACCGCCGGCCACAATGTTCATTTTAATGTGTTCCATGAGTTTTAAGTGATTGCTATGCAACAAATCTTTGTTGTTTCCAGGAAGTATGATCATTTGTTTACCATTTTCATAACAATTGAGATGCCTGGGTCTTCCAGTTGTCATTTCTCTAAGACTTCACCCAACAAGTCAAAGAATATATGAATTTGGCACTTTTCCAAGTATGTCTAGCTATATGCATATAGACTCTAATAACTTTCTTGTTGTTTGACTTTCAAATACACTTTTTAAAAAAATTTTTTTATTTTATTTTCCAGTTTAAATTTAGATAAGAAACAAGTCAGTTCCAGGTCCCTCACCCTTTCCCTCCCCTCCTCCCGTGCCTTCCCCCCACCCCCCCCATTATCCCCTCATTCCCCCAGGGAGGGTGAGACCCTCCATGGGGGTGTCCATAGTCTGTCATTTCATATAGGGCAGGGCCTAGATCCTTCCCCAAGAGTTCAGTGAGGAGGCCTAGGTAATCTATTGAGCCTTGGGCAGCAGATCAGTACCCATCTCAAATACACTTTTTTAAAAAGTTCCCACATATTACCTATCTCTGTAAGTTTTTACTCTTTACCATTCAACTGTTACGGTTTTGTGGATGCCCAAAGTTTATTAATATCTCAGATTTGTTATTATTCAAGAAGAGTATTTCTTTCTCTTTCCCCTGTGCATAGGTATTCTATGATGACCACAGAAACATCATTTAAATTTCAATCACCCTGAAGAGCACCACAGAAGAAAAATTAAACCTATTCTAGTGAAATTATTTCAGACATCTTGCTCAAGTCTCTTTGGTACCCCTTTATTTCCACATAAACTGCTTTTAATATACAAACATTGCATCAAAGACAATGGTTGAGGAGATGTTACTGTTATCAGATTAAGCAGGATTTTATTTCTGGGTGTCACCTCATAGTCTGTGAGACACCATGAAAGTTTTATGTTGGTCAGTGGGTTTTCATTACCACCCCTTCCTCTACAGCTAAATGCTATTACCTCATTCCTCACAGATATTTCATCATTTTCCTTTCAGTCAGCACACCCCTCTAAACATCAGTATCTTTCACTTTAATCTCTGTCCTACACAGGGTTCATCACTGGTGCCAAGACAACCCTCAGCAGGCTGTTTCTCATGTTTCCGTGACTGGGATTCTTCTAGATGCTGTCAGAGAATGTAGTCATGGACAGGAACAGTGGAGCTGATCATTCGGAACAAACCTGTTATGGTCTGCTCATCTTACTAAATATTCAGACTCTTTTTTACATCAAGGGGGCTTCCTCTTTTAATTTCTTCAATACATTTTTTAGAAGCAGGTTTCATGAAGCCAATAAATACAGCAAACTATTATAACAATTTCTAGTTTTTCAATCTCACTTTTTAAATTCAAAAATAGTAATTTACTCATATTAATGAATTCAATGGATTATAAAATATTTTTCCATTTTTGTTTCTACCCTTCATTTGCTATATACATTTTATCAATATAAATTAGTATTATAAATCATGAAACTTCCAGCATCTTTATCTTCACAATGAAGTCTTAATTAGTTTCAGGCTTCCTGAAGCCTTTGGTTATCTATGTAGTGGTAATCAAGAATGAGAGAAGACAAGGTATTAGACCCTTCCAAAATCTTAAAGCAAGGCCTGGCTCTGCCCATCAGACGTGAGATGGGTTGTACCATCAGATGACAAAGGCTATGAATTTGGTGTTTAGAAGGAAGCTTGCAATCGTGTGAGTCCTTCTCAATGTGCCATTCTCATCAGGATTTCGAATGTGACACAAGACTTCAACTTCCACTAGTGAGACTAGTGAACACACACTACAATTTAATGTAACGTTACAGACTCCTAAGTCTACTTACTTGGCAAGGCAACCTTGTAACTTTGAGAAACAGAATATTCTCCTAAATGAGCACGTGGATTCCCTTTCACTGTGACACTGAGAATTAAAAACTTCTAGCCTGCCAGGTGTTGGTGGTGCACGCCTTTAATCCAAGCACTTGGGAGGCAAAGGCAGGCAGATCTCTGTGAGTTCCAGGACATCCTCCAAAGCTACACAGATAAACCCTGTCTTGAAAAACAAACAACAACAACAAAAAAACTTCTAGCCCATTTTTTTGTATAATAATCTCCCAAGCAAAATTAAAATTTGTGATTTTACTGATAGTCTGTGTTTTCTGTAAATATAGAGTGGTGCTATTACCCATTGCCATCACTTTTCATCAGCCCTGACCACCAAGACTGTCTTTCAGTGTACACTTCATATCCAAATAAAAGGCTTGTTTAAATAACAGTTTAGCTTGGGAAGCTTCTGGTACCCCTTTCTTTGATAATAACTCTTTAACACACTGCCTTAAAGTCATATAAACAAACCCAGATATTCAGTGTGGGGCATGTGTCTCTTACTCATAGCCACATTGAAGACCCAATGTATGTTAGCTTACGTTAATATATAATCAGCATGAAATGTGGCTATTTTAAATAAAAACTGTATTAATGCAGGAGGTGAGGTATTTGTAAACAGCTCTGAATGCTGGAGGAGTGACATCTACTTTGGGCATTTAAGAATGAATTAGGGAACATATTGGAGTTGCCTTGCCAGTGGGACTGTGTCATCTGCCATAATCAGACATGTGTATGACAGGCTGATATGATAGACTTCAAGATCACACTGTTTATTGCCTGAGGTTGTGAAACTGTTGTTGACATCTATTGACTTGAAAACCACACTGCATCTGCTAGATCTGTTCTAAGAAATATGTGCCCCATCCCTTGCCTTTTGATACCTGTCAAGCCATTGACTTACAGGACATGAGCACCTATGTAAATGTTACCATAAGGAAACAAAAGCAAAGGCCTACTCATCCTTGACTTTGTCCTCAATTTACTTACTTATTTCAAAATAAAGCAAGTGCATTTGATCAGTTAAATCCTGTAAAAATACATCATAAATGAATCTGGAACCCGGTTTATTGACACAAATTCCCTGGATTTAAAGATGGTACATCTGTAGCTAGAGTAGAGTGGACGTTTTTTACCAACCGATTACATTCACTAATCACCTTGATAAAGAGACATGAAAAAGTGATGAGAAAGCATTCTACTAAAGAACTCTTTAAGTTGCCTCTTTTCTTTTAGAGATTAAATTGTTCACGAAGATGGATTGAGCTAACTATATACTCAACATACTCAAACACTGAACCAAAGGCATGAGGCTCAATCATAATATATTTAAGTACACTATCCATATTGGTTAACTGTAGATACAACAAAACATTTGCTGTGTTTATCCAGAACATTCTCTCTCTCTCTCTCTCTCTCTCTCTCTCTCTCTCTCTCTCTCTCTCTCTCTCTCTCTCTCTCTCTCTCTCTCACACACACACCACACCACACACATTCTTTTGACATGTTCTCACTATGCAGCATTGACTCATCTGAAACTCACTGTAAGGACCAGCCTGGCCTCCAACTCACAAAGATCTGCCAGCCTCTGCCTCTCCCTCTGCCTCTCTACCTCTCTACCTCTGCCATATCCATACCATTTTTGAAAGAAATACTTAGATAGCAAATGAGAGCAATAGTCATCTAAATTATAGTGGGCACTGATACATAGCTTACTCTTTCTGTATTCAGTGAGACCTATATCAGTGTTAACTTTCAAATTCATGAATCAATTCATGGGAGTGATGAAATATCAACAAAAGCAGTTTGTAAGTTAAATATATAGTGTGACTGTGTCTCTAGGAAGACTCAGATGCGGAAATATATGCGTATCTGTTTATTTTCAGATCACTCTCACCTCGGGGAACATTGGTGTAATCCCTTTGAAGTGCTAAGTTAAAAGAAGAAATGGAGCTTGTTAGGATCCCAGGGCTCTCTAAACTTAGCTGTGTAAATGAATCTGTGGGGCTGCCTCAATTCCACAGACAGCCTGTGCAATCCATCTCTCTTCTTTTCTTACTCCATCCAAAGTGAAAAGAGCAGTTCAGTTATGGGATCAGCTTTCTCATGACATCCTAACTCTATGGTTCTTTTGACAAAGGCAGAAACCTGAATGCTAAGATGAAGTGGGAATTAGCTATCCTTAATTGATGAGTGAATGATACCAGCAAATGGATTCAGATCAGTTTCAGGCTGCTCAGTTTATTTCTTCTAGAAATGGCATCACTCCCAAGACGAAACCCAAATAAAACCACTGCAATTTTGAGTTAGATTGGAAAGTGGAGAAGCTCATACAAGCCCACTCAATGAAAAAAAAAAGGTTTTTGGAACAAATTGGTACCACTTAGGATGAGATGGAAAATTCCCTTGTCCACACAGAGCAGAACTCAAATGTGCTGCACTGTTATATTTTAAAATCAAAACTTGCTTCTTATGGTATGGATATTGAATATGAATAAAGTTTGCATTCTATCTTTATTTCCAATCTGTACATATTCAATATTCCCTTCCTTTGTAGGCAACAGATGTTTTGCTACAATGGGGACTGTTTTGCCAGAATAAATATTGAAAGATTTGAATGTAATCATTTCACTTTTAGGATCCTATGGCCTACCAAGTTGTGCAGCAATTTAGCATCTTCCTAATGGTATTTCTGGTTTGTGTCTATGTTCACATTCCTCTCCCTTCTAAGCGGCTTAACAGTCCCCACTATTTTTATTCCAACACGACTTTACCTTGATGGGACTCTAGATTGCTATTATCCTAGCTCTAATTCACAACATTTACTCGTTGTCTTCAAATTTAACCGACTGGTTTTTCACTTCCTTACTGCTGAGAAGGAAAATGTGATGACTAGATAATTTTAAGGTCAGCAAATTTTAATTTTATGTAATTGTTTTGTTCCAATATTTCTGTGAACACCAAAATTTCAATACCAAACTTAGTAGCTTGTAACTTTCTGTGTTCACACAAAAATGTGATGCATATAGTTTTCTATCATAATTATTAGTTTACATGTAATTCTGTTTCCGCACATATGCCTCCTTATATCAACCATTTTCTTCACAGAGAATGATTAACTTCTCTTCACTGATGCACTGAGGGCTAGGAAAGTTTCAGGAAGTGGTTCAGAGGTCTGTATGGCTATCTTTGATGCAGTATAACATACCATATCAATGCTCAAATTGACAGACCTTTTCTTTATGTCCATGTGTGAAGCATTGCAGTTCCACAAAAGAGAGTGATGGTAGTCTGGGAATCCAGCATGGGACTGATCAAGACCCCCTGAATCTCGGTGTCAGTGAGGAGGCCTAGGTAATCTATTGAGCCTTGGGCAGCAGATCAGTACCCATCCCAAGTATACACACGGACTTTGGACTCCCATAGAACAATGTGAGGTGCACTCTCACCCTGAACTCTTGGGGAAGGGTCTAGGCCCTGCCCTATATGAAATGACAGACTATGGACACCCCCATGGAGGGCCTCACCCTCCCTGGGGGAATGAGGGGATAATGGGGGGGCTGGGGGGAGGGCACGGGAGGACGGGAGGGAAAGGGAGAGGGACCTGGAACTGACTTGTGAAACAACCTTGTTTCTTATCTAAATTTAAACTGGAAAAAAAACTAAAAAAAAAATAGCAACACACACACACAACAAAAAGAGAGTGATGATGGTTTTCCTTCAAACTACAAAAATGTTCATTGCACCATGAACTAGTAGTTACCCAGCAAATGCTCTCATAGGGTATGAGGGCCATAGTAAACTCAATGTTGCACTGCCCAGGCCATAACTGCTAATATTTTATGGGAGAACACAATTTTCACAGACAATTTTTCAAGTGGATGTACACACCTTCATGACATTAAGTAGACTGGTAATGAAGCATGGAAATCCAAGTGCATTAGCTGGGGACAAATGCACACAGCTCAGGATACTGAAGATACGATCAACGGGGACTTTTTTAAATGGAGGGCATAGTTGAATAAAACTTTGTAGTACTTTCATTTAATTAAATTGTAATACTTTCAACCAACAAAATTTACATTATTAAGAGATAATTCTTCACATATAGGTCTTTATGGAAAAGTCTGGTTATTTTATTTTTCTTCTGAGAAACGAAGACCTATAGCCAGATCCTAATTCCTTTTATTCTCATTTGGTGATGAATTTACTTAAATATAGAGTTTTATGTTCTTGCTTCATTAATTCCCATTCTGGTGAACATCACCAAATCTTCATGAATAAATAAATTTTGATCCCTCCAGGACATCTATTAGCAAGCGTATTGAACATTTTGCTTATTATGTCCTGACCCCGGCTCTTAGCGGAGAAGTGGCTCTGTGAAAGAAATGGATAAAATCAGCTCTCTTTGCTGTAATCAGCCTCTTACCCCTAAGCTTGGAAGATGAGGGCATTTAGTACTTCATTCAGGAAAGTTGAGTTTCAATCCACGGAACCTAGAATTGAAGGCAACCGACAATACCTTTCTTGGAGAAGCTCTTTGCATTGAATGACAGTCCCATGGAGACAATGATATAATGAGATGTTAAAGTCTCTGCCACAGTCTCCTTCGCCCATGAAGAGGAGGAAATAAGCTTGTCAACACTCCTGAATGACTTTGGAAGATCTTCCAGGATCCACTACCAGTCAAGTGGCTAAAATTGAAACTGTATTTTTTTCCTCAGGCTAAGCTTGTGAGAAACCCTGATTTACAGATTTCCTGCTGTGTCTTGCCTTCACTAGTGGAAGACAGATAGCAAGAATCTCTGATTCTGAGTCATAAAATTTCCAATCAGTGATAAAACAATCACCCCAACTCCGGTGCTGAGTTACAAACTTGGCTTTCGTTACAGGTGCTGCAGATTCAAACACAGATCCTTTTCTTGCAAAGCAAGCAGTCTTAACTACTGACAATCCCTATCCCCTAAATGCATTCAGTTTATTACTAATACTAATGAAGATATTGCTGTTAGGATACACAAATGAGCATTAGTATTTTGTTTATACAGGTTCCTGGTATTTTTTTTCTTTTTTGGTAAGTACACACTTTTGCATCAGTTAATATAATCTTGAATTCTTTAGGCAACCACATATTTCATGTTTGAACTTCTGGACATTTTAATTTTAAAAGAGATAGATAGATAGATAGATAGATAGATAGATAGATAGATAGATAGATAGATAGATAGATAGATATTCTGCTTTTCCTTTCTGCTGGCTGCTAAAGTAACCCGCTTTTATTTGTTTTTTCTTTTGGAAAAATTAAACAGAAGACAAATATCAATGCCATGGCCAATATAGTTCATAAGAATGAATTCTTTCTCTGCTGACTGTGTTATGGAGCAGGAGAAAGACTTTAACATAAACCATCCTCGATCTTTGAATTTGTATGTAAAACTGGTGCTATTTCATCACTGCTTTTACTGAGAAAAAAAATCAAAGTCCCCTGTCCCTTCTTTAATAATGGATACTTTCAGAGCCTTCTAAGGTCTCATTGCCCCTGTCATGTTTAAAGGGTTTATTGTCTACAGAAGAGCTTCGGATGCTCCCTCTGGAGACTTGGCTGATCCAAGGTAATATTAATTCTGTGTGTCTCTGTCTCATCTGAACTCAACTTCAAATGGAATATGTGAGATGAAAGCTGAAAGAGAGGTTATGTGGGCTGTCATCCTCCATTGTGTCTGAGGCATCAACTGTGCTCAGAACAAATTAAATGTCAGTCTGGTAAATCAGTCAGAAAGGCAAATCAGTTTATAGAAGACTTACTTGGTCTCTTGGAAGGAGCCATTATTCAGAGAGCAGTTCCTTTATCTTTCCTCTTTTGGTAATTAGAAAAATAATCTGATATTTATCTGGTCACTTTCATTGTCTCCTCCATTCCTCTTCAACTAACTCTTTGTTTCCCCTGAAGAGATGAAAATCTATTGCTTTAAAAAACCTATTGCTGTCTCAGGACCACTCAGGTGGAAGGTTTCATTATTGTGGTCTAATTATAAAAGACCTTGGAAAGAGAACTAGAACTAGGAGGGAGTGTGCTTTGTAGGGGATGATGGAGAAAGAAGAGGATGGGACTTAGCTGCTGGCTTTGGATGTGGAATATTTAAAGAACAAAGCGAGTAACTAGCAAGAGGCAATCAGATCTAGCTCTACAGGATTTGTTTTCTTTTTTCAAATCTTTATAGTTCCATTAGTCCTTCATAAGTTTATATTGCAGAATATAAGAAATGTAGACTATATACTGGAGTCATATAGAGTGTGGCTTAGGTTAATGATTAAGGAAAAACACTGACTCCCAGGAGCTAGGCTAGCTCAAATTCTTTTAATCTTAATGTTTGAAAATGGGTTCACAGGTTTCAATGTGCATCATAGCTAAAACAAAGTTTTAAATATTTACTTAAAATTAGGTTAAGAATTTTTTGTTACTGGTTTTGAGGTAGAAAATCTTGAAGAACAATTTGAAGTTTAGAAACAAACACTTTTAATAATTGAGTGAAGGACTCATTGAGGTCAGGGATCAAAAACAGTGGCACCATGGCTATCGCTTACCTTTCTTGTAGGATGGGGGTGACCAATGGTAATGATTAATTCCTTGTATTCATTTATGCCCTCAGTTTCATTATATATATTAAAATTGTTGATGAGTGGATATGTACCCTGAGGATTTAAACAGTACCCTGACTTTTTTCATACATGAAAGTTTAGATTTGTCATTCTTTTAAGTATTTTATAAGATTATCTTTTGAGATAAGTAAAGTGATTCATCCTTTTTTGTAACAGCAAAATGCAGCCTACCAGTAAAAGAACTGTCTGAGAAAAAATACCTTGCTTGCTTACACTCTGTTAATCTATAACAAGTTGTTTGGATATGAATGTATGTAGGTTCTTAGGATATTTTTTTCACCTGTAATATATAGAATGTTTAATCATGTAAGGGAAATGGGGAACATGCTGCTTTTTACTTGTATTGATTGTACTCATTCACTTAAAAAATAGAATGTAACCACATTGTAATTTTTATAGTGTTTGACAGATTTTCCTGGGGCATATAAGCTACAAGAGAAAAAAATAAAGAAGGAAGAAAGAAGGCATCAAGCAGTAGTATAGAAGGAAGAAAGACGGCATCAGACAGTAGAATAGAAGGAAGGAAGAAGGCATCAGACAGTAGTATAGAAGGGAGTCGTCAGGAAAGTGGGAAAAATGATCATCGGGGTAGAAGAACAGATCAGAAAAAACAGAATAAAATAAGCAACAGAAAGAGTAATAAAATGAACCGTGCTTTAGCCCTCATAAACATCCTCATTTGTCTGTTTGTCTGTCCAGAAGTTCACCTACTCTGCATCTCCTTTTTAGTTTCTATGACCTGCTAAAGGCTTGCCATTCATCAGCACCCTAGGTGAGGTCCTGACTTGTTGGAGATAATGTGTATGTATGTGCGTGCGTGCGTGCGTGCGTGTGTGCGTGTGTGTGTGTGTGTGTGTGTGTGTGTGTGTGTGTGTGTATGTGTGTGTTTCCCTTTTCTTCCTGGACCCAGAGAATTAAGTTTTACTCCCTCAGACAGAAAAGTCAATTGAGTGACTAGTCCACTAACTTTGTGGCTCCCCTTGAGGTTCTGAGCTGTTGAAGGCTGGTCCTTCCAGCAGCACTTCCTATTCACGCCAGTAGTCTTAAAACTCGCAGCAAACTAAAACCTGGATCACCATACCAGGGAAATATCTTCTAACTTGGCACACCTTTATATTGAGAGGTCCTCCTTTACCTTTGCCAGGCAGCCTGGGTTAAATGAGCAGCCCTGGAAGGTGCAGAGGAGATACAGTTACTGACAGGAGCTGTTACAATCTAACTAGAGACTCTAATGTCAAATATCCAGCCAACAGCCAGATAAAACTAATTGAAGCTTCTGTATTATCTCTTTCTACCTTGGACTAAAAGGCCAAACCAATAACCCTAACAAGATGCCTCAGTTTGAAACAAGGTTAAAGGATTAGCATCAAGACTGACTCAATGTGTTACTTTATGATACTGCATACCTATGCTGCCATCTGGAAAGAGCAAGGACTACTAACATAAAGCACCTCACCCATAAATGTAAGCCACAGATCCTAAATTTACTGAAAGCCTTCTGTGTCCCCAACTGCTGCAAGAGATGCCTCATAGTGCACTATGCCTCATGGTGCCCAAGTAAATAGACTGGCAAGTGGGAGAAACACAACCTTACAGATTCCCTAAGTTCTGGCATTGTTCCCTCCAAAGGTAGATGATGTGCCTAAGTATATACCCCAGGAGTAGGAGTGGACTCTAAGAACAAGAGATACCAAACAGGACCATGGGCCTATATGGAAAATAAAATTCTATTACCCTATAATGGAAAATAATTACCTCTAATGGAAAATAATTATGAATATACATGACTCATTTCATTTAAGAAGACACCATGTTAGACATGGCAACTTAAGTGTTCTAAGGACAGGGACTGGTCATCATAGGTTTTAAAATATTGTGTCAGACCTATACTACCTTTATGCAAAAGAATTCTGGCCATCTTTATCCTCTGCCAATGTTTGAACTAATCCAAATGACGCACACCTATCCAGGTAAAGACTATTTTTGTTGATGTGTGCAGACACCTCTGCTTGCTGGATAGAAGCCTTCCCTCCTAGGAATGGAAGAGCTATTGAAGTGTCAATGTCTTTCCTAAAGTTGTATCCCAAGTTTGTTTCAAACTGACAATCCTTATGCTTCATCCTCTTAGCATTTGCCTACCAGAATGCACCACCACAATCTCCTTAGGATAATTATCCCAATATTTGGCTTCCCATACTCTTTACAGAAGAACCATGTCTCATTCTTTACATCACAGCTTATCTGGTTTATGTCTAAGGCCCATGAAAAATGAAATGTTACTTATATACAGTTAGGATACCAAAGGCTTAAGCTAGAATTAAAAGGAATAAATAAACTATTAAGCAAATATCAGAAAACCCTTATTAGGAAATGTATATGCATGCACACGCATGCAGACACACACACACACACACACACACGCATGCATGCATGCATGCACACACAATGACTGAGGCTCAATAATGGAGTACCTTTCACAGTCATTGGAGCTGGAGCAGATCTAAAGTTTATAAATAAGCTCAGATCATTTTAATTCTTGCATGGAATGTCCTTCCTCATGCTAGATATGGTCTTAGATTTTGAAGCCAATTAGAGAGCCCAAAACATAATAAATTTAGGGCAAGTGTGATAAACCCTAAAGGGGAATAGAAATAGCATTTCACGTCATAAAGATTCAGCCCCAAAGAGTGTAGACTGTGGGGACTGAGTCCCTCTGAAAACTTGGAAAGATGAACCTCCAGAACAGTTGGGTCCTCAATAGAAGGGACCTTAGCAAGTGTCATGGAGCATCTGGAGTGTGTTAAATTACCAGAAACTAACAACTAGATTCATGTCCCAGAATAAAAAAGGTAAACTCAAAACAAGAGATCCCATCTGAAGACCTACAAAATACCCTTCTCCTTAAAAACAAAGGTAACTAATTGGCTATTAACTGTCAGGTTGGGTGTCTAACACCCCCTGCTGGGGATCCTCCTTATATCTCTGTCTCCATAGAAATCACAATCCCAAACCAAGGCATGGTAGTTTGTGTGCTCCAATTGGGACAAAATCATTTCTCTTGCCCAAATAAAACCCTTAATGCTCTCTCTTCTGCTTTTATTTTTGTCTGTTTCTGCAGCAATAATATAACCACTCATTACTTTTTTTCAGCAAGGTGACCACCCTCATCAACTCCTCTGATCAATTACTTTGTTCTGAGCTATAACAACCACATCAAGAACAGTTATCGTCCAAAGGCCTCCCAATCGGTACAGTGGAAAGACATACACTATAGCCCTACTTGCAGTAAGAGTAGGTGGGGGGGTCTGAAAGGCCTAAGTGTCCCTTCTTGATTGCTCTTATGTTTTCAGCACCATGGTTATTTAATATCCAAACAGAGCTATCTACTGTACACCTTGTTTTCCAGCTCTTGATTTTTTTTTCTGACTCCTTTTCTGCAATGTACCCTGTGTGTTGAATGGGGTGATATAAACGTCCTATTTAGGGATAAGTGCTCAACAGTTGCAAAATCTTGGTACTTTTACCAGCTTGAAATCTAAGCATTTACTTTTGCTCATTGCAAACAAAAGCTTCTCTGACCAAGGACGAGAGCAGAATTAATACATGCGTATAACATAAATATTCAGAAGGCGGTTTGATACCATAACCATATAGCAAAATGTTAGTAGATTTCCCTCTAGGGTCGATAACCTCCTCAAAACAAGTGCTTTTTACCAGATTCATAGTGCATAGCATTGATTCCTCTGTGGAGTGTCAGTTACCCCCATATCAGCCATGCTGCTATTGCACCACTGGACACGTCTTGCCTACAGATTGTTATAATTCATAGCCTCACAGATGAATAATATTGTTGATAACTTTTCTTCCTCAGTAGTCTACACAGCACCTTGAAGCACTTGGAAACTTGGCCGGTATAGAAGTAGCTTCCAGATCAGGTCCAGTTTGACTTCTGTATGTCCTGAAATCAAAACGTGTGATTTCCTCTACAGTATGATCTTTCTGTCTAGTTCTGGTGAGAACCCTAGGACAATGTGAATAGTACTGGGGGCTTCTGTGGCCTCCCTAATCAACAACTCATAAATATAATCACCTCTGGTACTGCGATTTTGTTCCTTACCCTATGGCTTCTGGGACCAGGATTATCTATCCATGCAGGATAACTTCCAATTCTTGTTTTTTTCCATTTTAATTTTAATTAACATCAAAGCAGTAGGATTCTGTGTGACCTCACACATCCATGGTTCTGGTTAACCACACTCTGTCCCTCTCACCCTGTTGTCTTTCACCCTCGTCTCAGTTTAAATCATTTAACCTCCAGTTTTCCTCCCTCTTCTCTCACATCGTGTTGGAATATTCCTTCTCTTTCAAAACCTCTTTTCCCTGTCACCTGCCAAATTCACCTCTGCCAGCTCCCTGTCCTTTAAAGGCGGCCCATGCTAAGAAAAGGAGTCTGAAACTTTGAACGTGAGATCCACATATGAGAATACATGGAATGTTTGTCTTTCTGACCCTGGCTTACCGTGACCTGTGGGCCTTTTTTTTTAACTTCCATATTCATTTGTTTACTTTCAAATTTCTTAATTTCACTTTTATTTACAAATGAAGAAAATATATTGTGCATATACAACAATTTCATTATTTATGAGAACACGTATTTATAGCAAGATATAGCAAGGAGGGGATTGTCTCGCTGAATCATGGCAGTTCTTACCTTTAGTTGAGAATCTCCATGATGAATTCCATAGAGGCTATGTAAATGAACCTATTCCCTATACATAATGTTCAGGTAAAATTAGTAGAAAGATTATAAGACCTAGAGATGCAGGATCCCTGCTGCTGGACACTATACCCTAGACATGACATGGAAAATGCACACATGACATCTCAACAGTTTGGTTCCCTGAATGAGACTGGCATGATAATAGCACCAACTGACATGCAAGTGTGGACAGAGGAAATTCTATATGGTTCCACCTCTACATGAAGGAGCCTATGGCTCCTGAGAAAGAGATAAGCAGTTTCCTCCAGGGACAAGATACCTCGTAGGTTTTCCAATCCCAGTTGGTCAACTCTGGATGCATGTACATACAATCAAAGCTAACTAGACTCAGTAGGTTTTATATACCTTGTATGCATATTCATACAAGTAAGGCTAATTAGATTCAGTGGGTTTTATATACATGTATACACATTCATATGTGTATATCTATGTGAATGGGCACGTATGTGTGTGTATTACAATAACAGAGATTGTGAATTTGTGAGAGTAGAGGACATGGAAAGAGGAGGGCAGGAGTGCTATAGATGGCAGTGTGTGAAGTTATCAAAAATGTTTAACAGTTTTATTTATGCTGTGCAGAAGAGTGTTTTATTTCATGCGGTCCCTTTTGTCAATATTTGGTCTTAGTTCATTCATTGCAGTCCTATTCAGAAAATGCTTACTGGAGTTTGTATAGCAAAAATAATTTCCTACTTTTTCTTTAAGCATTTTCAGAGCAGCAGCTATTATACTGGGGTCTTTGATCCATTTGGAGTAGATTTTTGTGAAGAGTGAAAAACAAGGATCTAGTTTTATTTCTCTGCATTTATCAAATGTCAGGTAGCTGTAGCCGTATTGTCTTATGTGGGTCATCTGTCCAGCTCCATTCTACACGTCAGTGTTTGTGCCCATGCCAAGCCATTTTTACTGCTCTGAAATATAACTTGAAATCAGATATGGTGATACCTCCAACGGGATTGTTTTGCTGAGGATTACTCTGTCTGGCTGTAATCTTTCGCACTTCCATATGAATTTCTAGATTTTTTTATTTCTCTGAAAAGATGGCACTACAACTTTGATTGGTATTTCATTAAATGTGTGTACCACTTTTGACAGAATAATCATTTTCCACAGTAACAATCCTATCAAACTGGAGCCCTGGGGGTCGTTCTGTCTTCTGGTGTCTTTATAAATTTCCTTCTTCACTGTTTTAAAGCTTTTATTGTAGACTCCTCCACATCTTTAGCTCGACTTTTCCCAAGTTATTTTATTTTGATTGAGGATATTATGAATGGGCCTGCCCAGATGATTTCTTTCTCAGTGTGTTTGCTATTGGTGTATAGGAATGTTACTGATTTCAGAATGTTAATTTTGTGTCTTACCACTTTGAGGAAAGTGTTTATTAATTCTGCTAGTTTCCTGGTGGAATCTTTAAAATCTTTTACAAATAAAATCGTATCAAGTGAGCCGGTAAGGAATGTTTGTTTCCCTGAGGTTCCTGCTTCAAGCTTCTGCCTTGAGTTCCTGCTTTGTCTTCCCCAGATGATGAACTATAAAGTGTAAGATGAAATAAACACTTTTTTCCCCAAGTTGTTTTTGGTTTGTGTTTTATCACAGCATCTGAAATCAAACTAAAAAATATCACACATCTTGCCTTGGTTTTTCATTTTATGTAAATTTTTGTAATGGAATCTACCCATCTATGTTTAGAGCATGGGTTAACTTTTTTTGATGTGGTATTGATTTATTTTTATATTACTATATATTATTTTTTAAAAATCTTTCATTTTATATACCAACCCCAGTTCCCACTCCTTATCCTTCTCCTGCCCCTCTTCTTCCCACCCTTCCCACCCCCATCCATTCTTCAGAGTGGGTAAGACCTTCCTGGGGGAGTCAACTAGTCTGGTATACCAACCTGATGCAGGACCAAGTCCTTCCCTCTTGCATCAAGGCTGAGCAAGGTATCCCACCATAGGGAGTGGGCTTCAAAAAGCCAGTTCATGACCCTAGAATAGGTCCTGGTGTCACTGCCACCTCCCCCCCCAACAGATCAAATCACATAACTGTCACCCACATTCAGAGAGTCTAGTTCAGTCCCATGCAGGTTCCCCAGCTGTCAGCCCTTAATTCCTGAGCTCCCTCTAACTGGGATCAGCTCTCTCTGTGGTTTTCACCATCATGGTCTTGATTGCTCTTGTTCATGATTCCTCTTCCCACTCTTCAAATGAACTCCAGGAGTTCAGCCCAGTGCTTGGCTGTGGGTCACTGCATCTGCTTCCATTACTGGATGTAGGTTCTATGAAGACAATAAGAGCAGTCACTAATTTGATTAAAGTGGAAAGCCTGTTCCAACACCCTCTCCGCTATTGCTAGGAGTTTTAGCACACAATAAAACCCCTGATATATTATTATTTTTAACTTTTATTTTATGTGTCTATGTGTACGTTTTAGTGTGCAAGCCATGTATACATAGTGTTAAAGAAGAGGGCTTTGGAGCTGTTGGAACTAGAGTTACAGGTGATTGTGAGCCCTATGATGTGAATACTGGGATCTGAACTCAGCCGGTGCTCTGAACTACGGAGCTATCTCTCTCATCTCTGCTGTTCTAATTCAGGTTACCATTCTTCTTTCATTTGAAGTGTTTGCGATGTCATTCAGGTCCCAGGCTCTGCCCCTAGAGCTCCACTGAGATGGAATAGTAGTTATATCTAAGCTGCACCCGTGATTGTGTTAGCAATAAAGTCACTAGACCAGCTGTTGCTATAATCAAGGGGACCCACAGTTCACATCCTTCATAAAATGAGTATTTTTCTCCCTACTGAGTGAAAAATTTCTATTAGTATATCACTGTTAAGAATTGAAACTTAGAAAAATAAATCTCCAAAGTATCGTTGTTTACTGTGTGTAGAATCTTGAACTGAAGAAACTTAGAAAGTTTTAGAAATATCTTCAAAAGGAATGAAATTTTGTCCTCTCCCTCAAATGCAGCTTGACACTTGCTCTCCCAGTAGTTGCCTTCCTGAGACTTGTATAGAAGGAATATGATTACAGTTGATCTCTCCATGAAGTTTCATTCACCAGGGAAGCTTAAACTGGCCCTGTATTTGGGTACCAAAAAATATTCAGCCTCCCATTTCATGGTCTTAAAGGGATTTTAGAATTATTAAGGTCTGAGCAGACTTCTGTAGTTTGCATGGCCTGGGAAACAAAACATGTTGTTTAAAATGCTGTGCTATGTGAAGAATTTCCATTTAAGTAATTCACACTTGTTTTCATTGTCAGAGTCATGACTCCTTCCTCGACAAGTACCTCTTCCCAGAGTTTCAGTCTTGGCAGATCACTCAATACCTACTCCCCAACTATAAACAACACAAACTATTTATGAAACAAAAGGGGGCATGTTAGTGCATTGCTAATCTCAATAATACAAAAGCCAATCTACAGGAAGAAAAACAAAAAGAAATGTATTCAGAATTTGAAGCTTGGCTTAGGTTGGGTCCATAAAAGTGAGAATTTGATTAGAATTTAATTGTGATAGGATTGATAAAAGCAATGAGATAAGAATTTTCCTAAAGTGTGCGTCTTTTGTGGAAGTTTCCCTGCGAACAACTGTTTGCCTGGATAAGCATCTGCTAGACAAAATAATGCTATGCAAATGAAGACACTGAAATAGTGAAGTAATGTTAACTTGGTTTCCAGTTTAGCCTCAGGGCAATAGATTCAGTCTTCAATGTCCATCTTATGCATATATTTACATCATTTTGTTCTCAATTTGCTTCTAGTTTCATGAACTACCTAGTCCATTATATAGCACTGTGACCCTACGATTCCATTTAGATTTTGCCTATGACTCTTGCTTACCAATAACAAGTTTGGTTTTGATAGAGACAATGAAAGATTATTCAAGGTTAAAAATGAAGTATTTTATGCTAAGTTAAATGACAATTACCTAGCTACAATAAGGCCTTTATGTCTGAATAGAACCAAAATGAATGAAAATATGTGCCTTGGGTTTTACTATTCAATTAGTGTAAGCTCAAGCATGAATGACTGACTGCCTTCTGGTCAGATTCCCCAACTACAACAGGGACATTTTAGAACATGATTGTTCTGGTCTTTAGTACAGTGTGTTGGTGATTGCTTTCCAATGGAGATACTGAAACATTATGTCTACCTATAATGGTTAAGTCACAGCTGCAGTGAAATCCCACTAAGGGAAACTTTCCTTTTGATCAAAGGAATGAAATCCTTGGCCTGAGCGGAGACCCAGTCTTCAAGTTTTGCCAAGTTAATGATGTGATTGAGAGACTTCCTCTTAGGAAAACAGAACTACCTTTAGGTAGATGGGCTCACCCTAAGTCATGCTAAAAAGACAGGACTCTTAATTTGTCCTTGAAAGAGATAGTGTCCTTTTACTTCCTAGAAGCCCTGACCTCTGTGCAGTTCCTTCTGGGTTCTCTGAGGCTGTAATGGATCTACCTGTGTAACTTTTCCATTTTATTCTTTTCTGTCACTGTCTTTTGGCTGCTGCCCAAAGTCTAAGTGTGCTTTTTCTGATACTTTGGGGTTCCATATTTTTTCTAAGAAGCACTCCTCCCAACCATAGGCATTTTTGTCTGAAGTATGGCTGAACTCCATGCAAGTTTAATATTAATAGGGTGAATTTTTTTCTTTCACTTCTCCATTCTCCTCCAGAAACTGCTGAAATTTACAGTTTGCCTGCCGTAGGGTTGTTCTTTAAACTTGGACAAAATGACCCTAGAATCTTCATTTGACTCCATTTTTAAATTGTTTTACTAATAAGACTAAAAACCCCAAGAAGGGACTGCAATTTCCTCATTCTCATATAGCCACACCTCTGGGACACCCCCAAATTCCTGGCAAGAGGAGTTGTTCTCAGGAACAGACAAGCAGTGCTCAATTTAATTGTCATAGATTATGTCTTAATGGACTTTGAGAGAAATAGCCATGTGAACCTCAAGGTTTTTTGGTTAATTTTCTGAAAGTCTCTATAAACATCTGACATAGCTCATTAACACCTTAACCACAAAAGAAGAATCCTTCACACGCAATTCCAGAAAATAAATATTGCATGTGAGGTTTCTATTTTTCCCAGTCTAAGAATAAGGATGGCTAAAAAGTAAAGTTTAATGTGATGTGGAAATGATCAGTGGAACAGTTGTGGCAGTAAAGATATGAGGGCAACCTTATACATGCATATTGCCTTTGATGCACTCTACCCTATCCTACTTTCAATTTCTCTCTGCTTCAGACTGTCTGACACCATCTTACAAATACATATTGTAAATCTGCTACCAAAAGACAGACACACCATGCAAAGTTCTATCTCCTTTTAGACCGCCAAATATGTACTAAGCAATTTTTTTTACAGATCACCTGTCTTAGTCCTGATTTTAATGAGATCAATTTTCACTTTTCTTCTTTTAAGATAATGTTAGCTATGGGTTTGTCATAGATAGATTTTATTATATTGAGATAATGTCACCCCAGTTCTATTCTCTTTAGGATTTTTATGATGAAGTCATCTTGAATTTTGTCAAACTCTTTTTCCACATCTATTGAGCTGATCATGTGATTTCCATTTTTAAATTTATTTCTTTGATTTTTTTTTACATTCATCAACTCACGTATGTTGAATCATCCGTGTCATCACTGGGACAGAGACAGCCTGCTTATAGGGTATGATCTATTTTGATATGTCTATATTCATTGAAATTTTTTGAGTCTATGTTCATCAGGCATATTTACCTTCTCTCTCTCTCTCTCTCTCTCTCTCTCTCTCTCTCTCTCTCTCTGTCTGTCTTTCTGTTCATTCATAGGAAAATACAGTACATTGAGTCACTTCTGTGAGTCCTAATATCTAAAGCCATGCTAGCACATTGCTGAATTCTAGCAGCAGCTTATTCAAAGACTCCCAGATCTTTGCCTGGTAATGCTACTCTGAGCTGTGAGTAATAAACAGATTACTTGACAGTCTTCTTGAAGCACAGTATAAAAATTTGTGGCCATAAATACTATTTTTTAATCACTCTAAAATGGCAATTTTTGTTCTGACAAGGCAAAAAAATCTTGCTATTTCTAACATTTAGCTATCCTGTCAGAAGAAAACATATTTATTACTCAAGAATCTTATATTTTCTTTGGAAATCATAAAGTCAGAAATAGGAAATGACTGGCTGAAGTCACTGGTTAAAATACATGATTGATTACACAAGAGTTGATTTCTTAACATGTAATGTTTTCTTCTATATCACTGCTTTTCTCAAGTGAAAATATCCTCACATGAATAAGCATTTATGACTTCGTTTATACTGGAAGTCATGTGATGATTTGTCCCAGTCAAAAGGTGGGAATGCTAACAAGAGCAAACAATCACTATTAACACCATTGGCTCCTTCAAAGTATGCGTGTTGGATGAAGATGAAATTTGAGAGATAAATTTCCCAAATGGTTTTCCTGTTTCTAACATAATTTAAGATTCAACAAAATAAGCGTCACTTAGTTCTCCATCATTGTAAAAGAAGATGTGTGTTACAACTCCTTGGATATGTATTTTAATATTTTTCTGATGCTCCCATTGTCTGTTCAATGGATGAGGTTGAATTTTAATAATTTCTCTTGTTGATGCTAGAGAACATTAAATCATTCCATTGTCAAACAGTGATCACATATAAGAAAATTGAGAAATGACACATTAGATTTGTCTGAAAACCAGCAAGTAATAAAGGCATTTCAGAAAATAAAGTTTTTATCATCTTGGTTACCTCATTCTCCAGTCCTTGTTGTACAAAACTGGGTTGGTTAATAGGCAGCTGCTAAGTGATGAGGATCTAAGAGGCCAGTGATGTTGACCATGATCCTTCAGTTTCCCTTGTGCTCAGGCTTCAGGTTTTCATCCTCTTATTTACTTCTCAAATAGTAAATCCTTTTTCCTCAGATTTAATGACAAATTGTGACAAGGTATGTATATTAATCTCTGTCTATAATCATTCATCATTCTTTTATATGACAGTTAAGAAAAATAAAATTATAAGCTTAGTTTAAAAAATTCTGAGTTAAATCATGAATAGAATTAGAAGTGTGTGTGTGTGTGTGTGTGTGTGTGTGGTGTGCGTACTACAAATAGAAAGAGAGATAAACACAAACAAAGAAAGATAGGTAGAATTGGAGTAAGGGAGTGGGTAGTAGGTGAGATAAAGCAACTTAAAAATGCTAGAAACATCTGAATAATTTTAATACTGCTTTGTGTGTTTATTAGATCTGAATTTCTTTAGCACTAAAGTAATACCAAGGAATTACTGAGTCATTGTATACTTTCCTCTTTGTAGTGATGACTCAAATGAATGGATGGATGGATGAACAGTTGTTTGCTCCTTCTAAATAATAGCAAACCATTACTTCATTCACTTAATCTATATATAGCATTCTGCCACTAACACTAAGGACCCCAAAATAATGGGCTTCAACTCGTGGAGTTTTATTTCTAACTAAAACCTATAAAACATATTTGATAATAAAAAATGTATTTATAGATGGGGACTCACCAGCACTATAACTAACCTGTTTGAGAAAACTACATTTCTCCATTCCTCTCTTCTTTTAACATTAACACATTTCATGAACCCAAATTCTGCTGTTTGTGAGACAAGATTTCACTTAATGATCCAGGGAGACCAGGGGACCAGCTGTTCCAGCAGGACGAGGTACAACAGGCCCTGCATCCGGGCCTGTGTTCCAGTGCCTGGGGATTGCCTGGGAACTGCACAGAGCTTCCAATCCCAGTGGAGCCAAACACCCCAGACTTCAGGTCTTCTCTCCCACCAATGAGACCAGGAAACCAGTGGATCCTGGGAGACCAGGGGACCAGCTGTAACAGCAGGACCAGGTACAACAGTGTTCCAGTGCCTGGGGATCGCCTGGGAACTGCACAGAGCTTCCAATCCCAGCAGGAGCCAGGTGCCCAAGATTCCAGGTCTTCTCTCCCACCAGCAAAAATGGGAAACCAGCAGACCCAGCAAAGGGACCAGGGGACCAGGTGGGAGGCTAAGCACCCCAGATTCCTGGTCTTCTTCTCCAACCATGGGAGCAGAACGAGGACGAGGAATAGAAGAACTATGAGATTATTGGACTAGCGAGCACCCACCAAAAGGGAACTCTGGTCCCCTAAAAACCATGGGAAAGAGACAATACACATACACACTCAGAAACAGAAAAATCAAATATGACACCTCCAGATTCTAGAGACTCTACACCAGCAAGACTCCAACATTCCAATGCAAATGAAGCAGAAGAAAATGACCTTAAAAACACTTTCAGGAAAATGATAGAGGCCCTAAAAGAGGATATAGGAAAATCCCTCAAAGAAATGAATGAAAAAACAAACCAAGAAATGCAAGAAATGGAAGAAAAAACAAACCAAAAAAATACAAGAACTGGAAGAAAAAGCAAACCAAAAAATGCAAGAAATGGAAGAAAAAACAAAGCAAAAAATGCAAGAAATGGAAGAAAAAGCAAACCAAACATGCAAGAAGTGGAAGAAAGAACAAAGCAAAAAATTCATAAAATGCAACAAATGAACGAAAAGATAAACCGAAAATTGCAAGAAACAATGCAAACAGTGAAAGGGTTGAAAACTGAAATAGAGACAATAAAAAAAAAACACAATCTGAAGAAAGGCTGGAAATAGAAAACCAGGGCAAACGTCAGGTACTACCGATACAACCATTACCAACAGAATACAAGAGATGAAAGAGAAAATCTCAGGTTTTGAAGATACACTAGGAGAAATGGATTCATCAACCAAAGAAAACCTTAAGTCCAACAAATCCTTAACACAAAACATCCAGGAAATATGGGACACCATGAAAAGACCAAACCTAAGAGAAATAGGTATAGAAGAAGGAGAAGAAAACCACCTCAAAGGGGCAGAAAACATATTCAACAAAATCATAGAAGAAAACTTTCCCAAACTTTAGAAAGACATGCCAGTGAAGGTACAAGAAGCTTACAGAACACCAAATAGAGTGGATCACAAAAAAGTCCCCTCGCCACATAATAATCAAGACCCCAAATATACAGAATAAAGAAAGAATATTAAGAGCAGCTAAGGAAAAAGGCCAAGTAACATATAAAGGCAAACCTATCAGAATTACACCTGAAACCTCCATGGAAACTCTGGAAACTCTGAAAGCCAGAAGGTCCTGGAGAGATACTCTACCAACAATAAGAGACCATGGATGCCAGCCCAGACTACTATACCCGGCAAAGCTCTCAATCACTATAGATGGAGAAAACAAGATATTCCACGACAAAACTAGATTTAAGCAATACGTATCCACTAACCCAGTCCTACAGAAATTTTCGAAGGAAAACTCCAACCCAAGGAAGTTAAATACAATTAGAAAAACATAGGCATTAGAGAATCCCTCTCTACCAACAGCCAAAAGAACAAACCGGTGAAATTCCACACATAATTCTACCACCAACAATCATTCCAAATCAAAGAAGAATGAGCAATCAATGGTCATTAATATCCCTCAATATTAATGGCTTTAACTCACCCATAAAAAGAGACAGGCTAGCAGAATGGATTCGAAGACAGAACCCATCCTTCTGCTGCATACGAGAAACACACCTCACCCTCAAAGACAGACATTACCTGAGAGATAAATGGACCCAAGAAACAATCAGGGGTACGAATCCTAATATCTAACAAATTAGAATTTAAAATAAAATCAATCAAAAGTGATGAAGGAGGTCATTACATACTCATCACCGGCAAAATCCACCAAGATGAAGAGTCTATCCTGAACACCTATGCCCCAAATACAAGGCATCCACATTTGTAAAAGAAACATTACTAAAACTTAAATCACATATAAAGCCCCACACACTTATAGTGGGAGATTTCAACAGACCATTCTCATCACTAGACAGGAATACCAGACAGAAACTCAAAAAAGAAGCTAAGGGTCTAATAGAAGTATTGACACAACTGGGATTAACAGACATCTATAGAACATTTCATCCACATAAAAACGAATATACCTTCTTCTCACCACCACATGGAACCTTCTCAAAAATCGACCACATACTTGGCAACTATCAAACCTCAGCAGCTACAAAAAATTAGAATAACTCCTTGCATCTTATCAGACCACCATGCGTTAAAATCAGAATTCAACAACAACACAAATTGCAGAAAACCTACAAACTCATGGAAATTGAATAATGCACAACTGCAACCTCCCTCGGTCAAAGAAAAAATAAAAAAAAGAAATTAAATACTTCCTAGAATTCAATGAGAATGAAGACAAAACATACCCAAACCTATGGGACAACCTGAAAGCAGTGTTACGGGGAAGTTCATAGCACTAAGTGCCCACATGAAGAAACTAGAGAATAGTTATACTACAGAATTAACAGCACAGCTGAAAGCTCTAGAACACAAAGAAGCAAACTCCCCAGGAGGAATAGACACCAGGAAATAATCAAATTGAGTGCTGAAATCAATAAAGTAGAAACTAGGAAAACAATACAAAGAATCAATGCAAGGAAGAGTTGGTTCTTTGAGAAAATCAACAAGATAGACAAATCTTTGTCCAAAATTACCACACAGCAGAGTGTGAAGATGCAAATTACAAAATCAGAAATGAAAACGGGGACATAATAACAGACTCTGAGGAAATTCAGAGAATCATCAGGTCATACTTTGAAAACCTGTACACCACAAAATTCCAAAATTTAAAGGTAATGGACGACTTCCTGAATAGCTATCACTTGCCAAAATTAAATTAAGACCAGATAAGCAATTTAAATAGACCTATAACCCCTGTGGAAATAGAAGCAGTCAACAAAAGTCTCCCAACCAAAAAGAGCCCAGGTCCAGATGGCCTCAGTGCAGAATTCTACCAGAAATTCAAATAACAGCTTATATCAATTCTTCTCAAAGTATCCCACGCAATAGAAGCAGAAGGGTCTTTGCCAAACTCTTTGTACGAGGCTTCAATAACCTTGATCACCAAACCACACAAAGACACAACTAAGAAAGAGAACTTCAGACCAATATGCCTCATGAACATTGATGCAAAAATACTCAATAAAATACTGGCAAATCAGATACAAGAACACATCAAAACAATCATTCACCATGATCAAGTAGGTTTCATCCCAGGGATGCAGGGATGGTTCAACATTAGAAAATCCATCAATGTAATCCACCATATAAACAAGCTGAAAAACAAAAATCACATGATCATCTCACTAGATGCTGAAAAAGCCTTTGACAAAATCCAACACCCCTTCATGATAAAGGTCTTGGAGAGATCTGGGATAACAGGAAAATACTTAAACATAATAAAAGCTATATACAGTAACCCAACAGCCAACATCAAACTAAATGGACAGAAACTCAACGCAATTCCTCTAAAATCAGGAACAAAACAAGGCTGTTCACTCTCACCATACCTTTTCTACATTGTACTTGAAGTTCTAGCCAGAGCCATATGACAACAAAAGGGGATCAAGGGGATTCAAATTGGGAAGGAAGATGTCAAACTTTCACAATTTGCAGATGATATGATAGTTTACATAAATAACTCAAAGAACTCTACCAGGGAACTCTTACAGCTGATTAACACCTTCAGCAAAGTGGCAGGCTACAAGATTAACTCACGAAAATCAGTAGCACTAACATATATAGATGATAAAAGGGCTGAAAAAGAAATCAGAGAAACATCACCCTTTACAATTGCCACAAACAACATAAAATACCTTGGAGTAATGCTAACCAAACAAGTGAAAGACCTGTATCGCAAGAAATTTGAATCTTTAAAGAAAGAAATTTAAGAACCCTCAGAAAATGGAAAGATCTCCCATGTTCTTGGATAGGTAGGATCAATGTAGTAAAAATGGCAATCCTGCCAAAAGCAATCTACAGATTCAATGCAATCCCAATTAAAATTCCAGCACAATTCTTCACAGACCTCGAAAGAACAATAATCAATTTTGTATGGAAAAACAAAAGACCCAGGATAGCCAAAACAACCGTGTTCAACAAGGGAACGTCTGGAGGCATCACCATCCCTGACTTCAAGCTCTATTATAGAGCCATAATCCTGAAAACAGCTTGGTATTGGCACAAAAATAGACAGGTAGACCAATGCAATCAAATTCAAAACCCTGACATTAACCCACACACGTATGAACATCTGATCTTTGACAAAGAAGCTAAAAATATACAATGGAAAAAAGAAAGCATCTTCAACAAATTGTGCTGGCATAACTGGAGGCTGGCATGTAGAAGAATGCTGATTGATCCATGTTTATCACCATGCACAAAATTTAAGTCCAAATGGATTGAAGACCTCAAATCCAGCCACACTGAACTTCTTAGAAGACAAAGTGGGTGATACCCTTAAACGAGTTGGTACAGGAGACACCATCCTGAACATAACAACAGTAGCACAGATAGTGAGATCAACAATTAATAAATGGGACCTCCTGAAACTGAGAAGCTTCTGTAAGGCAAAGGACACAGTCAGCAAGACAAAAAGGCAGCCCACAGAATGGGAAAAATATTCACTAACTCCCCATCTGACATAGGGTTGATCTCCAAAATTTACAAAGAACTCAAGAAGCAACTCTCCAAAACACCAAAGGATCCCATTAAAAAGTGGGCTGCCGAACTAAATAGAGAATTTTCAATAGAGGAGTCTAAAATGGCTGAGAGACACTTGAGAAAGTGCTCAACATCCTCAGCCATCTGGGAAATGCAAATCAAAACAACTCTGAGATACCATCTCACTCCTGTCAGAATGGCTAAAATCAAAAACACCAATGACAATTTATGCTGGAGAGGATGTGGTGAAAGGGGGACACTCCTCCATTGCTGGTGGGAGTGCCAACTGGTTCAGCCACTTTGGAAATCAGTATGGAGATTCCTCAGAAAAATGGGAATAAACCTACCACAAGACCCAGCAACTCCACTCTTAAGCATATATACAAAAGATTCCCGTTCATGCAACAAGGATGTCTGTTCCACTGTGTTCATAGCAGCATTATTTGTAATAGCCAGAACTTGGAAGCAACCTAGATGTCCCTCAACCAAAGAGTGGATAGATAAAATGTGGTACATTTACACAATGGAGTATTATTCAGCAGAAAAAAAACAATGGAATCCTGAAATTTGCAGGCAAATGGATTACACTAGAAGAAACCATCCTGAATGAGGTAACACAGTTACAAAAAGAGAATCATGGCATGTACTCTCTCATATATGGAATTTAGACATAGATCTGGGGAGTGCCAGCCTACAATCCCATGGCCAGAGAGTCTGGGAAACAGAACCTTCATTAGTGGCTGTTGGAAGAATAGGCAGACTCCCATGGCTAAGTACTGAGCTGAACTCAAGAAAGCCAATAATAGAGAGGGAGGACTGATGACCAAAGGGATTAAGACTGGGCTGGTTTAACCCCCAGAAACAGCTGACCTGACAAGGGTTACCTCTTGAATCCCGGACTGATGACTGGGAATCCAGCATGGGACTGATCAAGACCCCCTGAATGTGGGTGTCAGTGAGGAGGCCTAGGTAATCTATTGAGCCTTGGGCAGTAGATCAGTATTTATCCCGAGTATACACATGGACTTTGGACTCCCATCCAACAATGCGTGATGCACTCTCACCCTGAACTCTTGGGGGAGGATCTAGGCCCTTCCCTGGATGAAATGACAGACTATGGACACCCCCAAGGAGGGCCTCACCCTCCCTGGGGAAATGAGGGGATATTGGAGGGGGTTGGGGAGGGCACGGGAAGAGGGGAGGGAAACGGAGAGGGACCTAGAACTGACTTGTGAAGCAACCTTGTTTCTACTTTAAATTTAAATTTAAAAATAAATAAAAAAAGAAATTAAAAGATCTCACTTAACTTTTCTAAAAAGGGACACATCAATCCCTGTTAACTGATCCCTAAGATTCACAGTCAACAGAAAGTAGAATAATTTGTAGAATATCAAGGGAAAACCCCTTGTGCCAAAACCTCTCTTGGCCCCTCAACACTAATCCCTGAAATTCTGTTACTTTTCCTTTGAAGGGATTGTATTTAATACAAGTTTCACTAAAACAGTAAAGCGCATGCACTATTAAATTGTTCACATATTTCCTGTTACCCACAGGCTAATGAATATGAAAATCATTTACAAAATGACCCCAGGTATGTGCATAAGGTCACTTTTAGGATCAAAGAGAGCATATTGAGGAAACCTCAGTCCACCGACAGCCCAGGATTGTCATGAAATCATCAGGGAACAGAGTCAGAGGAGATGCCAAGCTGAAACATATCTCAAAGTGACACTGAAGAGGCACATTCTGATACAAGGGAGGGACATTAAACTCCAGAAGTCAAACTAATAGATTTGCTTATTTACAGTGTGCTGTGAAATTCTGCAAGGAAGCCCAACTTGACTCATTGGGGACAGTTATGGTGACTACAACTCAAGATGTCTGCAGTCATTTGAAGGGGAATCCATACAGAAGCCTGATGAATCTTTGCCATTTAGTACACAGTTCTGAGGCATGATAATAGAAATTAATGAAGAAGGTTCTGGAGATTAAAGGGCCAAGGTGGCATCAACAGAAAAACTAGAAACCCTCATTGTACCTGATCTTCATTCAGCCAAGGGAGTGTAGCCTGTAAAGCTTGATTTATACAAGCCTGAGTGAGGCAGGCACAGGGATAATGACCCAGAAAGGAGACAGTGGATCTGGCTTCATTCCTTTCTTTTCCTCTCCTGATCTCTGAACCAGTCAGCAGGGAACCATGGCACCTGCTCCCCTGCACCTCTTCCTCAAATAAGACTTTCCCCAGTAAAACGCCTCCTTTATTGTATCCTTTCATGTGTCTTCGTATAATTTGTTGTAAAGAGACACATGCTGTAAAACATCTGCCCTTGAGACTCACATTCCCACCAGCTTTGGGAGCAAAGCCTGTGTTTCCTGTTGCTGTGCTATGCACCACATTTGCTCACTTTAATAGAACCCTAACTGGGAAGTCAACATAATCTCGAGGAATCAGTCTACCCTCGTTAAGGGTTATCTATATTGCCATCTCATTTTAATATTTAACTTATATTTTACCCAGAAAGAGTTGCTTTTGGTAACATACCCTCCTTTAGACAACATTCTTTTAGGTGAATAACAAAATTGGGATGGAGGACATCTTCCACTCAAATACTTATTTTTTTCATTGATTCAAATATTTATTAAATAGCAATTTATTTGAATTTAACTGGTAATTTTCTTAATCTTAGGAACAAAGACAGTCTTACTCTCTGTGCCTGGAAGCTGGCACAGTCCAATAGTATCTGTCACCACCTAGCCTACCTTTGCATGCTTCAGTGCTTTCAAATGCTGACATATCCTTGGCAAGTTCTTGTCTTTCTAGCATATAATATTCCTGATTGTGTAAATGTTTCTCATATAGTGTAGACTTCAATTTTTCTAACATCTTGGTCAAGTTCAGTGACATTTTTGCATTGTAAAGCATAGTGCAAATTACCACATAAGCCTCCATTGCGGTGAACACTTTACCCTTTACCCGGCCACTTTACACTCACTCAAATATAAATTGAACTTTTAATGCCTTTTTCTTAGCCACACGGAAATACAGATTAAATATGAGCTTACTATGCATTAATCTGTCTGGGTTTCTTTGCCTGTGTCTTACCTTAGCTTCCATTGGTTGTTAAAATTCATTTGCTGCCCTCAAATTTGTCCCCTTTGAAGTTCATGATGTTAGATTTAGCTCATTGCACAGACTATATTTTTATTTTGTGATCTAACATAACTACCCTTCTTTTCAACATCAGGACAGTCCTTGATTTTATGAGCATATGTCTTCTTTACTGCCAGACAGTTATGATAAACACACTGCTGTTTGAGATGTGAAGGACTATCAGGAAGGTCAGCGGCAATCCAGCCATAAATACTCTTTAACCATAATTACTCAGTTATCTACAACATCTCCTTTAAAATAAGACTCGTTAATGGCACACCAAAAGTCTCTGAGACTGCTGTGAGATGCAAATATAAATCTGATAATATGGTCACGGTGAGAAATTAAATGAATTTGATGTGCATTCATCATAGACACTGACTTGAATAGTTACTGTTACTTCCTATACTCAATAATCCATTTGAGCTCACAAATGTAATTCGCCACATTAACTCAATATAATCTCTCAAATTTTGTAGCATCACAGAGTCTTTGCACCCTCTTAGGACAACTTGGATTGGTATAGAAATCTAATTTTGAATTGGCTCAGCAAACTACGTAGAAATGTGTGTTGTGATCAAAGTGAGTGTAGCATATTTTAGGGAAAATATGGAGAAAAGTGCCCAAGAATCCCACTTGAAGGATTACAAAAGATGAGTGTCAAGACTTTCTGCTGTCTGTCTTTCATCCTTTCTACAAGGAAACCGACTTGTTTTTTAGGTTCCCTGGAAAAGATTGTTCCAATGGGTTGATGGAAACGTAGTGATCTAAGCACAGAAAGATCAGAATTGACACTTTCGAGACTTCAATTTTTCATTAGCTTCTGTTCATTAGGCACATACTTGCTGATATAATATTGTAAATATAAAATGACTAGAATATAAAATTAAATGGGAAAATGACAGAGTACGCTGGCCAGCTGCTTCTCACCGTCTCCCATGCTGGAGGAATTTGGTGTTTTTAAATATTTGTGTTTTATCAGAAAAATACACTTATTTTTTTGTCTTTAACTTCCTGAATTCTGTAATTCAGTGATACAATACTACTTGGCCCTCATGTTTTAAGTAGAGAGATACTCCCTTTAAGTCAGTTTGACATATTTTCGACATCTTTTTTACAAAAGAACAAAACAGTAAATGAAGAAATACTGTATATAAAGAATTACACAAGATATTTTCTGGGGTAAAAATATGCATCACTTTATTCCAATTCATAATTGATGGAGAGTCTACACAGACACTTACATTACTATAGAACAAGGTAAAAATAATTTAATGATAAAATGGTACTTGTGATAAAAATCAATTGGCCAGTTTAAATACAGGAAAATATGGGGTGGAGAGAGAGTTTAGTGGTTCAGAGCTCTGGTTGCTCATGCGGAAGTTCCAGGTTTCTTTCCCAGCACCCACACTGTGTGACTTGGACTGTTTTTAACTCCAGTCCCAGGGACTCTGATGCCCTCTTCTTGCTTCCATGGGGACCTGCACTCAATCAGTACATACACACATATTCAGGCTCACCTATATACACATAAAACAAATGAATCTTTAAACTAGAGAGAAATTACACCTGCTAAGTAGAGCACATTTTAGGTAAACCACAGTTTGAAAGAAATATGAAGCATTGGGTTCCAAAGAAATGGAGAAAGACTCCTGACAGTGAACATGTGACAAGGAATTAGGAAGCTTGGAGTTAAGTCTTTATGCTATGTAGACTTTTAGTATCAGAGTTTTTATTACCTAGAAATAACACCAAGGTCACAATAATAAAGGGAATATTATTGGTCTACCTGTATATTTTTGTGGCAATACCAAGCTGTTTTCAAGAGTATAGCTCAATAATAGAGCTTGAAATCAAGGATAGTGATGCCTCCAGAATTTCCTGTATTGCACAGGGTGGTTTTGGCTATCTTGGATCTTTTGTTTTTCCATATAAAGTTGATTATTGTTCTTTCAAGATCTGTGAAAAATAGTGCTGGGATTTTAATGGGGATAGCTTTTGGCAAGATTGCCATTTTTACTATGTTGATCCTACCTATCCAAGAGCATGGGAGATTCTTTAATTTCTTTCATTAATGACTTAAAGTTCTTGTGACGCAGGTCTTTCACTTGTTTTGTTAGCATTACCCCAAGGTATTTTATGTTGTTTGTGGTTGTTGTAAAGGGTAATGCTTAAATTGTTAGTTGAGGTCATCCTTGTAGATCTCTGGACATTTCCCTAATGCCAGATTTCTCTTTACGCCTATAATGGCTCCCTCCATTGTGGTATCTCTTTTCTTGATCTCCTGTATTCTCCCCCCCACTCAATCTTCCTGCTTCCTCATGTCCCCCTCTCCCCCTCCTCTTCTCCTTCTCCTAACACCCTCTCCCTCCCCACCCCATGCACCCAATTTGCTCAGGAGATCTTGTATCTTTCCCATTCTCCAGGGGAAACTGTATGTCTCTCTTAGGGTACTCCTTGTTTCCTACCTTTTCTGGTGGTGTGAACTGTAGGCTGGTCGTCCTTTGCTCTATATCTATTATCAATATATGAGTGAGTATATACCATGTTTGTATTTCTGTGACTGTGTTCCCTGAAGCAGGATGGTTTCTTCTAGTTCTGTCCATTTGCCTGCAAATTTCAAGATTCCATTGTTTTGGTTTTTTCTGGCTGAGTAGTACTCCATTGTGTAAGTGTACATTTTCATTATCCATTCTTCAGTTGCGGGCATCTAGGTTGCTTCCATGTTCTGGCTATTTCAAATAATGCTGCTATGAACATAGTGAAACACATGTCCTTGTAGGATGAATATGGATCTTTTGGGTATATGCCTAAGAGTGGAATTGATGGATGTTGTGGTAACCTGATTCCCATTTTCCTAAGGAAACACCATACTGATTTCCAAAGTGATTGTGCTGCACTCCCACAAGCAGTGGAGGAGTATTCCCCTTTCTCCACATCCTCTCCAGTATACACTGTCATTGGTGTTTTGATTTTATCCATTTTATAGGAGTAAGATGGTATCTCAGAGCTGTTTTGATTTGCATTTCCCTGATGGCTAAGGATGTTGAACACTTTGTTCAATGTCCATCAGTCATTTTAGATTCATCTATTGAGAATTCTCTATGTAGTTCTGTACCCCACTTTTAAACTGGATTATTTGGTATTTTGGGGATTAGTTTATGGAGTTCTTTGTATATTTTGAAAATCAATCCTCGGTCAGATCTGGGGTTGGTGAATATCTTTAACCATTCTGTGGGCTCTCGTTTTGTCTCATTTACTGTGTCCTTTGCCTTAAAGATGCTTATCAATTTCAGGAGATCTCATTTAAAATTGTCAATCTCAATGTCTATGTTACTGGTGTTATGATCAGAAAGCAGTCTCCTGTACCAATTCGTTCAAGGGTACCTCCCACTTTCTCTTATAAGAAGTTCAGTGTGGCTAGATTTATGGTGAGGTCTTTGAGCCATTTAGACTTAAGTTTTGGGCATGGCAATAGATATGGATCTATTTGCAGTCTTGTACACACAAGCATCCAGTAATGCCAGCACAATTTGCTGAAGATGCTTTCTTTTTTATATTGTATAATTTTAGCTTCTTTGTTAAAAATAAGTTGTTCTTATCAGGGGTTTCAATTCAATTCCATTGGTCTACCTGTTCTTATCAGGGTTTTCAGTTCAATTCCATTGGTCTACCTGTCTATTTTTGTGACAATACTAAGCTGTTTTCAGGACTATACATCTATAATAGAGCTTAAAGTCAGGGATGGTGATGCCTCCAGAAGTTCCTGTATTGTACAGGGTTGTTTTGGCTACACTGGGTCTTTTGTTTTGTTGAGTATTGTTCTTTCAATGTCTGTGAAGAATTGTGCTGGGATTTTGATGGGGATTGCATTGAATCAGTAGATTGCTTTTGGTAAGATTACCACTTTTACTATGTTGATCCTACTTATCCAAGAGCATGGGAGATCATTTTATTTTCTGGTATCTTCTTTAATTTCTTTCTTTAAAGACTCAAAGTTCTTGTTATATAGGTTTTTTCTCTTGTTTGCTTAGCATGACCCCAAGATAATTCATGTTGTTTGTGGTAAAGGGTGGTGTTTCTCTGATTTCTTTCTCAGTCCTTTTATTGCCTGTGTGTAGTAGGACTACTGATTTCTTTTTGAGTTAATGTTGTATCCTGCCATTTTGCTGAAGGTGTTTATCAGCTGTAGGAGTTCTCTGGTAGAATTTTTGTGGTCACTTATGTAAACTATCATATCATCTGCAAATAGTGAAAGCTTGAATTCTTCCTTTCTAGTTTGTATCATGTTAATCTCTTTTTTTGTCTTATTGCTCTAGCTAGAACTTCAAGTACAATATTGAGGATATATGCAGAGAGTAGACAACTTTGTCTTGTTCCTGATTTTAGAGGAATTGCTTTGAGTTTCTCTCCATTTACTTAGATGTTGGCTGTTGGTTTGCTATATATTGCTTTTATTATGTTACGGTATGTTCCTGAAACCCTGATTTCTCTAAGACCTTTATCAGGAAAGGGTGTGGGATTTTTGTCAAAGGCTTTTTCAGCATCTAGTGAGACAATTATGTGTTTTTTTTCTTTTTCAGTTTGTTTATATGTGGATACCATTGATGGATTTTTGTATGTTGAACCATCCCTGCAACCCTAGGATGAAGACTATTTGATCATGATGGATGTTTTTTCTGATGTGTTCTTGGATTCAATTCACCAGTATTTTATTGAGTTTACTTTCATCAATGTTCATGAGGGATATTGGTCTGTAGTTCTATTTCTTAGTTATGTTTTTGTGTAGCTTGGGTACCAAGGTAATTGTAGTCTCGTAAAAAGAGTTTGGCAACTGAGTGGCAAGCTTTTGGAGCTAGATTCTCCTTAGGTACTGTCATAAACTGCTTCATGGCAGGGACACATTGTGATAAATGCATTTTGTCACCAAGCAAATATTGCAGAATATACTCATAAATGTATATTGTGTAGGTCATCATTTAATGCTGCATTTGATAGAAACCAGTGAACACATAGCATATGAAATTGCTACTGGAAAAACTGGTATACTATTTAACTGTAAACTTTAAAAAATGCATTCTAAAATAATAATTAAAAGTACCACAAATACATTTTAAAAAAGAGTTTGGCAATGGCCCTTCTGCTTCTATTGTGTGGAACACTTTGAGGAGAATTGGTATTAGCTGTTCTATGAATTTATGGTAGAATTCTGAACTGAAGCCATCTGGCCCTGGGCTTTTTTATTTGGGAGACTTTTGATGACTGCTTCTATTTAACAAGGAGCTATAGGTCTGTTTAAATTGCTTATCTGTTCTTCACTTAATTTTGTAAGTGATATATATCCAGAAAATTATCCATTTCCTTTAATTTTTGAATTTTGTGGAGTATAGGTTTTCAAAATATGACCTGATGATTCTCTGGGCTTCCTTAGTGTCTGTTGTTATGTCCCCCTTTTCATTCCTGATTTTGTTAATTTGCATGTTCTCTCTCTCTCTCTCTCTCTCTCTCTCTCTCTCTCTCTCTCTCTCTCTCTCTCTCTCTCTCTCTCTCTCTCTCTCTGCCTTTTGGTTAGCTTGGATAAAGATTTGTCTACCTTGCTGATTTTCTGGGAGACCCCACTCTTTGTTACATTGATTCTTTGTATTGTTTTCTTTGTTCCTATTTTATTGATTTTAGCCCTCAATTTGATTATTTCCTGCCATTTACGCCTCTGAGTTAGTCTGCTTCTTTTTGTTCTAGAGCTTTCAGGTGTTCTGTTAATTCTTTAGTATGACTATTCTTCATGTGGGCACTTAGTGCTATGAACTTTCTTCTTAGCACTGCTTTCAAAGTGTCCCATAAGTTTGGATATGTTGTGTCTTCATTCTTATTGAATTCTAGGGATTCTTTAGTTTCTTTTTTATTTCTTCCTTGACCTAGGAATGGTGCAATTGTGCATTGTTCAATTTCCATGAGTTTGTAGGGTTTCTGCAGTTTGTGTTGTTGTTGAATTCTAACTTTAAAGCATGGTAGTCCGATAAGATACAGGGGGTTATTTCAATTTTTTTTTTGTTTTTGTTGAGTTTTGCTATGTTGTTGAGTATGTGGTCGATTTTAGAGAAAGTTACATGTGGCACTGAGAAAAGCTATATCCTTTTGGTGCTTGGATGGACTGTTATATAGATGTCTGTTAAGTCCAATTGGGTCATAACTTCTGTTAGTTCATTTGTTTGTTTAAGTTTCTGTCTGGTGGTTCCGTCTATTGTGTTTATTGTATGCAGCAGAAGGAAGGATTCTGTCTTCCAATCCATTTTGTTAGCCTGTGCCTTTTTATAGGTGAATTAAAACCACTAATATTTAGGGATATTAATGACCATTGAGTGTTAATTCTTGTTTAATTTGGATTTGGTTGTAGTGGTGGTATTGTGTGTGGGTTTCCTCCCTTTTCTTATTTTAACTGTTGATAAAGTGGGATTATCTATTACCTACGATTTTGTAGGTTTAATTCACTTCCTTGGGTTGGTGTTTTCTTTCAAGATCTTTCTATAGGGCTGGATTAGTGAATATCTATTGTTTAAATCTGGTTTTCTCATGGAATGTCTTGTTTTCTCCGTCTATAGTGATTGAAAACTTTGTTGGGTACAGTAGTCTGTGCTGGAATTCATGGTTTCTTAGTGTTGGTAGAATATCTATCCAGGACATTCTGGCTTTCAGAGTTTCCATGAAGAAGTCAGGTGTAATTCTGATAGGTTTGCCTTTATATGTTATTTGGCCTTTTTCCTTTGATGCCCTTAATGTTCTTTCTCTATTCTGTAAGTTTAATGTCTTGATTACTATGTGGCAAGGGGACTTTTTTTGTGGTCCACTGTATTTAGTGTTCTGTAAGCTTCTTGTACCTTCATTGGCATGTCCTTCTTTACGTTGGGACAGTTTTCTTCTATGATTTTGCTGAATATGTTTTCTGTTCCTTTGAGTTGAGCTTCTTCTCCTTCTTCTATAGCTATTATTCCTAGGTTTGGTCTTTTCATGGTGTCCCATATTTCCTGGATATTTTGTGTTAGGGATTTGTTGAACTTAAGATTTTCTTTGGTTGGTGAATCTATTTCTCTTAGTCTATCTTCAACACCTGAGATTCTCTCTTCCATCTCTTGTATTCTGTTGGTTATGCTTGCATCTGTAGTTCCTGATAATTTACCCAGTATTTCTATTTTCAGCATTCTTTCAGACTGAATTTTTTATTGTCTTTCAGCTTTCAAGCCTTGCACTATTTGAATTGTTTCCTTCACTTGTTTGGTCTTATTTTTTCTTGGCTTTCCTTATTTTCTTCAAGATATTTATTTCTTGCAATTTTTGGTTTGTCTTTTCCTCCATTTCTTGATTTTTATCCTGTTTTTCTTCCATTTCTTTAAGGGATTTTGTCATTATCTCTTTGCAGGTCTCTATCATCTTCATAAAGTTATTTTGAGGGTCGTTTTCTTCTGCTTTATCTTCGTTGGGATGTTCAGGTCTTGCTGGTATGGAGTCCCTAGACTCTGGTGGCATCATATTGATCTTTCTGTTGTTGACTCTGTTCTTATACTGTCATTTTCCCATCGTATCTTCCAGTGGATGCTGGTGGGGTATCTCTCTTGACTGTTGGATGCCAGTTCACTGTTCTCTTAAGGTGGGTGAAGGCAAGACTAGCGTCTTGACTCTGGGAGACTCTTGATGGGTTGTTCTGCTGGGATGGGTTCTCTTGTGTGCAGTCCCCAGGCCTCAGGTGGCCTTGAGCTGGGCTCCAGAAGGCAGGCTGGAAATAGGCCCATGCCTACCTCCTCCCATGGGTGGATGGGTACTAGCATCTCCAGGCTAGCAGACTCAGGATGGGCTGGTTGGCTGGGATGGGTTTCCCTGTGTACAGTCCCAAGGTTTCAATGGCTCCCGGTTTCTGGTTTTTAAATGATAGGATAGGTTATAAAAAATTTGTGAAAATATAATCTGATTAGTTTTGACAAATACGTTCATAAATTATGACATGACTCTAGGAAATTAATCCAACCCTTAGCTCTAAGCTACTATTTTTTTTGTTACAATAATAGCCCTGTTTCTAAATTCTCAAGTAAATGGGATCAAGTGGACTATAGAACGGGTGACTGAGTTATTGTCAGTTTTCTGAATGGGCTTTAAATTGCCCAAGGCTGCTGCATATCCAGGATGGATAATAAGTTGCAGCAATTTGTTTTATTCATCTGCTTCTAGGCAATTGAGTTCTTTATAGTTTGACATTACTATGAGTAAAGCTGTAGGATAATTCATGCATAAGTCTTTTTCTATTGCATTTGGGGAAATATCTAAAATGAGATGGTTGGTTCACAGAGAGAGGTGCATTTCTTATTGAAGAAACAGTAAAACTATTCCTACAGTTTATGTGATATTTGTGTTTCCAAAGAAGAGCACACAAAAAGACATGAAATTTGGGAGGGGAAATGTATGACTGGTATAAGTTTTCAGGAAGGAGTGAGACAGGATAACAGGGGTAAAATTCATGATATGCACATAGGAAAGAAAAAAGTAAATATATTTAGAAAAATGAAATTCAACTGATTTATTTTTCAAATTTTGACATTGTGAGAATCTTTAATAGGTAGATATCTATATTATGCTCAATTTCTTCAAAACTAAGTCTATTCAAAAAATAGACTTTCAATAATAAAAATAATATTGAAAATTTTATTTTGTGCTTGTAAAGTTATCATTATCAAGACATTCTAGTATTGGTATATAGGTAGAAAAGAGAGCAGAGATGATGCATTTCTACAATGAGCAACAGATCTATATTAATAAGTAAAGATTGTAAAATTTCTAGATAAAACATGAAAGTATTGAAAAATGTATGCCCTAAATTAGACTCAGTGAACATCATAAAAGAAAAATGGTAAGTTAGGCTATATAGAAACTAAGAATATATGACTTTAATTGAAAGTAGCTGTCATGTAAACAAATAATCCAATTAAAGTGAGGTAGAGATTTAAATGAGAATTATCAGTTGAGGAAACTTAAATGGCTAAGAAACACTTAAAAATGTTCAACATCTTTAGTCATCAGGGAAATCAAAATCAAAACTACTTTGAAATTTCATCTTAACACCCATCAGGATGGCTAAAATAAATAAAAACAAATGACAGCTCATGCTAGCAAGGATAGAATCAGAGGAACACTCATCCATCACTGGTGGGAATGCAAACTTGTACAGTCACTATGGAAATTAGTGTGGTGGTTCCTCGGGAAGATGGGGCTTCAGCAACTTCAAGATCCAGCTATACAACTTTTTGAGCTTATATCCAAAGGATGCTTCATCCAACAGCAGAGATACTTGCTCAACCATATTCATTTCTGTTCTGTTCATAATAGCCAGATATCAGAAACAACCTAAGGAAAACACAACAGAAAAAATGTATAAAGAAGATGTGGTACATTTGACCAATGGGACATTAATCAGCCATTTGAAAAAATTAACATCTTGAAGTCTCAAGTAAATGGATAAAAATAGGAAAAACTCATCCTGGGTGAGGTATCCTAGACCCAGAAAGACAATTATGATATGTATTCATTTATATGTAGATATTAGCCATTAAAGTCAATGATAACCAAGTTATGATTTGTAGAACCACAGAGGATAAGTATAGAGTAAGGGACTGGGAGAGAGAGGGCAGATAGATCTTGTTAGGAAAGGGGAATAAAATGAATAGGGTGGACTGGAACAGTGGGATCAAGTGAGGAAGAAGGGATAGGAAATATGGAGAGAAACAGTTACAATTAAGGGCCATTTGAGGGGTAGTGTGGAAACCTAATACAGCAGAAGCTTCCTAAATTGTGTGTGTGTGTGTGTGTGTGAGAGAGAGAGAGAGAGAGAGAGAGAGAGAGAGAGATCTAAACAAAATCACCAGATAATGTTGGAGTCAGAGTCCCATGTGGCCATCTCTTGTCACCAAATGAAGTGTCCAGGCCTAGGATTGGATTACATGTAATTAAATTGTTGACCAACAGAATTTCATGGTAATCTACAAACAACCAAGGCTGTTGCCAAGATAATATTTTGCTTTCAGCAAACTGAGAGCAAGGCACCTACACAATTCTGAATGTGTGGAAGTCAAGCTGACTATATAGAACCTTCACTCCTATGTGCATGCATCTTTTGTACAGGAAAGTACTCTGCATATTGTCAAAAAAGAAATGTAAGTACCAAGCCAGGCACAATCTCTTTGATCTACAATGGTGCCCTGCCTACAAGATATGCTAGGGCAATGGTGGCACAAAACTTGTGAGAGCAACCAACCAATACCTGAATTTACTCAAGTATGGAAACCATGCTTGACATTACTTGGGTGACCAAGAGCCAAACACTAAATAGTCCATGGTCCTGGGGTAAAAACAAATACTATGGATCCTTAAAAAGCAAAAAGTAGCAGTGCTTATCTGAACATTTATGTGCTAGTGTTGGTTAAGGCATGAGTTTTTAATTCAACTGAAGAAGCACCTAGAAGTACAATTCTTGAGTTATACAGTATAATAAGCCCTTTTTTTACTTTTTAATAAACTGTGTTCCAAAATACTAGTACGATTTGTGTTCCCACAAAGAAAGAATGAGAAGTCCTGTTTCCTCTAGACTCTTGCCAAAATATACTGTAATCATCAGGTTTTGTTCCAATTTTCATCACTTTAATAGTGTTGTGATGATAGCTTGTTCTTTCAATTTGCAACCCCCTAACGGCATATAATGTAGAGCATATTTCCATGTACTTTTTGTCATCTATATGTCCTCTTGGGTGAGATGTCTCTTTATATTTTCATACTTTTTGCTGATTCTGTATCCAGGAAAATGAAGCCTCTGTTCAAGGCAGAGACAAGAAGAAACATAGACAGACAGAAAGATAATTATACATGATCTTAATAGCAATCTTTTTGGCAATCTTTGTAAGGAACATAGACAAATTGATTTCTAAAATTCACTTAATGAAAGAGCATGTAAGAAGAAGCTGTAAAAACAGGAATGGAGAAGTGTAACTGAGGAAGCTCTTACAACTCACTGCACAACCTCCTCATGTCTTCTTGTCACACTCATGTCCTATTCTCTCTAGCTCTCTATGCTTCCTCTTCCCCATGCCTTCTGACATCTATTTTGTAAATAATTCATACATTCCATGACCCGATCCATCACCAACTTGCTATAATCAGATAATGATCCCCTGTTCAAATTGTTCACTTCAAATTACTAATATGGCATTTGTCATTCAATTTGTTGTTCATTGTGTAATGAAATAGTCATCTTGGAGTGAAAAAGGGGTACTTACAGGGTTAAAATGAAGGGGTATCAAGTGGATACTTTTTTCATAGATCTTCTTTAAATTGGTAATTAAAATGGAATATGCATTGTGAAAGCAGTAAACACTGTGTGACACGCCTACAGAAAATAGCCAGTATGAAAATTTCACATCTGAATTATCATTGAAATCATAATAGATGCATCAATGCTACACAAAAAATACAGAAAATAAAGTCCATATCCAATTTTCTATTAAGAGGAATGCATGTATAGTTTTAAGAAGGAAAAATAATAAATAAAGCACCTATTTCTGTAAGAACTCTTAGTGTCATGATATCAAGAAGAACAGAGAGCAAAGGTTTTCAGAAGACAGGAATAAAGCAGAGAATACAGGAAGGGAAAACGAACACTAAGGGCTATTTGAAGGGTCATATGGAAACCTACTAATGTGGAAGCTTCTTAATGCATATACATATATGAAATAAACCTAGATGTTGTCACCAAATAATTGAGGAGACAGTGACTCTACTATACATCTTTCTCCACCAAGTAAAACCTCTAGTGACAGGAATGGGTTGCATTCAGTTTAGTGATGGCCAACAGGGCTGCATGGAAACCCCAAATATCTCAGGCTAATGACAAGGCTATTGGTTGCTCTCTACAAACTGATGGTAAAGCCCTATTGCTGAAGACAACACTTAAATATCTCATGGAACACAGAGCAGTTGAGTTACTGCATAGCTGGAGCTTTCATCCCTACTCACGATACTAGGAGATGCTCTGAATACTACCAAAAGAGAAAGATAACCAATAATCCAGCTATAAACCTTATGATCCTCAAAAGTGACCTGCCTGCATGATATGTTCAAGCAATAGTGTAACATTGTGGAAGTAACCAACCCCTTTCTGATTAGATTTAAGGCCTACTCCACAAGATAGAATCCACAAGTGGCACTGTTTTGATGGCCAAGAACATGAAAATACATAGGCCATGGGCCTAGGAAAAAAGACAAATACTATTATTCTGATAAAGAATCACAGAAAATCATGACAACTTTGTGCTACACCAATAGATCAGTGCCTCACACACCTAACACCAGAGAAGCATCCTCTTGCAGTAGAGACTCACAAATAGACAAAGTGCAGACACTGAGAGACTTTTGGATGTCCTAAATAGGATGTCCTTAATAAAAACCTTCCCTCCAAGACTATTGTAAGAATCAACAAGGATAGATCTGTACAAGGTAATTTTGTGTATCAACTTGACACAAGCATCAGAGGAAGGAGCTTCACCTGAGGAAATGCCTCCTTTAGACCCAGCTATAAGGCATTTTCTCATTTAGTGATCAGGTGTGCTGTCTCTGGGCTGCTGGTCCTGAGTTCTATAGTAAAGTAGCTGAGAAAGCCATGGGAAGCAAGCCAGTAAGCAGCACTCCTCCATAACCTCTACACCAGCTCCTGTCTCCAGGTCCCTGCCCTGTTTGAGTTCCCGTCTTGACTTCCTTCAGTGATGAATAGCAATGCTGAAGTGTAAGGTAAATAAACCCTTTCCTCCGCAACTTGCCATTTGGACATGGTGTTTGTCAAAGCAATAGAAACCCTGACTAACACAAGATGATACAAAGGAAACAGTGTCTTCCAGACATAACAGGTCTGATGCAAACATGAACTCACAGAGACTGTGGCAGCACGCACAGGGTCTTCACAGGTTCAAGACAGATGGGGTAACAGGGAGGAGAGAGGGAAGTGGAGATGATCTCCCAAACTAACAGAGAAGAGTTGAAAAGTGACTATATCCAGGTTTTAATCTGTCTCTTGTTAGACCTGGTGTCAATCATATAGAGAAAGATAGCCAAACATCCTGAGGAAGATATTAAACAGAGAAAACACAATCTAATTGAACCTCAGAAGTCTAGTTGCCAAATGTCAGGTGAAAAACACTGTCCCAGACCATTCAACCTAATCCAAAAGGATCACTAGTTTTCTCCTAGTATGAACACTAGTAGACATTTATTTGAAAATAGTAAATTATATATTTGTGGATGATTGGTAATAAAATAAAAACAGCTTCCAAAATCACAGCATATAAGAACAGCCCTTTCAGCCTGAGGTAGAGGTAAGGCCTTTGCTTTTCTGACCTTCACCTTGAAACTTGAACCCCAATATTTGTCTCTGGATCTTATATTGTCCATGCAACAGGTTATATCATGTATTATTAATTGGGTTTGGACATCCCACAGTCACTTGTTTTCTGAATTTTGACCAGTTTTTACTTTCTGTAGTGGTCTCCATCTGTTGCAAAAAAAGGAGGCCTCTTTGATAGTGAGTAAGAGCTTTGTGTATATGTGGGGATGAGAATAAGTATGCAGAATGCAGTTAGAAATGTTGCTGGTTTAGTTACACAGCAGTTGCAGGTTCCTTCAAGAGTCCATGACCTCACCATTTAGTAGTGTGTTAGGGTGACAGTATTAGGCATGAATTCCCTCCTATTGAGTGGGCTTTAGACCCATTCATATGACTGTTGTTTTCCTTACTATACATTTTGGTCATTGCTTTTGTTCCCAGGGGTAATATCTGGGTAGGAGTAGTGATTGATTTTCTCACTTGGCAGCTAGTGTAGCTTTTTTGAGGACTACAAGTGCTAATCTTTGGGGAGGAGGTTTCCAGGTTGGTACCAGCTTTATTCCTTTGAATTCTCTGTCCAAAGTGGTTATGTCTCTAACAGTGTCTTACCTTCAATTTCTGGGAGGAACCAAAGGGCATTGTCATTACATTATAAAGGGGTCTCTTGGATTTCCAAGACTAAGAGCTTGAAGGGAATTCTACTATACCTAACATCGGGGTTTTGTTAAATAGTCTATAATTTGGAGAGAACATTGTCACCCCCAAGTAGTGAAATTTTAGTAAAATTAATCTGTGTATGTTATTAAGTAAACACAAATCAGTGTTACTCCCTATGCTTTTTTCAGACATTCTTAGTGTTATTTATTCCACCTCCCTCTTTTACCTTGTCCAGCCCTCACTTTCCTTCTCAAAGAAAGCCTTCTGCATTTTTCTCATCTTTCCCTTCATAGTACTCATGTTTTACTATTCCCCCCTCTATAGCCTCCTACCTCATGGTCCCTTTTACTTTCCTGGTTTCTGATGTAACTCCAGGTGAGATCCACAAATAAGAGACAAAGTGAGGTATTTATCTTCCTAGTTCTGGGTTACCTTTATCAGTATAATATTTTCTAGTTCTATAATTTACCGGTCAATTTCATTTTTCTTTAAATTTGAATATTGTTCAATTGTATGCAATACTATATTTTCATTATCAATTCACCAGTCAAAGGACATTTAGGCTGTTTTCATTTCCTGGAAATTATGAATAAAATGGCAGAGAATATGGCTGAACATCCTCAAATTCATACGGAACTGCAAAAATACCCTGAATAGACAAAGTAACTCTGATTTTTAAAAAGGGGTAATGCTGGAGGGATTATCATATTAGATTTCAAGATACATTATAGAGTCATTGTGATAAAAATAGCATAGCACCAGCACAGTGCAACCGGAATAATGAAAACCCAGAGATGGATATTTGAATTCAAGCTAAAGATCGGAAAAGCAAAGCAGCCAAGTCACCAGACAGCTCCTGTCCTAAATGTGGCTGGATACTAACTGCCAGCTCTGAGACCCTGCTCCTGTTTTATATACCTCTCTAGCTCTGGAATCAAAGGTGAGTCACCACTACCAAGCTTCTATGGCTGACTAGTATTGCTACTGGGATTAAAGGTGTGTACCATCACTGCCTGGCCTCTATGACTCTGGTTAGCTTTGTACTCTGATCTCCAGGCAAGCTTTATTAGATCATAAACAACGTATCACTACAGCACAAAAAAAGACATGTTGATTAATGGAAAAAATTGGAGGCCCAAACACAAGTGCATGTAAGTACAGTCATCCTACATTTGACAAAGAAATAAGAATTACACACGGGGGCCAGGCATTGGTGGTGCATGCCTTTAATCCCAGCACTAGGGAGGCAGAGGCAGGCAGATCTCTGTGAGTTTGAGGCCAGCTTGGTCTACAGATCGAGTTCCAGGACAGCCTCCAAAACAATACAAAAAAACAATGGTGCTGGGGAAATCGAATGTTCACCAGTAGAATAATGAAGGTAGACCCATGTCTATCAAACTGCACCAAAGGCTGCACCAAATGGACTACCGACCTCAGTGTAAAACCATAAATGCTGAAACTGCTAGAAGAAGCCATAGTCAGTTACTTACAAGACATAGGTGCAGGAAAGTACTTTCTGAATAAGATTCCATTTGCCCAGGAATTAAAGCCAACAGTTCACAAAGGAGACATCATAAAAAAATTTACAGCTTCTGAAACAGCAAAGGAAATAATCAATAGCATAAAGAGGAAGCTTACCCAGTAGGAAAGAATCATTGTCAACTATACATCTGATGAAAGATTAATACCCAGACTATATAAACAACTCAAAACAAACACACAAAAAAGAAAACAAATGGCCCAGCTTAAAAATTGGTCTGTTTTTTTATTCCTATTTTTTTTTGTTAAAAACAAGCTTGCTTCACATGTCAAGCCCAGCTCCCTCTCCCTCCCCTCCTCCCCCACCCCCACCAGGTGTCCCAGGGTCTATGGGTCTTAAAGGAAGAAATGAGTGACTAAGAAACCTTAAAATTCTTCAATATCATTAGCGATTAGGGAAATGCAAATTAAAATGATTTGAGGTTTCATTTACCCAAGTCAGAATGGTTCAGATCAAGAACACTAATAACAAATGCTGGTGATGATGTGAGAAAAGGGAACCCCTCAATAGCTGTTGCTGGGATTTCAAACTTATGCAGCCACTCTGGAAATCAGTGTAGAGAATTCTGAAAACAAACAAACAGCTGGGCATTGGTGGCACAGGCCTTTAATCCCAACTCTTGGGAGACAGAGGCAGGCAGATCCCTGTGTCTACAGAGCAAGTTCCAGGACAGCCTCCAAAACAATACAAAGAAACTCTGTCTTGAAAAAAACAAAAAAAAACAAACGAAACAAACAAAAGATCTACCACATAACTTAGCTATTGGTATATGCCTAGAAGACTCAACATCAAACAAGCTTTTTGTTGTTTTTTTTTATTTTACTTTTTTTGCTTTTGTTGTAGTTGTTGTTCTTGTTTCTAGAGACAGGGTTTCCTCTGTGTAGCTTTGTAGACCAGGCTGGCCTTGAACTCACAGAGATCTGCCTGCCTCTGCCTCCCAAGTGCTAGGATTAAAATCGTGCCCAGCTAAACAATAGATTTAAACCATTTTCTTCCTTTTGTTTTAGTTTCATTACATTTACTGTCTCATTTATTTTTAGTTTAGTTTCTCATTTGAAAATATGTATCGAATATTTAACTTGAATTTAATGCTTATTTTTCAAATAAATTTTGATGTGATAAATTTACATTGTTTTCATTTTCAAATAGGTTATAGTTCCTCTGATGAATCAGCCTGGACCCACTCTTGCCCAACTTTTTTCTACTTCTGTGAGCTGGAAGAATCAACTTGAAGTTGGGTTTTTCTATCCACTTAGCTTACTCAGGTGTCTCGTAAGCCAATAACAATATATCTCACGAAAGGATTGGTTTGGGCACCATTTGCAAGTTAGAAAGCTAATTTATAAGTCCCAGTTTTCTTTCCAGTTACAGAATTTTACAGTGACTAACCAGATTTTTAAGATCACAATGATAAATTGCAATTTTTCCGATATTATTGAAATACAATTAATGCCAAGAATTAGCCATTTCATTGATCCATTCTACTTAATTTTAATTCTACTTAAGAATTAAACTGAGTTCTAAGTCAAGGCTAGAATCTGAAGACTGTCTTCCTCAGGATATCCAAAGACAGTGTCTGTGTGCTGTCTGCTTCCTATTTGTGGGCAGCTGTTTCATCATATTTTAACTACTTTACCCACATTTACAGCATGAAGATGCTGAAGTGAGAAAAATTAAATTCCTTGACTAGAGACATCATACAATCAACTAAACATTTTAATAGGGCCAAAGTTCAAGGTATTTATTCCATAGACTTTAATCACTGCCAGAATGCTACTCATTCCTTCTCACAAATATGCTGCAAATAAACAGATTCCTTACATATAAAGTGATATAACTTTGATATTATGGATTTCAGTTTAGACAATAGTTATTTTTCCCAGAATTTAATAACTAGTGTGTTTACCTATTTTCCCACAATTCAAAAGTTATGTGTGTCAAACAAAAAAAGATAAACAGGTTTTGGAAAAAAAGGATAAAAGAAATTAGATCAATTATGTTCAAATCTCGTGAGTGACATATGAAATTGTACAAGTTTAAGCTCAAAGCTCAATGTTTTAGAAAGTATGAGTAGGAATGTGGTCATTTGGGTCTCTCTGAAGAACCTAGATGAATATTTTAGATCACATTTGAGGGTCCCATCTTGGCATTATTATAGGCAGATCACTAGGACATTCTGGGAACAAGCACAGCTTTCCAAGCACTTTTCAGACAACATGTGCTGATTACTTCGATTCTAAATGCAGACCTAGAATTAGCTCTGGGAAGACTGCATGCCACGGATGAGCTGAAATCACAAGATCATAAACTTTTGACCTCAGAACAATTTACACCCACAGCATCAAGCACAAGACTCAATAAATACGCTCTAAATTGAACAAAATATTACCACGTCCACTCTGCAGTACCCACGGACTTGTAATCTTTTATGCTTCATCTGTGGTAGCATGGCCAATCCAGCTGAACCTTCAGTTCTTCACAGTAGGAGTCTACCTTATGAGCCTTTTTTCCTCCAACTAACAAGAGGAGGCTGAAGAGAGCATTTTCACTGCTTAATTTGATATAGTGGCGGGGGCGGGGGATGTGTTTGCTTTTCAGATTTGTTGAAAGCAATTCCTTCAGAGTGAAATGACACCTGTCAGCGTCCTTGGTGGTTTCCTATCTCCTGTTAGAATTGCTAGCCTCAAAGAGCATACCAACCTGGTCCTAAACACTCAGGTATCACAAACAGCACAGCTATAATTAGGGACCTTTGCCTGGTGCTAACAAATGCCGGGGGAATCTCGATTTCCGTAGATGAGTTCTCCAGGATTTAATTAGCTCTCTCCTTTTGCTCTTCACAGAATTACGCTACTCCCAGCATACCTGGTGCTTGCTGCAGGCATGGGTCAAAGCATGCAGCTGTCAATTAGTTAATATTCATGACACTTTATAACAAATGAAACATACAGGAAGCCCGTCGTATTGAAGATTAGTAAAGATGGTGCATTTATAAAATAGCCTGGTTCTTTGAATAATAATTTGAGGAACTCAGGGTCGCAGGAAATTTTTATTCTTCACATTTTGAAATTTGTCTTCCTTTTTTGCTTCAGTCATAAAGAGTCAGAGTGGAGTTATGTGCTCTTGGATTTTAATTCCTATTCAGTGATCTTGCAATATACATTTTGTATATCACTGTAGGCATCATTTCTTCATGTGTAAAATGGAGATATGAACAAGTGAATTCCCAGGTTTTAAAATGTAGGCAGACTCTTCTGATGATTATGGGAATTTCATCTTGTACGTGCCTACCCTTCAAAATTAGTTACAATGGGAAATTCTAAATTTGTTTTATTATAAGCATGTATGGAGAGAATTCAATTTTAAAACTTTTTAAGCCAGATAATTCTGTGCCTTGAAAAGTCTGAAAACAAGTTTCTTATATTAAAGAGACATGAGGTACACTGAAATGAATCCCCAGAAGTTATATTGCAATGAAACAGAATTTTAGTGCATGGACGTGGGAACTTTCAGTTTTCCCATTGTTGTTCCTCCCTAAAGTGACAACTCTGGAGTGTCCTGCACCATTGCTCACTTAAGTGGAACTCAACACTCCTTTAGAGACTAGACCCTGATGTATCCTCGCTCATCATATCTTTACACTGTTCATGTTATGACACGAAGGAAGAATAGTGGTATAAGCAAATATGGGTGTGATAGAAATGTCTTTTTTATTTGTTGCATTTTGCAAACTTAAGTGAAGAAAATGACACTAACATTCATAGGTGCAACAGAGTGTCACACAGTACAGAATGTGGCAAGTCACAAACTCTGATGAATAATCATTATATACTGTTTATTCATACTAAGAGTAATTTAATAGACATAACACTTTGTGTGTACATGTGGGAAAATGGTGGAAAGGATACCCTTGCCTGTGTTTGTAAGGAGGCCAGAAGTAGACACATATCTCTTCTTTTTCATCCCCCCACCACACACACTTCTTTTTGAAACAGGATTTTTCACTGAACCTAGAGCTCACTGACTGGTCAGAATGGCTATCCATTGAACCCTTGGGATCCTCTCACCTCCTCCTTCTAGCAAGGGAATTACAGGCATGTGCAGCCATACCTGCTTTTTATTTGGGTTCTGAGAATCCAAACTCAGGCACTTAGCCCACTGATCTATCACCCCAGCCCTACAAACACATTAAACAGTTGAGTTGAGATATATTAGTGATTTTATCATAACCTTTACACACTAGGGTTGTGTAGTTAATTGCTATGTATGCCCATACCTGTTAGATCTTCACCTAATCAAGATAAATAACATACCATGGTCACCATCACCTCTCAAGGTCTCTCCATAATCCTCTGTAAGTACTTCCTTCTTCGCACTCCAACTCCTCTCTCCAAATAATACTTGAGACTAGTTTACGTTTTCTAGACCTTAATAAAAATATACTCATAATAGTATGAATTTTTATTTTCCACTTAGAATGATATTGACATTCATCCATGTTATCATGCATATAAATAATTCAGTTTTTCAGTGTTGAATAGTATTCTATTGAACAAATATGCTACCATTTATTTATTCATTCTTTTTTGATGAGTATTTTGGTTTTTGGATTGTTCTCAGCTTGGAATTGGTAACAAATATAACAAATCAGTGTGCTCTGAATACTTGGACCAGTCTTTTCACATGCATAAACACATGCTTGCCATACACATTGCATCTTTTCTCTTGACTGAGTAACTATGAATGCCAAACTTTAAAGTTCATAGTTGTAATAGGTATTAGCATAACATCCATTTAGTTTCTGTATAGATTATATCATCTCGATATAAAGATGACTTTGCTATCTTTTTCCCAATCTGGAAGTACTTTTCTTCTTTTTAACATACATTTACACTAGCTAGGTGCTCCAGTATGACATGCAATAGAACTGCTTTAGAACAGATGCCCCAATCTTATATCTGATCTTGGTACAAAGTATTTAGAATTCAACACAGATATGATGTCCACTATGAGAGTTCACAAATATCATTTACCAGGTTGAGGAAGTTCCTTTTATTACTAATGTACTGAGAATTCTCATTAGAAACAGACATGAGACCTCATCAAATGTTTTTACTGTATCAGTGGGATGATCACTGACTCCCCTGTCATTGAGCAAATATTATGAGCTGTCTTTATTGGTTTTCAAATGTTAAAGTAACAAAACTTTTATATGATAAACTCTACTTGGCTGCAATATATTTTCTCCCAATATAATGTTACTTGGACATAGCAAAAGATATTTCTTTAAAATTTGGATATAATTATGAATATTCATCAAGGGTAAATCCCAACCTTAGTCAAGTCATTAAAGCTTTCTATATCTTGCTGACTTACTCAGCCTCACAATGCCAATAAGAGAATGTGCCCTATCTGTTCCTAAGCAGCTGGAGGAACAAAATTAGGTAATGTGATTGTGAATATACTAAAGGGCCTGGTAGATGGTCACTGCTGAACAAGAAGCATGCTATATGTTGAGTGGCTATGGATCAGCTTAACAATCATAAGAGAAGATGAGGGGCTTGGGAGTAATTATGGAAACAAGTTGTCAAAGACCACAAAGGGCATGTCTAAACTAGTCAGAGAAGGGGAGAATTTGACCTGGGGGAGGAATGCATGTTAGACTCAAAAAAAGAGGTAAATTGTCTACTCATTTTAAAACAAGAAGGTGAAGATGCAAGTACATTTGTTATGTGTGGGGGGACTCTGACGCAAATTTTGTCCCAGGACCACCAAAGGTTTATGAGAAGACAATGTCAAGGTCTGACATGACAACTCCCTTGTCCTTTCAGGACCCAGTGCTCTGTCTGCGTGCTAGAAGCCTAAAGAAGGTTTCAAGAACCATGTTCCACTAATTCTTTTCTACTCAGACACAGTTGTAGAGATTTCTCTGAATAACTTTTCAAGCATGTATAACACACACTGTAACATGTAAAAATATTTTTGTGTTTCGTGCACAAATCATCAAAGGGGGATTATGAGGTACTTTTACTCCCATAAATTCTAGTTGAAGTATCTGGGGAAATTGTGCTTGAGACAGAGACAAATAGGATGAATTAGAAAATTTAACAGTGCATTTCATTTCTCAAATTTATCAAAGGAAAATAGACAGGTATTCATTCTATATTGTATTTGAACACAACATTTCACTTCATCCTTTTTTGGCCTTTCTGAAACTATGATCTTATATCTTTATTCATGTGACACATAACATGAACTTGTGATTTTAAAATGCATATTTAAATTAAAATACAAATATTTTATTTGTGGAAATTTTTTATTAAATGTAGAGCCAGGTCTACAAATCAAGTTTTAAACTTGACTGTTGGCTGGCTCAATAGCACAAAAGCAAAGTTCAGTACTGTGTCCTAACTGACTCCTTAGAGAAAAGCTGACGACTCCTCTCTCCAAAATACATCTTAGTTTTACTATTGTAAGTCATGTGATTTTATTCCTCCTGCATATAAAACATTGCTTAGTAGGATCTTCTGTCTGCTTGATTCTTCAGTCTCTTCCTAGTGCTGAGAAACAATGAATAAATCTCAGTTAAGGCTCAGTGAACTTTTGGCTATTCAGTGCCTCTCAGCCACATCACTGCCAGACTATATAGAGCAGGTGAAGGGGAAAAGGCATTAGTAGAAAGGGCAGAGGTAGATCAATAAACACAATGTAGGAAAAACTTAAAACGATCCTCGTGGGTGACTACAGAATTCCACAAAACTGCAGATTACCATGTGGTGGTGAGTATGGAATATAGCAAAAAAGATACCTCTAGAAACACATTATTTGTGGCAGGGGAAAGAAAAATAATGCTGGAAATTGTGAAGCCAGGGCAAGACTGAGAATAGTCTCAATTGTCAGGATGGGAGTTTGTCATGAGACCACTGTTTGGATGTCATGACTTAAATGTATTTGTTTACAAGCTTTGAAAAGAACAGAGGAGAAAAAGGTTACAGCTCAGCCAAGATGATGTCAATTTGCCCTGTAGTTACGTGTGATTTGGGGCAATTCCAAACAAAAGCAGCAATTCAAAAGATCCCATCCCCTTTATTTTCTTCTCTTTACTCTAAGAATACCAATTACAAGTGATTGAAGGAAAAATGTTTTCACGCCATTTGCCAGTACTAACGATGTTACAGGTGGGGGCCAATTCCAAGGGTTCTAACATAGATGACATTTACAGAAGACAGTTTGAATATTTCCCTTGTATATGCTTTTGTGTTGAGATTACTTTTATATTTATTGTATTTCTCAGTTGATACAAATAATAGTCAGATATGGGCAATCAACAATTTTTTAGTAGTCCCTTAATTTGTGCCTCCCTGTCGGTAGTTAATAATAGTAATCTGTAATGTTTTAGAAGTTAGGTGTGACATCCCTACTATATTCCCAGGAAACTGAAGTTATGATGCACTCACTAGTACACATTAATATAAGGTAAATCTAATAATAATAATGTACCAGAAATTTAAATGTGTAAAATTTGACAGTGGATGAGATAGTATTCATGTTTATTAAACAGAATATGAGGAAGTAATGACATTAAACATAAACACATCTTTTAATGCCAAGGTGTATGTTATCTAAAGAGTGACATCACCTTAGGGAGGGAGCAAGACAAAATTTATATGTTGCAAAGTTTTGTTGCCCTTTAAAGTTTCACAACAGAAAGACAAAAAAATCATAGTCTGGAATGTAGTAAAATTTCATGGAATGTTAGTATTAGTGTGTGTGTGTGTGTGTGTGTGTATGTGTGTTTAATGTTAACTTAGGAGTGAGCAGGATTTTTAAAAATTTGATAAATTGTATTTTCTAACAATATGTACATGCCTTTTCTTCCAGTTGCTTTGCTATCTTAACAACGCAACCTTTGAACTACTTTCTGGATAACCTCATAATATCTATATGTGTGGGTGCAATTGTGTCTACTTGTATGTTATGCCCATAAAGAAATGTATTAAATGGTCAAAAGTTGAAGTGTGGGAATTGATATGCATCATAGAATGGCCTGATGAAACACACAGTCCACTCTGGCTAATAAAGCTTGTAGGCTACCTGAAGATCTTCTTCTCTCCCTCCATTCCTTCAAATCCAGTCCTCCAGTCTCAACCCCATTTCTGTAACAGATCACCTGCTGTGGGCTCCCTCTCCCCTCTATTCCATCTCCAGGGATCACACAGACCTCCCCCAATTTTTCTCCCATGTCATCCTGATATCTCAGCCCCCAACTCCAGGAGGGTTTCTCTAGGAACCCTCCAAGTAAGCTGCCAGAGAAGCAAGTGGGCCAGTAAAGCACATAGGCAAGCTTCACCTCTTTTCCTCTACATCCAATCCCAGACCCATGCACATCTCTGTAGAAGACTACCTATTGTGGTCTCTCTTTACTCCCTGAACTATTCTCAGTAGTCTAGGAAATCCTAGTAGAAAACCATGCTTTCTTACCTACTGTGAATGCTTTCACCCCCATCCCATCCCCATTGATAAGTGTCATCTCCCAATACTAAGAAACACATTTTATCCAGAACCCCCACTGACCACACCTATCAGGATCCAAGATCCAAAGATGGCATTAGAAACCAAGGGACAGCCGCGTGTTGGTGGCGCATGCCTTTAATCCCAGCACTCGGGAGGCAGAGACAGGTGGATCTCTGTGAGTTCGAGGCCAGCCTGGTCTACAGGAGCTAGTTCCAGGACAGCCTCCAAAGCCACAGAGAAACCCTGTCTCGAAAAACCAAAAAAAAAAAAAAAAGAAAAGAAACCAAGGGACAAATATGTACCCAATAAAGAGAAGAACAGATACTCAGATGCCTAGATGCCAGCATAAAAACAAAGTTAATAACAGGCAAGTCAATATATCTCTACTATATCCCAGCAACACTACCACATAAGGCCCTGAATATTGCAATAGAGGTGGAGCACAAAGCAAAAACCTTAAAAAACCTTTATGAATATGATACAAGTCCTTAAATGGGACATGAATGAACCTCTCAAAGAAACCTATGGAAACACAAAGCAACAGTGGAAAGAAATGAATAAAACAGATCAAGACTTCATAGTGGAAAGAGAAGCAATAATGCAAAGTGAGGGAAATCTGGAAATGAAAGATTTAGAAATTTGAACAGAAACCTCAAAAGGAAACCTCACCAACAGAATACAAGAGAAGAGAGACTGAGACATTGAAGACAAATAGAAGAAATAGAATACCTCAGTCAAAGAAATAGTTAAATCTAAAACCATCCTAGCACAAAACATTCAGGACATTTGGGCCCCTATGAAACAACACAAATCAAGTGTCAACAGATACAAGAAAATTGGAATAGTATCCTGCATTCTATCTGACTGTACAGACTAAAGCTGGATGTCAACAACAGAAAAAAAGAAGAAAAGAAAAAGAAAATTCACAAGGTCATAGAAAGTGAGTAACTCACTAATTAGTGAAAAACAGATCACGATAGAAATTAAGAAAGAAGAGCAAGTCCAGCTTCAGGTGAGATTGGGTCTCAGGCAGGGACACCCCGCCCAACACCCATCCCCTTTATCTTCCAGGGCCACTCCTGGCATCCAGAAGACCCACCCACACAGGAAAGACATCAGCCCTTTCAAGCCCCAAACCCCAGCGAGTCCAGCTTCAGGTGAGATTGGGTCTCAGGCAGGGACACCCCGTCCAACACCCATCCCCTTGATCTTCCGGGGCTGCTCCTGGCATCCAGAAGACCCGCCCACACAAGAAAGACATCAGCCCTTTCAAGCCCCAAACCCCAGCAAGTCCAGCTTCAGGAAAGACATCAGCCCTTCCAAGACCCCAACCCCAGGGAGTCCAGCTTCAGGAAAGACATCAGCCTTTCCAGGCCCCAAACTCCGTGTCAGCATCCCCAGCTTCAGCTTCAGGAAGGAAGGAGACCAGTGGAGACAGAAAGACCCCACCAGCACCCACTGGAAGAAGAGATGGGAAGAAGACAGAATAAGAGCTCACTCAACAATAGAAAGACCAACATGATCCCACCAGAATCTAGGGATCCAACACCAGCAAGACCTGAAAAGCACTACATAGATGAAGAAGAGGAGACAGACCTTAAAAATTATTTCATGAAGATGATGGAGACCCTCAAAGAAGAAACGAGGAAATCCCTTAAAGAAATAGAAGAAAAAAACAAACAAAAAAATCCATGAAATGGGGGAAAAATCAAGAAATAAACAAATCTCTCAAAGAATCTAAAGAGCACCAAGAAAAAACAACCAAAAAATGAAGGAAACAACTCAAACAGTTAAAGGATTGAAAGCTGAAATAGAAACGATAAAGAAAACACAGAATGAAGGGATGCTGGAAATAGAAAAGCTGGGTAAACGATCAGGAACTACAGATACAAGTATCACCAATAGAATACACGAGATAGAAGAGAGAATCTCAGGTGTTGAAGACTCCTTAGAGGATATAGAGTGGTCAACCAAAGAAAATCTCAAAACCAACAAATCTTTAACACAAAATATCCAGGAAATATGGGACACCATGAAGAAGCCAAACCTGAGAATAATAGGTATAGAAGAAGGCAAAGAAATACAACTCAAAGGTACAGAAAACATATTCAACAAAATCATGGAAGAAAACTTCCCTAACCTAAAGAAAGATATGCCTATGAAAATACAAGAATCTTACAGAACACCAAATAGGCTGGACCAGAAAAAGAAGTCACCTCACCATATAATAATCAAAACATCAAACCTACAGAGTAAAGAGAAAATATTAAGAGCAGCTAAAGAAAAGGCCAAGTAACATACAAAGGCAGACCTATCTGAATTACACCTGACTTCTCAATGGAAACGAAGAAAGCCAGAACATCCTGGACAGATGTCCTACAAATGCTAAGGGAACAAGGATGCCAGCCCAGACTACTATATCCAGCAAAGCTCTCAATTACCATAGATGGAGAAAACAAAATATTCCATGACAAAGCCAGATTTAAACAATACGTATCCATGAAGGACACTTCACATTCATCAAAGGAAAAGTACATCAAGATGAAGTCTCAATTTTATTTTATTTATTTATGTTCTTTGGTTTTTACGAGACAGGGTTTCTCTGTATTGTTTTGGAGGCTATCGGTCCAGCCCAGCCTCGAACTCACAGAGATCCACCTGCCTCTGCCTCCCGAGTGCTGGGATTAAAGGCGTGTGCCACCGCCGCCCGGCGTGAAGTCTCAATTTTAAACATCTACGCCCCAAATACAAAGGCACCTACATTCGTGAAAGAAACATTACTAAAGCTCAAAATGCACATAAAATCCCACACACTAATAGTAGACTTCAACACTCCACTCTCACTGCTAGACAGGACCTCCAGACAGAAACTTAACAAAGAAACAAAAGAACTAATAGAAGTTATGACCCAACTGGGTTTAACAGACATCTATAGAACATTCCACCCAAATACAAAGGGATATACCTACTTCTCGGCACCACATGGAACCTTCTCTAAAATGGACCACATAATAGGAATCATAGAAAATCTCCACAGAAACAAAAAAATTGGAATAACACCCTGTATCTTATCAGACCACCATGCATTAACATTAGAATTCAACAATAACACAAATCACAGAAACCCTACAAACTCATGGAGATTGCACAATGCACAATTGCACCATCCCTGGGTAAAGGAAGAAATAAAAAAAGAAATTAAAGACTTCCTCGATTTCAATGAGAATGAAGACACAACATACACAAACTTATGGGACACTTTGAAAGCAGTGCTGAGAGGAAAGTTTATAGCACTAAGTGCCCACATGAAAAAACTGGAGAACAGTCATACTACTAGAGAATTAATAGCACAGCTGAATGTTCTAGAACAAAAGAAGCAAACTCACCCAGGAGGAGCAGATGCCAGGAAATAATCAAATTGAGGGCTGAAATCAATCAAGTAGAAACCAGGAAAACACTGAGAAGAATCAATGAAACAAAGAGTTGGTTCTTTGAGAAAATCAACAAAATAGACAAACCTCTGTCCAAACTAACCAAAAGACAGAGAGGGAGAATGCTAATTAACAAAATCAGGAATGAGAAAGGGGACATAACAACGGACTCTGAGGAAATCCAGAGAATCATCAGGGCATACTTTGAAAATCTGTACTCTAAAAAATTTGAAAATTTAAAGGAAATGGACAATTTCCTGGACAGATATCACTTGTCAAAACTAAATCAAGAACAGATAAACAATTTAAACAGATCTATAACCCCTAATGAAATAGAAGCAGTCATCAAAAGTTTCCCAACAGAAAAAAGCCCAGGCCCAGATGGCTTCAGTGCAGAATTCTACCAGAAATTCAAAGAAGAGCTAATTCCAATACTCCTCAAAGTATTCCACACAATAGAACCAGGAGGCTCACTGTCAAACTCTTTGTACGAGGCTACAATTACCTTGATACCCAAGCCACACAAAGACACAACTAAGAAAGAGAACTATAGACCAATTTCCCTCATGAACATCGATGCAAAAATACTCAATAAAATACTCACAAACTGGATTCAAGAACACATCAGAAAAATCATCCACCATGATCAAATAGGCTTCATCCCAGGAATGCAGGGATGGTTCAACATTAGAAAATCTATCAATGTAATCCACCATATTAACAATCTGCGAAAGAAAAACCACATGATCATCTCACTAGATGCTGAAAAAGCCTTTGACAAAATCCAGCACCCCTTCATGATAAAGGTCCTAGAGAGATCAGGGATAACAGGAACGTACCTGAATATAATAAAAGCAATATACAGGAAATCAACAGCTAACATCAAACTAAATGGAGAGAAACTCAAAGCAATTCCTCTAAAATCAGGAACAAGACAAGGCTGTCCACTCTCTCCATATCTCTTCAATATTGTACTTGAAGTTCTAGCTACAGCAATAAGACAACAAAAGGAGATAAAGGGGATACAAATAGGAAAAAAAGAAGTCAAACTTCACTATTTGCAGATGATATGATAGTTTACATAAGTGACCCAAAAAACTCTGCAAGGTTACTCCTAGAGCTGATAAACACCTTCAGCAATGTGGCAGGATACAAGGTAAACTCAAAAAAATCAGTGGCCCTATTATATACAGATGATGAAGTGACTGAGAAGGAAATTAGAGAAACATCACCTTTTACAATAGCCAAAAACAGCATCAAATATCTGGGGATAATGTTAACCAAGGAAGTGAATGGCCTGTATATCAAGAACTTTGTGTCTTTAAAGAAAGAAATCAAACAGGATACCAGAAAATGGAAAGATCTCCCATGCTCTTGGATTTGTAGGATCAACATAATAAAAATGGCAATGTTGCCAAAAGCAGTCTACAGATTCAAGGCAATCCCTATCAAAGTCCCATCACAATTCTTCAAGGACCTGGAAAGAACATTAATCAACTTTATATGGAGAAACAAAAGGCCCAGGATAGCCAAAACAACCCTATACAATAAAGGAACTTCAGGAGGCATCACCATACCTGACTTCAAGCTTTATTATAGAGCTATAGTCCTGGAAACAGCTTGGTATTGGCACAAAAATAGGCAGGTAGACCAATGGAACTGAATTGAAAGCCCTAATTTTAACCCACACACCTATGAACACTTGATTTTTGACAAAGAAGCTAAAACTGTACAATGGAAAAAAGAAAGCATCTTCAACAAATGTTGCTGGCATAACTGGGTACTGGTATGCAGAAGACTGATTCATGTTTATCACCTTGTACAAAACTTAGTCCAAATGGATCAAAGATCTCAACATACATCCAGCCACACTGAAACTTTTAGAAGAGAAAGTGGGAGATACTTTTCAACGAGTTGGTACAGGAGACCACTTCCTAAACATAAAACCAGTGGCACAGACACTGAGATCGACAATTAACAAATGGGACCTCCTGAAACTAAAAAGCTTCTGTAAGGCAAAGGACACAGTCAACAAGACAAAAAGGCAGTCCACAGAATGGGAAAAGATATTCACTAACCCTACATCTGACAGAGGGCTAATCTCCAAAATTTACAAAGAACTCAAGAAACAAGTCTCCAAAACGCCAAAGGATCCAATTAAAAGGTGGGGTACAGAACTAAATAGAGAATTCTCAATAGAGGAGGCTAAAATGGCCAAGAGACACTTAAGAAAGTGCTCAACATCCTTAGCCATCAGGGAAATATAAATCAAAACAACTCTGAGATACCATCTTACTCCTGTCATAATGGCTAAAATCAAAAATACCGAAGACAATTTATGCTGGCGAGGATGTCGAGAGAGGGGAACACTACTTCACTGCTGGTGGGAGTGCCGACTCGTACAGCCTCTTTGGAAATCAGTATGGAGATTCCTCAGGAAAATGGGAATTAATATACCACTAGACCCAGCAATTCCACTCTTAGGCATATATCTAAATGAGGCAAATTCATAGAACAAGGGCATCTGCTCCACTATGTTCATAGCAGCATTATTTGTAATAGCCAGAACCTGGAAGCAACCTAGATGCCCCTCAGCTGAAGAGTGGATAGAGAAAATGTGGTATATTTACACAGTGGAGTATTACTCAGCAGAAAAAAACAATGGAATCTTGAAATTCACAGGAAAATGGATAGCACTGGAAGAAACCATCCTGAGTGAGGTAACCCAGTCGCAAAAAAGACAAACATGGTATGTACTCACTCATATATGGGTTTTAGACATGGATCAGGATAGTCCCAGTCTGCACTTCCACTGATAGAGTCTGGGAAACAGGAAAGAACCTAAAACATATGCATATATGCATAGTACCCAAGAGAAGAGGATTGAGAGAAGATCCTCTGAATGGATGGGGAACACGGCGAGGGATGGTGGGGGAGTGGGAGCTGGGAAGAAGAGAGGGGGAGAAGAGGAAGAGAGAGTAGGTCATGGGGGAACAGGAAGTTGAGTGGGTGGGGGTAGAATAGGGGGAAGAGGGAATCATAGGTTAGAAGACAGATCAGGTACCAGAGTGACCTCGAGTGATCTAAAGGGATAACACCAATTGGCAAGCTAAGCAATAGTGGAGAGACCACCTCGAATGCCCATTCCTGATAATGAACTTGATGTCTATAACCATCCAGGAGCCTTCATCCAGTGATTAATGGAAGCAGAGGCAAACACACAATTAATCACTGAACTGAACCCAAGGAACACAGTGACAGAGAGAGAGCAGCGGTGAGCAAATTGGCAAAGAATGGGCTGGCAAAACCAGCAGAGACAGCTGATCTGAACAGGGGAGAGCTCTTGGACTCCAGACCGACAGCGGAGAGGCCAGCATGGGACTGATCTGGACCCCCCCAAATGTGAGTGTCAGCGAGAAGGCCTGGGCAACCTATGGGGCCCTGAGCTGTGGATCAGTGTCTATCCCTGGAATACAAACAGTCATCGTGTGCCCATAGCAGAAAGAGGGATGCTCTCTCAGCCTGGACTCTTAGGGGAGTGCCTGGACCCTACCCAGAGTGAAATGTCAGACTCTAGATATCCCCTATGTGGAAGGATTTGGCAATAGGTTGGGAGGCTGGAGGGAAGGGGAGTGCGGAACGAGGGGAGGGAGAGGGAATAGGGATTGACATGTAAAACAAGCTATTTAAAATTAAAATAAAAACTGATTAAAAAGCAATTAAGAAAGAAATTAAAGACTTTCTAGAATTGAATATAAATGAATTTGCAATGTACGCAAAGTAATGGGGCACAATGAAGATGATGATTCTAAGAGGCAAGTTCATAGTACTGAGGTGCTTAAATTAAAAAATAAAGGATCAATTTCACACTAGCAATTTAACAACACCTGGGAGCTATAGAATAAAAAGTAATCACACTGTCTTAGTTATGGTTTCTATTTCTGTGAAGAGACACCATGACCACAGCAACTCTTATAAAGGAAAACATTTAATTAGGGTGGCTTACAGTTTCAGAATCTCAGTCCATTGTCATCATGGTGGGACATGGCACTGTGTAGACAGACACGGTGCTAAAGAAGTAGATGCCAGTCCTATATCTTGCAGGCTACTGGAAGTGGTCTGTGATACTGGGAGATATTTTCAGCATATATGAGACTTCAAAGCCAACCCCCACAGTAACAAAATTCCTCCAACAAGGCCACACCTACCCCAACAAATCCATGGCTTCTAATAGTGACACTCCCTTTGGAATCCATTTTCTTTCAAACCACCACACACACCCAAAAAGAATAAATGGCAAGAAATAATTAAACTTAAGGCAGAAATCAATAAGAAAAGAAAAATACAAAGAATCAATTAAACAAAGATTTTGTTCTTTGAGAAAATCCATAATATTGATAAGCCTTTATCCAAATTAACTAACAGGTCAAAAGAGAATGAATTAACAAAATCAGAAATGAAAAGGAGACACAACAGAGAAAATCCAGAGAATCTTGAGAACATACTTTAAAACTCTGTGCTCCACCAAATTGGAAAATCTGAAAGAAATGGATAATTTTTCTCAATGCACCCAATTTACCATGTTAAATCAATATCAGATAAGCAATTTAAACAGACTAATAGCACCTAGTGAGTTAGAAGTATTACTAAACGTATCCCACCAGAAAAAAAGAAAACACCAGGGCCATATAGTTTGAATGCAGAATTCTACCAGACTTTCAAAGAAGAGTTAATGCCAATACTTCTTAAATTATCCTACAAATTGCAAACAGAAAGAACATTGCCAAACTTACTTAATGAGTACAAAATTATTGTGATACCCAAACCATGTAAAGGCTAACTAGAGAAAGAGAATGACAGACCAATTTTCTTTATGAACATAAATGCAAAAATTCTCAATAAAATAACTGAATTCAAGAATATATCAAAAAGATCATCCACTTGATCAAGTAGAATTCATCCCAGAGAGTCGGCGATGGTTCCACATAAGTAAATCAATAAATGTAATCCACCATATAAACAAACTGAAACAAAAGTCACATGATTACCTAATTGAAGGAGAAAATGCCTTTGACAACATCCAATACCCATTCATGATAAAAATCCTGGAGAGATTAAGGATACAAGGGAATATCTCAATCTAATAAGGCACTTTCAAAGTAAGCCTGTAGTCAACATCAACTTAAAAGAAAAGAAACTTAAAGCAAATCCTCTAAAATCAGGAATAAGACAAGGTTGTCTACTATCTCCATATCTATTCAAGATAGTAGCGGAAGTATTACCTATAGCAATAAGACAACTGAAGGAGATCAATGGGATAAATATTGGAAAAGAAGATGTCGAAGTATCTTTATTTGCAGATGATATGATAGTATACGTAAGTGACATAAAAATTCTACCAGGAAATTACTATGCCTGAAATTCCTTTCACCAAGTAGTTGGATAGAAGATTAGCTCACAAAAAGTCAGTAGCCATCCCATATACAAATGATAAATGTACTGAGAAAGAAATCAGGAAACAACATCTTTCATAATAGCTCTGAATAATGTAAAATATCATGGGGGTAACTCTAACCAAGCAAGTAAAAGACTTGCATAACAAAACGTAAAGTTCTTGAAAAGCGAAATAGAAAACGATATCAGAAGATGAAAAGATTCCCTCATGCCCATGGGTCAATAGGATTAAGATAATAAAAATATTTATCCTACTAAAGCAATGTACAGAGTCAATGCAATCCCTGTCACATTTCCAACATAATTCTTCATGTATCTTGAAAGGACAATCTTCAGGTTCATATGGAAATGTAAAATACCCCAGATAACTATAACAATTCTGAACAATAAAAGCACAGAGGAGGTACCATCATTCCCAATTTCAAGTTGTACTACAGAGCTATAGTAATTAAAACAGCATGGTATTGGCACAAAACAGACACAAAGATCAATGGAATTGAATTATTTGATTTATATGTGTTCCCTCCACTTGTACTCTAAGACTTTTGCATAAAGCCATGTATTTTTCAGCATTTCTAATATTGAGATTATTGTACAGTTTTTTAATTAAGTCACATTATTACATTTATTGATTTTATTTTGTTGAAATCTACATATTCAGGATAAAGCCAACTTAATATGTGTGATCATTTTGATATATGCCCATATTTTGTTTCCAAGCATTTTCTTGAGAAATTTTGCATCTATGTTCTTTGGTATATTGACATGTCTGTCTTTTTTTATTTCTTGTTTCTCTACATAGAAACAATATCAGCAGTGTCTTTTTAATGATAACAGGGCTATTAAAGATAATGGAGACTTTGGAAATTGGAACAAGTTCATTTTGCATCATGAAACACCCATGAGTCTATTGAGGCCAATGACAGAATTATGTGGTTTGAAGAAGAAAAGTTCCTCATATGTTCATTTGTTTGAATCCTTGGTCCCCAGCTGGTCATGGTGCGTTGGAAGACTGTGGAACCTATAGGAGTTGAAATCTTGCTGGAGGAACTGGATCACTGGGGTGGACCCTGGGGTTTTATAGCCCAGACATGTTTCTTGTTCATTTTTTGCTTCTTATTCATTACCTGCCTTTATGTCTTTATGTCTTTTATATTACTACTGTCTCCTTATCACCATGATGAAATGTCCTTCTCTAGATGTAATCCACATTACTTCTTCCATTAACTTACTTCTTGTCAGATATCTGGCCAGAGCAGCAAAAATGTAATCAAATACATATGTCCTGAAGTCATGAGACATAGACTAATTGGATCTCTGGCCTGTTCTGTGAGGTAATACAGTGTAGCCAAACCTAGAACTGAAACTTTGCTTTAGTATACATTTCTAAGCCAGAAAAAGAACTTTAAACATTTTAAATATTTCATCCTCTATTCCCTTATCTCTAGAATTGATATTATGATATAATCAACTAAAGAGGGTTGTTAAAATAAGATACAAAACAGTGAAGAAACTAACACACAATAAGAAGAAAGTAAATAATATAAATGGTAGAAGTTAAAAAGAAATAATGCATTATAAATAATCTTGATACATATAATTTGATGGCTCTGAGATCATGTTACCTACCTGGCCTAGTTAGCATGTAAAACTGTTTCAGAAACTCATGTGACTTTAAAGACACAGTTATAGGATATTTTCAAATTATTTTATAAACAGTGAGTTGTAAAATATTGAGTTGGAGATAAAGGTAATATCACTTGAGCTAGTTGAACAATATCTGTCTCGGTTTATCAGGTGGGTCATCAATAAATCTGACGATATGTAAAAGAAATATGAAGTGGATAAACAGAGGAAAAAAATGTACTAGCTTCTGGACTCAAGGAAAACAAATGTGCCATGAGGATAAAAATAACCTGTGAGTAAGGGCTTTCATAGAAACAATAAGGAAATTTAAGTAATTTGCATTAATATTTGCAGAGTTCACTAAATAAGGGTGCATTAAATATAAATATGATAAAAATAGAATAAATATCCCTAATGATTCAGATTCATAATAGGATATTCATGACTATGGCAGAAATGAAACTTCAATGCATACTTACCTCATGTTTGTGACAGGAATAAATGAAAGCCACTTCCCTAACCAAAAAGAAGTTTATAGTTCAAACTTCTTTCAGTCAGATGGGGACATTTACATGTTCTGTGACCTGTTTTCATTCAGAAAATTAGAAATTGATTATGATCATCTTTGAATAAAAGAAGGCTCAAGCATGCAGTTTCTGTAAAGCATCATTGATGTAATTCCCTCACCACTGATCGAACAGTTCTCTAGGACTCATCTAAATGTGCTCAATCAATGAACCCCTAGCGTGTTTCCACATCATTAGGTGTCTACATGGTGACCTCAATAGCAAGGATTTAGCTTAATGAGTTGTCTGTTCCTTAGGCTGCCCGAGGCAGCAGTTAGAGTAGGGGCTACATAACACTTAGGGAAACAGTGACAAATGAGAAATATCACATTAACCTTCTTACTCTTGCTGCATTAAGCACTGAAAAGCTTTTTATTGGGTCAGCCTCCAAACAGCTGCAACATCTTAGGCTCTATTTGGGAAGTCCTCAGCTCTGACTGTTTGGGAGTGAAAGATGAAGATGCTGTGGTACTTGCTGCTTATATCTCAAATCCCTATAATCCTCTATTTGAAGCCAGGCATTCTAAATATAGTGCTCAGTTCCTAGCGACATTATTATTTCCATTCTATGTTATGATGTCAAGGAAGCCAGCTTATGCCACTTTCATATTATATCTTTCAATTACAGAAAGAATAATCTCTCAGTCAACTAAATATTTGAAAAGAAATATTTATTGCAGAGTTTTATCTAGTAGTGGGATCTCTGTTATATTAATGACTGGATCAATTAAATAACCTAGTGGATTAACTTCAGACCTCCTCCCAAATATAGTTTCTGACACATGGTAAAAAAACTGATGTATGCAAGAAACACACCTCACCCTCAAAGACAGACATTACCTGAGATTTAAATGTAGGGAAAAAATTTTTCAATCAAATGGACCCAAGAAACAAGCAGGGGTAGCAATCCTAATATCTAACAAACTAGACTTTAAAATAAAATCAATCAAAAGAGATGAAGGAGGTCATTACATACTCATCACAGGTGAAACCCACCAAGATGAAGTATCTATCCTGAACATCTATGCCCCCAATACAATGGCATCCACATTTGTTAAAGAAACATTATTAGAACTTAAATCTCATCTAAAGCCCCACACAGTTATAGTGGGAGATTTCAACACACCACTCTCACCACTAGACAGGAATACCAGACAGAAACTCCACAAAGAAGCAAAGGGTCTAATAGAAGTAATGACTCAACTGGGATTAACAGATATCTATAGAACATTTCATCCACATAAAAAAGAATATATCTCCTTGTCACCACCACATGGAACCTTCTCAAAAATCGACCACATACTTGGCAACATATCCAACCTCAGCAGCTACAAAAAAATTGGAATAACTCCATGCATCTTATCAGACCACCATGCCTTAAAATTAGAATTCAACAACAACACAAATTGCAGACAACCTACAAACTCATGGAAATTGAATAAAGCTCAACTGCACCATCCCTGGGCCAAAGAGGAAATAAAAAAGAAATTAAAGACTTCCTCGAATTCAATGAGAATGAAGACACAACATACCCAAACCTATGGGACACTTTGAAAGCAGTGCTACGGGGGAAGTTCATAGCACTAAGTGCTCACATGAAGAAACAGGAAAACAGTTATACCAGAGAATTAACATCACAGCTAAAAGCTCTAGAACACAAAGAAGCAAACTCCCCCAGGAGGAGTAGACGCCAGGAAATAATCAAATTGAGGGCTGAAATCAATAAAGTAGAAACCAGGAAAACAATACAAAGAATCAATGCAACGAAGAGTTGGTTCTTTGACAAAATCAACAAGATAGACAAACGTTTGTCCAAACTTACCAAACAGCGGAGAGTGAACACGCAAATTGACAAAATCAGAAATGAAAAGGGGGACATAACAACAGACTCTGAGGAAATCCAGAGAATCATTAGGTCATACTTTGAAAACCTGTACTCCAAAAAATTCGAAAATTTAAAGGAAATGGATGACTTCCTGGACAGCTATCATTTGCCAAAACTAAATCAAGAACAGATAAGCAATTTAAATAGACCTATAACCCCTATGGAAATAGAAGCTGTCATCAAACGTCTCCCAACCAAAAAAAGTCCAGGTCCAGATGGCCTCAGTGCAGAATTCTACCAGAAATTCAAAGAACAGCTTATACCAATTCTTCTCAAAGTGTTCCACACAATAGAAGCAGAAGGGTCTTTGCCAAACTCTTTCTATGAGGCTTCAATAACCTTGATCCCCAAGCCACACAAAAATACAACTAAGAAAGAGAACTTCAGACCAATATCCCTCATGAACATTGATGCAAAAATACTCAATAAAATACTGGCAAATCGGATCCAAGAACACATCAAAACAATCATTCACCACGATCAAGTAGGTTTCATCCCAGGGATGCAGGGATGGTTCAACATACGAAAATCCATCAACGTAATCCACCATATGAACAAGCTGAAAAACAAAAATCACATGATCATGTCACTAGATGCTGAAAAAGCCTTTGACAAAATCCAACACCCCTTCATGATAAAGGTTTTGGAGAGATCTGGGATAACAGGGACATACTTAAACATAATAAAAGCTATATACAGTAAACCAACAGCCAACATCAAACTAAATGGACAGAAACTCAACGCAATTCCTCTAAAATCAGGAACAAAACAAGGCTGTCCACTCTCTCCATACCTTTTAAACATGGTACTTGAAGTTCTAGCTATTGCCATACAACAACAAAGGGGGATCAAGGGGATACAAATTGGGAAGGAAGAGGTCAAACTTTCACTGTTTGCAGACGATATGATAGTTTACATCAATGACCCAAAGAACTCTACCAGGGAACTCTTACAGCTGATTAACACCTTCAGCAAAGTGGCAGGCTACAAGATCAACTCAAGAAAATCAGTAGCTCTACTATATACAGATGATAAAAGGGCTGAAAGAGAAATCAGAGAAACATCACCCTTTACAATTGCCACAAACAACATAAAATACCTTGGGGTAACGCTAACCAAACAAGTGAAAGACCTGTATCATAAGAACTTTGAATCTTTAAAGAAAGAAATTAAAGAAGCCCTCAGAAAATGGAAAGATCTCCCATGCTCTTGGATAGGTAGGTTCAATGTAGTAAAAATGGCAATCCTGCCAAAAGCAATCTACAGATTCAATGCAATCTCCATTAAAATCCAAGCACAATTCTTCACAGACCTTGAAAGAACAATAATCAATTTTGTATGGAAAAACAAAAGACCCAGGATAGCCAAAACAACCCTGTTCAACAAGGCAACGTCCGGAGGCATCACCATTCCTGACCTCAATCTCTATTATAGAGCTATAGTCCTGAAAACAGCTTGGTATTGGCACAAAAATAGACAGGCAGACCAATGGAATCGAATTGAAAATCCGGGTATTAACCCACACACGTACGAACATCTGATCTTTGACAAAGAAGCTAAAAATATACAATGGAATAAAGAAAGCATCTTCAACAAATGGTGCTGGCATAATTGGAGACTGGCATGTAGAAGAATGCGGATCGATCCATGTTTATCGCCATGCACAAAACTTAAGTCCAAATGGATCAAAGACCTCAACATAAATCCAGCCACACTGAACCTCTTAGAAGAGAAAGTGGGTGGTACCCTTGAACAAATTGGTACAGGAGACAGCTTCCTGAACATAACACCAGTAGCACAGACAGTGAGATCAACAATTAATAAATGGGACCTCCTGAAACTGAGAAGCTTCTGTAAGACAAAGGACACAGTCAGCAAGACAAAAAGGCAGCCCACAGAATGGGAAAAAATATTCACTAATCCCACATCTGACAGAGGGTTGATCTCCAAAATTTACAAAGAACTCAAGAAGCAAGTCTCCAAAACAGCAAAGGACCCAATTAAAAAGTGGGCTGCAGAACTAAACAGAGAGTTTTCAATAGAGGAGTCTAAAATCGCTGAGAGGCACTTGAGAAAGTGCTCAACATCCTTAGTCATCAGGGAAATGCAAATCAAAACAACTCTGAGATACCATCTCACTCCTGTCAGAATGGCTAAAATCAAAAACACCAATGACAATTTATGCTGGAGAGGATGGGGTGAAAGGGGAACACTCCTCCATTGCTGGTGGGAGTGCCAACTGGTTCAGCCACTTTGGAAATCAGTATGGAGATTCCTCAGAAAAATGGGAATAAACCTACCACAAGACCCAGCAACTCCACTCTTAGGCATATATCCAAAAGATGCCCATTCATACAACAAAGATGCCTGTTCCACTATGTTCATAGCAGCTTTATTTGTAATAGCCAGAACTTGGAAGAACCTAGATGTCCCTCACCCGAAGAGTAGATAGAGACAATGTGGTACATCTACATAATGGAGTACTATTCAGCAGAAAAAAATAATGGAATCATGAGATTCACAGGCAAATGGATGACACTAGAAGAAACCATCCTGAGTGAGGTAATCCAGTCACAAAAAGAGAAACATGGCATGTACTCTCGCATATATGGATTTTAGACATAGATCTGGGGAGTGCCAGCCTACAATCCTATGGCCAGAGAGTCTGGGAAACAGAAACTTCATTTAGTGGCTGATCGAAGAAGAGGCAGACTCCCTTGGTTAAGTACTGAGCTGAACTCAAGAAAGCCAGTAACAGAGAGGGAGGACTGATGATCAAAGGGATTAAGACTGGGCTGGTTTAACCCCCAGAAACAGCTGACCAGACAAAGGTTAACTCTTGAATCCCAGGCATCAGCCTGGGAATCCAGCATGGGACTGATCAAGACCCCCTGAATCTGGGTGTCAGTGAGGAGGCCTAGGTAATCTATTGAGCCTTGGGCAGCAGATCAGTACCCATCCCAAGTATACACACGGACTTTGGACTCCCATAGAACAATGTGAGGTGCACTCTCACCCTGAACTCTTGGGGAAGGGTCTAGGCCCTGCCCTATATGAAATGACAGACTATGGACACCCCCATGGAGGGCCTCACCCTCCCTGGGGGAACGAGGGGATAACGGGGGGTGCTGGGTGGAAGGCACGGGAGGAGGGGAGAGAATGGGAGAGGGACCTGGAACTGACTTGTGAAGCAACCTCCTTTCTTATCTAAATTTAAACTGGAAAATAAAAAATAAAAAAAAGATTAAAAAAAACTGATGTATGCAATAAATGTTTGTAAAAGAAAGATTAGACATCAGCAGAATAACTATAAATGGCATATGGTCCCCAAAGGACTGATAAACTGAAAACTCATATGTAGATAAACCTAGAATTTCTGGATTCAGGAATTTACATTTTATTATTGTTATTAATATTATTATCCTCATAATTGTTGTTTTTTATTATTTTTGTGTGTGTTTGCACATGTGCACATGAGGTGTGAATGTGTGAAGATCCAAAGGACAACCTTATGGAATTAATTCTCTCCATCCAACTTTACTAAGATTCCAAGGGTTGAACTCAGATTGTCAGACTTGAAGAGCAAGTGCTTTTACCTACTGAGCCATCTCACTGACTATGGCCTCAGTTTTTACCTTTTGAAATAATTCAATCAAAAATATATTTTTATCATCAGAAATAGCTTGCATAAAAATCATTCAATTTTTATGAGTTTAATAGCCTAATTAACACATTTTTTTGCTGCTTTATAAACAATCATTTTTGCTAATATTGCTTTCCTAATTATAGTCTACTCAACTTTTGAATTCATATTATGATTTCTTAAAATATTATGGTTCCAATTTAGTAATCAATTCCCAATATTTAACGAGTAAGTCTATTCTCCTATAATATGCCATTAGTGTATTTCATGTTGTATTTCATTTTACCCCTTGGTTGACTATTATACTCACATTAATTTGCCTCTTGTCCTCAATTCTACAGCCTAAAGGCTTAACTACAGATTCGGGGTAGGAGAAAATGTATGTCTTATTCATTACAAGTGTGCATGTGAGTTTGCATTTGCCCATTTTGTTAGTGTTCAAATAAGACCTCAATTCCAACTTCATCAGAACTGTTTCACAAGGGAAATCCTGATCATCTACTGAAGCAACTTTTACACGTAAATTAACTCTTCACATCCAAAGTGTGGTACAGCTGAAGATATTAATAACTAAAGCTCAAAATTACATTTTGTTTACATATGTTCTGAACATGTACAGACTTCTTTGTGGATATTCCCACTACAATATTGTATAACAATGTTTACAAAGAGCTCTATAATTAGCAATTATAAGTAACCTAGAAATGACTTCAAAATAAGCATGCCAAGAGTTGTGCAATTTATAAACAAACATTACTTCATTTCATTTTATGTGGTGCCTGCATCACAAGCAAGTCTAACGTTTCGGGCAAAGCCTGGAGATTTAAATGAAAGACAAGACGGCTGACCATTCGTTGTGCTAAGAGAATGTGTGTGTGTGTGTGTGTGTGTGTGTGTGTGTGTGTGTGTGTGTGTGTGTATTGCAATGAGGGAGCAGCCTTATATCCAGACTTACAGCACAGTGGAGAAATCCCAGGTGTAAGAGTTCGTGTTTTCAGAATTAGAGGTTGATGCCAGTGGGGCAAGGCCGGGCTGTAAGCCAGGACTAGAAAACAGGATGCACCTGTGGTTATTGGCTGACAAGCGACTCACAGAGAATGGGCTCATAGGATTTAACCATCTTGGAGTAGGAGAGGTGATGGCAGAAAGTACAGGCTCAAGCCTTCCAAGCCGCAGAGAACACTCCTTTTCTATATAAACCAACTCTGGATTAAGTGGGATAAGAGAAATGACAAGCTTTTGGGTGAAATCAATTAGAGTGCAAGAGTTTTGTAAAGAACAACATTGTATTGTTTTTGGTTTTCATAGATCTTATTAGAAAGATTTACATGTTTTTAAAGAGAATTTATATTTTAAAAGAAAGTGAAGTCCACTGGGCGTTGGTGGCGCACGCCTTTAATCCCAGCACTTGGGAGGCAGAGGCAGGCAGATCTCTGTGAGTTCGAGGCCAGCCTGGTCTACAAGAGCTAGTTCCAGGACAGCCTCCAAAGCCACAGAGAAACCCTGTCTCGAAAAACCAAAAAAAAAAAAAAGAAAGAAAGAAAGTGAAGTCCTTTTACCATTTACATTTAGCTTTTCTCTGTCAAATATTAACTTTTAAACATTTTGAATAATCTTAGAATTCTTAGATCCTAATAAATTATAAATTCTTATCCAAGATAAATGTATAAAATTTTCAATTTCTATTTTACTCAAGTTGCTCACCTGATTCTCTTAAACTCATCCACAGAACTCCCAGAGTTCACAGTTTCTTCTCTGTGACAGAGATTTTTTTTCTGTCTTGATCAGTAAAACATACTTCCATACAATTACTAATATATTCTTCCTGAGTTTTCAGTGTGCAAATGCATATGAATCTGAAATTGTCTAAAGATACTCATGGCACAGTTTTCCATATGCAGTGAGAAAACAGAACACCAGAAACCTTCGGGGACTGGTATTAAACTTTCTTAGTTTAGTCTGTGGAACACTTAAGTGAGATACTAAAAATGCTACAATATACAAAATGCATAAAAAGTTAATGCTGACAAGTTGAAGTATGGTTTGGTATGGACAAATTGGCTCAGTCTTTGAGTATTCCCTCAGGTTTTGCTTCTAGCTGCTAAGGGGGATCTACAGGTCTGCCTGGAATTTGAATCATGTGCTTTACTTCATGCGCGTGATAAAAAGTGACAAGCCATATCATAGACAGGGTCTCACTATGTAGTTCTGACTGGATTAGAACTCACTACATGGATCAGGCTGATCTCAAACTCATAGAGATCTACTTATCTTTGCCTGCCAAGCGCTGGAATTAAAAGCGTGTCCCACCACACCCTGCTCATATTTTATTATTTCTTTATTTTAGGTAGAAGCAACAGCACCCACAAAAGTAGTCAAGAAAGAAAGGAGCTTGTATTGACTTAAAGAACTATACTCAGAGTAGGGAGAGAATAGGGCCAGATTAGAAAACAGCAGGCTTCATGTTTCAGTTTGAAATATTTTCAATATTGTTATGCAAGTATGGAAACTCATTGTGACTGTTAAACAGAGGAGTGCTTTAGTAAAGTTTGAAGCTTTGAAAGTTCCATATGGAAATTTCACAAAAGATAACTTGAATACAGTGGTTGACTAGAGACCAAAAAGGCAATTTAGGAGCTAGTTATTAAAATCAGGATTAATGAGATAATTTCAATTACAGTGAAAGAGGCAGATTCCAAAGCTATTCTGTAGGTAGAATGAATGGATCTTACATCATTTTGATATGTGCTTGAGGAAAAATGAAGAATTAAGTGCTTTTAGCATGTTATTATATGTGTATAATTATGAGATAAAATATGGAGTGTAATTGGTATATTTACATATTTACATATAAGATAAAATATACAGAATGTATAGAATAACATATATAGTCTGCATATAGGTAGCACATAAGCTTGCTTGAAAGAACAATTTATTTAAAACAGTTTTGTCTATATTTAGGCCAGAAAAGACTGCCAAATTTGGTGAATCAAAATAAACTTTTATATTCCTTCATGTATTGCATCATTTTTCCTTTTAACAAAAGTTTTGAGTGATAATATATATGTAATTCCCATCACAAAATATAGAGAAAGTCAAACAAATTGGTCTTATGGAGCTTAAGTATACAAATTTGAAACAAATAAAATAGGATGCAATTAATTGGTTAAAAAATAAAAAAGCCAGGATAAGCCTAACCAAGGAAGTGAAAGACCTCTCCATTAAACATTAAAGAAAAAAATAGAGATATCAGAATGTGAATCTTCCACCCTTATGGATTAGCCAATTTTATATCATGAAAATGACTATATTAATAAAAATTACTTATAGATAAAATACATTTCCCACCAAAAGTTTAATAATTTTTTTCAAATAAGAAAAATTAACCTAAAATTCATAAATACTAGAGGTTCTGAACATAGCATGCAATCTCAAACAACATAGTAATAATAATGATGATGATGGATGTATAATATACCTGATGTCTAATTATACTGCAGAGTCATAGTAACAACCATCATGGTGGTACAAAAACAGTCTTGGTGACCAATGGAATACAAAACAAGGAACCAAAAATAAAGCTACTCCTAGAGCCACATGATTTTTGAGAGAGGTGTCAAAACTAATGGAGAAAAGATAATTTCTTCAACAACTAGTAATGGAAAACTGGATATCTACTTTTAAGTGAATGAGGGTACGTGCTAATCTCCATCCTGTTAAAAATGACAATTAAAATATCAAAAATATAATTATAAGATCTTAAAATCTAAACTTGCTACATAGGAAAAGCATTTTGATATACAGTCATAGTAAGGATGTTCTATTCTTTCTTGTTCCTCTTTGCCTGTTTATTACTCTGTGTATTTAAATTAATTTTTATCTTAGCATATAGAGTAATTGATTTTATTGTCATCTTAGTACATATGAGCTAAGTACACTTTCCTCTAATTTGTAGACATACTGCACCACCATTGTCTTTCTCCCCTATCCCACTCTGGTTAGTTTCTCCAATATTCCAGAAAATGCCCGGGGGAGGGGGTGGTTTTCATGTCACATTGGTTCCATAGAAAAGCAAGGACTTCCTAAAAATTACTCAATTAACTCATAAAAAAGAACCCAAGCATTGACAAATGGGATTTCATAAGATTAAAAAGCTTCTACACAGCAAGGAAACAATTAATCAAGTGAAGAGACAGCCTACAGCATAGGAAAAAAAAATCCTTGCTAGCTGTACATCTGACAGGTGATTTACATCTAACCCAGATAAAGAACTCAAAACACTGGCAAACAAGCCAAGCAAATGGGAAAAAAATGAAATAAACTGACAGTTCTCAAAAGATGACATTCAAATGTCCAATAAAGATGATAAAGTATTGAGCATGCTTAGACATAAGGGAAATGTAAATCAAAACTACACTGACATTGCATTTCACCCTCAGCAAAATGTCTGTCATTAAAAAGTAAATAACTCTCTCATATATAGATTTTAGACATAGATCTGGGGAGTGCCAGCCTACAATCCTATGGCCAGAGAGTCTGGGAAACAGAAACTTCATTTAGTGGCTGATCGAAGAAGAGGCAGACTCCCTTGGTTAAGTACTGAGCTGAACTCAAGAAAGCCAGTAACAGAGAGGGAGGACTGATGATCAAAGGGATTAAGACTGGGCTGGTTGAACCCCCAGAAACAGCTGACCAGACAAAGGTTAACTCTTGAATCCCAGGCATCAGCCTGGGAATCCAGCATGGGATTGATCAAGACCCCCTGAATCTGGGTGTCAGTGAGGAGGCCTAGGTAATCTATTGAGCCTTGGGCAGCAGCTCAGTACCCATCCCAAGTATACACACGGACTTTGGACTCCCATAGAACAATGTGAGGTGCACTCTCACCCTGAACTCTTGGGGAAGGGTCTAGGCCCTGCCCTATATGAAATGACAGACTATGGACACCCCCATGGAGGGCCTCACCCTCCCTGGGGGAATGAGGGGATAACGGGGGGGGGGGTTGGGGGGAGGGAACGGGAGGAGGGGAGGGAATGGGAGAGGGACCTGGAACTGACTTGTGAAGCAACCTTGTTTCTTATCTAACTTTAAACTGGAAAATAAAGCAAATAACAACAAATAGTGGCATGGATTTAGGGAAAGAAAGCCCCCTTTATTTGCTATTTGGGGGAATGGAATTAGCCTAGCCACTATTGAAATCAATATGACGTTTCCTCAGAAAGAAAAAAAACATAAAAATAGAACTATCATATGGTCCAGCAGTACTAGTCCTGAGAATAAACCCAAAGGTATCTAAGTGGGAAATCCACAGAGTTCCTTGCACATCCATGTCTGTTACTGCACTATTCACAATAGCCAATCTCTCAGCATTTCTATTGTCTAAAACACAAGGACCATGGGCAACTTGGGGAGGAATAGGCTTACATCTCCTATAAAGGAAGTCAAGGCAAGAACTCAAACAAGGCAGGAACCTGGAGGCAGGAGCTGATGCAGATGCCCTGGAGGGGTGTTGCTTATTGGCTTGTTCCACATGGCTGTTTCCACACCCAGGCTCACCACCCCAGGGATGGTACTACCCATAATGGGCCAGACCCTCTCCCATCAATCACTAATTAAGAAAATGTCATCCAAGCTTCTCTGCCTTCAGCCCCATCTTACGTGGGCATTTTCTTAAATGAGGTTCCCTCCTTCCAGATGACTTTAACTTCTGATAAGCTGACATAAAACTATCAAGGAAAGTCAAGCTATAGGACCAAACTAAATGCCCATCAATAAATTCGCTTGTATCCCATGGAGTTTTATTTAGTGCTGAAAGTTAATGGAAAAGATGCCATTGAAGGAAAATGGATCGAACTAAGGATTATTTTGTTAAGCTAAATCAATGCAATCTCAGAAAGATGAATATCACATTATCTGTGGTATATTTGTCCTGGATTACACACATATACATACATAAGTACATATGTACACATATACATGCAAACACAAAAGTGCATACACAGACACAGAAAATGTACAAAATAACAAGATATATATGTATATATATATATTCAGATAAACATAAGCTACTAAAGAAAGAAAACCATGAAGAAAGGGAAGAGTATATGTGGGTAAATATGGACAAAGCATATGGTATATCTGAATGAAAATAAGTTTATATAACTCATCACTGTGCAAAATGAATACACATCCATAAAAGAAAATCAGACAAAACAAAAGAGACTATGAAAAGCAATGGAGAAATAGAACCATACGTTAGTTTTGTCTCCTCACTGGTTTATTGTATAGGCCCACAACAAATATTCCTTCGCTCTTGATCTGTCTATATGCATACATGCACATATTTAATTTATAAGGTCTACAGGGGGTCAAGCAATTTTCATTAACAGATGACAGCTTACATTAATGTCTTCTGCTCCTCCATTTATCATTCTCTTTCTGGATAAATGTATGGTTTTCCAGAAATAACATGGACTACAGTTGTTTTCTGCTTTTCTCCTGTGTAATATCAAATGTCCATGGTTTAGGATATTCTGCTAATTGATCCTAAGTCTTAATGGGAGAGAGTAAAAAGTCACAGCTCACACTTGGAGCCAGTCTTAGTTTGCATTCCTGCTGGCAGCCATGTCAGAGGAGCAGCAGATGGCAGTTGACTTCAGGGTGTCTGCCCACCAGGAGGCAACTCCTTGATGGATGAATCTTGGACAGTCAAGGCCCCAAGACCCCAGACCCCAGAATGTCTTTCATTTCTGCTGTGCACTTACATGTTTGCTGCTGCCATCTTTCTCTGGTATCTGGCATGGTGTGAATGTGTGTGGGGAGACCCCCACTGCCTGTAATGCAGTGGGTTTATCTCATGGAAACATCCCATTTGGGGCATTTTTACCTGTGGATTACTATGCAGATGACTTCTTCCTAAGCTGTATTGTCTAACTGATAATAATAATGTTAGTTTACACAGAGTTTTGATGATAAAAAATAAAACAACCAAGTGTCACACAGCTAGAACACATGAGTTTCTGCTGAGAAGCCATGTAGACTGTGGCTTAGGTTAATGATTAAGAAAAACAATTGAGTCCCAGTAGCCCAGCTAACTTAAATTCTTTTTTAAATTTAATATTTTTTTAATTTCATTTTACACTCCAACCAAAGTTCTCCCTACCACCCTTCCTTCCATCCCCCTGGTATCCATCCCCAATCTACTTCATATCCACTCCTCCCAACAGGCAAGGGTTCCCATGGGGAGTCAACAAAGTCTGGCACATTAAGTTGCAGCAGGACCAAGACCCTCTCCCCTGTCTTAAGGCTGGGCATAGCATCCCCTCAAAAATTCTTTTAACCTTAATGTTAGGAGATGTGTTCACAGATTTTAGAGTGTATCATTAGCTGAAACAAAGCCTTAAAATAACTACAGTTAGATCAGATGTTTTAATAAAAGCTTTGAGACAAAAAACATAAAACAAATCTAATGTTCACAAGGACACATTAGCTAAGGTCAAAATTACAAAGCTGACGTGCTTTCCTTGCTAGGCTTGGTTGATGATCAAAGATAAGGATTAATATCTTATACCCATTTCTGCCCTCAATCTCCTGATATTAAAGAAAATCTATTGATGAGTGGGTATACACCCTAAAGGTTTAAGGTAGAGCTGACCGATTCTTTCTGATATATAAAAGTTTGTGACTCCTTTAAGAGTCATTATAAGCCTCCCTTTCAAGATAAGTAAAAGAGTAATTAGCTTTTTCTATATAACTGCAAAATACAGTCTGCCAGTAAAAAAAAATCTGGCTGAAAAAATAACTTGCTTGCTCACACTGTTAGTCTATAACAAGTTGCTTGGGTATGAATGTATGTGGGTCCTTGAGATAATTTGTTTTTCACCTATAATATGTAAAATGTTTAATCATGTAAGGGATATGGAAATAATGCTGTTTCTTACTTGTATTCATTCATTTGAAAAATAGATTGCTAACACATTGTAATTTTTATATTGCATGACAGATTTTTCTGGGGCATATAAGCTGTAAGGGTAAGAATAGAGTTAGAATTAAATAGAGTTAAAATGGTTTAGAAGGAAACATCAAGAATGAATTAGAAGGCAAAGATCAAGAATGGAGAGTTAGAAGGTACAAGAAGGTAAACATCAAGAATAAAGGTAGAGTTAGAAAGAAAATATCAAGAATGAGAGAATTTTTTCCAGTTGGTGTCATCCTTATAGATCATTAGAGATCTCAGTGGTGACAGATCTCTCCTCAAACCTATAATGACTCTCTCTATTATGGTATTTCTCATCCTGTTCTCCCCTATTTTCCCCCAACTTAATCTTCTTGCTCCCCTCTGACTTCCTAGGCCCTGCCCTGAAGGAGATGACCGACTCTGGATATCCCCTATGGGGAAGTTAGTGAGGGTGAAGGGAGTGGGGATAGGGTGGGAGACTGGGGGGTGCTTGGGGGGTGCAGGAGAAGGGGAAGGAGCTGGGATTGACATGTGAAGCAAGCTTGTTTCTAATTTTAAAAATGTAATAATAATAATAAAAGAAAAGCTGTCTAACAACAAGCCAAGCTAAGCCCAGGCATTGTAAGTAAATGGAGAGAGAGAGAAGAGAGAAATAATTAGGAGGAGAACATCAAGAAAAAAAGGAAAGCATACAGAGAGATCATGAGGGATATTTCTGGTTATAGATAAGAAAAGAGAATATACAACACATAATGAATACAGAAGACTAAAGAAAGACACCACCAAGAGAGAATGTGAATGTCTTTTTCCCTAATACCCTCAGATAGAATTTCCCTTGATCCCCGCACTCCTGGGGGCTGGCTCCCCATGTCATTAGCTGCTAACATTCTGTTAGAATGCTTACTAGGAATGGTCTAACTAAACTAAGTAATTCTTCAGTGACAAATCACTTTATATACAATGCTAAGAATACTTCCTGTAAGATGCACAGCACACTCACAACCATAGATTATTCTTTCTTCATATTAAATTTATTCCACTTTTAAATATGTATTAATTCCAACTTAAAATGCTTCTCAAAGTGGCCTGAGGAGTGTATCAATATAGAAAAATTAGATAGATGATAGATAATAGATAGGTAGATAGATATAATAGATATGACAGACAATAAATAGATATAGATAGATAGATTGAGATAGATAGATAGATAGATGGTTGATATGATGTAACACGATATGATATAATGTGATGCAAAGGGAGCTGCTAGAGAAAGGTCTTCTCCAATCTCAGTTTTCTGAGAGCATTTTTTACTATTTAATATGTAGTGAGACAATTATGTAATAACCAGTACTTAAAGGAATTATTCTTGAAAATGAAGTAGCAAATAACAGGCACAATAGTGTGGTTTCAAGACAGAATTAAAATTTATACCAAGTATTGCTATATAAGAACAAAACTTATACATTGATATATAAAAACAATATGTTGCTGTTTTCAGAACAGCATTTTAAGAGGAAAAGGGCCTTACAAAATAGCTAACAGGGGGATGGAGACAAGGCTAAGTAGTTAAGAGAACAAACTGTTGTTGCCAAGGACCTAGGCTTGACTACCAACACCAATGTTGAATGGCTTACAGCTGCTGGCATCTCCAGTAAAGGGGCCCCAACACCCTCTTCTGGCTTCCACAGTACCTGGAACTCTCTTTCACATACTAATACAGACATACATACATACATATATATATATATATATATATGAGAGAGAGAGAGAGAGAGAGAGAGAGAGAGAGAAACAGAAACAGACACAACACAGAGAAAGAGGGAGAGACATATACACACAATTATAAAAACTTTTAAATCATTTAAAAATTGTAAACTTTATATAAAATTGATGTGCACATTTCCAATGAGTGGCCAGATATGAGTGATTATTTGTGAGATGCTTTTCTAAAATATCCCATACCTTCTTGACTCTTGACAAAAGTCACCTTTTAATAGAGTAGACTTTGAACAATAATTCATGAAATGTTGAAATTAGCTTTAGTTTAGTTGTTTGTGTTTGGAAAGAATACCAGTTTGCCTCTGTGAATAATAGGAAACATATCTCAGTCTTTTTCTGGTCAGTCATTTCTCTTGTAAAAGGACTCAAAGAGGATGGATTGTCAACGAACTATGATTTTCATCAATTTAGCCAGTTATTGTATGTAAATATCTTTAGTGAACAAAGCCTATGCGTTATTATCACTGCAGTGGGATGAAATCCAGCCACATATATTTCCTAACTATATGCAATGTAGAAGACAATACAATATATATAAAAGAGCATATAAACAAGAATAGATAATCAATAATGTTTTAATACACTTATACCAATCATGAGATAAATACTAATAACTTCAAATATAACTACAATTTTAAATTTCAAACTCTTTTATTAGGGTGAATGAAATATTAGTACCAAAACATGGCTTATCCAACAAGTAGTCTAAAATAAACATGAGAGATCACTAGAGCTGGAATATAGAAAAATTACTAATATTTTCCAGGCATGGGGAGGACATGGTTTGAAGAAAATAAGAAAGTGAGCTTCCACAGTGTAAAAGTTACGGCCTGAATATTTGTGATGAAGAATTCATACGGAATCCCAACTGCTGGAGTTAGCAGGAGGGAAATTTATGAAAATGTTTTAGAGTATTTCCTATGTCTATTGCTTATGTCCATTCTGCAGATGGTATAGGTTACTATCATAAATGATAAAGAAAAGAGGTTGATTTAGATTATAGTTCTTGACCTTCATGAGCACTATTCTGGAATCTACTTGTTATCTAATACAAATCTTCTTACTGTCTTGACATGGCTATAATATGGTAAGGCAGAGCAAACAAGCAATTGAGAGCTCACTTTCATAATGCATTAACTCCTACAATGACACATTAGTCCATAAGTAAATGACAGTATTCATGAGGTCACAGCATTATGACCTAAGCATTTCTTAAATTATGTAACTATTAGCACTTTACAGGGGCAGTTAACTTTTAACATGATTTTTGAAGGGGAATTTAAACCATGGAAAGTGATCATTAGATTATGAGACTAACACACAGCACTTAAATTAGTGACCTTTTAAAGTATATCCTATGATGAGGCCTAGGTAATCTATGGGGCTTTGGGTAGCATTTATCTCTGGCATATAAATAGACTTTGAGTGCCCATCCCACAATGAGGGATGCTTTCTCAGCCTGGACTCTTGAAGGAGGGCCTAGACTCTACCCTGGATGACATGACAGACTCTGGAGATCCACCATGGAGGGCCTCACCCTCCCTGGGGATCTGAGTAGAGATTGTGTGGAGGACTGGGGGACTGGTGAGGAGGGATGGGAAGGAGGGGAGAGAGAGGGAGCTGGGATTGACAAGTGAAACAAACGTGTTTCTAACTTAAATTTTAAAAAGGAAGAGAAAATATAAAAAAATAAAATAAAGCATATCCTAATAGGTATCTTACTTCTAGCATTTGAGGATGTGCAAAGTAAAGGCTCTCTATGAGTCAGAAAGCAAACCGCAGAATCTTTCAGAAAATAATTCATTCATGTAAGTTTTATTTGGATATTTTCCCTTATTTTTAAATTTTGTGTTATTTCCATTGACAATTTCACTGATCTCGGGCTTCCCAAACTCAGGAGCTGGGGCAAATAATCTTGTCAGTATACTTCTCAGATAGTGTTTTAATTGTAGCAACCTAAATATGTGAAGACGATATAATTGTATAAAATGAAAAGCCCAATGGAAGACACTAAGCAGAGCATCTTGGATGGGAAAACAGTCTTATATTGATGAAAACCAAGTTGACTCAGAATAAAATCCTAGTGAGAAGATATTAATCAGAAAGGTTTTTTGAATTCTATGTTATATTATTTAAAATATTACTTGTGTGTGCCTTTTATTCTAGGGAAATGACACAGCTTTGTATTTCACTGAATTACAGATACAGGCCTGGTATAACTATACTTGGGAGGCTGACACAGGAGGATGGCAAATTCAAGACCTGTTTGGGCTGCAGAATATGGCATAGGCCAACCTGGGTAACTTAGGAAGACCATGTTTTCAAACTAAAAAGTAACACAAAAGAAAGCACACATTTTTGTGCAATGTTGTCTACCAGTAAATAAAGCCCTAGATTTAATTCTACAAATTAAACAAGCCAAAAAGGAAGAAGAGAGCAAGAGAGACAGAGACATAGAGACAGACAAAGAAAAATGAAAAAAATATTCATAAAATTGTTTGAATAATCTTGCTTTATTGTTCAAATCTTGTTGATACTCGTGGGAGATCTGCCCTTTTCTAAACAGAAATGGAGGAGGCATAGATGGGAAGTGGAAATAGAGGGGGCATAGCAGGAAGGGACCAAGACTCACCAGCAGTCACTGAAACACAACCTTAGGGGAACTGTCCAAGTGCCTTTAGCAAGCTCCTTGTAGTCAGCTCTCCCCAGACAGGGTGTGTTGTCTGCTCGCCTTCTTTCAGCTTTGTCGAATGCCTGCCTTCACTCTGCTAACTATTCTTTCACGAATGCTTGTCCACAGTCTTTTTACTTCTTAAAAACAAAATCAATCATTTTGGCATAAACTGGCTTTACAAATTAAGGGAGCAACAGAAAGCAATGTTTTCCTCATTTTTATTATTTCTTTGAAGTTTTTTATACAATTCATTTTGATCATACCGTCACATTCCTTCCATATCCACCCAACTGTGAGCTCCTTTTTTATTAACCCATCAAATACAGTTTGTGCTGCCCATATCCCATTAGATGTGTGGCCTTCACTAAAGGGTGCTCAACCCACCAAGTGAAGCATCCTTAAAGAAATTGATTCCCTCTCCTAGAAACCATCAGTTGTCAATAGCTCCTTAGCTAGGAGTGAGTCTCTGGCTTCTCTTCATGCTGGAAGTTTGTCTGGTCTGAGTTTCACAAGTCTTATGTGTGCTGCCTCAACTGCTGTGAATTGGCAAGTTGCAACTACCCTTCTGTGTCCAGAAAACACTGCTTCCTTGCAGTCATCCTCCTCCTACAGCTCTTACCATCTTCCTGCCTTCTCTTCTGCTAGAGTTCCTGAGTTTTAGATGAAGGCATGCTGTATAAATGTCTCATTTAGAGCTAAGTATTCTACCGTCTTTATTTTCTGTGCCTTGATCAATTTGTGGGTAATAGTGTCAATTACTATCTACTGGTGATGGTTTGTCACCAGATCCCTGAATAACCTGATAATTTAGAATGATTTGAAGGCTTAGCACAAGTTCTCTGTGCCATAAGACAGAAGATAGGAAGTGTCTGGATGTCCAGTCCACAGGGAAGGGGAGTATTGGAGTCCCAAAAAGGATTGCCCTGGGGGATTGCTTGTCTCCTTGTTTGTAGCTGGACTCCACTTGGACTTGTGCTTCAACTGGAGCAGGGTTTCTATTTACATTGAGATATCTGTATCTGGTTGTCATATCTTAACAGCAGCTTGTAACATTGCTTTCACTCCAGTGGAGTTCAGGGTCTTAATAAACAATAACGTTATATACTTCCAGCCTAGACAAAGAATATACTTATTAGGATCTTCTGAAAAGTGTCCAAAGTCATCTTTTATTTTATTTTCCAGTTTAAATTTAGATAAGAAACAAGGTTGCTTCACAAGTCAGTTCCAGGTCCCTCTCCCATTCCCTCCCTCCTCCCGTGCCCCCAACCTCCCCCCGTTATCCCCTCGTTCCCCCAGGGAGGGTGAGGCCCTCCATGGGGGTGTCCAAGGTCTGTCATTTCATATAGGGCAGGGCCTAGACCCTTCCCCAAGAGTTCAGGGTGAGAGTGAACCTCACATTGTTCTATGGGAGTCCAAAGTCCATGTGTATACTTGGGATGGGTACTGAGCTGCTGCCCAAGGCTCAATAGATTACCTAGGCCTCCTCACTGACACCCAGATTCAGGGGGTCTTGATCAGTCCCATGCTGGATTCCCAGGCTGATGCCTGGGATTCAAGAGTTAACCTTTGTCTGGTCAGCTGTTTCTGGGGGTTAAACCAGCCCAGTCTTAATCCCTTTGATCATCAGTCCTCCCTCTCTGTTACTGGCTTTCTTGAGTTCAGTTCAGTACTTAACCAAGGGAGTCTGCCTCTTCTTCGATCAGCCACTAAATGAAGTTTCTGTTTCCCAGACTCTCTGGCCATAGGATTGTAGGCTGGCACTCCCCAGATCTATGTCTAAAATCCATATATGCGAGAGTACATGCCATGTTTCTCTTTTTGTGACTGGATTACCTCACTCAGGATGGTTTCTTCTAGTGTCATCCAATTGCCTGTGAATCTCATGATTCCATTGTTTTTTTCTGATGAATAGTACTCCATTGTGTAAATGTACCACATTTTCTCTATCCACTCTTCGGTTGAGGGACATCTAGGTTGCTTCCAAGTTCTGGCTATTACAAATAAAGCTGCTATGAACATAGTGGAACAGACATCTTTGTTGTATGAATGGGCATCTTTTGGATATATGCCTAAGAGTGGAGTTGCTGGGTCTTGTGGTAGGTTTATTCCCATTTTTCTGAGGAATCTCCATACTGATTTCCAAAGTGGCTGAACCAGTTGGCACTCCCACCAGCAATGGAGGAGTGTTCCCCTTTCACCCCATCCTCTCCAGCATAAATTGTCATTGGTGTTTTTGATTTTAGCCATTCTGACAGGAGTGAGATGGTATCTCAGACTTGTTTTGATTTGCATTTCCCTGATGGCTAAGGATGTTGAGCACTTTCTCAAGTGCCTCTCAGCGATTTCAGACTCCTCTATTGAAAACTCTCTATTTAGTTCTGCAGCCCACTTTTTAATTGGGTCCTTTGATGTTTTGGAGACTTGCTTCTTGAGTTCTTTGTAAATTTTGGAGATCAACCCTCTGTCAGATGTGGGATTAGTGAATATTTTTTCCCATTCTGTGGGCTGCCTTTTTGTCTTGCTGACTGTGTCCTTTGCCTTACAGAAGCTTCTTTTAACTGTCTCAGATCTTGTAGAAATAAAAGGGTGAAGACTGTACAGAGGTGATCTGCTGCTCAGCACGGTTGGACCCAGGTCATATGTGCTTAGTACTGTTGTATTTTTTTCAGCTTTTGTCTCACATAAATTTTCATTTTACATTTTGTGGAGTTTGTTTCTAGTGTGTCTTTGTACAAAATTTCAGTACATAATGCCATATCTATAGTTTTTCGGCTCAAGTCCTGGTTTGCTTTCCATTGTGATAAAACACTGACCAAGAACAACATCTTGGGGAATAAATGGTTTTCTTCATCTTGCAGCTCATAGTCATCATGAAGGGAAGTTTAGGTCCTAGCTGATGCAGAGGCCATGGAAAAGTATTACTTGCTTGCTCCTCATGGCTTGCTTAGCCTGCTTCCTACAAAACCCAGAACCACCTGCCTACAAGGGACTTTTCTCCCAGCTGGCTAGGCACTCTCACATTAACCATTACCCAAGAAAATGCCCCAAGGGCCAATATAATGGAGGCATTTTCCCAACTGAACCTTTCTCACTGGCTTGTGTCATGCTGTCAAAAAAATTATCATCACAGCTTAATTCTCTGTCTTTTGGATTCAGACTTTGGTCAAGATAGATTTCTTTGTAAAGTTTTATTAAAATATTATTCCATATTTTCTTATAAACTCATTTATACTTATTTTAGCCAGATAACTTTGTATAGCTTATATGTGTATGTAAATCATGAAGATAAGAGCATGAATAATTATCTTGACAATAAGTATTCTAGGAATAATGTTTTTTCTTTTGCTATAAAATGTTAATTTTATCTGAAACATGTGTAATTATGTTTCTGAATACTCCGTTGTTCCTTTGATTTACATATTTATCCTGACATCAATTACATACCATTTCCTGGATTTAATTAGTAAAGCTTTATTCATGAAATTTTCTTCCCTGGAATGATAACACACCATTCGTGACTTTTCTTCTGCCTCAAGCTATTTTCTTCTTCTACCTATTTTTTCAGGAGGCCATTCGTTTTCTTCTGAGGGTTACTTAGTAATACTTAATTATTTATCTTGCTACTGTGATTAGATCATGTTAAAATTATACTGTATACTGTCTATTTTTTGTATTCTATGCATCCAGAAAACTGAGTATAGTTAAGTCCACATTCCCTACATCCAAACTTTCTGAGGTCCAAACTCTTCTGACAGCCAGTGTGTTCATGTTTCCTCCTCAATAAAGTTAAACAAGTACACAAACAACTCTGCTCTCTCTCTCTCTCTCTCTCTCTCTCTCTCTCTCTCTCTCTCTCTCTCTCTCTCTCTGTGTGTGTGTGTGTGTGTGTGTGTGAAAGCCTAGACACTTAAACCATTCCTTGCTATGTTAACAATTGTGTAAACATTTGTTGATATCATTATATTTATAGTGAACAGTTTATACTATCTCTATGATCCATGGAGATATTTTGTTTATATGCTAGTATATAATCCAAAATTCAGTCATCTTTTACTATGTCTTTCTTATTGTTATTTGACTTGTATTTGCTGGTGATGTGACAGCTTTGAACACAGCTTCTGTATTAAGAATGACCCCTAAATTATTGTGTTTTTTTACACACACATACATGCACATATATAGATACATGCGTATGTATATGTATATAAATATATTTGTAGAGAGAGAAAATAAACATAAAATGGGGTGGGTAAGGAGGTGGAAAAGACCTAGGAGTTAGAAGAGGAGAAAATATAATCAAAATATACTGCATGAAAAAATCCTTTTAACTAAAAATTAAAGAATAAATTCTAGCAGTGATACCAGTACTTTGACATTCCTGGATATATTGAATTTTACCAAAATAATTCTGTATATAGATACCTAATAAACATCTTTTAGCAAAGTTTGTAATTGTTTTGTTTGTCTTGTTTTTCAAGACTAGGTTTCTTAGTGTAGCCCTGGTCATCCTAGAACTCACTCTACAGATCAAGCTGGCTTCAAACACATAGAAAAAACACTGATATCTGCCTGCCTCTCTCTGTCACTGGGTTCCTTGGGTGCAGTTCAGTGCTTAATTGTGGGGGTTACCTCTGCTTCCATCAGTCACTGGATGAAGGCTCCAGGATGGATATAGACATCAAATTCATTATCAGGAATGGGCATTCGAAGTGGTCTCTCCACTATTGCTTAGCTTGCTAATTGGTGTCATCCTTTTAGATCACTAGAGGTCACACTGGTGCCTGATCTGTCTTCTAACATATGATTCCCTCTTCCCCTTATTCTACCCCCCACTCAACCTTCCTGTTCCCCCATGACTTACTCTCTCTTCCTCTCCTCCCCCTCTCTTCTTCCCAGCTCCCACTCCCCCCCAACCCCTCACTATGTTCCCAATCTGTTCAGAAGATCTTGCCTCATTCCTCTTCTCTGGGGTACTATTCATATCTCTCTTAGGTTTTTTCCTTTTTCCCAGGTTCTCTGTCAGTGGAAGTGCAGACTGGCACTATCCTGATCCATGTCTAAAGTCCATATATGAGTGAGTACATACCATGTTTGTCTTTTTGTGACTGGGTTACCTCACTCAGTATGGTTTCTTCTAGTGCCATCCATTTACCTGCGAATTTCAAGATTCCATTGTTTTTTTTTCTGCTGAGTAATACTCCATTGTGTAAATGTACCACATTTTCTCTATCCACTATTCAGTTGAGTGGCATCTAGGTTGCTTCCAGGTTCTGGCTATTACAAATAATGCTGCTATGAACATGGTGGAGCAGTTGTCCTTGTATGAATTTGCATCTTTTGGATATATGCCTAAGAGTGGAAATGCTGGGTCTTGTGGTAGATTGATTCCCACTTTCCTGAGGAATCTCCATACTGACTTCCAAAGTGGCTGTACGAGTTGGCACTCCCACCAGCAGTGGAGGAATGTTCCCCTATCTCCACATCCTCTCCAGCATAAATTGTCTTCGGTGTTTTTGATTTTAGCCATTCTGACAGGAGTAAGATGGTATCTCAAAGTTGTTTTGATTTGCATGTCCCTGATGGCTAAGAATGTTGAGCACTTTCTTAAGTGTCTCTTGCCATTTTAGCCTCCTCTATTGAGAATTCATTGGATCCTTTGGTGTTTTGAAGACTTGCTTCTTGAGTTCTTTGTAAATTTTGGAGATTAGTCCTCTGTCAGATGTGGGTTTAGTGAATATCTTTTCCCATTCTGTGGACTGCATTTTTGTCTTGTTGACTGTGTCCTTTGCCTTACAGAAGATTTTTAGTTTCAGGAGGTCCCATTTGTTAATTGTCGATCTCAGTGTCTGTGCCACTGGTGTTATGTTCAAGAAGTAGTCTCCTCTACCAACTTGTTGAAGAGCATCTTCCACTTTCTCTTCTAAGAGTTTAAGTGTGGTTGGATTTATGTTGAGATCTTTGATCCATTTGGACTTTAGTTTTGTACAAGGTGATAGACATGGATCTATCTGCTGTCTTCTGCATGTCAATACCCAGTTATGCCAGCACCATTTGTTGAAGATGCTTTCTTTTTTTCATTGTATAGTGTTAGCTTCTTTGTCAAAAATCAAGTGTTCATAGGTGTGTGGGTTAAAATCAGGATTTTCAATTCGGTTCCATTGGTCTACCTGTCTATTTTTGTGCCAATACCAAGCTGTTTTCAAGACTATAGCTCTATAATAGAGCTTAAAGTCAGGTATGGTGATGCCCCCTGAAGTTCCTTTATTGCATAGGGTTTTTTTGGCTATCCTGGGCCTTTTGTTTTTCCATATAAAGTTGATTAGTGTTCTTTCAAGGTCTGTGAAGAATTGTGCTGGATTTTTAAAATGTTTTAAGGTTTATTTATATGATGTTTTGCCCTTGTGTATTCCTACACGTATGCACCATGTGCTTGCCTGATGTCCACAGAGTTCAGAATAGAGTATTAGATGCTTTAGGACTGAATTTATTTGGTGATAAGGCATCATGTGCATTCTTAGAATAGATCCCTGCCCCACTGCAAGAACAAGTGCTTTCAACCACTAAGCAAGCCATCTCTCCTGCCCAAAATGAATAACTTTCTATCTCTCCAAAATTTATTGTTTCATTTTGTCAGCATAGCTGTTGTCTTGTTTAACAATATTATTTATAAAATAGTATGCTCATAGCTTATGTAAATTATAACAAATAAAAATTGATCAAATGGATACATAAGCACTGTCTGAAGGAAAGAATTGACAGTTACCTAAAGATATGTAATTAACAGAAATAAAATAGCAATATTGACAATATAATGGACTTCTGAATTGTTAGGAGCCAAAATTCTTGGTGAATTATTTGTGTATCATATCAGTAAGAGTTTATGGTATAGATACTACACAAAGAAGAGACTTATGTATTGTGTATGTATTTATTCAAAACATGTATTGTAGAAATTACCTGTTAATTTCTTTAGGTATTTGATTGCCAAAAGAAGTAAATAACTTGACTTGAACACATGATACTTGTCAAACACCTTCAATTCCAGCAATAACAGGACATTGATACTCATTCGGCCTATTATTATTCACCAAATTATTATTAAGGTGCAGAATTTTTTCTTTCATTTATCACCCACATCCTCCCTTCTTACAGCTCTTTTACTGCCTTTGGAAACTTCTCAACACAATGTCCTCCTATGTTTATGTCTTTTTCAATGTCGTTTTAATTTTTAGATATTTCAATATCACCACATCTTATCTTTAAAATATAACCTAGTCCATAGGTTGCCTGCATGTAGGTGGGTGTGTGGCTATTTCCTAGATCAAGTTATCTTTGCTACTGAAAAGAATGACTCCCTCTGCTCCAACTCACATTGATTGCCAATAACTCCTCCACTAGTGGTAGGATTGTATGTACTTCTCTCCCATCCATGCAGTAATGCGGAGAGTCACCATCATGTGCAGGCTTCATCCAGGCAACCACTCTAGACTCTAGTCTAGAATGTAGAGTCTATGGCATGCCACATAAGGGCTTTTTATTATTATTATTATGTAGATATTTCTTTAAGCATTTATTCATTACAAAATGACAGGTTTTGTCATGAAATTCCATACATGTACACAGTGTAGTTTGCCCTTATTCACCTTGACCATCCTCTCTTCTTCTCCCTTCCCTCTGCCTGCTGGTCCCCTTCACACATGTAGTTTTATGTCTCTGTAGATGCACACATACTTCCACACAACTTTTAAAGATTTGAGATTTATTTTTTTCATATACCTATCATAAGTAGCAAAGAAAGTGAGCTTTTAAATTCATCCAAGTAACTAGAGATGTTATCTGTAGAAATACTTTAGTTCATTATAAAATTGTCAGTGTTGCCTGTCACTTTAAAAATTGCTTGAAAGTGTCTACCCACTTTGCAAGCAGGTGACTCCATTTTCTCAATACTTCCTCATGCATATATATGTCCCCAGCTCATGAGGAACCTCAAATGCATGTGCATTATCTTATTGTTTCATTGTGCTCACTTTTATTTACAAATTTTATTGTTGGATTTGTGCAATAGTATTTCATTTGCTCTCCAGATTCCTTTGGTGTTTATTAGACTATTATAAGAAGCTCTTTCAGAGATATATTTCCTTTCTCCAAACATTAATTACATCCATCTGGTTCCTCCAAGCAGATTTTATTCTCATTTCTGTAGTGTTCTAACTGGCATTGGAGAAATGATAGTCTCTAGTCTTATTACTCTGTGCAGCTAATGACATCTTTTGCCTCATTTTTAGGAATCCCTCATCATGTTTGTCAATTTATTACACATTTTTATTTCTACAACCATTATTGTCTTTTTTTTCAATATAGGACCTGAAATAAACTCACTAGTTACAGATAGTTTATTTTATTTTTACAAAAGTGCCAAAATGCACACTATATATAACCTTTTCAACAAATGGTTATAGGAAAACTTAATATCCATATGCAGAAGAATGAAACTAGATTCTTATTTTTTATCTTATATACAAATGGACCAAAGATCTTGAAGTCATAACTACAAAGTAAAACTTGGGTAAACTCTTTACAATATATGCATAAACATGCCCTGTAAAGGACTATGACTGCTCATAAAATAAAGCAAGATTTGAAAATGTGATTGCATGAAATCTAGAAGTTTCCATACAGCAAATAAAACAATGTACATTGCAAAGAAACAACTATAGAATGGGAAAAAGTCTTTTCCATCCATGCATCTATAATCTATAAGGAACTCAAAAAAATTAAATACCAAGACCTCTGATTATCCATACTTAGCATATGGACAGAAAGACTGAATATACAGTTCTCCAAAGTCTGTTGACATTTATTGTAGATAGCAAAAACAAAACAAAATCCCTCCAAAATCAACTCTTAAACTATGAGTGATAAAACACCCAAGCAGTTTGCTCAATAAGATGTGCCTGAATATTGCTTTTACCATCTTAAGTATGCCCCAGTGATTCAGTGGATTGCAAACTGTTTCTGGATGGAATCTTGAGAGTTCCTGCAAGACCCAAGGGGAATGAGCACCAGCTCTTATCCCCCATCTTGGTTTCGCATCGTAGAATTTTACTCATGGTCTTGACTGAGAAGGAACAGTCCACAGTACAGCGTAGTGAGCTCCTTTCATCTCTGATTTCAGTATTTTTTTGATGATTTACATTATTTTTTATTTTTATTTTAAATAGCTTGTTTTACATGTCAATCCCAGTTCCCTCTCCCTTCCCTCCTCCCGCACTCCCCTTCCACCCTCCCTCCCACCCTATTGCCAAATCCTTCCACATAGGGGATGTCTAGAGTCTATCATTTTACTCTTGGTAGGGTCAAGGCACTCCCCTAAGAGTCCAGGCTGAGAGAGCATCTCTCTTTGTGCTATAGGCACATGAAGACAGATTGTATACCAGGGATAGACACTGATCCACAGCTCAGAGCCCCATAGGTTGTCCAGGCCTTCTCACTGACACTCACATTTGGGGGTCCAGATCAGTCCCATTCTGGCTTCCCCACTGTCGGTCTGGGGTCCAAGAGCACTCCCCTGTTCAGATCAGCTGTCTCTGCTGGTTTTGCCAGCCCATTCTTTGCCAATTTGCTCATCATTCCTCTCTCTCTGTCACTGGGTTCCTTGGGTTCAGTTCAGTGCTTAGTTGTGTGTTTGCCTCTGCTTCCATCAGTCCCAGGATGTAGGCTCCCGGATAGTTATAGACATCAAGTTCATTATCAGGAATGGGCATTCGAGGTGGTCCTTCCACTATTGCTTAGCTTGCCAATTGATGTTATACCTTTAGATCACTCGAGGTCACTCTGGTGCCTGATCTGTCTTCGATCCTATGATTCCCTCTTCCCCCTATTCTACCCCCACCCCCTCAACTTCCTGTTCCCCCATGACCAACTCCCTTCCTCTTTACCCCCTCTATTCTTCCCAGGTCCCACTACGCCCCCTCACCCTGTTCCCCATCCATTCAGAGGATCTTGTCTCCATCCTCTTCTCTTGGGTACTATGCATATATGCATATCTTTTAGGTTCTTTCCTGTTTCCCAGACTCTCTATCTGTGGAAGTGCAGACTGGCACTATCCTGATCCATATCTAAAATCCATATATGAGTGAGTACATACCATGTTTGTCTTTTTGCGACTGGGTTACCTCACTCAGGATGGTTTCTTCCAGTGCTATCCATTTCCCTGCGAATTTCAAGATTCCATTGTTTTTTTCTGCTGAGTAATACTCCATTGTGTAAATGTACCACATTTTCTCTATCCACTCTTCAGTTGAGGGGCATCTAGGTTGCTTCCAGGTTCTGGCTATTACAAACAATGCTGCTATGAACATAGTGGAGCAGATGCCCTTGTTGTATGAACCTGCCTCATTTGGATAAATGCCTAAGAGTGGAATTGCTGGGTCTAGTGGTAGATTAATTCCCATTTTCCTGAGGAACTCTCCATACTGATTTCCAAAGAGGCTGTATGAGTCGGCATTCCCACCAGCAGTGGAGGAGTGTTCCTCTCTCTCCACATCCTCTCCAGCATAAATTGTCTTCGGTGTTTTTGATTCTAGCCATTCTGACAGGAGTAAGATGGTATCTCAGAGTTGTTTTGATTTGCATTTCCCTGATGGCTAAGGATGTTGAGCACTTTCTTAAGTGTCTCTTGGCCATTTTAGCCTCCTCTACTGAGAATTCTCTATTTAGCTCTGTACCCCACCTTTCAAGTGGATCCTTTGGTGTTTTGGAGACTTGTTTCTTGAGTTCTTTGTAAATTTTGGAGATTAGCCCTCTGTCAGATGTAGGGTTAGTGAATATCTTTTCCCATTCTGTGGCCTGCCTTTTTGTCTTTTTGATTGTGTCCTTTGCCTTACAGAAGCTTTTTAGTTTCAGAAGGTCCCATTTGTTAATTGTTGATCTCAGTGCCTGTGCCACTGGTGTTATGTTTAGGAAGTGGTCTCCTGTACCAACTCGTTGAAGAGTATCTCCCACTTTCTCTTCTAAAAGTTTCAGTGTGGCTGGATGTATGTTGAGATCTTTGATCCATTTGGACTTAAGTTTTGTACAAGGCGATAAACATGGATCTATCTGCAGTCTTCTGCATACCACTACCCAGTTATGCCAGCACCATTTGTTGAAGATGCTTTCTTTTTTCCACTGTACAGTTTTAGCTTCTTTGTCAAAAATCAGGTGTTCATAGGTGTGTGGGTTAAAATTAGGGCTTTCGATTCGGTTCCATTGGTCTACCTGCCTATTTTTGTGCCAATACCAAGCTGTTTTCAGGACTATAGCTCTATAATAGAGCTTGAAGTCAGGTATGGTGATGCCTCCTGAAGTTCCTTTATTGTATAGGGATGTTTTGGCTATCCTGGGCCTTTTGTTTTTCCATATAAAGTTGATTAATGTTCTTTCCAGGTCCTTGAAGAATTGTGATGGAATTTTGATAGGGATTGCATTGAATCTATAGACTGCTTTTGGCAAGATTGCCATTTTTATTATGTTGATCCTACCAATCCAAGAGCATGGGAGATCTTTCCATTTTCTGGTATCTTCTTTGATTTCTTTCTTCAAAGACACAAAGTTCTTGATATACAGGTCTTTCACTTCCTTGGTTAACATTATCCCCAGATATTTGATGCTGTTTTTGGCTATTGTAAAAGGTGATGTTTCTCTGATTTCTTTCTCAGTCACTTCATCATCTGTATATAATAGGGCCACTGATTTTTTTGAGTTTACCTTGTATCCTGCCACATTGCTGAAGGTGTTTATCAGCTCTAGGAGTAACCTTGCGGAGTTTTTTGGGTCACTTATGTAAACTATCATATCATCTGCAAATAATGAAAGTTTGACTTCTTCTTTTCCTATTTGTATCCCCTTTATCTCCTTTTGTTGTCTTATTGCTGTAGCTAGAACTTCAAGTACAATATTGAAGAGATATGGAGAGAGTGGACAGCCTTGTCTTGTTCCTGATTTTAGAGGAATTGCTTTGAGTTTCTCTCCATTTAGTTTGATGTTAGCTGTTGGTTTACTGTATATTGCTTTTATTATATTCAGGTACGTTCCTGTTATCCCTGATCTCTCTAGGACCTTTATCATGAAGGGGTGCTGGATTTTGTCAAAGGCTTTTTCAGCATCTAGTGAGATGATCATGTGGTTTTTCTTTCGCAGATTGTTAATATGGTGGATTACATTGATAGATTTTCTAATGTTGAACCATCCCTGCATTCCTGGAATGAAGCCTACTTGATCATGGTGGATGATTTTTCTGATGTGTTCTTGAATCCGGTTTGCAAGTATTTTATTGAGTATTTTTGCATCAATGTTCATGAGGGAAATTGGTCTATAGTTCTCTTTCTTAGTTGTGTCTTTGTGTGGCTTGGGTATCAAGGTAATTGTAGCCTCGTAGAAAGAGTTTGGCAGTGAGCCTCCTGCTTCTATAGTGTGGAATACTTTGACGAGTATTGGAATGAGCTCTTCTTTGAATTTCTGGTAGAATTCTGCACTGAAGCCATCTGGGCCTGGGCTTTTTTTGTTTGGGAGACTTTTGATGACTGCTTCTATTTCATTAGGGGTTATAGGTCTGTTTAGATTATTTATCTGTTCTTGATTTAGTTTTGGCAAGTGATATCTATCCAGGAAATTGTCCATTTCCTTTAAATTTTCAAATTTTGTGGAGTACAGATTTTCAAAGTATGCCCTGATGATTCTCTTGATTTCCTCAGAGTCCGTTGTTATGTCCCCTTTCTCATCCCTGATTTTGTTAATTAGCATGTTCTCTCTCTGTCTTTTGGTTAGTTTGGACAGAGGTTTGTCTATTTTGTTGATTTTCTCAAAGAACCAACTCTTTGTTTCATTGATTCTTCTCAATGTTTTCCTGGTTTCTACTTGATTGATTTCAGCCCTCAATTTGATTATTTCCTGGCGTCTGCTCCTCCTGGGTGAGTTTGCTTCTTTTTGTTCTAGAACATTCAGCTGTGCTATTAATTCTCTAGTATGACTGTTCTCCAGTTTTTTCATGTGGGCACTTAGTGCTATAAACTTTCCTCTCAGCACTGCTTTCAAAGTGTCCCATAAGTTTGTGTATGTTGTGTCTTCATTCTCATTGAAATCGAGGAAGTCTTTAATTTCTTTTTTTATTTGTTCCTTTACCCAGGGATGGTGCAATTGTGCATTGTTCAATCTCCATGAGTTTGTAGGGTTTCTGCGATTTGTGTTATTGTTGAATTCTAATGTTAATGCATGGTGGTCTGATAAGATGCAGGGGTTATTCCAATTTTTTTGTATCTGTGGAGATTTGCTATGTTTCCTATTATGTGGTCAATTTTAGAGAAGGTTCCATGTGGTGCCGAGAAGAAGGTATATCCCTTTGTATTTGGGTGGAATGTTCTATAGATGTCTGTTAAACCCAGTTGGGTCATAACTTCTATTAATTCTTTTGTTTCTTTGTTAAGTTTCTGTCTGGAGGTCCTATCTAGCGGTGAGAGCGGAGTGTTGAAGTCTCCTACTATTAGTGTGTGAGATTTTATGTGCATTTTGAGCTTTAGTAATGTTTCTTTCACGAATGTAGGTGCCTTTGTATTTGGGCGTAGATGTTTAAAATCGAGACTTCGTCTTGATGTATTTTTCCTTTGATGAATATGAAGTGCCCTTCTTCATCTCTTTTGATTGATTTTAATTTGAAGCCTAATTTGTTAGATATTAGGATTGCTACGCCCGCTTGTTTCTTGGGGCCGTTTGATTGGAAGATCTTTTCCCAGCCCTTTACTCTGAGATAACGTCTGTCTTTGGTGTTGAGATGTGTTTCTTGTATGCAGCAGAAGGAAGGGTTCTGTCTTCGTATCCATTCTGCTAGTCTGTGTCTTTTTATAGGTAAGTTGAGGCCATTGACATTGAGGGATATTAATGACCATTGATTGGTGATCCTTGTTTGCGCTTGATTTATTGTTAGTGAAGTTATTTTGTGTAGTTTCTCCTCCCTTTTTCTTTTAGTGTTTTGTAAAGTATGATTCTATATTGCCTGTGTCTTTGTGAATGTAGTTATCTTCCTTGGCTCTAGGTTTTCCTTCTAGCATTTTCTGTAGAGCTGGATTCATGGATACGTATTGTTTAAATCTGGCTTTGTCATGGAATATTTTGTTTTCTCCATCTATGGTAATTGAGAGCTTTGCTGGATATAGTAGTCTGGGCTGGCATCCTTGTTCCCTTAGCGTTTGTAGGACATCTGACCAGGATCTTCTGGCTTTCATCGTTTCCATTGAGAAGTCAGGTGTAATTCGGATAGGTCTGCCTTTATATGTTACTTGGCCTTTTTCTTTAGCTGCTCTTAATATTTTCTCTTTGCTCTGTAGGTTTGATGTTTTGATTATTATATGGCGAGGTGACTTCTTTTTCTGGTCAAGCCTATTTGGTGTTCTGTAAGATTCTTGTACTTTCATAGGCATATCTTTCTTTAGGTTAGGGAAGTTTTCTTCTATGATTTTGTTGAATATGTTTTCTGTACCTTTAAGTTGAAGTTCTTCACCTTCTTCTATACCTATTATTCTCAGGTTTGGCTTCTTCACGGTGTCCCATATTTCCTGAATATTTTGTGTTAAGGATTTGTTGGTTTTGAGATTTTCTTTGGTTGACGATGCTATGTCCTCTAATGAGTCTTCAACACCTGAGATTCTCTCTTCTATCTCTTGTATTCTATTGGTGATGCTTGCATCTGTAATTCCAGACCGTTTACCGAGCTTTTCTATTTCCAGCATCCCTTCATTCTGTGTTTTCTTTATCGTTTCTATTTCAGCTTTCAATCCTTCAACTGTTTGAGCTGTTTCCTTAATTTTCTTGGTTGTTTTTTCTTGGTGCTCTTTAGATTCTTTGAGAGATTTGTTTATTTCTTGAATTTTTCCCCCATTTCATGGATTTTTTTGTTTGCTTTTTCTTCTATTTCTTTAAGGGATTTCCTCGTTTCTTCTTTGAGGCTCTCCATCATCTTCATGAAATAATTTTTAAGGTCTGTCTCCTCTTCTTCATCTATGTAGTGCTTTTCAGGTCTTGCTGGTGTTGGATCCCTGGATTCTGGTGGGGTCATGTTGGTGTTTCTATTGCTGAGTGATCTCTTATTCTGTCTTCTTCCCATCTCTTCTTCCAGTGGGTGCTGGTGGGGGCTTTCTGTCTCCACTGGTCTCCTTCCTTACTGCAGCTGAAGCTGAAGCTGGCCTCGCTGGGGTTGGGGTCTTGGAGGGGCTGATCTCTTTTCTGAAGCTGGGCTCGCTGGGTTGGGGTCTTGGAGGGGCTGATCTCTTTCCTGTGTGGGCGGCTCTTCTGAAGCTGGGCTCGCTGGGTTGGAGTCTTGGAGGGGCTGATCTCTTTCCTGTGTGGGCGGCTCTTCTGGAAGCCGGGAGCGGCCCCAAAGATGGAGGGGATGGGTGATGGGCGGGTGGTCCCAGCCGGGGACCCAATCTCACCTGAAGCTGGGCTCGCTGGGTTGGGGTCTTGGAGGGGCCCTGTGTGGGCGGTTCTTCTGGAAGCCGGGAGCGGCCCCGAAGATGGAGGGGATGGGTGATGGGCGGGTGGTCCCAGCCAGAGACCCAATCTCACCTGAAGCTGGGCTCGCTGGGTTGGGGTCTTGGAGGAGCTGATCTCTTTCGTGTGGGCGGTTCTTCTGGAAGCCGGGAGCGGCCCCGAAGATGGAGGGGGATGGGTGATGGGCGGGTGGTCCCAGCCGGGGACCCAATCTCACCTGAAGCTGGGCTCGCTGGGTTGGGGTCTTGGAGGGGCCTGTGTGGGCGGTTCTTCTGGAAGCCGGGAGCGGCCCCGAAGATGGAGGGGATGGGTGATGGGCGGGTGGTCCCAGCCAGGGACCCAATCTCACCTGAAGCTGGGCTCGCTGGGTTGGGGTCTTGGAGGGCTGATCTCTTTCCTGTGTGGGCGGCTCTTCTGGAAGCCGGGAGCGGCCCCGAAGATGGAGGGGATGGGTGATGGGCGGGTGGTCCCAGCCAGGGACCCAATCTCACCTGAAGCTGGGCTCGCTGGGTTGGGGTCTTGGAGGGGCCTGTGTGGGCGGTTCTTCTGGAAGCCGGGAGCGGCCCCGAAGATGGAGGGGGATGGGTGATGGGCGGGTGGTCCCAGCCAGAGACCCAATCTCACCTCCCATTATTGTCTTTAAAATGTATTTATTCCCAACCCTTGTTGAGAAGCAATTGGCAATTGATGGCATCTTAGGTGGGGAAATTAGTGTTCTTCAAGGATGAGGGGACTATTTGGTACCCATCCTCCAACAGATGCTCCTACATCATGTCCACACCAGCAGCACTAGAAGGACTCAGTGGGTCTTTGTCAGAGAGATCATGACTTTGAAGTTGGGAAGAAACGATTGTAGGAAGGATGGGAAAGGAGTCAGAGAAGAGAAAATGAGTACAGGAGTGAATTTGACCAAAACACATATGCCTGTATGAATTCTCATATAATAAAAATGCATTTATTCTGCCATTTGAAGAGGTTTTGGCTGACAAATTCAATAAAAAATATTCTTAGCATGAGTCAAATAGTCTGACGTAAATGTCACAGTAAATCTATGGTGAGGCTTTTAGGACTGCCTTTGAATGTGTGAAAAAAATAGAGATTAAGTCAATAGAATATGTTCAAAGAGACCCAACACGTTAAGCCAGGGTATGAAGTTAGAATGGTTAGCCTCAAAGTATTTTTTTCTTTCACTCATGTACCTTGTTAAATAGACGTTAGATGTAGTTGCTACAGTTGTGAAGTACCTACACTCAATGGCAAGTTGAGACTCTTTGAAGGCTTTGCTATAGCTTGTAGAAGTAAATTTTTAAGGAATTCCAGTGATATTTACTAGGAGTCTTATAGAAGAAACCACAGATGAATGTGAATAATGTGCTTTCTTTGGGTATCACAGAAAAACAGTATATTTTCCATATGAACATCTCACTAGATGCTGAAAAGCCTTTGACAAAATCCAAAACCCCTTCATGATAAAGGTCTTGGAGAGATTAGGGATAACAGGAACATGCCTGAACATAATAAAAGCAATACACAGCTAACCAACAGCTAACATTAAACTAAATGGAAAGAAACACTGCATGATAACTCTAAAATAAGGAACAGCACAAGACTGTTCACTGTCTCCATATCTCTTCAATATTGTACTTGAAGTACTAGATAGAGCAATAAAACAACAAAAGAAGATCAAGATGATACAAATTGGAAAGGAAAAAGTCAAACTTATATGATTTGCAGATGATATGATAGTTTACATAAGTGATCCAAAAAATTTTATGAGGAAACTCCTACAGCTTATAAACACCTTCAGCAAAGTGGCAACATACAATAATAATTCAAAAAATCAGTAGTCCTACTATACACAGGTGATAAATGGACTGAGAAAGAAATCAGAGAAACATCACCCTTTAAAAGAGCCACAAACAACATAAAATATTAAGGGGTAATGCTAATCAAACAAGTGAAAGACCTGTATAGCAAGAACTTTGAGTCTTTAAAGAAAGAAATTAAAGAAGACACCAGAAAATGGAAGGATCTCCCAAGCTCTTGGATAGGTAGGATCAATGTAGTAAAAATGGCAATCTTGCCAAAAGCAATCTACAGACTCAATGCAATCCCCATCAAAATCCCAGCATAATTCTTCACAGATCTTGAAAGAACAATTCTCAGCATTATATGGAAAAACAAAAGACCCAGGATAGCTAAAACAATCCTCTACAATAAAGGAAATATTGGAGGCATCACCATCCCTGACTTTAAGCTCTATTATAGAGCTATATATAGTCCTGAAAACAGCTTGGATTTGGCACAAAAATAGACAGGTAGACTAATGGAATTGAATTGAAAACCCTGATATTAACTCACACACCTACAAACACCTTATTTTTGACAAAGAAGCTAAAACTATACAATGGAGAAAAAAAAGAAAGCATCTTCAACAGATGGCGCTGACATAACTGAATACTGGCATATAGAAGACTGCAGATAGATCCATGTCTATCACCATGCACAAAACTTAAGACCTCAACATAAACCCAGCCACACTGAACCTCTTAGAAGAGAAAGTGGAAGGTACCCTTGAATGAATTGTTACAGAAGGCTGCTTTCTGACATAATACCAGTAGCACAGACACTGAGATCGACAATCCGTAAATGGGACCTCCTGAAACTGAGAAGCTTCTGTAAGGCAAAGAACACAGTCAATGAGACAAAATAGCAATCCACAGAATGGGAAAAGATATTCAGCAAACTTACATCTGACAGAGGGCTGGTTTCCAAAATAGACAAAGAATTCAAGAAGCTAGTAACCAAAACACCAAGCAATCCAATTAAAAAGTGGGGGCACAGAGCTAAATAGAGAATTCTCAATGGAGGAATCTAAAATGGCTGAAAGAAACATAAGAAAGTGCTCAACATCCTTAGCCATCAGGGAAATGCAAATCAAAACAACTCTGAGATACCATCTTATTCCTGTCAGAATGACTAAACTCAAAAGCACCAAGGTCAGTTTATGATGGAGAAGATGTGGAGGAATGGGAACACTCCACTGCTGGTGGGAGTGCCAACTTGTACAGCTACTTTGGAAATCAGTATGGTGGTTCCTCAGGAAAATGGGAATGAATCTACCACAAGACCCAACAGTTCCACTCTTAGGCATATACCCAAAGGACACTCATACAACAAGGACATATGTTCAACTATGTTCACAGCAGCATTATCTGTAATAGCCAGAACTTGGAAGCAACCTAGATGCTCCTCAGCTGAAGAATGGATAAAGAAAATGTGGTACATTTACACAATGAAGCATTACTCAGAAGAAAAAAAGCTATGAAATCTTTAAATTCACAGCAAATGGATGGAACTAGAAGAAACCATCCTGGGTGAGATAATCTAGTCAAAAAAGACAAACATGGTATGTACTTACTCATATATGGATATAAGCCTACAATCCACACCACCAAAGAAGCTAGGAATCAAGGAGGACCCTAAGAGAGACATACATGGTCCAGCGGAGAAGGGGAAAGGGACAAGATCTTCTAAGCAAATTGGGAGCATGGAGTGAGGGGAAAGGGAGTTACGAGAAAGAAAAGGAGAAAAGAGGAGTTGTGGAGGAAGACATGAGGGAGCAGGAATAGTGATTCAGGGGAAGAACAGAGGAGAGCAAGAAAAGAAATACCTTAATAGAGGGAGCCATTATAGGCATAAATAGAAATCTGGCAGTAGGGAAATGTCCAGAGATCTACAAGGATGACCCCAACTAAAATTCTAAGCAATAGTGAAGAGGCTATCCTAAATTCCTTTACCCTATAATGAGATAGGTGACTACCTTATATGCCATCCTAGAGCCTTCATCCTGTAGCTGATGGAAGCAGAAGCAGAGACCCATGGCTAAGCACTGAGTTGAATCCTGGAATCCAGTTGCAGAGAAGGAGGAGTGATGATGAGCAAAGGGGTCAAGCCCAGGCTGGTGAAACCTACAGAAACAGGTGTCCTGAACAAGGGGAGCACATGGACCTGAGAGTGACAGCTCAGAAGCCAGCAGAAGACAGGTTTCCCAGGCACCCTGAATATGGGTGTCACTTAGGAGACCTGGGAAGTTTATGGGGCCTCTGGTAGTGGAATAGTATTTATCCCTAGTGTACAAAAGGACATTGGGTGCCCATTCCCCATAGAGGGATACTCTCTCAGCCTAGCCCCTCCCCCAAATTATGTGACAGACTTTGATGATCCCCCCATGGAAGGTCTCACCCTTTTTATGGAACATAAGAAGGATGGGATTGGGGTCAGCAGGGGCATGGGAGGATAGGAGGGAGAGGGAACTGGGATTGATATATAAAATAAGATTGTTTCTAATTTAAATTTAAAATATTAAAAAGTAGTGATTTTCACTTGTGTTGATGACCTGAGTAAAGCTAGACATGCAGTAAATGTTTTCTCAACATCTTTCTATTCTACTTTTCTTATCTGAAATATGAATATAGTACTATGTACTTCAGGATCTTATACCCAAAAAGACTGACAGATGAGCTACCAAGAAGATGTTGAGCAATGGACACTGTCCAAAAGTTAACTGGGATTCTTTCTTCATCCCAATATTGTATTAAATTAAAAGAACAACTGAATATCTGGGTATCATCATCCCACAGTGTAGATGAGGACACTTGACCTCAGAAAGGTGAAGCATGTCTTTCTCCAAGTCAAGTATGCAGTAAGTGGTGCAGTTTCATTTTGCAGGGATGGTTGCAGGACCTTATGTTTGTTCATTTGTTTTTTCTCCAGGGATTATTCTAATTTATGTTCAGATCTTGTTACCATGTGAGCATTCCCTTTGATCTAGCAGCTTTTCCCTGTTAGAATCCCCTGGGTTTACATCTCTTTGGTGTTTCAGGCCACTGGATTTAATTAAAGAGAACTTGGTTATTCTTTGTTGGGAAACCTTCAGGAAAGGGACTTAATTTTAATGATTTGGAAAGTGCAGAATTAAATGCACCTGAGCCATAGCTGAAATCATTAGCACAAAGTTCAGGTGGTGGTTAGGATCACAGATAGAGAAGAATAAATGTTCCATAACGGAACAAATTTATTGCAAAAAGAAAAGATCCTTGCTCCTACATACGTAAATGGAAAGCTCTGGGTTTAATAACATAAAAAGTGTCAAAGTGGTTATATTTCTCACTAATGTAGAAGCAACACTGACTTGGCTTTCTGTAACTAACAATTACACAAACAATTTTCAGGAGCTTTAACTTTCTTTACTTGCTTCTTGTGATAATCACTTTTCCTGGGAACACCCACATATATATTAATAGACACATGGCCCCTCTCATTGTAGTGAGGTATAGAGTCTTTCTCTGTATTATTTTTGCCTTAAGGAAACATTTTAACTCTTCAAATAAAGAAAGAAGTGTAAAGGTTACTATAATGGGATATCATGTGTCCTTGCAAAGTTTCAGTGTCACATGCTCATTCAGTGTGCAGGATTCCTAGAGCACAGGGGTGTTGCATGCCTTGACAAAGCTTAAATAGTTACTTAATGTCAGAGTTTGGATTGCAGACTTCTAGACTAACACCATTCAATAATGTAAAATAACAAAAGTTTAACAAACATGGTCATTTTCACTTTTTAAGAAGATGAATCCTCGCCTTGTACAAAACTTAAGTCCATATGGATCAAAGATCTCAAAATAAATCCAGCCACACTGAAACTTTTAGAAGAGAAAGTGGGAGATACTCTTCAACGATTTGGTACAGGAGACCACTTCCTAAACATAACACCAGTGGCACAGGCACTGAGATCGACAATTAACAAATGGGACCTTCTGAAACTAAAAAGCTTCTGTAAGGCAAAGGACACAGTCAAAAAGACAAAAAGGCAGGCCACAGAATGGGAAAAGATATTCACTAACCCCACATCTGACAGAGGGCTAATCTCCAAAATTTACAAAGAACTCAAGAAACAAGTCTCCAAAACACCAAAGGATCCAATTAAAAGGTGGGGTACAGAGCTAAATAGAGAATTCTCAGTAGAGGAGGCTAAAATGGCCAAGAGACACTTAAGATAAGTGCTCAACATCCTTAGCCATCAGGGAAATGCAAATCAAAACAACTCTGAGATACCATCTTACTCCTGTCAGAATGGCTAAAATCAAAAACACCGAAGACAATTTATGCTGGAGAGGATGTGGAGAGAGAGGAACACTCCTCCACTGCTGGTGGGAGTGCCGACTCATACAGCCTCTTTGGAAATCAGTATGGAGATTCCTCAGGAAAATGGGAATTAATATACCACTAGACCCAGCAATTCCACTCTTAGGCATATATCCAAATGAGCCAAGTTCACACAACAAGGGCATCTGCTCCACTATGTTCATAGCAGCATTATTCATAATAGCCAGAACCTGGAAGCAACCTAGATGCCCCTCATCTGAAGAGTGGATAGAGAAAATGTGGTACATTTACACAATGGAGTATTACTCAGCAGAAAAAAACAATGGAATCTTGAAATTCGCAGGTAAATGGATAGCACTGGAAGAAACCATCCTGAGTGAGGTAACCCAGTCGCAAAAAGACAAACATGGTATGTACGCACTCATATATGGATTTTAGACATGGACCAGGATAGTGCCAGTTTGCACTTCCACTGATAGAGAGTCTGGGAAATAGGAAAGAACCTAAAAGATATGCATATATGCATAGTACCCAAGAGAAGAGGATGGAGACAAGATCCCCTGAATGGATGGGGAACACGGCAAGGGGTGGGGGGGAGTGGGACCTGGGAAGAAGAGAGGGGGTGAAGAGGAAGAGAGTTGGTCATGGGGGAACAGGAAGTTGAGGGGGTGGGGGTAGAATAGGGGGAAGAGGGAATCATAGGATCGAATACAGATCAGGCACCAGAGTGACCTCGAGTGATCTAAAGGGATAACACCAATTGGCAAGCTAAGCAATAGTGGAGAGACTACCTCAAATGCCCATTCCTGATAATGAACTTGATGTCTATAACCATCCGGGAGCCTTCATCCTGGGACTGATGGAAGCAGAGGCAAACACACAAATAATCACTGAACTGAACCCAAGGAACCCAGTGACAGAGAGAGAAGAGTGATGAGCAAATTGGCAAAGAATGGGCTGGCAAAACCAGCAGAGACAGCTGATCTGAAAAGGGGAGAGCTCTTGGACCCCAGACTGACAGTGGAGAGGCCAGCATGGGACTGATCTGGACCCCCCAAATGTGAGTGTCAGCGAGAAGGCCTGGGCAACCTATGGGGCCCTGAGCTGTGGATCAGTGTCTATCCCTGATATACAAACAGTCTTAGTGTGCCTATAGCAGAAAGAGGGCTGCTCTCTCAGCCTGGACTCTTAGGGGAGTGCCTGGACCCTACCCAGAGTAAAATGACAGACTCTGATATCCCCTATGTGGAAGGATTTGGCAATAGGGTGGGAGGGTGGGGGGGAAGGGGAGTGCGGGAGGAGGGGAGGGAGAGTGAACTGGGATTGACATGTAAAACAAGCTATTTAAAATTTAAAAAAATGATTTAAAAAATAGTTCCCTAAAATTGGAGCACAGGGAAGAACACTGTTGGGCTGTAAGAGCAGTGATTTTCTTCAGTGAATAAAGGTAAAAGAGAAAAAAAAAGGAGATGAATCCTACTGCTAAATGAAACCCTGAAGGAATGCATCCTGTTGCCTGTGGTTGTGCACAACTAAGAACCTTTCACAAAGAGAGTCTCTTACTGACATATGACAAAACACTCATCTTCAAATTCAGTAAAATTTTAATATTGTGTCATGGATATAATCAAGTTTATGATCAAACATTTTTATTTTGAAGTTATGACTTTGAGCTTTTGCAAATTAAATGGCAACTGCTCTGTCAATCTATGATTACCCAACTGGTGGTGAGCACATCTTAGCCAGGGAACACCATGCAGATAGCACAGTAGTCACACGTGGTACACCACACAGAAAGCACAGTAATCACACACATGCAATTGTATATATTCAGCTGTGGTTGATACTTGATTCTGGCTGAAATGTACTTTATGTAAACTAAAGTATGATTCAACTAAACACATTCTCAAAAAAGAAATCACAAAGTGTTCAATTTCAGAGAAAGATAGACATGAATTCTTGGTACCTTTTCACCCTACAGAAGTAGAAACTGGGACATAGAAACAAAATTAGCTTACCCTAAGTCAACAAGCTGAGGAGAGAAAGAAATATAATTCAAGTTTGTCTGCTGATGCTATCCATGTGGGACTATTTAAGGAAGTTTTAATTTATTATTTTGTGTATGGAAATAAACACATGAAAGCAACAAACTGTCTTAGATTCAAACATTAATTTAGAGAAACTTTCTTCCATGTATCTATTAACATCCCAGATGTCTTCTGTGTGTTTTTTCCATGTATCTATTCCCATCACAACCATTTTCTTGATGATCAAAAGAACAGACAAATACAAGCATATGCACAATGTAGATGCATAGCTTAGTCGGTGACACTCTTTGTGACTTCTCATAAATACTGAAAATTTTAGGCATCACTTTCATCAATAATGAAGTTGAGTTACCTCCTTAAGGTATCCAAACAAAACGCCAGATGCGGCTTCGTAAGCAATGCAGTGATTACACTGGAGGCACTGTACACTGAGCAAAGTCTCCTGTTTAAACAAAAGGCAAAAAATTTTATTTTGGACTCTCCTGACTAAAACAAACATCTTCTCCCATGTTAATTATAGTTGATTTTGCTTTACAAATTAGAAACACCTATGGTATCCATCAACATGATTAAACATGGTATAAAAAATAAAACTTAGATTCTACTTTTTCTGTTGTAAGGATTCTAATTTGAACTGAGTCTGATATATTTATATATCCAAAGTTTCATATTCATAATTTCCAACTTGCATATATGTACCACATTACACACACACACACACACACACACACACACACACACACACACCACTCCACTTATGGCATCATCTCCCACCCAATTACTTGCCCAAATAAAATCATAATAGGTTAGCTAATAATCTTTCAAAGCAAGCTTCATCATAATCTCATCTACATTTTGCTGCTATTTAACCATTTATCATAGTTAAACAACAATGGTTTGCAATGGAAAAAATAATAAAAATGTAAAGAAAAGAAACCTGATGAGCTGGTAACAGTAATTCTGCACAAGACATGCTATCCTTTCATATTTTTACAACTTTTAAAAATCTGTTAAGCATTTTTCCTCAAACAGCAATTAAAAATGTGATGGCAGAGAGTCAAACCACTGGAGGGCGTTTTAGAACATTTGCTGCCTGATAAAATCCAAATATAATTTCTTCCTGAAGAGAACATTCCTCATTAACTTTTAAAATAAACAACATCTTTAAAAAGTACTCATTCTTTTGTTGTTCATGTGTGTTAACACTTCAGAGTCCCATAAAGTTTATCTCCATCAACAGGCTGCTGAGAAAGCTATTTCACTTAAGTTGAGGCTTCTTCCCCTCTCTTCAAATATTTATACTTGCAATAAACAAACACAGATGTGGGGTTTGGTTTGTTCTTTTCTTTTCTTTTTTTTTTTTGGGTATGGTAACTAAAAGCCTTGCCCTGTGAAAATGGGCATATAGTAGGGATTTTCAGTATGGTTTGATTTGGAATATTCTAGAAATGATGCAATTGTTTAATGATTTCTGCATAACAAGTACAAAAATTCTTTGGCTTGTGTAAATAATAAAGTTTTTGCAAGTCCTCTAAACCTAGCTACAATTAGATAAGTTATTATATTTAGATATATCTGGCAGAGTTAGCTAAAAGCCTGAAAATATGTGGCCTCACTCAAGAACATTAATCAAATACAACCAACTGGATAAGAATCTTAAACAGATGCTTCTGCTTTTGCTGGAATGACAGTTAATACATCGGTGGGGATGTGTGAGTAGCATGGTCGTCGTTTATATTAATACCATGGAGGGCTTACTGTCTCTCTGGCTAAAGGGCTCTGTCAATTACAGGCTATGAAGTACTGCCTAGAGTGAAAAGGCTTCATTCAAGATACTGCTTTCCACAGGAAGAAACTGAAGTCACTAGAGCAGTCACATTCATTTAATCCTGGACCAAGACATCTAACACTAAGTAAGCCCTGGTGTTGAGCCATGTGCCAAGAGAACACAAATACACTGTCCCTGTGTAGGTGATAGTCTGGATCGGTCTCAATTGGCTTTGGAAATATTATAAAGTATGTAAATATATTCTCATTCTCTTTGTGGTTCTTTCTTCTGATAATACATTTAAAAACCCACTGCATAATTTTCTGAGCTATTAAATACATATGAGTATAAAGTACACCTATAAGTCTTCAATGGTTTTTTTTTTGCACATTTTGAACTCTTTGATCTATCCAAGTAGTTTGACCCGTTGGAAAGATGTCAGCGTTCCTCCCAATGTCTGTCTTGAACAGATAATGTTTTCTGCCAGAAGATAATGAACTTGTTACAGCAAAGTATTTTAAAATTAAAGTGTTTCTATACACATTTTCATAGTAAATGGATAAAAAAGCAGGGAGGTGATATTAGCTGACCACTATGGAATATTATATGAATATTAAGATGAAGAAATTAAAAGTATGGTCTCTATAATCAAATCAATGTTGGAATGTATCTTTGACTTGTTATTTTTTAGATATGTGACTTTGTAGATTTATTTTTATTTTTAATAATGTATAATACTGGTGTGTGTGTGTGTGTGTGTGTGTGTGTGTGTGTGATATGTCATTATGTCTGTGCCTAAAGAGGCCAGAAGAAAACATCAGATCCCCTGTAGCTGGAGTTAAGATGTTGTGAGCCACATTGTGGGCTCTGGGATAGCAGCAACCACTCTTAACCGCTGACTATCTCTCCAGCCCTAGGTGTGTGACTTTAGAACTATTAACTAAGTTTCCTGGGTTTTACTTCATTACACAGTGAAACTTCTGTCTCTGAAACCATCAGAAGACTTAGAAAGAGTATATAGCTAATACATAGTACATCCCATTTAGTAGGTGCTGTATAAACTGGAGAATCTGTCTTTATATTTCTTCATGGAGAATTTCCATATTTTATTTGTGCAAGGGGATTTATAGAAGGAGACACACTAGAGTTTCCAGAGTGTTCTCACATTAATGTTTCATTCAATTCTAAGAAAAGGACTACTGTTTTTTGTCTGATTTTGCTTTTCATGTCTATTTGAAAACCCTATGATTTGAGAGAAAGCAGAAAATTGTGCCTGAAATCTGCAACAAAGGGGAAAATGAAAACAATATGCAGATGAAATCAAAGCACATTAAAATAATTATTATTAATATTAATAGTCAATATATGTGACCCTGTGTGACCCATGACACACAATAAAAAAGTCTGTAAGAATAAAATATTTTATTTAATTCTGGTATTTACAAGAAAGATTCTGATAGATAACAAAAATGGCTTTAATAAGATAACTTCAAACAAAAAATTTAATTGGATGTTTGTTTATGAATGGCAGTTATCTTAACCATTGATCCTTTTCCATTTCATATCATGCTTATAGGTGCTTTTCAAGTTGTTGAAAAATAGACACAAATACAAATGAAGTATGCCCATTAGGATGACTCTAAAAGGATGAAATCAATATTGACAGAGACATTCTTAGACTGATGATCAGAATGTAAAGTGACATATTCACTTTATAATTTTAAGTTTATTTTATTTATTCTTGGATGATCTTGATCCTATTCACTTCAAACTTCCCCCTCCAACTCCTCCTAACACTTTGCTGAGACGTGTCTCCTCCTCACCTCCATGTCCCACTCATTCCTCATGAGAGCAGTCAGTGCTGTATACTAGGATGTTGACTGATCTTGTTGACTTGATCTTGTACAGGTCTTGTGTAGGTGTCCATGGCTGCAGTGGGTTCATGAATGCATCAGCCATGTCATTTCTGGGAGACAGTATTTCATATCACTCTTCCTCCACATATGATCTTGCCTTAGTCAGTTTTCTACTGTGTGATAAGATACAATAACCAAGGCAACTTATAAATGATAGGGGATGTCCTTCTGTATATATGATTCTCTTATTGGTTGATGAATGAAACACTGTGGCCCGTGAGGCAAGAAGATAGGCAGAACTAGGATAAGGAGAATTCTGGGAAAAGGGGCAGAGAGGTTCCTGCCAGAATAGCTACCATGTCAGCTGCCAAAGGAGTTAGAGGTCCAGACCCTTCTCCCATAAGATAAGACCACATGGAAATACTTAGATTGGTAGAAATGGGTTAATAATTAAGACAGAGCTAGCTAATAAGAAGCCATAGACTCTGGCCAAGAGTTTAAAAATTAATATAGCATTTGTGTGTTTATTTGGCACAGGACCAGCCAGTAAAAGAGACAAAGAACCTCTCATTACATATAGAAGAAAGTGTTTGGAGCATGGCAGAAGGCAGGCAGGCATGACTCTGCAATGATAGCTGAGAGTTCACATCTTGAGACACAGTCATGAGGGAGAAAGAATGAGAAAGGAAATAACTCAAGTCTTTTTAACCTCTTCCAATAAGGCTTTTTAACCTCCACCAACAAGGTTACACCTCCTATTCCTTCCCAAACAGTTCCATCAACTGGGGACAAAGTGTTCAAATACACAAGCCCATGGGGTTCATTCTCATCCAAGCCACCACATCTCATATATAATAAAATAATATTTATTAAAGTGGGTACAGTCTGTAGTCTGAATAATCCAACAATGGATGTCTCATGACAGAAGGGCCAATGACCTGGTAGTTGTTGAGTTCACAAGACTGGATATTTTAGCTTTTCCAGCCTGGTTCTAGAGTCCAAAGGAAGTTCTAGAGAGTTGCTGGTCTCCAGTCTAAGTTGGAATCCCAAAGAAACAAGTTCTAAAACTAGCAAAGGCATGCCTCAGAAACAAAATGGATGAATTTTCCAGTAAAAGTGGGACCAAGCAGGAAAAAAAACAAAAGTTTTCTTCTTCAATGGCCTTTTATGTAGGCTGCCACTAGAAGGTATAACCCAGATTTAGAGTGGTTATTCTCACCTCAAATGATCCAGTCAAGAAAATCCATCATAAGTATGCCAAGATACTTGAGTTTTAGTTGATAGTATATGTAGTCAAGTTAGAAACCAAGATTAGCTATTGCATACCCTCTTTTGCAATGTTCCTTGAGCCTGATGCCAGGGGTTGTTATAGATGCCCATTTAGAATTGAAAACTCACAGGCATTTATTTTTCAACACATTGGCTGATTATAAATCATTGTATTAATAGTTTCTCACTGCACAAAGAGGCTTCTCTGGACAAAGTTGAGACTGTCACTGATTGATGAATAAAAACACATATGTTTAGAATACAGTTTGACAGCCTGTCAGTTTAGCAAAACAAAAGTAACAGACTCACTCCCTTGGGCCTGAGATAACCTGAGTTATGGGCCTTTGCCTAAATTAACAATACTGGACATGGGTTTCCTCCTGTAGTACAGGCCTCAAATCCAATTATAATGCATTTGGTTCCTCTATAACCTTCATGCCACCATTGTACCCATGGGTAAATTATGCCTGACAAGTCAGTTCTGGATGTTCAGTGTTCACAGTCAGATAATCACATTGATAGCTTTTCTCTCCCAATGGCATGTATAGCATAACCATCAGAGAAGAGGTTTTCAGGTTAGATCCAGTTTAATTTGTTTATGTCTTACAGACATAGCATGTTATGTCTTCAGCAATTGGGTCTTACTATTCATTTCTAGTGGACAACCAATGCCAATAGAAGAAAGCTATGTAGTTTGAGAAGCCTCCTAACTAATAACTCATAGGGAGTTGTCTTGGCACTGAGATTTTTATTTTATGACCTATGTCTTTTATGGAAAGAAATATCCACCCATGAAGGGTATTTGTGTTCAAACACCTTTTTAAAAGTTACTTTATGAAATAATTTGTTTCCAGAAAGTTTTTCATAACACCATGACATTGGTTTTCATTAACACACCCAGTCCCTTCTTCCTTCTTCTTCTTCTTCTTCTTCTTCTTCTTCTTCTTCTTCTTCTTCTTCTTCTTCTTCTTCTACTACTACTACTACTACTACTACTACTACTACTACTACTTACTCTTACTCTTATTCTTATTCTTCTTCATCCTCCCCTTCCAATCCACACTACAACATTTTACCACAAGTGTTCTATTATCCCCTAACCTTTAAGACCTTTTTCCATCCATTTTCATGGTCTCCTTTTAATTCACTGTTGTCTAAAAATATTCAAATTAATGTAACATTATAAATATCAAATCCCCAGGCTCATATATAAGAGAGAATATGTGTTGTTTGTCTTTCTGGGTTTATGTTACCACATGTAGCTTAATAGTTTCCAGTTCTATCCATTATCTTAATAACTTCTTAGTTCCATTTTTCTTCACAGCTGAGCAAAATTCCATTGTGGATACTTCATCAGTGTCTATCTGGATGAGTCAGCCTGATCCTCCCCTCCATGGGCCCTCTTCAACCCTTCTATTCTAGCTCAAGTCCTAGTCTGGCCAACTTTGCATACACAGCCCTCAACCTTCAGCTTCTGACCAGGACAGATAACACCTAGCTCCAATCTACAGGACACACACACACACACACACACACACACACACACACACACACTATTGTCAATTCTCTATACCCAGCAATACTGTGTATATCCTGTGCCAGAATCTAGATGGTTATTCATTAAATGCACATTCCCAGCCCCAAGTTCTATTCCCAAATTCCAAGCATTAACCAGGAAATGCATCCTCCATGACAATCCATCACTTTGTATCTACCTGTCTTCAATCCACCCAAGCAAAATCTAAGTTCTAGGCCCCACCGAAACCACATATCCTGTGTTCTGCCCCTTGCTCTGTCCACATCAGACACCAAACTAACAAAAGAATTGTACATGCCCAGATCGCTTCACAAAAACATAAACAATAGGAAAGGTCAAGCCAGTATCATCCCTCCCCCACATCCACCTGTCCTACAGAAATTTTCACCAGTGAATTACCTAAATGAACCCTAGAACCAGAAATTAAAAGAACAATCATAAAATTCATCAAAGAAAACAATACCTTCAAAGAATACACTAAGAAACTGCTCAATGAACATAAATGAAATAATTTAATTTATAAATAATAAATTCCTAAGTGATATCCAAGGAAACACAAACATTAGGCTGGTAGAAATGGCAAAGATAATGTAGGATTGAAACTTGGATTCAATAAAGAGATAGAAGCATTGAAGAGAGCTCAAGCTGAAATGAGCATTGAACTTTAAAACCTAGTATCTCAGCTGATAAACTCAAGGAAAAGCTTCACATGTAGAAAGAACCAAGATGAAGATATAGTATCAGGACTGCAAAACACAGTACCTAGATGAAATAAGACAAACACATGAAAAATACAAACAGAGAAGAATATCCAGAAAATATAAGACACTGAGAAGACCAAATCTTTTAAATATAGGTACATATTTAAGAGAATAATCCCAGAACAATAACATAGACCAGATCTTCAGCAAGATCATTTAGAAAAAAAGAAAAGAAACCTTCCCCAGTAAGAAAAGACATAGCTGTATAGATATACCTACAAATCAGTGAATTGACAAGACCAGAAGAGTAATTCCCATGGAATAGCATAGTTAAAACACTAAGTATATAGGGGAATCCTGCTGAAGAGAGTGTCAAAAGATTGTAGGAGCCAGAGGGGGTCAATGATATCACAAGATAATCCACAGAATGAGCAAAACTGGGTTCAGGAAGCTTACAGAGACTGAAGCAACAACCAGGGAACCTGCATGGGACTGACCTAGGCCCTCTGCATATATGTGATAGCTGTGTAGTTTGATATTCTTGTGGGACTCCCAATAGGGGGAGCAGAGGTTGTCTCTGACTCTTCTGCTGACTCTTGGGATCCTATTTCTCATGCTGTGTTGCTTTGCCCTGTCTTAATACAAAGCAAGGTGCTTAATCTTTTTACAACTTGATATGCTTTTTGTCAAAATCCATGTGAAGGCTGCACATTTCTGAATAGAGATGCAGGAAGAGTGGGGAGGAAATGGGTGAGAGGTGGGAGAAGGGAAGGAGGGACTGGGAGGAGAGGAGAGAGGAGAAACTGTCTTTGGGATGTAAAATGAATAAATAAGTAAATGAAAAAATGATTAGAAATAACAAGTAAAAAAATTAAAGAATATTGGAAGCAGCCAGGGGAAAACACATGAGTCACATATGAGGAAAAACCTATCAAAATAGCAGCTAATTACTTAATGGAAAAAAATAAAACTCAGAAGACCCCAGAGAGATGTATTCCAAGTCATAAAAGACTATGAATGCCAACCTAGACTAATGTATGCTATAAAACAATCTACCATAGTTGAGAGAGAAAAACTTTGAATGATGTAAAAAGCCTAAGAACTTGTGTTCAAAAGACAAACATCTATAAATAAACAGGTAAGTAAATAAATAAATAAGGACACAATATTTCAGGATGAAGAGAGGATTATTCATAATAGCCAAGAAACTGGGGAAAGAAAACTAAGGAAGCTATAATTACTGAAATAAGAAGTGCAACTGAGAACATAAACAACACCGCCAAAACTCAACAACACAATGACTGCAATCTTGCCTTTCATTAACTTTAAACATTAATGGCCCCAATTATCTGATCAAAAGACACACAAGCTGGCTGAATGGACCACAAAACAAAAGCTTTCTATCTGTTGTCTCCAAGAAGACAGTTTCAGAGATAGGCAACACCATAGAGTACAAGGATGAACAAAGGGTTCCAATCAGACAAGACCAGAAAGTAAGTAGATGTTACTCTCTTAATACCTGAAAAATGGACTTCTAAATTAAGACTTACTGGAAGAGGTAACAAAGTATTCTTCATTCTAATCAAAGGAACAATCAACCAAAAAGATGGTACTATTCTAAATGTATATGCACCAATTTCTCATTCACCTAATATCATAAAAAGTGTGCTACTGAGCTAAGAACACATATTAATATCAACCAACTAATAGGACATGATTTCAGTGACCCACTTTCTCCAATAGCTGAGTTGTTTGGACAAAATAGTAGCAGAAAAAACATCAGAATTAGATGACATCATACATTGAAAAGGACTTAAATTATAACTACAGAATATTCCACTCAAACACCAAATATTACACATGGAAATTTCTCTAAATTACACTACATCTTGGAAGAACAACAAAAAAATCTTAATGAATTTAGAAAGATTGATAACTTCATATATCCTATCTAACCATAATTCAACAAAACTTCACATAGAGGACAAACAAATCTCTAGTAAGACACAAATTCATGGATGTTGAACAATCATTACTAAATGATGAATGAGTCAAAGAATAAATTAAAAAAGAAATAAAAATTTCCTGGAATTAAAATTGAATACACAGCAAAATCTCAGGAATACATTAAAAGCAGTCCTACAAGGTAAATTTACATCTCTAAGGGCCTACATTTTTTAAAAAATCAGAAAGGATACAAGTAAATCACTTAATGATGTAATTTTAAAAGCATGGAAAAACAAGAACAAAGCAAACCCAGATGGCAAAATATAATAAAAAATCTTAGCTAAAATTAGTGAGTAGATGAGGAGCTAGCTGTTCACCTGATGTTATGCCTATGATCTTTCCACCTGGGTTCATTTTGCTGTAGACCTGGGGGTTTACACCTGCAATCTGCCCACCTGGGTTCATTTTGCTGTACACTGGGGGAGTACATCTGCAGTCTGCCCACCTGGGTTCATTTTGCTGTACACCTGGGGGTGTACACCTGCAGTCTCCCCACATGGGTTAATTTTCCAGATGCTGAAAGAATAGAACATCTTAAAAAAATGGCAGAGCACACGTGACCCTTTAGCTGTCAATTTATAGAGAAGCTCTTTCAAGAAACCATAGAGCCAGCTGTGTGGTGAAGAAATACCCACCTCAGAACTTTCAACCTTCAGATTAGTTTTATAGGAAATTGTGAGATTGATTTGGAGATCAAACAATACTTTTGTAGAGCTGGTGTGGAAAGTATTCAGATGCACTGGACAATGAGGGTGCCCCTTGATTGGAGATTTGTCTTTAGTTGGAGAAATGTCCATCTTCCTCCTTAGTAAATCACTTTTAGAGATTAACTGGACAGGACCGACTCATCTCCTGGACATTCCTGAATGGAATGGTTTATCTGACACTATCCTTTCAGATATAGAATCAACTTAAGTGACAATCACTTGCCAACACAGGGCTCCCTACCCTTCCAAGAAAGATACAACCACATGCTTTCCCCTCTTCCACTCCCATCCCTCATATCATCCTGGATTTTTTAAGATTCCAATAAAAACAGATATGGTGTTCTTATCTGGCATCCTGGCTCCAGAGATGTTATGTATGTCATCCTCAACCAATGTTCCATTCAGTTGGTTGAGCTATTGGCTGTCCTTAAGGCTCTAGTGGAGTTCCAGACCAAGTCTGTTAACATTTTTCCTGACAACCAGTATAGCCAAGGCTGTTACACAGAGAAAACCTGCCTCAAAAATAAGTAAGTTCTGAAGAAGTTCTATGATATGCAAAATGCAAAGTTCTAGATTTGGCATGACTATGGTACTCATGAACTACATCTATTGTGGTTACTTGCAAAAGATGTGCACATAGAGGGCCCATTTCAGGACCGCCTGCCTGGGCCTGGACTCTACCCCTGAGGCTTCCATGCCAGCAGAGGCAGCAGGAGCTAAGATACCATAGTTTCCTACTACACCCTCAGAACTAGGTCTAGACTGGCTGCTGGTGCTTGGGGTCTACTGCTGTGTCTTCCATCCCAGTGGCAGGAGCCAACGCTCCCTAGTCTACTGCCCCACCTACAGGTCCAGGTAAACTAGGGCCCATTTCCAGACCACCTGCCTGGGCCTGGACTCTGCTACTGAAGCTTCCATCCCGGAAGAGGTAGCAGGAGCCAAGGTACTATAGTTTCCTGCTCCACTCACAGAACTAGAACTAGACTGGCTGGCTATGCTCAGGGACTGCCACAGCAGCTTCCAGCACAGAGGCAGGAGCAAACTCACCCTAGCAACCTAGTCTCCCGCTCCACCCACGTGACAAAGACTATTAGGGCCTGTCTCAGACTACATTCCTGTGGCTGGGGTATACCACTGGGGTTCCCAACCATCCTAGTGGGACCCAAAGCACCGTAGCATCCTAGTCCATTTTTCCACCCACAAGACCAGAAAGTGGAGAACTACAAGAACAGTGGACTTGCCGACACCCAACAGAAGGGAACCCTGGTCCCACATTCATCAGTAGAGGAAGAGGCACCCTCTGGAAGCCACTGAAAGAACAGATGGGAAGGAGACAATATAAAAACACAAAGAGCAACAGAACAACCAATATGACATCTCCAGAGTCCAGAGACCCTACACCAACAAGACTGGAACACCCCAAAACAAATGAACTAGAAGAGAATTCACACAAAACAAGTTCATGGAAATGATAGAGGTCCTCAAAGAGGTTAGAAGAAAATCCCTTAAAGAGATGGAAGAAAAAACAATCCAAAATGCAGGAAATGGAGGAAAAGACAAAAGAAAAATTGCAAGAAACAATTCAAACAGTGCAAGGACTGAAATCTGAAATAGAAACAATAAAAAAAACAGTCTGAAGGAATGCTATAAATAGAAAAGCTGGGAAAATGGTCATGTACTACAGATGCAAGCATAACCAACAAAATACAATAAATGGAAGAGAGAATCTCAAGTGTTAAATAAACACTAGGAGAATTAGATTCATCAACCAAAGAAATTTTAAGTCCAACAAATTCCTAACACAAAATATCCAGGAAATATGGGACACAGTGAAAAGACCAAACTTAAGAATAATAGGTATAGAAGAAGGTAAAGAACCCTAGCTCAAAGGGCCAGAAAACATATTCAACAAAATAATAGAAGAAAATTTTCCAACCCTAAAGAAAGACATGACAAAGAAGGTAAAAGAAGCCTACAGAACACCAAATAGAGTGGACCAAAAAAAATCCCCTCGACACATAATAATCAAGACCCCAAACATACAGAATAAAGAAAGAATATTAAGAGCAGCTAGGAAAAAAGGCCAAGTTACATATAATGGCAAACCTACAGAATTACACCTGACTTCTACATGGAAACTATGGGTCCATGGATGCCAGCCAAGATTGCTATACAAAGCAAAACTTTCAATTAATATAGATGGAGAAAACAAGATATTTCATGGCTAAACAAGATTTAAACAATACCTATCCACTATCCCCGTCCTACAGAAAATTCGGGAAGGAAAACTCCAACCAAAGGAAGTTAACAATAGCCAGAAAATCATAGGTAATAGATAATCTCACTTTATCAACAGGCAAAAAAGTGGTGGAAATCCACATACAATTCAACCACCACCAACAATTCCAAAACAAACAAAAATGACCTACCAATGGTCATTGATTTCCCTCAATATTAATAGTCTTAAATCGCCCATTGAAATGACACAGGTTAACAAAATGGATTCAAAGACAGAATCCATCCTTCTGCTGCATACAAGAAACACACCTCAGTTTCAGAAAGAGACGTTATTTCAGAGTAAAGGGTTGGGAAAAGATATTCCAAACAAATGGACCCAAGAAACAAGTGGGGTTAGCAATCCTAATATCTAACAAATTAGACTTTAAACTAAAATCAATCCAAAGAGATGAAGGAGGTCACTTCATACTCATCACAGGAAAAATCAACAAGATTAAGTCTCAATTCTAAACACCTATGCCCAAAATACAAAGCCATCCACATTCGTAAAAGAAATATTACTGAAACACAAAGCATATATAAAACCTCACACACTTGTAGTGGGAGACTTCATCACACCACTCTCACCAGTAGACAGGACCACAAGACAGAAACTTAACAAGGATACGAAGGACCTAATAGATGTAATGACACAATTGGGTACAACAGACATTTATAAAACACTCCATCCAAACACCAAAGAATATACCTTCTTCTCAGGTCCACACAGAACCTTCTCAAAAATCGACCAGATACTTGGTAACATAGCAAACCTCAAAAGGTACAAAATAATTGGAATAAATCTGTGTATTTTATGACTTAAAGTTAGAATTCAACAATAACACAAACCGCAGAAACCCTGCAAATGCATGGAAATTGAAAAATACACAATTGCTCCACCCCTGGGTCAAAAAAAAAGAAATTAAACACTTCCTAGAATTCAATGAGAATAAAGATACAACATACCCAAACTTATGGGACACTTTGAAAGCAGTGCTAAGAGGAAAGTTCATAGCACTAAGTGCCCACATGAAGAAATTGGAAAATAGTCACACTAGAGAATTAACAACACAACTGAAAGCTCTAGAACAAAAGGAAGCAGACTAACCCCAGAGAAGCAAATGCCAAGAAATAATTATATTCAGGGCTGAATTCAATAAAGTAGAAACTAGGAAAAAGATAGAAAGAATCAATGTAACAAAGAGTTGGTTCTTCGAGAAAATCAACAAAACTGTATCCAAACTTACCAAAAGGGAAAGTATGAACATGCAAATTAACAAAATCAGAATTGAAAAGGGAGACATAACAATAGACAGTGAGGAAACCCAGAGAATCATCAGGTCATATTTTGAAAACCTGTACTCCACAAATTTAAAATTTTTAAAGGAAATGAACAATTTTCTGGAGAAATATCACTTACCAAAATTAAATCAAGAAAAGATAAGCAATTTAAATAGTCCTATAACACCTAAGGAAATAGAAGCAGTCATCAAAAGTCTCCCAACCAAAAAAAGGCCAGGACCAGATGGCTTCAGTGCAGAATTTTACCAGAAATTCAAACAACATGTTATACCAATTCTCCTCAAAGTATTCCATACAATAGATACAGAAGGGTCTTTGACAAACTCTTTTTATGAGGCTTCAATAACATTGATGCCCAAGCCACACAAAGACACAACTAAGAAAGAGAACTTCAGCCGGGCATTGGTGGTGCATGCCTTTAATCCCAGCACTCGGGAGGCAGAGGCAGGCAGATCTCTGTAAGTTCGAGACCAGCCTGGACTACCAAGCGAGTTCCAGGGCAGCCTCCAAAGCCACAGAGAAACCCTGTCTTGAAAAAAAAACCAAAAAAAAAAAAAAAAGAAAAAGAACTTCAGACCAATATCCCTCATGAACATTGATGCAAAGATACTCAATAAAATAATGGCAAATCATATCCAAGAACACATCAGAAACCTCATCACCATGATCAAGTAGGCTTCATTCCAGGGATGCAAGGATGGTTCAACATATGAAAAATTCATCAATGTGATCCACCATATAAACAAGCTGAGAAACAAACTAACCAAAAGACAGAGAGAGAGAATGCTAATTAACAAAATCAGAAATGAAAAGGGGGACATAACAACGGACACTGAAGAAATCCAGGGAATCATCAGGACATACTTTGAAAATCTGCACTACACAAAATTTGAAAATTTAAAGGAAATGGATAATTTCCTGGATAGATATTACTTGCCAAAACTAAACCAATAACAGATAAACAATGCAAACAGACCTGTAACCCTTAATGAAATAGAAGCAGTCATCAAAGTCTCCCAACCAAAAAAAGCCCAGGTCCAGATGGTTTTAGTGCAGAATTCTAGCAGAAATTCAAAAAAGAGCTAATTCCAATACTCCTCAAAGTATTCCACACAATAGAACCAGGAGACTCACTGCCAAACTCTTTTTACGAGGCCACAATTACCTTGATAACCAAGCCACACAAAGACACAACTAAGAAAGAGAACTATAGACCAATTTCCCTCATGAACATCGATGCAAATATACTCAATAAAATACTCGCAAACCGGATTCAAGAACACATCAGAAAAATCATCCACCATGATCAAGTAGGCTTCATCCCAGGAATGCAGGGATGGTTCAACATTAGAAAATCTATCAATGTAATCCACCATATAAACAAACTGTGTAAGAAAAACCACATGATCATCTCACTAGATGCTGAAAAAGCCTTTGACAAAATCCAGCACCCCTTCATGATAAAGGTCCTAGAGAGATCAGGGATAACAGAAACATACATGAATATAATAAAAGTAATATACAGTAAACCAACAGCTAACATCAAACTAAATGGAGAGAAACTCAAAGCAATTCCTCTAAAATCAGGAACAAGACAAGCCTATCCACTCTCTCCATATCTCTTCAATATTGTACTTGAAGTCCTAGCTACAGCAATAAGACAAGAAAAGGAGATAAAGGGGACACAAATAAGAAAAGAAGTCAAACTTTCACTATTTGCAGATGATATGATAGTTTACATAAGTGACCCAAAAAACTCAGCAAGGGAACTCCTAGAGCTGATAAACACCTTCAGCAATGTGGCAGGATACACAGTAAACTCAAAAAAATCAGTGGCCCTATTATAAACAGATGATGAAGTGACTGAGAAAGAAATCAGAGAAACATCACCCTTTACAATAGCCATAAAGAGCATCAGATATCTGGGGATAATGTTAACCAAGGAAGTGAAAGACTTGTATATCATGAACTTTAAGTCTTTAAAGAAAGAAATCAAAGAGGATACCAGAAAATGGAAAGATCTCCCATGCTCTTGGATTGGTAGGATCAACATAATAAAAATGGCAATTTTGCCAAAAGCAGTCTACAGATTCAATGCATTCCCTATCAAAATTCCATCACAATTCTTCAAGGACCTGGAAAGAACATTAATCAACTTTATATGGAAAAACAAAAGGCCCAGGATAGCCAAAACAACCCTATACAATAAAGGAACTTCAGGAGGCATCACCATACCTGACTTCAAGCTCTATTATAGAGTTATAGTCCTGAAAACAGCTTGGTATTGGCACAAAAATAGGCAGGTAGACCAATGGAACTGAATTGAAAACCATGATTTTAACCCATACATTTATAAACACTTGATTTTTGACAAAGAAACTAAAATTATATAATGGAAAAAAGAAAGCATCTTCAACAAATGGTGCTGGCATAACTGGGTATTGGTATGCAGAAGACTAAAGATAGATCCATGTTTATCGCCTTGTACAAAACTTAAGTCCAAATGGATCAAAAATCTCAACATAAATCCAGCCACACTGAAACTTTTAGAAGAGAAAGTGGGAGATACTCTTCAACGAGTTGGTACAGGAGACCACTTCCTAAACATAACACCAGTGGCACAAACACTGAGATCGACAATTAACAAATGGGACCTCCTGAAACTAAAAAGCTTCTGTAAGGCAAAGGACACAGTCAACAAGACAAAAAGGCAGTCCACAAAATGGGAAAAGATATTCACTAACCCCACATCTGACAGAGGACTAATCTCCAAAATTTACAAAGCACTCAAGAAGCAAGTCTCCAAAACACCAAAGGATCCAATGAAAAGGTGGAGAATAGAACTAAATAGAGAATTCTCAATAGAGGATGCTAAAATGGCCAAGAGACACTTAAGAAAGTGCTCAACATCCTTAGCCATCAGGAACATGCAAATCAAAACAACTTTGAGATACCATCTTACTCCTGTCAGAATGGCTAAAATCAAAAACACCGAAGACAATTTATGCTGGAGAGGATGTGGAGGGAGGGGAACACTCCTCCACTGCTGGTGGGAGTGCCAACTCATACAGACACTTTGGAAGTCAGTATGGAGATTCCTCAGGAAAGTGGGAATTAATCTACCACAAGACCCAGCAATTCCACTCTTAGCTATATATCCAAAAGATACAAATTCATACAAGGACAACTGCTCCACTATGTTCATAGCAGCATTATTTGTAATAGCCAAAACCTGGAAGCAACCTAGATGCCCCTCAACTGAAGAGTGGATAGAGAAAATGTGGTACATTTACACAGTGGAGTATTACTCAGCAGAAAAAAACAATGGAATCTTGAAATTCGCAGGTAAATGGATAGCACTGGAAGAAACCATCCTGAGTGAGGTAACCCAGTCGCAAAAAGACTAACATGGTATGTACTCACTCATATATGGGTTTTAGACATGGATCAGGATAGTGCCAGTCTGCACTTCCACTGATAGAGAGTCTGGAAAACAGGAAAGAATTTAAAATATATGCATATATGCATAGTATCCAAGAGAAGAGGATGGAGACAAGGCCTCTGAATGGATGGGGAACATGGCGAGGGGTGGGGATGAGTGGGAGCTGGGAAGAAGAGAGGGGGAGAAGAGGAAGAGAGAGTAGGTCATAGGGGAACAGGAAGGTTGAGTGCTTGGGGGTAGAATGGGGGGAAGAGGGAATCATAGGTTAGAAAACAGATCAGGCACCAGTGTGACCTCTAGTGATCTAAAGGGATGACACCAATTGGCAAGCTAAGCAATAGTGGAGAGACCACCTCGAATGTCCATTCCTGATAATGAACTTGATGTCTATAACTGATGGAAGCAGAGGCAAACACACACAATTAAGCACTGAACTGGACCCAAGGAACCCAGTGACAGAGAGAGAGGAGTGCTGAGCAAATTGGCAAAGAATGGGCTGGCAAAACCAGCAGAGACAGCTGATCTGAACAGGGGAGAGCTCTTGGACCCCAGACCGACAGTGGGGAGGCCAGCATGGGGCTGATCTGGACCTCCGAATGTGAGTGTCAGTGAGAAGGCCTGGGCAACATATGGGGCCCTGAGCAGTGGATCAGTGTTTATCCCTGGAATACAAATAGTCATAGTGTGCCCATAGCACAAAGAGGGATGCTCTCTCATCCTGGACTCTTAGGGGAGTGCCTGGACCCTAGGCTGAGTGAAATGATAGACTCTAGATATCCCCTATGTGGAAGGAATTGGCAATAGGGTGGGAGGCTGGGGGGATGGGGAGTGCGGGAGGAGGGTAGGGAGAGGGAACTGGGATTGACATGTAAAACAAGCTATTTAAAATTAAAATTAAAAAATTTAAAAAAATTAAGTCCAAGTGGCTCAAAGACCTCCCTCAACATAAATCCAGCCACACTGAAACTCTTAGAGTAGAAAGTGGGAGGTAGCCTAAACGAATTGTACAGGACACTGCTTCCTGAACATAACATCAGTAGCACAGACACAGAGATAAATAATTTTTAAAAATGGGACCTCCTGAAACTGAGAAACTTCTCTAAGGCAAAGGACACAGTCAGCAAGACAAAAAGGCAGCCCAAAGAATGGGAAAAATATTCACTAACCCCACATCTGACAGAGGGCTGATCTCCAAAATTTACAAAGAACTCAAGAAGCAAGTCTCCAAAACACCAAAGGATCCAAATAAAAAGTGGAGGACTGAACTAAATAGAGAATTCTCAATTGAGGAGTATAAAATGGCTGAGAGACACTTGAGAAAGTGCTCAACATCACTAACCATTAGGGAAATGCAAATCAAAACAACTCTGAGATATCATCTTACTCAGAATGGTGAAAATCAAAAGCACCAATGACAGTTTGTGCTGGAGAGGATGTGGAGAAAGGGGAACATTCTTCCATTGCTGGTGGGAGTGCCAACTCATACAGCCACTTTGGAAATCAGTATGGAGATTCCTCAGGAGAATGAGACTGAGTCTACCATAAGACCCAGCAATTCCACTCTTAGGCATATACCTAAAACATGCCCATTGACACAAAAAGGATGTCTGTTTCACTATCTTCACAGCAGCATTATATGTAATAGCTAGATACTGGAAAGAACCTAGATATCCCACAACTGAATAGTGGATAGAGAAAATGTGGTACATTTACACAAAAGAGTACTGTTCAGCAGAGAAAAACAATAGAATCTTGAAATTTGCAGGAAAATGGATGGCACTATAGGAAACCATCCTAAGTGAGGTAACCCAGACAAAAAAGACAAACATGGTATGTAGTCACTCATATATGGATTTTAAATATGCATCAGGGGAGTGTCAGCCTTCGATCCCAGTGCCAGAGGGTCTGGGAAATAGGGAGGTTCCCAAGAGATGCATGATACCCCAGAAAGTGGAATGAGGCAAGATCTCCTGAGCAGATTGGGAACATCACAGGAGGGGAGAGTGAACCAAGAAAAAGAGAGGGGGAGAAGAGGGGAGAAGAAGGGAGAAGGCACGGGGGAGCAGGAAGGTTGAGTCGAGGTAAGAATAGAGGAGAGCAGGATGAGAAATACCATAATAGATCGAGTCATAGGCTTGAGGAAAGAGCTGACACTAGCAAGATCTCCAGAGATCTACAAGGATAAGACCAACTGTCAAACTAAACAATAGTGGAGAAACTACACTAATAGGCCCTCCTTGATGATAGGGTTGATGACTACCTTATATGCCATCCTAGAACCTTCATCCAGGGACTGATGGAAGCAGAAACAGATACCCACAGTTAAACACTGAACTGAACTCCTGGAACCTAGTGACAGAGATGGAGGAGTGATGAGCAAAGTGGTCAAGACCATGATAATGAAACCCACAAAGACAGCTGACTGGATAAGGGGAGCTCCTGAATAACAGACTGATGACTGAGAGGCCAACATGGGACTGATCCAGACTCCATGAATGTAGTGCCAGGGAGGAAGCCATAGAAATCACTGGGACCTTGGGTAGTAGGTCAGTGTTTACCATGGTTTATTAATAAGCTTTGGGAGCCCATTCCACATAGAGGGATGCGCTCTCAGCCTGAACACATGGGGAAGGGCCTAGGTCCTGCCCTGGACGCAATGACAGACTTTAGAGATTCCACTCCATGGAGGGCCTCACCCTCCCTGGGGAATGATGTGGGGATTGGATGAGGGGCTGGGAAACTGGTGGAGGGACAAGGGAGGAGGGGTGGGAGAGGGAGCTGGGACTGACATGTGAAATATTCACGTTTCTAATTTAAATAAAAACATATATTGAGAAAAATGATGTGCACATAATCATACTGCCCAAAGCTTCTGGGAGGAAAAGAATCATTCTTTTCTTGAGGATGTTCCACTGTGTAGGTTTCTCCAACTCCATTGGATGGCACCATGCACATTTTGTATTGGCAGCACTAACTGGACTTAGTATGTAATCAAAAAGAGGAAGAGAAAGAAGGAGGAGACGGAGGACGAGGAGAAATCAAGAGTTACGTGTCGGAGGAATGTAGGAAAACTGGAGGGAGGAAACAGGAATGTAGATATGTGATATTTCATTGTCTACATAGATGATTTTCTTAAGAATAAAACATTTTATAAGAAACACGAAAAATGGTCAAAACAAAAATAAATGAGCAGTATTCAAACATCACCTCTTAGGGTACAGCATCTTCTCAAGTTTTTTAAGATTAACAAGCACAAAGATTCCTATGCAAAACTTGTAAAGCAACTTTGGAAATCAGTATAGAGATTCCTCAGGAAAATGGGACTCAGTCTACCACAAGACCCAGAAATTCGAGTCTTAGGCATATAACCAAAGATGCACATTCATACATCAAGGATGTCTGTTTCACTATGTTCATACCAGCATTATTTATACTAGCCAGAACCTGGAAGCAACCTAGATGCCTCTCAACTGAAGAGTGGATAGAGAAAATGTGGTACATTTACACAATGGAGTAATACTCACCAGAAAAAAATGGAATCTTGAAATTTGCTGGCAAATGGATGGCACTAGAAGAAACCGTCCTGAGTGAAGCAACTCAGTCACACACACAAAAAAATGAACAAGGCATGTACTCACTCATATATGGATTTTAGACATGGATCAGGGGAGTGTCAGTCTACAATCCCAGTGCCAGTGAGTCTGGGAATCAGGAAGGTTCCCAAGAGAGGTATACATGATACCCCAGAAAGTGGAATGAGGCAAGATCTCCTGAGCAGACTGGGAGCAGGAAAGAGGGAACCAGGAAAAAGAGAGGGGGAGAAGAGGAGGGGAGAAGAAGACATGGGGGAGCAGGAAGGCTGAGTTGGGGAAGAAAAGAGGAGAGCAGGATGAGAGATACCATAGTAGATCAAGTCATTATAGGCTTGAGGAGAGAGCTGACACAAGAGAGATCTCCAGAGATCTGCAAGGATGGCACCAATTGGCAAACTAAACAATAGTGGAGAGACTACCTTAATAGGCCCTTCCTGATGATGAGATTGAGGACTACCTTTTACGCCATTCTAGAACCTTCACCCAGTGACTGGTGGAAACAGAGGCAGATACCCACAACTAAACACTGAACTGAACTCCTGGAACCCAGTGACAGAGATGGAGGAGTAATGAGCAAAGGGGTCAAGATGTGCTGGGGAAACCCACAGAGACAGCTGAACTGACAAGGGGGAGAACTTGAACCCCAGACTGATGGCTGAGAGGCTGGCAGGGGACTGATCTAGACCCCCTGACTGTAGTGTCAGTGAGGAGGCCTCATCAATCTCTGGGGCCTTGGGTAGTAGATCAGTGTTTACCATGGTTTATGAATGACCTTTGGGAACCCATTCACATAGAGGGATGCTCTCTCAGCCTGGACACATGGGGAAGGGCCTAGGTCCTGCCCTGGATGAATGACAGATTCTAGAGATCCCCCGTGGAGGGCCTCACTCTCCCTGGGGAATAGTGTGGGGATTGGTTAGGGGGCTGGGGGGATGGCTGGTGGGAGGGAATTGGGACTGACATGTAAAGAAAGCATGTTTCTAATTAAAATAAAAAATATATTGGAAAAAAATGATTCCATGAGAATGAAAGTGCTTTACTTTGAGTCAAACAGGTCTTTATTGTCAACTTCATACAACTATAACCAACATCTGAAAATTTCTGCCTCGGTATCTTTGATGATATGACTATTTTCCTATTTTGTACATATTTTGGGATATTTATTAGGCAATAAATTCAGTGAGAACTAAATCATATTTAATAACCATATATTTGAGGTTTAATGCAAGAAAATGTCTAAAATTGTCAAATGCAATAATCTGTCTTAAAAGTTCATGGTATTGTTCTTTCAAGGTCTGTGAAGAATTGTGCCAGTATTTTGATGGGGATTGAATCTGTGGATTGCTTTTGGCAAGATTGCCATTTTTACATTGTTAATCCTACCAATCCAAGAGCATGGGAGATTTTTTCCATTTTCTGGTATCTTCTTTAATTTCTTTCTTTAAAGACTCAAAGTTCTTGCTGTACAGATCTTTCACTTGTTTAGTTAGCATTATCCTCAAATATTTTACGTTGTTTGGGACTATTGTAAAGGATGATGTTTCTCTGATTTCTTTTTCATCCCACTTATGTAACCCAGTCACAATAAGACAAACATGATATGTACTCACTCATATATGGACTTTAGGACTGAAAAGGGAGTGCTGGCCTACAGTCTCCAACTAGAGAGTCTGGAAAACAGGAAGGACCCTAAGAGAAATATTCATCGTAACCCAGAGAAGGGGAACAGGACAGAATCTTCTGAGGGCATTGGGAGCATGGGGGGTGTTGAGGAAGCTGAGAGAAAGAGAGAGGGTGAAGAGGAGGGGAGAGGAAGGCATGGGAAAACAGGACAGTTGAGTAGGTGGAAGAATAAATGAGAGAAGGATGAGAGATACCATAACAGAAGGAGCCGTTATAGGTTTGAAGAGAGATCTGGCACTAGTGAGATGTCCAGGGGCCTAAAAGTATGACACCAGCTGGCAATCTAACCAATAGTGGAGAGGCTGCCTTAAATGCCCTACCCTGATAACGTGATTGACAACGTCTTTGTATGCCATCCTGGAGCCTTCATCCAGTAGCTGAAGGAAGCAGAGGCAGACACCCACAGCTAAATACTCAACTGAACTCTTAGAACCCAGTTTCAGAGAGGGAGGAGTGATGAGCAAAGGGATTATGATTTGGTGGGTGAAACCCACAGAAACAGCTGACCTGAGCAAGGGGGAGCTCATAGACCCCAGACTGATAGCTGAGAGGCCAGCAAGGGACTGGTCCAGACCCCTGAACTTGGGTAACAGTGAGGAGGCCTCAGCATCCTTTGGGGCTTCAGGCAATATATAAGCATTTAGCCCTGTCATCCAGATGGACTTTGGGAGCCCATTCCACTTGGAGAGATGCTGTCTCCGAATAGACACATGGGGGAGGGCCTAGGCCCTGCCCCAGATCATATGACAGACTTTAGAGATCCCCCATGAAGGGCCTCACCCTCCTTGGTGAGTGGAGTGGGGATTGGAGGAGGGGTTGGGGGAGGGTTGAAGGAGGTGGGAAAGGAGGGGAGAGAGAAGAAGGTGGGTTTGACATGTGAAGCACACTTGTTTCTAATTTAAATTAAATAAAACATTAAATAAAAATTTTAAAAGTTCATGGTAATAACAGCAATGAATAAAAGTATGAAATATAAACACTCACTAAAACAGATTTTCACCACAGATATTTTCGTCATTTTGATATTACATCCTGTTATCCTTATCAAAGAGAACTTTAAGAAGAATAATTTATGAAGACTGAATTTGATTTAATAACCAAAAAGATGGAGATGTAGACTGGCAGGGTTGCTTTTTCATTTCTCTCTCTCATTCCCTTAAAATAATGGCTTTAAGTAAGCAAATTGTGTTGTTCTCGATGTAATAACAGTATTATTTATAAGGCATGTCAATAAATTTCTTAATTTGCTTTGCATTTAGTTTTAATATCGTGCCAAAAATACACTTACATGTGTTTGCCCAATACCTGTTGTGATCTTCTTCATGTTTTGGTTTTCATATTCTTATCATCATCAAATATTGTATAAGCTTTATTTAGAATTAACTCTGCTTTCTCATTTGGGTCATTTACCTTTAAACCCTCTTCTTATTCATTCTTTTCTGTATTATTCTATTCTGATCAAGTATATGCCCAATGAAACAAAATTGTAACAGTGATCTAATTACTGCAGAACATTTATGACACAATTTTATTTCCAAATAAGAATCTTTCTTTAGATTTTAGTATTGTTATTCTTATAATAATTTTTAAGTATCAGATAAAGAATTAGTCCTTAGTGTAAAATATCTTTTTTGGTAGGCAAACTAGTTGTATCAACCTTATATTGTATGTAAATGCACAATTTCTATTCATAACATTGAATGCAATCAGTGTAATCTTACTTTCATATACGTTAAGGCAAATGATGAGTCAGTTATGAGATTGTCAAGTATTAGGGAATAAATGTGAGACACTGGGAATTATGTTTCACAAGGATTAATACTTTCTTTAGTATATTTTCCCATCAGCATTTGAAAACAAATTATTCTCTCTCTGAAGTCTGCTAAGCCACGAGTTTCTATTTGTCCATCTGTGCTGGAATTATTCTACATATGAAAATGGATTTTTCCCCTTTTTGTTTCAGAGGCTAAACCAATGTTTTACAAGGTCATTGGAGACCTTTTATTGACAGTGGAAATTTCTGGGGCATAAAAAATTATGGAAGTAGTTGACTCATGAAAGCTGAATCGTCACAAATATCAGTGATGGTTAAATATAAAGCATTAAAAGAATTAATTGTGAGCTGGATGAATCTAACTCTGTACTTCAAGTTGTTATAAGCCTGCAAATCTCTCAGATATCCTTTCAGTTAATAAAGATGCCCTGAGGTTGACTCCCTTGAGTCAGTCATGTGGTGTGACTGCTTAAAGAGTAGGAGAAATGGATGGATGGATGGATGCATGCATGCATATGTATATATGCCCATGGATATGTTTGTATTAGTATCTGGGCCCTAACACATACCAAGTAGTTAAAATTTAACTTCCATTAAAGCAAAACCTCCAGTCATTTTAATATCATTTAACCCATCTACTTGTAACCTCCTATTTAATGGGAATCTACCATAACTGCATGATATTCTCAGTGCTTGAGAAACAAATGGAGTAATATTCCTTTTACCAGTGGAATTACCCATAGATTGAGAAGATAAAGAAAACAATTCTAAATAAGATACTTTGAAATGAACGTGGTGTAGAAGGTGTCCTGAGCTACACAGACATTAGGTGAGGCCTGTCCCTGAGTTTTCCATCACGCTGTGCTAAACATTACAGATCCATCTCAACAAAGTCAACTTATTTTAATATGTAATTTTTAAATGAGATTGGAAAGCAGTAAGTTTCCATATGGTTGGTGTTTTCATCTACGTTTCTTGTTAACTAACTCCTCCTACCCTTGCTCCCCCTCATTTCCCTTTAGCCTCATCCCCATTGTATCCTTCCCCCCAGTATTTTCCCCTTCCTTTTTTGGTGTCTTCCCCTCCCGCTATGCCTTAGAACCTCTCATTTTGGGGGAGCCACATGTACCTCTTTCTATTTTCTGGTCCTTTACCTATATTTACTACCTACTAACTTAATTAAAGGTCAGAGGCTAGGATTCACATTGAGCAAAATCCCATTGCATATGTGTACTATGTCCTCATTATCCATTTATCTGGTATGAATATCTAGGTTGACTTCATGTCCTTCCTATTGTGAATGCAGTAGTAATGAACATGGATATGCAAGGATCTCTGTCGCAGGATGCAGAAGTCCTTTGCGTGTGTTCCCAGAAGGGATATGGATGGCTCATATGGTAGTTTTGTTTTTAGTTTTTCAGAGCTCTCCACGTTGATTTCCATGGTGGCTGTGCTGGATGACACTCCCAATAGCCGTAAATAAAGTTTTCTTTTTCCCCACATCCTCACCAGATTTTGTCTGTCCTTTCCAATTGGGGTGAGAGGAAATCTCAAAGTAATGCGAATCTACAAATCCATGATGGCTAATGATATCAAAGACTTTTCAAAAATACTTATTAGCCAATCATGTTTCTTCTTTTGAAAACTGTATATTCAGTTAAGTGTCCTATTTATTGATTGACAGCTTTTGGGGGAGGTCAGTCTTATAAGCTCTTCATATATTCTAAATATTAACTGAAGAACAAGAAGCAAATATTTTTCTCATGTTCTATAGGCTCTATTCATTCTTTTTTAAGTGCAGGACATCAGAGATCAATAGCATGTAATTTCCCTGTAAATGTCAGATAATATCAAATATCCAAAAACAAATTAATAGGCTAATATTATCAACCACACATGTTTGTGCATACAATCAAAAAATCAGATTTTGGTATTTTTAAATGTCTAATTAAATAAAAGCAAATGATGGAATTTTGACACCATTGTGTCAAAAACATATGTTAAAGACACAATATTTTAAAAATCAATTATTTATTTGGTTTATGTCATACAAGCATTTATTCACAATAGTCAAAATTCTAACTTTTTTCTTTTATTGAAAATAGATTTTTCTCATATAATACATCCTGATTATCCCTTTTTCCACTCTTTAAAAGCTTTAAGTGCTATACTAGATCTCCCAAATTCTGAATAACCAATTACCCATCCAATGAAAATAAAATAGGTACTTCAACAGAATTGTATTCTATAATCAATCTGCTACCACTACAAACAGAGATGATTCAATATCCCAATTATATTCTGTTTTGCTTTATTTAAAGTAATGGGAAATTCCACTGGATAACATGACATAAAACTGCCTGCCAGTAAGATATATTTTTATGTTAAACAAGCAAATAAAAAATAACATAAAAGATTAAAAACTAAAACTGAATTCACTATAAGGAAGTCACACCTTGTCACTTTTCTTTCAAGTAGGAAAAACACATGAAACAGAGAATCTTATCAGAAATGACTCCAAGGCAGCAGGTAAAAAAAGAAACACTTCAGCACACATGCCACCGATGACTCTTCTGCTGATAAAGCTGTCATTGGGTATTATTTCATAGAATTTCTTAAGTTGATTTTTTTATTTAAGTTTTGTTCACTGGCCTGTTCTGTTGGACTTTGGGAATTCATTTATATTAAATATCTTTCTATATCTCCTGCTCTCCAGATTGAGTAAGGAATCAGGTTTAACTAAACAGTAGAATACTCTGGGCTGAGGGAGGCAACCTCATTTTCAAATTAAAGTCACACCACACATAATCCATCCAGGTTAGTCTTTGAAAGCCGATTGGCATATGCCCTTCTCTTCCACCTACGGTCCTAATAGTCAGATGAGATGGGGCATATAAATATAGCTCCATAATGCTCCACATTGCTTCCCCTCTTTTGGATCCACTTTGCTGAGATGATACCATCTCTAGCAGTTCTATAATCTCAATGCAGCATCCCATATTTGAGGTTGTAGAACTTTTTCCTCATATGCAATCATAAAACCTCAAGGAAAGATGAGTATATTTTATGTAAAGACAAAATAGGATGAGCTACAATGGGTGTGATAAAATAGTAATGTTTGGGAAATCTTGGGTAAAGTGTATAAAATGAATCATTACACTGTTTTGGAATTTTTGAGAACACAAAATTGTTTCAAACTAAAGCATTAAGAATAAAACTTATTTTAATTCAAACAGAGTGAAAGACACACTGTAATACTAAGCACTAACATTTTATGCACAGGAGACATGAAACTTGGAATCCAAACCCTGACCAGATGAGGAGCACATACTCAGAGCTCTACCATAGGTAACACTGCCCACCTGACAAGAGCCTAACCCTGAGGACCAGAGAGAGATCCTGGGACTTCTCAATTAGATAGTGTCTTGTGTTCCTGCAGCGAACCCAGCCTTGGCCATCTTAGAAATGTGTGAATCCCAGTATACCTCCCATAGGTAGCATTGTATACTCATTCCATGGCTCCACCACCTATTATCTGAGATCCACCTGCATAACTGCATGTGCCTTCCATGGTGTTCTGAGGATCTGCAGTGAGAACTTGCTAACTCTACAGAGGATCTGGTCCTGTGCCCAGAAGCCACACCTACTCCTCAATGAGCAAGAACCACTTCTGAAACCACACTGGCACATCATCACTGAGTGTCCCAAGACTGAACCTGAAGTACCACTCAGATGATATAAAACATGACAAGTTGACATAACATCAAAAAGATCCAAACTCCAACTCAACAGAGGTGGGACAGATAAATACATCAGAAGACACTATCAATGTCCTAGTGCCACATGGCTGAGGTCTCATCTCAAAAACACAACAAAGAAAATACCCACACACCGGGCAGGGCAGTGGGTAGGGGGTGTTAATATGCCTCTTCTCCAGAGCAACATTCCCCAAAAGAACACTAGATGACACTAGTGTTTGTGATACAGAAATGTACTCTGCACTACCAGGAGAAATGTAAATGTCAGCTCAGCCACAAACTCTTTATCCAGCCTATAAAATATGCTATGGCAATGAGGCACAAAGTCTGTAGGAGTAACCAATCAATATCTGATTTGCCTTAAAGCCCACTCCCTGAGATGGAAACCATATCCAACTCTGCCTGGGTGACTAGAACCTGAGACTAGATAGCTCTGGGATCTAAGATAAATCAAACATTACTGTTATTTTTAAATGGCAATAAAATACTCCTAATGACATTCTGCTATAGTCATAGATCAGCACTTTACTTGACCATCATCAGAGAAGCTTGTTCCTGCAGTAGAAGAGAACAGAGATCCACAGCCTAGCAATGTGCAGAGAGTAGGAGACCTTGGAACACTGAACTCTACATGGTATGTCTCCATCAAATCCCTCCCCTCAGGGCTCAAAGAACTCTGCAGAAAAGGAGACAGAATGATTGTAAAAACCAGTAAGAATGGAACACTGGAAGAAATAAGGCCTTCTAAACAGAGCATGACAATTTGTGTATCAAATCACAGAGTCTATGGTATCATGCACAGAGCCTTCACAGGTCTAAGCCAGATGGAGTCCCAGCACTGACAGGAGAAGTAGACACAAGGTCCCATCCCTAGTCCAGAAATTATCTCCAATTTATAACCATTCACAGAGGAAAAATTAGTTTCCTACAAGGGAGTCTCACTTGGCAAATGGCAGGCCCCATGCCCAGTCATTGATGGCCAACACAAAATGAACTCAATGGTATGTTTGAGGTTTTTTTCATCTCACAATGCTTTTGTCTGGGCTTTTTATATGTTTACCTTATATGTTTTTGCTTATATATTCTTGTTTCTGATTTTGTTCTCCCAAAAGATCTGAGTTTAATTCACAGCACTCACATAATGGATGATAACTGCTTGTAGCTACAATTCTAGAGGATCCAGTGCCCTTTTCTGGCATCCACAGGCATCAGGCATACACATAGTACACAGATAAACGTGTAGGTAAAACACTAATACATAGTCAATAAATAAACGACAAAATAAAAATAAAACTGTAGACCAAGATCACTGATGAACATAGAATCAAAAATTCTCAATAAGATAGTTGTAAAGTGAACTCAAGAACCAATCTTTAAGATCATTTATCTCAATTCATCCAAGAGATGCAAGTATGATTCAACATATGGAAATCAATAAATGTACTATACAACATAAACAGACTCAATGACAGAAATTTCATGATCATATGGTTAGACACAGAAAAAAATCCAATGTCTGTTCTTGATCAAAGACCTGGAGAAACCATGGATATTTGAGATGTATTTCAACTTAAGAAAATATACAAGGTCATATCCAACATCATGCTAAGTAGGAAATAAATTGAAGGATTTTCACTAAAATCAGGAACAAGACAAGAATGCCCACACAGTCTTCATAGCCCAAAGCCTAGAGAACATCACAACAGATGAGAATTAGAGGTGAGAAATCTGTTTACTAAAGATAGTGTGGTCTGCTGTAACTGCTAAAAATGAGGTAGTAATGCGTTAGCACTGAGGAAAGAACCCCAAGCAGATCTCTCATGCCCCCTTTCAAAGCCCACCCCTATCTTCACAGTTTGCTGTCTTAGTGGAAAATGTCCTCTTTCTGTTTGTGTCCCATCATCTCCCCCTATAACTAAGACTGATCACAATCAATGCCTTTAAAAGGGTCTCTTGTCCAAGTTTTTATTGAGTTATGCCACATGCCTAGGTAAGCACACTGCAGTTTTCACAGACTGGATGGCTGCACCTCACTGAAGTGATTAATGGACAGAATTTTGTTTGCCAAGCTTTGGGGGAATCAGACAAGAAAAAGAACCATTTGTGTATTAAATAAATGATAGAGATATTTTCTGCCAGACATTAGATCCCTAAATAGAAATGCATTAAGCTTGACTGTGATTTCTCAATCATTCTTCTGAGAGGTGGGGTGGTTCTGGGAAACAGATATCAGGGTGCCTGGAAGTAGACCAGCTGAGTGGACTGTTTCTGACCAGTCACCACACAATGTTAATGAAGTCAAGGTCAGAAGTTGGATCTTTCTCAGAGCCAATTAGTTCTGTGGAATCTAAAGCAAATGATGTCATAAACTGGGAAATTTTACAGAGAGAAAGCATGTAGATGTTGCAGCAAAGCACATTGCCACTAAGAAAACAAGAAAATGACACATGTTGCTGGTGGCAAGCATGATATCACAGTATATAAATGTAGGAGATACAAAAATGTGTTATGATTAAGAGGTTATGGTAACAAGCCTGTTTTGTGCATATCTGATCATCACAGATCATGCTGTTACCCATATCATTTAAGGCTTCTCACACACATATCCTGTAATTGTTGAATGATCTCTTATCCCTGGTATACAGAATGAGATCCATCCCATAGTCCATGCTCAACAAATATTTTTGAATCCATAAACACAAACATTTGAACTGTTATTAATAACTTTTATGACTAAATCAATGACAGAATAAAGTAGAAGAGTTTTACACAAAGTAATGCAGTTAAAAAGTGTTGGAGCCAAAATCAAATTACATTTTCTGAATATAAAAGCCACATACCACATTGCCTGATTGATTACTAAAAACTACTGAAAGAAAATAATAGAAGGATACAATATGAAAATCTGTGATCCTTCATGGTAAGGAAATGCTACTTTCATTTGAGCACAGACTATTCAGTGGGTATTGCCTGTAGAGAGAAGACACAGTTGGATAGCAATAAGCTGGAGTGTTTGAAGTAGAGACAAAGACCTCAGTGGAGATATGACAAACATGCTACAGTGCAAGAAGACAAAACATAATTTTTTAAAGTGAAAGAAGAACACAACCTCTGTCATCATATCTCTCTACAACTCAACCCAAAGGGCTTTGCTACCAGGACTAGAAGTAGAACAACTGTCTTAGTCAGGGTGTCAATTGATGTGATAAAGACCATGACCAACTTGGAAAGGGTGGTGGTTTAAATAAAAATGGCCCCAATAGACTCATGTATTTGAATCCCTAGTCACCAGGATGTGGCACTATTTGAAAGAATTTAGAATGGTTACCAAGTGTGGCATTTCTGGAGTAGCTGTGGTCTTTTTGGAGGAAATGTGTCAATGACTTTGAGTTATAACCATGTCCCTTTCCATCCTCTCTTGGCCTGTAGAAGAGGATGCAGCTCTCAGCTACTGTTCCAGAACCATCTGTGCCACAATGTTCCCCACCAAAATGATAATGGAATAAACCTCTGAGACTGTATGCACCCTAAATTAAATACTTCCTTTTATAAGCATCGCCTTAGCCACCATTCACAACAAAAGAACACTAAGACATATTGCATATTATGCTGCTATTATGTCTTAGAAACAAGCATGCATGCTTCATATGTCAGTCCCAACTCCCTCTCCCACCCCTCCTCCATTGTCCTTCCACCAGCCCTCTTCCAGCCCCCTAACCAATCTCCACATCATTGGCCAGGGAGGGTGAGGCCCTCCTTGGGGGGATATCCAGAGTCTGTCATTTCATCCAGGGAAAGACCTAGGCCCTTCCCCATGTGTCCAGGCTGAGAGAGCATCCCTCCATGTGGAATGGGCTACCAAAGTTCATTCATATGCCATGGTAAACACTGATCCACTACCCAAGACCCCAGAGACATCTGAGGCCTCCTCACTGACACTACATTCATGGAGTCTAGATCAGCCCCTTGTTGGCCTCTCAGCCATCAGGATGGGGTTCAAAAGCTCCCCCTTGTCTGGTCAGCTGTCTTTGTGGGTTCACCAGCACATCTTGACCCCTTTGTTCATCATTCCTCCGTCTCTTGTCACTGGGTTCCAGGAGTTCAGTCTAGTGTTCAGATGAGGGTATCCGTCTCTGCTTCCATCAGTCACTGGATGAAGGTTCTAGGATGACATATAAGGTAGTCATCAACCTTATCATCAGGGAGGGGCTATTAATGTAGTCTCTCCACTATTGCTTAGTTTTCAGTTGGTGTTATACTTGTAGATCTCTGGAAATCTCACTAGTGCCATCTCTCTCCTCAAACCTATTATTACTCCATCTACTATGGTATCACTCATCATGCTCTCCTCTACTCTTACCTCAACTCAACCTTCCTGCTCCCCCATGCCTTCTTCTCCCCTCCTCTTATCCGCCTCCTTTTTCCTAGTTCCCTCTCGCCTTCACCAATGTTCCCAATCTGCCCAGGAGATCTTGCCCCATTCCACTTCTCTGGGAACCTCCATGATTCCCATGTTAATTTGCATGTTCACAATCTGCCGTTTGGTAAGTTTGGATAAAGGTTTGCCTATCTTGTTGATTTTCTCAAAGAACCAACTCTTTGTTACATTGATTCTTTGTATCATTTTCCTAGTTTCTACTTTATTGAGTTCAGCCCTCTATTTAATTATTTCCTGGCATCTGCTCTTCTGGGGTAAGTTTGCTTCCTTTTGTTCTAGAGCTTTCAGTTGTGCTGATAATTCTCTAGTGTGACTATTTTCCAGTTTCTTCATGTGGGCATTTAGTGCTGTGAATTTTCCTCTCAGCACTGCTTTCACAGTGTCCCATTAGTTTGGGTATGTTGTGTCCTCATTATTGAATTCTAGGAAGTCTTTAATTTCTGTTTTAATTTCTTCTTCTTTGGCCTCAGGTGTGGTGCAATTGTGCATTTTTTTCAATTTCCATGTGTTTGCAGGGCTTCTGCTATTTGTGTTGTTGTTGAGTTCTAACTTTAAAGCATCGTGGTCTGATAAGATACATGGAGTTATTCCAAATTTTTTGTACCTGTTGAGGTTCGCTATGTTGCCAAGTATGTAGTCAAGTTTTGAGAAGGTTTCGTGTGGCACTGAGAAGAAGGTATATTCTTTTGTGTTTGGATAGAGTTCTATAGATGTCTGTGAAACCCAATTGGGTCATTACATATATTAGGTCCTTCGTATCCTTGTTAGGTTTCTGTCTTGTGGTCCTGTCTAGTGGTAGGAGTGGTGTGTTGAAGTCTCTCACTACAAGTGTGTGAGGTTCTATATGTGATTTGAGTTTTAGCAATGTTTCTTTTATGCATGTGGATGGCTTTGTATTAGGGGCATAGATGTTCAGAATTACGACATCGTCCGGTGGATTTCTCCTGTGATGTTTATAAAGTGACCTTCATCTCTGTTTGATGGGGGAAGTCCTGCGTATATGTCAATAAAGCACTGTTGGCCAATAGGGAACCAAGATAGGTGGGACTAGGAGTCCAGGAGGACTCTGGGAAGGAGAAACACAGGAAGTCAAGATGTAACCGCCATAGGGTAGGAATCCCGGAAATTTCTCCAGTAAGAGAAATACTTAGATTAACAATTATGGGGTAAATACTTAAGTCAGAGCTAGCCAGTAAGAAACAAGCAAGGCCAACAACTTCATAATTAATACAGCATCCTGTGTGTTTATTTGGGACTGATGCAGCTCTGGAACCAGGCTGGCGGGAAAGCTTCGCTTTACATCTTTTGATTGATTTTAGTTTAAAATCTAATTTGTTAGATATTAGGATTTCTAACCCCACTTGTTTCTTGAATCCATTTGATTGGAAAATCTTTTCCCAACCCTTTATTATGAAATAATGTCTGTCTTTGAAGCTGAGGTGTGTTCTTGTATGCAGCAGAAGGATGGATTCTGTCTGCAAATCTATTCTGTCAGCCTGTGCCTTTTTATGGGTGAGTTAAGACCATTAATATTGAGAGAAATTAATGACCATTGATAGCTCATTCTCATTTGTTTTGGAATGGTTGTTGTTGGTGGAAATATATGTGGATTTACACCACTTTCCTTTTGCCTGTTGGTAAAGTGAGATTATCTATTGCCTATGTTTTTCTGGTAGTAGTTAACTTCTTTGGGTTGGATTTTTTCTTCCAGAATTTTCTGTAGGGCTGGGTTACTTGATATGTATTGTTTCAATTTGGTTTTGTCATGAAATATCTTGTTTTCTCCATCTATATTGATTGAAAGCTTTGCTGGGTATAGTAGTCTTGGCTGGCATCCATGGTCTCTTAATGTTGGTAGAATATCTATCCAGGACCTTCTGGGTTTCATAGTTTCCATGGAGAAGTCAGCTGTAATTCTGTAGGATTGCCTTTATGTTTCTTGGCCTTTTTCCTCAGCTGCTCTTAATATTCTTTTCTTATTCTGTATGTTTGGGGTCTTGATTATTATGTGTCGAGGGATTTTTTTGGTCTGTTTGGTGTTCTGTAAGCTTCTTGCACCTTCATTAGCATGTTTTACTTTAGGTTTGTTAAGTTTTCTTCTTTGATTTTGTTGGGTACGTTTTCTGCCCCTTTGAGATACTTTTCTTCACTTTCTTTTATAACTATTATTCTTAAGTTTGGACTTTTCACTGTGTTCCATATTTTCTGGATATTTTGTGATAGGGATTTGTTGGACTTAAAATTTTCTTTGGTCAATGAATCTAATTCTCCTAGTGTATCTTCAACACCTGTGATTCTCTCTTCCATCTCTTGGTTTCTGTTGGTTATGCTTGCTTTTCTATTTCCAGCATTCCTTCAGACTGTTTTTTTACTGTTTCTATTTCAGATTTCAGCCCTTGCACTGTTCAAATTGCTTCTTGCAATTTTTGCTTTGTCTTTTCTTCCATTTCTTGCATTTTTTGAATTGTTTTTCTTACATCCCTTTAAGGGATTTTCTCATATCCTCTTTGAGGGCCTCTATAGTTTTCATGAAGTTGTTTTTAATGTCATTCTGTTCTGCTTCATTTGTATTGGGGTGTTCCAGTCTTGCTGGTGTAGGGTCTCTAGACCCTGGCAGTGTCATATTGGTTTTTCTGTTGCTCCTTGTGTTTTTATATTATCTCCTTTCCATCCATTTTTGCAGTGGGTTCCAGAAGGTGCCTCTTCCTCTCCTGGTGGGTGTGGAACCAGGTTTCCCTTCTGGTGGGTGTAGGCAAGTCCAATGCTTTCATACCTCTCCACTTCCTAATATCATGGATGGAGAAATGGACTAGGATACTGGGGTACTTTGGCTCCCCCTGGGATGGATAGGAGCCTGAGTGGTGGACCCCAGGCACAGGAGTGTAACCTGGAGACAGGCCCTGATAGACTTAGTCACCTGAGTGGAGCAGGAGACTAAGATGCAGGGGTGTATTGGCTCCTGCTGCCAGGATGGAAACCACAGTGACAGTCCTCAATCTCAGGCAGGCAGCCGGGAAATGGGCCCTGGTTTACCTAGTCCTGTGGGTGGAGCAGGAGACTAGGGTACATTGGTTCCCACCACTGGGATGGAAGCCACAGTGGTAGACCCCCTAGCACAGGCAGTCAGCCTAGTCTGAGGGTGGAGCAGGAGACTGGGCTGCTGGGGTGTCTTGGCTCCTGCCACCAGGATTGAGTTTGTTTCATGTTACAGCCTGTAGTTCAGGATATCAGGCAGGAATGCAAGCAGGGCAGGAATCTAGAGGAAGGAACTGAAGCAAAGGCTATGGAGGAGTGCTGCTTGCTAACTTTCTCCTCATGACTTGATCAGTCTGGTTGAATTTAGAACCCAGGACAACCTATCCATGGGGAGTACTATCCACACTGAGATGGGTCTTCCCTCACTGGTCATCAATTAAGAAAATTCACTACAGGCTTACCCACAAGACAATCTGATGGGTCATTTTCTTAATTGAGTTTCATGCTTCCAAAATGACTCCAACTTGACATAAAACTAGCCAGCATATCATATGACCCAGCAATGCCAATATTCAATTTACAATTAACTGGAAAAGGCCAGTATATTTAAGAGACCCTGTTGCACTTCATATATGATAACTGTCTACAAAGCCAGAAAATATTTATTACCTGACAGCACCTGGTATCCCACAGTTCATGAACTCTGTAGTATACCTCTGGTATACCACAGTTCAGGAACTCTGTAGTATTATCTTCTTGCCATTGTGAATAAGCATTTGGAAGTTTGTCAGGCCATAGGCACTCTACTTACTACTCAGGCAAAAGCCATGAATAAAGCAGTAAAGTCTGGTTCGTTGTGCAAGTTCTACCTGAGAATGTTGAGGTGACAGCAATGAGCAAGACAAACCAACACTGTGTGTGACACCAGTGAACACTGGCAAAGGCTGCCAAGGCATGATATCAAGTAGAGAGGAAGTGAGGTGCTGGTGACAAGTTACTATGAATGGGCTGGCTGAAGGGATGCTACCTGGAATACAAGGACCAGACACACTGTCTCCATGTTCCTTATTATTCAGCCTTCATATTATCTGCCAGTCATCTAGCACACACACTTTTCATTACTAAAAGAATATTCCATGTATTTCCCTAGGAAGGGTAAATAGATGAGATCTCCTGAGTAAACTGGGGGAGGAGGGAGAGTGGGGGAGAAGAACATGAGGGTCTGGGTTGGGCCAGTTGGGGACCAGATGGGAAGAGTAATGAAAGAGATATCTTGATAGAAGGGGCTATTTTGGGGTTAGGGAGAAAACTGACGCCAGGAAAACTCCCAGGAAGCCACAAGGGGTAAGCCCAGCTAAGACTCCTAGAAATGGCAGAAAGGTTGCCTGAACTGGCCTTCTCCTATATTCAGATTGATGACTACCCTAATTGTCAACAGAGAGCCTTCATCCAGTAACTGATGGAAGCAGATGCAGAGATCCACAACCAATCACTGGCCTGAGCTCCTGGAGTCCTATTGAAGAGAGGGAGGAGGGATTGTACAAGCCAGGATGGTCAAAGTCATGACAGGGGAACCCACAGAGACAGCGTACCTGAGTTCCTGGGAGCTCACTGAACCAACAGCTAGGGTGCCTACATGGGACCTACTGAAGCCCTCTGCATGGATGTGACAGTTTTGTAGTTTGGTCTGTTTGTGGGGCTCCTAGCAGTGGCATCAAGAACTGTCCCTAACACTTGAGCTGACTTTTGGGAACCTATTCACCATGCTGGGATGCCTCACCCAGCCTTGATACAGGAGGAGGAGCTTGGTCCTGCATATCACCTACATAGTGAAGCCTTTTCATGATATATGATGCACCAGAGTTGAGGGAAAAATGGGAAGTTGTACTCCAAGTAAGTTGACAAGGAAGCAAGCAGGAGACACTACCCTAATATCTGGCAAACAAACTTCAAATGAAAACTAATCAGAAGAGACAAACAGTGCCACTTCATTCTAATCAAGGGAACAGCTAACTAAAAAGACATTTCTGTCCTAAACTTATAAACACCAACTCTGGTGCATCAAATTTCATTTTTTAAAAATTCTACTGAATTTGAAGACACATATTAACACTGATCATTAGCAGCAGGTGATACCAATGTCCTACTTTCTTGAACAGTTGGGTTTTCAGAACACAAAACATCAAAATTGAGTGGCATCACATGTCAAATGGATTTAACGGATGTCTACCGAGTATTTCACCCAAACAACAAAGAATTTCATATTCTACTCAGCAATTCATACAAGCTTCTCTAAATTAGACCACATGGTGGACAATAAAACAAATCTTTACAAATTCAAAAATTCAAATAACTTTGTGCAACCTCAAAATATAATATTTTAAAGTTTATTTTTAATTGCCAAATCTCAAAGGCAATTTGCAGTGGGCTTTCACAGAACTTCTCCAAGTTTATGTTCACAGTACCATTATTTGTGAAAAAGGGTAACCTTGTCACTCCTCCCACTCTTGTGAAAAGGTTTCACTATGTAGATGACATCATGCTAATCACTGAGCTAGGAAAGTATGCAAAAAATTTAAATGTTACTAAAGGAATGAGGATAAGAAATAAACAGTCTGTGTAATGTGCAATGACAAGAGTCAGCTGTAAAGTTCTAGGCAGTGTAACAGTTGAGTGAAACATACATGATATCTGACAGGTTTATTGAGAAAACCCTATAGTATCCTGTGCTTATAAAAATAAAACAGTAGCAGACATTCTGTGTGTCTATGAGATATTCAAACCCAATCTTACCCAAGCAGTCCATCTTTTAAATAACTTTTAAAATGGGGTGCTGTTTGAGATGGGAACAAAAAATAAAACCTCAGGAGGCATCCAGATAGGCTAAGATCCTTGTAGTTGAGCTGCATTCAGAGGTCTGGTTTCATGACTGGCTCAGTGGGAAAGAAAAATGGGAAAGCGTTACATCAGGCACTATGAGTACAACAGATGTGGGAGGAAATGAGAAGCAGAGCCCTTCGATTTATACAGCAGCTCATAGCTCATTGAATCATCAAAGAATTCAGGATGCAGATTCCATTACAAAAACATAGGCCATCTACCCTCATGAGGTTGCTCAATGAATTCGTGTATAATCTTGATACAGGGGAGTCATCCCACCCAGAAAAATAGTTAAAGCTGCTGACAGTTCTGTGAAATATTCTAATATTTTGCATGTTGTTCAATCATATGAAGCCCATGCCAGGGAAAGGCACAGCTGTAAAACTCGTGGAAGTATTTGATCGAGAAAGAAACATACCATGTCTGACAAGACTATCAGAATGCCTTCAACAGCCAGTACTTCCCCAATTATAGCCTTGACAGATGGATATTCTGATGGGAAAAGTACATAAGCCAACCTGTTTTGAAGGGGATGGGCAGGTAGGCCAGTCATGGCTTATACTGACAGTGAAGGGTTCTAATGTTTTCTCACCTGCTTGTACTTTACCACAGGCCTCCTGAAACATTTCCAAGCAAGTAATCAGCAAATGAAGCCATGCAGAGTCTTTTTGAACAGTCTGTGTTATGTATGGGTACACCCAGAGAATAATAGGCACCAATATGGCACTCCTTTCACAAACACTTGTATGGCTTTCAGAAGTAGGCTCTAGACAATCCACTCTAATGGCAACTTTACCCATGTCATTATCTTACCGGTGTTGCATTAATTGAGGACAAAAAATGGTTATTAAGACAGCAGTTGATAAATTTAATCACAAAAGTCACCTTGCATTTGTAGAAAAAAACAGTACTAGAAAACATAATATTGAAACGGAAATCCAAGTATAGAGCTGGTTATTTCTCTATAAGCTTTTATCCTGTGACACCAATGAACCCCTACAAACTACAAAGCTTGTTCTGCTGGTGCTGGTATACCAAGACGTATGGCAAGTCCATATTGCTTAAGACACCGTAGGTTTTTGTTGTTGGATGTAGAGAAATAATACTAGCACTGAGCTAGGAGTTCCCACTCTGCAGGTTGCCTTTCATAGTGCTGGGCTGTGCTATGTAGTCTACTGAGGAAGAGCTCTTGCCAACATTCCTGCTCAGTTATTAACTCTGTATGCCATACTATCAACATGCAGGAACAGATTTGCTCACTCATGTAAAAATGGCACAACTGTTATCAGTGCAACCAACTGCTTTTCTGTGGGATTTAAGGCTGCTCCACAGAAGGAAACTCACAGCTGGAGCTGTAAGAAACCACAAAAGCTCATAGCTAGAGTGTAATCGGTTCAGATAGAGAGGCCACTACTACAGTTTTATCAAATCACTGTGGCATGCCAACATCCGAAACATTTGTATGCATGCCCATGGACTGTTGCTGCTGTCAGCCTCATAAGTACAGTAAACTTTTTTTGAAGTAGGCTGTGTTTTCTGGGGACACTGATAACAATATTATCAGTACAACTTACCTACCACTACTATGGCATAGTGGTCCAATGTTCATCAATGGAAAATAAATCAGAGGTGTGCACCATTCTCTCTGATGAGCAAAGACCATGGTATGAGAAAAGGTGGGGTGTAAGAGCTGGTGAAAAAGGCAGAGTGTGCAGTAACTATTTCTTCAAGTTGAAACATTCCTTCCTAGAAGAGGAAGGCTCAGAAGATTTATGAAGCTAATTAAGTGAATGAGGCTCAAGGAGAACCCACCTCCCAGGATTATATAAACAGTAGACAGTTGCTGAGGAAGAGGAGACTATTATAGATCCTCCTGTAAGTTGGACAGAGACCTCTAGGCATGACGTCACCCATGCTGGGGCTTGTCTTTTTCCCAAAGCAGCTGCCTAAGAATCACTCACTGTCTTCCAAGTAACCACAATAAAATTATTAGCTCCCCAAACTAGATTTCAGTGGAATCCTTTCTTTGATCTGCCATCACTACCCTATCTGAGGTGAAGAGATCTTTATGTATCTCCAAAGAAATCTCGTATGACAGAAATCTTCAGCATTGGTCATACTGAAACTTGGCTCATCTGTACTTCTAGGTTCTATTAGCTTGAAGCATTGGAGCAGAGTTTATCAATCTATGGGCCACAGTCCCTTTGGGGTTGTGTATCAAACATCCTACATATCATATATTTATGTTATGATTCATTACAGTAGCCATATTGAGTTAGGGAGGAGCAACAAAATAATTTAATGGTTAGTGATCACTACAATATGAGCTACTCAAACTAATCAATCTTAAGCCATCTGATCTATTTTACTCGTTCCTTAACATGGTAAGCACAATTAAGGCACTTCCCACAGGTTACCCCCTCCCTTCATTTTGTGACTCTCCCTGATGATCCTCTGTATGGTTCCTCAAGCCACAATGAATACTCATGCTCTTTTTAGATCTGCACCTATGAAAAACATCCTTTCAACAACAGTCATCTCTTTATCTCCTGGTCTAACTGTGGTGGTTTGGATAAAAATGGCCCCATAGGCCCATAGGGAGTGGCACTATTAGGAGGTGTGACCTTGTTGGAATAGGTGTGGCCTTGCTAGAGGAAGTGTGTCACTGGTGGTGGGCTTTGAGGTCTCATATCCTCAAGCCATCCCAGTGTGGCGATTCTCTTCCTGCTACCTATGGATCAAGATGTAGAGCTCTCAGCAACTCCTCCAGCATCGTGTGTGCCTGAATGACAATAATGGACTAAATCTATGAGCCAGTAACAGTTAAGGTTTTCCTTTAAAAGAGTTGCTGTGGTCATGGGTCTTTTCACAGCAATGGAAACATTAATTAAGACAATAACTATACCTAAGCAGTATTAAAACAAGTCTACAATAAGAAGCTGTAAATGTATTTAGGACTTAGGTTGTCAGTGTGCCATTATATATGGCATCTCCTTTGACCATTTCACTAGTCTTCTGAATGAAGAGCTTCAGCTATGACTACTTCTCATTTGCAGAGAAAGCACTAAAATGTGAAATTGTCCAGAATCTTGTGAATATATTAGATGCCCTGATCTCCCTCATGGGTATAGATTCTCTGCCAGAAGCAGCTGTCTCTGGAGGAGACAAAACAAATAAGGACTTCTGTATTTGCCCTTAGAAATCAGAGCAATTTGAAGATGGCATATCTAATTATTGAAAATATGAATGAAATATAATAAGTTAAATTAATTGGATAGAGCTGTTTCTTTTTTCTTTTTCAGGAAGTAGTGAATAAAATATTAATGAATGGATTATTATTGAATGATAATGACTCATGCAATTAAAATCATCTAGGTACGTAAACTCATGATTTAAAAAAAACTTTCAAATTATCGTTCTCTGAAATACTTAATTCTCCAGTGTAACATTATTAGTATGAATCATTTCATGAGTAAAATCTTTATTTTTATATAATAATTACTATGTATATATAAACCCAAGAAATGGAGGCAGCAAGAAGGCTCAGTGGGTAATAGCACTTGTTGCCAAGTCTGATAACCTGAATTTGGTTCCTAAGACCCACATGTTGGAAGGAGAAAAAAGAGTCCTCTAAGCTTTCCTCTGTCCTCCACATATGTGCCACATGCAAAATACACACACACACACACACACACACACACACACACACATGTAATACAAAGCACAGAACGTAATTAGTCCCTTTTAAAGTAATAAAGAATTAGATGCAATATTAGGTATGACAATGCCTGATTTCTTTACACTTTGTAATTTTGTTTTAAATAAATTATAAATGCATCATTTCCCCCTTCTCTTTCTTCCCTCTAACATCTCTTATTCCTCCCCATTTACCCTCTCTCAAATTCACAGTCACTATTTCTTATTTTGATATGCATAAATAAATAAATACAACCAGGTAAGTCCTTTCAGAGTTGCTTTAATGTAGGCAGATAGAGTTATACTTTGTCATTGTATGACTGCTTTTATTGTCTTTACATTTTTTATTAAAAAACAAAGCCATGTTTTTCCAAAACACAAAATACTAGTTGGGTGTGTATTCAAAAACTGTCATAGTTTACAATATTTATATATGTTTAAATATGATATTTCATATGCTTCCTTTGTTAAAACTGAATCCCACTGGCATCCACCACAAAACTCTGTGACACCATCCAGCAGAGTGTGTGTAAGTAAGTGTGCTCACTCACTTTTGTTAACCAGGGATGTAGAGCACATTGTTGGTCAATGTCATGTGGGCAGAAGAATCAACCTGTATTGTGTGATGAACTGTCAATATCCATCACTATACACATTCCTGTTATTTACCATAAAAAATGGAACAAGAGAATTAATTGACCCAGGAAAAATAATGGAAAGACTCAGAAAACACATGGAAACTCCAGTATAGAGCCAAAGACAGCAGAATTTCACAGAACTTGTTGAGTCCTTGACATATATACAAATGAGTAAAGCTAAATGGACTCAGTGGGAGGAGTGTGTGTGTGTGTGTGTACATAATGACAATAAGGAAGAAACTATGAATTTAGATGGGCGCATAGGAAGGGTTGAGAGAAAGGAGAGAGATGAGCAAGAGAAATGTACATGTAGTGTTCATGCATGAAGCTCTTAAAACTAATTTATTAAGTAAAAATATAAACGTGATTTAGGACACTTGAAATTATTTATCTTCTAAGGCATAATTGCAGAATAAGTTGACACATAAACCTGAGCCATTGATTTTCTGTCTTTATATTCCAAGAGCTTTTGTACAAGTAAGATCACTTGAAGAATTTGGTTTAGCTCTGCATGTTTTCTGAAATGCATGAAAAATCCCGTAGCAAATATGATCTCACTAGACTCACTGTAGAGTTTTTGTATGTTTTCCATGTCAACAAGCCTATCTGCAAAGGTCACTGAAAATAAACAAAAACGTTGAAACTGAAAGGTCTGCTTTCTGTATCTTTTTAGGCAAAAGAATCCTTCTTATCTCCTGGCCCACTGACTTTTCATTTACATTATGAAAATCTAAAGACGGCTCCAAATCTCCTCAATCATGTTCTTTAAGGGTTTCTATCCCCTATTTTCCTAATCAGCATCTCCTATTGTCAGTATCACTTAGGAGTTCATTCCCTTTGGAAAAAAACCTACCTATTAAATTATTCCTGAAAACAAATGAAATGTTCCATTATGAGGTATATAGGCACATTTTACAATTTGAAGATGTGAATAATGGGGTTCTACAGTTCAGTGAGTTCATATCTATCACCTCAGTGGAGTGTCCCAGGACATGGAATATTCTATCATTTTTAGTATCAAAATGTTAATTGATAAATACAAGTATGTAAAATTAGAACATAAACAAAAGTCAGTAATTAAGGAGACTTAAGTTCAATACTTCAACAGAAAAGAAAATTCAAATCATCACTATTTGTTACACCCACACACAAATCCAAGAGCATTTGACAATCTCTCAAGACTGATCAACTTTGTTAAAGAAAGCAATGTCATTTAAAAAAAAGAAAAAGACTTATGCACTTTCCCAGACACAAGAATATTAAAATACAACACAGAGTACAGGTATAAATTCAAGCGGTGTGCTTATTACAGCAACAACCATCAACTATAGTTAAGACATGTCCTGTGACAACAAATGACATTATCAAATATTAAACAGCTCAACTACTAGTGAAAAAAGTACATTTCTAAGTATTTGGCATTGCCATACTGCTTTCTAACTTAAAATCGCCAGAAACCTGGCTGAAAAGAGGATCCTTGCCACAGGCCACCTCTGCTTGAGGACTTCACAGTGCAATTATTGCATGTTGCTCATACACTATGCAAATATTGAAGGTACTCTGAAACGTGTGATGACAGAAAATTATTACAACATTATATTGCAAAAAATGTCATGTTCAGAAAGAAACTCTTTTATTGCATTACAGTTTTAAATATCATAAAAACACAGCAGTGAAATGAATTTTCATGGTGGTTAGGCCAAATGCATTTGTGTCATGGTGATGGCATGTTCTGCACATGTGAGGCTTTGTCTGGTTCTTTAATCAGCTTCTCCCTCTGAATCTCTGTACTCAGTGATTTCCAGCCAGGTTAGCTATCGATTCACCTGGAACAGAGCCTTGATGTTTCTCAGAAAATGTCAGATTTTTTGGATTCCAACCCAGGAAAGCTTCCTTTTAGACATTTTCAACATCAAAGAAGTGAAAAAAATGAAGTAACAAACCTTTTGGAAGCTACTGTTGTAAAAGTGCACCTGGTATGAAGGAATTTATGCTTCACTGGTCTAAAAGAAAGAAGCAGTTGCTTTTCCTGAAATAACTTGTCTAGGAAGGTCGAAACTCCATTTCATCAGTGGACAGGCTTTTTTCACAAGATATGTACTGTGAGAAGCTGGTCATTAAGATACTCACAGATCCTTAATGTGCATTAAGCCCAGGCCATACACACACACACACACACACACACACACACACACACACACACACACACACATATATATATATATATATATATATATCCTGAGTGGATGGATTCTACTTAATTTGCTTCAATAGTTCCTTCTTCAACTTGAGAAGTGAGAATCAGAAACTACTTTCCTTCCAAAATCTCCATCATATGACCCTTATACTGAGAAATTTCTGAGGTCATTTTCTGAACATAGCTTTTTGTAAAGAGAAGCTTTTTCCTTGCCAGAGGCTTCGTTTTTTTCCCCACCAGTTGCCTGGGCTGTGCCATGTTGTAGTCCCCAAATAACACACAAGACGCTGCATTAATTATGAAACTGTTGGCCTTGCTGGTTTCTTACTGGCTAGCTCTGACTTAAGTATTTACTCCATAATTATTAATCTAAGTATTTCTCTTACAAGAGCAAAGTTACAGATTCTTATTTCTCTGGCAGGCTCCATCGTGACTCCCTGTGTTTCTCCTACCCAGAGTCTCCTCGATTCCTAGTCCCACCTACCTTACTTCCCTATTGGCCAACAGTGCTTTATACACATATACACAGGACTTCCACATCATCTCCTCTTTTCTGTCTAAACAAAAAGAAATGTCTTAACTTTAACATAGTCAAATTATATATAACAGAACATTTATCAAGTAAGAACACAGATACAATATTTTGTCTATCAACATTTAGCAAGATTTAAAGAAAATATCATCCATCCCATCCTTGTGAGTCCAGAGTTCTTTTTTTTTTCACTTTAACTCATATTTTATTTTATTACCATTTTGGAAGGAAAATAATATCAAAAGTGTGGTATTCCCATTATTAGTAAATAGTGTGTATCTGTGAATAATATTAGGAAATAAACAGAACTTCTCTTTAGTGCCAGCCTTTCTGTTTTATTATTGAAAAATTTTATTTTTATTTCAAATTAGAAACAAGGTTTCTTCACATGTCAATCTCACATCCCTCTCCCTTTCCCTCCCCTCCTTCCACCCCCTCCAACCACTCACCCAATACCCCCTCCTTTCCAAAGGGAGGGTGAGTTCTTCCATGGGGGTGTCCATAGTCTGTCATTTCATCCAGGACAGGGCCTAGAACCTCCCCCAAGAGTGCAGGGTGAGAGTGCATCTCTCATTGTGGGATGGGCACCCAATGTCCATTTGTATGCCAGAAATAAATACTGGTCAACTACCAAAGGCCCCATAGATTGCCTAGGCCTCCTCACTGACACCCCCATTCAGGGGGTCTTGATCAGCCCCATGCTGATTACAAATAAAGCTGCTATGAACATAGTGGAACAGACATCTTTGTTGTATGAATGGGCATCTTTTGGATATATGCCTAAGAGTGGAGTTGCTGGGTCTTGTGGTAGGTTTATTCCCATTTTTCTGAGGAATCTCCATACTGATTTCCAAAGTGGCTGAACCAGTTGGCACTCCCACCAGCAATGGAGGAGTGTTCCCTTTCACCACATCCTCTCCAGCATAAATTGTCATTGGTGTTTTTGATTTTAGCCATTCTGACAGGAGTGAGATGGTATCTCAGAGTTGTTTTGATTTGCATTTCCCTGATGGCTAAGGATGTTGAGCACTTTCTCAAGTGCCTCTCAGCCATTTTAGACTCCTCTATTGAAAACTCTCTATTTAGTTCTGCAGCCCACTTTTTAATTGGGTCCTTTGCTGTTTTGGAGACTTGCTTCTTGAGTTCTTTGTAAATTTTGGAGATCAACCCTCTGTCAGATGTGGGATTAGTGAATATTTTTTCCCATTCTGTGGCTGCCTTTTTGTCTTGCTGACTGTGTCCTTTGCCTTACAGAAGCTTCTCAGTTTCAGGAGGTCCCATTTATTAATTGTTGATCTCACTGTCTGTGCTACTGGTGTTATGTTCAGGAAGCTGTCTCCTGTACCAATTCGTTCAAGGGTACCACCCACTTTCTCTTCTAAGAGGTTCAGTGTGGCTGGATTTATGTTGAGGTCTTTGATCCATTTGGACTTAAGTTTTGTCCATGGAGATAGACATGGATCGATCCGCATTCTTCTACATGCCAGCCTCCAGTTATGCCAGCACAATTTGTTGAAGATGCTTTCTTTATTCCATTGTATATTTTTAGCTTCTTTGTCAAAGATCAGATGTTCATACGTGTGTGGGTTAATATCAGGGTTTTCAATTCGATTCCATTGGTCTACCTGTCTATTTTTGTGCCAATACCAAGCTGTTTTCAGGACTATAGCCCTATAATAGAGTTTGTAAAGGGTAATGTTTCTCTGATTTCTTTTCAGCACTTTTTTCATCTGTATATAGTAGGGCTGCTGATTTTCTTGAGTTGATCTTGTAGCCTGCCACTTTGCTGAAGGTGTTAATCAGCTGTAAGAGTTCCCTGGTAGAGTTCTTTGGGTCATTTATGTAAACTATCATATCATCTGCAAATAGTGAAAGTTTAACCTCTTCATTCCCAATTTGTATCTCCTTGATGCCCTTTTGTTGTCATATGGCTCTGGCTAGAACTTCAAGAACAATGTTGAAAAGCTATGGGGAGAGTGGACAGCCTTGTTTTGATCCTGATTTTAGAGGAATTTCATTGAGTTTTTGTCCATTTCATTTGAGGTTGGCTGTTGGTTTACTGTATATATAGGTTTATTATGTTTAAGTATGTTCCTGTTATCCCAGATCTCTCCAAGACCTTTATCATGAAGGGGTGTTGGATTTTGTCAAAGGCTTTTTCAGCATCTAGTGAGATGATAATGTGATTTTTGTGTTTCAGCTTATTTATATGGTGAATTACATTGATGTATTTTCTAATGTTGAACCATCCCTGCATCACTGGGATGAAATCTACTTGATCATGGTGAATGATTATTTTGATGTGTTCTTGAATCTGATTTGCCAGTGTTTTATTGAGTATTTTTTGCATCAATGCTCATGAGGGATATTGGTCTGAAGTTCCCTTTCTTAGTTGTGTCTTTGTGTGGCTTAGGGATAAAGGTTATTGAAGCCTCGTAGAAAGAGTTTGGCGAAGACCCTTCTGCTTCTATTGTGTGGAACACTTTGAGAAGAATTGGTATAAGCTGTTCTTTGAATGTCTGGTAGAATTCTGCATTGAGGCCATCTGGACCTGGGCTTTTTTTTGGTTGGGAGACTTTTGATGAGTGCTTCTATTTCCATAGAGGTTATAGGTCAATTTAAATTGCTTATCTGTTCTTGATTTAATTTTGGCAAGTGATAGCTGTCCAGGAAGTCATCCATTTCCTTTAAATTTTCAAATTTTGGGGAGGACAGGTTTTCAAAGTATGACCTGATGATTCTCTGAATTTCCTCAGAGTCCGTTGTTATGTCCCCATTTTCATTTCTGATTTTGTTAATTTGCATGTTCACACTCTGCTCTGTAGTAAGTTTGGACAAAGGTTTGTTTATCTTGTTGATTTTCTCAAAGAACCAACACTTCGTTGCATTGATTCTTTGTATTGTTTTCCTAGTTTCTACTTTATTGATTTCAGCACTCAATTTGATTATTTCCTGGTGTCTACTCCTCCTGGGGGAGTTCGCTTCTTTGTGATCTAGAGTTTCAGCTGTGCTGTTAATTCTCTAGTATAACTATTCTCTAGTCTCTTCATGTGGGCACTTAGTGCTATGAAATTCCCCCGTAGCACTGCTTTCAAAGTGTCCCATAGGTTTGGGTATGTTGTGTCTTCATTCTCATTGAATTCTAGGAAGTCTTTAATTTCTTTTTTTATTTCTTCTTTGACCCAGGAATTGTGCAATTGTGCATTATTCAATTTCCATGAGTTTGTAGGTTTTCTGCAATTTGTGTTGTTGTTGAATTCTCATTTTAAAGCATGGTGGTATGATAAGATGCATGGGGTTATTCCAATCTAGTGGTGAGAGTGGTGTGTTGAAATCTCCCACTATAAGTGTGTGGCCTTTATATGTGATTTAAGTTTTGTAATGTTTCTTTTACGAATGTGGATGCCTTTGTATTTGGGGCATAGATGTTCAGGATAGACACTTGATCTTAGTGGATTTCGCCTGTGATGAGTATGTAATGACCTCCTTCATCTCGTTTGATTGATTTTATTTTAAAGTCTAGTTTGTTAGATATTAAGATTGCTACCCCTGCTTGGGTCCATTTGATTGGAAATTTTTCCCAACCTTTGACTCTGAGGTAATGTCTATCTTTGAGGGTGAGGTGTGTTTCTTGTATGCAGCAGAAGGATGGTTTCTGTCTTTGTATCCATTCTGCTAGCCTGTGTCATTTTATGGGTGAGTTAAGATCATGAATGTTGAGGGATATTAATGACCATTGATTGCTTATTCTTCTTTGATTTGGAATGGTTGGTGGTGGTGGAGTTATGTGTGGAATTTCACCCCTTTGTGCTTTTGGCTGTTAGTAGAGAGGGAATCTCTAATGCCTATGTTTTTCTGGTTGTAGTTAACTTCGTTGGGTTGGATTTTTCCTTCCAAAAACTTCTGTAGCGCTGAGTTAGTGGATATTTATTGCTTTAATCTAGTTTTGTCATAGACTATATTGTTTTCTCCATCTATAGTGATTGAGAGCTTTGCCGGGTATAGTATTCTGGGCTGGCATCCATGGTCTCTTAGTGTTGGTAGAATATCTGTCCAGGACCTCCTGGTTTTCAGAGTTTCCATGGAGAAGTCAGCTGTAATTCTGATAGGTTTGCCTTTATATGTTACTTTGCCTTTTTCCTTAGCTGCTCTTAATATTCTTTCTTTATTCTGTATAATTGGGGGTCTTGATTATTATGTGGCGAGGGGACTTTTTTGTGATCCACACTATTTGGTGTTCTGTAAGCTTCTTGTACCTTCATTGGCATGTCATTCTTAAGGTTGGGAAAGTTTTCTTCTATGATTTTGTTGAATATGTTTTCTGCCCCTTTGAGGTAGTTTTCTTCTCCTTCTTCTATACCTATTATTCTTAGGTTTGGTCTTTTCATGGTATACCATATTTCCTGGATGTTTTGTGTTAAGGATCTGTTGGACTTAAGATTTTCTTTGGTTGATGAATCCATTTCTCCTAGTGTATCTTCAACTCCTGAGATTCTCTCTTCCATCTCTTGTATTCTGATGGTAATGCTTCTGTAGGAAGTACCTGACCATTTGCCTAGCTTTTCTATTTCCAGTCTTTCTTCAGATTGTGTTTTTCTTATTGTCTCTACTTCAGTTTTCAACCCTTGCACTGTTTGTATTGTTTCTTGTAATTTTCGGTTTATCTTTTCATACATTTGTTGCATTGTATGAATTTTTTGGTATGTTCTTTCTTCCATTTCTTGAATTTTGGGGGTTGTTTTTTCTTCCATTTTTTGCATTGTTTCTTCATCCATTTCTTGCATTTTTTGGTTTGCTTTTTCTTCCATTTCCTGCCTTTTTTGGTTCATTTCTTCTTCCATTTTTTTTGCAATTTTTGCTTTGTTTTTTCTTCCATTTCTTGCATTTTTTGCTTTGTTTTTTTCTTCCATTTCTTTCATTGTTTGGTTTGTTTTTTCTTCCATGTCTTTCATATTTTGGTTTGTTTTTTCATCCATTTCTTTGAGGGACTTTCCTATATCCTCTTTTATGGCCTCTATCATTTTCATGAAGGTGGTTTTAAGGTCATTCACTTCTGCTTCATTTGCTTTGGAATGTTGGAATCTTGCTGGTGTGGAGTTTCTAGGAACTGATGGTGTCATATTTGTTTTTCTTTTGCTGAGTGTGTTTTTGTATTGCCTCTTTCCCATCTCTTCTTCTAGTGTGTGCAGAAAGAGCCTCTTACTGTTCTTGTGGTTAGGGGACCAGAGTTCCCTTCTGGTGGGTGCTAGCAAGTCCAATAATCTGGTAGTTTTTCTATTCCTCGTCCTCGTTCTGGTCCCGTGGGTGGTGAAGAAGACCAGGAATCTGGGGTACTTAACCTCCCTACTGGTCTCCTGGTCCCTTTGCTGGATTTGCTGGTTTCCTGGTCTTGTTGGTGGGAGAAAAGCCCTAGAATCTAGGGTGCTTGGCTCACTCCAGGATTGGAAGCTCCGTGCAGTTCCCAGGTGATTCCCCAGGCACTGGAACACAGGCTCAGATTCAGGGCCTGTTGTGGCTGGTCCTGCCAGAACAGCTGGTCCCCTGGCCTCCCTGGATCCCCTGGATCCACTGGTTTCCTGGTCTCGTTGATGGGAGAGAAGACCTGGAATCTGGAGTGCTTGGCTCATGCTGGGATTGGAAGCTCTGTGCAGTTCCCAGGCAATCCCCAGGCACTGGGACACAGGCCCAGATGTAGGGCCTGTTTTACCTGGTCACGCTGGAACAGCTGGTCCCCTGGTCTCCCTGGGTCTGCTTGAGTCCAAAGTTCTATATGTAGCTTATCTTTTATCATAACTAAGGAAAACTATAATTATACCTATCTGCCTTCAACTCTATCAAAGACCATATAAGGATAATACATAAAAACTAGAATTGACAGTGACATCTTACTGCCTGGAGGGTCACCAGAAGTTCCTCTGTACATTGGGGCATCCATTTTGAGCCCATAGGCCACAATGTGTCCAGAAGATTTCTCAGCAAAGCAGGAAATTTCAAACTGTCCATCTGCATTGTCAGTCTGTCAGTTATTTTTCTGCATCCTGCAGAAAGTCTCGTAGACTCTTCCATGAATCAGGAACCCTGAAGGACTGTTTGAGTTCAGCAGTCACTTTCCTGTGAGTGCTGCATGTCCAGTTTATACAGCAACAGTCAAACAGTCTAGGCAAGAGCAGTTTCTTGCCCAAATGGCTAATCTTTCCATGTTGAAAGCAAACTCCATAACGAGTTTCTCTGATGCCCATCTTCCTCCCAGACATAATTGGTGCTGCCAGGAGCAGACATTTCTCATTGTCAAGAAAAACCCTAAACCATTTTAAATGCCATTTTCTGAAGGTTTTTGAGAGGTTTGAAGACTATCTATCTCAAATATATTTCTGTATATCTAGAAAACCTAACTTACCTAACTATAAGTTCTGACTATTATAAGTAACTATCTATAATCTGTATTTAATTATGCATTATGTTTTAAAAGATTAGTATAAACACAATACTTAATCAAGAGGAGAAATATATGCATCACAAAATTGACCTTGAATTTGTATCAATAAATGAAAAACCATACCAATACAATTTACTTATTTCCATACCATAATCCCCTTTTTCCTTTAAAAGGAGATTGGTTGTGATCATTAACCAATTATAAGCAACCCCATTTAAATGAAAACAAAGATTTATAAACAATATGGGGATTTGGTTATCGCTCATCCCAAACTGCTTTGTGCTGGAAGGGGATGCTGTTCATACCATGGGGATCATGACAAAACTCAGAAACTTGTATAAGTCCTTATTTTCGTGGTCTGTAAAGCTGTATCGTCTAAGCTGTTTTAGATGTTGAACCACTTGGGCCACTACTTCCAGGGGTCTTGGTTCATCAAACGACAGAAGCCTGGAAGGAGTCCTCAGCTTTTCATTTTCTGTAGAAACATAAACAATAACTCCTTTCCAGAGTAACATATCCTTATACTTAAATTTTGAAGTCAAGGCATTTTCAAAAGATATAAGTTGAATTAATTCAGCAGCATTTATAATAAAGTGTACTTTATTAGTTGTTCCTTCCTTAGCAATCAAAAACTGAAAAACACAATAGCATACAGTATCTAGACTGTGTGTATTTTTCATCTTTACATGGATTATTTATTTATCTATTATTATTACTCTATTTCTTTTACTTTTATTTCTTTATTTATTTTTCTGAGAAATGGTTACTCTGGAAATCCGCCTGCCTCTGCCTCTGCAGCAAATCCTACTGAAGTGTGCCACCACAGCCAGCTTCTCTACTTATTTACCACTATGCCATTTCTTTTTCTCTCTCAATCTTATGTATATTTTTAAACACACTGTAAACCTTTAGCAGTTTTTCTTTATCCAAGTCTGACTTTACTATAAATCTTCATGTTTTTCTGGCCATGTGTCTTATCTGTTAAAACCATGGCTGTTTTAACAGCAGTTTTTCCAAGATGGCAGGCATAAACGTGATTCCAGCTCACTGTCTCAGTCTATGCTGAGATCCAGCAAAAGCTGCTGGCTAAGAGATGTAGTCACTGCCACTTCCAGCTGTTCATACACACCTTTCAATCATTAGCAGAGCCTCTTAAAAGAACCTTGCTGGTTTTTTGGTTTTTGGTTTTTTTAAACTTATGCTGAGTCAGGAAGACTCCCTTAAGTGAGCCGCGTGAGTCTCGGCTTGTCTCTAGCAAAACAGAGTCCACCTGAGAATAATACTGCTACCAAGAACCCATGATTTTTTCCATTCTTTGTTTCTAAAATTCCTTTAAAGCTTTTGTCATTCTATGTGGAAATTCAATCCCATTCTGACACTATTTGTAGAGAGAAGCCTTTTCCTTGCCAGCAGCTTGGTTTTTTTCCCCACCAGTCGCCTGGACTCTGCCACGTTGTAGTCCCCAAATAACACACAAGATGCTGTATTAATTATGAAGCTGCTGGCCTTGCTTGTTTCTTACTGGCTAGCTCTGACTTAAGTATTTACCCCATAATTGTTAATCTAAGTATTTCTCTTACCAGAGCAAAGTTCCAGACATCTTATTTCTCTGGTGGGCTACATCGTGACTCCCTGTGTTTCTCCTACCCAGAGTCTCCTCGACTCCTAGTCCCACCTATCTTGCTTCCCTATTGGCCAACAGGACTTCCACATCAGCTCCTCCTTTGTTAGAAAAGTTCAGCTAACCATTCCCAATATTGTGACTTAGCTAACCACTGAAGAGAAATCATTGCCACTTTCCAGGAGCTGGATAGTTCTGATTGCTCACTAGCTCTGAAATGATGTGACAGGCTTCACATTTTGCTAAATATGATTCCACCAAGGGGATGTCAGCCACTGGTTTGGGGCTCTGGTACAATACATTTAGGGAAGCCTGAATGATGTTTATCAGATCCGTTAACTGGGTCAGGCAATGTGCTAAATACAGCAACAACTATCAACTACAGTTAATAATTTGAGTAAATTGACCAAAGAACTTCCATTTACTTTATCTTGATTGCTCCTATACAGTGACAGGATGATCGCTTTGTATTTCAGAGCTCTGGTTTTCTCTAACACTATTGATGGCCCCATTCGCATCACCATTGTTTAAATCTTCCTTCACAACTATTTCTGGCTAAGTATTTTTGCCACTGTGTGATATATGCATCCCTTATGACCATTCAAATAATAACTTCCGGTGGTTTGTTAAAATCTAGCCTGTACTAGGACACTGGTTTGAATTCTGCTGCCTGGCATTGCCCATACATAGCAGAAGGTTTTCAGACTGGGTTCCAATTCATTTGTATCCTGGGTGTCATGAATTATTCCTCAAGAAAAGAAGTCACTTCTCATCCCTTGAGCTATAGGAGAAAAGGAATAAACACTCCTAGGTCTCTTACTGTATCCTGGTGGATCAATCACCTTTGGTCAATTACTAAGACAATCCTTGCGGGAAACTTAGTGGGTTTTGTAACTCTGCTACAACAGGAAACAAATCTTCCCTAGCACTTTCTTCCTTAACATCAAGGAAAACATTCTGGTGAAAAGTTAATTCATTAAGAGCTTGGCTTATTCTTGGTCTGATCTTGATCAGAGACACTTCGAAGTTTCTCCCTTATCTTATGTTTGGACTGTCCTGTTTTTACCAAAATCATCTTGATTCACTTATGAATAAGCTTTCCAAGTTCCCAGTGAATCTGATGCTCTCCAAATCTTGATCTTAGCAATGCCTTTCTGCCCTTCCTTTTTATCGAGGAAAGGATTTTCATGCCATGTTCCAGAATTTCTGGTTCCGTTTTCAAATCCATCTTGTCATTTGGAAATTAGAGGACAGCTGAATGTTGTGCTTTGCTTCTGTGTCACTTGACCCTCTGGTGCTGGGCCATGCAAGTTTGGTGCGTCTTCTGCTGGCCACAGAGACAGCTGAGTAGACTGTGAGATTACCTTGACTATTCTAAGATTGCACCCACTCTCAACTGTATGAGGCCTTAAAGGATGAGTTTAGACTCTATACATATAACCCAGTGTGTCAAATGCCTCATGGGTAAGCTTATTTTATTGCCTCTTATTTTCCTGAATGTTGAATACTGCCATCCTTTTTTATTTGTGGAGTGGCAGCTGTGAAGTTGTCATCTCAGCTATTGTCCTGTGTTAGAATCTACTTCTGAGTAGTTTTTACCCAGGAGCTCCCTGTTGCAGTCTTAGTGCAATGATGAGATGCAACCCTCCTTTCTCATCTGCCTGGAGATACAGTAAGAGGAGAAGCATGCCCTTCTACAATCCCACATACATCTTTGGTAGCCTGACAACAAAGAATCTTCAAAAAGAGTAATATCAATGGAAGAGGTGAGTAGCAGAGGGCATAACAGAGAAGAAAACCTTCACTGAGAGTTCAGCAGCAGCTTGCCCCTCAACATCCAGTACTGAGGACAAAGAAAAAGAACAGTAAATGAAAACATGGAGAGGGAAGGAAAGGGAGGATATCCAAAAACTCTTAGAGGATTTGCTACTGTGACCACTACCCTGGTACTTGCTATCACACCCATAGCTCTCACTTGCTGCTAGTGCCAAGGTATGTCTGAAGCCAAGTGTCACTCTGGAGTTATCATACCATTTCAAGAAGAAAGATTTTAGATTTGCAGGAATTAGTTCAAGTTATGAACTAGAAAATGCTTTACTCCCAATTCCATGTACTTCCTCAGGTATTATATCAAAGCTGAAATAGTAAACAAGGAAACCATGGCAGATAGAGAATATGAGATAAGAAAAGCAAAGACTTGGGGTTACAAAGAAGCACTGAGAATAAGAAGAGGAAGGCTATTCACTCCTACATGCTAGTGTCTTTGGTACAAGAAGATACCCTGCACACTACCAAAGGAGAAACATAAATGCCAACCCAGCCACAAAAGCATTGATCTATAATGCTGTCCTGCCTGGACTACATGCTAGTGCCATGGTGGCACCAAGTCTGTGGGAGTAACCAACCGATGCCTGATTTGGCTAAAGGTCCACTTGATGAGCAGCAACCCATACCCAATACTGCTTGAGTGAACTAGAGCCTGAAACTAGATAGCCCAGGGACCTAAGGTAAAACCAAAGGCTGTTCTAAATGGTTTTTAAGGGGAAATAAAATGACTTCTAATGACATCTGCTCTACTCATAGATCAGTGCCTCCCTCACACACTGTCAGAAAAGCTTCCTACTGCAGCAGATGGGAACAAAAACAGACTTATGGTAAAACATTTTGCAGAGACAGAGACCTTGGAACACTTGGCCCTAAATACAATGTCTCCATAAAATCCATCCTCTCAAGGCTCAGAAAACCCTGGGGAAGAGGATACAGAAAGAATGTAAGAGCCAGACAGGGTGGAGGACACCAAGGAAACAAGGTGCCCTTAATCGTCATGATTAATGCACATATCAACTCACTGGGACTAAGGCAGCATGCACAGGGCTGCCAGATGAAGTCCTACAGCTGAAAGGAGCATGGACATACATCTGCTTCTTCTGTCCTATTCAGATGTCTTAGTTTTTTGTTTATCTTCTTTTATTATTAGCCATAGAAGCCTGGATGTTTTCTGCTGAAAGACAGAAAGTGGTAGAGTCAGATGAGAGGGGAGGTTCAAAGTAGTTTTACTCCCCATCCTATTGCACCTTACCCTTACAGAAAGAAGATAAACACCGCCCCTCCCCCGTGTGGGGGAGGAGGTGAGGAAGAGAGACAGAGGAAATGAGGAGACATGCAGTGTCTTACAAAGTCACAGTCATAAGAGTAGTTTAGCCATGCCTCTCTAGGGCTGCATCTGATCAGTAAAGGAGACATGAGGCCATGCATTGGTCCTGCATGTCTGGCAACTTTCTAAAGCTGGAGTTTAGTGTACAAAAAACATATTAGCTGGGGCACAGGGATGGAATAGAGAAGTAATCCTGAAAAATTATCTAATCCCTTTCAGATGTCTCCCCTCAACTATTTTTTGGTGTGCTTTCCTATTTTCCATTTAGTAACATTGATAGCCATATCTTCAAATATGAGTGAGAATGGAGAATGTAAAAATGAGTATTAGCTATACGTATTCATGCATGACGATATATTACACGAACATAAACACTTGTAAAATGTAAACGTCTGTAAAATATAAACAAAAGTATTTTAAAGAAAGAAGTTGGGATTACTTTTCATTTACCTTTTATTTTGTCTCATCTGCTGCTGTTTACAGTGGAAAACAATGATAAATGATTTATAAAAATGCTCCATTCCTCTTTATAGTCAGACATCCTTTCTCATAAATTGTTAAAACTGTGCAAATCTCCATTTGTTTCCTCTAGATACGTGTTCAAAAGGAGAAGAAAAATCAATCCAGGTCTCAGGGACAGTTATAGTGGGTGTTTGGTGGTGGGGCTTTCAGAAGGTGGGGGTATGGTGAGAAAATCTGTATATTTTAACAAAGAACTGCTCAAGATATTTCTCAATTCCTTCCTAAAGAACACAGAGCTTCTTAATTTAAAAAACATAAAAATAAATCACTAGACCAATGTGCAATGGCTAGAAGAAAATGAATAAAGAGATCAATAGATCAGTGACTAAATGGATCTTCTTCCTCACTGAGTGTTCTAGAAGTTTCATTCTTGTGGAGAATGCAGACTGTGTTGTGGTGTCTGTCCTCCGCCATGCTGCCGGAAACCCCACTGAGAAAGAAATGGCTCCCTGGTCTTAACCTTATAGGGGTCCCCCTCTCACACTGGGGTCCCCCTCTCACATGACAGACCTCCTGTCACATGACAGACCTCCCCTCACACCACAGACCTCCTCTCACATCACAGACCTCCCCTCACATCACAGACCTCCTCTAACAGGGGACTTACTCTGAACTCATTATTTAAACATGACTCTATTTTCCTTTCTGAACAAATCAATTGTTCCAATTAAAAATTCAAAGAGATTGTCTTACCTAAGAGAATCAGCTGTCCTAAAGGATATAAAATATTCTCATTTAAAAAGTGCAAACAGATGGTACCACTTGGTACTACTCATTTCAATTTAGAAGGTCCTTCTCTTTTGTGCCATACAAACTCTAACCATCAAACCAAGCAGTCTCCAAGCAAGTCATCATTACAGTCAAGTTGTTCCTTTCTGTTGATAATGAAGTTTGGTTCATTATATGATATCACTCACAGTTTTACGACTCCTCTAAAAGCATGATATGCCATTAGATATTTTACAAACTCATATTGAAAATAGCATATTTTAGTTACATCAGTATGTCCTGTTTTATTGAACTAATTGTCTGTTTCTTGTTATTATATAAGACAACCAATTGTCCAAAAAGATATATGTCTCTCTCTCTCTCTCTCTCTCTCTCTATATATATATATATATATATATATATATATATGTGTGTGTGTGTATATATATATATATATATTATCCTAATGGTGACTTCTCCACTCTTATTATTAGTTCCTTTGTAGCTATTCCTGCAATTACTGCATCAGAAACTATGAACATAAATTTTTTCATATGCAGACATCTAGAAGAATCACCTACCTTTTATTCTCCTTACTGATAAGAAAGTGCTGTTTTATTTGCTGCGTGTTTGTCAACTGGCAGAATTCCTGCAGGGTTACACCTGGCCTGGATCTACAGAGGTGGCACCTAGCCCTGATCCATCCTTGTTTAGCAGATACACTTTGTTTCTCTTGTTCCCTCTGTGAATCTTGTCTGAGAGTTTCCCAAGGATACAAAGTCCATGAAAGACTTGGTTCAGGAAACCAGAAAACTGTAGTGCCTGGTAAGTCGAGAATTTTAACTTGGCATTGTATTTTTGGAAGCTTCTTTCAGATTGTTTTGAGCATATGGAAATCAGCTGACTAAAGTGTAAATATGGAGGAAAAATAAAAATGCCCTGGATGACGGGAAAGTGCTTCAGTCCATCGAGGCTGGACCCCCCTGCAGCAACTAAGTTCATTCTTGCAGTGTCTCTGAATCTTCTTTGGGAGGACTCGGGTGAGCACACACCGGTGCTGCAACATCTTCTACTGTCAAATGGGAGCATTGTCATTTTAATCTATTTTTAATGTTACCAGGACATTTTGTGAAATACAAGTTTCCCACTTATTGAACTGTACCTATGCTCTGGTTTATATTGTACGTAGGCTTATTTATGAGTTCACATTCATATATTCCAAACTGGCACCAAAACATTTTAACTTATGTCTGCATATATCTGTGCTAAAGATGCAGAGGTGAGCAAGACATTCAAGTACAGCAGGCAGTCGGCAGACACTCCCACTGTGATCGCAAAGTTGCTCATGTACGGGAAGAAGATGCTAGGCATGCTGTCTCTGGAATAAAAAGGCTGAATCATGTCAAGGGATCTGTTCTCATCCAGAGAAAGAGGGAAAATCATAAAAAGTGGTTACTTTCTGTTCTTTTCCTCCATGGGTTATGAATTTTACATGCTGTTCATATATGAAGAAAACACTTGTTTCCTCAGGAATAGATATGAGAAACATTCCTAATTTGGTATTATTTGCCTCGTAATTTGGTTATTAATGCCAAATTTATCAGTTAACACCATACAGTTTTGCTCCTGTTCAAATTCAGAAAGGCATTCTCTACCACATGATGATAGATATCCTTACATTTTCACTAATGGCATCTATGATATTTTTGTATTTAAATCCTATGTGGAATATTATTTTAATTAAAAATAATACTATGAGAATTTTGTTTTAAAGTTTTTAAATGGTAAAACTAATATTTTTATAATATATGATCAGACAAGATATAGAATTCCTGTTCTTGAATCTTCTGGGGGCCTGCTCCTGGCATCCATAAGACCTGCCCACACAGGAAAGGCATCAGCCCTTCCAGGCCCCAACCTCCGGCGATCCCAGCTTCAGGTGAGCCTGGGTCTCTGGGGGGGCCACTCCCCATCCCCCACCCAACACCCATCCCCTCAATCTTCCAGGGGCCCTCTCCTGGCATCCAGAAGACCCACCCATACAGGAAAGGCATCAGCTCTTCCAGGCCCCAACCTCTGGTGACCCCAGCTTCAGCTTCAGCTTCAGTGTCAATATACCCAGGTTCAGCTTCAAGAAAGAAGGAGACCAGTGGAGACAGAAAGACCCCACCAGCACCCACTGGAAGAAGAGATGGGAAAAAGACAGAATAAGAGCTCACTCAGCAATAGAAAGACCAATATGACTCCACCAGAATCTAGAGAACCAACACCAGCAAGACCTGGAAAGCACTACATAGATGAAGCAGAGGAGACCGATTTTTAAAATTATTTTATGATGATGATAGAGACCCTCAAAGAGGAAATGAGGAAATCCCTTAAAGAAATAGAAGAAAAAACAAACAAAAAATCCATGAAATGGGGGAAAATTCAAGAAATAAACAAATATCTCAAAGAATCTAAAGAGGACCAAGAAAAAACAACCAAACAAATGAAGGAAACAACTCAAACAGCTGAAGGATTGAAAGCTGAAATAGAAACAATAAAGAAAAAACAGAATGAGGGGATGCTGGAAATAGAAAAGCTGGCTAAATGATTAGGAATTACAGATGCAAGTATCACCAATAGAATACAAGATATAGAAGAGAGAATTTCAGGAGTTGAAGACTCATTAGAGGATATACAGTCATCAACCAAAGAAAATCTCAAAACCAAAAAATCCTTAACACAAAATATCCAGGAAATATGGGACACCATGAAGAAGCCAAATCTGAGAATAATAGGTATAGAAGAAGGTGAAGAAATACAGCTCAAAAGTATAGAAAACTTATTCAATGAAATCATAGAAGAAAACTTCCCTAACCTAAAAAAAGATATGCCTATGAAAATACAAGAATCTTACACAACACCAAATAGGCTGGACCAGAAAAAGAAGTCACCTCACCATATAATAATCAAAACATCAAACCTACAGAATAAAGAGAAAATATTAAGAGCAGCTAAAGAAAAAGGCCAAGTAACATAAAAAGACAGAACTATCCGAATTACACCTGACTTCTCAGTGGAAACTAGGAAAGCCAGAAGATCCTGGACAGATGTCCTACAAATGCTAAGGGAACAAGGATGCCAGCCCAGACTACTATATCCAGAAAAATCTATCAATTACCATAGATGGAGAAAACAAAATATTCCATGACAAAGCCAGATTTAAACAATAGATAGCCATGAATCCAGCTCTACAGAAAGTGCTAGAAGGAAAACCTCGACGAAACCAAGATAACTACACTCACAATGACACAGGCAATAGATAATCCCACTTTACCAAACACCAAAAGAAAAAGGGAAGAGAACCTACACACAATAACTCCACTACCAATAAATCAAGCACAAACGAGAATCATCAATCAATGGTCATTAATATCCCTCAATGTCAACAGTCTCAATTTGCCTATAAAAAGACACAGACTAGCAGAATGGATACGAAGACAGAATCAATCCTTCTGCTGCATACAAGAAACACATCTCAACATCAAAGACAGATGTTACCTCAGAGTAAAGGGCTGGAAAAAGATTTTCCAATCAAACATTCCCAAGAAACAAGTGGGTGTAGAAATCCTAATATCTAAAAAACTAGATTTCAAATTAAAATCAATCAAAAGATATGAAGAAGGACATTTCATATTCATCAAAGGAAAAGTCCATCAAGATGAAGTCTCAATTTTGAACATCTATGTCCCAAATAAAAAGGCACCTACATTCATGAAAGAAACATTACTAAAGCTCAAATCACACATAAAATCTCACGCACTAGTAGTAAGAGACATCAGCACTCCGCTCTCACTGCTAGACAGGACCTCCAGACAGAAATTTAAAAACTAAACAAAAGAACTAATAGAAGTTATGACCCAATTGGGTTTAACAGACATCTATAGAACATTCCACCCAAACACAAAGGGATATATCTTCTTCTCGGCGCCACATGGAACCTTCTCTAAAATTGACCACATAATAGGAAACAGAGCAAATCTCCACAGATACAAAAAATTGAAATAACCCCCTGTATCTTATCAGACCACCATGCATTAAAATTAGAATTCAACAATAACACAAATCGCAGAAACCCTAAAGACTCATGGAAATTGAACAATGCACAATTGCACCATCCCTGGGTAAAGGAAGAAATAAAAAAAAAGATATTAAAAACTTCCTGGAATTCAATGAGAATGAAGACAAAACATACCCAAACTTATGGGACACTCAGAAAGCAGTTCTGAGAGGAAAGTACATAGCACTAAGTGCCCACATGAAGAAACTGGAGAACAGTCAGACTAGAGAATTAGTAGCACAGCTGAATGTTCTATAACAAAAAGAAGCAAACTCACCCAGGAGGAGCAGACAACAGGAAATAATCAAATTGAGGGCTGAAATCAATCAACTATAAACCAGGAAAACATTGAGAAGAATCAATGAAACAAAGAGTTTGTTCTGTGAGAAAATCAACAAAATAGACAAACCTCTGTCCAAACTAACCAAAAGACAGAGAGAGAGCATGCTAATTAACAACATCGGAAATGAAAACTGGGACATAACAACGGACACTGAGGAAATCCAGAGAATCATCAGGACATACTTTGAAAATCTGTACTCCACAAAATTCGAAAATTTAAAGGAAATGGATAATATCCTGGATAGATATTACTTGCCAAAACTAAATCAAGAACAGATAAACTATGTAAACAGACCTATAACCCTTAATGAAATAGAAGCAGTCATCAAAAGTCTCCCAAACAAAAAAAGCCCAGGTCCAGATGGCTGTAGTGCAGAATTCTACCAGAAATTCAAAGAAGAGCTAATTCCAATATTCCTCAAAGTATTCCACACAATAGAAGCAGAAGGGTCACTGCCAAACTCCTTTTACAAGGCCACAATTACCTTGATCCCCAAGCCACACAAAGACACAACTAAGAAAAAGAACTATAAAACAATTTCCCTCATGAACATCAATGCAAAAATACTCAATAAAATACTAGCAAACCAGATTCAAGAACACATCAGAAAAATCATCTACCATGATGAAGTAGACTTCATCCCAGGAATGCAGGGATGACTCAACATTAGAAAATCTATCAGTGTAATCCACCATATAAACAAACTGCGAAAGAAAAACCACATGATCATCTCACTACATGCTGAAAAAACCTTTGACAAAATCCAGCATCCCTTCATGATAACGGTCCTTGAGAGATCAGGAATAACAGGAACATACCTGAACGTAATAAAAGCAATATACAGGAAATCAACAGCTAACATCAAACTAAATGGAGAGAAACTTAACACAATTCCTCTAAAATAAAGAACAGGACAAGGCTGTCCACTCTCTCCATATCTCTTCAATATTGTACTTGAAGTTCTAGCTACAGCAATAAGACAACAAACGGAGATCAAGGGGATACAAATAGGAATACAAATAGGAAAAGAAGAAGTCAAGTTTGACTATTTGCAGATGATATGATAGTTTACATAAGTGACCGGAAAAACTCTGCAAGGGAACTTCTAGAACTGATAAATACCTTCAGCAAAGTGGCAGGATACAAGGTTAACTCAAAAAAAATCAGTGGCCCTATTATATACAGATGATGAAGTGGCTGAGAAAGAAATCAGAGAAACATCACCCTTTACAATAGGCATAAACAGCACCAAATATCTGGGGATAATGTTAACCAAGGAAGTGAAAGACCTGTACATCAAGAACTTTGAGTCTTTAAAGAAAGAAATCAAAGAGAATACCAGAAAATGGAAAGATCTCCCATGCTCTTGGATTGGTAGGATCAACATAATAAAAATGGCAATGTTGCCAAAAGCAGTCTACAGATTCAAGGCAATCCCTATCAAAATTCCAGCACAATTCTTCACAGACCTTGAAAGAACAATAATCAACTTTATATGGAAAAACAAAAGGCCCACGATAGCCAAAACAAAACTATACAATAAAGGAACTTCAGGAGGCATTGCCATACCTGACTTCAAGCTCTATTATAGAGCTACAGTCCTGAAAACAGCTTCTTATTGGCATAAAAATAGGCAGGTAGACCAATGGGACTGAATTGAAAAGCGTGATTTTAACCCACACACCTATGAACACTTGATTTTTGACAAAGAAGCTAAAACTATAAAATGTAAAAAAGAAAGCATCTTCAACAAATGGTGCTGGCATAACTGGGTATTGGCATGCAGAAGACTGCAGATAGATCCATGTTTATCACCTTGTACAAAACTTAAGTCCAAATGGATCAAAGATCGAATCATAAATCCAACCACACTGAAACTCTTAGAAAAGAAAGTGGGAGGTTATCTTCTATGAGTTGGTACAGGAGACCATAACACCAGTGGCACAAACACTGAGATCGACAATTAACAAATGGGACCTCATGAAACTAAGAAGATTCTGTAAGGCAGAGGACACAGTCAACAAGACAAAAAGTCAGTCCAAAGAATGGGAAAAGATATTCACTAACCCCACATCTGACAGAGGGCTGATCTCCAAAATTTACAAAGAACTCAAGAAGCAAGTCTCCAAAACACTGAAGGATCCAATTAAAAGGTGGGGTAGAGAACTAAATAGATAATTCTCAATATAGGAGGCTAAAATGGCCAAGAGACACTTAAGAAAGTGCTCAACATCCTTTGCCATCAGGGAAATGTAGACCAAAACAACTTTGAGATACCATCTTACTCCTGTCATAATGGCTAAAATCAAAAACACTGAAGACAATTTATGCTGGAGAGGACGTGGAGAGAGGGGAACACTCCTACACTGCTGGTGCGAGTTCCAACTCTTACAGCCACTTTGGAAATAAGTATGGAGATTCCTCAGGAAAATGGTAATCAATCTACCATAAGACCCAGCAATTCCATTATTAGGCATATATCCAAAAGAGGCAAATTCATACAACAATGGCATCTGCTCCACTATGATCATAGCAGCATTATTTGTAATAGCCAGAACCTGGAAGCAACCTAGATGCCCCTCAACTGAACAGTGGATAGAGAAAATGTGGTACATTTACACAATGGAGTATTACTCAGCAGAAAAAAACAATGGAATCTTGAAATTCACAGGTAAATGGATAGCACTGGAAGAAACCATCCTGAGTGAGGTAACCCAGTCACAAAAAGACAACCATGGTATGTACTCACTCATATATGGATTTTAGACATGGATCAGGATAGTGCCAGTCTGCACTTCCACTGACAGAGTCTGGGAAACAGGAAAGAACCTAAGAGATATCCATGGTACCCAAGAGAAGAGGAATGAGGCAAGATCTTCTGAACAGATTGGGAACATAGTGAGGGCTTGGGGGGGAGTGGGAGCTGGGAAGAAGAGAGGGGGAGAAGAGGAAGAGAGAGTAGGTCATGGGGGAACAGGAAGGATGAGTGGGGGGTAGGATAGGTGTTACGAGAAGCTTTTTCCTTTGAGAGAAGCCTTCCCGCCAGCCTGGTTCTAGAGCTGCATCAGTCCCAAATAAACACACAGGAGGCTATATTAATTATGAAGCTGCTGGCCTTGCTTGTTTCTTACTGGCTAGCTCTGACTTAAGTAATTACCCCATGATTGTTAATCTAAGTATTTCTCTTACCGGAGAATAGTTCTGGGCTTCCTACCCCATGGCGGTTACATGTCGACTCTCTTGTGTTTCTCCTTCCCAGAATCCTTCTGGACTCCTAGTCCCTACTATCTATATTCCCTATTGGCCAGACAGTGCTTTATTGACAAATGCACAGGACTTCCCCAACAGATAGGTGGAAGAGGGAATCATATGCTAGAAGACAGATCAGGCACCAGTGTGACCTCTAGTGATCTAAAGGGATGACACCAATTAGCATGCTAAGCAATGTCAAGAGACCATCTCGAATGCCCATTCCTGATAATGAATTTGATGTCTATAACCATCCTGGAGCCTTCATTCAGTGACTGATGGAAACAGAGGCAAACACCCACAGTTAAACACTGAACTGAACCCAAGGAACCCAGTGACAGAGAGAGAGGAGTGATGAGCAAATTGGCAAAGAATGGGCTGGCAAAACCAGCAGAGACAGCTGATCTGAACAGGGGAGAACTCTTGGACCCCAGACCGGCAGCTGGGAGGCCAGCATGGGACTGATCCAGACCCCCTGAATGTGAGAGTCAGTGAGGAGGCCTGGGCAACCTATGGGGCCCTGGGCAGTGGATCAGTGTTTATCCCTGGCATACAAACAGACTTCGTGTGTCCATAACACAAAGAGGGATGCTCTTTCAGCTTGGACTCTTAGGGGAGTGCCTGGACCCTGCCCTGAGTGAAATGACAGTCTCTAGATATCCCCTATGAGGAAGGAAATGGCGATAGGGTAGGAGGCTGTGGAGGATGGTGGGGGGGTGTGGGAGGTGAGGAGGGAGAGGGAACTGGGATTGACATGTAAAACAAGCTATTTAAAATTAAAATAATAATAAAAATAAAAAATAAAAAGAATCCCTGTTCTTCCTACCATTTTACAAATTACAAAAAATACTACAGGTTTTAAAACAGTCAGCAACAGATTATGTTTTCCAAGACACGATTAGGCAAATATATTCATAGTGGCTTCAAACTTTTTTTCTTATTTCCAGAAAAGACACCCACTGTCCTAGTTTGCTTTCTGTGGCTATGACAAAATACTGACCTAAAACAACATGGGAAGTCAAGGGTTTACTTATTTGGCTTATACTTTCTAGTCCATCGTCTAGAGAAGCAGTGCAGGAACTCAGGGGAGGACCCTACAGGCGGGAACTAAAGACCACAGAGAAGCATTGCCTGCTCAACTTGTATTCTTAAGCAACCCAGGACAGTCTTCCAGACTTGCAAACCCATCTGATGGGGCAAATTCTTTATTGAAGGTCTCTCTTCCCAGGTGTCCAGTTGACAAAAATTAACTAGCACACCCACCTCTTAATCCTTTTAGTAGATCTGGGAGGACCACACCACATGATTGAGAAGTCTGCTACCCCAGGCTTTCTCCATCTCCCCAATCCGTATCTACTCCCTCCCTTTCTGTCTCTAATCAGAAAAGAACAAGCTTCTAAGAAATGACAACATAACATACCAAAATAAAATATAGTAAGATAAAACAAAACTCACGCATCAAAGTTGAACACAATTTAAAAAGAAATAAACAATCAGTAGACAACACCGCTTTAAGTAAATCACTATCAGAACAAATTAAGAAAGTGGGAAGTCTCTTCTGTGCCTTGGTCCCTTTATACATTGCTGTTTTCTGCAGCTATTCCAGTTTATGTACTTGCATTTAAAGGTTTGAAAATGGGGTGAGAATGTTCTTTATGGGTCTGGGTTATCTCACTCGGGTATAATACTTCCTAGGTCCATCTATTTACCTGAAATTTCTATGACTTTTCTTTTTAGCTGAATAGAATTTCATTGTATTTATGTACTTAATTCCTATTATCCATCCACTCATCCCTGGAAGCACATTTAGGTTGTTTTGATTTCCTAGTTGTTTATGAATGGAGCTGGGATGAATGCAGCTGAGCAAGTATCTGTGGAGTAGAATATCCACTTCTTTGGGCATACACTAAGGATCTCTACCCAGTACACTTGAAAATGTTCTTTAAATGCCATCTGGGAATACCAGCCTTCAAATCAGTTCAGGATTTCTCAGAGAGTAGAGAGGAAATAAAACCCAGTGAACTCATCACAATGGTCTGTCTCAGAGCCTTAGATCTCTGGTCTGCCCCCTTCTCCCCAGTGGTTATGCCTTCTACCAATACATTTTTATAATTTCTACAGTATTTGTAGTCAGTGGAAGAAGAGGGAAAGTAGATCTATATCATCTTGTCTGACAAATATTTTGCTAAGTAAATATGTTTTAGGAGTTATAATCAACACAACAACTTCAGTGTTATTACCTAGAACTCTATCGACTTGATGGTGTTCTTCCAGTCTCACTCTGGAGTGTCCCACAATGACCTTTAACCGCTTTACACCCCATGTGCTCCCAATGTGATCATCTATGCGTAGTCCAGTTATTCATAAGTGACATTTTTACATAAGTTGCATAATTGCATAAATGTAGCTACTTTAATGTGACCTGGTTAAATGTATTAAATCAATATTCAGTTTTTAAATGTTCCTGTACAAAATGAAAATATTTTACAGGGAGTTTTGAGTTTGTCTAAACAAAAAAATAAAACTAAAAAATGATTAGTCCAGAAGAGGTATTTGAAGAAGAAGCTACTGAACTGGTTTTTAAATGGTGCCCCTTTTGGAGAGCAGTGATCCAATATGTCACTCTATCTAATACATTCTTCTTACAAAGTAGCAAGCTGGAACATAAAAGCTAGTTTTGAAATAGCAAAAGTTTTCAAGAATAATGTTACAACAAAGAATTTCCATGAGCTCTTTGCATACTGTGCTATATATTATTGATTAATACGGCCATTGGAGGCAATATTAATAGTAATAATACTTTATACTTCAGATGGGTATGGAATCATCCCATTATAACAAAGCATTATCATTTTCTTCAGCAATCTTATTTTACCACACAGACTAAAAGCCATACTTACTTGGCATAGCACTTGTGGAAGAAAAGCTGGAAAATCATTTTATCCTGTCAAAAAAGAAGAAATAACCCATAAGGAAAAAACTTCATGTATAATTCTTACATCATATGATATTCTACAGAAGTAATTTTCTCATGAATGAAAATAAAATTTCTCATATATCCTTCACACAGCTGACTCCTGCTCTATGCAATTTACTGTGTATTAAGTCATGACATTTCATCACTCTTAAACTATAGCTTCATGAGGTAGAAGCGTAAAGTATTGTTTTACTCCTTTGACTTCAGAATAAGGAAAACTTAATAATACAGTCATTGGAAGTCCTATGTCATCAGGTAGATTAAGTTTTCCATTAGGGGAATGGCCATTTCTGGACTTCAGAGGAACTCAAAAAGCACAATATAAGAATATCAATGGAGTGTTCCCTCTTTTTACTTTGTTATTTTAACTCACATAAGGAATAAATACATGTAGCAAATGAAGTCACCAATGACCCCAAAGATCTCTCATCTTCACTACTAAGTTTCAGACTAGAGAGATGTAATGTTTGACTATTTTAAATGGGATAAATGAAAAGAGATACTTTAGATTGTTGTATTTTCCATACATTTTTATTTAACTTTTTATGCATGTCACTTTCAGTTCCCTCTCCCCCCTCCCCCACCGCCTAATCCACACCACCCTCCCTCTGCTCCCCAAGGAAGGCAAAGGAAGGCCTCCATGAGGGATTTTCAGGGTCTGTCACATCATCCTGGGAAGGGCTCAGGTTCTTCCTCATGTGTCCAGGCTGAGAGAGCATCCCTCCACATGGTATGGGTTCCCAGAGTCCTTCTGTATGCCAGGAATAAATTCTGCTCCGCTCTCCCAGGTCCCACAGATTGCCAAGGCCTCCTCTCTGTCACCTAGATTTGGTGTGAGGGTGTCTGGATCAGTCACATGCTGGCCCCTCAGTCATCAGTCTGGGGTCCATGTGTTCCCCCTTGTTTAGGTCAGCTGCCTCTGTGGGTTTCGCCAGCCCGATCTTCATTCCTTTGGTCATCACTCTTCTTTGCAACTGGGTTCCAGGAGTTCAATTTGGTTCACAACTGTGGGTGTCTGCCTCTGCCTCCATCAGCCATTTGATGAGAGTTCTAGGATGATATATATGGTAGTCATCATTCTCATTATCATGGGAGGGCATTTAAGGTAGCCTTAATGCCAGTAGGTATCATTATTGTAGATCTGTGAAGATCTCACTAGTGTCAGATCTCTTCTCGAACTTATACTGGCTCCCTCTTTTGTTCTCCCATTTTTTTCTCCTCTATTCTTACACTGGCTTAAACTTCCTGTTCTCCCATGTCCTCCTCTCTCCTCCTCTTTTCTCCCTCTCTTTCTCCCATCACCTTCTGTTCTCCCCTTCCTATTAGGAGATCACATCCCCTAAACTTTCTCCAGGTTACCAAGCATATCTCTCTTAGGGTACTCCCTGTACCCCAGACCCTCTGGTGGTGGGCTAGCAATGTCTTGCTCCATGTCTAAAATCCATATATGAGTGAGTAGATATCATGCTTGTCTCTTGGTGAATGGGTTACCTCACTCAGGATGGATTCTTCCAGTGCCATCCATTTGCCTGTAAATTTCAAGATTCCATTTTTTTCTGCTGAGTAGTACTCCATTGTGTAAATGTACCACATTTTCTCTATCCACTATTCAGTTGAGGGGCATCTAGGTTCTTTCTGGGTTCTGACTATTACAAATAATGCTGCTATGAACATAGTGTAACACATGTCCTTGTTGTATGAATTTGCATCATTTAGATATATGCCTAAGAGTGGAATTACTGGGTTTTGTGGTAGACTGATTTCCATTTTTCTGAGGAATCTCCATACTGATCTCCAAAGTGGCTGTACAAGTTAGCATTCCCACCAGCAATGGAGGAGTGTTCCCCTCTCTCCACATCCTCTCCAGCATAAACTGTCATTAGTGTTTTTTATTTTAGCCATTCTGACAGGAGTAAGATGGTATCTCAGAGTTGTTTTGATTTGCATTTCCCTAATGACTAAAGATGTTGAGAAATTTCTCAAGTGTTTCTTGGCGATTTTGGACTCCTCTATTGAGAATTCTCTATTTAGTTCTATACCCCATTTTTTAGTTGGATCCTTTGGTGTTCTGGAGTCTTGCTTCTTGAGTTCTTTGTAAATTTTGGAGATCAACCCTCTGTTAGATGTGAGGTTTGTGAATATCTTTTCTCATTCTGTGGACAGTCATTTTGTCTTGTTGACTGTGTCCTTTGCCCTGAAGAAGCTCCTCAGTTTCAGGAGGTCCCATTTATTAATTGTCGATCTCAGTTTTGGTACTCCTGATGTTATGTTCAGGAAGCGGTCTCCTGTACCAATTCGTTCAAGAGTACTTCCCACTTTCTCCTCTAAGACATTCAGTGTCTAGGCCCTGTCCTGGATGAAATGACAGACTATGGACACCCCCATGGAGAGCCTCACCCTCCTGGGGAAATGAGGGGATATTGGGGGGATTGGTGGGAGGGCACAGGAAGGCATGGGAGGAGGGGAGGGAAATGGAGAGGGACCTGGAATTGACATGTGAAGCAACCTTGTTTCTAATTTAAATTTAAAAATTAAATATATATAAAGAGATTCAGTGTGCAGGAAACATAGCAAATCTCCACAGATACAAAAAAATTGGAATAACTCCCTGCATCTTATCAGACCACCATGCATTAACATTACAATTCAACAATAACACAAATCGCAGAAACCCTACAAACTCATGGAGATTGAACAATGCACAATTGCACCATCCCTGGGTAAAGGAACAAATAAAAAAAGAAATTAAAGACTTCCTCGATTTCAATGAGAATGAAGACACAACATACACAAACTTATGGGACACTTTGAAAGCAGTGCTGAGAGGAAAGTTTATAGCACTAAGTGCCCACATGAAAAAACTGGAGAACAGTCATACTAGAGAATTAATAGCACAGCTGAATGTTCTAGAACAAAAAGAAGCAAAATCACCCAGGAGGAGCAGACGCCAGGAAATAATCAAATTGAGGGCTGAAATCAATCAAGTAGAAACCAGAAAAACACTGAGAAGAATCAATGAAACAAAGAGTTGGTTCTTTGAGAAAATCAACAAAATAGATAAACCTCTGTCCAACCTAACCAAAAGACAGCGGTAGAGCATGCTAATTAACAAAATCAGGGATGAAAAAGGGGACATAACAACAGACTCTGAGGAAATTCAGAGAATCATCATGGCATACTTTGAAAATCGGTACTGCACAAAATTTGAAAATTTAAAGGAAATGGACAATTTCCTGGATAGATATCACTTGCCAAAACTAAATCAAGAACAGATAAACAATCTACACAGACCTATAACCCTTAATGAAATAGAAGCATTCATCAAAAGTCTCCCAAACAAAAAAAGCCCAGGCCCAGATGGCTTCAGTGCAGAATTCTACCAGAAATTCAAAGAAGAGCTAATTCCAATACTCCTCAAAGTATTCCACACAATAGAAGCAGGAGGCTCACTGCCAAACTCTTTCTACGAGGCTACAATTACCTTGATACCCAAGCCACACAAAGACACAACTAAGAAAGAGAACTATAGACCATTTTCCCTCATGAACATTGATACAAAAATACTCAATAAAATACTCACAAACCAGATTCAAGAACACATCAGAAAAATCATCCACCATGATCAAGTAGGCTTCATCCCAGGAATGCAGGGATGGTTCAACATTAGAAAATCTATCAATGTAATCCACCATATTAACAATCTGTGAAAGAAAAACCACATGATCATCTCACTAGATGCTGAAAAAGCCTTTGACAAAATCCAGCACCCCTTCATGATAAAGGTCCTAGAGAGATCAGGGAAAACAGGAACGTACCTGAATATAATAAAAGCAATATACAGTAAACCAACAGCTAACATCAAACTAAATGGAGAGAAACTCAAAGCAATTCCTCTAAAATCAGGAACAAGACAAGGCTGTCCACTCTCTCCATGTCTCTTCAATATTGTACTTGAAGTTCTAGCTACAGCAATAAGACAACAAAAGGAGATAAAGGGGATACAAATAGGAAAAGAAGAAGTCAAACTTTCACTATTTGCAGATGATATGATAGTTTACATAAGTGACCCAAAAAACTCCGCAAGGTTACTCCTAGAGCTGATAAACACCTTCAGCAATGTGACAGGATACAAGGTAAACTCAAAAAAATCAGTGACCCTATTATATACAGATGATGAAGTGACTGAGAAAGAAATCAGAGAAACATCACCCTTTACAATAGCCAAAAACAGGACCAAATATCTGGGGATAATGTTAACCAAGGAAATTGAAGACCTGTATATCAAGAACTTTGTTTCTTTAAAGAAGGAAATCAAAGAAGATACCAGAAAATGGAAAGATCTCCCATGCTCTTGGATTGGTAGGATCAACATAATAAAAATGGCAATGTTGCCAAAAGCAGTCTACAGATTCAATGCAATCCCTATCAAAATTCCATCACAATTCTTCAAGGACCTGGAAAGAACATTAATCAACTTTATATGGAAAAACAAAAGGCCCAGGATAGCTAAAACATCCCTATACAATAAAGGAACTTCAGGAGGCATTACCATACCTGACTTCAAGCTCTATTATAGAGCTATAGTCCTGAAAACAGCTTGGTATTAGCACAAAAATAGGCAGGTAGACCAATGGAACCGAATCAAAAGCTCTAATTTTAACCCACACACCTATGAACACTTGATTTTTGACAAAGAAGCTAAAACTGTACAATGGAAAAAAGAAAGCATCTTCAACAAATGGTGCTGGCATAACTGGGTACTGGTATGCAGAAGACTGCAGATAGATCCATGTTTATCGCCTTGTACAAAACTTAAGTCCAAATGGATCAAAGATCTCAACATAAATCCAGCCACACTGAAACTTTCAGAAGAGAAAGTGGGAGATACTCTTCAACGAGTTGGTACAGGAGACCACTTCCTAAACATAACACCAGTGGCAGAGGCACTGAGACCGACAATTAACAAATGGGACCTTCTGAAACTAAAAAGCTTCTGTAAGGCAAAGGACACAGTCAACAAGACAAAAAGGCAGGCCACAGAATGGGAAAAAATATTCACTAACCCTACATCTGACAGAGGGCTAATCTCCAAAATTTACAAAGAACTCAAGAAACAAGTCTCCAAAACACCAACGGATCCAATTAAAAGGTGGGGTACAGAGCTAAATAGAGAATTCTCAGTAGAGGAGGCTAAAATGGCCAAGAGACACTTAAGAAAGTATTCAACATCCTTAGCCATCAGGGAAATGCAAATCAAAACAACTCTGAGATACCATCTTACTCCTGTCAGAATGGCTAAAATCAAAAACACCGAAGACAATTTATGCTGGAGAGAATGTGGAGAGAGAGGAACACTCCTCCACTGCTGGTGGGAGTGCCGACTCATACAGCCTCTTTGGAAATCAGTATGGAGATTCCTCAGGAAAATGGGAATTAATATACCACTAAAGCCAGCAATTCCACTCTTAGGCATATATCCAAATGAGGCAAGTTCACACAACAAGGGCACCTCCACCACTATGTTCATAGCAGCATTATTTGTAATAGCCAGAAACTGGAAGCAACCTAGATGCCCCTCAACTGAAGAGTGGATAGAGAAAATGTGGTACATTTACACAGTGGAGTATTACTCAGCAGAAAAAAACAATGGAATCTTGAAATTCGCAGGAAAATGGATAGCACTGGAAGAAACCATCCTGAGTGAAGTAACCCAGTTGCAAAAAGACAAACATGGTATGTACTCACTCATATATGGATTTTAGACATGGATCAGGATAGTGCCAGTCTGCACTTCCACTGATAGAGAGTCTAGAAAACAGGAAAGAACCTAAAAGATATGCATATATGCATAGTACCCAAGAGAAGAGGATGGAGACAAGATCCCCTGAATGGATGGGGAACACGGCAAGGGGTGGGGGGGAGTGGGACCTGGGAAGAAGAGAGGGGGAGAAGAGGAAGAGAGTTGGTCATGGGGGAACAGGAAGTTGAGGGGGTGTGGGTAGAATAGGGGGAAGAGGGATTCATAGGATCAAATACAGATCAGGCACCAGAGCGACCTCAAGTGATCTAAAGGGATAACACCAATTGGCAAGCTAAGCAATAGTGGAGAGACCACCTCGAATGCCCATTCCTGATAATGAACTTGATGTCTATAACCATCCAGGAGCCTTCATCCTGTGACTGATGGAAGCAGAGGCAAACACACAATTAATCACTGAACTGAACCCAAGGAACCCAGTGACAGAGAGAGAGGAGTGATGAGCAAATTGGCAAAGAATGGGCTGGCAAAACCAGCAGAGACAGCTGATCTGAACAGGGGAGAGCTCTTGGACCCCAGACCGACAGTGGGGAGGCCAGCATGGGACTGATCTGGACCCCCCAAATGTGAGTGTCAGCGAGAAGGCCTGGGCAACCTATGGGGCGCTGAGCTGTGGATCAGTGTCTATTCCTGGAATACAAACAGTCTTCGTGTGCCTATAGCACAAAGAGAGATGCTCTCTCAGCCTGGACTCTTAGGGGAGTGCCTGGACCCTACCCAGAGTGAAATGACACTCTAGATATCCCCTATGTGGAAGGATTTGGCAATAGGGTGGGAGGGTGGGGGGGAAGGGGAGTGCGGGAGGAGGGGAGAGAGAGGACACTGGGATTGACATGTAAAACAAGCTATTTAAAATTAAAATAAAAAATGATAAAAAAAGACACAGCCAACAACAGAGGAACCAGTACAACATCACCAGGGCCTAGAAACTCTACACGAGCAAGACCTGAACATATCAACACAGATGAAACAGAAAAGAATGACCTTCAAAACAACCTCTGGAAAGTGATAGAGGCCCTCAAAGAGGATATGCAAAAATCCCTTAAAGAAATGGAAGAAAACACTAACCAAAAAATGCAAGAAATCAACAAATCTCTTAAGGAAAGCAAGGAAACCCAAGAAAAACCTATCAAACAGATGAAGGAAACTATTCAAACAGTTCAAGACCTGAAAATCAAAATGGAGACAATAAGAAAAACACAAACTGAGGTAATACTGGAATTCTAAAGGCTGAAAAAACAATCAGGAACTACAGATGCAAACATAACTAACAGAATACAAGAGATGGAAGACAGAATCTTGTGCACTGAAGATAAACTAGAGGAAATAGATTCATTGACAAAAGAAAGTCTTAAATCTAACAAATCCTTAACACAAAATATCCAGGAAATATGGGACACTGTGAAAAGACCAAATCTAAGAATAATAGATATAGAAGAAGGTGAAGAAGCCCAGCTCAATAGTACAGAAAACATATTCAACAAAATCATAGAAGAAAATTTTCTCAACCTGAAGAAGGAGATGCCTATGAAACTACAAGAAGCTTACCAAACACCAAATAGACTGGACCAAAAAAGAAAAATAGTCCCCTTGCCACATAATAATCAAATCACCAAACATAAAAAATAAAGAACAAATACTAAAAAGCAGCAAAGGAAAAAGGCCAAGTAATATATAACGGCAAATCTATCAGAATTACACCTGACTTCTCCATGGAAAGTATGAAAACCAGAAGGTCCTGGATAGATATTCTACAAACACTAAGAGACCACAGATTCCAGCCCAGACTACTATTCCCAGAAAAACTCTCAATCACTATAGATGGAGAAAACAAGATATTCCATGACAAAACCAGAATTATGCAATACGTATCCACAAATCCAACCCTACAGAAAGTTCTAGAAGGAAAACTCTGACTCAAGGAAGTTAACTACACTCAAAATAACAAGGGCAATAGATAATCTAACATTACCAGAAATCAGAAATAGGAGAAAAACTCACACATAAAACCACCACCAAAAGCGGATCCAAAGCAAACAAGAATCAACAATCAATGGTCATTAATATCCCTGAATATCAATGGTCTTAACTCACCTATAAAAAGACACAGGCTAACAAAATGGATACGAAGACAGAATCCATCCTTCTGCTGCATACAAGAAATACATCTCAATTTCAAAGACAGACGCTACCTCAAGACTTTCCAATGAATTGGACGTAAGAAGCAAGCAGGTGTAGCTATCCTAATATCTAACAAAATAGGCTTCAAACTAAAATTAATCAGAAAATGTGAAGAAGGTCACTTCATATTCATCATAGGAGAAATCAATTAGATTGTTGTATTTAAAGATGCAATTTGAAAGTAAATTTTGCCTACTATCTGATGCAGGCAGAAAATAAGGTACAAGACATCAAGAAATTTCTTAGGAATTTTGAGGAATAGCTACAACAGAGATGTAAGAATATAACCCTCCTGAGAGCAAAACACATTGTTTCTCACTGGGCCCTCTTTTCCCTATAGCATTCACTGAGAGAGGCCCACAACACAAAAACAAACACACATCCAATAGAGCCAGTGACTAGATAAATGAATGAGAGTTAATTGTAGCAAAACACACACAAAGTAGAAGGAAGAGGAGGAAATGGAGGATGAAAAGAAGAAGATAGGGAGAAGGAAGGAAGGAGAAGTAGGGAGGGAGGGAGGGAGAGAGGGAAGGAGGGATGAAGGGAGGGAGGGAAGGATGGAGGAAACTGGAAAGGACAAAGTGATGGAGTTTGCTTAATGCTGTCAGAGGACTCTCGCTGAGGCAGTGACTTCAATATGGGAATCACTGAAAGTTGGGTGGGGTCTGAGGAAGGAAAAAGAAGGCAGGGTGAACAAGGAAGCAAGGCTCAAGGCCTATGTGGAGGAGATTTGCAGGCATTTGAATTATACTCGATATGCACAACTGGAGGCTGACATTGACTCACATTCAGCTGCATGAGGTTGGAAGCATATATATATATATATATATATATATATATATATATATTGATGTTTTGAGGCAGGGTTTCCCTGGTCATTATGAAACAGCCCCTGTAAACTAGTCTCAAACTGAGATCCATTTCCCTCTGCCTCCCAAGTGCTGAGATTAAAGATGTACACCACTATTACCTGGCTAGTTCATATTTCTAGTCAGCCTGATGTGTACAAGAATTATATATTTAGAAAATATCAATAATTCTTATATGCAGAAATATATTTGAGAAGAAAAAAGCTGAAAACAGGAAGTCACAGAAAACAGAAAAATCATCTGAACATGAAATAATAGTGATCATAACAAAGGATGACAAAGGCAAGCAGAAATCATGAGTGTAAATGATTCACCTCTCACCACCGAGGGCATTGACAGAGAATGCTGGACAAACCACACACTACTGGCCCCAAGGAAGCAGGCAATGAGTTATGGAGAGGGTTAGGGTTGGTGTTGAGGTTGGAGTTAGGGTTAGGATTGGGGTTAGGATTGGGATTGGGGTTGGGTTAGGGTTAGAGTTGGGGTTGGGGTTAGAGTTAGACTTAGACTTAGAGTTGGAGTTGGAGTTGGAGTTAGAGTTAGAGTTAGAGTTAGAGTTAGAGTTAGGTTGAGGTTGAAGTTAAGGTTAGGGTAATGTGTTCTGAACCCAGTACTGTAAGTTGAAGTCTGCATGTTAGATCTGGCTTCATTCATACTAGCTGTGCACTGGTAGCTGTTTTCCACCTTTCAGATCATCGATGTCCTTGTATCTATAATTAGAAGCTAAAATAACCTTTTACATTTTTACAAGGATTGAGCCAACTAAATTTAGCTCCATAAAGCAAGACTATTGGAGACATTCCATAAAAAATAAAAAGCTAGTAACTTTGACCAGTTCATTATATATGTATTCTGAGCTAGCTAGTTTTTAATATCAACTTGACAGAACTCAGAGTCATCTGGGAAGAAGGAACTTCATTTGAAGAATTGCCAGAAGCAGATCAGCCTGTGGCCATCTCTGTGGAGAACTGTCTTGATTAATGACTGATGGTAAAGAAGCACCATCCACCATGAGTCACCATTTTAGCCTCATCTACACAGTGAGTTCTGGACCAGACAGGGGCACTTACCAGGACTTTGTGAAAAAGAAAAAGAAAAGAAAGGAAAGTTTGGAGAATTTTTCTGAATATTTTCCCTTGTGGTTTATGCTTTTGTGACCTAAGAAATGTTGTCTTATCTCAAAGTTATAGTATGTTTTTTTTGTTTTCTCTTAAAATTGTAATTGGTTAATCAAATATTTAGTGGGGTAGGGTTGTTATCATCATTTAAGAATTATGGAAACAATAAACTGAGGCAGGTATGAGAGCGCATTGAAGCCAAAGCATGTTTAGCTATCAGCATCACAGACAGACCACACAATAATGGCAACAACGGCAGCAAGGAGACCAGGAAACCAGAGGAGGCAGGGAGTCCAGGGAAGCAGCTGTTCCTGCAGCAGCATCAGGTAAACAGGCCGGCTTCCTGGCCTGCATTCCAGTGCCTGTGGATCACTTGGGAACTGCACAGAGCTTCCAATCCCAACGGGAGCCAAGCACCCCAGACTCCAGGTCTTCTCTCCCACCAACGAGACCAGGAAACCAGAGGAGGCTGGGAGTCCAGGGAAGCAGCTGTTCCTGCTGCAGCATCAGGTAAACAGGCCAGCTTCCCGGCCTCTATTCCAGTGCCTGCGGATAGCCTGGGAACTGCACAGAGCTCCCAATCCCAACGGGAGCCAAGCACCCCAGACCCCAGTGCCTGCGGATTGCCTGGGAACTGCACAGAGTCCCCAATGCCGGTGGGAGCCAAGCACCCCAGACTCCAGGTCTTCTCTCCCACCCATGAGACCAGGAAACCAGAGGAGCCAGGGAGACCAGGGGAGTAGCTGTTCTGGATCAGGTACAACAGGACCCAGCATAGGGTCAAGGGGACCAGGTAGGAGGCTAAGTGCCCCAGATTCCTGTTCTTCTTCTCCACCCACGGGACCAAAACAAGGACAAGGAATAGAAGAACCACCAGATTATTGGACTTGCTAGCACCGACCAAAAGGGAACTCTGGTCCCCAGACCAGTAAGGGGCTCTTTCTGCACCCACTAGAAGAAGAGATGGGAAGGAAACAATACAAAAACACACTCAGAAACAGAAAAACAAATATGACACCGCCAGATTCTAGAGACTCCACACCAGCAAGACTCCAACATTCCAATGCTAACGAAGCAGAAGAGAATGACCTTAAAACCACTTTCATGAAAATGATAGAGGCCCTAAAAGAGGATATAGGAAAATCCCTCAAAGAAAGGGAAGAAAAAACAAACCAAAAAATGCAAGAAATGGAAGAAAAAACAAACCAAAAAATGCAAGAATTGGAAGAAGAAACAAACCAAAAAAGGCAGGAAATGGAAGAAGAAACAAAGCAAAAAATGCAAGAAATGGAACAAAAAGCAAACCAAAAAATGCAAGAAATGGAAGAAAGAACAAACCAAAAAATTCATAAAAGGCAACAAATGGACGAAAAGATAAACTGAAAATTGCAAGAAGCAATGCAAACACTGCAAGGGTTGAAAACTGAAATAGAGACAATAAAAAACACAATCTGAAGAAAGGCAGAAAATAGAAAAGCTGGGCACACAGTCAGGTACTACCGATACAAGCATTACCAACACAATAGAAGAGATGGAAGAGAGAATCTCAAGTGTTGAAGATACACTAGGAGAAATGGATTCATCAACCAAAGAAAACCTTAAATCCAACAAATGCTTAACACAAAACATCCAGGAAATATGGGACACCATGAAAAGACCAAACCTAAGAATAATAGGTATAGAAGAAGGAGAAGAAATCCACCTCAAAGGGGCAGAAGACATATTCAACATAATCATAGAAGAAAACTTTCCCACCATTAAGAAAGACATGCCAATGTAGGAACAAGAAGCCTACAGAACACCAAATAGAGTGGACCACAAAAAAATATCCCCTCGCCACATAATAATCAAGACCCCAAACATACAGAATAAAGAAAGAATATTAAGAGCAGCTAAGGAAAAAGGTCAAGTAACATATAAAAGTAGACCTATCAGAATTACACCTGACTTCTCCATGGAAACTCTAAAAGCCAGAAGGTCCTGGTTAGATATTCTACCTACACTAAGAGACCATGGATGCCAGCCCAGACTACTATACCCAGCAAAGCTCTCAATCACTATAGACGGAGAAAACAAGATATTCCATGACAAAACTAGATTCAAGCAATATGATATCCACTAACTCAGCCCTACAGAAAATTTTGGAAGGAAAACTCCAACCCAAGGAAGCTAACTACAACCAGATAAACATAGGCATTAGAGAATCCCTCTCTACCAACAGCCAAAAGAACAAAGGGGTGAAACTCCACACATAATTCCACCAACAACAACCACGGCAAATCGAAGAAGGATGAGCAATCAATGGTCATTAATATCCCTCAATATTAATGGCCTTAACTCACCCATAAAAAGACACACACTAGCAGAATGGATTCAAAGACAGAACCCTTCCTTCTGCTGCATACAAGAAACACACCTCACCCTCAAAGACAGACATTACCTGAGAGTTAAAGGTTGGGAAAAAAATTTTTCAATCAAATGGACCCAAGAGACAAGCAGGGGTAGCAATCCTAATATCTAACAAACTAGACTTTAAAATAAAATCAAAAGAGATGAAGGAGGTCATTACATACTCATCACAGGTGAAACCCACCAAGATGAAGTGTCTATCCTGAACATCTATGCCCCAAATACAAAGGTGTTAAGAGAAGCTTTTTCTTTTGCTAGCCGCTTTGGTTTATCCCCCGCCAGTCGCCTGGGCTCTGCCGCGCCAGCCTGGTTCTAGATCCGCATGAGTCCCAAATAAACACACAGTAGGCTATATTAATTATGAAGCTGTTGGCCTTGTTTGTCTCTTACTGGCTAGTTAATTGTTAATCTAAGTATGTTTCTTACCGGAGAATAGTTTTCGGCGTCCTACCCCCATGGCGTCACGTGTTGACTCTCTTGTGTTTCCCCTTCCCAGAATCCTCCTCGACTCCTAGTCCCTCCTATCTAGGTTTTCTATTGGCCAGACAGTACTTTATTGACAAATTCACAGGCAAATAACAGGACTTCCCCAACACAAAGGCATCCACATTCGTAAAAGAAACATTATTAGAACTTAAATCTCATCTAAAGCCCCACACAGTTATAGTGGGAGATTTCAACACACCACTCTCACCACTAGACAGGAATACCAGACAGAAACTCAACAAAGAAGCAAAGGGTCTAATAGAAGTAATGACCAACTGGGATTAACAGACATCTATAGAACATTTCATCCACATAAAAAAGAATATACCTTCTTCTTAGCACCACATGGAACCTTCTCAAAAATCGACCACATACTTGGCAATATATCAAACCTCAGCAGCTACAAAAAAATTGGAATAACTCCATGCATCTTATCAGACCACCATGCTTTAAAATTAGAATTCAACAACAACACAAATTGCAGAAAACCTACAAACTCATGGAAATTGAATAATGCTCAACTGCACCATCCCTGGGTCAAAGAGGAAATAAAAAAAGAAATTAAAGACTTCCTCGAATTCAATGACAATGAAGACACAACATACCCAAACCTATGGGACACTTTGAAAGCAGTGCTACGGGGGAAGTTGATAGCACTAAGTGCCCACATGACGAAACTGGAGAACAGTTATACTAGAGAATTAACAGCACAGCTGAAAGCTCTAGGACACAAAGAAGCAAACTCCCCCAGGAGGAGTAGACGCCAGGAAATAGTCAAATTGAGGGCTGAAATCAATAAAGTAGAAACTAGGAAAACAATACAAAGAATCAATGCAACGAAGACTTGGTTCTTTGAGAAAATCAACAAGATAAACAAACCTTTGTCCAAACTTACCAAACAGCAGAGAGTAAACATGCAAATTGACAAAATCAGAAATGAAAAGGGGGTCATAACAACAGACTCTGAGGAAATCCAGAGAATCATTAGGTCATACTTTGAAAACCTGTACTCCACAAAATTCGAAAACTTAAAGGAAATGGACGACTTCCTGGATAGCTATCACTTGCCAAAATTAAATCAAGAACAGATAAGCTATTTAAATAGACCTATAACCCCTTTGGAAATAGAAGCAGTCATCAAAAGTCTCCCAACCAAAAAACGTTCAGGTCCAGATGACCTCAGTGCAGAATTCTACCAGAAATTCAAAGAACAGCTTATACCAATTCTTCTCAAAGTATTCCACACAATAGAAGCAGAAGGGTCTTTGCCAAACTCTTTCTATGAGGCTTCCATAACCTTGATCCCCAAGCCACACAAAGATACAACTAAGAAAGAGAACTTCAGACCAATATCCCTCATGAACATTGATGAAAAATTACTCAATAAAATACTGGCGGCCGGGCGGTGGTGCACGCCTTTAATCCCAGCACTCGGGAGGCAGAGGCAGGCAGATCTCTGTGAGTTTGAGGCTGGGCTGGACCGATAGCCTCCAAAACAATACAGAGAAACCCTGTCTCATAAAAATAAAAAATAAAATAAAATACTGGCAAATCGGATCCAAGAACACATCAAAACAATCATTGACCATGATCAAGTAGGTTTCATCCCAGGGATGCAGGGATGGTTCAACATACGAAAATCCATCAACGTAATCCACCATATAAACAAGCTGAAAAACAAAAATCACATGATCATCTCACTAGATGCTGAAAAAGCCTTTGACGAAATCCAACACCCCTTCATGATAAAGGTCTTGGAGAGATATGGGATAACAGGGACATACTTAAACATAATAAAAGCTATATACAGTAAACCAACAGCCAACATCAAACTAAATGGACAGAAACTCAACACAATTCCTCTAAAATCAGGAACAAAACAAGGCTGTCCACTCTCCTCATACCTGTTCAACATGGTACTTGAAGTTCTAGCTATTGCCATATGACAACAAAGGGGGATCAAGGGGATACAAGTTGGGAAGGAAGAGGTCAAACTTTCACTGTTTGCAGATGACATGATAGTTTACATCAATGACCCAAAGAACTCTACCAGGGAACTCTTACAGCTGATTAACACCTTCAGCAAAGTGGCAGGCTACAAGATCAACTCAAGAAAATCAGTAGTCCTACTATATACAGATGATAAAAGGGCTGAAAAAGAAATCAGAGAAACATCACCCTTTACAATTGCCACAAACAACATAAAATACCTTGGGGTAATGCTAATCAAACAAGTGAAAGACCTGTATTGCAAGACCACCTCGAATGCCCATTCCTGATAATGAACTTGATGTCTATAACCATCCAGGAGCCTTCATCCTGTGACTGATGGAAGCAGAGGCAAACACACAATTAATCACTGAACTGAACCCAAGGAACCCAGTGACAGAGAGAGAGGAGTGATGAGCAAATTGGCAAAGAATGGGCTGGCAAAACCAGCAGAGACAGCTGATCTGAACAGGGGAGAGCTCTTGGACCCCAGACCGACAGTGGGGAGGCCAGCATAGGACTGATCTGGACCCCCCCAAATGTAAGTGTCAGCGAGAAGGCCTGGGCAACCTATGGGGCCCTGAGCTGTGGATCAGTGTCTATCTCTGGTATACAAACAGTCTTCCTGTGCCTATAGCACAAAGAGGGATGCTCTCTCAGCCTGGACTCTTAGGGGAGTGCCTGGACCCTACCCAGAGTAAAATGACAGACTCTAGATATCCCCTATGTGGAAGGATTTGGCAATAGGGTGGGAGGGTGGGGGGGAAGGGGGGTGCGGGAGGAGGGGAGGGAGAGGACACTGGGATTGACATGTAAAACAAGCTATTTAAAATTAAAATAAAAATGAAACAAAGAACTTTGAATCGTTAAAGAAAGAAATTAAAGAAGCCCTCAGAAAATACAAAGATCCCCCATGCTCTTGGATAGGTAGGATCAATGTAGTAAAAATGGCAATCCTGCCAAAAGAAATCTACAGATTCAATGCAATCTCCATTAAAATCCCAGCACAATTCTTCACAGACCTTGAAAGAACAATAATCAATTTTGTATGGAAAAACAAAAGACCCAGGAGAGCCAAAACAACCCTGTTTAACAAGGCAACGTCCGGAGGCATCACCATCCCTGACCTCAAGCTCTATTATAGAGCTATAGTCCTGAAAACAGCTTGGTATTGGCACAAAAATAGACAGGTAGACCAATGGAATCGAATTGAAAATCTGGATATTAACCCACACACATACGAACACCTGATCTTTGACAAAGAAGCTAAAAATATACAATGGAATAAAGAAAGCATCTTCAACAAATGGTGCTGGCATAACTGGAGGCTGGCATGTAGAAGAATGCGGATCGATCCATGTTTATCGCCATGCACAAAACTTAAGTCCAAATGGATCAAAGACCTCAACATAAATCCAGCCACACTGAACCTCCTAGAAGAGAAAGTGGGTGGTACCCTTGAATGAATTGGTACAGGAGACAGCTTCCTGAACATAACACCACTAGCACAGACAGTGAGATCAACAATTAATAAATGGGACCTCCTGAAACTGAGAAGCTTCTGTAAGGCAAAGGACACAGTCAGCAAGACAAAAAGGCAGCCCACAGAATGGGAAAAATATTCACTAATCCCACATCTGACAGAGGGTTGATCTCCAAAATTTACAAAGAACTCAAGAAGCAAGTCTCCAAAACATCAAAGGACCCAATTAAAAAGTGGGCTGCAGAACTAAATAGAGAGTTTTCAATAGAGGAGTCTAAAATGGCTGAGAGGCACTTGAGAAAGTGCTCAACATCCTTAGCCATCCGGGAAATGCAAATCAAAACAACTCTGAGATACCATCTCACTCCTGTCAGAATGGCTAAAATCAAAAACACCAATGACAATTTATGCTGGAGAGGATGTGGTGAAAGGGGGACACTCCTCCATTGCTGGTGGGAGTGCCAACATGTTCAGCCACTTTGGAAATCAGTATGGAGATTCCTCAGAAAAATGGGAATAAACCTACCACAAGACCCAGCAACTCCACTCTTAGGCATATATCCAAAAGATGCCCATTCATACAACAAAGATGTCTGTTCCACCACGTTCATAGCAGCATTATTTGTAATAGCCAGAACTTGGAAGCAACCTAGATGTCCCTCAACCGAAGAGTGGATAGAGAAAATGTGGTACATTTACACAATGGAGTACTATTCAGCAGAAAAAAACAATGGAATCCTGAGATTCACAGGCAAATGGATGACACTAGAAGAAACCATCCTGAGTGAGGTAACCCAGTCACAAAAAGAGAAACATGGCATGTACTCTCTCATATATGGATTTTAGACATAGATCTGGGGAGTGCCAGCCTACAATCCTATGGCCAGAGAGTCTGGGAAACAGAAATTTCATTTAGTGGCTGATCGAAGAAGAGGCAGACTCCCTCGGTTAAGTACTGAGCTGAACTCAAGAAAGCCAGTAACAGAGAGGGAGGACTGATGACCAAAGGGATTAAGACTGGGCTGGTTTAACCCCCAGAAACAGCTGACCTGACAAAGGTTAACTCTTGAATCCCAGGCATCAGCCTGGGAATCCAGCATTGGACTGATCAAGACCCCCTGAATGTGAGTGTCAGTGAGGAGGCCTAGGTAATCTATTGAGCCTTGGGCAGCAGATCAGTACCCATCCCGAGTATACACACGGACTTTGGACTCCCATCCAACAAAGTGAGGTGCACTCTCACCCTGAACTCTTGAGAAAGGGTGTAGGCCCTGCCCTATATGAAATGAAAGACTATGGACACCCCCATGGAGGGCCTCACCCTCCCTGGGGAAATGAGGGGATAATGGGGGGTGGGAGGAAGGCACGGGAGGAGGGGAGGGAAAGGAAGAGGACCCTGGAACTGACTTGTGAAGCAACCTTGTTTTTTATCTAAATTTAAACTGAAAAATAAATAAAAAATATTAATTATAAAAAAATAATGGCAACAACGTAGCAATTCCTAAAATAAAACACAGAATCTGAACTTTCCTAAATAAGCAACTATGCCACCTAGGGGCAGCAACTTATATGGATTAGGGAGGAGTTCAAGAAGTCCCAGCCCTAACTTAATAGCTATTGACAATTGAAGGCTGCTGTGGAAAGGCAAGTCAGCCTTCTTTTGGGGTGTGGCCCCAATAGGCTGCTCACATTGCAGCAGATGACCCTGCACCCTCATATACACTGACAGCACTTAGCATCTCTGAGATTTTTAGAAAGTGTACATAAATTTTGGATGGAAGATTAAGTAATGGAAGAGATATGTGAGGACTAAGAGGGGAAGGAGTGGGGGTAAATTTGATCAAAACACATTATACACGTGTATGGAATTCTCTGATGATAGAAGGAATGCATTTGATAAAAAAATGAAGAATTTATTTTTCAAGGTTATCATAGACTTCCTCCTGATAAGTAAATTTGGATAATATCCTAGATGCTCATAAAGATAATTTTACTAATCTGCTCATTCAGTAAATACTTAATATCTTGTTTGAACAAATACCAAAATATGTTATGAGATATTTACAAAAATATAAATGTAAGAATTCATTATACTGCTAATTCCTTAGTTTAAAATTTTGAAGCCTGTGCAAAATGTTTTATTTATGCAAAAACAAAGGAAATACATATGTATATGTATACACACACATATGTTGATGGTGAAAACATGCATGTGAACTTCTAATACAGCCGAGGCAGGTTTCTGGCGGCTTGGAATGTGACATGTTATTCCTTTATTTCATAGTTTTTTGCTAGCCCTCCTCTACTACGCAACAGTAATTATAAAGCTGTTTCATTGTGTTGGTTTCCTCTACTTTGCTGTCACTTTACAAATCTGCCAGTTCAGCAGGCTGGTTTCTGTTTGGTAACATGGAGAAACTGAGGAGAGTATTTTTGAATAATTTGCTTGTCACTCACCTACTATGGAACAATGTATGGATAAGATTGAACTGACTTTCCAAGTGTTAAGAATCCTATCATCGCCTAACTGCAGAGTCCTGTGGGAATTTTACTTCAGTTTTGGGCGTAAAACTGTCGTATCAAAAACTCCTTAATTAAGAGAAAATAGACCCACAGTAAGAGTAGAAAATTTGAGTTCCCTGGTGTGAATAAAACGGCCTAATATTTGGTGGTTAATGATGAGATGGTGGCCCTTTGCTTGCCTAAGGTTTGCTTTGAGAAGATGGCACATATGGCACCAGTCGTGATGCCTGAGCCTGACTTGGGTGGTTTTGGTTAGGGATGAGTAATTTCAGTCACTTATCAGATACAGAGTAAGTAGCTTCAAGCACATTAGACATTTTTCAACTCATGGAAATTCAAAACATTCTCTGCCAAGCTTTTCTTCTTAATTATTAAACCCACATGGATGTTGGTGGAAACGTGGTCCATGTGGTTCTCATTGACTGACATTCAATTCATCAGATGCTGCTTTCTAACAGCCTTTGACATTAAAGAAGCATTCTGGGGCTTTTTTCTTAGAAACAATAAGTACTTTTCTGCCAAAAAATAAACACTAAATACAAAAGATTATAATTACATTTGAAATGATGAGCTTGAAATAGAAACCCAACACTTAAAAATATCCCCAGCATGTCATTTCTTTAATTTTAGATCACTTACTTTGTTAGTACTAACTTGTATTTGTTTTTATCCTCCTGGTTCCTAGACTACAATTGCCGTGTGATATAGAGGGAGAATTTCTGTCTTGAGTAAGATGGATGGCTCTATGTCCATCAATGTTCCAGAGCTGGTTAGGTAAATCTGCATTGCCCCCAATAAGAAGCTCTAATTGTGGAAATGAATAACTTTGATTTCTTATAGAATATGCTAGACTTTAGTTCTTCAATGTCCTCCACAGACCATGATGCCACAAGCCTCGTTTCCAGTCTGCTGCACAAAGGTATGAAAGTTGAATTTTCAGAGGTATAGCCTTGAAGGATAAATTTGAGCTGTACACAAGTGAATAAGTATGTTGTGTTTCCCCTTTTTGAGCCTGGATATACTTCACTTGACATTGTAATATCTAGTTCTATGTGCTTTCCTACAAATGCCACAATTTCATGAGACTTTTATTTGGAAAAAAAATTGTACTGTTTGTGAGTGCCTGTTTGAAAGAAAATGACACTCAAAGGGAGTAGCACTGTTAGGCGTGGTCTTGTTAGAATAGGCATGCACAATCTTTCTAAGTTCATATAACTCCGTTTGTTAGCACTTGTTTGTTTGTTTGTTTGTTTTTTCCCTGTGTTATTAGAGACCTTTCAGAAAGTCTTTGCTTATACACTGACGTATTTTCAGTATATTTTCCTCTAGTGGTTTCAAAGTTTCCGGTCTCACTTATTATACTGGTTGATTTTGTGTGTCAACTTGACACAATCTAGAGTCATCAGAGAAGGAGTCTCAGCTGAGGAAATGCCTCCATGAGATCCAGCTGTAAGGCATTTTCTCATTTAGTGATCAATAAGGGAGGGTCCAGCCCTTTGTGGGTGGTGACATCTCTGGGCTATTCCTGGGTTCTACAAGAAAGCAGGCTGATCAAGTCAGGGAAGCAAGCCAGTAATAGCACCCCTTCATGGCATCTGCATCAGCTCCTGTCTCTGGGATCCTGCCCTGTTTGAGGTCCTGTCCTGACTTACTTTAGTGATGAACAGCAATGCTGAAGTGTAAGCCAAATAAACCCTGTCCTCCCCAACTTGCTTTTTGGTCATGGTGTTTTATTGCAGCAATAGAAACCCTGACTAAGACACTTACATTAAGGTCTTTGATCATTTTGAATTGATTTTGTGAGAAACAAGAGGTGTTTCTACATGTGGATATGCTGTTACACCAGGTACAGTTTCCCGAAGATATCTTTCTTTCCAGTGTATATTTTGGCAGCTTTGAAGATGTAGTGGCTGTAGTTATGCAGTATTTTCTTCTGGGACATCTACTATACTTCACTGGTCTACATGTCTTTTAATGCCAGGACCACACAATGTTACTGCATCTGTGTACTGTAATTTAGGTTGGATACTAATGACGCTTCCAGCATTGGTTTTCTGCTAAGGATTATATTAAATGGTCAGTGTTTTCTGTGTTTTCATAGTTTTAAGACCGTTTGCCATCTCTGTGAAGAATGTCACTGAGCTTCTGATGCAGATTTGTTAAATTTGAAGATCACCTTTTCAGTGTTATAAAACACTAACTTGCAGAAATCAATAAATGAATAAAACCATAGAGACTGAACATACTTGTATTCCTGGCTTTAGAATAAAATGTTGCTGAATTCCCCATTTAGTATATTTAAAGAACTTTTCAGGATAAATGCATTTGCTACTTTTCTGTGGGAGGAGCAAAGAATTTGGTGACTCTGTGCATAAAACTTTTGAACATTTTTGGAAAAGCAAGGAATGTATTGAATGTGGCTAGTTATTTCCAGCATCTCCACATAAAGTAGCAAAGGAAAAGAATAAGGTCAGAGGTGCAATTCTTCAACTCTCTGTGCATACAAACAATCTAAAATTTTCTAAGTGTGTCCCAGAAGAAAATCTTTGCAACAGCCATAGAGAATGGGATTCCCTAAACCAAACCCAAGGCTTCAATATACAACTTACAAGTCAAATTTGTGCCTCAGTTCCTAAAGGGGTAAAGAGTTAGTAAGAGCACTGACTGGGAAAGTGTGGAATCCTGTACTGTGAGATCCAAAGGTGTGAGAAAATATCCTTATGAAGAAGAGGCCTTTGAACTCTCAGTTTCTGATATATTTATTTTACCCAATGAAGTAGTGTTCACACCCATAACAGAAAATGCACCCCAACTCCTACCCACTTCAGTATTTTCCACTCATAAGTAACAAATTTTCTAATTGATAAAAACAAGAGATTTTTTTAAATGTGGGGATGAATTTTAAACAGGGAAGTAATGGTGGAAAGAATGTAAAACTAGATCTGTCTTAGTTTCTTAATCTCTCTCTCTCTCTGTGTGTGTGTGTGTGTGTGTGTGTGTGTGTGTGTGTGTGTGTGTGTGTCCCATGTTGATGTTGTGGGAAGCCAGACCAACCCAAGACTTTCTTAGAATCCCTGATGAAAGAACAAAGGTAACTCTGAGTGCTTGTCCAGGGACAGACTTGGCAAGTCCTGTCAGATCCTAGAGCTAGTGCCTCATAGGAGTCAAGATCATAGTTTTGGGGAACCCAACTCTTCCCCCAGGGCTGTGATTATCAGTCCTTAGGTAGTCTATATTCTCTTTGCCAACATTGTGGGTGTGGCCTTTTCCCCCTGCAAATAAGATATATAATGATGTACTTCTTAATAAACTTGCTTGTCCTAAGGCATCCACTTACACATGACCTCCTGGTTCCAGCTATTACTTTTGTCTCCTTTAGTTCTCATCTTCTTTATTTCTCATTTCCACTCTTCCCTCTCAACACTTCACCATGAGGAACCCTTAGTCCTGATGACTCAGGACAACATGTGTGTTGGTGCCTCTGGAGCCAGAAGAAGGCATCTGATCCCCTAGAGCTGCAGTAGTTGTGAGCCACTCAACATGTGTATCAAAAACTGGACTTGGGTTCTCTGGAAGAGCAAGAAGCGCTGTTAACCAGTAAATCATCTCTCTGGACCCATGGCTAAGTTTCTTGCTATGATCCCATTGGGCAGAAGGTCTCAGTTTGTGTTGTAATTCACACACAAACCATTAAAGTGACAACAATTTGGTTGATTGGCTGAAGACAGCTACTGTTGATTTGACAAAGATGCCTGAAATTCTTTGTCTTAAAAGTGATAAAAGGATTCAAAGTCTCAGGGAAACTGTTCTAAGTTGGCCATGTAAAACTAGTTTTCCAGAGTGGGAGGGTCCAAAATAAATGCCCTCCATAATTACTCTAGGAATGTTTTTGAGAGAAGAGCACCAACGTAGTTAAAGGATGCTAGAATTGTTCTCCTCTGTTTGCTAGACCTTACACTCGTAGTTGCAACTGTTCAATGAGATGGCTTAAATGCAAGTGTCTAGTTGCATCTCCAAGTGGCAAATTCCATGTGACAGCATTGAAATACTAGATGCATGATATAGTGACTATGGTGGGCAGCATAGGCTAAGCAAAATTCAGTGTTCCAACTTATGCAAGCCTGATAAAGGATAATGTTCTTGTTCATTGTAAAGATTTGTCACTCATTGGTTTAATAAAATGCCAATTGGAAGTATAGATGGGGCTACCAGATGAGGAGAACTGTGGGAAGAGGAAAAGCAGAGCGAAGTTGCCAGCCAGATGCAGAGGAAGCAAGATGAGAATGCCTTACTGAGAAAAGGTACCAAGTCATGTGGCTAAACCTAGCTAAGAATTATGGATTAATTTAAGTTGTGCGAGCTTGTTAGTAATAAGCCTGAGCAATAGGCCAAACAGTTTATAATTAATATAAGCCTCTGTGTGTTTATTTGGGACTGAATGACTGCAGGACAGGGTAGGATAGAAACTTCTGTCTACACAAACCTTTGGCAATAATTAATTAAACATAGTGTTTCCAAAAGATTGAATTCCAGATCAATTCTTTCTCAATCTGTGTAGGCCAGAAATTCCAGGAAAAACAAGTGAAAGGCTAACTTATAACATAAGATAATCATGACCCCACAACTAATTTCCAAACTCAAGCTACTTTACAGATCCAAAAGTCTTCAAATAAAGGAGAGGCCATATATCCTTAAGGATGGACATTGCTACACTAACAAAAACTTTCGCCAATTAATATTTCCATATTCTTTCCCCCAAAGAGACCTATAACTTCTGAGTATGATAACTATACATTGGGGGAAAGGGAATAATTGAAAATTTTTGAGCCAACTAGATACTGGCTGTGAACTGACAATGAATCCAAGAGATGCCAAACTTCATTGTAGCCTTTCAGTTAAAGTAGGGGCTATGGAGATTTATTAGAATTCCAATTCATGGTGAGTCCAGTGGAATTACTAGCTCATTTTGTGGTTAATTCTCCAGTCTCCAAGAGCATAATTGGAACAGATATACTTAGAATTGGCAGAGTCAATTCCCTGACCTTCAGAGTAAGGGCAATTACAGTTTGAAAGGCAAATTGGAAGCCATTAAAATTGCCTTACCCAAGGAACCCAGTGACAGAGAGAGAGGAGTGATGAGCAAATTGGCAAAAAATGGGCTGGCAAAACCAGCAGAGACAGCTGATCTGAACAGGGGAGAGCTCTTGGACCCCAGACTGACAGTGGGGAGGCCAGCATAGGACTGATCTGGACCCCCCAAATGTGAGTGTCAGCGAGAAGGCCTGGGCAACCTATGGGGCGCTGAGCTGTGGATCAGTGTCTATCCCTGGAATACAAACAGTCTTCCGTGTGCCTATAGCACAAAGAGGGATGCTCTCTCAGCCTGGACTCTTAGGGGAGTGCCTGGACCCTACCCAGAGTAAAATGACAGACTCTAGATATCCCCTATGTGGAAGGATTTGGCAATAGGGTGGGAGGGTGGGGAGGAAGGGGAGTGTGGGAGGAGGGGAGGGAGAGGGAACTGGGATTGACATGTAAAACAAGCTATTTAAAATTAAAAAAATGATAAAATAAAAAAATTGCCTTACCAGGGAATAGAGTGAGCCAATACTAATATTGTATCATTAGGGATATTAAAGACATTAGTGTTCCCATCAAAAACTTGAGAGATATAGGTATTGTGGTTCCTACCACATCACCCTCTAAGTGTCTTATTTGGTCTATGAAAAAAACAGATGTATTGTGGACAATGATAGTTATCATAAACTTAATCAAGTAGTAGCTCCTATTACAGCTATATGCCAGATGTGGTTACCTTACTTGGGCAGATTAACACAGTTCCTGGAATTTAGGAAGACACTGATCATGTGTGTGTGTGTGTGTGTGTGTGTGTGTGTGTGTGTGTGTGTGTTAATATTTGTTCATGGGGACACTCAGAAGCAATTTGCTTTCAGGTGGCAAGACTAACAGTACACTCTTACCATTCTACTTTAAGAGTGTGTTAATTCTCCAACCCTGTGTCATAACCTAGCTTCCTTGGATTTTGATTACCTGTCTCTCCCACAAGGTATCACACTGGTCCATTACATTGATGAAACTATGCTGATTGAACCAAGTGAGCAGGAGGCAGACACTACTCTGAACCTATAGGTAAAGCATATGTGCATTAGAGGATGGGAAACAACCCCAAGCAAAATTCAAGGACCTTATACCTTCAGTGAAAATTCAAGAAGTTCAGTGGTATAGGGTATGCAGATGTATTTCTTCTAAAGTGAGGAAAAGGTTATTGCACCTGTCTTCTCTCACCTTAGAAAAAGAACCACAATGCTTAGTAGGCCTGTTTGGATTTTGTGTATAGTACATCCCTCACAGGTGTCTTACTCTGGCCCATTAACCTAGTAATTCAGAAATCTTTTAGTTTGGGGTGAAACCTGGAAAGGGAGGATGCTCTTCAAAAGGTTCAGGTGGCTCTTCAGGCTGTGCTGCCACTTGAACCATATAATCTAACAGACACAATGATCCTTGTGGTGTCCAAGGTAGATGGGGATGCTCTTTGGAACCTTGGGCAGACCCCGATAAGTGACTCATGATGGAGACCCTTGGGATTTTGGAGTAAAGGCCTCCCATCATCCACAAACTACTGCCCTTTTGAGAAACAGCTGTTGACCTGTGTTTTTGGTGATTTCCATGGGACTCCCTTAGTCAATATTTAAATTGAGTACACCCCATTCCCAACACTGGAAGCCTTGCCTGGCTACAAGAGATGGCTAATTGAGACTCCATATGCCCCATTATTAGGAGTGTTCATTAGAATCACTGCCATACATCCCAGGAAGTTCCCATTGCATTAGATTTCCACACCGCTCCCCCAAAATACTGCCCAATTCCAACCATTTCTGTCCACACTCTCCCTCTACCCCACTTCCCCCACCCCACTTGATCTCCACTCCCATCCCCACTGGCCCCTAGTCTGACTGTAAATCAGGGAAATCCCTGCATCCCTGTCCTAAACCCCTCCTCTTTACCTAACCTCACTTCTTATCTGATTCAATTTTTTCATTTTTCATTATTGTTATTTCTGTTCCATAGAAATTCTTTGTCAGTTTTTTTCTAAATTCTTTCCTCCTTCATAATATTCTTATTTGCTTCCTTTTTTGAAGAAGAAATGTATTCAACAAATGGTACTGGTATAACTGGCTGACAACATGTAGAATAATGCAAATAGATCCATATCTATTGCCATGCACAAAACTCAAATCCAAATGAATCAAAGACCTCAATATAAATCTATTCACACTGAACCTCATAGAAGACAAAGTGGGAAATATATTTGAATTCATAGGCACAGGATACCACTTCCTAAATAAAACACCAGTAGCAGAGACACTGAGAGCAACAATTAATAAATGGGACCTCCTGAAACTAGAAGCTTCTGTAAAGCAAAAAGCACAGTTAACAAGACAAAACCACTCCCTACAGAATGGGAAAAGATCTTCACAAAGGGCTGATCTCCAAAATATACAAAGAACTCAAGAACCTAGACATCAAACTACCAAATAATCCAATTTAAAAAATGGTGAACAAACCTAAATAGAGAATTCTCAACAGAACTTCAAAAAACCCAATAAGAAAATCCCTCACAGGCAAATCCACAGTCCAGCACAATCTGGAAACTCCTCCCCAGGGCTCCCTTCCCAGGGAACTCTAGACCATGTCACATAGACAAAGCTAAGCATCACAACTGGGCAAAATTTGAAAAAGAACAGAAGGAGGGGAGGGAGGGGAGAGAGAGAGAAAAGAAAGAAAGAGATAAAGAAGAGGGAGGGAGCAAGGGAGGTAGGGAGCGAGGGAGGGAGGGAGGGAGGGAGGGAGGGAGGGAGGGAGGGAGGGAGGGAGGGAGGAAGAACAGTCTTTACATTAGTGTCTTCACTTCTTTGCATGCTGGGACCTTTCCTGGCAGGTTTTCTCACACTCCTGAGAGTATCTAGATCACATCTCCTAGGTGGCTAATGTCCCCTTGTGGCTGTTTCTCACCTGCATTGCTGTCGTGGTTTGAATGAAGATGAAGTATGTCACTGGGGGTGGTTTTTGAGATTTCTGAAGCCCAAACCAGGCCTAGTGACTCCTTGTCTCTTCCTGCTGCCTGTATCTACAGACGTAGAACTCTCAGCTACCTCTCTAGCACTATGTCTGCCAGCATGCCACTATGCTTCCTTCCATGATGGCAATGAACTGAACTTCTGAACTGTAAGCCAGCCCCAGCTAAGTGTTTTCTTTATAAGAGTTGCCATGGTTATGGTGTCTCTTCACAGGAATAAAACCCCAACTAAGACAGTTAGCAACATGGAGAACAACCTCGTCACTAATATATGTACAGGCTGAGAATCTGTCTTCCTAATATTAAGATTCCCTGAGTATTGGTAGCTCAACTTAAGGAATCCATAGTAGAGTCATTCAGTGCTACAGCAATAAAGAGCAGGGAGATAATGCCAAGTTAATTTCTCACAAGTTAATTTCAGGTTCAGAATGGTCAAGCCTCAGTATTTTTCTTAGTTGATGATAGCCACACCTACCAAGGTTGGAATCATGCTATGCAGCCTGAGTAGATAGAACCTTCTGCAACCTGCACTTTTAGCTTGCTGCTATCTGGTCCTCCCCCCCTCTCTCTCTCTTCCTGTCTCTCTCCCTCCCTCCACTCCTTCATCTGCAAACAGAACCCAGGTTAGATCATCTTTTGTTATGGCATAAGCCCCTGTCTCCAGTCTTATGGGTGACCAAATGGAAGCTCCATGGGAATGATGCATTCAGTTTGGTTTCTTTCCAGTGTATCACCCATCTCACTTTTTGTACTTTTCAAGTGCACTATCATCACCTTTGAGAATTACCAAAGGTCCTCCTCTTTACTTGGAATACAGTCAATTTTATTCTGGGAATTAAAAATGCATGATCTCATTAAAGGGATAATTATTCTTCCCATCTCTTTAACTTGGCTCAAGGTGAATCCACATCCCTGAGGCAGGGTCTTGATGTCAGGTAACTGTCAAGTTCAGCTGAATTAACTCATGTTTCATGTCACTTGAAATGTTAGGTTACAATGGAATTTAGATTTCTTTTTCTTTTTGTTGTTATTATATTCTTTATTGCCTATGTGTTTAAAATAATCTTCAAATTCAAAAATATTTTGATCATATTCTTCCCATCTTCCAAGTCCTTACAGATCCTTTCCCCCTTCCTACCTACCTAACTTAAAGCTCTTTCTCAAAACAGAAACAATAACCCAGTATAACAACAAACCACCCCAAACCAAGAAACAATAACCTAGTACAACCACAGCTCACCCAAAAACAAGAAACAATAACCCATTAAAACCACAATCTGCCCAAAACCAAGAAAACAAAATAAAACCATATCCAAAAAGAATACACTAAACTGTAACCAAAATAAAAGCATACACACACAAAACTGTGGAGTCCAATTATATGTTGCCAGCTCCTCCTGAACAGGAGAGGTTTGTGCTGGTGAGGCTGATGTACCCAGGGTCACTCTATTGGAGAAAACTGGCCTTCCCTCTCCCAGCAGGCATGACAGTTCAGTTGCTAATTTTACCTAGTAGTTGGGTTTTTATTCATTAACTCATTTCTTCTTTTTAATATAATAAGATAAAACAAAAACCATCACATAAAAGTTGGACAAGATGAACTAACATCTAAAAAAGGAGCCCAAGGAAAGGCACAGGAATCAGAGACCCAGTCATTCACCTGCTCAGCAGTCATTAAAAAAAACTGAACTCTTCTTAACCAAAAACAAGTAGCTTTGCTTTAATAGGCCTCAATAAACCCCAGATGTTCTGTGAGACTTTTGTAACATTCTCCCCAACATCATTTTGGAAATGGATTAAAATCAGAGAACAGATGTAATACATTTTTATCATGACGGTTCAATTCCACAGCTATTCACCAGAACGGATTGGTGTCTAAACCAGAGTTGTGGTTCTACCCTCAGTTACAGCCTCCAGGCAAGGGAGCTCATTTAGGAGGAGCTCTGTCTGTAATTCTTGGTCATGGACCATAGGGTGTTCCTGTTGCTTACTGGGCCTCTGGCCTAAACTGCTTATCCAGGATCTGTCTTCTGTTCTCAGCATATTCCTTTTTTCTCACTCTTCTAAACTATACAGCAGGAGTGAATTCTTTATCTAATGTCTCACCCAGAAGTGAAAATCAGGTTTCAAAAAACATGCTAAAGCAAGAGTCCCACCCTGCACCTCTCATTTCACTAAGTTCCAGCATACGGGCAATATTTCTATTTTATCCTTTTCATTTAAAAAAACACTCCAGAGAATTTTAATGTAGAGGAAAATTTAAGGATTAATCCACTCTGCTACTTTGTGGGAGATCAGCTCCATTGAATTTAAGACATTAACTGGCAGTGTTGGGTGATAACCTATTTATGACTCATCAGGATAGAAAATGGTGGTCCGTCATCTCATCTCAGAGCATCATTGCCTATTTCTAGTTTGAGTGGATCATCATCCATGTTAAATGACCACTGTAGAAAGCATTCCCAATCTATTACTTCCAAAACTTTGTTCTGTTACTGACAAAATTTTCTACCACTCTTCTCAGACTTTCTTTCCCAAAATGCAAACTTTCTTCTTAAAGTTAATATCCTCATCATTTCAATATTAGTAAAGATGTTCAATCACTTTTCTCAAGTTCACTGAGTAGTTCTCTTCCCCTGTCATTCATGGTAGAGGAGGAAATGCTGACCACTTAGGGCCAATGAGGGGGAGCTAGGATAGCTGAAGGGTGAGGGCCTTTGGAGGAGTTTCACTGATTTATTTGGGCAAAGTTTCAAGGTTTTGGAAAGAACTGCAACTGACTCGGAAAGATGGTTTCAATGGGCAGTAGCAAGAACACAGATAAAGAGAAACATGGGCTTGGGGTGAAAGAATTGAAAGTCAATGGGGAACTTGGCAGGATTTTGGAACAGAGTCTTGAGTTGCAGAAGTAATTTTTTCTAAATAAGGAAATGAAAGTGATGATCCAAACTCAGACTAGAAAGAAAGAGAGCATGGCAATAAATAAATTCCAAAATAATGAAACTGATAATGCAGGAGCAGATACTCAAAAGGAAGAAAAACACAGTTTGTTCTCAAAAAACACAAGCATATTTAGAAAACAAAGTGTTATGCACACATACAAAGAAAAAGAATTTTCTTGTTATTCTCTGTGTCATGTTCCACATGGATCCCACTGCCGTGTCCAGTGATCTCACTCCCTATGTGAGTTCAAATCTCCACTCACATTTTCCCCTACGATTTTCCCTTTCAGGGTACTCCCATCCTATCCTCTGCTTAACAGCAAGGGTGACATATTTGAAATACATCATCACTTAAAAGTTATCAGTAAAACACAGACTCTTTCAAGTTCTATTTATTAGACCATTTCCTTAGACTTTATATAGTAAGTGACGGCCCTTTGATGGTCATGTTTCATGGAGCTGAATCTCTCCCCGTTCCTTAAACATGTCATTCTCATTTCCATTACAGGATAGTTTTATTTCTGTCTACTTTATATGTATAGTTTCCTTTCCCTGCCCTACATCTTATTGTCTATGTAATTCTTTCTTACCTCTCCTAATACTCAGTAACAGTCTTCAAGGGATATTGAACTACATAGAATGGAATAGTCCAATTCACTGTCTAGACAGGCCTTCCCTCATCAAGCAACATAGTTAATATAACTCCTAAGACAGAAGTTAGTACCAGGAGGAGGGTGGCATACATTTTCAGAAATTTAGTCCATTACAGTACTGGTTGGGTTTGTGTGTCAACTTGACACCAGCTAAAGTATCAGAGAGGAAGGAGCCTCAGTTGAGGAAATGCCTCCATGAGATACAACTGCAATGAATGCATTTTCTGAATTAGTGATACATGGAGGAGGGCTGAGCCCATGGTTGGTGATGCCATCCCTGGGCTGGTGATCCTAAATCGTATAAAAAAGCATGCTGAGCAATCCTTGAGAAGCAAGCCAATAAGCAGCTTCCCTCCATGACCTCTGCATCAGCTCCTACCTCCAGATCCCCAGACCTGCTTGAGTTCCTATTCTGACTTCCTCGAAGAATCAAGATCTGGAAATATAAGCCAAATAAACTGTTTCCTCCCCAACTTGCTTTTTGGGCATGGTGTCTTATTGTAGCAATAGAAACCCCAACTAAGACAGTAGGAGGAGAAAGTAAGGCAACAATTAACAAAACATATCTCCTGAAGTTAAAATGCTTCTGTCTATAAAACATGACTTTCAGCAGCCAGGTCAACTCCCCCGCCCAAGACAGACGACCAAGCAACCAGGAGCCTGCAGAGAGAGCTGGTCCAATTCTGCCCACACTCAGGGCAGAGAGCAGAGCCAGGTCGACACCCCCGCCCCGACAGATGACCAAGCAACCAGAAGCCTGCAGAAAGAGCTGGTCTACTTCTGCCCACACTCAGGGCAGAGGGCAGCCAGGTCCACACACACACACACACACACACACACACACACACACACACACACACGACAGATGACCAAGCAACCAGAAGCCTGCAGAAAGAGCTGGTCCACTTCCGCCCAAAGCCAGGGCAGAGGGCAGAGGTGAGCACCGGGTTCCCATCTTAGACCCTATTTCCTCCCACTCGCCCTCTCAGATCCCCTGGCTTGGGGACTGCAGCCAGGTCTACTCATCCCCACCCTCCCCCCGGACGGATGACCAAGCAACCAGGAACCTGAGAGAGAGCTGGTATGCTTCTGCCCACACTCAGGGCAGAGGGCAGAGTACAGAGAGCAGAGGCCAGAGAATACTGGATTTGCTTACACCCACCAAAAGGGAACCCTGGTTGCCTACACACCAGGTGAGGAAGAGACTCTTTCTACACCCACTGGAAGAAGTGATGGGGAAAAGGCAATATAAGAACACACTCAGCAACAGAAAAACAAATATGACACCACCACAGTCTACAGATTCTACACCATTAAGACCTGAACACCCCAATGCAGATGAAGCAGAAGGGAATGACTTTAAAAACACCTTCATGAAAATGATACAGGCCCTCAAAGAAGATCTGAGAAAATCCCTTAAAGAAATGGAAGAAAAAACTAACCAAAATGCAACAAATTGAAGAAAAAACAAACCAAAAAATCCAACAAATGCAAGAAAGGGAAGAAAACACTAAGCAAGAATTACAAGAAACAATTCAAACAGTGCAAGGGTTGAAAGCTGACATGGAGAAAATAAAAAAACACAGTCTGAAGGAATGCTGGAAATAGAAAAACTGGGGAAATTGTCAAGTACTACAGATGCAAGCAGCATAACCAAAAGAATACAAGAGATGGAAGAGAGAATCTCAGGTGCTGAAGACACATTAAGAGAAATAGATTCATCAATCAAAGAAAATGTTAAGTCCAACAAATCCCTAAAACAAAATATCCAGGAAATATGGGACACCATGAAAAGACCAAACCAAAGAATAATAGGTATAGAAGAAGGTGAAGAAACTCAACTCAAAGGAACAGAAAACATATTCAACAAAATCATAGAAGAAAACTTTCCCAACCTAAAGAAGAACATGCCAATGAATGTACAAGAAGCTTACAGAACACCAAATAGAGTGGATCACAAAAAAGTCCCCAAGCATACAGAATAAAGGAAGAATACTTAGAGCAGCTAAGAAAAAAGGTCAAATAACATATAAAGGCAAACCTACAAGAATTACACCTGATTTCTCCATGGAAACTCTGAAAGTCAGAAGATCCTGGATAGACATTCGAGCAACATTAAGAGACCACGGATACCAGCTACTATACCCAGCAAAACTTTCAATCACTACACATGGAGAAAACAAGATATTCCATGACAAAACCAGATTTAAACAATACATAGCCACTAAGCCAGCCCTACAGAAAGTTCTGGAAGGAAAACTCCAGTCCAAGGAAGTTAACTACAACCAGAAAAACATAGGAAACATATAATACCACTTGACCAACACCCAAAAGAGAAAAGGGCAGGAAATCAACATATAATTCCACCAAGAAAAACAATTCCATAACAAATGAGAACGAGCAATCAAAGGTCATTAATATCCCTCATTAGTAATGGCCTTAACTCACCCATAAAAAGACACAGGCTAACAGAATGGATTCGAAGACAGAACCCATCCTTCTGCTGTATAAAAGAAACACGCCTCAGCCTCAAAGAAAGACATTACCTCAGAGTTAAGTGTTTGGAAAAGATTTTCCAATCAATTGGTCCCAAGAAACAAGCAGGGTAGCAATCTTAATATCTAACAAACTAGAGTTTAAACTGAAATTGAACAAAGGAGATGAAGGAGGTCATTTCATATTCATCACAGGAAAAGTCCACCAAGATGAGGTCTTGATTCTGAACATCTATGCCCCAAATACAAAGGCATCCACATTCGTAAAAGAAACATTACTAAAACTCAGGCCACACATAAAACCTCACACACTTAAAGTGGGAGACTTCAACACCCCACTGTCACCACTAGACAGGACTACAAGACAGAAACTTAACAAAGAAACAAAGGAACTAATAGAAGTTATGACCCAATTAGGTTTGACAGACATCTATAGAACATTCTATCCAAACACAAAAAAATACACCTTCTTCTCAGCACCACGTGGAAGCTTATCAAAAATTGACCACATACTTGGCAAAATATCAAACCTCAACAGGTACAAAAAATAGAATAACTCCATGTATCTTATCAGACCACCATGTTTTAAAGTTGGAGTTCAACAACAACACAAACTGCAGTAACCCTACAAACTCATGGAAATTGAATAATGCGCTATTGCACCACTCCAGGATCAAGGAAGAAATAAAAAAAAAAAGAAATTAAAGACTTCCTAGAATTCAATGAGAATGAAGAAACAACATATCCAAACTTATGGGACATTTTGAAAGCAGTGCTAAGAGGAAATTTTATAGCACTAAGTTTCCACATGAAGAAACTAGAGAACAGTTAGACTAGAGAACTAACAGCACAGCTGAAAACTATAGAACACAAAGAAGCAAACTCACCCAGGAGAAGTAGACACCAGGAAATAATCAAATTGAGGGCTGAAATAAATAAAGCAGAAACTAGGAAAATGATACAAAGAATCAATGTAACAAAGAGTTGGTTCTTTGAGAAAATCAACAAGATAGACAAACCTTTGTCCAAACTTACCAAACAGCAGAGTGTGAACATGCAAATTAACAAAATCAGAAATGAAAAGGGAGACATAACAACGTACACTGAGGAAATCCAGAGAATCATCAGGTCATACTTTGAAAACCTGTACTCCACAAAATACAAAAATTTAAAGGAAATGGACAGCTTCCTGGATAGATTATCACCTGCCAAAATTAAATCAAGAACAGATAAGCAATTTCAATAGACCTATAACACCTAAGGAAATAGAGCCAGTCATCAAAAACAGCCCAGGGCCAGATGGCTTCAGAGCATAATTTTACCAGAAATTGAAAGAACAGCTTATACCAATTCTCCTCAAAGTATTCCATGCAATAGAAGCAGAAGAGCCTTTGCCAAACTCTTTTTATGAGGCTTCAATAACCTTGATCCCCAAGCCACACAAAGACACAACTATGAAAGAGAACTTCAGACCAATTTCCCTCATGAACATTGAAAAATACTCAATAAAATACTGTCAAATTGGATCCAAGAACACATCAGAAAACTCATCCACCATAATCAAGTAGGCTTTATTCCAGGGTTGCAGGGATGGCTCAATATACGAAAAGTGATCAGTGTAATCCACCATATAAACAAGCTGAGAAACAAAAATCATATGATCATCTCACTAGATGCTGAAAAAGCCATTGACAAAAACCAACAGCCCTTCATGGGAAAGGTCTTTGGGAGATCTTGGATAACAGGAACATACCTAAACATAATAAAAGCTAACATAATAAAAGCTAAACATAATAACAGCAAACCAACAGCCAACATCAAACTAAATGGACAGAAACTCAAGGCTATTCTGCTAAAATCAGGAACAAGGTAAGGCTATTCCCTCTCCCCTTACCGCTTCAATATTGTACTTGAAGTTCTAGCTAGAGCAGTAACACAACAAAAGGAGATCAAGGGGATACAAATTGGAAAAGAACTAGTAAATTTTTCACTATTTGCAGATGATATGATAGTTTATATAAGTGACCCAAAAACTCTACCAGGGAACTCTTACAGCTGATTAACACCTTCAGCAAAGTGGCAGGATACAAGATCAACTCAAGAAAATCAGTAGCCCTATTATATACAGACAATAAGAGGGCTGAGAAAGAAATCAGAGAAACATCACCCTTTACAATTTTCACACACAAAATAAAATACCTTGTGGTAATGCTAAAAAAAACAAGTGAAAGACCTGTATCACAAGAACTTTGAGTCTCTAAAGAAAAAAAAATTAAAGAAGACACAAGAAAATGGAAAGATCTGCCATGTTCTTGGATAGGTAGGATCAATGTAGTAAAAATGGAAATCCTACCAAAAGCAATCTACAGACTCAATGCAATCCCCATCAAAATTCCAGCACAATTCTTCACAGACCTTGAAAGAACAATTCTCAACTTCATATGGAAAAACAAAAGACCCAGGATAGCCAAGACAACCCTGCTCAAAAAAGCAACATCTGGAGGCATCACCATTCCGGACTTCAAGCTCTATTATAGAGCTTTAGTTCTGAAAACAGCTTAGTATTGGCACAAAAATACACAGGTAGACCTATGGAATCAAATTGAACACTCTGAGATTAATCCACAAGCCTATGAACAGCCGATTTTGACAAAGAAGCTAAAATTATACAATGGAAAAAAGATAGCATTCTCAACAAATGGTGATGGCATAACTGGCTATTGGCATGTAGAAGACTGTAGATAGATCCATGTCTATTGCCATGCACAAAACTTAAGTCCAAATGGATCAAAGACCTCAACATAAATTCAGCCTCACTGAACCTGTTAGAAGAGAAAGTGGGAGGTACCCTTGAAGAAATTGGTACAGGAGACCACTTTCTGAACATAACACCAGTAGCACAGACACTGAGATCAATAATTAATAAATGCGACCTCCTGAAACTGAGTACCTTCTGTAAGGCAAAGGACACAGTCAGGAAGACAAAAAGGCAACCCACGGATTGGGAAAAGATATTCACTAACCTCACACATGACAGAGAGTTGATCTCCAAAATTTACAAAGAACCCAAGAATCTATTCTCCAAAACACCAAAGGACCCAATTAAAAAGTGGGGGACTGAACTAAATAGAGAATTCTCAATAGAGGAGTATAAAATGTCTGAGAGACACTTAGCCATTAGGGAAATGCAAATTAAAACCACCCTGAGATATCATCTTACTCCTGTCAGAATGTCTAAAATCAAAAACACCAATGACAGTTTATGCTGTAGAGGATATGGAGAAAGGGGAGCATTCGTCCATTGCTGGTGGGAATGCAAACTTGTACAGCCACTTTGGAAATCAGTATGGAGATTCCTCAGGAAAATGGGAATCAGTCTACCACACGACCTAGCAATTCCACTCCTAGGCATATACCCAAAAGATGCCCATTCACACAACAAGGATGTCTGTTCCACTATGTTCATAGTAGCATTATTTGTAATAGACAGATCCTGGAAGTAACCTAGAAGCCCCACAACTGAAGAGAGAAAAGAGAAAATGTGGTACATTTACAAAATGGATTACTACTCAGCAGTAAAAAAAAAATGGAATCTTGAAATTTGCAGGCAAATGGACGGCACTAGAAGAAACCATCCTGAGTGAGGCAAAAAGACAAACATGGTATGTACTCACTCTTATATGGATTTTAGACATGAATCAGGGGAGTGTCAGCCTAAAATCCCAGGGCCAGTGAGTCTGGGAAACAGGGAGGTTCCCAAAAGATATGCATGATGCCCCAGAGAAGTGGAAAGAGGCAAGATCTCCTGAGCAGATTGGGAACAAGGGGGGAGGGGAGAGAGAACCAGGAAAAAAGAGGGGCATAAGAGGAGGGTAGAAGAAGACATGGGGGAGCAGGAAGGTTGAGTTGGGTTAAGAATAGAGGAGAGCAGGATGAGAGATACCATTATATAGGATTCATTATAGCTTTGAGGAGAGAGTTGACACTAGTGAGATTTCCAGAGATTTACAAGGGTAACTCCAACTGGAAAATTAAGTAATAGCGGAGAGACTACATTAATAGCCCCTACCTAATGATAAGGTTGATGACTACCTTATATGCCATCCTAGAACCTTCATCTAGTGACTGATGGGAGCAGAGACAGATACTCACAGCTAAACACTGAACTGACCCCCTGGAGTCCAGTGACAGAGATGGTGGAGTGATGAGGAAAGGGGTCAAGACAAACACACAACTAAGCACTGAACTGAACCCAAGGAACCCAGTGACAGAGAGAGAGGAGTGATGAGCAAATTGGCAAAGAATGGGCTGGCAAAACCAGCAGAGACAGCTGATCTGAACAGGGGAGTGCTCTTGGACCCCAGACCGACAGTGGGGAGGCCAGCATGGGACTGATCTGGACCCCCCAAATGTGAGTGTTAGCGAGAAGGCCTGGGCAACCTATGGGGCCCTGAGCTGTGGATCAGTGTCTATCCCTGGTATACAAACTGTCTTCATGTGCCTATAGCACAAAGAGAGATGCTCTCTCAGCCTGGACTCTTAGGGGAGTGCCTTGACCCTACCAAGAGTAAAATGACAGACTCTAGATATCCCCTATGTGGAAGGATTTGGCAATAGGGTGGGAGGGAGGGGGGGAAGGGGAGTGCGGGAGGAGGGGAGGGAGAGGGAACTGGGATTGACATGTAAAACAAGCTATTTAAAATTAAAATAAAAAATGATAAAAAAAAAAGACCATGCTGGTGAAACCCACAAAGACAGCTGACTGGACAAGGAGCAGCTCTTGAACCCCAGACTGATGGCAGAGAGGCCAACAGGGGACTGATCCAGATTCCATGAATGTAGTGTCAGTGAGGAGGCCTCAGAAATCTCTGGGGCCTTGGGTAGTAGATTAATGTTCACCATGGCATTCAAATGAAATATGGGAGCCCATTCCACATAGAGGGATGCTCTCTCAGCCTGGACACATTGGGAAGGGCCTAGGTCCACCCTGGATGAAATGACAGACTCTGGAATCCCCCCCAAGGAGGGCCTCACCCTCCCTGGGGAATGATGTGGGGATAGGGCTAGGGGGGAGGGGAGAAGCTGGTGGAGAGAGAAGAGGGGAGCTGGGATTGACATTTGAAGCATGCATGTTTCTAATTTAAATAAAAAAGGAAAAAATGCTAAAAGAAAGCAAAAAAAAAAAAACCAAGACTGTCAACTAAGTGAAGAATCAGCAAAAAAAAAAGGAGGGTGATCTTTGGTAGCTCAGGAGATTAATGATAAAAATTATGCAAAGAATTTAAAATCTAAAACAAAGAAAACAATCCAATTTTAAAAATGGACTACATAACAAAATAGGAGATTCCCAAAGAAGAAATGTCAATAACAGTCCAGGAAGAGGGAAACTTGAGGAGCCCTACCCTTTATCTCTGAACTATTGGCTATTAATAGATTCCAGGAGAAGGGAATGACTGTTTTCAGATGTGTGCCCTCTGCTGAGCCTACCAGGCTCCAGCAGATAGCTCCAAACCCACAGTCACACAAATAGCCATGGTAAATCTTGGTGGGTCACCATACAAAACAAACACATGTCTGTTTGTTTGTATGGAAGTTGGACCAGGGTGGGAGGGAAGTGGGAGTGTACTGAGTATACAAGGCATATATATGAAATTGTATAAGTATACATATAATATATATAAATAAAAATATTTAACCACTCCCTTTTTTGTGAAGTCAGAGAATCCTTTGTGAAGTCAGAGAGTCCTGTGTGAAGTCACAGAGTTCTATTTGAGGTCACGGTGTCTTGTGTGAATTCACATTGTCCTGTGTGAAGTCACAGAGGTCTTTGTGGAGTCATAGAGTCCAATGTGGAGATATAGAGTCTTTTGTGAAGTCAGAGAGTCCTGTATAAATTCACAGAGTCCTGTTTGATGTCACTATGTCTTGTGTGAAGTCACAGTGTCTTTTATGATGTCACAGTGTCATGTGTGAAGTCACAGTGTCTTTTATGATGTCACGGAGTCCTCTGTGTAGTCAAAGAGTCCTCTGCAAAGTCACAGTGTCCTGTGTGAACTCAGAGTGTACTGTGTAGATTCATAGAGTCTCATGTCCAGTCATAGAGATCTGTGTGGATTCATAGAGTCCTGTGTGAAGTCAACCACTCCCTTTTTTATTAGAATACAGCCAAATGTGTAGCCTATAAGGAATAATAACATATTCTTTCTAGAACTCATTTATTAATGGAATACAGTGTTTTTAGAAACCAAATCCTGAAATGGAAAAAAGGCCACACCATTTAGACATTGTAAATCTTTAGAAATTGTTGACTTGAGTACTCTGTTTTGAAATTTTCACTGTGGAGTTTGTCAAGTATTAGAAACCCCTTGGTGGCATGGAAATTCAAAGTGGAGGGCAGTAACCATCACAGACCCCCTAGGGACAGCTACTGTGATAAGCCAAGCCCGGCATGAATAGGAGGCAAGAGGTGAAGTCAGTTCTGGCTAGACTGTTTTCTGGCTCCCAGGTCAGACCTGGGGAGAGGGACAGTGGGTGAGATTCAATAGTACTACATGACCCTTTGTTGTCTCCTCGCTGCAGTGAAGGTGTGGACCAAGACTCACCTCCTTTCAGACAGAACTTTTTCTTCTTAAAAGATTATATTTGAGGAAAGGGACGAAGTTTCTACCAGACGACATCAGTCAGTGTCTGTTTCCCACAAAAGAGGCATCTATCCCACGCAGTTGAAAGCCCACGGGGTCGTATCTGTCTATATTTCATTAGATTTGATTTTTCAGATGTCTTCATGGACCCCGCTTTTCTTCATAAATAGAGTGCTTTAAAAAACCACAGTGTGATCTAGAAAAAAAATTGAATTATGAAATCAATCCAGTGCTCGTTCCAAGGCTAAACCTAAATCCAGTGCTTAAATCATCTGACTCTCAGCGAGCTTCTTTTCCTGTTGCACATTATAGACTTGGTTTTGTTCTCTGAACACACTCGTGTGTTAATGAACATTTGTATGGTCATACCATTGTCGTGACTTTCTTTTGTGTATAAGTTTACTTATTTTTCATATTCTTGTGTACAGCACACATTCATAGAATACAAAAGTTACTGTGTACATGTATTATTTTATTGTTGTGTATTAAATTAAATGTCTCAGTTATGCTCATATTCTATGATAAATGTAAACAAATTAGTAACAATAAGGGGCAAGGGATATGAAGAAGGTGTAAATCATGCACCGCTGTATCACGTGACAGAAGGCCAGCGTCACATGGTCAGTGTCAGGATACCTTTACAGAGTTATACACGATGATGAGATTACAAAGTGGCTCACACAGTAGGTCATACTTTAAAAACCTTGCAACACTGTGGACAATAAAAGAAGAAGAGGGAGTGCAGTACATTTGCATTTAGCTCAGAAGGTCCAGCTCTGTCAGCGAATGTAGTCTGGAACGCTGCTTCCGGTATTTGTTCACTACAAGGGACTACGTAAGTGTCTGGTCTTTCAAGGCCTTATTTTCCTAATCTGCCAGTAATATTTATCTCATAAATTTATCCATTGGGTTAAGAAAAATAGTTCCTGATGAGTGCTTAGAAAGGTACATCATTTAGTCTACACATCGTATTTTCACAGCTGAAGTTAAGAGTCTGACTGGGAAAGAGACAGAATAAAAACTGAAAGGCAGAAACAGAACACAAATTTTGTAAGCCATGCTTTGGATTGTATTTGTATTCACAAGCATGTAGTGGAGGCAAAACTTTAAAACAAGATGCTTAAATATCCTTGTATTTAAGAGAAAAATAAAACACTATTTCTTCCTCCTAACTTCGTGTGATTCTGTTGTTTAAAAACCCACTTGAGAGATAATGGGGACATAGAATTTATCAAAACACTATATATATGTGTGTGTGTATATATATATATATATATATATATATATATATTTCTCAAAAACTAAAATCAGAAAACCCAAGAGATCTGTTTAAGAGCACTTGGCTGTTCTTCCAGAGGACACTAGTTCATTCCCAGCAGGTACATGGTAGTTCATTACCATCAGTAACTCCAGTTTTAGGGGATCTGGTGCCCTCTACTGGTCTCCAAGGTGAACAATGCAGGCGGTGCACCAACATACATCAGGCAAACACAAATTCATCCACAACTCCTACACCTAAGGCTCAGGGAACACAGAGGAAGAAGACCAGAAAGTCTCCTGTGAGATTACATCTCCTAGAAATGCCAGAGAAGATGCACTATCCATGAATCCTCAACAACACGACTACCTAAATGGAACCTGAGCAATGAATGGCCACACCAACAGACAAGATGACGTGGAAGAGGGACAGCTCATGGGCGACCAACCCTAGACAAGGAAGCACAGTCAAGTAAGGAACGCCGAGATCAGAAAGAAGAGCTGTCAAGGATTATGCAACCCCAAATGATCAGCCCTCAGATCATAACACACAAGTAACAATGTACAGACTGAGCACATTTGTAACGGGACCTTTCTCTCCCACCTGCCAGCTCATGATAACCACTCAAGGCATACAGCAATTATAAATATTTGGCCAATGGTTCAGGCTTTTACTAACTATCCCTTAAATTAACCCATTTCTATTAGTCTGTGTTTATCTCCACATGGCGTGGTTTGTTTGCTGGTAATGCTCTAGCATCTGACTCCTCCAGAGGCTACATGGCATCTCCAGACTCTGACATCCTTCTCTCAATATCTCTGTTTGGATTTCCCACCTGGCTTTATTCTACCTGGCTATTGGCCAAATCAGCTTCTTTATTCAACAGTGGTAATAAAACATATTCACAGCATACAGAAGGGCATCCCACATCACATATTGATCTAATATGTGTGTATGCTTATATATATGCTTAGTGGTAGTGGCCCAAACCTGCAGGAGTAAGAGTCCAACAGCAAGGTGTCAAGAGGCTGGACCAGAGTGAGATAATAAAGACAGAAAGCTGCATCAGGAGGTTTACATGAGCTGATGAGTCATGCTGACAAGTTTATTCAGAAGCACAGCATCCTGTATACTGTTTTTAGAGGAGAAATAGGCCCAGATCAGCAGAAAGCTAAATCAAACAACCCTGGCAAAGAGAGCACAAGACGTCTCAGACATACTGTCTTAGGACTGACAACCATAGCCCTTCAGGGGGAAAAGTTGGATTCCTACTGAAGCCTTAACTTCTTCAGGGCTCTGTCCACAGCCCTAGACTGGTCTTCACTGAGTCTGCCCCTGGGCAAGGCCACAGAACTAGTGTTCTCTTCAGGGCCTCTGAGAAAGCCTTGATTTGGACTGGCTCCCAGCAGGATACATGGGAAGGCTTGGAGGGAGAAAAGAGAAGAAGGAAATGATGTAACTATATTTTATTTAAAAAAAATAAGAAAAAGAAAATAAAAATAAATTTTAAAGGAAAAACAAAACTTAAAATTTCTGAAACAAACATTTTTTAAAAACATGCTGAGCTGGGCGGTAGTGGCACACTCCTTAAATCCCTTCATTCGGGTGGCAGAAGCAGGCAGATCTCTTTATGTTCAAGACCAGCCTGGTCTACAGAGTGAGTTCCAGGATAGCGAGGGCTATACAGAGAAACCCTGTCTCAGCGAGGAGGAGGCATTCTGTGGTATTTCTTTGTATGTTGAAAGACAAATGTTGAGATTCCTTAATGAATGTAATTGAGATATGAGTACTTTAACTGAAGTCAAGGAGAGAGAAGGAGGTATGTGAATGTTTGTAAGTTTTATGACATGTCCTGAACAGACAGGTAGATAGAGCTCCTCCATGAAACTATGTTATCAAATGTAATCCCATTGCCAGCGGATGGATTGTTGGTTAGGAAGTCTCCTAGAGCCCCAAAACAGTGCAGGCAGCTGCCACTGCTGTCGGTTGTTCACCAGAACTAGACCTTTCTGCTTAAGACACACTATGGTCTGGTAATGGAATGGCTCAGTTTATTTTCAGTTGCTGTGACAAAATATCCTGAGAAAATCAAAGGCTCAAGAGCTTATTTCAGCTCACAGTTCAAAGCACAGTCCAATACGTTGGGAAGACAAGGCAACAGGAGCTTGAAGTAGATGGTTAAGTCATATCTTCAGTCAGAGAGATACCTATATGCTACTACTCAGTTCTCCCTCTCTGTTTTATGTGATCCAGGATCTCCTGCCCTGGGAATGTTACCACCTACAATCAAGATGGCTCTTCCCACATCAATTAATGTAATCAAGATAATGGCCACAAGTGTGCCCAGAGGTGATGAGGGAGGTCAATGTAATATGGAAAGTAATATATTTATTTACCAGAAAAAGGACTTACACACAAGCTGGATGCTTAGAAGCATGGCAAGCTTCCAAGAGAGAGCGAGGTTTTCCTTTTCCTTCCTTAAAAATCTCACTTGTGTCCATCCCTTGTTCCCGCCCCTTTGGGTGTGGACAGTCTTGTGGGCTCACCCCTACACAGAGGCTCATCTCCCAGGTAGTTCTAGATTTTGTCAACTGGATAATGAATAATAACCATCCTATGAGACAGAGAGAAATCAAACAGGAGCTGCTGGCTAGCCTTCATACTGCAGAGTGTACTCTACAGGCTTGGGAGGGAGACTTTCCATCAGCAGTCTTACTCATATGTGAACCCTGTATGCTATACTACCAACTTGACAGGCAAAATAATGCCACTCACACAACAGTGACAAATGTGTTATGGAGATAACCAATGATTTTCTGATCGTATCTGAGATACAATCTAAAGGGGGAGAATTCATTTCTGCTACTATAAAATCCATGACTGTGGAGGTCATAGGCCTCTGCCAGGAAGCCATTATTGTTGTTTTGCTAAATGGGTAGGAAATTGTCAATCCATGTACCTTCTAAATAATTATATCCATCCCTGCAGATTGGTGTTGCTGTCAGCTTTGATCACAGAATATTCATTTTCCATAGATAGCAGGAACTCCAGAGATTTGTACTTTGTCAAAGTCCTGAAGATAAATGACTGTTGAACCCACGAGTGTTCAGCCCCTATGTCACCTCATCGAAGGCTCTGGGGACATTGTAGAGGTGGGAGCATACAGAATGTAAGAGCCAGAGGAGATAGGAGTGTCGTGGAGCTCTGTCTTCCAGACATGCCATGAGTATTGTACTCCACAGAAGCTGTGATGGCCTGCACAAGACTGGGCCCATCAATACCCTGTCGTAGAGAAAGAGGCTCCACAAGATCCACTCTTCCCTGAGGAGTCAATGGTTTCTGAGAACTGGGATACATTTTCTTCAGTGGTGTAGATAATGATATATAGTCCATGTTTCTGTAACAACCTGAATGAAATCAATCATTTCATTAAAATGAATAACTTAGAAAAAAGACCTGAAAATAGAAGTGGACCTAGTTAGAAGGAAGAAGGGGGTAGCAGAGAGGGGAGAAAATACTCAAAATGCATTAAATACATGTATGGAAATGCAATAATTCAACACTTTACATATAACTGATATGTGTTATAAAAACATTTAAATTTTTAAAGATTAAGAAATGTATAATGACATCTGGAATATTTATGTCTAATATTTCTATACTAAACTGACAAAATTAACTGACTATATATTAATTTTTCCCAACTAGGAAAAAATAATGGTATTCACTTAAATGAGAAAGTCAGGAAAACAGCAAGTTGAAAATAATACAGTGTATTTTCCAACACGATGATGACGTACTACAAAAACATCAGAGTAGGTAGATATAAACATAATCAAGTGTTGTTTTATTTGACATGTATATAAAAATACATAATTAATTATCCAGCAGTTAAGTATATTCAAGACATAGATATTTTAATATTACTATAATAAAAGTAGGATTAACTGAGTTCCTTTTAGAGCATAAACTAATCTCTTTGCATAAAACTTCCACATATTATACAAAACAACACTTGAGAAAGAAAATGTATAATTTCATCCCATACAAAGAACAAATTTCTTTGAAAACTTAGCTAACTTGCTAAATGGAAGAACAAAAATATCATAACTAAGGTTAGATTTCTGTAGGAGACAAATCCTCCTAGGTACTAGTGGATATATACAACTCCTTCTAAAAATAAGTCTATAGTCCTTACAAATTTATTCATTTTCAATAATTAGGATGTAGGTTTAATTTCAAAATCTGTTACACCAGCAGTCCTGCAGGCAGACAAAGATAAAAGAAGGAATTAAAGTAAGACATTTTAAGGGGTGGTCTATGAAATTAGGACATGATTGTCCTGCTTTCCTCTCATAGTAAATACTTAGAAACATAGTGTTTTTATTTTTCCTAGAAAGATTGCCCAGTTAAACAACATGTGTTCTATTACTGAGTAGGAAATGGAGAACACATTTGGAAACAGGGCTGGCAGTTTCTACTACAACAGATCCACTAGAAAGAAATTACATACTTTCAGGAACTTTGGAGACATTACTTGGACTCCTGAAGAACAAGAGACATACTGCCTAGGTCACAGACAGGCTTCACTGTTGCCACATTAAATAGAGAGAGATATCTAGGTATATTAGTTACTTTTCTGTTGCTGTGATAAAACACCATGACTTGGAAGGCCTCACCCTCCCTGGGGAGCTGAAGGGAGATAGGGTAGGGGGTTTGGTGGGGGGCATGGGAGGATGGGATTGATATGTACAGTAAGATTGTTTATAATTTAAATAAAAAATACACACACTAAAAAAATACACACAATAAATAAAAAAACACCGTGACCAAGAGTGACTTGTGGAAGAAATACTTTATTTTTGCTTAGAGTTCTAGGGGAAGAGTCTGTAACAGTGAGAGGAGGCATGGCAGCAGTCAGGAAGCTGACAGATAGTACCATCAGCTGCAAACAGGAAGCAGTGACGGTGAACCAAACGTGGCAGGGAGCTATAAACTCTCTAAAAGTTCCATAGCCTCTCTCAAACAATTATGGGCCTTGATCTTTTTAGGGAAGGGGCTCTGGCAGTGGACCAAGACTTAATCCCATGTTCATGAACTGGTTTTTTGGAGTCCATTCTCTATGGTGGGATACCTTGCCCAGCCTGATTCAGAGGGGAGGGGCTTGGTCCTGCCTCAACTTGGTATCCCATACTTTGGTGCCTCCCCAGAGGAGACCTTATCCCCTCTGAGGAGTAGATAGGGAGATGGGATGGGAGACATGGAGAGGAGGGAGAAGGGAGGAAGGTGTTGGAATGCAAACAAAACAAAACTTTTTAAAAATATGGGCCTGGGTCTATATAGTTCAATAATTAGTGAATATGCACTTGGGTTTCTCTGTGTGAATTATATTACAGTATCAACTGTTAAATTTCTTAATAAGCTCTGATTATCCTCAAATTAGACCCGTGAAAACTACATTCATTAGCATGCCTAAAATAAACTATCGTGACCCTTCTCCTTTCCAGTTTTTGCTTAGTGTTGTTACTTTGTTTTTGTTTTTACAACCTAACCAATGTTTTCCCTCCCTCCCATCTTCCCATTCCTCCTCCCACCTTTCCTCTCCCCCACACCATCTACTCCTCCTCCACTGTTCCTCTTCCAATACAGGTGGGCATATTACACATATTACAACCAGCCATGGTAGGTCAAGTAGCAGCGAGACCTCCTCTTCTATTAAGGCTGGATGAGACAACCCAGCAGGAGGAAAAGGTCCCAAAATCAGGCAACAGAGTCAGAGACATCCCTTGCTCTTGCTGTTAGGAATCTCACCCAAAGACCAAGTTACACAACAGTAACATAAATGCAGAGGACCTAGGTCAGTCTCACGCAGGCTCCCTGGTTGTTAGTCTCTGAGGCCCCTATGAGTCCAGGTCAGTTGGTTCTGTGGGCTTTCTTGTGATGCCCTTGACATCACTGGGTCCTACAATCCTTCTTCCCCTTTTTCCACAGGGTTCCCCAGGCTCCTCCTAATGTCTGTCTGTGGGCATCTGTTTCCATCAATTGCTGGACGAAGCTTCCCTGATGACAGTGAGGCTAGGCACCAGTCAATGAGTACAGCAGAATATCATTAGGATTCATTTCATTGACTTTTTTCCCTATCTGTGTTTGGTTCTACACTAAGTCTCTGTGGTATCCTGCCTCTGGGTCTTGGCCTTCAGTGGGGAGATCCCCCTCATGGTACGAGTCTCCAGCTGTGTCAGTTATTAGTTGGTCACTCCCACAATTTCTGTGCCATTTTTACCCCAGCACATGTTGTGGGCAGGAAAAAAAGTGTAGGTCGAAGGATTTGTGGCTGGGTTGGTGTCCCAGTCCCTCCACTGGAAGGCTTGCCTGGTTACAGGGGATAGCTGGTCCAGGTTCCATATCCTCTGTTGCTAGGAGCCTTAGCTAGGGTCATACTCACAGATTCCTGGGAGTTTCCATTACTCTAGGTTTTCCAGAGATGCCCCCAGATTCCAGCTGCCTCTCCTAGTACCCTCTCCCTCCATCCTCCCTCAACATGATCCCTCCTCTTCCTGTCCCCATTAGCCCTTTGAGACCCCATATTCCATCTACTGGCAATGTTCATTCTATTCCCCCTTCACAGTGAGATTCATGCATTCCTCTCACCAACCCTCCTTGTTACTTAGCTTCTCTGAGTCTGTGAATTGTAGCATGTTTCTCCTTTATTTTGCAGCTAATAGTCACTTATGATAAGTATATACCATGCTTGTCTTTCTGGGTCTGGGCTCCCTCACTCAGGATGGTCTTTTCCAGTTTCATCCATTTGCCTGTGAATTTCAAGATTCCATTGTTTTTAACAGCTAAGTAATACTCCATTGTGTAAATGTAGCACAATTTCTTTATCCATTCTTCAGTTTTGGGGCACCTAGGTTGTTTCCAGTTTCTGGCTCTTATGAATAAAGCTGCTATGAATATAGTTGTGGAGGCATCCTTGTGGTATATGCCCAGGAGTGGTATAGCTTGGTCTTCAGTTAGATTGATTCACAATTTTCTGAGAAACTGCCATTTTGATTTCCAAAGTGGCTGTATTGATTTGCAAAACTTGCACTCCCACCAGCAACAGAGGAGGGTTCCTATTGCTCCACATCCTATCCAGCGCAATCTGTCACTTGTGTGTTTTATCTTAGCCTTTTGACAGATGTAAGGTGGAATCTCAGTGTTGTTTGATTTACATTTACTGGTGGCTATGGATATTGAACAATTCTTTAAGTGTTTCTCAGCCATTTGAGATTTCTCTATTGAGAATTTTGCTTGGATATGTAACCCATATTTTTAGCTGGGTTATTTGGTTTGTTGATATCTAGTTTCTTAAAATCTTTATATATTTTGAATATTAGCCCTCTGTCAGAAGTGGAGTTAGTGAAAATCTTTTCCTATTCTGTAGACTGCCTTTTTGCCTTTTTGATGAGGTCGTTTGCCTTACAATGGCTTTTCTGTTTCAGGAGGTCCCACTTGTTAATTGTGAAAATTAGTACCTGCACGATTGGTGTTCTGTTCAGGAAGTTGTTTCCTGTGCCAACATACTCAAGACTATTCTCTACTTCCTCTTCTATCAGATTCAATGTATCTGGATTTATGTTGAGGTCTTTGACCCACTTGGTCTTGAGTTTTGTGCAGGGTGATAGTTACGGATCTATCTGTATCCTTCTACATGCAGGCATCCAGTTAGACCAGCACCATTTGATAAAGATGCTTTCTTTTTTCCAATTGTATAATTTTGACTTCTTTGCCAAAAATCAAGTGTCCATAGGTGTGCGGATTTATGTCTGTGACTTCAGTTAGAATCCATTGATCAATCTGTCTGTTTTTATGTCAATACTATGCTGTTTTTATTACTATTGCTCTGTAGTAGAGCTGGTCATAAGAGATGATGATACCTCCAGAAGTTATTTTTTATACAAGACTGTTTTAGCTATCCTGAGTTTTTTTGTTTCCCATATGAAGTGGAGTCTTGTTCTCTCTAGGTTTGTGTTGGAATTTTGATGGGAATTACATAGAATCTGTAGATGATTTTTCATAAGGTGGCCATTTTTACTGCTAATCCTACCGATCCAGGAGCAAGAGAGATCTTTCCATTTTCTGATCTCTCTCCAATTTCTTTCTTTGAAGACTTAAAAGTTCTTTTCATAGAAGACTTTTACTTGCTTGGTTAGAGATACCCCAAGATATTTTATACTGTTTATGGCTATTGTTAAGGGATATGTTTCCCTGATTTCTTTCTCTGCACAATTATCATTTGTATATATGAGGGCTACTGATTTTGTAGCTATTTTTGTATCAAACTGCTTCACTGAAGGTGTTTATCAGCTGTAGGAGTTCCCTGGTAGAATTCTGGGGGTCACATATATACTGTATATCATCTGCAAATAAAATGCTGACTTTTTCCTTTCAGATTTGTATCCTCTTTATCTCCTTTAGTTCTCTTATTGCTGTAACTAAAACTTCTAGTACTATATTAAATAGATATGGAGAGAGTAGACAACCTTGTTTTGTCCCTGATTTTACTGGAATTGCTTTAAGTTTTCATTTAATTTGATCTTGGCCAGTCTTACCAGATTTAATGCAATTCCCATTAAAATCCCAGCACAATTCTTCACAGACCTTGAAAAAACAATTCTCAACTTTATATGGAAAAACAAAAGACCCAGTGTAGCCAAAACAACCCTGTTCAACAAGGCAACATCCAGAGGCATCACTATCCCTGACTTCAAGGTGTATTAAAGAACTATAGTCCTGAAAACAGCTTGGTATTAGCACAAAAATAGATAGATAGACCAATGGAATCAAATTGAACACCCCGACATTAACCCATACACATATGAACATATGATCTTTGACAAAGAAGATAAAATTATACAATGGAAAAAAATAAAGCATCTTCAACAAATGGTACTGGCATAACTGGAGGCTGACACATAGAAGACTACAGATAGATCCATGTCTTTTGCCATGCACAAAACTTAAATCCAAATAGATCAAAGACCTCAACATAAATCCAGCCACACTGAACCTGTTAGAAGAGAAAGTGTGAGGCACCCTTAAACTAATTGGTACAGGAGACCACTTCCTGAACATAACTCTAGTAGCACAGACACTAAGATTAACAATTAATAAATGGGACCTCCTGAAACTGATAAGCTTCTGTAAGGCAAAAGACACAGTCAGCAAAACAAAAAGACAGCCCACAGAATAGGAAAAGATATTCACTAACCCCACATCTGACAGAGGGCTGATCTCCAAAATTTACAAAGAACTCAAGAAGCAAGCCTCCAAAACACCATAGGATCCAATCAAAAAGTGGGGTACAGAACTAAATACAGAATTCTCAGTAGAACAGTCTAAAATGGCTGAGAGACACTTGAGAAAGTGCTCAACATCCTTAGCCATCTGGGAAATGCAAATAAATTCTGTGATGCCATCTTACTCCTGTCAGAATGGCTAAAATAAAAAACTCCAATGACAGTTTATGCTGGAGAGGATGTGGTGAAAGGGGAACACTCTTTCACTACTGGTGGGACTGCTGACTTGTACAGTCATTTTGAAAATCAGTATGGAGATTACTCAGGAAAATGGGAATCAGTCTACCATAAGACCCAGTAATTCCACTCTTAGGCATACACCCAAAAGATACACATTCACACAACAAGGGTGTCTGTCCCACTATGTTCATAGCAGAATTATTTGTAATAGCCAGATCCTGGAAGCAACCTAGATGCCCCTCAACTGAAGAGTGGATAGAAAAAATGCAGTGCATTTACACAATGGAGTACTATTCAGTGGAAAAAAAAACAATGGAATCTTGAAATTTGCAGGCAAATGGATGGCACTAGAAGAAACCATCCTGAGTGAGGTACCCAGTCACAAAAAGAGAAGCATGGTATGTGTCCACTCATTTATAGATTTTAGACATGAATCAGGGGAGTGCCAGCATACAATCCCATTGCCAGAGAATCTGGGAAATAGAACCTTCATCCAGCAACTGATGAAAGCAGAGGCAGATACCCACAGACAAACACTGAACTGAACTCCAGGAATCCAGTGTCAGAAAGGGAGAACTGATGGGCAAAGGAGTTAAGACTGGGCTGGTTTAGCCCACAGAAACAGTTGACCTGAACAAGCGGGAGCTCTTGGACCCCAGATTGATGGCTGTGTGGAAAGCATGGGACTGACCCAGACTCCCTGAATGTGTGAGTCAGTGAGGAAGCCTAGGTAATCTATGGGGCCTTGGGTAGTATTTATCCCTGGCATACAAATAGACTTTGAGTGCCCATTCCACAATATGGGAGGCTCTCTCAGCTGGGACTCTTGAGGGAGGGTCTAGGCCCTGCCCTGGATGAAATGACAGAAGACTCTGGAGATCCACCATGGAGGGCCTCACCCTACCTGTGGATCAGAGTGGAGATTGGGTGGGGGACTGGAGGGCCTGGTGGGGAGGGATGAGGAGGGGGGAGGGAGAGGGAGCTGGGATTGACATGTGAAACAAGCTTGTTTCTCACTTAAATTTAAAAAGGGAAGAGGAAAAAAATTGATCCTGAGTATGGGCTTGCTCTGTATTGCCTACATTATGTTTGGGTATGCCCCTTGTATCCCTGATCTTTCCCAGACTTTTACTATGAAAGGGTGCTGTATTGTCAAACAGTCCATTTTTTAAATTCAAAACCCAAAACATCTTTTCTGATCACAAAAAGATGTTTAATTTCTGAATATTTTGCAATCCCATCTTTCTGCATAGAATCCCAAAGAAGGATTAATAGACATGATTACACTATATTTATATAATAATGGAGTGTGTTTCTTGGCTCAAATGAAAGGTTTGTTTACTGTTTTTATAGTATTAAAATGTCACTCTTCTCATACATTATATTTAATATTTTTCAATTAAAAGTATCACATTAGACAACTTCTACATGGTACATCCTGCTTCTTCTTGTAACAACAATGGCAGCTATTAACTGTTTAATCTATAGGTGCAGATATATAAAAAGTAACCTCAGGTTTAAATGGGTGTGGCTCACAGCACAGGAGAAGAGCAGACAATCAGAGGCAAACCCATGGAGTTGTGGACAGAGATGCCCAGGTGATTACTGAAGCTTAGACAGATACCGTGGCAAAGATTCTTCATTGAGATACAGCCCCAGGGACATGTTATACTAGTAGGAAGGCCTAGATGGAATGAAGGGTAGGTACACTCTTGATAAAAACTGGACTGCCAACAGTAACAAGTTAGGAGTAAATCTTCTCCACTTAATAAAAGAGACATTACTTAGTATAGTACAGAATCCTTGATAACTCAGTGAACCTCAAGTCATTTATTGATCCCAGAAAACTGGAGTTACCATCTGTTGTTTACCTCGCTTTCTTAGTAACTCCTACCATCAAGTACACAATCACCTGTGTTCTTTCTCACTCCATCCCCCTTCCTCTCTTTCACTCTCCTTTCCCTCTCTCCCTTCCTCCCTCAGACTTCCCCCAGTCTCTCTCACTCTCTCACACATGCACACACACAGGAATAATGTCTTCCACCATGACATATTTGACAAGCAGCTTCTTTTCAGGGAAAATGCTTCCAGCTTCCACTCCCGTTCTTACAGTGGCCCCATGTCTATTTTTTGTACCTCCCTCCAACACTAATTCTCACATCCCTGCAGTTGTTGTTCTTATGTTAGATGGCTTCAAGCCTGAATATTATTTCTAAAGACCAGAGTGTCCCTCTAGACACCTTCCTTTATAGCTGTGTTTTCTGAAAAATAAGCTAACACTTCTACCTCAGATTCCTCAGCTATTGTTCCCTTGCCATCCCAGCAGCCCTGAAGTCTTACTTCGGGGTCCAGTGCTCTGAAGACGCCTTCCCCACAAAGCCTGCCCTTTTCTAATTAATGAGGTGATGAAGGAGCTCTGTTGATTTATTGGGAACTCTGATGCTCCTGGCTTTCATAACTATCCCATTTTCAAGCTCTCTTACATTCCACAGCTTATCATCCCTCAAACTGTATCATCTTCCACATTCAATGTTGGTATCATTTATTACAGCTCCCAATGAACGACACCTTCTGTCATGTCCCTTTCTTATCCTTCTGTTTTTAAGACACTACTTTTCTAATTCTTCTCTCATAACCAGCATCAGCTTAAGTGGAGAGAAATTCAAAGCAAGGCCACTAGAACCAGGAACAAGACAAGGTTGTACACTCTTTGCATAGCTATGCAATACAGCACTTGAAATCTTAGCCAGAACAATAAAGCAACTGAAGGAGGTCCAGGTAGATACAAACTGGAAAGGAAAGAAGTGGAGGAATCTTTATTTGCAGATGATACAATTGTATATGTAAGTGACCCTAAAAATTCCACCAGAAAACTCCTGCAGCTGATGAACACTTACAGAAAAGTAGCAGGATACAAAATTAACCCACAAAAAAACAGTAACTGTCCTACATACATATGACAAAAGGATGGAGATAGAAAGTAGGGGAACAGCACCCTTCACGGTAGCCTCAAATAATATCACAATAGTTTAATATCTCTGATCAAGCAAGACTTGTACGATCAAAACTTCAAGTCTTTGAAGGAAGAAATTGAAAAAGGCATCAGAAAACAGAAAGATCTCCCATACTCATGGATCAGTAGGATTAACATAGGAAAAATGGCCATCCTGCCTTAAGCAACCCACAGATTCAATGCAATCCCCATCAAAATTCCAACACGGTTCTTCACAAATCATGAAAGGACAGTTTTCAGCTTCATAGGGAAACACACATACACACACACACACACACACACACACACACACACACACACACACTAAATAAATAAATAACCAGGTACAAACCACTCACATATGGATACCTGATGTCTGATAAGGAAGCCAGAAATACCTAAGCCCAAGTGGGTCAAAGACCTCAACATTAATCCATATACACTAAACCTGGTAGAACAGAAACTGGGAAATAGCCTTGAGTGCATTGGCACAAGAAAAGACAGAACAGAACACAGTTAGCATAGGCGCTAACATGAGCAATTAATAAATGGGACTTCATGAGACTGAGAAGCAGAGGATACCACTGTTCAAAGCAGCAGCCTACAGAATGGGAAAAGATTTTCACCAACTACACATCTAATAGAGAGCTAATATCCAAAATATATATATATAATTAGGTATCAAAACAACCTAATTAAAAATGGGGTGCAGATCTAAACAGAGAATTCTCAAGGAAGGAAATTCAAATGGATGAGAGGCATAAAAAATATTCAGCATCCTTAGCTATCAGGAAAATAAAAATCAAAACTGCTTTGAGATTTCATCTTACACCTGTCAAAATGGCTGAGATCAATAAAACAAGTGACAACCTAAGTGCAGGCACTGGCCCTGTGGTCAAAGCACACACCCCAGTGGTGGGTCACACCCCGATGGTGAGTCCCCAATAGTGGGTGCCGCAAATATGTGATGGAAAGATGGGAACAATGGATTATGTGGTGGAGAAGGGAGAGAAAGAGAAACAGAATGGTTTGTGTGCTATGGAGAGAGATGATCTGAAGACGTGATGGCGGTGAGGAACAAGCCTATATGAGGAGCCTGCACTGCCGCCTGAGGCCATGGTGATGTACAGGCTTGGGCTGCCACCTAGGACCATGTCTGGTTCTGTGGCCTGATGTCCATAGCCCATGTTGCCACCGAGGGCCATTCAAATGTTCGTGTTTTGGTCTGACGCCTCAAGTCATGTTGATGTCCCAGCACTGTGCTAAAGTGGCCCTGCCCCTCACCAGCCACCGCACTCGGGAGAGCTGGCTCCACGTCCATCACTGACATGCACCACTAGCTGCTCCTGCGGCTTTGGGGCCCTAGGAGACCTGACCCTCAACTGTACAGACAAATGGCTGGAAATGGGAAAAGTTACACCACGTGAAATAACTCAAGCCCCAAAAGCCAAAGTTGTATGATTTCTCTAGTGGGACTCCTACCTTCGGATCTTTTGTTGTGAGTGTTTAACTCAGATTACAAGCAACAGCCAGAAACCTAGTTATCTTCTTTGGCTACATGGGAGGGGCAGGTGTTTCCACGGTGTGTGTACACTTGAACGCAGATGTATATATGCCTGTGCGAGTATGCATGAAGGCCAGAGAAGGGCATTAGATATCTCCCCATCTCTCTCTGTACCTTGAGCGCTCCTTAGGCTGACATCCAGGGAAACCCAGAAATCTCCATGTGTGCACCCCACATAACTTTTGGGGTACAGGCTCACATATGCCAAAAGACATTCAGAACTGGTATGTCATCTTGGTGGAACTGTCCTTTGATGAGTGTTAAGTGTCTATCCCCACTCTTTTAAACAGTTTTGGTGGGAGGTCTATTTTGTTAGATATTAGAGTGGCTTCGCTAACTTACTTCTTGGGTCCTCACTTGGAAAACTTTTCTAAGCACATTTGTCTGCATGATTCCTTTCAGCTCCATTCCTTCCCAGGATCTACCTGCCCTGACAGGAGATAACTAACAGATTTCATTCTGACATTTTCAAGAAAAATTTACTTTTGCTGAGCTTTCTCTCACTTTTTTCTTCCCTATGCATTGGCCACCCCCCCTTAATAATCCTTTTCCCCAGTGTGTCCCTTCCACCTTCCTCAATATCTATTTGCCCTCCTTTTGGTTTCCTTCCTATTTCTGTAGCCTACAGCCATGCCTACATTCACATCTACCTGTGTATACACACATGTGCATTAAAAGCTGAAAACCCACATGGGAGAATCAACATTAGTTTTGTTTCAAATCCATCCATTTTCCTGAAAATTTACAAATTTCATGTGACCATAATTTATAGCCTGAAATTTTGAAAATATTAAGTAAAAAATAACACAATGGGCAATACACTCAAGATATCAATATTGGCACTTTCTGAATAAGAACCTAAGAGCAGAGAAAATAGTTCCAAGAGTTAACGTATTAACTACAAAAAATTGAAAATCTTTGCATAGGAAAGAGAACTCTCAGCAGAACAATCAGATAAGCTGCTAAGTGGGAAAAAGCCTTTGCCAGTTATTCCTCAGAGAATGGCTTATATCTAGAATTTATAGAGAAATCACCCCAAATACAAAACTGGCCATTAATAACTGGCATTATAAAATGAATTAAAAGAAGAAAATTCCCAATGTGTATTTTAAGTGGTTTTCTTTTTAAAAATTTTATTCATGTATATAAGCTAATTATACAGAAAAAGAGGGAAAATGTTGTAGTTTTGTTGGATTTGATTGCACTGGCAAAGGATACCACAAAACAGACTAACAGAGACTCTGTTGTGTGGTTACTAGTAATGACTTTTATGAAGATTTATAATGAAAAGGAGCAAGCTCAGTGTTGATTCAGGAAAAAAGGGACATCAAGAAGTATAATGGATATAAATCCTGTGTTCAAGGAGATAAACAGACTAAGAAATGGAATAAAGGATATGGTGACTTCAGGGCAAGACCCCACCCAGCTAAGCTTCCAAACTGTCAAAAAGAATTAAAGAATAGCTTAGTTCTGGGTGTGGTAGTGCACAAGTTTAACTCTTGTACTCAAAAGTTAGAGGCTGGTGGATCTCTGAGTTTGAGGCCAGCCTGGTCTGCCGAGCATGTTCCAGTAAAGGTAGCCATCAAAAGCAGAAAGCTGGTGAAGATGTAATTAAACGAGGGGACCATATTCCAGCCCTAGCAAGCAGCAGAACTTGGCAGCTTCAGTCATGTGGTTCTGGCTTTAGAATCATGGATAGAAGAAAGGGGGTATGGAATCTCCCTCTTTGACTAAAGAAAGCCACTGAGACCAGGTGTGCAGCAGGGATTGTGTAGGGTCTTTCATACTGGTGGTAGCAACATCAACTGTTGCATATTTACCCTGGTTTCTGGGAGCTTTTAAATCTAGCATTTTGTTGTTTGAGTTTTGCCTGCTCCTGGATAGTTTTCTCTTATACATATTCAGGAGAGTATTCAGCCAGAGGTTTGAGAAGCTGCCTTTAAAGTGCACAGCTGTTTGCAGAACCTACTCATGCTCCCTATACCAGGATCTCTACATTCAGTTTGTTTTCTCAAGTCAGCAAAACTGCCAGACCCTGTGGTTCCTTCCCTGCACTCAGCTAGGAAACTGCCCGTAGTCAGGAAGGGAAGGCAACCCTAGAAAATTACCTCATACAGCCTTCTTTTGGGGACTGCGGCCTCTCACTGTCTATTATCCAAGGTCTGAAAACTTCTCCTTTACCTTGCCTTCTAGTTTTGTTGCTGTTGTTGTTACTGCCATTTTGTTTTAGAAATGGGTATTTATTTTCTGTCAATGTGCCCTTTTCAAAAATATTTACAAATTAACAGCTAAGACCTTTTGGTGGAGGTTTTCACCAATTCAGTGGCCTGGGCAGTGACAGCTGCAGACACGTAATGTGTGGTCTGCTACAATTCTTCACAAGGAACCTCAGGGCCCACCTGCAACCCCATGGTGAGCAGCATGGAAGGCCAAAGCAGGTACTCCTGCCCTTAAATCCTCCTCAGTCACAGCTTTTACACAGTGAGGTGCACTTTCACTTCAGGGTCTCTCTGGAGGTAAAGATTAGCATGACCTCCGATGTGTAGGGGTGAGCCCAAAATACTGTCCACGCCCAAAAGGGGCGAGAACAAGGGTACGCAGAACAAGCGAGATATTTAAGGGAAGAAAAGGTAAAAGCACTATCTCTTGGAAGCCTGCCACGTTCCCAGAGCTTCTATCCCTGATTATCTTGTACGTATATTTAATAAATGTATCAGACCTCCTTTTCAGATAGAGTTATTTCCATCTTCATCTGTGTCAGAAGTTTTTACCCAGCCCCCAAAACTCGGGCTTGGGGAGAGAGACCCTAGCTTCCACACTGCAGCCTGTCTGGCATGCTGCTCCACGGCTGAGCCAAAGAACGCCAGCCCGTGGAACCCAGTACATCCTACCTCCCCTGGAGGCAGGACTTGAAGTCACAGCCTTGCAGAGCCTCAGCTTCTGGCCCCGCTTGCTTGCACTGCACGCCCAGCCACTCCACTCGCCCAGCCACCAGGTGAGTGCTGACCAAGCATCTAACAGCAATCTTCAAACACTTTGGAAAGAAAATGTGGCCCCACTTCATCAACTCCACCTGATTCAACTTGATGCATCTGAACTGCCCCACATCATCGACTCCACCTGACAAGCACCATCCTGAAACTGATTTGGGACTACATCACTAGACAGAACTACAGACCAAGGAACTGATACGGTGCACCTTCTACAATCTGGCCAGAACTTCAGACAAGAGCTTCAATCAACATTAGAACTTCAGTCAAGAACTTCAACCAAGCATCTCCTGTCAAACAGAGACTATTTAACCTACTTAAGAATCTTGTTAAACTAACATTTTCTTCCTACAGGTTCCCATGAGATTGTTGTCATCCCATTTCAGCAGGAAGTAAGGTTGAGAAAACTATGCCCCCTTTCACTACTGTTGATATTACAGGATATCTTACACCTGTTAATGTTAGTTTTCAATTATTTTAGGATTGGGGTTAGAAGGAGGTGTTCAGACTTGGGCATCTCTTTTAGATAAGTTCAGATGGGATAGATATGTTTAGTTTAGGATATAAGTAGATTATCACTAGCTTATCACCTACTATGTATATATGTTGCATATGTTTGAGTTTTGTATTAAGTTTAAAACTTTTATTTAGACTAAAAGGGGAATTGTAGGGGAGAGCCCAAAATACTGTCCATGCCCAAAAGGGGCGTGGACAAGGGTACATAGAACAGGTGAGATATATTTAAGGAAAGAAAAAGTAACTGCATGCTCTCTTGAAAGCTATCCACGTTCCCAGAGTTTTTATCCCTGTTTGTCTTGTATGTATATTTAATAAATATATTAGACCTCCTTTTCAGATAGTGTTATTTCCATCTTCACTGATGGGTGTCAACTAGATCTGGTGCCACACACAATAAAGTCCAAAGCCAGATTTTATTCCAGACCAACAGAATGAGCTCCCTGCTGTTCTAAAGGATGCTGATGGCACAGGGGGTAATCTGTCACATAGGAGGCAAAGGACACAAGACATGTCTAGGAGATGCCAGTGGTCAACCACAATAAAAGACAGTTCTTTGAAAGGAAACCTGGACCTGGTTAGCAAAGATACCAAAGGTGATTAAAATCATAACAGTATGAGTCTCAAACACAGGCAGCATGCCAGGCTGGCCAAGAATTGGAAGTTTTCCTTTCCATGGCAGCAATGGCATGAGCTTCCATCAGAAGTCTTGTTGCTGTGGATTTGGCTCATTTTAAAGAAAAGATGATTGATTCTTTGGAAAATCAACAAGATAGACAAACCTATGTCCAAACTTACCAAACAGTGGAGAGTGAACACGCAAATTAACAAAATCAGAAATGAAAAGGGGGACATAACAACAGACTCTGAGGAAATCCAGAGAATCATTAGGTCATACTTTGAAAACCTGAACTCCACAAAATTTGAAAATTTAAAGGAAATGACTTCCTGGACAGCTATCATTTGCCAAAACTAAATCAAGAACAGATAAGCTATTTAAATAGACCTATAACCCCTATGGAAATAGAAGCTATCATCAAAAGTCTCCCAACCAAAAAAAGTCCAGGTCCAGATGGCCTCAGTGCAAAATTCTACCAGAAATTCAAAGAACAGCTTATACCAATTCTTCTCAAAGTGTTCCACACAATAGAAGCAGAAGGGTCTTTGCCAAACTCTTTCTATGAGGCTTCAATAACCTTGATCCCCAAGCCACACAAAGATACAACTAAGAAAGAGAACTTCAGACCAATATCCCTCATGAACATTGATGCAAAAATACTCAATAAAATACTGGCAAATCGGATCCAAGAACACATCAAAACAATCATTCACCACGATCAAGTAGGTTTCATCCCAGGGATGCAGGGATGGTTCAACATACGAAAATCCATCAACGTAATCCACCATATAAACAAGCTGAAAAACAAAAATCACATGATCATCTCACTAGATGTTGAAAAAGCCTTTGACAAAATCCAACACCCCTTCATGATAAAGGTCTTGGAGAGATCTGGGATAACAGGGACATACTTAAACATAATAAAAGCTATATACAGTAAACCAAGAGCCAACATCAAACTAAATGGACAGAAACTCAACGCAATTCCTCTAAAATCAGGAACAAAACAAGGCTGTCCACTCTCTCCATACCTTTTCAACATGGTACTTGAAGTTCTAGCTATTGCCATACGACAACAAAGGGGGATCAAGGGGATACAAGTTGGGAAGGAAGAGGTCAAACTTTCACTGTTTGCAGACGATATGATAGTTTACATCAATGACCCAAAGAACTCTACCAGGGAACTCTTACAGCTGATTAACACCTTCAGCAAAGTGGCAGGCTACAAGATCAACTCAAGAAAATCAGTATCCCTACTATATACAGATGATAAAAGAGATGAGAAAAAAAAATCAGAGAAACATCACCCTTTACAATTGCCACAAACAACATAAAATACCTTGGGGTAACACTAACCAAACAAGTGAAAGACCTGTATCGCAAGAACTTTGAATCTTTAAAGAAAGAAATTAAAGAAGCCCTCAGAAAATGGAAAGATCTCCCATGCTCTTGGATAGGTAGGATCAATGTAGTAAAAATGGCAATCCTGCCAAAAGCAATCTACAGATTCAATGCAATCCCCATTAAAATCCCAGCACAATTCTTCACAGACCTTGAAAGAACAATAATCAATTTTGTATGGAAAAACAAAAGACCCAGGATAGCCAAAACAACCCTGTTCAACAAGGCAACGTCCGGAGGCATCACCATCCCTGACCTCAAGCTCTATTATAGAGCTATAGTCCTGAAAACAGCTTGGTATTGGCACAAAAATAGACAGGTAGACCAATGGAATCGAATTGAAAACCTGGATATTAACCCACACACGTACGAACATCTGATCTTTGACAAAGAAGCTAAAAATATACAATGGAATAAAGAAAGCATCTTTAACAAATGGTGCTGGCATAATTGGAGACTGGCATGTAGAAGAATGCGGATCGATCCATGTTTATCGCCATGCACAAAACTTAAGTCCAAATGGATCAAAGACCTCAACATAAATCCAGCCACACTGAACCTCTTAGAAGAGAAAGTGGGTGGTACCCTTGAACGAATTGGTACAGGAGACAGCTTCCTGAACATAACACCAGTAGCACAGACAGTGAGATCAACAATTAATAAATGGGACCTACTGAAACTGAGAATCTTCTGTAAGGCAAAGGACACAGTCAGCAAGACAAAAAGGCAGCCCACAGAATGGGAAAAAATATTCACTAATCCCACATCTGACAGAGGGTTGATCTCCAAAATTTACAAAGAACTCAAGAAGCAAGTCTCCAAAACAGCAAAGGACCCAATTAAATTCTTCTTCCAATTCCTGCATTTTTTGCTGTAAGTGGGCTGCAGAACTAAATAGAGAGTTTTCAATAGAGGAGTCTAAAATGGCTGAGAGGCACTTGAGAAAGTTCTCAACATCCTTAGCCATCAGGGAAATGCAAATCAAAACAACTCTGAGATACCATCTCACTCCTGTCAGAATGGCTAAAATCAAAAACACCAATGACAATTTATGCTGGAGATGATGTGGTGAAAGGGGAACACTCCTCCATTGCTGGTGGGAGTGCCAACTGGTTCAGCCACTTTGGAAATCAGTATGGAGATTCCTCAGAAAAATGGGAATAAACCTACTACAAGGCCCAGCAACTCCACTCTTAGGCATATATCCAAAAGATGTCCATTCATACAACAAAGATGTCTGTTCCACTATGTTCATAGCAGCTTTATTTGTAATAGCCAGAACTTGGATGCAACCTAGATGTCCCTCACCCGAAGAGTGGATAGAGAAAATGTGGTACATCTACACAATGGAGTACTATTCAGCAGAAAAAAACAATGGAATCATGAGATTCGCAGGCAAATGGATGACACTAGAAGAAACCATCCTGAGTGAGGTAACCCAGTCACAAAAAGAGAAACATGGCATGTACTCTCTCATATATGGATTTTAGACATAGATCTGGGGAGTTCCATCCTACAATCCTATGGCCAGAGAGTCTGGGAAACAGAAACTTCATTTAGTGGCTGATCGAAGAAGAGGCAGACTCCCTTGGTTAAGTACTGAGCTGAACTCAAGAAAGCCAGTAACAGAGAGGGAGGACTGGTGATAAAAGGGATTAAGACTGGGCTGGTTTAACCCCCAGAAACAGCTGACCAGACAAAGGTTAACTCTTGAATCCCAGGCGTCAGCCTGGGAATCCAGCATGGGACTGATCAATACCCCCTGAATTTGGGTGTCAGTGAGAAGGCCTAGGGAATCTATTGAGCCTTGGGCAGCAGATCAGTACCCATCCCAAGTATACACAAGGACTTTGGACTCCCATAGAACAATGTGAGGTGCACTCTCACCCTGAACTCTTGGGGAAGGGTCTAGGCCCTGCCCTACATGAAATGACAGACTATGGACACCCCCATGGAGGGCCTCACCCTCCCTGGGGGAATGAGGGGATAACGGGGGGAGGGGTTGGGGGGAGGGCACGGGAGGAGGGGAGGGAATGGGAGAGGGACCTGGAACTGACTTGTGAAGCAACCTCGTTTCTTATCTAAATTTAAACTGGAAAATAAAAAAAAAAAGAAAAGAAAAGATGATTGGCTGACAGCTGGGCAGCAAGAGACTGAGCATGAGAACCAGACTAGGAGAATTCTGGGAAGAGGAATGGTGGAGTCAGAGAGTCTCCAGCAAACACAGAGAAGCAAGATGAGAATGTGGTACTGAGAAAAGGTACCAAGCCATGTGGCTAAACACTGATAGTAATTATGGGTTAATTTAAGTGTAAGAGTTACCTGGTAACAAGCCTGAGCTATCGGCAAAGCATTCACAAGTAATATAAGCCTCTGTGTGGCAATTTGGGAAGAAGCTGCTGGGAATTTGGGACTGAGTGGCTCTAGAAGAGGAAACATCATTTGTGTGTGATGTGGCATGCCAGGTGAATTGTTAATCTAATTGATCTTAGTCAGAAAAAATCAGGGTAAGAATGTGGACGACCAGAGATAGCTTCTTCCTACCTCTCTCCTTCCTCATTCCAGAAGGACCCTGTTCCTCTCTGCACCCCATCTTATCACTTCCTTTCTCTGTACAGTCCTCCAGGCCGCTGTGGTTAACTAGTGCCTACCTTCTCCCTCTGACTCCAAGAAAGCTTTATTTGACAGAATAGAAACAAAATATCACACATTTCTCTTCTGATTATGATACAGGTGCCATTACAGTTCCTTCTATAGACGTACTATACCACCTGGAAGTCAAGCTTGCTATCGCCTAAGTGGATTCACAGTTCAAGAAATGTGATCATTTACAGATATCAGGGACTTGAGACATCGTACAAGTTTCTATTTAAGCTATTATGGGAAACAAATTAATAACATTGAAGAACAGTACTGTATGCAGCTCTCCCTGGGTAACAGAGAAAGTTGTTTCCTATATCTTCCAGCAGAATATAAATCTAATTTTTCATATTTCAACATGGTCAAAGAAACAGAACCTTGTTGGTGGTTTCTTTGAGGGCAAAAGTTTATATTTTGTTATTTCTAAAAAGCCACAAAGTGGATTCTGATTTTGTAGAAAGCACTTTGGTAAATATGCAAAAATAGGGGCTTTGTAGAGATTTTTACCAGTTAGATTTTTGTTCTCATTTATATAGACATTGGTTTCCCAGTTCTCAGTGCATTACCTACCAAAAATGGAGCTCTCCTGTTGAAACCTGAAGATACTTCCTGTCCAGGCCTGGCACAGGTACTTTCTTTCTGAGACCTCACAGCACATCCTCTTTGGGACCTGATGTCATTTCCTCCAGACTCAGTGTACAGGAGGCAAAAATGCACATCTGCAATTTTTTAAGGCTTTGAAGAAATGTAATAAAGTTGATATTGAGAACATGAGTTGTCTTATGATTAGGCTTCCTAAGGCCAACTTTTCCTGCTCAGATTTTAAGCTTTTAAGCCTGGAAGAGATCGTGAACTTTGCAAACTGAGATAACACTGCAAGATACCACTCAGAACTATCTCAAAGAACAGCTCCTATGAGTCACAAAGAATGATTGTGCATCACGACTGGGCATTTCTTTGACATTGACTGAATTTGCTGGTGTGTCTGGGGTGAATGTGACTAACCATTGGTATTTAAAGACTCAAGAACAGTACAGAAGCCTACTGAGTCTATTACATGCACCATAGCAGCCAGTCTAATAGGTTTCTCTTTTTTGTACAAAGGCATAAATGACAATGAAATGATGTATGCACATGGAAATAATGAGACCTCTAGGTAGAAACATGTACCAGGATAGATCTGTCTGCTTAAAGAGACAAAGATTATTACCAAAATCCCCTTTCCCATCATGCATTGTTTGTTTTTGATCCAGCCTCAGGGAACAAAGTGTTTTTCTCAACTGTCTACTTTGTTATAACCAAACAGTTGTCAATAAACTTTATAAATAAGTAAAAAGGAAAGAAAGAAAATTGTCCCTTAAAGGATAAAGCAGAAAATTACTACAGATAATAAAGATATTGATCAAAGTAGTAGATTACAAAATTAATACACAAAGGTTGGTGGCTTTCCTATACACAATTAACAAACTTACCTAGAGAAAACTCAAGAAAATAACACTATTCATATCAACAGCAATTATAATATAATAATTATATAAATATAATAATAAATCTAAACAAGGAAGTAAATACTTATACAATAAAAACTTCAAGAGACTGAAAAAAATCAAAGAAGGCAACAGAAGATGCAAAGATTTCCTGTGATCCTAGATTGATAGGATTAATATAGTGAAAATGGTTACCATACCAAGATCAATCCACTGATTCAAGAAAGTTCCAGTGCAGTTCTTCACAGAAATTGAAAAAAACCTTAAATTTCATATGGAAATTCAGAAGACCCAGAAAAGCTCAAATGACCCCTACACACAAGAAAATTATGATTTTAAATAAGACAGAGTTCAGACAATAATAGTCCTAGATTTTGTTTTCTTCTGTCTTACACCAATGGCCTTTTGATATGAGACAGAAACTCTGAATTTTATTTAAACAAAATGTTTGAATTTGAAGAAGAGCCAAATCCAATTCCACAGACAGGTTTGATTTTTATGTGAATTGGGACTACGATTTTGCTGGGAAGTAGGAAAACAAGAGTTTAGTATAAATACTTTACCATATGTCAGATTATTCTTTGTATGATGGTTCTTTCTGGATAACTATCCATTTTTCAGCGAGGCGTTTTTGGTGCATACCTTTAATCCCAACACTCAGGAGGCAGAGGCAGGCAGATCTCTATGAGTTCGAGGACAGCATGGTCTACAGAGTAAGTTCCAGGACAGCCTCTTAAGCTACACAGAAAAACCCTGTCTCAAAAAACAAACAAACAAGCAAACAAAAAAGGCTATCTTCTTTTCATTAGGCATTTACATGTTCTGTGTCATTTTGCTTTTTGGAGATGGGTTTTTTTCTGTTTTCCTGTAAAGTCAAGAACAAAACAGGCCCTCCGGCAACCTCAACTTCAAGAAATGCATCAGCCCTTCCAGGCCCCAACCTCCAGTGACCCCAGGTTCAGGTGAGCTTGGGTCTCCCTGGGGCCACTCCCCATCCTCCGGCCATCACCCATCCCCTCAATCTTCTGGGGGACGGCCCTGGACATCCAGAAGATGCACCCACACAGGAAAGGCATCAGCCCTTCCAGGCCCCAACCTCCAGCGATCCCAGCTTCAGGTGAGCCGGGGTTTCAAGGGAGCCACTCCCCATCCCCCGTCCAACACCCATCCCCTCTATCTTCTGGTGCAGGGGGGGAGTGCTCCTGGCATCCAGAAGACCCACCCACACAGGAAAGGCATCAGCACTTCCAGGCCCCAAACTCCAGTGACCCCAGCTTCAGGCCCCAACCTCTGGCGACCTCAGCTTCAGCTTCAGCTTCAGTGTCAGCGTCCCCAGCTACAGCTTCAAGAAGGAAGGAGACCAATGGAGACAGAAAGACCCCACCTGCACCCACTGGAAGAAGAGATGGGAAGAAGACAGAATGAGAGTTCAGTCAGCAATAGAAAGACCAACATGACTCCACCAGAATCTAGAGAACCAACGCCAACAAGACCTAGAAAGCACTACATAGACGAAGCAGAGGAGACAGACCTTAAAAATTATGTTATGAAGATGATAGAGGCCCTCAAAGAGGAAACAAGGAAATCCCTTAAAGAAATAAAAGAAAAAACAAACAAAAAAATCCATGAAATGGGGGGGAATTCAAGAAATAAACTAATTTCTCAAAGAATCTAAAGAGGACCAAGAAAAAACAACCAAACAAATGAAGGAAACAACTCAAACAGTTGAAGGATTGAAAGCTGAAATAGAAACAATAAAGAAAACACAGAATGAGGGGATGCTGGAAATAGAAAAGCTGGGTAAGCGATCATGAACTACAGATGCAAGTATCACCAATACAAGAGATAGAATACAAGAGATAGAAGAGAGAATCTCAGATGTTGGAGACTCATTAAAGGATATACAGTCATCAACCAAAGAAAACCTCAAAACCAACAAATCCCTAATACAAAATATGGAGGAAACATGGGACACCATGAAGAAGCCAAACCTGAGAATAATAGGTATAGAAGAAAGCAAAGAAATACAGCTCAAAGGTACAGAAAATATATTCAACAAAATCATACAAGAAAACTTCCCTAACCTAAAGAAGGATATGCCTATGAAAATACAAGAATCTTACAGAACTAAATGGAGAGAAACTCAAAGCAATTCCTCTAAAATCAGGAACAAGACAAGGCTGTCCACTCTCTCCATATCTCTTCAATATTGTACTTGAAGTTCCAGCTGGAGAAATAGGACAATAAAAGGAGATCAAGGGGATACAAATAGAAAAAAAGAAGTCAAGCTTTCACTATTTGCAGATGATATGATACTTTACATAAGTGCCCCGAAAAACTCCACAAGGGAACTCCTAGAGCTGATAAACACCTTCAGCAAAGTGACAGGATATAAGGTTAACTAAAAAAAAAAGCAGTGGCCCTGTTATATACAGATGATAAAGTGACTGAGAAAGAAATCAGAGAATCATCACCCTTTACAATAGCCATAAACAGCATCAAATATCTGGGGATAATGTTAACCAAAGAAGTGAAAGACTTGTATATCAAGAACTTTGAGACTTTAAAGAAAGAAATCAAAGAGGATACCAGAAAAGGGAAAGATCTCCCATGCTCTTGGATAGGTAGGATTAATGTAGTAAAAATTGCAATCCTGCCAAAAGCAATCTACAGATTCAATGCAATCCCCATTAAAATAGCAGCACAATTCTACACAGACCTTGAAAGAACATTAATCAATTTCATATGGAAAAACAAAAGGCCCAGGATAGCCAAAACAACCCTATATAATAAAGGAACTTCAGGAGGCATCACCATACCTGACTTCAAGCTCTATTATAGAGCTATAGTCCTGAAAACAGCTTAGTATTGGCACAAAAATAGACCAGTAGACCAATGGAACCAAATTGAAAATCCTGATTTTAACCCACAAACCTATGATCACTTGATTTTTGACAAAGAAGCTAAAACTATACAATGGGAAAAAAGGAAGCATCTTCAACAAATGGTGCTGGCATAACTGGGTATTGACATGCAGAAGACTGCAGATAGATCAATGTCTATTGCCTTGCACAACACTTAAGAAAAAATGGATCAAAGACCTCAACATAATCCAACCACACTGAAACTCTTAGAAGAGAAAGTGGGAGATACTCTTCAATGAGTTGGTACAGGAGACAGCTTCCTGAACATAACACCAGTAGCACAGACACTGAGATCAACAATTAACAAATGGGACCTCCTGAAACTAAGAAGCTTCTGTAAGGCAAAGGACACAGTCAACAAGACAAAAAGGCAGTCCACAGAATGGGAAAAGATATTCACTAACCCCACATCTGGCAGAGGGCTGATCTCCAAAATTTATAAAGAACTCAAGAAGTAAGTCTCCAAAACACTGAAGGATCCAATTAAAAGGTGGGGTACAGAACTAAATAGAGAATTCTCAACAGAGGAGGGTAAAATGGCCAAGAGACACTTAAGAAAGTGCTCAACATCCTTAGCCATCAGGGAAATGCAAATCAAAACAAATCTGAGATACCATCTTACTCCTGTCAGAAGACAATTTATGCTGGAAAGGATGTGGAGAGAGGGGAACATGCCTCCACTGCTGGTGGGAGTGCCAACTCATACACCCACTTTGGAAAACAGTATGGAGATTCCTCAGGAAAATGGGAATCAATATACCACAAGACCTAGCAATTCCACTCTTAGGCATATATGCAAAAGATGCAAATTCATACAACAAGGACATTTTCTCCACTATGTTCATAGCAGCATTATTTGTAATAGCCAGAACCTGGAAGCAACCTAGATGCCCCTCAACCAAAGAGTGGATAGAGAAAATGTGGTGCATTTACACACTGGAGTACTACTCAGCAGAAAAAAACAATGGAATCTTGAAATTCGCAGGTAAATGGATGGCACTAGAAGAAACCATCCTGAGTGAGGTAACCCAGTCACAAAAAGACAAACATGGTATGTACTCACTCATATATGGATTTTAGACATGGATCAGGATAGTGCCAATCTGCACTTCCACTGATAGAGAGTCTGGAAAACAGGAAAGAACCTAAGATAGATATGCATAGTACCCCAGAGAGGAGGAATGAGGCAAGATCTTCTGAATAGATGGGGAACATGGCGAGGGGTTGGGGGGGACTGGGAGCTGGGAAGAATAGAGGGGATGATGGGGAAGTCCTGTGTATATGTCAGTAAAGCACTGTTGGCCAATAGGGAAGCAAGATAGGTGGGACTAGGAGTCCAGGAGGACTCTAGGTAGGAGAAACACAGGGAGTCAAGATGTAACCACCATAGGGATAAGAAGCCCAGAAACTTCTCCGGTTAGAGAAATACTTAGATTAACAATTATGGGGTAAATACTTAAGTCAGAGCTAGCCAGTAAGAAATAAGCAAGACCAACAGCTTCATAATTAATATAGCCTCCCGTGTGTTTATTTGGGACTGATGTGGCTCTGGAACCAGGCTGGCAGGAAGGCTTCTCTCTACAAATGGTTATCAGGAACGGGACTGAATTTCCACATAGAATGACAAAAGTTTTAAAGGAGTTTTAGAAACAAAAGAATGGAGAAAAGCATGGGTTCTTGGTAGCAGCATTTTCTCAGGTGGGCTCTGTTTGGCTAGCCACAAGCAGAGACTCACGCAGCTCACTTAAGGGAGGCTTCCTAACTTAGCATAAAAAAAAAGCAAGGTTGTTTTAAGAGGCGCTGCTAACAATTGAAAAGTTGTACTTACAGCTGGAAGTGGCAGTGATCACATCTCCAAGCCGGCAGCTTTTGCTGGATGTCACTGTCTCAGCCGGATGTCAGCTGACATCCGGCTGAGACAGTGAGCTGGAATCACGCTTACGCCCGCCATCTTGGAAAAACTGCAGTTTAAACAGCCTCGGTTTTAACAGATTAGACACGTGGCCAGAAAAACATAAAGATTTACAGTAAAGTCAGACTTGGATGAAGAAAAACCTCTAAAGGTTTACAGTGTGTTTAAAATTATACGTAAGATTGAGAGAGAAAAAGAAACGACTTAGTGGTAAATAAATAGAGAAGCCGGCTGTGGTGGCACAAGCGGGTAGGATTTGCTGCAGAGGCAGAGGCAGGTGGATTTCCAAAGAGAAACCCTGTCTCAGAGAAATAAATAAAGAAATAAAAGTAAAAGAAATAGAGTAATAATAATAGATAAATAAATAAGCCACGTAAAGATGGAAAATATACAGAGAGTCTCGATACTGTACGCTATTGTGTTTTTCAGTTTTTTGATTGCTCAGGAGGGAACAACTGCTAAAGTACACTTGATTATAAATGCTGTTGAATTAATTCAACTGACATCTTTTGAAATTGCCTTGACTTCAAAATTTAAGTATAAGGATGTGTTACTTTGAAAAAGAGTTTTTGTTTATGTTTCTACAGAAAATGAAAAGATGAGGATTCCTTCCAGGCTTCTGTGGTTTGATGAACCAAGACCCCCGGAAGCAATGGCCCAAGTGATCAACATCTAAAACAGCTAAGATGATACAGCTTTACAGACCATGAAAATAAGGACTTAATACAGGTTTCTAAGTTTTGTCATGATCCCCATGGTATAAACAGCGCCCCCTTCCAGCACAAAGCAGTTTGGAATGAGCAACGTCCAAAGCCCCATATTGTTTATAAATCTTTGTTTTCATTTGAATGGGGTTGTTTATAATTGGTTAATGATCACAACCAATCTCTTTTTAAAGGAAAAAGGGGATTATGGAAATGAGTACTTTGTATTGGTACGGTTTTTCATTCATTGATACAAATTCAAGGTCAATTTTGTAATGTGTATATTTCATCTCTTGATTAAGTATTGTGCTTACAATGATATTTAAAAATGTAATGCATAATTAAATATAGACTACAGATAGTTACTTAGAATAGTGAGAACTTATAGTTAGGTTAGTTAGGTTTTCTAGATATACGGAAATATATTTGAGATATATAGACAGTCGTCAAACCTTTCAAAGACCTTCAGAAAATGGAATTTAAAATGGTTTAGGGTTTTTCTTGACAATGAGAAATGTCTGCTCCTGGCAGCACCAATTAATAGGAAGATGGGCATCGAAGAAACTCGTTATGGAGTTTACTTTCAACATGTCAAGATTAGCCATTTGGGCAAGAAACTGCTCTTGCCTAGACTGCTTGACTGTTGCTGTATAAACTGGACATGCGGGACCCACAGGAAAGTGACTGCTGAACTCAAACAGTCCTTCAGGGTTCCTGATTCATGGAAGAGTCTACGAGACTTTCTGCAGGACACAGAAAATTGACTGACAGACTGCCAGTGCAGATGGACAGTTTGAAATTTCCTGCTTTGCTGAGAAGTCTTCTGGACACACTGTGGCCTTTGGGCATGAAGATGGATGGCCCAACATTACAGAGAAACTTCAGGTGACTGTCCAGGCAGCAAGATGTCTCTGTCAATACTAGTGTTTATATATTATCCTTCTGTGGCCTTTGGTGGAGTTGAAGACAGATAGTTGTAGTTTTCCTTAGTTATGATAAAAGATAAGCTACATATAGGACTTTGGACTCACAAGGATGGGATAGATGATATTTTCTTTAAATCTTGCTGAATGTTGATGACAAAATATTGTATCTGTGTTCTTACTTGATAACTGTTCTGTTATATGTAATTTGACTATGTTAAAGTTAAGACCTTTCATTTTGTTTAGACAGAAAAGAGGAGATGATGGGGGAAGTCCTGTGTATATGTCAATAAAGCACTCTTGGCCAATAGGGAAGCAAGACAGGTGGGACTAGGAGTCCAGGAGGACTCTAGGTAGGAGAAACACAGGGAGTCAAGATGTAACCGCCATAGGGATAAGAAGCCCAGAAACTTCTCCGGTAAGAGAAATACTTAGATTAACAATTATGGGGTAAATACTTAAGTCAGAGCTAGCCAGTAAGAAATAAGCAAGGCCAACAGCTTCATAATTAATACAGTGTCTTGTGTGTTATTTAGGGACTACAACACGGCAGGGCCCAGGCGACTGGTGGTGAAAAACCAAAGGAACAGACAAGAAAAAGGCTTCTCTCTACAAGGGGGAGAAGAGGAAGAGAGAGTAGGTCATGGGGGAACAGGAAGGTTGAGTGAGGGGTAGAATAGGGGGAAGAGGGAGTCAATCATAGGTTAGAAGACAGATTTAGCACCAGTGAGACCTCTAGTGATCTAAAGGGATGACACCAACTGGCAAGCTAAGCAATAGGGGAGAGACCATCTTAAATGCCCATTCCTGATAATGAACTTGATGTCTATAGCCATCCTAGAACCTTCATCCAGTGACTGATGGAAGTAGAGGCAAAAACTCACAGGTAAACACTGAACCTAAGGAACGCAGCGACAGAGAGAGGGGAGCAATGAGCAAATTGGCAAAACCAGCAGAGGGGGACCTCTTGGACCCCAGACCGACAGCTGGGAGGCCAGCATGGGACTGATCCAGACCCCCTGAGTGTGAGAGTCAATGAGAAGGCCTGGGAAACCTATGGGACCCTGGACAGTAGATCAGCGTTTATCCCTGGCATACAAACGGACTTCGTGTGTCCATAACACAAAGATGAATGCTCTCTCAGCCTGGACTCTTAGGGGAGTGCCTGGCCCCTGCCCTGAGTGAAATGACAGACTCTAGATATCCTCCATGTGGAAGGAAGTGGGGATAGGGTGGGAGGCTGGGGGAGATGGAGGGGGTGAGGGAGGAGGCGAGGGAGAGGGAACTGGGATTGACATGTGAAGTAAGCTATTTAAAATTAAAGTAATAAAAACAGCAGTCTCCCTACCTTTGTGAGGTCTCCATACAACTCGTGGGATATACCTTGGTGAATGACCTATCATTTCTCCTCATCAAGAGGTTTCTTCTGTTGAAACCAGATCTTGATCAACTTTGATGGTATCCAAAGCTTTTCTTCTCCTGTAGAAACAAAGGTGAAACCCCTACCCTAACATAACACATATCCTGATTTACAAACTGAGGTCAATACATCCTTGAAATACACTAGCCAATTTAGTTCAGAAGTTTTTTCTATTGTCCAGTATCTTTCTGCAACTGTTTTTCCTTTCTTGTTAGCATTAGGAAAGTTTAATGTTAGTTAAGTATTATGTAATCTGTGTTTTGGGGTCTTTGTTCCCCCTACCTGTTTATAGAGCATTTCTTTTAAAAGTTATTAGATCTCTCAACCATTACTTGTCCTGCAGGATTGTGTGGTACACCAGTTATATTCTTTATGTTACAATATTTTTAAAAAACTGTTTCAATTTGCTGGAGACATATGCTGGAGCATTGTCAGTTTTTATTTGTGCAGGTATACCCATGATAGCCATTACTTCTAATAGATGTGTAATAAGAGAATCAAGCACAGAAAAAAATTTCTGTTAGTATTTCAATATTATGTTCCATTTTTCTACTTTGTCAAATCATTAGACATGGCACAATTTTTTGTTAGTTGGTCATTTTTATGTTCCATATTTTTCATTCTGTTTGTCAGATCCCCATTGCCATTTTTAATATTTTGAATCCTTTTTTCTAAATTCTCGTTATTTGTCTGCAAACTCTGTATGATTTCTATAAATTCCTTATTCTTCACTCTATTATCAAACCCTTTATTTAGGATATCATATGAATTATGAAACTAATTGACATCATTAAAAATAAGTATATTTCAAGTCAGTCATAATCCTCTTCTAAAATCCCATCCATATAAGAAACAAAGAGACTCCTAAGGTCCTGCATTGTAATATTATCCACCATTGGTATGGAGTGGTTAATCGTATTTACTATTATTAGCTTAAAAGGCAAAGGATGCAGTTTTTCCCTTCAGTAGAATCCCAGTGTCCTGTAAGCTTCGTGCTCCCTTTTATGTGTAGATCTCACTTTGTAACTATGATTGGCCAGCAGGTGGCGCAGGTGCACCATCAAATGGAGTACGGCACAAGGATGGTCCCTAGGCTCCAAGTAGAATCTGTAAATTCTAATCAACTCTCAACAAACTCAAAACAAGTGAGACTGTCAAAGGGAGGAGGAAAACGAGCCCCGCGTGAATTGCTGGGACCCATAGAGCTAACGGGTACCAGGAACTGTGCTAACAGTTTAGCCGGGAAGCTGGCAGCACATGGGCAGCACCGCCGACTCCATCAAAGGCCGTCTGGTTCCAAGGAGCTGCACGTGCTGCAGGAGAGAGCAGCAAAACGAGGTGGTCCTGGGCCGCAATCTGAGGGGTGCCTGAGTGGCAGGCGCTGTAGCGGTTACCAATGCGAGCCGGCTCCAAGGAGCTAAAAAAACGGACTGGGGAGTTGGGGGAGCGCTCATGGGCTCATGTGTGAGCAATCACCGGCTGGTTGGGCTAGCTGAGCACTGCCAGGGGCCAGAGAGTGCTAGCAAGGGGATGAGGGGATGCGACCTTGGTGCAGACGCCTGGCCGGCTGGGTGAAACCTAGTGCCCAGGTGCCATGGATCGAGATTCACTGGACTAGGCTCAATACAGGTTAATGTAATTTTGTTCGGGGAGGGGCACTCACACAGTGACTGCCTCAAGTTCCCGCTCCAAGGATCCACCCAGGCTGCTCTCTGGGACCTGAAGCAAGAGAGACACCTGTGCCCTGACCCCTGACCTAAAACCACTCAGTCACATGCACACCTGTGATCATTTGGCATGGTCAGTGTTACAGGTGAGGGCGGGGTGGATGTCCCACTTCACAAGCCACCAGCCAAACAATTTCTAGTTCATATAAGACTGTGTATTTAGTCATATAACACTAAAAGGCTGTGGGGCCAGGAGGGACAGAAACTCTATCTACAGTCTTTGCTTCATTCTGACTTTAGTTCTCTCTTTTAAGAAAGGAGAAAAAGAGCAACCTTGCAATACTAGAAATTCTCGAATTCTGTGGTATCTCCTATGTCCAACATCTGAAAATGCTATCCTGAAACAAAAGCAAACGATTGCGAGGAGTCACAATAGTGTCAGAGTACACATGAAAATCATACTAGTTGTGTGCGGTGGACTGAATTTTTATAACCCACCACACAAAAACACATACACAATTTTTTTGATGAAATCCTAACTTCTAATTTAAATTTTACAGTATTTGGAGATGGGGCCTCTCAGGGATAATGAGTACAGGTTTCGACCATAAAGGTGGACCTTTGCTGTGAGATTTATTCCTACACACAAGTAGGAAGAGACACATGGTTGTCTCTATCCTGTGACCACAGAGGAAGAAGCGGCCATCTGCAAACCAAAAAATTGTTCCCATCAATGTCCAGAACTAACCATGCCTTAGGCACGGTTTGTCAACTTCCAGAACTATGAGAAATGAATGCTGCTTAAGTCTCCCAGTCTGTGGTTAAAATTTTTATACCAATTCAAACTGAGATATTGTGCCCCTAAACAATGATAAAACACCCTCCTTTTGTAGCCAAATCTTACCAATGTCAGCTTTATTACATCTTCATCTGCCTGACTTTAGACCGCATTATAAAGAAATAAGTGACTGCGCCTTTAGGCACCATCATATGTTGAGAAGTCTTGGAGATCTCTCTAATCATAGAACAAAGCCCCAGTCCTGTTCCTGTCTTGTCACCACTGACCTCCCCTGTGCTCTTATGTACTTGAGACTCTTCCAAACACAAGTGACCCACGCAGCTTGTTTAACCATGGGTGTGTTCCTGGATCTTTGGATGAGAAACAAATTGGATAAAGCTGAAATAGCTCTGATGAGGCTTCAAGGCAATAGGTGAGCAGAAAAAGTCATAGCTACACATTGTATGTTGTCCAGAACTTTTATTACTTTTATTACAGGGCCAGTGAGATAACTCAGTGGGTAAAGACACTTGCTGCCAAGACTGAATACCTGAGTTCCATCCTCAGATGCCATACAATGGAGGGAATGAATTAAATCCTCCAAGTTTTTCCTGACCCCTACACATGCACTGTGGCATGCATAATCACACACACACACACACACACACACACACACGTGCACACATAGACACAAACATACACAAAGTAAAGCAAATTAAAGTTTTATTTTGCTTCCTACCGTTTTAATTCCCTGAAAATTGTAACTAGATTTCTGAAAAAATTAAAACAAGACTTTCTATAAAACTTTTAAAAGTTAATTTTAGGGCTGGGTATGGTGGAACTCACTTTTAATCCCAGCACTAGGGGAGTCAGAGGCAGGTGCATCCATATGAGTTCTAGGCCAGCCTGGTCTATAAAATGAGTTCTAGAACAAGCTCCAAAAGTACATAGAGGAAACCCTATCTCAAAACGAAACAAAAGTTAATTACATATATATATGTATATGTGTATATATATATATATATATATATATATCCTTACACTCCCATGATCCCCCTCTCACTCCAATGATCTCCTCTCTGACTTTGATCATTCCCCGATACCCCACTCCTTCCCATGATTCCCCCACACTCCATGATACTCACTACCATGATCCCCTGCTCTCCCTTCTCTGTCCCTTGGTCCACCACACTCCCATCATCCCCCAGAGCTACAACCTTGACCCGCCGTGGCCCTGCTTCTGCTACTTCCTGTTGAAGGGTTTCACTTCTGGGAGCATCCTCCCTGACCACTGGGCCCGGATAGAGACTGACATCTGGAGGGGGTGGAGCTCATCCACAACCGGAAGTGACTGGAATGGGGTGGGTGGGGCAGATTGATGGAAGTGATGTCAGGGACCAGAACGGGCGAGGTGCAGCCTCTGCTGGGTGTGGGGCCACTCCAGGGTCACCAGGGTGTGTGGGGTCTTGTAGGGTGATATGGATGAGTCTGAGTCTTGTGGGATCACACGGGTGACCTGGGGTCACGGTGTTCACCCGGGTGCTTGAGGTCATGTGGGGTCATGTGGGCTTGTTGTGCCTTGTCTGCATGGTCCAGCACAGCAGCTGCAGGTGCTGGACGGCAGGTGGTGACATCACTGTTCCCAGTATGGACTGGGAAGGGGGTGGGTCATGTCACCGTGTACCCTTCAGTCAGTCACATGTGGCAGACCCTCCATAGTCCTGTCAATCCTCACCCATCTGTCATTCAGCCCATCTGTCAGTCATCGGCCCATCTGTCAATCATCTGTCAGTCATCGGCCCATCCATCAGTCATCCGTCAGTCATCAGCCCATCTGTCAGTCAGCCGTCAGTCACACCCTTACTCCCATTACTCCTACCCCATCCTCCTGTCCCCACCTCCATCCTCCATCTCATGACCCACAATAAACCCTCTGGTCACTGGGCCCTGACCCTGAGGCCCCACCCTGCACACCCACTTCTAGTTTGGCCTTGTTTCTGGCAGGTGTGACCTGAACCCGAGGCCCGCCCCTGCCCCTACTTCTGGTTCAAGCCCTGATTCCAGGAAGTGGCCCGGATCATGACTGTCGGCGCAGACCTGCTCCGGCACTGCACTGACATCGCGGAGGGTGGGGTTGACACCCGATGCTGCTGTGACTCCCAGGCCCCGGGTCACCATGCACGACGCTGACTATGACAGGAGATGGAGCGGGCAACTGGACCCACGTGACCCACTGGAGGGTGGGGTGAATGGCAGGTGATGTCACTGGGGCACAGGAGGGATTGGAGTCATGGGACGGGACAGGTCAAGCGTCAGGGGTCACAGGAGAGTCAGGGATCAGAAGGGTGATTCAGGGGTCATGGGAGACAAGGTCAGGGGTCATAGTAGAGGTCAGGGCTCACAGGAGAGAAGGTCAGGGTCACAGGAGAGGTCAGAGGTCACAGGAGAGGTCAGGGATCATGGTGCAGGTGACTGACAGGCAGTAGATGATCGACAGGTGGGTAGACAGAGGGATGACAGACACACAGACAGTGAGGCTGCAGCTGTGACCCCGTGACCCTCATCCTGCCCTTCCTCAGAGTCCTGCCAGGAGCCACTGGTCCTGTCCTCCCATAGCTCCTGTTGCTGAGGAGGCTGTGGAGGTCAGGGGGTGGGGCCAGCCCCAGGGGCATGGTCACAGGGTAGGCATGGTCACATGGTGAATGTGGGCATGGGTGGGGTGTGCCTCAGGTGAGGAGGTGTGGCCAGGGTGAGGGCTGGGGTCACAGCTACTGAGGGTGACATCACTGCTGACCCCCAGCCTCTAACCACGCCCCTCAAGGTCAGGAACATCCTCAAGCCCTGTGCACCCAACCCTGTGTGAGATGCATGGTGGGAACTCCCAGGTCTGACTTCCCACCCTGGCCTCCTCCCATGATCCTCCACTCTCCCTCCACTTCCAGTTCTTGGTGACAGGGGCATGTGCCCCTGCCCCTTCCCATGATGCTCTGCTCTGCTCCTCCTCCCACAATGCTCTGCTCCCCTCCCACGATGCTCTGCTCTGCTCCCCTCCCAAGATGCTCTGCTCCCCTCCCACGATGCTCTGCTCTGCTCCCCTCCCACGATGCTCTGCTCTGCTCCCCCTCCCATGATGCTCTGCTCCCCTCCCACGATGCTCTGCTCCCCTCCCACGATGCTCTGCTCTGCTCCCCCTCCCACGATGCTCTGCTCTGCTCCCCTCCCACGATGCTCTGCTCTGCTCCCCCTCCCACGATGCTCTGCTCTGCTGCCCTCCCACGATGCTCTGCTCTGCTCCCCCTCCCATGATGCTCTGCTCCCCTCCCACGATGCTCTGCTGCCCTCCCACGATGCTCTGCTCTGCTCCCCCTCCCACGATGCTCTGCTCTGCTCCCCTCCCACGATGCTCTGCTCTGCTCCCCCTCCCATGATGCTCTGCTCCCCTCCCACGATGCTCTGCTCTGCTCCCCTCCCACGATGCTCTGCTGCCCTCCCACGATGCTCTGCTCTGCTGCCCTCCCATGATGCTCTGCTGCCCTCCCACGATGCTCTGCGGGTTCTGGGGGTTCGCCTTGGTGATGGATGACAATGCATACACGACCTTGTGACCCTGGTGTGACAGCGTCCACCTGTCACTCATGTGTCAGGACACACCCACAACTGCTGTCAGGCATCCCTCAGGGCACGCCCCTCCCAGTGAGTGACAGCATGACGCCATGAGCAGCCCTACCCCACAGGCCTGACACGGGATGTCTGCTGACATTCACTTTTCATTGAGTTAAAGAGTCACACGTGAGAGTAGTCTACACTGGAACCCAGTGCTGACTCAGGTCACGACGGGACCGCGATGGCGGAGACACTCCCTGCTGACAGCACCATCTCGTCCGTCGAGTCCATCTGCAGCAGCAAATCCTTCCTCAGGGTCTGGAGGAGAGCGGAGACAGGGTCATGGGGTCAACAGGGCTCAACCAGGGTCAGGGTGGTCAATAAGGTCAGGGAGTTAACTGAGGTCATTTAGAGTCAACTGGGGTCACAGGGCATCATTTGGGGAAGGAACTCAGGGAGGGGTTTCCCAGGTGGGTGGGCCCAAAGGGATGACTGACAGGGGCGTAATCTCTGACCTCTGGGTTGACCCTGTCGTCATCCGTGACTTTGTCCTTGATTTCTGGGATCTGGGGGAAGAGTCTCTGGATCCTGATGAACCTAGGGCCAGGGGTCAAGGGTCACAGCGGTCATCTTGAGACAGCCAGTACTCCCCTATTCTTTGTCCCATGATGTCATCACCTACCACATGACCTTACTACCCCTCACCTCTTACATGCCAGCCCCAGGCCCAGTGCACACAGCAGGGTCACAGTCACCACTGTCACATACACGTGTAACCGGGCCACCACGTGCTCTTCGGAGCCTGTTGGAGGGCAGGGCTTAGATAAGAAAGCTCTGGGGTCAAAGGCCACACCCACCAGAAATCTCATCCCACCCTTTATCACAGAGTCAATTGATTAACTGACAAAAACTCACAGAATGTCCATCACAAGTAAAGGTAATGAAACAATCAACAAGCACTGAGTGGTTAGAACTAGGTCTCAAAGTTGTTAACAAACGCTAGTGATGAAAACTAAATCCACAAACACAGAGGGTCAATCACAAGTAAAGGTCTTGAAACAGTCAACAATATTGAGTGATGAAAACTCAGTCAACAAACAATCGTGGAGCTATGGAAACTCAGTCATCCATCACCGAATTCCACAGGCGGACTCCACACGCTCCACCGCTCGCTGCGCACGTCCCCGCACGCATGCTGAGCACATGACCCGGCCTCGGCTCTGGGCTTGGGAACTCGTATCTGTTCTCCTCCTCACTGGAGATGCACACCTGGGGCAAGTGGGGAGGGGTAGGCAGTTCCACATGTGACCTGCTCATGGCCAAGGGGAGTCAGAGGTCAGGGGCCATCATGGAGGGGTCACCTCACCTTGGGGTTGGGACTTCCGGGTTCCGGGTTCTAGGAATAAATGTAAACAGGGAGTGGGTTCCTATGATGCCCCAGGGCATGCACCGCATTTCCCATGATGCCCCCGGTGCACACACCTGCCTCTGGATGTCCAGCTGGTACCGGAAGTCGGAGAAGGTCATGGGAGCCCAGGTCCGCGGCTGGGACCACGTGACCGCACAGTGGGAGGAGTTACAAACCACAGTGATATTATCCGGGGGACTTAGACGCTCTGGGGGGAAGGCGGGCGGGGTTGGGGTGACAGGAGCAAGTCCCGCCCACCAGAAGTGCCTTCATGAAGACGAAAGCATGCTTCTGTGGTCACCTGCCAATCACTGCCATGTGCTGCCCCTCACGCCTGTCACTCACCCGTGTCCCACTCCCTTCACACTCGGATCACTCAGCCCCATGTCCTGTCATTCACCCCCATGTCCCACCGTCTCACATTTCCCCCTCCCACGCTCCTGAGTCATGACATCACCCACCGATGAGCTTGGTGTTCAGCATTACATCGTAGAACATGACGTCGGCCATCTGGCTAGATCCGGTCACGGTCAGGTGCATGTGTTGTGGCAACAGTGTCAGATTGTCCAGGCGGCAGCCTGTGTGCAGGTGACCTCCCAGGTAGGTGGGGCATCCCATCAACACATGACCACTGTGGGTGGGGCATCCCATAACAGTCAGCAGGTGCAGGCACCTACCATAATATTTAGTCCCTCTTGGTTGCAACATCCCACAATAGTAAAACGCTGCTGGAACATGCCATAATAGTCTGCACATGCTATAACATCCCATAATAGTTAACTCCCCAACACAGAGCATCCCATAATAGTCAATCCCCCTTGGCTGGAACATCCTGTAATAGTCAGGCCCTACTGGAACATGCCATAAAAATCACACTACACTCCCTCTTCCCCACAAATCCCACACTGCAACATCCTATAACAGTCACACACAGTCCACTGGAACATACCATAATAGTTCCCTACATCCTAGAACATCCCATAATAGAGTGGCCCGCCCTAGAATATTCCATAATTGCCACCCCCAAACATCCCCTAATTGTGAGTCTCAGCTAAGACATCCACAATAGTCACCCATACCCCTCTGAAACATCCCATGATAGTCCTCCCCAAGAACATACCATATTGATGGGGGAAGTCCTTATGTATATGTGATCTCATTGGTTAATTAATAAAGCACTGTTGGCCAATAGGGAAGCAAGATACGTGGGGCTAGGGGTTGAGGAGGATTCTGGGAAAGAGAGGCACAGTCAGTCACGATGTAGCACACCAGAGGAGTAAGAGGAGACCACGTGGAAATACTCAGATTAGCAGTTATGGGTTAATAAATAACTCAGAGCTCGCCAGTAAGAAACCAAGCAAATGGCCAACAGCTTCATAATATAGCATCCTGCGTGTTCATTTGGGAATGACGAGACTCTGGGACCAGGCTGGTGGGAAGACTACAAGTTACATATGGTGTCAGGAGTGAGATAATGAATTTCCACATAGAATTACAAAAGCTTAAAAGGGATTTTGGAAAAAAAAAAAAAGAACAGAGAGAAGCACGGCTTCTTGGTTGCAGCAAATATAGACCCACGTGGCTCCCTTAAGGGAGTCTTCTTGACTCAGTATAAGCAGCAAAAACTGCAAGGCTCTTGTAAGAGGCCCTGCCAACAACCGAATGGTGTGCTAAGCAGCTGGCAGTGGCATTGACCACATCTCCAAGCCAGCACAGACTAAGGCAGTGAGCACAGCACCCAATGCTGGTGGCAAACTTGTGCCCGCCATGTTGCTGTTTCTGCTTTAACTTTAGCCATGTTGTTTAGCAGATAAAAGACACGTAGCCAGAAAAACATAAAGATTTACAGTAAAATCAGATTGAGGTAAAGTAAAGCCACTAAAAGGTTTATGGTGTGTTTAAAAATATATGTAGGCTTGGGAGATAAAAAGAAACAGGATAGTGAAAAAAACCATAAACAAAGAGAGTAGCTGTGTATGGTGGCACATGCCTTTAATCTCAGCACTCGGGAGGCAGAGGCAAACAGATCTCTGTGATTTAAAGGCCAGCTTGGTGTACTGAGAAAGTTCAAGAGCAGTCAAAGTACACAGACAAACCCTGTCTCAAAAAAGTAAAACTAAAAGATAGAGAGTAATACAAGCCACGTAATGATGGAAAATACACAGAGAGTCTGGATACTGTATGCTATTGTGTTTTTCAGTTGTTCAACTAAGGAAGGAACAACTGCTGAAATACATCTGATTATAAATGCTGCTAAATTAACCTAACTTATTTAAAAATTGTTTGACTTCAAAATTTAAGTATAAGGATATGTTACTTTAGAAAAGAGATTTTATTTGTGTTTCCACATAAAAAGGAAAGCTGTGGATTCCTTCCATATTTATATGGTTTAATGAACCAAGACCCCTGGAAGCAGTGCCCCAGGTGACCCAACATCTAAAACAGCTAAGACGATGCTGCCTTACAGACTACAAAAAACAAGGACTTGGCCAGGTTTCTGTGTTTCATCATGACCCCCATGGTACAGACAGCACCCCCAACAAGTAGGAAGCAGTTTTTAATGAACAATGCCCAAATTCCCAAATATTGTTTATAAAATTTTGTTTTCATTAAAATGGGGTTGCTTGTAAATGGTAATGATCACAGTCAATCTCTTTCTAAAGGGAAAAAGGGGAGTATGATATAGAAATGAATACTTTGTATTGGAATTTATTTCATTTATTGATAAGAATTTAAGGTCAATTTTGTGATGTGTATATTTCTCCTCTTGTATAAGTGTTGTGTTTATACTGATCTTTTAAAATGTAATGCATAATTAAATACAAGTTGTATATAGTCACCTATAGTAGTCAGAACCTATAGTTAGGTTAGTTTTTTTAGATATACAAAGATGTATTTGAGATGGTAGATATTCTTCAAATCTTTCAAAGACCTACAGAATATATGGCATTTAAATGGTTTACGGTTTTTCTTGACAATGAGACACAACTGCTCCTGGCAACTCCAACTGCCTCAGAAGGGAAGATGGGCATCAAAGAAACTCATTATGGAGTTTGCTTTCAACATGGCAAGATTAGTCATTTGGGCAAGAAATTGCTCGTCTGGACTGCTTGACTGTTACTGTATAAATTGGGCATGCAGGACCCACAGGAAAGTGACTACTGAACTTGTACAGTCCTACAGGGTTCCTGCTTCATGGAAGAGTCTGCCAGACTATTCTGCAGGACACAGAAAATGACTGACAGACTGCCAATGCAGGTGATCAGTTTAAAATTTCCTGTTTTGCTGAGAAGTCTGGTAGGCACACCATGGCCTATGGGCTGAAGATGGATGCCCCAACCTTACAGAGGAATTTCGGGTAGCGAGATGTCTCTGTCATTTCTAGTATTTACATATTATCCTTCTGTGGTCTTTGATGGAGTCGAAGACAGATAGTTATAATTATAGTTTTCCTTAGTTATAATAAAAGATAAGATACTTAAAAGACTTCACACTCACAAAGATAGGATAAATGATATTTTCTTTAAATCTTACTAAATGTTAATGGACTAAGTATTGCTTAATAACTGCCTTGTTATATACTTTACTATGTTAAAGCTAAAACTTTTCTTTTATTTTGACAGGAAAGAGGATATGATGGGGGGAGTCCTTATGTATATGTTGTTTTATTGGTTAATTAATAAAGCACTGTTGGCCAATAGGGAAGCAAGATACGTGGGACTAGGGGTTGAGAAGAATTCTGGAAAAACAGAGGCACAGTCAGTTGTGATGTAGGACGCAGGAGAAGTGAGAGATCCGTACCCTTTCTCTGGTAAGAGGAGACCACGTGGAAATACTCAGATTAGCTGCTATGGGTTAATAATTAAGTCAGAGCTCTCCAGTAAGAAACCAAGCAAACGGCCAACAGCTTCATAATAAATATAGAGTTTCATGTGTTATTTGGGGGCTGAGACAGCTCAGGAAGATGCCACGTCATACCATATTCCTCAGCCCACCCTAGAACATCACATAATTGCCCCCCACCAAACATCCCATAGTGGTCAGCCCTTGCTGGAACATCCCATAATATTCACATACCCCTCATATGTTAGAACATCCCATATTTCCAGCCTCCCTAGAACATCCCACAATAGACACTACCCCGCACTAATCATCCCATAATAGTCAGCCTGGGCAGGAACATCACATAAAAGTCAGCCCCTTCTGTGATATCCCATGATAGTTACCCCCAGAACTCCCCATAATAGCCCAGGCATGTACATCCCATAATAGTCAGCCCCTGCTGAAACACCCCATAATAGCTCCCCCACTGCTCCACACCCTGACTTCACTGCTCACTTGGTATCCCGGATATGCAGGAAGTACTGGACATCACGTGGGGCTGCAGGCCCCGCCCCCCAGAGGCATGTCATCACACCTGCATCATGGATGAAACAAGTGACGTTCTGCGCCGCTGACCCCTCTGCGCCTGCGGGAAAGAGAAAGTCCCTGCAGCATCAACCCAGACGCAGTGAGTGACAGAGGCCGAGATTGACACATGACTGACAGGCACTGCCATTGACGGGGCCAGGTCTGACAGGGTCACGATGACCCACGGGCCCCCACCCTGCCCAACTTCCAGTCCCCGCACCTGGGTTGAGGTAATACAGCTTCTCAGTCACTGGCCTGTGATTGACATTTGCATTGACCTCGAGCGTGACCCCAAGGTGAAGGGTCAGGGGCATGAATTTGCAGCGGCAGTCACGGGGCTGGGGGCGGAGATTAATGATGTCACTGGCAGTCCCCAGCCTCGCCTCCAAACCCACCCCATGCCTACTGAGCCTTCCCCTCACTGACCCACCCCTGCCTGTTGTCCCTGCCCCTGCCAGCTGACCCCACCCCCTGTACTCTGACCCCACCCCTTCCTGCTGGCCACGCCCATGTAATCTGACCCCGCCCTCTGCCTGCTGGCCCCGCCCCTGCCCGCTGGCCCCTTCTCTCTGCTGGCCCCACCCTCTGCCTGCTGACCCCACCCCTTCCTGCCGGCCACGCCCCCTGCAATCTGACCCCGCCCTCTGCTTGCTGTCCTCACCCTGTCTGCTGACCCCGCCCCTCTGCTGACCCCGCCCACGCCCGGGCACCTTCATCCTCCGGGGCCTGGGTCTCCCGTTCCTCCCGATGTCTGTCGCAGTGCATCTCTCCACGATCACGTTGTCCCTGCAGCTCCACTGCAGCGTCCAGGTCCCGGGGTCAAAGGTCACATTCAGCTCCGAGGCTCCCTGGGGGACCAAGGCTGTAGTGTGGCAATGGGTCAGCCTGTCCTCTGACCTCAGACAGGAAGTGACGTCACTTCCGGGATTAGTCTCAGGAAACACTGGAGTGACTTTATCTTATACCATGTGGTGGGGCACACGGACCCCTGCTTCCTGTCTGGACCTGTCAGTCTCTCTGGTTGGGCCCACCCCTCAGCACAGTAACAGTATCATACATCGTGGGGGTGGAACCTAAGGAAGCCCTATTTCCTGTCCGGACATGGCAATCCTACCATTGCTGGGCCTGCCCCCAGCACAGTGACGTCACCACATAACATTGGGGCGGGCCAGAGACCTCTACTTCCTGTGCAGACTTGTCAATCACTATGTAGGCCATGGAGGCGGGGCTCAGAGACCTGTCAAACCCGTCACGGTTCTCTGCATGCCTCCTGGGGAGACTGAGGAGCACACTCACGCACACGCATGCACACACACGTGGGTCGCACGTGCTTGCACACTCACCTGGAAGGTCCTGTGCCGCGGTCCAGGAAATGTAGAGCAGGGCGGAGGTGGCACACAGTACGGCCAAGGGGAGGAAGCGGGGCGTGGCTGCAGGCAGAGGGACAGGGGTCAGCATCACTCACACAGCCCACATGACCTTCAGTCACGTGCGTGTCATCATGTGATCAGCCCTGGCGTGTCAGTGACGTCCCCTGTCAGTCACGCCCCCTGTCAGTCACGCGGGCCTAGTGGGCGTGTCTGCCGCAAACTCAGTCAACTGGGTGCGTGGGTGTGTCAGTGACATCATCCCCTTGTGGACAGGAGTGTGTGTAGATGTCGGCTGTTGGTCACCTGTGGTGTGTGGGCGTGTCTGGGGCTGTCAGTCACCCAGAAGGGGGCGGGGCCAGTCCTCCGGACTTCAGTGAGTGCTGAGGACTAAGTTCTGTGTGCTCAGTGGTGCTGAGCGCACTGAGGGTTCGGTCCCCACCTTGTGTGCCCCAGCCCAGCCCCTCCCAACTCCTCACCCATTTATTCCCAGAGTGACTAAGACACCGAAAGAAACCAGCACTCACTCGGTGTCCTTGGAGGCAACAGAAGTGCATCACTCATCCCTGCTGCCCCTCCAACCGGAAGTGGTTCCCATCATCAGGGTCCAGGCGATTACCTTCCCCCTGGGTACCCCTACCCAGGGAAGATCACCACCCCACAATGCCCCGGGCTTGGTGGGGGTCCTGTGGACCCCTGTGACACCCTTGACCCTTGAGTCTCAACGTCTCTGCTTCTCCTTAGGTCCCAGACCCCCATGGGGGAGGACGGGTCCCTGCAGTTTCTGGTGACCCCACTCTGGCGCCCCGCATCACTTCCGGTGTCCCTGTCAGCATAGCGCCTTTGACATCGCAGGGGCGGGGGAGTTCAGAAATCGCCCATGATGCCCTGCGGCTCTGTCTTCCTCCAGTGTGACTTGGGATCCAGTGTCACCAGGGTGACGTCAGACGGCCTCAGCCCCTCCCCCGGGGGTCTGAGAAAGCTGATTCCTTCCCCCAGTGCTGAGTGTCCTGGGGCTCAGTCCTCCCAGGTAAGTACCCCTAGGACTCAGTACTCTCAAGACCCAGTCCTCCCAGCTTGGTACCCCTGGAGCTCTCAGCACCCTCTATGCTCAGTCCTCCTGGAGCTCTCAGCACCCTCTGTGCTCAGTACTCTTAGCTCTCAGTACCCTCTGTACTCAGTCCTCCTGGAGCTCTCAGTACCCTCTGTGCTCAGTACTCTTAGCTCTCAGTACCCTCTGTGCTCAGTCCTCCTGGAGCTCTCAGTACCCTCTGTGCTCAGTACTCTTAGCTCTCAGTACCCTCTGTGCTCAGTCCTCCAGGAGCTCTCAGTACCCTCTGTGCTCAGTACTCTTAGCTCTCAGTACCGTCTGTGCTCAGTCCTCCAGGGGCTCTCAGTACCCTCTGTGCTAAGTCCTCCTGGGGCTCTCAGCACCCTCTGTGCTCAGTCCTCCTGGGGCTCTCAGCACCCTCCGGGCTCAGTCCTCCAGGGCCTCCCGAAGGGAGTCTCTGCCAACCCCACCCAGAAGCAGAGAGGAAGTGACTTACCCATGGCAGGGGACTGACCAGGATGACCCGAGGCTGCTGCTGCGGCCCCCAGGGCGCGCGGTGCGGTGTGGAGGGGGTCTCTGGGCGGAGGGGGGCACGAGCGGGGAGGGGAGTCGGTCCGCCCGTCTGTCCTGGCCGCCGGCCTGCTTGTACTCCTGCTTCCTCATCTGCAGGTTGGGAAACCTAGAGGGGAAGGAGCAGGCGGTGATTGACAGCCCCCGGGTGATTGACAGCAGCTGGAGCCAGGGTTGGTGCTTCCTGAAATCCACTGTCTCCTGGGGCGCCGGCCAGGGCCCACCTCCAGGGGGTGATTGACGGCTGGGGGCCCTGCCAGGACCCGCCCTTGGAGGGGCTGACAGCGGGGTGCAGATTCCTGGGGTAGTCGTGGGGATTGCAAGAGGGGAGGGCCGCGGTGTGACAACAGCGTGACCTCAGGGCTGCACAGTGTGGCACCGGGGTGCGGCTGTGACGTCGGGGAGCGCTCCGAGTTTACGTCGAGGGTGCACAGCATGATGTTTTTATCTGCAGCTCGGCTGCTGACCCGATGACATCAAGGGTGTCGCCTGCTCGTGAGGTCAGAGTGCGAGGATGACATCATGACGTCACTGGTGTCTGCCTCCCTCCGTCACAGCAGAGCATCGTGGCACTGAGACTCAGAGGCAGGACAAGCGGTCATGCGGTGCGCAGGAACACAAAGTGGTGTGTTACTCATGAACCGGAAGTGGGGTGCTGACCCCGACCTCCACGCCCCACTCACCTGCCAGAGGTGCCCCGCAGCAGTCCCTTCACTCGGACCATGCTGGACCCGCCTCCTGTCAGTCAACCACCTGCAGTTGACTGAGGTTACCCGGTCCAGGAGCCACTAACGACAGTGACGCTCTGGCAACTGTCAGGTAAGGACCCACGGGATGCTTCCAGGAGTCCCCCATTTCCGGCCCCAAAGCCCTCCCCCGCTCCCCCCGGGGCTTCATCTCCCTGCTGCAGAGACGAGTGACATCCCGGTGGGCGGGACACATCCAGTGACGTCAGCGTGCTCCTGCGGCAGGGAGCGGGACACTGCGCGTCGCTTCCTCTTCCCGGACTCTCGTGTCCTCGGCTTGCGGCTCCCATCACTCTGCACGGTCTGCAGGAACCTGGCGCTCTCCTGGAGCCCCATCGCTGTGGGGTCCGCACCTTAGTGACGTCCTCGCCGCGTGCACAGGCCTGTCAGTCACTGCACAGGACACACCTGCTGTGCGTCCGTCACTCCTGGATCAGCCGTCTCCGCGCCCGCTGAGGCCCCAGCCCCGCTCACTCCTGGGTGCCCAGCACCCACCACCAAGCCCAGCAGCAGCAGCAGCAGCAGCAGCGCCCTCCGCCCCCGCCCCTCCTGTTCCTCTCTGGGAACCACACCTTCCTCTTCGGCCTCTTCCCCTTTCCTCTGCGCACAGCGAGGGATGGGGGCGAGTGAGGGGGTCACGGGGTGCTTTCTGGGGGTCGCTGGGGCTATGGGGTGCTTGGGGCTCAGCACGTAGGGCTCCTGCGGCTCAGAACGTGGTGTGACTGAAGCTCAGAACCTAGGGTGCTGGCTGGGTAGAAGTCAGGGTCTGGGGGTCTAGGGCTGACAAGGGGGAGGAGCAGCTGCCCCGGGGTCAGGTGAGCGGGGCCGGGGCCACCGGGGGCCGCCAGGGAGGAGCTGGCAGGGTGCTTGCAGCTCGGTTCTGAAGCGGGTAGACTTGTAGCTGACGTCATTTCTGGGCCCCGCCCCCTCGCGGAGCTTCTTGGAAAAACCCCCGAGGAATCGGTTCCCGCCACGCCGGGGCCGGGGCGGGGACGGCGCCGTGGGCGGGGCGGACTCCTTCCTTCCTCGTCTCTGGGTGCGCGAATGAGGTTTGAGTGACGGGCGCGGGTGCTGGGTCCTCCCGGAGCTCAGTCCTACAGGGGCCTTAGTACCTCTGGGGCTCAGTACTCTCCTGGCTCAGTACCTCCAGGACTCAGTACACTCCATGCCCAGGACTCCCAAGACTCGATGCTCTCTGGACTCAATCTCTTGGGGCAAAGTACTCTCAGGGCTCAGTCCTCCAAAGACTCGGTACTCTTGGGGCTCAGTACCCTCCGGACTAAATACTCTCTAGGCTAGGTACTCCTGGGACTCAGTACTCTTTGGGATCAGTCTTCCCAGAGCTCAGTACACTCTGGGCTAAGTACACCACAGTCTCAGTACTCTGTGCTCAGTCCTCCTTGGACCCAGTACTCTGGGTTCAGCACCCCTGAGGCTCAGTACTTCCAGGCTCAGTACCCTAGGGTCTTAGTATGCTCTGGGCTCAGTACTCCCTGGGTCAGTACTCCTGAGGCTCCGTCCTACTACACAGATCTCGATAGTAGATTCCTGGAAACTCCCCAGAAAAGGTCAGAGGTTTCCAGACATGGGAAGTCCCATCCCCGGGCCTCAGGGTGACAGGGAGGGTGGTGTGGGTTGCCTGAGGACAAGAGGGTACTTGATTCTCAGTGGGCAGAGTGCTGTGTGCTCAGTGGTTAGAGTGCTGTGTGCTCAGTGGGTAGAGTGCTGTGTACTCAGTGGTTAGTGCTGTGTGCTCAGTGGTTAGTGCTGTGTGCTCAGTACTGTCAGATGATGAGTTACCCATCCTCTGGCTTCTCTGATCACATGTCTCCACACCCAGGTGACCTTATCCCTGTCAGTATCCTCTGTCATGACCTAGAGAGCAGGGAGGTGAAGGGGGAACTTGCCCACCACTAGGGGCCCTGTGGTGAGTGATGAGCAGATGGCTCCGCCCCCTCCTGTGATGCCCTGCCCCTACCTTGGTGCCCCTCCCACTCTGGTGGTCTCACCTGTCAGTTACCCTCTGTGATTGACAGCTCTCCCCTCCATAAGGGACTGTCCCAGCAAGTTCTTATATTCTGTGCTTGGGAATGAAGATCTTCCCAGACTCCTTTGAGAAAGAGATTTATTAGGTAAGGAGCCCAGGAGAGTGGCCACCTCCGCCAGGGTGGAGAAGGACAGGCAGCAACTGAACAACTGAATGAGCAGATGGGTTTATATCAGGCTTCTTAGGGATGGAGTTTTCCCAGGGAGAGGTTTTTCTGCTGAAGGATTGGTTACTTTTCCTGTTCAGGGATTGTTTGATTTTGTGTTAATGGCAGAGTTGGGTCTGGTTTCAGGGCCAAACTGTTTCTTTCACTGGCCCTTTTAGCTTGTTTTGCTCTAGTTTTTGAACCAGGGCATATTTCTTTCACTGGCTGTGATTCTAGAGACAAAGTATATTTCTTTGACTCTGGTCTCAGAGTGAGGGTGTGTTTCTTAGAGTCTAAGTTCAGTGATTAAAAAAAAAAAAGTTCCTGTCACTGATTCTGGTTTCAGAGCTAGAGTAGATTTAACAGTTCTAGCTGTCTTGAAACTCACTTTGCAGATCATGTTGCCTGAAATCACTGAGATCTGCCTGAATGTGCCTCCCAAATGGCAGCATTAAAGGTGTGAGTGACCTCCACCCACCTTGGATTCAGTATTCTTTTTGGAGACTTCAGACTGCATTAAGTCATATTATTTTTTTCTTGGAATTTTTTCTTCAGGTAGTTATGCATTCTTCTTTGGATGCTTATTCATCTAAAGGTCTTAAATTCTTCAAGATGGTTGTTTTCATTTTCCTGAAAAAACAAAAACAAAACACTTCTCAACCCTAAATTTGTAGAGAACTAGGTTCCTCTAATCCTTATCAATTTTGATCTACAACTTTTTACAATTTTTTAATTGCGCCTCTAAAGCTCTTCTTTCATCCAGAACAATAGGTGTTCTTTCAGTAGGCATTAGGTTATTTAAGTGTTCTGGGAGGCTATGTCATCCACAATGGCAGGAAACAAATGAACCCATTTTGGCTTTCAATAGTTCCCTCAAGGCATTTCTCTGCTGTAGAGGAAGGATGTCATTCCCAGAAGTGACAGGAAATCATGTGCCAAGATATCTTTTAAGATGGGAGAGACTTGTTCAGTAGTCAGTTTCCACTTTTCCTTAGCCTACCAACAACTAAGTGAATAAAAACCACAAACCACCACACACTGTTCTCCCAACCAAAAAAGAAGCCCAGGTCCAGATGTGTAGGAGTGAACCCCACAAAGCTACCCGCCCAACAGGGCGGGGTCAAGGTAGAGATAAAAGGTAGTGAAAGGAAAAGGGGCCTCCCTCTTTTTCTCCTGGAAGCCAGCCACGCTTCTAACTCCTGGTATGTGCGACTCTCTCTCTCCCTGATAAATAAATATATTGTTTTTCCCTATATAGCCTCGATTACCGCGATACAGATGGTTTCAATACAGAATTCTACCAGAAATTCAAAGAGCAGCTAATACCAATTCTCCTCAAAGTGTTCCACACAATAGAAGCAGAAGGATCATTACCAAAATCTTTTTACAAGGCTTCAATAACCTTGGTGCCCAAGCCACATAAAGACACAAGTAAGAAACAGAACTACAGACCAATATCCCTCATGAACATTGATGCAAAAATACTCAATAAAATACTGGCAAACAAATTCAAGAATACATCAGAAAACTCATCCACCATGATCAAATAGGTTTCATCCAGGGATGCAGAGATGGTTCAGCATATGAAAACCCACCAATGTAATCCACCATATAAACAAACTGAGAAAGAAAAATCAAATGATCATATCACTAGATGCTGAAAAAGTCTTTGACAAAATCCAACACCCCTTAATGATACAGGTCTTAGAGAGATTAGGGATAACAGGAACATACCCAACATAATAAAAGCAATATATAGTAAATGAACAGCCAATATCAAACTAAATGGAGAGAAACTCAATGTGATTCTTCTAAAATCAGAAACAAAACAAGGCTGTCCACTCTCTCTATACCTCTTCAATGTTGTACTTGTAGTTCTAGCTAGAACAATAAGACAACAAAAGGAGATCGAGGGGATACAAATTGGAAAAGTCAAACTTTTAATATTTGTAGATGATGTGATAGTTTATATAAGACTCCACCAGGGAACTCCTACAGTTGATAAATACCTTCAGCAAAGTGGCAGGATACAAGATTAACTCAAAAAATCAGTAACCCTACTATATACAGAAGATTAATGGGCTGAAAAAGAAATCAGAGAAACATCACCCTTTACAATTGTCACAAATCACATAAAATGCCTTGGGGTAACGCTAATCAAACAAGTGAAAGACCTGTATCACAAGAATTTTGAGTCAAGAAAGAAAGAAGATAGCAGAAAATGAAAAGATCTCCCATGCTCTTGGATAGGTAGGATCAATGTAGTAAAAATGGCAATCTTGCCAAAAGCAATCTACAGATTGAATGTAATCCCCATTAAAATTGCAACACAATTCTTCACAGACCTAGAAAGAAAAATTCTCAACTTTATATGGAAAAGCAAAAGATCTGCAATAGCCAAAACAACCCTGTACAATAAAGGAACTTCTGGAGGCATCACCATCCCTGATTTCAAGTTCTATTATCGAGCTATACTCCTGAAAACCACTTGGTATTGGCACAAAAACAGACAGGTGGACCAATGGAATAGAATTGAAAATCCTGGTAGGGACCCACACACCTGTGAACACCTGATTTTTGACAATGAAGCTAAAACTATACAATGGAAAGCATCTTCAACAAATGGTGCTGGCATAACTGGATGCTGGCATGTAGAAGACTGCAGATAGATCCATATCTATCACCATGCACAAAACTTAAGTCCAAATGGATCAAAGACCTCAATATATATCCAGCCACACTGAACCTCTTAGAAGAGAAAGTGGGTGGTACCCTTGAACGAATAGGTACAGGAGACAGCTTCCTGAACATAATAACACCAGTAGCACAGACACTGAGATTGACAATTAATAAATGGGACCTCCTGAAACTGAGAAGCTTCTGTAAGGCAAAAGATACTGTCAACAAGACAAAATGGCAGTCCACAGAATGGGAAAAGATATTCACAAACCCCACATCTGACAGAGGGCTGATTTCTAAAATATACAAAGAACACAAGAAGCTAGTCACCAAAACACCAAATATTCCAATTAAAAATTGGGGTACAGAACTAAATAGGGAATTCTCAATAGAGGAATCTAAAACGGCCAAAAGACACTTAAGAAATTGCTCAACATCTTTAACCATCAGGGAAATGCTACTCAAAACAACTCTGAGATACCATCTTACTCCTGTCAGAATGACTAAAATCAAAAACACCAATGACAGTTTATGCTGGAGAGGATGTGGAGAGAGGGGAACACTCCTCCACTGCTAGTGGGAGTGCAAACCCATACAATCACTTTGGAAATCACTACGGAGGTTCCTCAGGAAAATGGGAATCAATCTACCACAAGATCCAACAATTCTACTCTTAGACATATATCCAAAAGATGTACATTCATACAAGAAGGACATCTGTTCCACCATGTTCATAGCAGCACTATTTGTAATAGCCAGAACCTGGAAGCAACCTAGAATAACCTCAACTGAAGAATGGATAGAGAAAATGTGGTACATTTACCCAATGGAGTACTATTCATTGGAAGAAAAAATTGGATCTTGAAATTTGCAGGCAAATGGACAGCACTAGAAGAAACCATCCTGAGTGAGGTAACCCAGTCACAAAATACAAACATGGTATGTACTCACTCATGTATGGATTTTAAACATTTTAGATCAAAGGAGTACCAGCCTACAATTCACACCACCAGAGAAGCTAGGAAATAAGGAGAACCCTAAGAGAGGCATGGTCACCCTGAGAAGGGGAAAGGGACAGGTTCTCCTGAGCAAATTAGGCGCATGGGGGGAGGGGAGAGATAATAAAGAGAAAGAGAAGTATAGAGGAGAGGAAGACATGAGGGAGCAGGAAGAATAGCAGAGATCAAGAAAAGAGATACCATAATAGAAGGAACCATTATAGTTTAAAGAGAAATCTGGCACTAGGGATATGTCCAGAGATCTAAACAATAGTTGAGAGGCTACCTTAAATTCCTACTCCAATAATGAGATTGATGACCGCCTTATATGGCATTCTAGAGCCTTCATCCAGTAGCTTGATGAAACATAAGCAGGTACCCACAGCTAAACACTGGAATCCAGTTGCATAGAGGGAGGAGTGATGAGCAAAGGGGTCAAGACCAGGCTGGAGAAGCCCACAGAAACAGCTGACCCGAACAAGGGGGGGTTCTTGGACCTCAGACTGATTTCTGGGAGATCAGCATAGGACTATTCCAAACCCCCTGAACGAGGATGTCAGTTTGGAAGTCTGGTTAATCTATGGGGCCTCTGGTAGTGGATCAGTATTTATCCCTGGTACATGAATGAACTTTGGGAGCTCACTCCACACAGAGAGATACTCTCTCAGCCTATACACATAGGGGAGGGTCTAGGCCCTGCTCTAAATGATATGACAGATTTTGAAGATCCCCCATGGAAGGTTCCACCCTCCCTGGGAAGCTGAAAGTGGATGGGATAGGGGGCTAGTCAGGGGCAGGAGAGGAGGGGAGGGAGAGGGAACTGGTATTGACACATAAAACAAAACAAGCTTGTTTCTAATTTAAATTAAAAAGGAAAAAATAAAAAGGGGGATTAAGAAAAATACTGTAGTCAGACTACTGATAAAAACGCATAATTTGTATTTATGTGCATAGATTCTTACTGACACACATTACTGTGTAATGAAGACATACCAGAAAACACTCTGTGGCCTGCAGGACAAGTCTGTTCGCTGGAAAGCCCAAGACCACCACCCACCCACTCATGGCCCCTCAGGGTATGGATTCCTATGATACACTGTAGGAAGTACCACAGCAAGGAGTTGTGTTGGCTGCCTGATGTGTCTCCTGTGGCTGCTGTCTGAATGGTTGATGCAGTCATGATGTATCATCACTCATGGAGAAAGCTTAACTCCAGTGCTCAAGAGGACCAGAAACACCAACCAGCATGTCTCTGAGCCATCAGGAAAGAAACGGCAGCAGAGTCCTGACAAATGTGCACTGACAAGCGTGCACAAAACACCTGTTCTCTATCCCTGTGCATCTCACAGGCTCATAAGCCTCGCAGCATCTTGTTTTCTGCTTTTTTAGAAAACCAGAAACTCATAGAACTTAATTCTGTTCCATATCCTCACTCTTACTACAGTTCTGGGCTCATAGTGGTCAAATGTTTGCTCAAATGTGTGTCGTGTAATTGTGTTCCATTAGAATCTTAACATTATTCAAATAACTGTTGAACAAGTTGTCAAGCACAATATTGCAGGTGCTCTGTTTCACCCTGTAGTGCATTTCCTGATGCAGCATGAGCTCTCTGATGTAGGAACACTCCCTCATGGATGACAAATAGCAGAAAGAATTCCAGTCCATTACACGTAACTTTCAGGCAAAGTCTTGCAGATATGCCACCTATCACTTAGCTATGCTTTGCCTAACAACAACCTTCAGAGGTAATATAACCTTATGCCAGAACATTTCCTTCCAGGCAGAAAATTCACTTTAGTGATTTACAAATGTCCTGACTATGTCAGACAACTGCATTCTCCCTGTACTCAATTTAAGAAGCTGGACAAATGAGATTTTAATAGTAATGAAATGAGTTGATTTTATAGAGACTAGAGAACTCTTTCATGTATAGAGGTTTATGCAAGTACATATGCTATTTTAAAACATGGATTTAAAATACAGTACAAGATATAGTATGTTGTGGTGATATCTTGCTTGTAGAAATAAAGTCTGTCTGAGGGTCAGAGAATGGAGCTTGCCACTTGTTGGGGAAGTTCTGTTATTTGCCTGTTATTTGTCAATAAAGTACTGTTGAGCCTATAGGAATCTAGATAGGTGGGGCTAGGAGTACAGGAGGATTCTGGGAAGGAGAAACACAAGAGAGTTCGAGATGTAACGCCATTGGGGTAGGAAGCCCAGAAACCTCTCCGGTAAGAGACATACTTAGATTAACAATTATGGGGTAATTACTTAAGTCAGAGCTAGCTAGTAAGAAACAAGCAAGGCCAACAGCTTCATAATTAATATAGCGTCTTGTGTGTTATTTAGAGAGGTTTATGCAAGTACATATGCTATTTTAAAACATGGATTTAAAATACAGTACAAGATATAGTATGTTGTGGTGATATCTTGCTTGTAGAAATAAAGTCTGTCTGAGGGTCAGAGAATGGAGCTTGCCACTAGCTTACCATAGAGGTCTGGAGGCCTGTACCAACAGACAGGAAGTGAGGTAGCTGGGCCGAAACAGGATATAAGCAGGGAGAAACAGGAAAACACTTTCTTATTTGCTGAGATGCTAAGGAGGTAAGGTGTGGCAGGGGTTTACTTCTTCTCACTGATCTCTCAGCATTTTCCTCTATATCTGACCTGGGATTTTTATTACTTAGACCAATTAAGAATTCTATTTACAACATGAGGGAGAAGAAAGATTGGTTTGGTGGAAGAATAGAGGAGAACAAGAAAAGAGATACTTTAATAGAGAAGCCATTATAGGTTTAAAGAGAAATCTAGCACTAGGAAAATGTCCAGAGATCTACAAGGTTGACCCCCAACTAAGAATCTAAGCAATAGTGGAGAGGCTACCTTAAATGCCTTTCACCTATAATGAGACTGGTGACTACCTTTTATGCCATCCTAGAGCCTTCATCCAGTAGCTGATGGAAGCAGAAGCAGAGACCCACAGCTAAAACACTGAGTTGAACTCCTAGAATCCAGTTGTAGAGAGGGAGGTCAAGGGGTCAAGATAAGACTGAGGAAACCCACAGAAATAGTTGACCTGAACAAGGGGAAGCTCATGATCCCCAGACTGATAGCTGGGAAACTAGCATAGAACTGAACCAGGCCCCCAAACATGAATGTCGGTTAGGAGGCCTCACCAGTCTATGGGGCCTCTGGTAGTGGAACAGTATTTATCCCCAATGTACAAATGGACTTTGGGAGCCCATTCCCCACAATGGGATACTCTCTCGGTACAGACACACAGAGGAGGGCCTAGGTCCTGCCCCAAATGATGTGACAGACTTTGATGATCCCCGATGGAAGGACTCACCCTTACTGGGGAGCAGAAAGGGGATGGGATGGGGAGTTAGGGGGGCATGGGAGGTTGGGAGAGAGAGAACTGGGATTGATATGTAAAATAAGATTGTTTCTAATTTAAATAAAAATCTAGGGGGAGGGAAGGGTTTAGAAGAAGAAGATGAAGAGGAGGAGGGGGAGGGAGAAGGAGAAGGAGAACTCTATTTACAGTACATGCCTGTAATCCTTGCAATCAGGAATCTGATGCAGTAAGATCTCAAATTAAAGGCCAACCTTCCCCGTGCTATATATCAAGATTCTGTCATACATGCACACACACAGGAAAGAAGAAAACTTTTCAAGCAGTATTGTATAATTATGTGGGTGATGGCTGTATTTCCAAACCTGTAACAAAATGCCTGAGAAAATCAAAATATACAAAGGTAACATTGCAGGGTGTGGTGGCAAAAGCCTTTAGACAATACTTTAGAGGCATTGTCAAGCAGATCTCTGGGAGTTCAATGCCAGCCAAAGTTACATAGAGAGATGTATTGTCTTAAAAATTATTTTGCTTAAATTTTTTGTTCAAAGAAGGGCACTGCTGACTTTGAGTTTTGGTTTCAGATGTTCAGTCTGTTGTTTTATCGTCCCTGCTATTGGCCTACGGTGGCATAGTACATCATGGCTTTGGACATATGGCAGAAGAGGGCAGCCCACTGAAGTTTGTGGTTTCAGACACCTGCCTCTTCCTACTAAGTCCCACCCCTAAAGTCTCTATTGACAGCTTCATCAGTGGTGATCACCCTTCAACATGTGAGCCTGGAGGGACGCTCAATATCCAAACTATAACAAATATATATATATATATATAAAGCTTCTTGGGTAAAAGTGTCAGGGGAGTTTCTGACATCAATATTGAAGGGACTCTAGCTAGCCCAAGCATGGCAGGCCTGCCCTTCTCCCTCATTCCCTCTGCCTTGCTGTAAGCCATTAGATTACATTCCTAAAGTCTAGTCTCTATTTGGCCACTTCCTGCACCCGAGGCTGACTACCAAGGTCCGGGTATCAAAGTATTGACATTCATAAATCAGAAGCCCATTTTGGCTCACCTAATTAACATGCCCAGTTAAAACGAACACAAGGTTTCCCTTTTTCTTTTTATAAACTGTCATTTGCCTATGGGCCACATCTATCTCTTCTCTAGCCAGAGGCAACTGCCAAGTACCTCTCCCCCTCCCTTTTTTCCTTCACCTTCCTCCCTTGTCCTCTATCTCCTGTCTTTAGCTCTTAGTCACTGACCTTGTCCCACTAAGGCCAATGAATCTGTTTTGTGCTGAGAACTTGATCTTGAGGGCCCTGAGCCAATACTGGTCCCCACAAGTAGAGTTTAGCTGATGACCTGGGCTTTGACTCCAACTTCTTTTGCTAATAGAAAAGTTCCTAGGTAAGGAATTCGTGCTCAGAACTGGCTGGTCCCAGGTAGCTCTGCACATCCCCAACACTAAGGCATAAAGTGCTTTTTTTATATACCCTGTGAAGGATGCACTGCCAGTAACTCCTGGGAAATTTCTGAGAATCTTTTTAGGTTGCTGAATCCAATCAGACATGATGGCTTCTGTAACAGAAAGTGAAGTGTTTTGGAATAGTTGTCCTGAGGCAATGGACAGAGAATGGAAACTGAATAACTTACCCTAGATGTGTGCTTTTCTTAGCCTGCCAGAGTGTTCCAACCAAACTATTAAAACTATACGAATCCATAACCAAAAACACAGCACAGGGTCTTCTGAACTCCCATGCATTACACTAACTGAAACCCACAGAAATAGCCCTAGTATCCCAGAAAAGTACCAGAAAAACTAACATTTCTCTAGGAGTAGAATCCTGTCTGTGAAGTAGCTATCTTAGGGAAGCTAGAAACAGGTCCTTGGGAGGGCAGTGGTGACATGGAACAGAAACACTGTAAATGAACAGTGTGAACATTACGAGCCTTAAGTAACTTAGACATTATATTCTTTTTATTTTACTTTTTTATTTAGTTAACTGTGTGTGTATCTGTGTGTGTGTGTGTGTGTGTGTATCTGTGTGTGCATGAGTCTGAGCGCGTCTGTGCGTCTCTGTGTGCAACTTTTGGTCTGTGGAAGCCAAAAGAAGGCAGAAGATCTCCTGGAACTGGAGTCATGGGCAGTTTGTGGGTTGTGCAACACTGGTGCTGGGAAACAAACCACAGTTCTATGCAAGAGCAGCAAGAGCTCTTAACTCTGCCCATCTCCAGCTGAGGCTACATGCTTGAGATCTCAAACTAGTGAAATGGCATGCTATCTTTCCTGAAGATACATGGATTGTGATTAAATATTTTCTTTCACTTAGTACATTAGTTTAGAAAACATACAAATTAGCAGTCACTTGTTAATGCTATTGATAATGATATAATACAGGTACAAGGAACCCTGTGTTCAACAGGTCTTTGATTAATGAACTGTGAGGCCCTGTGAGACCAAACCTTTTTTCTATTTTCTCTTTCTCCAAGGTAGGGTTTGTCTGTGTAGCCCTGGATGTCCTAGAACTTTCTGTGTAGACAAGGCTGGCCTCAAATTTTCGGCCTCTGCCTCCCAAGTGCTGGAATTAAAGGCGTGTGCAACCACCATAAGACTAAATCTTTAAGAAGTTCCTTTGTGTTTTATTTTTAAGTAAGAAGTAGCCACTGTTATAAACAATTCTGCAAATTCTACCAGCTCCTGAGAAGGCATTTCAATGAGACATCACTTCATTATTTATGCATGTGTCAAAATTTCATGTAAAACTACCAAGAACCAAACTCCACTTTACCAGAATGTCGTCTTCATGACAAATCATGGTTTTTGTTGTTTCTATAAATTCATAGCCAGAATGTGATATAATCTTATTTGTAGATTGTGTATGCTTGATTCATAGTTGTTCTAAAGACCTTATAAAAACCATTACAGTAGTAAAATAGCCCAGGGCCTTCTGACTGTGGAAAGCATTAAATAGAAAACAAGACAGGCCGGCAGTATTTTTGAAGTGTCCATCTTATCAGTACCCTTCATCTTTTTATACATTGGAGTCCCTCCTAATTGCTTCAATATTATGTGAGAACAAATGAAATTTACATCTAATAACAAAAGATAAAGGCACATACAATAAGCAGTATCTGATAGAGATGCACCTTTTAGAAAGCAAATAAATTCTTCTAAGCAGGTACAAGCCACCATTCTGCATTGCCCGCCCCCCTTAATAATGCTGCTGTAATTTCAGAGCAGAGGCAGAAACAAATAGAAAAACTAATATGCTCACGTATCTAAAACAACAGAAAAGACAAAATAACTTATAGCAGGAAGTCTTATATTACTATGAAGATTTGAATAGCATTTATCATTTCTTTATGAAATAATATAAGTGCTCATACGGTGCAGTGTTGCTATGATCACAAAACCATAAATGATCAACCAATATACATTTCAAACATCAATTGCTATACCTTCCTATGGTATTTCAAATGCAAATGCCTACTCATACGCTCGTAGGGAGTTGTACTATTAGGAGGTGTGTCATTGTCGTAGTTGTGGATTGCTGGAGGAAGTATGTCACTGTGGGGTCGGGCTTTGAGGTCTCCTATGTTCAATTTATACCCTGTGTGGACACAGATTTCTACTGCCTGTGGATCAAGATATGGCACCCTCAGCCCCTTCTGCAGCACCATGTCTGCCTGCATGTCACCATGTCCCACCATGATGATAATGGACTGAACCTCTGAACTGTAAGTGGGCCACCATATTAAATATTTTTCTTTGTAAGAGTTGCTGTGGTCATGGTGTCTCTTCACAGCAATGGAAACCCTAACTAAAACACTTCCTGTCAATAAACTACACCAAATGAAAACCATCTGGAGCACTGGTGGAGCTGATGATTTTAGATGGAGCCAGCTTCCTCTAGCATGTACTTGAGTACTATGACTCATGCTCCCTTCAAATTCAGTATCTACTGACTGGCAATATCATGCTAGCCATTGCTAGAAACCAAAGGACTCTTAAGTTCCTTGCAGAATATTGGTGGAAATGATTCAGAGGCCACCAGCCCATGGTCCTACAGTCTATGGAACAGCCTTTAGAGTTCAAAAGACAGAACCAGTCATTCCACCTCGGGCAATAAGCGAAGAAAGCAGGAACAAGACATCACAGATAAAGATGTGTTTGTGCCTCAAGACACAAACAAACATAACCTCAGAGTGGGGCTTCTTTCCTGGTGCTCCCTCCCTCCCTACAATGACAGAAACACTCCCCATGAGGAGTTAGTAGATCTGACTCTGTAGCATTTGTCCCTTCTGTTGTTCCTCATAGCTGTTCATAGCTATCCCTGAAACTAGAAATGCACAACTCAGGGATGAGTTTGCTTCCCTGGAAGGGCATCTCCTTCTCAGTGTTGATCATAGCCGAGAGTGTCCCAGGCTACGGTCCTGAGGGTGCACGTCTCTGTGTCCTGTGCATCATCTCTTAAGTCAAGGATCCTCTTCCTTTGGATCCAGAACTCAGGCTACTACTTCTGTCTGAGAAACACACATCACTATCATGTTTCCTCTTCCCTTCTCTTTTTATTACCTATTTATCTGGAAATAGTGCCATGTGCCTGTCATTTTTAGGTTGACCACATTTAACACAAACCCTTCTTCTCATTCCCGACAGTAAACTCCAGGGGCCTGGTGGTCACAGAGCAATGTTATGAGAATTACCCAAGCTTTCTCCCTGGCACTGGACTCAGTACTTATCTTCATGTCATTCATATGATAATGTCTTAGCTCAAAGGTGTGTGTGTGTGTGTGTGTGTGTGTGTGTGTGTGTGTGTGTGTTATTTCTAGAGACATTTTCCTCAGAATGCTCTGTCCTGCCAGGAAAGTATCATTCATTTTCCTCCTGTCTGGGCAGGATAGTGTTAGTATTGAGTTCAATAAGCACACAAACAGTAAACAGAGATGACTTGGAGAAAGTGAAACCTGGCAAAAGTGACCACTAACCAGCACTCAGAAGCACCAGGACAGCCATTAATATAAGATTTAGTCTATAGACTAGGAATCAAGGCAAACCCAGAGGGTTCCTAGGATCTTGAATGACAAGTTCAAGTTCATATGATCTGGTGTCACTAGAAAACAACAGGCCTTGCCTTCCTCGATTTCCATGATGGCATGTCTGTGAAACATCAAAATAAGTAAGATGGTGTTGGGTGGCTCTGTAGCAGGGCACATTTGCAGCACCCTGGGTTTGACCCCAAGCACAGAAAAATGAACAGACAACATGAGGAAGTGAAAAGAAACTATGTGCACAACTGTCTCCTGATTGGTTCTCTAGCCCCATAAGATAGATATCAGACTGGACTGGCAAAGGACTGATCTTCACAAGCTAAATTCACAGAGTTTAGAGTTTGGAAGAACAAACATTAGAACACTAAACAAATTTTACTTAGCTTTAGTTCGTCACATTTTAAAAGCGATTTGTTGTCTTTATCGGGAGAGAAGAAGTATGTTGTTGACATGAGCACAGCAATGTTAAGGACTCCAGTGTCTCAAGACCCATAGAAATGTCAAAGCCTTCCTCTGGTACAAGTCTGGGTATCTAAGAATGAAGGATTAGACCAGTGTGTGCAAAAACTATCAACTATAGCTTCCTCCTCAGGGACAACCTAACATGGGACTGCTCTCCTACAGAGACCTCCTACAGAGATGAACTAAAACAGGCTCCTTATTCAGCTGTATACAATAAACCTGCCTCCTTGATAGAGATATATAAAATAAAGTGGACAAGATTCAGGACTGATCTTGGTGGTATCAGAACACCTATGGCCCACCCTATCTCAACTTTTCTGTGTTACTGTGTGTCTGTCCCTTCTTCATTCCTTGCTTCAGTCAGATTTCCAGGATTAAGTCATGCAGCCACAATGTGTCTCCACATTATTTGTATATATCCAGTTGGCCATCACCATCACCATCTTCAATTGTAACCTCTGTGGTCACTCTACTGGTGTCTCTGCATATCTTCCCAGTCAACTATAACCAGACAAATATAACACTTTACAACCCACTCTAGATCAGAGAATGTGCCAGCCTGATTCTTTGATATCATCTTAATAAAACCAATTACTGGCAAACTGGGAAGAAATTTCCTTTATGCACACATATCTGTGCCCCTCTTTCTTACCTAGTTTCCACCTGCTCTTGAAAGCCCCCAGGACCTTGCCTCCACCAGGAAGGTTCTCTATTAGTTAATCTTGTCACCTTGAGATTTTGGATCTCAGAATGAAAACACATCTGTGAGAGTTTCTAGACTGAGTTGAGGAAGGACTAGCCAAAATCACAATGTGAGTAAAACCATCCCATGAGGTGGAGTCATGGGCTGAATAGCACTAGCATTCATCTTTCTCTGCATCCTGACTACAGCTGCAAAATACAATCAGCTGCTTCATGTCATGATGTCCACCATGATGATAAACTGTACTCTGAAAATGTGAGTCAAAATGAACCCTCCCTTCCTTGCATTCATTTGTCAGGTATTTTTTCACATAATTGAAAAGCAACTAATATCATCTCCCAGTAAACTGTACTCTGCAAAACTAAATCTATCTGCCTTACCTCTGTCTCCCAATGTTTGTGGTATGTATTTGTATAGTAGGATTAGGTTGTTCTGCAACATTACTGCTGTCCAGAACATAGTATATTTGTACAAAATTTCTGCTAACAAATTGTTAATGAGGTTTGCTGTTACTGTTTTGAGACAGGATCTCACTTATGTAGCCCGGGTTTGCCTTGGTCTCATGATCGTAGTGTTTCTGCCTCCTGAGACAGGGAGTTGTCACAATGCCTGGCTATTATTATTTTTCACTTCTGGGAAGTTTAAAATATCAAACTAAAATTCAACAAATTTCAAATAAACAACTTGCTTGTTCAAGTTATTTCTAATGTACTGAATTCCGTGAGATCACTTGTGGACAACCAAATGTAATATGTGTAAGAAGCACAGTGTAGCTTTATGGGCATAGAAAAGAAAATGACTGAATTAGGGAAGGGAAGGGCTCACCATTTTCATTACCAGATTTTGTGCAACCTGTAATTTAAGAGAAAAATAAAAGGAAATAGTATATGCAGAAAAACTTAGAGGAAAAAAGAAAAGCAAGAAGAATCCTTATCTACTATGCTTGCAAAACAATAAATTCTCAGTCATTGTGACCTGTAGAGTAAAGTCTCCCCCAGATACTGAAGTGTGAACATTCAACATTAAAAACACACATTGGTTTTGGTTTTGATTTTCGAGACAGGGTTTCTGTGTAGCTTTGTAGACCAGGCTGGTCTCTAACTCACAGAGATCTGCCTACCTCTATCTCCCGAGTGCTGGGATTAAAGGTGTGTGTCACCAACACCCAGCTCACGCACTGTTTTTTGATATTAGTCCTTAAATTGCCTCCTTTGCTACTACTTGAGTGGAAGGTTCTACTATGTTTTGATATAAAATAGAAAGCCTTTTTTCCCCAAGGCTGGGTTCTGAACACCATTCTTGCCTCAGGATGGCACCACTTTTGTTTTCTGAAGCAAAGTTCTAGAATTTTTCTCTTCCTGTCTGTATACACAAAATAATGCATGTTAAAGACTCTTCCTATGAGACCCTCTCCTGGGCACTCAGGTACAGAGTTTCTGGCAAGGCAGGGCTTGGAACCAGGAAAGAGACTCATCCTTCTGGTGCCTGCTGAAGGACAAAGTATCAGGGATGTACCCCAGCTCTGCTCTGTTCCTCCCTCTGTCCCAAAGAGGCTACATGAATGGCTTCCTCCCACCAGCATGGCCCTCATCCTAGCTTCTAGATTCTTTCTGCATCTCCAGTGATACCTGATCTTTTCCCAGGTGCTACATGATCCAGTATCTCCCAGGAATCCTGTTGCTTTTGAAAACTGTAGAGCTCTAAGCTCCTACAACTGTGTGTAGAGAAGCCAGAGACATTTTGGGGTTTCTCATTCACCCCACACCTATCCCTCATTCGAAAGACAGAAAAACAAAGCCCCAAGTGGGTAAGTATATTCCTTGAGATCCTAAAGGGTACAATCCAGACACGGGGAAAATTATGTCTGAGACAAAGTAAACCAACAGTGTTCATGTATCATTTCCCCAAGAAGTCAGAAGTACTTCCTGTTGTCTATAGCACAGATACTCCCTGAAACACAGTGTGAAGATAGCCAAAGCAGAAGCTGAGCAGGAAACCATGGCGACAGAATGTTTGTAGTGCTCTGGGTACCCATCTGAGAACACCTCATGTGTGTTCCAAACCTGCCTCATGTGAACTTACATTAAGAAAACTACCTTAGGAGAGTCATACTATAAACACTGCTATTCTGGTGCTTTCTAACAAAAGTTGCCATTTAGGTTTGGGAGATGTCAAACATTTTGCAACCTTCTTCACTTCCACTTATTTACACCTTGCTGTATGTTTGAACTTTCCATGGCCAAGCATTTTCACCTACTGTCTACTGTTTAGTTACTGTAAGATTGGTAGGAATGCCAGAAGCTAACATTTAGATAGTCAATGGCAAAGGGCAAGCACTATTTTAAAGACAGTAACATGAAAGCACTGAAGTCGTATGGTGTCTTGGCCAAAGGCACAACTAAAATGCAGTGAAAGTGGGTCTGGAGAGATGGTTCAGGAGTTAAGAACACTTGCTGCTCTTAGGAAGAATCTGAGTTCAATTCCCAATACTAATGTCAAGTCCATGATAACCAATGCCAATTTCTGCTCCAAGACATCTTCTATTCTTTTCCAGTCTCTGAGGGCATCAGCAAATGACTCTCACTCATACAAGAACACACATACACACACAATTAGAAAAGAGTAATCTTTTTTTAAGTTGTGCAAGAAAACCAACACAGCAGTGTGGCTTTGGGCTCCAGGATGCTACCTACTGACCTCCACTCAGATTCCTGAGTCTGAAACACATTTCATATCTGCCAAGAGTCTTCCTCTGCCACAATGAGTCACAAGCATTTCATGTTATTGTGTGACACAATACTACAGAGACACACACACAGGTCTACTCACCACAGATAGGGAGTCCATGACAAACCAAAGTACAGCTTGATGAGCCCATGGGTTTTGTTGGGATTCTTTAGGGAAATATACATAGGGGTTACTTACAGGAGTACAAATAACTCAAAGACAGTTGCATCATCAAAGCCTATCCTAGCACGGTTGATAGCAAACAAAAGATGGGAATCTAGAACACAATGCACAACCTACAGGCAGCTCAACAGGCTTGAGAATTTCCTTTCCAAGTGACCAGCCTGGTCTAAATGTCTTCCAGATAGCTCGGCTGGTCTCTGCTTCTTCCAGGCAGCTGGACTGGCTCTGAGTTTTCCTTGCAACTTGGCCAGTCTAAGAGTGACTCTCAGCAGTCTTTACTGTTTATATATTCTTAAGGAGGAAGGTGCCTAGTAAATGCACTTTCACTAATTTCAATTTTGAGTTGTTTACCTTCTGTGCTTAGGAGCTTCCAGGCAGGGTGGAAGTTTTCAATATCAGAGGAAACTGCCATATAACACATGTGGGTGTGCACTTTCACTGATTCATCCAAAGACACCAGGATCATATTTACAACTGTGTGGTCCAGACTGGCCAAGGCAGCCAGGAGAGCATCATCCAGACCTCCCTGAGAGAATATGTGCCTCCTGAGAATGGGACGTTTTCAAACCTCAGCTGGTGAGAGAGAGCCAAAGAACACTTCAGCAAAATGATCTATGACAATTGTCACTTTGAGACTTTCTGCTGCTCTGGTCAGATTCCGATTTTTCAGTCTATCAGAAGAAGAACAGAATGGGAGGGAACACAGTAAGTTTTGCCTATCTTATTCACTCCTGCAAGTTTAGACAAGTCAAGATGGCTTGAGTAGACTCCCCTTTACAACTTAGCTTCTGCCTTACAACTGTCTCAGTGCAGCTCAGCTTAATACTAACCATGCTCCACTAGACAGTGGCAAATAGATTCAATAGTGGACACAGAACTTTCCATTGTTTAATCTTTTCTTTGGGTGACTATGCAGGCAACAAGATGTCTCTGTCAATTCTACAGATTATATATTATCCTTCTGAGGTATTTGATGGAGTTGAAGACAGATACTTACAGTTATGGTTTTCCTTAGTTATAATAAAAGATAAGCTAGAAATAAAATGTTAGACTCACAAAGATATGATAAAGGTACATTGTTAACTATAGTTCTTACTTGATAACTGTTTTGTTATATATAATTTTATTATGTTAAAGTTTAAAACCTTTCTTTTTATTTAGACAGAAAAGAGAAGATGGTGGGGGATGTCCTTCTGTGTATATGTTTCTCTTATTGGCTGATGAATAAGACACTGTTTGGTCAATAGCCAGGAAGGAAGGATAGGCAAGACTATGAGAGGAAGGAATGCGGACAGAGAGGGAGGCCACACAGAGATGCCATGTAGCCAAGGAAGGAGTAACAGATCCAGACCCTTTTTCAGTAAGATAAGGCCATATAGAAATACTTAGATTAATAGAAATGGTTTAATAATTAAGATGGAGCTAGCCTATAAGAAGCCCTAGCTATTGGCCAACAGTCTTATAACTAGTCTGTGCTTATTTGGGGTTGAAGCGCCTGTGAAACCAGGTGTGACAGAAACTTCCATCTTCAAACCACAAATAAGAAGCAGAGAAAATGAACTGGGGATAGTGAGGGTTTTTGAACCTCAAAACCTGGCAATGCACTTCCTTCATCAAGAGCACACTCCCCAACTTCTTGGAATGGCAATTCTGGCTGGGGATCAAGTACTCAAATATTCTAGAATATGGGGGAACACCTTATTCAAAATATCACAGAGAATACATATTCCCAAACCATATTATAGACATGGATGAAAATCTCATAAGAAACCCATTATTATGTATAATCAATGTATGTTATTTTAAAAGAGAGAAAACAGAAGAAAAGATCAAATATTTAGGATTACATAGTGAATTTTTTTCCAGTGCTGAAGACAGAACTCAAGTTCTCATGTATGGTGGGCTAGCTTCCTGCCTTGGTACCATACCTCTAGCTGATCGTAAGTCTTTATTTAGAACATGTGTGTTTTAGCTCTTATTGTTTTTTCAGACAGGGCCTTACTCTGTAGTCTAGGCTTGCTGAGAACTCCTATGTTAACCACACTATCCTCAAAATTGTAACATCCCTCCAGCATTGGCATCTCAAGAAACAGTAGTAAGGGTGTGATTCACCCTGCCCAGCTTTGACATGTAGGAGGTGGGGTTTTCTAAATGCTAGCATCCTGTTCTAGAGTTATTAGCTTTGCATATATAATGATACCTTTACAGGTGGGATCAAACTAAAATGTGGGGATATAGTTTTGTGTTGAATACTCTGATCAATCAAAATCACTAAATTTAAGGCTGTTTCTTATTAATGGTTGATAAAATACTTTCTGTATTTATGACAAAATTTGAAAAATGATTAAAAATTCAAAGAAATTATAAAATGTTATTAAATGTATTTACTAAGTTTTTGGTAGTTTCCAGAATTAAAATGTTCTTTATATTGTTCCCATGTTATGATAAAATACATGTGTATTTTAATGTGACTTAACGGAAACTGTTGAAGATTGTTTTCCTCATCTTTAGTTCTTCTTTAAAAGTTTATTTTTATGAATACATGTGTGTGTTTATGTGCACATGTTGTTCAGATGCCCACCAAGGCCAGAAAAGAAGAGTCAGGAACTCTGGAGCTAGAGTTACAGGAGTTGTAAACTGCCTAATGTGAATGATGGGAACTTATGGTGGTTAGAATGTAATTGGTCCCCATAAGCTCATAGGGAGCAGCACTATTATGAGAGCTGGCCTTGTTGGAGTGGGTAGGGCCTTGTTGGAAGAAGTATGTCACTGTGGGCATCAGCTTTAAGGTCTCACTTCCTGTTGCCTGTGGGTCAAGATGTAGGAATCTCAGCTCCTTCTCCAGCACCATGTCTGCCTGCACACTACCGTGCCACACCATGATGATAATGGACTAAACCTCTGAAAATGTAAGCCATCCAGATTAAATGTTTTCCTTTATAAGAAAAAAACCATAACTATGACAGAAGTTGGTACCGGGGACTGGGGTATTACTGTGGTAGGCCTGGCCATTTCCTGTTTAGTGGAACGTTTTAAGCACCACTTAATGGGCCATGCTAGTAGGAGCATGGAAGACAGTGGTGCTGAGAATGATTTGAATTGTGAGCACCTGACTCAAGGGGTTTCAGAGAAAAAGTTGAATATATTGCCTAGATATCTTTTCCTGCGATAGTTTGGTTGGAGAATGTAGCTGCTTTCTGCTCTTGTCTGAAGACTCTGCCTGAGGCTAATTTGATGATATTTGTATTAATTCCTTTGTCAGAGGAAATCTCAAAACAATCTAGTTTGGACTGTGTTGTGTGGTTACTAGTATTCATGCTTATGATGATTTATAATGAAAAGGGACAAGCTGGGCAAGGAAAAATACAAAATGTACAATCTGAGGGAAAAAGGAGCACCAGGACGTGAATTGAGCTAAATCCAATATTCAAAGAGATAAACAGATTAAGAAATAGAGTACAGCCGGGCAGTGGTGGCACACGCCTTTAATCCCAGCACTCGGGAGGCAGAGGCAGGCAGATCTCTGTGAGTTCGAGGCCGGGCTGGACCAACAGCCTCCGAAACAATACAGAGAAACCCTGTCTCGTAAAACCAAATAAAAAAAGGAAAGAAAAAAAAAAGAAATAGAGTACAGGGAGTGATGACCTCAGGGCAAGATCCCACAAGTTTCCAACATGTGGAAAGTAATTAGATAAAAGCTTAGAGTTGCCTTTATTCCCAACACCCAGAAGACAGAGCAGGTGGATCTCTAAATTTGAGGCCAGCCTGATCTACAGAGCAAGCTTGAGGACAGCCAAGCTTAGGCAGCGAATATAACCATCAAAAGCAGACAGTCGGTGAAGATGTTATTTAACAAGGGGACCATGTTGCAGCCCTAGCAAGCAGCTGAACTTGGCAGCTTTGGCCATTTGGTTCTGTCTTTAGAAACAAGTATAGAAGAAAGGGGTTATATAATTTGCCTCTTTAGTTAAAGAAAGCCACCGAGATCAGGAATGTATCAGGGGTGTCCCTGAATGGAGGCCTACAAAGGTCATTGTTAAATCTGTGAAGATAATGTGTAGATTGCCTTGGAGACCTCAAGATGTTGAAGATGCCAGAGCCATGGGAGCTGCTAACATGGAGTGGAACAAGCCCAAAAGAAAGAAGCATGTTACAATCAACAAAGAAGAAAAGAAATGGAGATCTGAAGAGCATTTTGACATAAGACATGGAGATGAGGATTTGGAATTTACCCAGCACGTTTTCAGTCTTGCTTTGGTTCAGTATTTCTTCATTATGTTCCCTTCCCTAAGTTTTGGAATGGTCATGCATGCTCTGTGCCATTACATGTTGGAAGTATGTGGTCTCCTTTTTTTTAATTTTATAGGGGATTACAGTAAAGAGATTTCATGAGTCTCAGAGAAGACTTTGAACTTTGGACATTAAAACAATGTTGACATTGTGATAGAATATGGGGTCTTTTGAAGTTGGACTGAATGTATTTTTCACTATGGTATTGTTACAAGCTTATGGGGACCAAGGGATGGAATGTGGTAGTTTGAATGTAATTGGCCCGCAGATGTTTATAGGGGATGGCTCGATTGGGAGGTGTGCTTTGTTGGCATAGGTGTGGCCATGTTGGAGGGAGTATGTCACTGTGCAAGCAGGCTTTGAGGTCTCATATATGCTCAAGCCATGCCCACTTTGTGGAATCACTTCCTTGTTGCCTGTGGGCCGAGATGTAAGAACTCTCAGTTCCTTCTCCAGCACCATGTCTGCCTGCATGCCACCATGTCCCATCAATATGATAATGGACTAAACCTCTAAACTATAAGCTAGCCACCCCAACTAAATATTTTCCTTTATAAGAGTTGCTGTGGTCATGATGTCTCTTCACAGTAATAGAAACCCTAACTAGGACAGGACTGAATTCTAGTCCTCTAAAGAGTAGCAAGTGATTTCTTTAGAGGTTAATAATATTAGCCATCTTTTCACATGCTCATTTAGTGTTAGTGTTTTTTAGTGAACTACAATAATGATCACCCTGAAAACTGTCCGCCATGGATGTACTAGTGACACGTATGTTATGGGAGTAACCATCCACTTTCTGATTGGATTTAAAGCCTGTTCCATATGCAGAAGCACATGTCTGGTACTGCATATATGGCCAGGAGCACATGGTTAGGGAGCTCACAGGCCCCCATAGGTGAACCTGCCACCCCTACAAAAAAAAGAGTAACAAGTGTTTTTACTCACTAATTCATCTCTCCAATTTCCACCCCAGCTTCAATATATAATAATTCTGCTCAGACCAGAATATAATCCTATGTCAACAACATCTAGTGGCCCAGGAACAGGGAAGCAGTTTTGGCTAGATTTCCATTTGTGTACCAGGCTTTGCTAAGCTAAGGTTTGGAGCTAATAAGCAACCTACAGAGAGATGTAATTGGACTTGGATTTTTTCAGTATTTGTTTTTTCGAGACAGGGTTTCTCTGTGACTTTTAGAGACTGTCCTGGTGTAAAGGGAGGCTTTTTCCTTGAGAGAAGCCTTCCCGCCAGCCTGGTTCTAGAGCCGCATCAGTCCCAAATAAATACACAGGAGGCTATATTAATTATGAAGCTGTTGGCCTTGCTTGTTTCTTACTGGCTAGCTCTGACTTAAGTAATTACTCCATAATTGTTAATCTAAGTATTTCTCTTACCGGAGAATAATTCTGGATTTCCTACCCCATGGCGTTACATCTTGACTCCCTTGTTTCTCCTTCCCAGAGTCCTCCTGGACTCCTAGTCCCACCTATCTAGATTCCTATTGGCCAGCAGTGCTTTATTGACAAATGCACAGGACTTCCCCCCAACATCCTGGAACTAGTTTTTATAGACCAGGCTGGTCTCGAACTCACAAAGATCTGCCTGCCTCTGCCTCCCAAGTTCTGGAATTAAAGGCGTACACCACCATCACCCGGCAAAATTTCTTTCACTGGAAGTACTTGGAATCGAACTCAGGTCTTCATGCTTGCTAAGCAAGCACTCTACTGCTGAGCTACAGCCCCAGTTCCCTTTCAGTATTTTAAAACATGTTTGATATCTATATTTTGACATCAGCATAGTAAGATTATTCCCACTGAGCCTAGATGTCACAGGACATCAGTCAGTTGGTACTGACTAATCTTAGTAAGATGTGTGTCCAATGAATCACTATTCTCCATGCTTCCAACCACGTCCCATACTTTACAGTGGAGGTCAGGGCTTCTACACTACCAACTCACACCCACATCCTTTAAATACCAGCCTGGTTCTCGGACATTAAGTGTGCAACTCTTGTGCTGTTGGCATGGTTAGACATGTTCACATCTATTAAAATGCTATAATTCATTTTGCTTTCAAAATGGCCAGTAGGGTGACTGTTAAGAGAGCACATATTTTATAGATTAGGAAACTGAGAAACCAAGATGCTGGGGATTTTCTCAAGGCAATACTCACATGGTGTGCAATGGAACCTGATTCACAGACAGGCATCTGGCTCAAAGCTGTAATTTTACACACAGATGAAGAATCCTCCCTGTAATACCCACATGTATTCTCAGAAATGTGTGTGGAATGGAAGTAACTCACACAACACACAAGGCAAGTTTGGGTAGCAACTGAACATTAGGTGGTATTTTATTGAACTTCATGGTGTTTGACACAAGTTTCTCTAAGATATTGTTGTCCTCTTCAATAAAACTATCATTACAAAACCAAGAGGGACTGTAGCTACAGAGCTCTGTTTGCATTAGTAATGCTGCCAGTATGAGGAATCAATTCTATCCATTTTGATAGTAAGGCATACTTAATATTTACATGCATAAAAAAACTAAAATGTTTCACAAAAATGTCCTGTTGGGGTCCATGATGAATGTGGTCCAGTGTCTAGTATGGTGGCTTTCAACCTGTGGGTTCTGACATTTTGGGGGAGTGGACACAACCCTTTCACAGGGGTCTCATATCAGATATCCTGCATATCAGATATTTGCATTAGGATTCATAACAATAGCAAACTTATATTTATAAAGTAGTAACAAAAGTCGGGAAGTAGTGGCATGCACCTTTAATCCCAGCACTCAGAGACAGAAGCAGGCAGATCTCTGTGAGTTCTAGGCCAGCCTGGTCTACAAGAGCTAGTTCCAGGACAGCCTCCAAAGCCATAGAGAAACCTTGTCTTGAAAAACAAAACAAAAATAGTAACAAAACTAATTTCAAGGTTGGGGGTGACCACAACATGAAGAATTGCATTAAAGGGTCACAGCATGAGGAGGGTTGAGAATCACTAGTCTAATGCTTACTGTAGTGGTGCTCTTAAATGCAAAGGCACCATCAGGAACAGGACAGCACTGGCAAACACCAGGGGAACAACAGAAAGCAAGTGGTCCAGCCCAGCAGTTTGAATTCCATTCCTTACATCAGATGCTAGGCAAGAAAGCCCCAATCATGGGTCGATAAGGAGCAGTTACCCTACCAAGAGAAGTTCTTGTGTTGGCTGGGACTGGGCTGAGATAAGTTGGGGAACAGGGAAGCCACTCCCAGGGAAAAGGAGTCCTGGGGACTAGAAGGGAAGGTAGAGTAGAGGGCTATGAACACAGCAGCTCAGCCCTCTTCAGAAAGAGAAATGAAAATCAAACATTTTACAAAGTTGCGTCTGCTACACTGCTGATACAAGACCAAGCCTCATATCCCTTCCTTTTGAAGCTCAACCGATTTTTTATTGAACCCGAAAGAAGAGCTTTTCTCCTTTTTATATGGTAACATTACCAAATCCTAAAGGGCAGGCAGTTATGATTAGTTGGTCTTGTTGCATGTGTTTCCTCCTTACTCTAAACCATGTTGCAAAAAAGTGTTTCATTTCCTCTTCTACTGTACTCCAGGAAGTCATGAATTTCACTCACTCACATCTGAGTCAAACTTACCATATCTGTTTGCCTATTTCATTGTTTATGATCAATAGTTGTCTGCTTAAAAGCATGAGCTCCATCCTTGCTTGTAGAAGAGCCACCTGATAGCACGTGTGTAAGCCTCAAGCAGTGATGAGCAGGCTATATGGAAATACCAGAAAAGTGGTCTCTCTGCAGAAGAATAAGATGATAGCTGACCCTGAAAAAATATGCCTTATAGCTAAATACTGTTTATTGTAATTTATTTAAAAATTTTTAAAACATATTAAAAGACTAAAGCTCTCTGCTTATGGTGTGTTTAATTATATACTATATATGTAATTATAAAGATAATATATAATTGAACACACCGTAAATTACATATATAGAGATTAATATACAACTTCATATATATTTATAATTAAACACACCATAAATATGTATGCAAAAGGAAAAGTGGGATACTCAATCCCAGATGAAGAAGTGTAATTACACCCATGAAACCAAGGGAAATAAATAATGTCAGCCCAGCAGTGGTAGTGCACACCTTTAATTCCAGCACTCGGGAGGCAGAGGCAGGTTGATCTCTGTGAGTTCAAGGCCACCCTAGTCTACAGAGCGAATTTCAAGACAGAACAGCATCCAAAGCCACAGAGAAACACTGCCTAAACTCCCCCAAAATAAATAATGTCATACCACAAAAAAACAAAAGAAGGGAAGGACACACACACACACACACACACACACATACACACACACACACAACACCAAGAACAACAATAAAATTACCAGAATTAACAATCATTGGTCACTGATATCTCTCAACATAAATGGTCTCAGTTTCCTAATAAAAAGACAAGGGCTAACAGATCACCATAGATTAAAGCTGTATTTCAACAACAAAACAACAGAAAGTCTTGCAATCTCATGGAAATTGAACAACTCTTTTCAAGATAGGAATAGAGAAAGAAATCAGTGACTTCCTAGAATTCAATGACTATGAATGCACAGCATACCCAAGTGTATGGGACACAATGACAACAGTGATAAAAAAAAGTTCATACAACTAAGTGCTCTAGAACAAAAAGATGCAAAGACATTCAAGAGAAGTAAATGGCAGGAAACAATCAAACTGAAGGCTGACTTCAATAAAATGGAAACAGAGACAGTAATACAAAGAATTAATGAGACAAAGAGTTGGTTCTTTTAGAGTCAGCAATATAGACAAAACTTTATTCAAATTAAAGAAGAGATGGAAAAAGAGTATAGAAAACCAGAAGTGAAAGGGGGGCTATAACAACAGGCACTGACATTGAGGAAAACCAAAGAATCATTAGGCCCTACTTAACCTGTACTCCACAAAATTGGAAAATCTAAAAGAAATGGATAATTCACTAGATAGATACCACTTGCCAAAGTTAAATAAAGATCAGATAAATAATTTAAATGGACATCTAGCCCCAAAGGAAATAGAAGCAGTCACTAAATGTCTCCCAACCAAAAAAGAAGCCCAGGACCAGAGAGTTTTAGCACAAAATTCTGCCAAAATTTCACCTCTAATCCCTTAGGAAATAGCAGCAGTTTGTGTGTGTGTGTGTGTGTGTGTGTGTGTGTGTGTATTGTTGTGAAGTTTCTTTTTTTATTTTTTAATTTTTTTTTATTTTTATGTTTAAATTTAGATTAGAAACATGGTTGGTTCACAAGTCAGTTCCAGGTCCCTCTCCATTTCCCGCCCCTCCTACCGTGCCCTCCCCCCAACTCTCCCATTATCCAATCGTTTCCCCAGGGAAGGTGAGGCCCTCCATGGGGGTGTCCATAGTCTGTCATTTCATCCAGGGCAGGGCCTAGACCCTCCCCACAAGAGTTCAGGGTGAGAGTTCATCTCACATTGTTGGATGGGAGTCCAAAGTCCATGTGTATACTCAGGATGTATACTGATCTACTGCCCAAGACTCAATAGATTACCTAGGCCTCCTCACTGACACCCCCATTCAGAGGGTCTTGATCAGTCCCATGTTGGAATCCCAGGCATTAGCCTAGGATTCAAGAGTTAACCCTTGTCAGGTCAGCTGTTTCTGGGGTTAAACCAGCCCAGTCTTAATACCTTTGGTCATCAGTGCTCCCTCTCTGTTACTGGCTTTCTTGAGTTCAGCTCAGTACTTAGCTATGGGAGTCTGCCTCTTCTTCGATCAGCCACTAAATGAAGTTTCTGTTTCCCAGACTCTCTGGCCATGGGATTGTAGGCTGGCACTCCCCAGATCTATGTCTAAAACCGATATATGAGAGAGTACATACCATGTTTCTCTTTTTGTGACTGCATTACCTCACTCAGGATGGTTTCTTCTAGTGTCATCCATTTGCCTGCAAATCTCAGGATTCCATTGTATTTTTCTGCTGAATAGTACTCCATTGTGTAAATGTACCACATTTTCTCTATCCACTCTTCAGTTGAGGGGCATCTAGGTTGCTTCCAAGTTCTGGCTATTACAAATAATGCTGCTATGAACATAGTGGAACAGACATCCTTGTTGTATGAATGGGCATCTTTTGGATATATGCCTAAGAGTGGAGTTGCTGGGTCTTGTGGTAGGTTTATTCCCATTTTTCTGAGGAATCTCCATACTGATTTCCAAAGTAGCTGAACCAGTTGGCACTCCCACCAGCAATGGAGGAGTGTTCCTCTTTCATCACATACTCTACAGCATTAATTGTCATTGGTGTTTTGATTTTAGCCATTCTGATAGGAGTGAGATGGTATCTCAGAGTTGTTTTGATTTGCATTTCCCGGATGGTTAAGGATGTTGAGCACTTTCTCAAATGTCTCTCACCCATTTTAGACACCTCTATTGAAAATTCTCTATTTAGTTCTGCAGCCCACTTTTTAATTGGATTCTTTGCTGTTTTGGAGACTTGCTTCTTGAGTTCTTTGTAAATTTTGGAGATCAACCCTCTGTCAGATGTGGGGTTAGTGAATATTGTTTCCCATTCTGTGGGCTGCCTTTTTGTCTTGTTGACAGTGTCCTTTGCCTTACAGAAGATTCTCAGTTTCAGGAGGTCCCATTTATTAATTGTTGATCTCACTGTCTGTGCTACTGGTGTATGTTCAGGAAGCTGTCTCCTGTACCAATTCGTTCAAGGGTACCACCCACTTTCTCTTCTAAGAGGTTCAGTGTGGCTGGATTTATATTGAGGTCTTTGATCCATTTGGATTTAAGTTTTGTGCATGGCGATAAACATGGATCGATCCGCATTCTTCTACATGCCAGCCTCCGGTTATGCCAGCACCATGTGTTGAACATGCTTTCTTTATTCCATTGTATATTTTTAGCTTCTTTGTCAAAGATCAGATGTTCGTACGTGTGTGGGTTAATATCCAGGTTTTCAATTCGATTCCGTTGGTCTACCTGTCTATTTTTGTGCCAATACCAAGCTGTTTTCAGGACTATAGCACTATAATAGAGCTTGAAGTCAGGGATGGTGATGCCTCCGGACGTTGCCTTGATGAACAGGGTTGATTTGGCTATCCTGGGTCTTTTGTTTTTCCATACAAAATTGATTATTGTTCTTTCAAGGTCTGTGAAGAATTGTGCTGGGATTTTAATGGGGATTGCATTGAATCTGTAGGTTGCTTTTGGCAGAATTGCCATTTTTACTACATTGATCCTACCTATCCAAGATCATGGGAGATCTTTCCATTTTCTGAGGGCTTCTTTAATTTCTTTCTTTAAAGATTCAAAGTTCTTGCGATACAAGCCTTTCACTTGTTTGGTTAGGTTACCCCAAGGTATTTAATGTTGTTTGTGGCAATTGTAAAGGGTGATGTTTCTCTGATTTCTTTCTCATCCCTTTTATCATCCGTATATAGTAGGGCTACTGATTTTCTTGAGTTGATCTTGTAGCCTACCACTTTGCTGAAGGTGTTAATCAGCTGTAAGAGTTCCCTGGTAGAGTTCTTTGGGTCATTGATGTAAACTATCATGTCATCTGCAAACAGTGAAAGTTTGACCTCTTCCTTCCCAATTTGTATCCCCTTGATCCCCCTTTGTTGTCATATGGCAATGGCTAGAACTTCAAGTACAATGTTGAAAAGGTATGGAGAGAGTGGACAGCCTTGTTTTGTTCCTGATTTTAGAGGAATTGCGTTGAGTTTCTGTCCATTTAGTTTGATGTTAGCTGTTGGTTTACTGTATATAGCTTTTATTATGTTTAAGTATGTTCCTGTTATCCCAGATATCTCCAAGACCTTTATCATGAAGGGGTGTTGGATTCTGTCAAAGGCCTTTTCTTTCTTAGTTGTGTCTTTGTGTGGCTTGGGAATCAAGGTTATTGAAGCCTCGTAGAAAGTGTTTGGCAAAGACCCTTCTGCTTCTATTGCATGGAATACTTTGAGAAGAATTGGTATAAGCTGTTCTTTGAATTTCTGGTAGAATTCTGCACTGAGGCCATCTGGACCTGGGCCTTTTTTGGTTGGGAGACTTTTGATGACTGCTTCTATTTCCATAGGGGTTATAGTTCTATTTAAATTGCTTATCTGGTCTTGATTTAGTTTTGGCAAGTGATAGCTATCCAGGAAGTCATCCATTTCCTTTACATTTTCAAATTTTGTGGAGTACAGGTTTTCAAAGTATGACCTGATGATTCTGTGAATTTCCTCAGAGTCCATTGTTATGTCCCTCTTTTTGTTTCTGATTTTGTTAATTTGCATGTTCACTCTCTGCTGTTTGGTAAGTTTGGACAAAGGTTTGTCTATCTTGTTGATTTTCTCAAAGAAACAACTCTTCGTTGCATTGATTCTTTGTATTGTTTTCCTAGTTTCCACTTCATTTATTTCAGCCCTCAATTTGATTATTTCCTGGCATCTACTCCTCCTGGGGCAGTTTGCTTCTTCGTGTTCTAGAGCTTTCAGCTGTGCTGTTAATTCTCTAGTGTAACTATTCTCATGTTTCTTCATGTGGGAACTTAGTGTGATGAACTTCCCCAGTAGCACTGCTTTCAAAGTGTCCCATAGTTTTGGGTATGTTGTGTCTTCATTCTCATTGAATTCTAGGAAGTCTTTAATTTCTTTTTTTATTTCTTCTTTGACCCAGGAATGTAGGTTTTCTGCAATTTGTGTTGTTGTTGAATTCTAATTTTAAAGCATGGTGGTCTGATAAGATGCATGGAGTTATTCCAATTTTTTGATGCTGAATAGCACCAGTTTTTAAAAGTCTTCCAAGCAAAAGCTCAGGACCAGTTTTAGCACAAAATTCTACCGAACGTTCAAAGAAGAACTAATACCAGTAGTCCTCAAATTATTCCACAAAGTAGAAAAATTGTCAAATTCATTTTATAAAGCCAAGTCACCCTGCCATCCAAATCACAAAAAAGATTCAACAAAGAAAAAGAATTATTAACCAATTTCCCTCATGAACATAAATGCAAAAATACTCAATGAAATACACCAAATCCAAGAACATATCAAAAAAGATCATCCACTATAGTCAAGTAGACGTTATTCTAGTGATGCAGGCATAGTTCAAGATATGAAAATCAATCAAGGAAATATAACCAAACTTAAAGAAAAAAACCATGATCATCTCACTAGATGTTGAAAAAGTTTTTGACAAAATACAATACCCCTTCACGATGAAAGTCTTGGAGATATTAGGACAAGCGGGACATACCTGAACATAATAAGGGAAATTTACAACAAGAACTAAAATCAAATTAAATGGAGAGGAACTCAAGGCAACGCCATAAAACCAGGAACAAAATAAGTCTGTCCATTCTCTCCATATCTATCAAATATAGTACTTGAAATCCTAGATAGCACAACCAGAAAACTGAAGGAGATCAAGGGGATACAAATTGGAAAGGGGGAAGTCAAAGTATCATTATTTGCAGATGATATGATAGAATACATAAGCAATTCCAAAAGTTCTACCAAAGAACTCCTGCAGCTGATAAACATTAAAATAAATAGCAACCTTCCTATATGCAAATGACAAATGGGCTGAGAAAGAAATCAGGGAAACCCCTTTCACAATAGGCACAAATAATACAAAATATGTTGTTATAATCTAACAAAAAAAAGTGAAAGACTGCCAGGACAAAACTTTAAATCATTGAAGAAAGAAAATGAAGATGATATCAGAAGATGAAAAGATTTTCTTTACTCCTACATTGGTATGATTAACATAGTAAAAAATGGCCATCTTACCAAAATCAATCTACAAATGGAACGTAATCTCCATCAAAATTCTAGCACAATTCTTTACAGACCTTGAAAGGACAATACTCAGCTTTATATGGAAAACAAAAAAAATAGCTAAAACAATCCTTTACAGTAAAAAAATACTGGAGGATCACTATTCAGGCACTACAGAGCTATATTAACAAACACTGCATGATATTGGCATGAAAACAAATCAAATCGAAGACCCAGACATAAATCCACATACCTGTGGACACCAAAAATACACAATGGAAAAAAGAAAGAATCTTCAATAAATGGTGCTGATTTAGCTGGATGTTTGCATGTAGAAGATTGTAAATAGATCCATATTCATCGCTCTGCAAAAAACTCAAGCCCAATTGGGTCAAAGGCAACAACATAAAACCAGGTACATCAAATTTGATAGGAGAGAAAGTGGGAAATAGACTTGAACTCGTTGGCACAGGAGGTGACTTTCTGAACAGAACATCATAGTGCAGGCACTAAGATTGAGAACTAATAAATGGGAAGCATTGAAAATGAAAAGCCTCTGTAAGGTAAAAGACATCATCAATAAGGCAAAACAGAGAAATGGAATAGATTTTCACAACTCCACATCCACCAGGGGGCTAATATCATATATCTATATCTATATCTACATATGTGTTTATATGTGTGTATATATATGTATGTATATCAAGAAACTAGACATCAACAAACCAAATAATCCTATTTAAAAATGGGATATATATATATAAACAAAGAATTCTCAACATATAAATCTCAAATGGAGGAGAAGCACTTAAAGAAATGTTCAACATCTTTAGCCATCAGGGAAATGGAAATTAAAACAACTAAGAGATTCCATCGTATACCTGTCAGAATGGCTAAGATGAAAGCCACAAATGACAGCTCATGCTGGTAAGGTTGTGAGCAAGCGGAACACTCTTGAATTGCTGGTGGGAGTGCAAACTTGTACAGTCACTATGGAAATCAGTATGTTGGTACCTTAGAAAATTAAGAATTAGTTTACCTCAAGACCCAGCTGTACCACCACTGGGAATATAACCAAAGGACATTCTATCCTTTCTCAAGGACCGTCAAAATAACTATGTTCATAGAAACTTTGTTCATTATAGTCAGAAACTGAAAACAACCCAGATGTCCCTACACCGAAGAATGGACAAGGAAAATGTAGCACATTTACACAATAAAGTATAGCTCAGCTGTTAAAAAAATGGCATCATGAAATTTGCAGGAAAATGGATGCAACTAGAAAAAAATCATCCTGTGTAAGGTAACCCAGACCCAGAAAGACAAACATGGTATGTACTCACTTGTAAGTGGACATTAGCTGTTAAATAAAGGGTCACCATGCTACAAACATAGACCTAGAGAGGCTAAGCAACAAAGAAAGCTCAAGTGAGATGCGTGCATCTCCCTGGGAGGAAAAACAGAATAAATTTTGAGGGTGTCCAGAGTGGATAGGGATGAGAACATGAGGGATAAAGTGGGAAGGATAGAGGTAGAGGGAAAGCATATTGGGAGAGATGATTGGAATTGCAGGAAATGGGGTGCAGGCAATGTGGAAATCTAGTGCAATGGAAACTTTATGGAATCTACAAAGGTAACCCTAATGAAAACTCATGCTAATGGAGGATATGAATCCTGAACTGGCCATCTTCTGAAACCAGGCAAAGCTTCCAGTGGTGGGACTTGGACATCAATCAAGCCACAAAACCTTTGACCTACAATTTGTCCTGCTGGCAGGATGTGCTTAGGTAATGGTGCTTTAGAACTTTTAGGAACTGCCAACCAATTACTGGTCCAACTTGAGGCCCACACCATGAGAGGGAGCCTACACCTGGCAGTGCCTAGATAGCCAGGAATCAGAGGATGGACAGTTCAGAGACCCAGGATAGAACCAAAATGGCTAGAAAAAAAAATAGATGAAATGAGCCAGGTTGTGGTGGTGTACACCTTTAATTCCAACACTCAGGAGGCAGAGTCAGGAGGATTTCTGTGAGTTTGAGACCAGCCTGGTCTGAAAGAGCTAGTCCCAGGACAACCTCCAAAGCCACAGAGGAACCCTGTCTCACCTGCCCCAAATTTAATGAAATGATTCCTGATAATATTCAGCAATACTCATAGATCCATGGTGCCTAGCCCACTCAAGAGAGAGGCTTCATCCAGCAACTGATGGGAACAGATACAGACACCCACAACCAAACACTAGGTGGGACCCCACAGAAGGGGAGGATGATTATGGAGCCAGATGTGTTGAAGACACCATGAGAACACTGCCCACAGAGTCAAATAAGCAGGGCTCATAGAGATTAAAGCGACAGTCATGAAGCCTTTGGGTCTGAGCTAGGTCCTTTGCACATATATTATGGTCATGTAGCTTCCTATTTTTGTGGGACTCCTCACAGTGGGAGTAGGGTGTGTCTTGGCTCTTTTGCCTGCTCTTGGAACATTCTTCCTCATACTGGGTTGCCTTGCCCAGTCTTGATATGAGTGTTTGTGCCTAATCTTCGTATAACTTCTTAGGCCCTGTTCAGTGGATATCCCCAAGAGGCCTGTTATTTTCTGAAGTGAAATGGAGGAAGAGTGGATCTTGAGGAGAGAGGAGATGGAGGGGATTGGAAAGGAGTAGAGAAAAGGGAAATGTGTTCATGATGCAATGTGTGAGAGATGAGTAGATAAAACAATTTTGAAGGATATCCTCCTCCAGGGCACATTTAGAAACATTTACACTGTTTAAGTGCATCTAGGCCATTTATCACTGAGTTCAGCCCTATCCTTTTTCAGTTCATTCAGAAATGCAAAGAGTAAGTGACCAGCATCATCATTGTCCTTATTATACCCAAATTGTCAAAAGCTTCATATAAAAGGTCAACAAATCTGTTGCTACCCAGAACTGGTAAATCAGTTCATTTATCTCCTTAAATTTGTAAAATAGTTCACACCATGGACTTTTAATATTTCTGAGCTCCTAGAAGAGGCTTCAGTAACTGAAGAGACTTTGGCAACTGTAGGTGTTGGCAAATTGGAAAGCCTATTCCAGATTCTTAAAAGATTTATCCTTATACTTCTCTTTCTCTAGAATCACTTTTCATACCAAAATCTGCATTAGCTAGGTTCTTTACAGTAAAAGAACTTATAGAATGAATATATGTATATGATTCACAGGAATATATATACATATATATGTGAATTTATTAGAATGACTTACAGGTTGCAATCTAGCTAACCCAATGATAGCTGGATGTTAACGAAAAGTGAAAGAATCCAGGAGTTGCTTAGTTAATGAGACTGGGTGAATCAGTTGGTCTTCAGTATTTTCTGGAATCCTGAAGAGGTCTTCAGTATTTTCTGGAATCCTGAAGAAGTTGTCTCTAATGCTATTAAAGGAATGGATCTGCTAGCAAGGTGAGAGCAAGAGGCGAGATTTTCCAGCTGACATCATCTATATTGAAGATGTGTCTTCCCTTCTCATGACTTGGACTAAAGGACTGCAAGACATACTGATAAATACTGGCACAAATGTTACAGGAGGATCCAACCACTTTCAGATTCAATATAAGGACCACTCCAGCAGATGAAACCCATCCCTGCTAATGTGGGCAAGAGCCTGAGACTATATAGACCATGGGCATACAGAAAAACATATTAATATTATTCTGGAAAGGGATGTAGCAATAAAATGACATAGATCAGTACCTCGCCCATCAGAGAAGCTTCTTCTTGCAATTGATAGGAATTAACATAGAAACCCACAACTGCACAGAGAGTGTAAGACTTTGGAGCATACAACCCTAAATGAGATAGCTTTATCAAACCATTCCCCCTCGAGACACTGGGATCTAGATAGAAGAGGAAGTAGAAAGATTATCTGAGCCAGAGTTGATGGAAGATTCCAAGGAAATAGTGTCTTCTGGACACAATAGGAAATGTACATACAAACTCACAGTGACTGTGAAAGTGAGCAGAATGCCTACATGTGTTCAAGCCAGGCAAAGTCCCAGTAAGGAGAAGGAAAGGTAGACAAAAATTCCCAACCTAACCAAGAAGCTATTTGCAATTATTACTCACTGCCAAAGAGAAAATCAGTTTTCTCCAATGGACACTTCACTGGTTATATCAACCCCACTCCAGAGCAGGGCCCGTACCAACACAAAACAAACTCCTTGTTTTTTGGAGTGCCTTTCTGTTTCATTTTTATCTCTTTTGATTTTTTTATTTTATTTTTGGGGGGGGAGGTCTCATTTGGACTTTTCTGATTGTTTCGAATTGTAAAGGTTTTAGTTGTTTGTTTTTTTTGTTTTTCGGAGACAGCATTAAGTTCATGGATAGGGAGGTAGGGAAGTTTGGAAGGAGTTAGAGGATTAGAAGGAATATGATCAAAATATGTTATATGGAAAAAATATTTTTAAACAGATTTTTTGAGACAATATTGTCTGGTATGGTTTCCCCTCCTCCAACTCTTCCCAAATCCTCCTCTGTAAATGAAAGCAGAGTTGTTTTTTTTTTTCTGCCATGACCACTCAGTCTCAAATAAAAAAGCTTATATTAATTGTAGAATGCTCAGCCTACAGCTCAGGCTTATTACTAACTAGCTCTTACAACTTAAATTAACCCATTTATACTAATCTGTATTTTGCCACATGACTCATGGCTTTATCTGTCCTGCAGTATCTTGCTCTGCTGGTGACTGCTTGCATCTCTCTCTCTCTCTTTCACACACTCTCTCTCTCTATTTCAGCCTTTTTTCCTTTCTGTATTTTCAGTTTGTCTTTCCTGCCTAGCCTTATTCCGCCCTTCTATAGGACAAATCAGCTTTATTATCAACCAATGAGAGTAATATATATTCATACCATATAGAAGGATTATCCCACTACACTCCTCAATTCACTACTCGCAAAAATCCACACCCTTTCTTTCTCTCTCTTACTAGAATACAAATTGGCATCTAAAACATAATAACAAAATAAGGTAAAACAAAAAGAAACCAACTGGAATGGGATGAAGCAAACAAACTACTAGGAGAAATAGAGCAAAGAGAAAGCACAAGGAACATGTAGAGACATACAGACATTCACACATAAAAAAATCTCATAAGAACATAGCACAGGAAAACCTTAATATATATATGCAAAACACTTGTAAGCAAAGGAAGGAAGGACGGAAGGAAGGAAGGAAGGAAGGAAGGAAGGAAGGAAGGAAGGAAGCGTCCATATAAAGCATTATGAGATCAGAAGCTTCAAAAACTGTCATTGAGTTCATTTTGTATTGGCCATTTACTGTCCTTAAGAGTGTTTTGCAAATCCAAAGAGATTCCATTTGAAACTAATATTTCTTTGCAAATTATTTAAAATTAAAGATAGATTCTGGGTAAGAGACAGAGCCTTGTGTTTATTTACCCTCTCAATTCTGGGATCCCATCGAGCTTAGACTCATACAGGAACTCTGCATGCTAACACAAAGTCTTTGAGTTCATATGTGCCTCTGTCCTGCTGTGTTTAAAAGTCATTGTTCCAGCCGGGCGTTGGTGGCACATGCCTTTAATCCCAGCACTCGGGAGGCAGAGGCAGGCAGATCTCTGTGAGTTCGAGGCCAGCCTGGTCTACAGAGCAAGAAAAACAACAACAAAAAAAGTCATTGTTCCTTTTTTTTCTGAGACAGGGTTTCTCTGTGTAGCTCTGTAAACCAGGTTGGCCTCGAACTCACAGAAATCCGCGTGCCTCTGCATCCTGTGACTAAAAGTGTGCACTGGCACCACCTGGCTTAGAAGGCCCTGTTTCCTTGTGTCTTCCATCCCTGCCTCCACTTCTACAGAGCTCCTGGAGCCCCAAGGGGAGACAACCTTGATGGAGACAACCGGTTTGGGACTGGGTTTCTCACTCTCTGTACCTTGACCAGATGTAGGTCTTTGTATTTGTTACCATCTGATGCAGGAGGAAGAGTCTGATTATAAAGACACCAATCTACAAGCGTAACAAAACGCCATTAGGAGTCATCTTATTGCTACATTCCTTTAGCAGGACAGTAGTATTTGGATTTCGCTTAGGTCCCTTGACTATCTAGTCTTAGATCCTTGGCTACCTAATCACCATCAAGTATCTCATGAAGTGGACCTTAAATGCAATTGATAATGGTTGGTTACTCCCACAAGCTTTGCACAATTATTGTATCAGTGTACCCTGTCAGCTGCTCACTGTTGTAAACTGAAGGGTTTTTAGCAGGTTAGGTTTTACCCTTCTGATCTAGTAGCATAAACAGTGCCATAAACATTAGTCAATACAAGTAAACCCTCTAGCTAGGCAGCAGCTCACGTTCTACATGTTCAATGAATTGTGTAGGTGGCTGTCTTCAGAAATATGACCTTACCATCAGTGGGGGAGAGCAATAAATAGCCTTGGCAATAGTCTAGGTTGCTTGGGAGTGTCAATGGGACTCCTTTGACTAACAACTCAAGTAGCTATAACATTTGCAGAACAAGAAGTGATGTGAGATGTCTAGGTGTGACTCTGTCTTGCCTATTGTCTGGTGATTCCTCGTGTGTGTGTGTGTGTGTGTGTGTGTGTGTGTGTGTGTGTGTGTGATATTTATGGCCTTTGGTTTTAGCTGCCCCTCCACTTATTCCCTCCCTTACTCTCTCTTCCCTCCCCATCCTCATTTGAACCTCTGGTTCTATCCCTCCCACCCCCAACTGTCCATCTATAACTATTTTATTACCCATTACAGAAATGATCTATCCCTTACTCTATATATAATCTCTGAGGTTATAGAGATTGTAGCCTACTTATTAAAGACATAACAGCTAACATTTACATGTAAGTAAATATATACCATATTTGTCTTGCTGGGTCTGGGTTATCTCATTCAGGATAATTTTTTCAAGTTCTGTCCATTTACTTGAGAATGTCATTATTTAAATAAAAAAACACAACTGAGTCATAATTCCATTGAATAAACTTATATTTTCTTTATCTATTCTTACATCAACAGACATTTAGGCTATTTCCAGTCTCTGGATATTATGAATAGAGCGACATTGAATACGGTTGAGTCCTTTGGGTATATGCTCCAGTGATATAGCTGCACCTTGAGGTAGATCAATTCCCTGTTTCCTGAGGAATTGTCACAATGATTTCATTAGTGGCTGTTCAAATCTGCACTCCTACTAGCAATGGATAAGTACCTCCCTTATTCCACATCCTTCGACTGTATGTGCCTTTGTACACAGGTTGTCTCAGGATGCAGAGGAACTGGGAACACATTGTCTCCCTTTGGGCAGAGTTAAGCACAGTGGATGCTGTTATTTCGCTTAAGATTAGAAATTAGAAAGTGTTGCAGGAGATGGGAACTGGGGACAGGAACTGGTGTGATACAGCAAAAGCCATATAGAGCATGCTAATCATAGTTTATTATAGCCAGACTGAATGGGGGGAGACAGATATGACAGAGAGAGAGAGAGAGTAAGTGATAAGAAGAGGAGATGGAGCCGGGCGGTGGTGGCGCACGCCTTTAATCCCAGCACTCGGGAGGCAGAGGCAGGTGGATCTCTGTGAGTTCGAGGCCAAGCTGGACCGACAGCCTCCAAAACAATACAGAGAAACCCTGTCTTGTAAAACCCCCCAAAAAAAAAAAAAAAAGAAGAGGAGATGGTAGAGAGGAGTAAGAGAAGATGAGATAGATGAGAATGTATGTGGGCAGAGGTCTGTCCTTTAAAGGGATCCTTTGCACCTGCGTGCAGTCTGGTTCTCATGGAAGTGTGAGCTGGCCAGAGAACTGCCTGATTATGAATCCTTCCAGGTAACAGGGCAGGCCAGAGTAATGCCTGAACCTTTCACTGGAATTGACCTGGAGAATTTGGTGGAGGAGAAGACAGGAGACTGTGTTGGAGGATAGCTCATTGTGTGTGTGTGTGTGTGTGTGTGTGTGTGTGTGTGTGTGTGTGTGTGTGTGTGTGTGTGTGTGTGTGTGTGTGTGTCTTGGGGGTGGTGGTGATAAGGACAAGGGAACAAAGGAATGCTCCTAATCTGCATATTCAGACCCAGGGCAGACAAATGTTAATGGCATACCAATTGAAATACAAAGGCAAGCAGAAGGGAGTGCAGGGAGGAAGTGCTTTACCACCCAGAGTTGTAAAACACAACCTCTCTGGCTAACTTGGTGATTTGGGGATTCAGAATTTGGGCACAACGGAACCATCCCTATTTGATCATGGTGGATGATCTTTTTTTAATGTGTTTTTAGATCCAGTTTGAAAGTACTTTATTGAAAATTTTTGTTGAAAATCTATGTTCATAAAGAATATTGGTTTGTAACTCTTTGTTGTGTCTTTATTTGCTTTAGATATCAGAGAAATTGTAGCCTCATTAAAAAATGGGCAATGTTCTTTCTGTTTGTATTTTCTAAATTGAGTATTGGCATTAGTTCTTCTTTGAAAGTAAGGCATAATTCTGCACTCTAAAACCATCTGGCCTTGGGCTTTTATAGGCTGATAGGATTTTAATGACTGCTTCTATTTTAGTAGGGGTTATAGGTCTGTTTAAAATGATCATCTGACCTTGGTTTAGCTTTGGTAAGTGGAACCTATTGAAAAGTTTCTATACCTCAATAAGCTTGCCTGCTGACACAGCAATCCAAATCAGACCTAATCAAACCAAATTAGAAAAAGTCCACATTTAATAGATATAACACTCTTGAATGGCCTTCCAGACCCCCAGAGGAGACAGGAAAGGGAATCCAGAGAACCCATGAGTCTGTTCTGGGGGGGGCTGGAGGAGGAGCCATCATTTGTTAGGCTTTCTGAGATGCAGCAGGGTTTGGAGGGAGACAGGACTTGGGTGGAACGTCCACCATAGTATCCCGGACTCTTTGGGTGTATGGATGCCAGTTCATGTCTGGCTTCTTCCTGCTGACAAGAGACGATGTGCGGGGGGCGGGGGGGTGTCATGAGCTGGTGGATGGACCAGGAGTGGTCAACCAGACCTGCAACTGTCCTGTACAGTAACAAAGTAAATAGTTAATTTGGGGCCATCCACATGGCCTTAAACACACAGCAGTTTAGTATAGCTGGGAAAATGCCTCCTTTTGGTAGTGGGAAGCTGGCTTCACAAGCTCCTGAGGAATGGTGGTTTTTTACCTAACCGTTAGAAATGCTCCTACAGTCCAGGTGGAGCTCATTTTTGGATATTCAGACTGCCTTTTGGAGTTTGGGAAATTGGAGTTTCCTTTGGACCTTACAAGAGATAAGTGCATACATGGGATGTGAAGCTTCACAGATTCCATTTTGAATGAGAATTATAGTTGCTTATACATTTATTCAGTTGTATAGTCTTTGAGTCTGGTGAATTTTGGTGTATGCTGTTTTTATTTATTTCCAAGGTTTTATTTTTAAATAATAAAGTAAAAAAATTAATTCAACTGGATCATTAGTCACCTAGACAGGACACCACGCATTAGGGGAGCAGATTCACCTGAATATATTCTAAAGAGATGGAATGAATTATACACATGTAAGATTTTAAAAATTTATAAAGTATGAACTGGATGTGGTGAAACATGATTTTAATCCCAGAACTCAGGAGACAGAGGCTGGTGGATATTACTGAGTCCAAAACTATTCTAATCTACATAGCAAGTTCCAAGCCAGTTAGTTACATACTGAGATAAAGCATAGTAAGATATTATCAGAAAGGAAGGGAGGGAGAGAGGGATGATGGAGGCAGGGAGGGAAAAAAGATAAATTATGCAATTTTCAGGAAAATGAGTAGAACTGCAAAATATAATTAGTGAGGTAACTTGGGCCTCAGAAACCACATGTTCTCTCTCAAATGCTGGTCCTAACTTCACGTTTTAACATTTGGATGTTTAATTTGGGGTACCTGTAGAGGCCAGGGTGGGTAGAAGTGGATGATGGAGGCATGCTTTCAAGGGAGGGAAAATGGTAGAACACATTAGATAGGTAACAGGATGGACTGAAGTTACTGGGATTACAAGTGCTTTAAAGGAAGATGAGGGGGTACATTAACCAAAACCAAATTTTCATGTAAAAGCCATATGCAAATCTACATGTGATTAAATGAAAATCCCAGTGCCAAGTGTTGCTACCTCCACAAAACTGTTGGTCACAGAAATCTCAAAAAAATACAATCTGTCAACACTGCTCTTGGTTAGTCCCTAGAACTAGATAAGATTCAATTGCTGAAGACATCTCCACACTTTGATTGTAGGACATAGATAAATCAAGGTGGAACTAATTAGGAAACTTCCTTCCTGTAGGCTAGAGCAAGAAGTTGTTATATACCAGAGAATAAGGAGAAAATAATCATCAATAATTCTTACCAGCTATGATCTCTACAAGCTACAATTTCATCCTCCCATGTGAGTGTTTCTGTTCTGACAACATGGCTGTTATGGGAGGGATAAAGTGTACTAGTTGTAGTTGAGACATGCTATACAGGAGATAATAAATCTGCTACTGTAAACACAGTCAAAAACCAAAAGCTGGGGATGTCTGAGGCCTTAGGTGGCAACTGACTGTTGTCGTTATAGAGACGTTGTCAAACTGCCTCGTAAAACTATATGTACTATTCTAAGCCTCAGTCAGAGGGTCTTCTGCTTTCAGTGGAATAAAAGCAGAGAACAAACTAAAAGAGAACAAAAAATTCGGGGAGACACTGTAAAGCAATTATTTTGGCAAACTTCTATAAATGAACAAAGACCAAAATTGAAAATATAAATAAATGACATTGTTATGGAAGATATTCTAGACACAGGTGCAGATATAACAATAAATGCACCAGAATCTTGGCGTCCAAATTAGCCTGTTTTGGGTGTAAATATTCAGCTTTAAGGAATTGAAACATTATCTCAGGTAAAACAAAGCATGAGATGGATCGAATGTGTAAGGCCAGAAGGATAGAGAGGAAAATTAAAACCATTTGTGGCTAACCTAGCAATGCATTTATGGGGATGTGATTTGTTACATTAATGGAATAATACTCATTTCTCCAGTCATAGAAACAAGCCATAAATTAATGTATGTTTCTGCGAAAAATATTAGAAGGTATTTTAAAGAAGAGTCGCCAGCCGCTCAGACTATACAAGAACAGGGTAGAATGGCTACTGATCTTTCCAACGTAGCAACAGCCACAACTTTAAAATGGTTGATAAACCTGTATGATTTAATCAACGGCCTTTAACAACAGAGAAATTGCAGGCCTCAGAACAGCTGATAGAAGAGCAGCTAATTGGTCAGAATAATAAAGAATCAACCAGCCCTTGGAATTCTCCTGTATTTGTTATTAAAAAGAAATCTGGAAAATGATGATTCCACCAATGAGCACTCTATAGTCTGTAACTTCTTTTCCTTCTCTCTTACCTAAATGATGACTTCTTATAGCTATTGGTTTAAAAGATTACTTCTTCACTATACCTTTACAACAAAAAGACAAAGAAAAATTTACCTTCAGAGTATATACTTATAATAAATCTCAGCCTGCTAAGAGATTATCTACAGAAGGTTCTCACACAGGGAATGTTAAATACCCCCACCCTGTGCCAATATTTTGTAAGTCAGCCATTGGAAATGGCGCATAAGCAATTTCCTCAATATATAGTTTACCAATATATGACAATATTTTACTAGCTGAATGAAATGTAGATACCTTAGAGAAAAATGTTTGAATAAGTAAAGGGAAATTTGTCTTTTGGGGATTATAAATTGCTCCCAAAAATACATAGGCAATTCTATTAATTATTAGAATATAAAATACATATACAAAAATTAGACCCCAAAAGGTACAAATTGGGAGATACTCTAAATGACTTTCAAAGATTGCTAGGAGACATTTCCAATCTACAGTCCAATATTGGAGTAAAAAGTGAACTGAGTAATTTGTTCAAAACCTTAAATGGTGACAAGGACTTAAATAGTCCAAGAAAATTATCGGCTGAAGCTGAGAAAGAATTGGCTTTACTGGAAAAGAAATTACAGGATTTTCATGTGGATCATTTGGATCCAAAACTTAATTACATTTTGGTTATTTAACCTTCTAAGCATTCTCCTATATGAATATTAATGCATACAGAATATATTATCTCCAAATGGGTCTAAAATGGGACTAAAAAAATTAAAAATGTGGAAAAGATCTCTGAGTAGATTCTAAAAGAAAAATTGAGATTTTTGCAAATTAGCAGGAATAGACCAAGCATAATTGTTGTACCTTTAACTAATGATGAAATTGACAAATTACAGGCAGAAAGTGAACTTTTGCAAAGAGCTTGCAGTAATGTTTTGGGAAAGTGTAACAACAAATATCCCGATAGCATGAGAATATTTATAAAGAGAACTGGATCCTTCCTCACATTGTATGGGGAACATCAATATCTGGAGTCCCTACATTCTACAGTTAAACAAATAAGTCAGGAAAGACAGGTTACAAAACAGAAATTTAAGTAGCAGCTGAAAGCCCTTATGATTCAGTCCAAAAGTCAGAATTATATGCTATTCTGATGATACCAATGGATTTTACAGAACATCTTAACACAGTTGCTTACTCTCAGGATGCAGAATTGTTTTACACAATGAAACTACTAAATTTATTCTTGATGAGTCAGAAATAACTATTATTTAATGATTGTTATTTACTCAGTTACAAGAAATAATCAGGAATAGGAAATAAAACACATCTACCCCTATGGGTCTGCCAGGCCCTATAGCATAAGGTAATGAAGCAATTGAACAACTATTGATAACAAATGTGCCAGAGGCCTCAGAATTTCATTTAAAAAACATCATGTCAACAGTAAAGGTTTGAATAAAGATTTTTCTATCACTTGGCAACACGCCAAGGAAATTACAAGGAAATGTCCTACTTGTTCTTTATACAACCAAACTCCACTACTTCAGGAAGTAACCCAAAGGGTACTCAAAGGAATCAAATCTGGCAGATGGGATGTATTTCATTTTGTGTAATTTGGAAAACTAAAACATATACACTATACTATTGATACTTGAAGATGAGAAACTAGCCATGTCAAGGATACTGGGAATGAGGGTAGTACTATCTTTATTTGAGAGGGAGAAGCCACTTACATGAGAAACCGAGAACTGGGGTCAGCACACTCTGATCTCTGATTAGGATCATGCCTTAAGAGAGAGTGGTCCCCTCCTGTACCCTCTTTTATCCCTGACTTCTTCCATGCACCTGTAACCACACCCAACAGGTGTGGTCAGTGCTGCATGTATGTGATCTCTCCCTACAGATATATATTCAGTAGGTATACCTATTCAATGGGCAACTGCTTTGAGTTCTGAAAAGGCTGATTCCATAATCACACATTTGCTAGAGGCTATGGCCAGCATGTTTCTAAGAAAATCAAAGATTTTTGCTTATTATAATATAAAGCATATTACATGTACACCACACAATCCTACTGGGCAATTATAAAAAGATCAAATCAAACTCTAAAGGAAATGCTAAATAAACAGAAAGGGGTACTAAAGACCTCCAGAAATGGATTTTATAATGCTTTATTGACTTTGACTCTTCTAATGCTAATGAGAAAGGAATAACAGCTGCAAAAAGGCATTGGATAATAGAAAAAACTATGGAATTAAATCAGGTAAAATATTTTAAAGATGTGTTGACCTCAGAAAGGAAACCAGGATATGTGTTATGTTGGGGAAGGAGTTTTGACTTTGTTTCCACAGGAGAATAAAAGCTATGGATACCATCAAAATTGATAAAGATTTTATATGAACAAGACACCTCTTAACTAGAAGAGATGATAATTCATCAAACAGCATGGCTGTTCAATCTAAACTAACCTATAAAACTAACAAATGAGGGCTGGAGGGATGGCTCAGAGGTTAAGAGCACTGGCTGCTCTTCCAGAGGTCCTGAGTTCAATTCCCAACAACCACATAGTGGCTCACAATCATCTATAATTTGATCTGGTGTCCTCTTCTGGCATGTAGGTAGAACACTGTATACATAATAAATAAATCTTTAAAAAAAAACCAAAACTTGCCAAAAGGGAACCTCCCCAAAGTTAGGGCTGGGGAAGGCTTTTATTTTTGTCTTTTCAGGAGAATGAAGGCAACCAGCTAAAGAATCTGAAGACCAGTGGATAAATAAGATGTGAAGAAAAGGACAAATCATCCAGGAAAATATACCAAGGAGCAGCCTGGACTCTTAGCATATCACATCTCCGTGTGTCTTTCTAAATGTTTGTTTCTATTGTTCTATACAGACATAAACTGGAAATGTTCTTTTTGTAGTCCCAGTTCAATTAAAATTAAAGCTGGATTTAGACTTAGACTGTGGCTCTCTCCTTCTTTAAATCCAAGCATGCTTGTTAAAGTAAAATCCAAAATCTCTGTCTCATATCAGAAGAGCCACCTGATATGGGACAGAAGAAAATCCAAAATTTATTGTCACAAATCTCATAGTCCTTTGGTCTTAATGACTCTTTAACAGCTTTCCTTAAGGTATAAATATTACCTCAAATTTTTGGTTGTAAGCCTAGCCTTTAACAGCTGAGCCATCTCTTCAGCCTTCAAATTTCATAAGAATGTTTTTTTAAACTTTTTGGTCATGATATTAATGGTCATATACTAGTTGATTATAGAAAAAGGCTTCATCTAGCTGCCTGTACATGATTTCAGGTTTGAGTCTTTATTGTTAACTAGGAATTAAGGTTTTGTAATCTGTATTTACATAACAAATATTGACCCTTTAAACCCTTTGAGATCTACTGAATATGACAACTTAAAATGTTAAAGTTTTCTGCAGTGAAATATGACCATGCCTTGAAGTCCCCAAAAGGATGGTGGGACCCAGCAACCACAATTTTATGGTAACAGCATTAAGTAAATTTAAGAACATGATGCTCACATTCCCGATAGATAGGAAAGTGGTTTTTGGTCATTCAATGGATTATGGATGTTTGTCATCATTTAGGGTAGTCCGTTAGAAGTTGTTATTGGTCATGGTCAGAAAAAAGGCTGAACAAAAGGCATTAGATTAAGGATCCTGTTTTGAAAAGAAAAAGGGGGATATAGAAATAGGATAAAAAAGTAGATTATTGAATCTACTTTTAAACCAAAAAAGCAACTACTAGTTTTAAATATTTACATTGGTACGGATTTTTGTATATTGATACAAATTTAAGATCACTTTTGTTAGAATATATTGCATATATATTTCTAATCTTATTCAAGGTATTGTATGTATGCAACTCATTTAACAATGTAACGCAAGTTTTTAGACCTTGAAAGTTGTTATTATCAACTAATTAGGATATAAAGAAATTCAGCTTAGCAATTATCTATTACAATTGAAATTCTAGTTACATTAGGTATGTTTTCAAGGTCAAACATATATTGTAGATAGACAGGTCATCTTCAAACACTTCAGAAATCTACAGATGTTTTAATAACATAGGGTTTTTGTTGTTGCTTTTTCTATGACAATGAGACATGTCTGGTCATGGTAGCACCAATCTACTTCAGAGATGATGTGCATCAAAGAAACTTTACAGGGAATTTACTTTATTTGTGGCAAAAATTGGCCCTTGGGCAAGAAAGTGCTCTTGCCTCACCTGCTGACAGTATGCTGTTCAAATTGGACAAGTAGGACACAAAAGAACTGCTGAACTTTACCAAGACAAGGTACAACAGTCCTTCAGAGTATCTGGCTTCACAGAAAAGTGTGTCAGATACTCAAGGCCCATAGGTCAAAGACAGGTGTCTCATTTTTGCAGAGGAGCCTTGGGTGATTATCCAGGCAGCCAGATGTTTCTGTCATTTCTCATATTTTTCAGAAGTTGCTTGCTTGTACTTCCTGCTCAAGTAATATTTCCTTTGTGGATCTCTGATGGAGTTGAAGAATAGTTTTCCTTGCTATTGTATTCAGAAAAGAAATTCACTAAAGAAGTAAAATTTTATAAGTTTGAGAGACAATAAAAGATAGGTTTTGGAATGCAAATAAGGATAGAAGATGAATTAGGTACAATCCCTTGGACTCAACCAGATAGGATAATGTGATATTTTCTCTGAAATTGTCAAATGCAAATGGACTGGATATTGTTAACACATTAACTGCCTGTATATACTCTACATAGTTATTGTATTTATTGTAAGTAGTTTCTTATATTAGTTATAATCTTTATTCAAGACAAAAAGGGAGAAGTGTGATATTTTGTTTGTGCTCTAACAAATAAAACTTGTTTGGAGATAAAATTGTGGAGCTAGCCACTACTTAACCCTAGAGGCCAGGCTTTTGTGGAACACACCTTAGTCCTAACAGGTGGGAAGAAGAAACAGGACATGATATGGCTGGGCAGAGAGAAGTGATAAAGGCAGGGGGGAGACGTTGGCAAGGTAAGAGGCTTGCTTCTTTTTCTCTCTGATCTTCTAGTAATTAACCATATATCTGAATCTGGCTTTTTATTATTAATATCAATTAGAACTCCTATTAGCGTAGAAAGTGCTGGCAATAAGAGACTGTTGGTTACTTAGCCCTAAATGGTTATCTATATCATTTCCTCCAAGGTTCAAGAAACATCAACAAAAACAGGGCAGAAATAATTAAGACCTGATGTGTGACAAGTATTACAGTGGTTTGAATGAGAATGGCTTTCTCAGTTTGGCAGAAGTGTTCAGGAAAGATTAGGTGTGGGCTTGCTGGAGCATTGTCACTGGGGGTAGGATGCGAGGTTTCAATAGCCTACATTATTCCCAGTTAGCTCTCATGATTATGATCAGATGCAAGCTGACACCTACTGCTCCTGTGCCATGCCTGCCTGCCTGCCTGCCGCCTCACTTCATACCATGAAGGCTGTAGACTTACCCTTCTGGAACTATGGAACTCCAAAAAACTTCCGTAAGTTGCCTTTTTCATGGGGTCTTGTCATAGTAATTGGAAAGTTATTAAAAAAGTGCTATAAAAAGTTATTTTCTGGACATGACATGCTGTTACAATAGACATCAATGACATTCAGAAAATCATTATATTTACTTCGCCAAACTGGAATAGCTAAAAGAAATGGGTGTATTTCTAAGATGTATATGATCTACAGAAACTAAATCAAGGTGAGATAATCAACTTATATAGATCTACAGGAGGCTGTGAGACCAAAATAATTTAAAATCTCCAAACTGGAAAAAAAAAGAAAGTACAGGCTCTGATGAATTTAGTGATGAAGTTTATCAGACCACTAAAGAAAAACTAACCCACCAATGGTTCTCAAACTGTTCCATAAAAAAGGGAGGAATATTACTAAGCTTTTTAAATGTTCTTATAACAAAACCAGATTAAAGATACAACAACAAAAGACCAATCTCCCTTATTGACACAAAAATTATCAACACAGTACTTAACAAAACAAATCCAAGAACACATAAAGGAAATAAGTCACCACAATTAAGTTGGCTTTATTCCCAAGGACAGGAATGTATCAATAAACATAAATCAATGTTAGAAATTACATAAATGGGCTCAAACAGAAATTATATGATCATCTTGATGAATGGAAAAAAGCATTTGACAAAATTCAACATCCCTTTACATTAAAAGTCCTGAGGAAATTCAGAATAGAAGGATTATATCTAGGCATAATAAAGACTATATATGGCAAACCTACAGCTACATAACTTTCATGAGAAGTAAGCATTGCCAATAAGATCATAAATTCAAGAAGGATGTCTACTCTCTGAACGCTTAGTCAATACAGCACTGAAAGTACTAGCTAGAGAAGTAAGAAAAAAGAAGTGAAAAAGATATAAATAGCAAAGTAAAAACTAAATATCTCTATCTGCAGATAATATGAGTACACATATATTTCTGAGTATACAGAGGATTTCCTAAAGCCTCCACCAGAAAACTCACAGACATGATAAGCACTTAAAAAAAACAATTATGTGTACAATGCTCTGCCTCCATGTATGCCTGCACATCAGAAGAGGGCCCCAGATCTCATTATAGATGGCTGTCAGCCAATATGTGGCTACTGAGAATTGAACTCAGGACCTCTGGAAGAGCAACTAGTGTCCTTAACTCTGAGCCAAGCACTACCAACAGTGATTAGCATTAAAATTAACATGCAAAAATCAGTAGCCTTCCATATTCTGGATAATAAACACACTAAGAAAAAACTCTTTTTGAGTAGTAATCTCACTCAAAGTTATATATTCTATCAGCCTCCAAATCACAAGACTGGAGAAAGGAGTAGTAACGGGGGTCCTCTTCCCATTTTCTACCATGTAGGCTTGCTGCTTGGCTGTACTGTCCTGTTTGTATCATCACCATGACTACAAGGTCTTCTATAGTCCTCCTACCCCAAAAGCTCTGCTTTAGGATGGTTATAATCATGTCAAGTTCATCAGATATTGCTTAAAGTGTTCTAGACCAGCCCAGTCAACATAGCAAGCTCCAGGTCATCTGGAGATACTGTGACTCAAAAACTTAGGAATTCTGCTTTTAGTTATATCCCTCACAAAATTCTGAGTGAAAGAAAATACCATGATATATGAAAAACAGAATTTCATACAAAAGATCTATCATCATAAAATGATGAATACTGAACTTAATCGTATACAATGTATCTCTGAAAGGTCACGTGTAGGGTATGATTCCAACATGTGAAGACAAATTACAGGAGTATACAAAACAATACATGGTAAAAGAATACCAGAAGGGAAGGGCACAAAGAGCCACCCCAGAGAAGGAAGACACTCAAAAGACTGGTAAGACTTACGGCAAGACAGAAGCAATCCTATACACATGTACCTACATGTACACTGAGTTCCATTTCTCCTATTTTGCTTACACTTCATATTCCAGTATTTTGCACTTAACAAAACTCTGTACCTTCAAGGATGGCAACAGTCAAAGGTAGTTAGATGTCCAAAGACAGACACCCACCTACATTTTCCAACACATCTCAAATACTTACTTAGAAGTTACTTTGCAGCAAGCTACATGGCTTACTGGGTAGACACTCCCTGCAGAAGCCTGACAACTTGAGCTCAAGTTCAGATCCCACAGCAAGATAAAAGAAGTAAATACCTAAAATGGTCTTGATTTCCACACATATGCTGTAACATAAGCAGGTCCACTCATACACACACACACACACACACACACACACACACACACATTTTTGAATGTCTGCTTTTGCTAAAAAGTATTGCCTCCTTCCTTGGCCACAGAAGTCCCATGGAATAGCAGAACAATCAAAAGTCAGAGAGAGCCATCTACATCACTCCATCCTCAGAAGGGAGCAACTACTGCTGAGAAGGCTATGACTGGAGAAGTAATCACCTTTGAATGGCTTCTTTGGGCTACCTTCTAGGACCACACTTTACCCAGGACTGCTCAGTTATGCCTACCCATGTTCCTTGCCCATATTCTTCTTAACCCAAAGCTCATGTTGATATATTAAAGACAAGACAGGTATGGGGTCACTAGATTACTGTATTCAACATAAGAAAATCCATCAATGTAAAAAAATATGAAAAAGAAAAACCACATGATCATCTCACTAGATGCTGAAAAAGCCTTTGACAAAATTCAATACCCCTTCATGATAAACGTCTTGGAGAGATCAGGGATAACAGGAACATACATAAACATAATAAAAGCTATATACAGCAAACCAACAGCCAACACCAAACTAAATGGACAGAAACTCAAGGTGATTCCTCTAAAATCAGGAACAAGACAAGGATGCCCACTCTCTCCATACCTCTTCAATATTGTACTTGAAGTTCTAGCTAGAGCAATAAGACAACAAAAGGAGATCAAGGGGATACAAACTAGAAAGGAAGAAGTCAAACTTTCACTATTTGTAGATGATATGATAGTCTACATAAGCGACCCAAAGAATCTACCAGGGAACTCCTACAGCTGATAAACACCTTCAACAAAGTGGCAGGACACAAAATTAACTAAAAAAAATCAGTAGCTCTACTATATATAGACAATAAAGCCAATGAGAAAGAAATCAGAGAAACATCACCCTTTACAATCGCTACAAACAACACAAAATATCTCAGGGTGACACTAACCACACAGGTGAAAGACCTGTATAAAAAGAACTTTGAGTCTTTAAAAAAAGAAATTAAAGAAGATACCAGAAAATGGAAAAATCGCCCAGGCCCTTGGATAGGTAAGATCAACATAGCAAAAATGGCAATCTTACCAAAAGCAATCTACAGATTCAATGCAATCCCTATCAAAATACCAGCACAATTTTTCACAGACCTGGAAAGGATAATCTTTATATGAATAAACTTTATATGGAAAAACAAATGACCCAGGATACCCAAAACAACCCTGTACAATAAAGGAACTTCAGGAGGCATCACCATACCTGACTTCAAGCTCTACTATAGAGCTATAGTGCTGAAATCAGCTTGGTATTAGCACAAAAGCAGACAGGTAGACCAATGGAATAGAATTGAAGATCCTGCTATTAACCCACACACCTTTGAACACCTGATCTTTGACAAAGAAGCTAAAACTATACAATGGAAAAAATAAAGCATCTTCAACAAATGGTGCTGGCATAACTGGATGCTGGCATGTAAAAGACTGCAGATAGATCCATATCTATCACCATGCACAAGTTCCAAATGGATCAAAGACCTCAACATCAATCCAGCCACACTGATCCTCTTAGAAGAGTGGGACGTACTCCTTAATGAATTGGTACAGGAGACCACTTCCTGAACATAACACCAGTAGCACAGACACTGAGATCAACAATTAATAAATGGGACCTCCTGAAACTGAGAAGCTTCTGCAAGGCAAAGGACACAGTCAACAAGACAAAATGACAGCCCACAGAATGAGAAAAGATATTCACAAACCCCACATCTGACAGAGGGTTGATCTCCAAAATTTACAAAGAATTCAAGAAGCAAGCCTCCAAAACACCATAGGATTCAATTGAAAAGTGGGGTACAGAATTAAATAGCGAATTCTCAATAGAGAAGTCTAAAATGGCTGAGAGACACTTAAAATGCTCAACATCCTTAGCCATCAGGGAAATGCAAATCAAAACAACTCTGAGATACCATCTCACTCCTGTCAGAATGGCTAAAATCAAAAGCACTAATGACCATTTATGCTGGAGAGGATGTGGAGACAGGGGAACACTCCTCCACTGCTGGTGGGAATGCCAACTTGTGCAGCCACTGTGGATATCAGTATGGAGATTCCTCAGGAAAATGAAAATCAGCCCACCACAAGATCCAGCAATTCCACTCTTAGGCATATACCCAAAAAATATACACTCAAACAATAAGGACATCTGCTCAACTATGTTCATAGCAGCACTATTTGTAATAGCCAGAACCTGGAAGCAACCTAGAATACCCTCAACTGAAGAGTGAATAGAGAAAATGTGTGGTACATTTACACAATGGAGCACTATTTAGAGGAAAAAAAAAACAATGGAATCTTGAAATTTGCAAGCAAATGGATGGCACTAGAAGAAAACATCCTGAGTGAGGTAACCCAGTCACAAAAAAACAAACATGGTATGTACTCACTCATATATGGATTTTAGACATGGAGCAGGGGATTGCCAGCATACAATCCCACTGCCAGAGAGTCTGGGAAACAGGGAGGACCTTAAGAGAGATTGTGTGGTAACCAGGATCAGTGTTATGGGAGATCTCCTAATTGGAATGGGAGCATGGGGGAGGGGTGGGGAGAAGAGAGGGAGATGGGAGAGAGGGGGAGAAGAGGATGGGAGAGGAGGACACAGGGGAGCAGAAAAGGTTGAGTCAGGTTAAGAATAGAGAAAAGAATGATGAGAGATACCATAATAGAGGGAGCCATTATAGGTTGAGGAGAGATCTGGCACTAGTGAGATTTTCAGAGATCTACAAGAATGACACCAACGGGCATTAAGGCTACCTTAAATGCCCTCCCCTGATAATGAGATCGATGACTAAGTCATATGCCATCCTAGAACCCTCATCCAATGGCTGACGGAAGCAGAGGCAGACACTCACAGCTAAAAACCGAACTGAACTCCTGGAACTCAGTGGCAAAGAGGAGTGATGAGCAAAGGAATCAAGACCCTGGTGGCGAATCCCACAGAGGCAGCTGACCTAAGCAAGCGAGGAGCGCATGGACCCCAGACTGATGACTGAGAGGCCAGCACAGGACTGATCCACGTCCCTCCTCCCCCCCAAATCTCGGTGTCAGAGGAGAGGCCTCAGCAATCTATGGGACCTTGGAGAATAGATCAGTATTTATTCCTAGCATACAAATAGACTCTGGGAGCCCATTCCACATGGAGGGATGCTCTCTCATCCTGGACACATGGGGGAGGGCCTAGACCCTACGCGGGATGATATGAGAGTCTGAAAATCCAGCATAGAAGACCTTACCCTCCCTGGGGAGCAGAGGAGGAATGGAGTGGGTTGGTGGATATGGGGGACTGGGGGGCTGGGGAAGGAGTGGAAGGAGAGGGAACTGGTAGTAACATGTGTAAAAAGTTAAATAAAAAAATTATTATAAAAAATACCTATGTGGTAAGATTGAATAAATCTCTTTCTGTTTTCCTCAATGCCTACTTCCTTAACTGGCATGTTTAGATAGGAACTGAGTGTTGCCACTGAGGTCAATATTCAGGACTTCTGCCCTGAAAACTGTGGCTAAGTAACTATAGGCACAGAAATTGTTTGAACTCAAAAATAAGAGAAAAAGAAGAGGCAGACCACTGGATAATGCTGTGTAATGTGATTTATTTAAAATCATTTCCCAATTTGTCCAATGATTTAGCAGGCTTTCTTTTACTTTCACGTCAACAATCAACACACATTTGTATTTTATTTTGTATAACCATGTATGCTATTTTAACATTTTATTAATACCAGAGACCAATTACTGACTGGTGAGTAGTGCAGATTTCAAATAGATCCTTGGTAGCTATGGTGTCATGGCTGGATTTTTGGCATTTTGGTGATGGTGGCTGCTCCCTCAGGCCCTTGTCTCCAACCTGTTGCAAGACTTTTAAGCAGCACACACCTCCACTCAAGGCTTCTTTGTTGTCTTCAAAAGATAAACATAAATGTATCTTTGTCTGTATGTAAGCCCATGGGACTATTCCCCATCAATCCCATATACTGTCTTTTGTTTCTGTTCTTTGAAAAACAAAACCTATCCTTCTTCTGTAACCCTGATGGCTTCAAGTGCTATTGCAGGTGTGAGATTATGGCTTAGTTTCACTTACATTTTTCTTTCTTTCTTTTTAGTTTCTTTTCTTCATTTTCTTTCATTTACTTTTATTTCATCTGTATTCACTTTTCTTTACCTATAAAGTATACTTTCCACACTCAAACATGATTTTATTGAAAATAAGCACAAACCCAAATATTCTTAATGTAATTCATCTAAATTAATAGATAAGACTGCTTTTCTTAAATTTTCATTCATTCCTACCTTAAAAGACAACCATAAAGTCACACCTGAAATATAAATGAATTTAAAAGGACAAAATATACCTTTCAAAGACAAAAATGCAATGATCAAGACAATCTACTGTATAATTTATCAAAGTCAACAGAAGATAGTACTAAATAGCCATCTTCAAATACATTATTAACAACACTCTCCAAGAAAAATTAAGCAAAACAAAACAGACGTGGGGGACAGGATGGGAAGATAAGATGAAAACTTTCCCCAGATAAAACCACATGGATATAAAGAATTCAAGATTAAACTTCTAAAACAAAATTTTAAACATAAGTTTGTTGGTTTGGGGATAAATGTCAGAGTGCTTGTCTAGCATGCATGAAGTCCTAGTCCTGAGCTTTAATCCCCACTACCAATTCAAAGGGCAAGGGGAGAATCCTTTCCCCTTTTTGGATAGAAACAGGATAGGGCATTTCTTAGTAATCGTTTGCTAATTATGTTAAGAAAAACTGGACTCACCCATTCCACCAAGAGCCAAATGAGTTCTTCCCATAATGCTGTCTTTCACATTACTAAAACATTATCAGTTATTTGGGTCAATTTCATGTTTAAACAATTTCAAATGATTCATGTATGTAGAATTATTGGAGCTGGGTCATTTAAAATTATTTGAATCATCATGATTAGGCAAATCTGAGCAGCTGCTCTGACAGTGATATGATGAGAATACACGAGACATTTGAAATCATCCTTTTAAAAACACAAAACCTATGTGCTACTAAGTAGTAAAAGTAGGTCATATCTCACATGTGCTTAACAAGGAAGAACTCTGAGCAAGCCTTATGAGGAGAGATCTAGTAACAGCACGCACTGTCTATTTTAACACTGATTCCCTACACAGGTTAAGAATGTAACATTAAGCAAAAAATGAAAACCATTGTTATATTACAAAAGTAGCAAAACACAGAACAGAGGAAATGAGCTTGGTGTGGGTCCCAGAGATCCCACTATGATTCTGAACCAAATTTTAATACAAAGGCATTTACATACAGCTTCCATGGCTGTTTCTACTAGAAAGGTTCAAACTAAATGAGGCGTGAGTGGCCTATGTTGTCAAAGACAAATCCACGTAATTAAAAGTCCCATGAAGTGCCTCAGCTGGCTACATCATCTCCCCTGCTGCTGAAGGTACCTAATAGATGAGGGTCACCTACTGTGGCTTACTTACTGTCTGCACTCAGCAGCAAACAGGACAATGGACGTCTTTTCAAATCTAATACTTTATGATTACAGACAAGCAATCCTAAGCACACTACCTTTTAAAATTCTAGAGTTAAGATAACCTCATTATTTTGAATACTGAAACACAAAAGGGCCCACATGAACTAGCTGTGTTAAATAGCCATTTCCTACGTTCATATTCACTTGCTGTTCTCTTAAAATCGCTATGAGAGAAATGGGAATTCTCTGTTATCTTTTGGCAATAGATTGAAAAGCAAAAGTTTCAGGCCTGCAGAATTTCATGAAGTCTGCAGTTTTTAAAGCTAAACTATTTCATATTCTTGAATTATTATTGCACTCATATGCTGCCCGGAATATGTCTACAACAAAATTAAGGTAAGCATGTCCACAAGCATTTGCTTTCCTTATTAGATAAGCGTGCTCTCACAAAGGAAATGCAAACTGCAATTTAAATAAGCCTATATGTGTACGACAAATTATCAACCCCTTACATAATGAAATCCAACCCTCAATACTACAAATGTGTGCAGAACCAGAAGGGGATTACTGTCCACAAAGTCCTGACTACAGATGCATTTCACTTTGAGATCACTGAGCTAAAACAGCAGTTTCTCAAGACTTAAGAAAAATAGATTTTAGGAAAGACTCTTTTAAATCACTGAATACATCATTTCTGCCATTAAGAGAAATAACTTAAGCTTTTCTCTGCAATAATTCATTCTAATGAAGTAACTCTCTAACTCCTAATAAACAGTACATTTACAAGAGTAAGGGAATTATCAGTAGGCATTCTTCCTTGTTTTAGGTTATTTGTCTCTAAAATATGTCAAGTAAGCTTTTAAAGACTCGGGGAGCGGCAGCTTCATGATCTTTTCCCTCAGTAAGTTCTGAGGTGGCTCCTCAGGCTTCATGGCTTCACCAGGATCTTTCTCCTCCTCTCTGCTGTCTTCTTCCATTTTCTCATCCTCCTCACTGTCTAGAGGCTGAGGAATAAGCTGATTACCCACAAATACATAAGTGTTAATTCTCTGCTTGACTCTCTTTCTTTTCCTCTTGGGTGGAGCCCTTTGCGGAATTCCCTTGGCTTGCATCTCATCATTGATGAAGTTTCTAAGTGTGCGTCGAATGTAAATACGAGCCAAGTCTTGGAGATTCCTGACAGCACACGGGGCTAAAACAAATGTAAAAATGAAAACATTATAAACTGCTTGTTTCTTTACAAACTTTAGAAAATGGCAAACTATTAAAAAAACTATATTGACAGCGCTTAATACACAATGGCTTTAATGCACACTAAGCAGGACAGTCAATACTGAAAAGTGAGCTCAACATCCCTGCTGCTATCTCTTTGCATGCAGAGTCTCAGGAACAGGGTATGGACAAAATGTAAGCATATAAGAGATTATACCCTATATATTACTTTATACTGGTTTTTTTGTTATATGGAAGGTGTTGATCACAACTCCATTCATAATTCAAATCTCAAAGGAACAGATACCTTTTTCTGGTCTGTGAGGGACCAGGTATGCACAAGTTGTACATGTGTACATGCAGGCAAAACACTCACACAAATAAATTCAACAGAAATATAATTTTTTGTTAAGAAAACAAATAAACCATATGGAGACAAATACTTACTGGAAAAACTCAATGCAGTATTTCAATGGCTGCCTGAACTCTGAAGCTGTAGGAGTGCACACATATGGGTGTGTGTGTGTGTGCGTGTGTGTGTGTATGTGTGTGCGTGTGTGTGTGTATGTGTGTGTGTGCATGTGCATGTATGTGCTCACATATGGGCATGTGTGTGTGTATCTGCTCATATATGGGCATGTATGTGTACGTATGTGCTCACATATGGGCAGTGTGTGTATGTGCGTGTGTGTATGTGTGTGTATGTGCTCACATATGGACATGTGTGCGTGTGTGTGTATGTGCTCACATATGGACATGTGTGTGTATGTGCATGTGTGTGTGTGTGCTCACATATGGGCATGTGTGTGTATGTGTGTATGTGCTAACATATGGGCATGTGTGTGTACATGTGTGTGTGTATGTGCTCACATATGGGCATGTGCGTGCGTGTGTGTATGTGTGTATGTGCTCACATATGGGCATGTATGTGTGTGTGTATGTGAATGTGTGTGTATATGTGCTCACATATGGGCATGTGCATGCGTGTGTGTATGTGTGTGTATGTGCTCACATATGGGCATGTGTGTGTATGTGTGTATGTGCTAACATATGGGCATGTGTGTGTATGTGCGTGTGTATGTGTGTGTATGTGCTCATATATGGGCATGTGTGTGTATGTGTGTATGTGCTCACATATGGGCATGTGTGTGTACATGTGTGTGTGTATGTGCTCACATATGGGCATGTGCATGCGTGTGTGTATGTGTGTATGCGTGCATGTGCTCACATATGGGCATGTGTGTGTGTATGTGAATGTGTGTGTATATGTGCTCACATATGGGCATGTGCGTGCGTGTGTGTATGTGTGTGTATGTGCTCACATATGGGCATGTGCATGCGTGTGTATATGTGTGTGTGTGTATGTGCTCACATATGGACATGTGTGTGTATGTGCATGTGTGTGTGTGTGCTCACATATGGGCATGTGTGTGTACATGTGTGTGTGTATGTGCTCACATATGGGCATGTGTGTGTACATGTGTGTGTGTATGTGCTCACATATGGGCATGTGCGTGCGTGTGTGTATGTGTGTATGTGCTCACATATGGGCATGTATGTGTGTGTGTGTATGTGAATGTGTGTGTATATGTGCTCACATATGGGCATGTGCATGCGTGTGTGTATGTGTGTGTGTATGTGCTCACATATGGGCATGTGCGTGCGTGTGCGTATGTGTGTGTGTATGTGCTCACATATGGGCATGTGCGTGCGTGTGTGTATGTGTGTATGTGTGTATGTGCTCACATATGGGCATGTGCGTGCGTGTGTGTATGTGTGTATGTGTGTATGTGCTCACATATGGGCATGTGCGTGCGTGTGTGTATGTGTGTGTGTATGTGCTCACATATGGGCATGTGCGTGCGTGTGTGTATGTGTGTGTGTATGTGCTCACATATGGGCATGTGCGTGCGTGTGTGTATGTGTGTATGTGTGTATGTGCTCACATATGGGCATGTGCGTGCGTGTGTGTATGTGTGTGTGTATGTGCTCACATATGGGCATGTGCGTGCGTGTGCGTATGTGTGTGTGTATGTGCTCACATATGGGCATGTGCGTGCGTGTGTGTATGTGTGTGTGTATGTGCTCACATATGGGCATGTGCGTGCGTGTGCGTATGTGTGTGTGTATGTGCTCACATATGGGCATGTGCGTGTATGTGCGTATAGTGGGAGAGAGACAAAGAAAGAGGGAGGCAGAAGGCGTAAGCAAGCACACACACTGGTTCATGGTAAAGGACCATCAGGTACGAGCTGTGGATAAACAGACCCCCAATACAAGAGGCACTGTTTTAAGATGCTAACGTTTACTTTTATCAAATGCATCACAAAATGAAGGAAGAAGGACCATAAACCAATTGTACAAAATACCAAGTGTGCCTTTGATCCAAATTGTTCAACAAATTACTTAACAAACTACTTGGTAAACAATAGGCCAGTCACATAAGAACCCATTTAGATACATGACTAGTTTAAACTAGAAAACTCCCTGAACACAGGTAGCTCACATTTATGGTAGAGACAGGTTAAAAAGATGGAGAAAGGATGAAAAGGAAAAGAAGAAAGCAAAAGCAGAGGACACGAAGAAAACAGAAAGCAATCATGGATAGACAGCAGCTTCCTCTAGCGACAGGCAAAGGCCTCCCTGAGGAGACAGCTCTGCCAGAGTCTAAAGGAGCTGAGTCACTTCTAGCCATGAAATGGTCTGGGGCAGAGACAAGCAAAGCCCTGGCAGGTGAGCGGGCTCTGGGTTGTGGAGTTTGGAACAGCAGGTCAGTACACTTGAGTGAAAACATGAGCTGTGGCCACACTGACAGGAAGGGGCAGGAGAGAAGATGAGAGGAGCACAGAAACAAACTGGCTATGGGAGTAAAAGCAATAGTATCAACTGCAGCATACCGTGTCCACCCTGAGTTCTGGACAGGTGCCAGGGTCATAGACAAACAGGGTAGACACAAAGGAGAACAGGACAAGAGGAAACACGAGTGTGTTTGCTTGCACTGAATCTGAGATAGTCACTGCTATCAAAGGTCATTACAGGAGCTGTGTCACAAAGTACTGGAGACAGGGAGGTTGCTGGGACTTCCTCCAGCCTCGGCACGTGTATGCACAGGCATGTGCATCTCACACATGGGTATGCACATAACACACACACAAAAAAACAAACATTTCTAAAAAAAGTAAAACTATGTCTTTCCAGCCAGAGCTATTGAGTGACACCCTGTTTTCATGAAAATAAACAATTACAACAACAAAAAGGGAATGAATGAAAAGTCATTTATTTAGGTCGAGCCATAAAAAAAAAATCATTTTGGTTTCCCCCAACCCCCCAAAACACCTAACTTCAAGTATTAAATAAAATCCATAGAAACCAATGCTGCAAAATTGTATAATTTATTATGGATTCTCGGCCCCTATCTGGATTTAAACAATATACCCTTCTTTTTGAAATTTTAAATCATATTTCTATGGTTTTATATGCATATAAACCACATATACATAAAGCCATGGAAAAATATGATTTTAAATAAAATAAAAATTGTGATAAATCAAAGGAAAAACCGTAATTTCATTTTAATAAGCTATTGAATACAAGCAGTTTTATTCTTCACAGTCATTTGGCACAGAGTTTACACATGTATTGTTTTTAAGGATTTGGGGGACCAGTGTTCTAGTCCATTCTAATTCCCTGTCATTATCAGGACAATGTTCTATGAATAAAAAGATACTGTGACTTATTTTAGCAGAAACAGAAACTTGTTTGTATACCCCATTCTTTTATGGAATTTTAGCAAATAGCAATTTTTAAAACGTTTTCATTTTGTGATTATTATACAAAGGTTGAGCTGGGGATAGCAACTCTCAGAATTCTCAGCCTGTTTTTGGAGACTGTGTTTATACACAGAAAGATTTAATAATGAAAATGTGCCCTGGCCCTGAGATTAACATCTCTTCATGCCAATCCAATTTCATCAACCTTCCCTCTTTTCCACCCCCACCAAAACTATTTCTATTGAAAATGTATTTCAGGCAGAAACTGAACTGTTTGAATTTGGGCCTTTACATTCCAACTGATCCTACTTCACTAAGTGTCTGTCCTTCTTCTTGTTTTGTATATGGTGATGATGTGTGTTTGCGGATATACACATGTATGGAGGTCAGATGACAGCTGTTTTACTCCTCTGTGGGTTCCTGGGGTCAAATTCAGGTCATTAGGCTTGTTTCGCAAATACCTGTAGTCACTGAGCACTCTTGTTGGCCCTTGCTGAATTTATTTCCATTTTGTAGTCATACATACTTAGCCAAATATCCAATAGCTGACAGACTTATTTGCCATTTCTATTTTTGTGTAGGGGAATGGAAAAGGCTGCAGCACACTGTCCAGGCCAATCATCAGTTAATTAGCATGCAATCATACTTACAGCTAAAACTCACAAACATTAACCTAAAGGAAGTGTCAGATACAGAAGACAAAGCTGTTGCTACAACAGGGAAGCTTTCATGAGTAAAGCGCTTCCGTGGCTACTGTCCAAATCGCAGAGCCAAACAAAACATACTGCTGTGCATGCGTAAGGACACTACCACAGACAGCATAGGCCATGGAGGCTTTTAGTACTTTCCATTGGGCAAATAAACGACAGTGTCAAAAATAACCACAATTCTGTTTTTTTGAAAATGGGAGGGAAATAGCTATTTGTTATTTTTTGTTAGTTAATAATTTAAGTAAGTTCAGTTAGCACAGAATGGCATAGATATGCAGACTTCATCAAACAACCCTAAAACAGGTACAAGGACACTCATTTGATTGTGGTGCGGACACCCAGCACATACTCCTGCTTTAAGTAGTCAGGAAGGGTATTAATGTTGCAGCCCAGTAACTTCAAATTTCTAACAGAATGAGCTTCCTTTTTTCCTTAACCATCATTTTTAGTTTTTCTGTTGTATGTGGATGTTTTGAATATGCTTTGTTTCTTATACTTTGTAATTACCAAAAGTATACAGTCACTAAATACTTTTTTAAAAAGCTGGTTAAGAATACTTTCTAAATTATGAAATTTTCAAAAATGTTCAGCTTAATCTCTTTTTAAATAAGATGAATATAAAAACACAGGAGTGAAAATGGATGAATTTTATAAATGTTATCAATTCTTAAAAGTAGTAACCACATCTCCCAAGCACTCTCCAGGGTCCAGGTGAAGAAACCTTCAAGTCACTGACACCCCCAGAGAGTAATGCCACAGGTTCCATAGGTCTCTGCATCTTCTCTTTTAATTTTCCCAGGTAGAGAATAGTTTGAAGTTTGAGTGTTAAAAACAAACTGCTGACCACCAATGTCTATGATGCTGCCACAAAATTCATACACAACAGCTGGGCTCTGCTCATCCATGTGCATGGCTCCTCTAACTAGGTGGATAAGTCTAACAGAACTGTCCCTGTCATTGACCCTGCTTGGTAATCAAGCTGACACAGAAACCATTAAGCTATCTGACCTTAGGAGTCCATCCCTCAGATGGTAAGAACAGGGGAAATGGTATGACATAATGAATTTCCCAAGACTCCTCCCAACACTGTTTTTTACTAACCATTATTTTAGGCCACACACTAAGCCAAGAACTTTAGAAATATACTCCATTAAGTTTTTGAAGCCATTTGAAAAGTTCCAACATCAGATGGCTGATAAGAAAATCAAAAGAATATTGTTAATAAAATGAACTTTCTGTATAAAGTCGCATTCCCATGAAATAAAAGCAAATTAAATCAGGGTCCATTTGTAATGAAGAATTCTATTTAAAGGTTAACAAAGCCATGACTTATTCAAAGCTTGTTACCAATAGTCTTCCTCTTTCTCTCTCAAGGCCTTCTGTGTTCAGGTAAGATGCCCTCTCCTTGAGACTATTTTCTTGGAATCCCACATCCATACACCTAGATTCCTTGTTAACCATTGAGTCTTCCTGTTTTATGGCTGAATTTGTGGGTCACAGGTCCAACTTAAAACGCTCTTCTCTATCTCTACTCTCCTGAGGTGCTTTAATCTATTTGGTATCCAAGCACAGTTGAAGACATCATCTTTATATTGGAGATTCTCAACAGATACTTCAGTTGTAAAAGTTTGCACCCAAATGGTTTCCTGACACTTGTAGATATATAGGAAACTCAAAATCAACCTAAAGAAAATGTCTGCTATCTCTGTACTTCCTTCCTAACAATGTAACAGACACATTCAGCTAGTCTTTAGAGGGAAAAGCAATTCTTTTCCTCCACCCACACTCCCCACAATGTGGTATTTTTCTGCTTTCAAATAATTCTATCCATAGCCACTTCAGCAACCTTCACATTAACTAGTCTACTGCTCCCTTTCCTGGTGATAATTCATCCTCTCCAACCCCCAAACATGCTCCTGATTTGAACCTCTCATACTTTTATAGTCACTATCTCTGAAAGATGCTGCCACTCAGTGTAGTGGACTTGCCTATATATAGTCCCAGTACTCAAAGTAGAGGCCTATGGAGCAGGAGTTCAAGGTTATCATTGGTTTTTACAGTGAATAGGAAACCCTGACTCAAATAAAACAAACAAAACAAAAAAGCCCACAAAAACCACAAAAACAAAAACAAAAGAAAACAAGCAAAACAAATAAAAGATGCTGTCACAAAATCTTGCCCACATAGGTGCTTTGACTGAATTCTAATCATAATTCAAATGTGCCTCAGCAGACAAGCCTTCCTTCCTACCACCCTTAGACCAGACACTGTTCCACAACCAGTTACTGTCTACCACATCACAAACTAGCAAGTTCACAGTTGGTATTCCCCAATTCTTGTTTCCAGAAAGGATGCCACAGTGTCTAATACAATATAGACTTTCTTTTTTTTTCAAATGGAAGAATCAATCCACTCGTTGCATTACCATTGTTTTTAACTCATTATAGTTACATGATTCACTAAATCCAAAATGTGAGTGAAATACCATCAGAGACAATTCATTCTTTGAGTTCAAGGATCTACTTACGGAGTCCCACAGAATCTGGTGTGCCATTATCATTCTTACTAGGCTGTACTAGTGGTGCAAAGGAAACAGCAAGAATATTTTTACTTTCCCAAGTGTTTTGTCCAGTCCGCATAATCTGTGTTAACTATTTGGAGTAAAACAAGAAAGAAGCAATGTGATTACCTTAACATTAAACTTTTACAGGAATAATTGCCAATGAGAAGATAACATTTAAATGCAACCAAGTTATTTTCATTTAAGTATATATCATAATACAAAGAATCTACCACCCACTCCACAGGGAGTGTATATCTAGTACTTTTCGTCTGACCAAGATCTGCAGTTGGGGCATTCTCAGAACCCAGGGGAGAACCTACTACTATTATTTAACTAAATAGGCACTGTATTAAACTGTCCATCATGAGTAAAGCTTTTAGTCCTTATCAGAGATTAACAATTTGTCAAACTCCAGAGACAGAGAATGGATATCTGTAGAGTACTTGGACATAAATGCAATGTCTATAGCATACCTTCCCACACTCCCAAGGCTCAGGGATCATCACAGAATACCCAGAGGCTTGCTACACAAGAGTGTTTTCTGGACATGACAGAGCCATGGCACCCCTGGTTCCAGCACCTGCAGGTCAACATTCCAGCACTGGGGGGAGGAACCCATGAAGTCCCACCCAGAACTGAGGTAACTAAAGAAGGGATAAGTCAGGGTTTTTTTATGGATGGAGTCCCTGTTAGGTTGGCTCCAATGGGTGGCCCTACACCCATGTGTATATGAGCAACACTAACTGGATTCTTTAATTATTTTTTTAAAGGACACAAAGTTAGGAGCTAGACATGAGAGGAGAATCTAGAAGTTGTAGAGAGGGTAGTAGATGGTGAATATGATCAAAATATAGTTTGTGTGTATGAAATGCACAAAGAATAGGTTCATGTATATATGCCGGAACCTTCCTTTCTTAAAAAGGACTTACACATTTGTGGCCTGGGAAGGAAGGGAGCGTGCACAGGTACACACGTGGGAACCAGAGAAAGCTGGAGTTTCAGACATTTGGAGGACAACCACCTTTCACTTGAGTGCTAGGATACTAACTTTGATCCCCATGATTGCGGCCTCAACCTCACAGAAATCCAACTGCCTCTGCCTCCCAAGTGCTGGTATTAAAGGTGTGAGCTACCACCGCCCAGCTGCATAACTATTCTTAACAAGCGAACTATGTGTCTAGTCTCAAGGTGGAACCCTGAAAGCAAAAGGAAGGTGCAAATACAGCGAATTCCAGTCTGTATGTTACACTGAACATCTGGCAGCTTCTACAGGTATCACTAGTGATCTGGACACTACACTGCCTCCCAAAATAAACATCTGAAATGGGTTCAGTTATTTGGTCAAAGCATCATTAAAAAGAATACCAGTGAATTCACTTTACATTCTTCTCTAACAGTGATAAAACAGATTCTAACCTAATTTGACACCACAAATAAATACAGTCACAGCTGGAGAGATGGTTCAGCTGATCTAAGTGCTTGCTGCCAAATCTGACACCTGGATTTCATCCCTGAAACCCACAAGGCAGAAAGAGAAACCAACTCCGACAAGCTGTCCTTTGACCTCCAAACATGTTCTGTGGTATGCCCCCACAGACCCACATGTACATAATAAATAAGTGTAATTTAATGTTTTTAAGTAATCACATAAAAAGGAGTTGTATCAGTTCAACAAACATCCATAGTCTTAGCATGCCTGTGATTCCAGCACGTGTGCTAGACAGCAAAGTCTTGAATTAAGGTTAGCTTGAGATATGGAGGAAGATTGTGAGTCAGGAAAAACAGATCTTCAAACGCATTATTAAAGGAAATCAAAAGTGAGTTATTTTAAGCATAAACCTCGGAAGTGTTCAAGTAAATCAAGGAAAGTGTATGTATGTGTGCATATGTATTAAAAACAGTGCACACTGTATTCTCATTACCACACCTTCACACTGGGCCAGGCAAGTCCACTTTTTCTTTTACTATAAATGCCATGTGCACGTGTGTGTGTGTGTGCACATGCGCGTGTGTGTGCGCGTGCATGCATATGTGCGTGCCTGCCTGCCTGCCTGCCTGCGTGTTGCTAGAGATGGAACTCATAGTCTCTCCTGAGAGGCAAGCCCTCTACCACCCAGTCACATCCCTGGTCCTTCCAGAAACCTTTCTAATAATTTTTAGCATTCTTATCTAATGAGCCATCTTTTCCAGCCCCTCAAGGCATATTCTTTTTAATCTCTTGTTTATGAAGCTAAGCACTTGAAGCCAATCACAAGCCAGTCCCTGTATTCAGCTGAATATGTTCCAGATGAAGAACCAGGGATAGCTAGAGGATTGCCTGAATGAGCTGATTGCTCTAGTCTCCCAATTACACTTTCTCTCTACAGCTGCTTCAATTTGAAGCACTTTAGGATCTCTTTCAAGAGTCTTTATATGCAGGTATATAGAGGTATCTGCTTCAAAAGTTACAATGTATCTTTCCCCATCCCAGAACAGTAATTCCCAACCTCACATTTGTGTGGTCTCTCTTGTGACAAACGCAGGACAGAGAAGGTACCTGATCCTCTATAGGCATGACCAGTATTCCCCCAACTTTGAGCAAGATCTTCATGTAGTTTTCATGGTCTTTCTGGACTCCAGCTCCACAGTAAATTCGATCATATTGATGACTATCAGAGGCTATCTGAAGGCAATTACCCACCACAAATGCGGGTTCACAGAATTCAAATCTGTTTGAGAAAACAAACATTTTTTTTCATTTGTTTAAACAAAATATTAGCTCTCTGACAATTCACCATAGCCCTGTCCTTGAAACAGCAAGGCTACCAAAGTTAATTTTAAGGACAAAATACAAGTAGAAAATTTGATATAACATATATGTGGAATTTAACACTGATCAAGTATATTGTTTTGTTATCCATGATACAAACCACAAGATTTAACCTATTCTGGCCATACCGAAACCTTACATAGAACGTATAAATGAATATAAGGAAAAGCCCATCAAATGACAATCTTCAGAGATGAAAGCTAACAGTAGAGAAAGGCTTCACTCTCTGCTCTCTTCTCAGCAAAGAGAGCTCTTCCAGGACTCCTCTCCGATTGACTGTTGCTGGCAGAGGCAGCAGCACGGCCACCACCCTCTTGACTACTAAGGTTAGGTTAGCTTTAATAAAAAGGTGGCCAAGCAACTGACAAGACTGGAACCAAAGCAAACGGGTGGTGCCTTCTTAACTGTGGCTTTGGTTCCTATGACTTTCTTCAGCAATGCAAGGGGAGATGAGGCTTCTGGGTTCATCCAACCAAATACTCCTGGTTACAATGCTGGCTCCTGGTGATTTTATACATCAGTAAACCACCCTATATAGACTCTGACTTTACTCCTTAAATTCTGTCAAAAAGTAAAAAATAGACTATCATACAACATAAAATTAAAACCTGAATGCAAACACAATCCTTTTTCCCCTTAGACCTTGAATTCACTTTATAGCTCACGGTCATCTCAAACTCCTTCAAGTCCTTCCTAAGTTCATGCTTCTTAAATGCTTGAATTATAGGTGTGAATCACCACTCACAACCACAGCCAATCTTTTCAAACTAATTCTTAATCTTTTAAGTTGATAGTAATAAAATCATACCATAAGATTAAGCCATTATTTCCAAATGAAATAAATTTACAGGAGCATGGCATACACTGAAAGATGGCCAAATGACTTCGATCAGAGCTAATTTTACTTTATCAAGCATATCCTGCCCTTGATAATAACAGTGAACTTCCTTCATTTTAAATTCTCATTAAAACTTACTAGCACACGGATACATCAATGGACACACATTTAAAGCAGTCCACCAGTCTTGTGCCCTGAAAGTGGGGAAGGGTTAGGAGTGGGAAGGGTTAGGAGTTGGATGGTAGGAGTTAAAAACAGTGCACACTGTACTCTCATCTCTACACCTTCAAACTGAGGCAGGCATGTCCAGTATTTCTTTTACTGTAAATACCATCTCACTGTTTACATTTTTCAGAACTCCCTGCAGAGAATAAGAGGCTGCTATGTTCTGGATTTACTAGTTTCCTTTAAAGAACCTATGTGCTGTAAGCTGGTCCCAAGTATGGCAATGTCGACAGGCAATTAAATCTAAGAAGGGAGCCCTAGTAGGAAGTAACTAGATCATGAGGAAACCATCTCAAAGGGATTAATTGTCATGTCACAGGGGTAGGTTAGGACTCATAGCACTAATGGGTTGTTACAAAGCAAGATCACCCCCAAAATGTTGTACAATATCCCCAAACACATGTTCCACACGAGATGCTGTCTGCCATGGCCTGATGCATCCCAGGGCCCCACCAAGGGAGCTTGTGTTGTTACAACACAACAGACTTCCAGTTCAGCTGCAACCTGTACATACTTTGCTGAAGGGAGACTGAATTACTTGCCTCTAATTGCATGTGAGAACCATCACAAAGTATTCCTGTGCCTGTGTGTGCTGGTCCTCTGCCCTAAATTCCCCTCACCGGCCACCTGCTATTAATGGATGTCTCCTATACTTTCAAGTTACACTTAAAATATTAGCTTTACAATGAAATCTTAATCTGCAATGGTTTTAGCTTACCTACACTGGGGATATTTTAGTTTCTCTCACAGACAAGACTATATAACCCAACTTCTCTTTAAGATAGGTCAAAAGGTATTTTCTTTTTATGTTTATTTTATTATTCTATGTATATAGGAGTTTTGCCTGCATGTATGTATCATGTATCACATGCATGCCTGGTGCCTATGGAGGCCAGAGAGGGCATTTGGATTCCCTGGAAGTGGAGTTACAGATGGCTATGAGAAGCCATGTGGGTGCTGGGAATCAAACCTGGGTCCTCTGCAAGAGCAACAAATTCTTAACCAGTGAGCCATCACTCCAGTTCCAAAACAAGATTTTTTAATTTTAAATAAGCATGTTGTGAATCAGTTTAATTATTTTTATTAAATTTACAATAAGTGCTCTCTTAAAAAGGTTATTCCCAGTAAATTCTATCTGGAAAATCATCATTCTTATAAAAACTCATTTTAAATAGTAATTTATATTAGTCATATAACTTATAGAACACAAAATCTTCAAAAACTCAGAAGATTTAGAATTATTAAACTTCTTTTACAAGTCTATTAAGTCAACTAAAAACATACTTTACCGTTTTTGAAAACTTCCTACTACCTAAAATACAGGGCAGCTTACAGAACTAATACCTAACAAAACACCATTAGAAGCAAGCAACTTAAAATTAGAACCACAGATAATTATTCAAGAATTTTGTGCCTGATATTCAAACTAAATGTGTGCCGATGCACAAGTTCCCCAAAAGTAGTTCCTGTCCCTCTAGTCAAGAGAAGTCTAACTTTAGCTCTGGGTGCTCACTGCAAACACAAGTGAACGGACAAGACAAACAGTAAACACTTCACTCGTTGCAGTAAAATTTACGTTATGGTAAGTGCGTTAGCACTTAGGGGAGAGGAATGTGATTCTTTAAGTATGAAGGTGAAATGCATGACACAGACCTGGAGATCAGGGGCTTCCTGTGAAATTCGAAGCTGTGATCTGAAAGGTCAGACAGGATTGTCTAGAGCCACACTATCCAGGAAGGCAAACACTAACCACACAGACCCTGGGACTATAAAATGTGGCTAGCCCAATGAGTTGCACTCAATGTATAAAATTCACATAAACTTTCAAAGATTTTGTATGAAAAATAAACTATTCAAATAATTCTTTTACAATGCATACCAATAAGACAATGTTTACATAGTTACATCAAAGGACAAAATACCACACAAATGGTCACTTGCGTGTCTCAGGCAGACAGGTGGTATAAGAACTTTCTCCTTAACATACTGTTTTCCCTTTGGAATACTTTCCTGGTTTTTGGTTGTCTTTTGTGTGTTGCTTTGTCTTGTGTTTTTGTCATCTCTGAATATGTCTAAATTTAACTGCATCTGTATCACCTATTACGACCCCCTCCCAATGCATTTATTCAACTAAGGAAAATATGTAAGAAATACATATGCTTTATAAACCTTTTCTAACAACCAATATCAAATAAGATCTCAAATTACAAACAAAATATGATGATCACAAAAATCTCAAGATCTGAACAGGAATTTGCCTAGAAACAGCTATAGGAAAAGTATATACCCACTGCATCCACAGTGATGAGATGGTTCACAGGCCTGAGACTCACTGGTACCTGCAGCATCAAGTATATTTCCCCAACACAGGAAAAATCCAAGTGACTCTTGGCTTCAATGTCACATAGCTGAGTATCTATAATGCTCACTATTCTAGTAATAATCTAAATTGTTTTCTCTTCTCATGGAGATATGATGAAGTCTATTTACCTCAGTGTGTGGATAGAAGCATTAGTTTGGAAGAAAGACTCAATCTCTGATATTTACTAATACAAATGAAATATACACTCCTAATTCACTTACCTTACTACACTTTAACATACTAACTTCCTTAAATAGAACACTTAAATTTGAAATCCTAGTGGAACTAGAAAATATTCCAGGGCTGGTGAGATGGCTCAGAGGATAAGGTAGTCGGATGACCTAGGTTCAGTCTTCAGAGTCACATGGTATAAGAACAGAACTGACTCCCACAAGCTATTCTCTAACCTCCAAGTCTATGCCCCACCCACAACAAAATACATACAAAGAAAATTAAATTTAAATCCCAAAAGTACTGTACTATTTCTAGTAAAAAAAATTTAAAACAGAGACATATTTAAAACTGTGAAATAATGTTGGCAATAAAAACATATAAAGAATTTGTAAGTCAAATATACAACAAATAGTCACCACCAACTTAAAGAGTGTTAAGTAAATACAATAAAAAAGAAAACCAGAAAAGAAATATAAATTTCTCCCAAAAGTATTTCTTATTCAACCATTATTTATTATAACTATAATTATGGCTTAATCTTTGCTACCTGTAACACATGAACTTTCCACACTTGGTTAAGGAAAAAAATTAAAATTGCTTATTGTTAAAATTGTAGAGCCTTACATATGGATAGAGATTAATTTTCAAACAAAGCACTTCTAGATGCTTCTGAGTAGCATGCAGTGGAGAACTAGAAATGCTTTAGTAATGTTACAATACCTTTACAACAGCATCAATGAAATAAATTCACACCAGTCTACTGGAGAATGACTAAGATTCCACAACTGACATTTTTTCCAAAAATCTTATCATTTTAAAATGCCCCAATTGGTGGAACATGTTTATAGATATGTACAATGAAATACTTAAATCACTGAATCAAGACATAGATGGGGGCTGTTAACAGTGTTACTGAACAGTAAATTATAATTCCTATTGATTCTTCCAAGGAGAATAAAAAACAAGAAAAAAATTCTTAGATCTTAACTATTCCAAAAGCTGTGCCACACATTTCTTTAAAGACACAGAAAAAAAGCACACTTTAAATAATAAATTCCACATAATCTAGAAGACTGCAGCAATAAACTGTCCAAAACTTCTGTGTATAAAACAGCACTATGGATACTGATAAAATACACATGTAATTCAGGTTAGAATATAATGGAAAAGGAAATCCAAATCCCATTTTCATACAAATCACACATCAAATGAAACCTGAGAAATATAACTAATCTACCAAAATAATAAATGTATGTGGCTATATTTAAGAATGGCTTAGGTGTTCTTTCCCTGGTTCTTATAGTAAAATCAGATGTTTCTTAAAATGTTGTACCTATGTTGAAATTAGCAGACATTTCTAATTTTAGAAAAATCCAAACCAGAATCTCTGAAACTCACTTTCTGGAGTCATACTACCAAGTAAGTCATATATCTGTATACAGGGAGGGAAAGTCTTGAAGCCTGTAAAATACCCACTTATTAGCAATGCACCTGAAAATACGATGACTGTTGGGAGACCCCCACATAGGATCACACTTTACTTGCTCTTAGTAAGTTATGCATTGAAAACCATTTATGGAAGAATGCAGAACATACAGACATTTTGGCTAAGGCCAGGATTCCAGTCACTTACCTCAGCAGTGGCTTTCTTTATGCGTGCATGCTGGACTATCTTCATCTCAGACGGACAGATGGCTTCGTTCACAGCCCGGGCCTTGCCAACTTGCCCATATAATTCTTTTGAAAAGCAGCTAGGAGAGCAGGGTGACCTAGCCTTGCCCTGTAGCTTCCCTCTTAGACGGATAGTCTAGGTCTAGGAGCTGACTGAGAGCAGAAAAAACAACATTCCCCTTCAATACACTGTCAAGTGGGGCCGGCAATTGCACACCTAGTTTATTAGGTGCCAGAGGACACTGTCATTGAAATTGTAGACAATTATTCCAATGGAATAAAGAAATTTCAAGGACCTGGGAAAGAGTCCTACCTTGTTCTCGTACCTCATCCAAAATAACCTGACAAATCACAAAATCTTTTTCTTAAAACATTTCATTAAAATACAGTTTTGAGTCTTAATAGTTACGATCATTTTGTTAAAAGTAACATAAAACTTTAAACACTTCTACTGGTGTAAAAGCAAGGGAAGTATTAAACTTATGGTCTCCAAATTAAACCATTCAAATACCTTATAATCAGTAACTAAACTGGTAAATGAAAATTAGAAAAAAAAGCTTTACCTTTTCAAATGTTTCCCTTCCAACTGCATCATACTCATCTTAGGACAACTCAGGTTGAAAAGCAAAGCGTTGGAAGTAAATACAGTGGCTTGTTTGTTTGCACTGCATAAAAGCACTGTAGAAACCCACAGTACTGAAACGGTTGCTAAATGTTTTCTAGAAAACCTGACAGCTAAGTCATGTAAAGTCATCAAATTTTTCCACATAGATGTTAGCACATATAATCGACAAACTTTTATGTTTTCAAGTACCATCTCTTAACTTCCGAGATTAAAATTTGACTAGCAAAGTGTGGTGGTTCATGCCTACAGCCTCAGCACTCTAGAACCAGAGACAGGAGGATCACAAATTTGAAGCCTATCTGAGCGATTTAACAAGTTCCTGACACTGACACACACCTATGCATGCATGCAAGTACATTTGCATGCACTGGAAGGAAGAAGGAAGGAGAGAGGGGAAGGAGGAGGGAAGAAGGGAGGAAGGAAGGCAGGGAGAGGGAGGGAGGGAGGGAGGAGAGGAAGGAAGGAAGGAAGGAAGGAAGGAAGGAAGGAAGGAAGGAAGGAAGGAAGGAAGGAAGGAAGGAAGGAATTAAGGAAGAAATGTTTCTGAGACAAGGTTTGACTCTGTAGTCTACCCTAGGCTAGCTAGCGTGGAACACTCAGTAACTCTTCTGCCTTAGTCTCCCAAGTGCTGGGATTACAGGCACAGTTCATCATGGCCAGCTCAAAAGCATATTTTAAAGGGGCTGAGGATGCAGTCTAGTGGAAGAACCATTTAGTATATATAATGCTCTGGGTTCAATCCTCAGTACCACAAAGAGGAAAAAAAACTGCTTACAACTTGCAATAATTTGTATAAGACTATTTCTGAACACTTAGTAGGATATATAAACGTCTAAGGAGTATTGAGAAATACTAAGTATAATGAATTACAAAAGCAAAATGACTTCAATTCTCTCAAGAATGACACAAGAGACTACACCAGTGATAAAACTAAGCTGAATAGAGAAGCACTAATTTTCAAATGTAAGTCACCTGTGGAAAATAACCCTCTAACTATAAGTAAAAGCAGGAGTTGCCTTATTCTGTGCAGTGTGTGCAAACACATCAGTGGTGTTGCCTGATTCTTATCTGAGGGATATATGTTATACGTATAACAATGCTGCTTTACATTTTGTAACCAGGGCTAAGTAGCTAAGCTGTATAGTTTATTGGTAGCAGCTTATTTGTAAGAAGAAACAATGGGGAAAAAAAGCAATCAGTTTTAACTGGCCAGAGTCTAAGACAGCAATTCTCAACCTCCCTAATGCTGCAACCCTTTCATACAGTTCCACGTGAAATTAACCATCATTAATTATTTTCATTGCTACTTCATAACTGTTTTTGCTGCTGTTAAGAAAAGTAATGTAAATATGTGATGTGCAGGATATCTGATATGATGACCCCTGTGTTGAAAGGGTTGTTCAATGCCCAGGGGTAACGGCCCAGGAGTTGAGAAGCACTGGTCTAAGACAGAAGACTTACCGGTCTGACCACCCACTACTGTTTTCATCACGTATGATTGACTTATGTTCCCAATTACACAGAAATAAGGATCCACTCTCTGCAGGAAGACTATGCAGACTATGCTCATTTGGCTAAAGAGAAAAGAACATTTCCAAAATCCTCTCTCTAGTCATTCTGAGGGAAATACAACCTACTGACTTTACAGAAACTCTAGGAAGTATGGTTCCAAAGAGTCTAATCAACTGTGCATGCACACATATACTAAATAAACTCATATGCACAGCTATAAGCAAATGTGTTACTAATGACAAACTCTTCCATGTGGTCAAAGTTTATAGTTCAAGCTTCTTTAGATACTCATCCAAGTACTCACAGCTGAAGATATGTATTTTGTTTACTGCATAAATACTGAATTAAGGTAATCTGACTCCCTCAACTTCCTCCTCCTCTTGGTGACTAAATGTAAAGAGCACAAGATCCTTGTGCTCACAGATAAGCACTAGGGAAACCAGGAATGCACATCAGTTTTCAGCCCAGAAAACTGGGAGTCAATGTTGTTAATAACATGGTGGTCTGTGCTATCCTTAGGGCTTCACCTGGATCCCCCAAACTTTTACATTTATCTCACTGTCCCTAGATGCTAATCTTGAGCATTGCTTCTCAGTCAACAGGACCCATCTTTATGGAAAAGGTCACATGTACTTTGTAAAGAGTTTCCATGTAAACATGCCTTAAACTTTGTTGTACACATGAGACCAATTTAATTATCATCAGGAAACTTCTTCTACAATTGTGCTGTGCTTAAATGTGCCTGAAATAAATTGCCTGTGTCAGACTCTAAAGTTTGCCTCAGCACCAGCTACCGAATTGTGCTGAACCCCATTTCCCTACTCTGCCGGCCCTGGTGTCTGCAGAGAACCCACAACTAAGCACCCAATCTTCCCAAAATCCCCAGCAAAGAATGTCCCAAAACCAGTCTAGATGGGAGTGAACTTTTACAAAATGAACTCTTGACTTGGTGAGTCAAGTTGCTCTCTGAAAAATCTGAGAGCTTGGGCTTTGATCCCAGGACCACATAGAGGGAGGCAAGGATTAACTCCTGTAAGTAGATGTAATAAAAATATTCAATAAAATAAAAATGACATTTTGCGGTATGCAAAGACTATTATAGGTTGCTAGCATCAGCAGGGCAATGCTAGAACATGCCAAGTCCATCTGTTTTCTTGAGAGTAGAGCCACCTTTTCCTGCAGGGGTAAAAAAAATCACTGTCTGCTGCCAGAGACCACTTAGCCCAGGAATCCTAAAAAAAAAATCATCTGGTCATTTGTGTTTAGGTAGACCTTTGAAATCAGGCCAGTTCATAAGGAAGTTCAGTGAACACCATCACTAAGGAGTAAGTTCTTTCTTCCAGTTTCCTATGTCCTAATACAATAAACTCTGAGGAGCTGCTCTAAGTCATTCACCTGTTCATGCAGTGTTGACACAATTCAACAGACATACACTAAGAACTCTTCTATCAAATATGATTTAAGACATAAGGACCAAGTTTGTACACATCGCACACACTTGCATTTCTACATCATGTATTACATTTCCTAACACTGGTTAGTTAATAGCTCTCTTGGTGAAGTGTTCACCCTGAACTCCAGCAGATATACATTAGAAAACCTTTAAAGTAACACAGCAACATTTTTGAATGAATGAGATGATGGCAAAGCTCTGGACTCCCTAAAGAACAGAACTGAATTTTAAACACTTGTTCTCCCCACGCTAAATTTTAGAGATGATGAGATAACCATACAAAATTAATGATCCATTTTCCTTGGTACCTATTTTGTTAATGATTAATATATGTCTTCATACCCCTGTCCACTATTAAATATGAAACTGTTTAGAAGAGGAAATGTGTGTTTTGTAAATATTGTAATACTTAATTGAAAGTAGGAATAATATCCCAGACAGTAAAAAAATAAAGTAAAAGATCATTAAAATACAAATGACAGGAAGAAAAATATCATATCCTCTAACTAGTTACCAAAATGAAATTATGTAAAAGAATAAAGCACTAGCCCAATGAATAACAAATCAACTTTGATTACTTAATTTCCTACCAGTTGTTACTTTATGCGAAATGAAACAAATTTCTAGTACTAGTCACTCTTTGAATACAAGACCCATTTGTAATGTGAAATTGAACACTAAATAATATTTCATACCTGTTCTGATTAATTTGTCAAGTTGACATAACCTAGGGTCATATGAGAAGAAGGAACTTCAACTGAAAAATCTCTAGCAGACTGGCCTGTAGGCAAGTGTGTGGGGCATTTTCACGATTCATGATTGACATGTGAGGGCCCAGTCTGCTGCTGTGGGAAATGGCACTCCAAGGCTGGTCGTACAAGAAAGCAGACTGAGCAAGTCACAGAGAACAAGGTAGTAAGCAGTCCTCCTCCATGGCCTCTCCTTTGTGTGCCAGGCATGCATGTGGTGCACGCAAAAATATGTAGGAAAAATACTCATACACATAATAAACCTAAACAAGGGACAAGCTGTTCTGCAAACTGATACTGTAACTGGCTGACTTATATTTGTTGTGTTTATTACAGAAAAAAAAACCTGAGCATCTGTACACCCTCAATACTGCATGAAATGCTGAATAATCCAGCTGCAGTCACACCTGTGTTGCACAGGTGCTGAATAATCCACTACAGTCACACCTCTGGTGCGCAGTGCTGAATAATCCGCCTGCAGTCACACCTGTGTTGCACAGGTGCTGAATAATCCACTACAGTCACACCTCTGGTGCGCAGTGCTGAATAATCCGCCTGCAGTCACACCTATGCTGCCTGAACTCCAGGAGTCTCAGCTTTGTGTTCTTTAACCACTTCAAGCATCATTCATACCAGCACAGACACAAACCCACAACAATGAAGGAAACAAAAATTAAAGGGTAAGGAGAAGTGTAAAAGGGCAGAAAAGGAAAATATACTCCCCAGAAGACTTTTAGGGTGTTCTTGGCTTCTGGAACTCTCTTCTAGGTATGCTCTCTGAGCTGACAGCCCATGTGGTAGCCCAGAAGCACCCCACCCTGACACACAACACACACACACACACGCTCTGTTTCCCACACTGGCAGCTACAGTTGGAGCTGACATGGGTCAGTTTTACATTGAAACCTTGTTGTGTAGGGACTGTGTTCTAAACGTGTGCTTCCTATCCTTTTTAGGCTTTCTCTATAGCACGTTATTCAGAAAAATGACATGCCAAAGCCCAACATGTAGTAAGATATTTCAATTCAAGGGCTTTACTCTAACTCAAGAATAAGAGCCTTTATTCCATAAAACTGTAAAGGGAGAATTTCAATGTGATTACAATTCAAATCTTTACTTTCACTTCTGGCCAAGTATCAACACCTATGTAGTATGTCTTGAGAAGGGGAGTCTGGGTTCAGTGTAAACAATTCAATAAAATGGCCATCTCAAACACAATTCCATAGTGATACACACAGATGTATTTCTGCAGTAATTACTACTATGAAGTAACTAGATACTGTAAAGAGGGACCCTTATATGCTGACATACAAATTAAGGTACACTCAGAGGACAGACCGTTAAACTACTACCCAAAGTTTTAAAACCAGTTACAGAAAAGTACTGTGGGCACAAACATTGTGTTTTCTCTCCAAAGGATACCCATATGACATTTAATAAATGAGAGATTAGCAACCATAGACTACCTATCTGTAATTTAGTAAGACATTGCATGGTAATTTTCCTACATTTTTCCCTCATTGCATAGCACACCGATTTCTGCTGTAATCATTTAGCCAGGATCAATAAGCTGACACTGTTCAAGAACAGGCACACTGCACATATTCATTAGCTGCTCTCTCACCACAACTACAGGCAGAAGTACTTACTTATCAAAGCTATCGCTATTTTTGATGAAGCTCTCCAGTTTTTCCTTGGCATATTCCACCACATCTGAATGAAGTTCAATCCCATGATTTATTCCAAAAGGACCTGTAATTGTAGCAGCATTTTTTACAAAAGTATTAATGATGTGTCCCCAGAGTTCTAATTTCTGTGCACTTATCTATCAAGTAGCATTAAAAGAGTGCAAGAAATATGCAAACATGTACTAACTGGATTGTGTAGAATGCAAACCTGTTTACTTTGCTTCGATGTAGCAATGGAGAGGAGTGGAATTTACCTTTTCTGTGAAGAGGAAGGGGGAGCAAGCACTGAAGTGAGAGAGAGATATAAGGTAGAAACCTACAGGTCCCCAAAGACTGTTTTTGGCACGACACTATGGTCAAATAATCCCATATCCCCATGTTTAAGGGGTGGTGGTGTCGCTTTGCAGTTCTGAAACTGGAATCAGACTTTGCACCAGTCAGCTCTCTGTACCTCCAGCCCACTGCTTTGCTAAAGCTTATTCGAGTCATTATGTAGCCCAGGCTAGTCTCTAACTTTTGATTCTCCTCTCTCTACATCCTGAGTAGCAAGGGGAAATATACATGCAGCTGAAGTTTGAAGACCCAAGTCTTCACTTATCCTGTATTCAAAATCCAGTGGTTCTCAGGTGAGCAGGTAGGAGTTCCAGCAATCTTCATGCTTTTCACAAACACAGTTCTCTTTACACATCATGATGGCTGGAGAAACCTCCCAAGAAAAGGGCTGGAGGGGAAGGCTTTCTCAGTGGTCCCAATGATACTTATTCAATGAGATCTAGCACTTGGCATTTTCTTAAGTTACTACTACTACTCATCCTGTGTGCCCACTATGCTCACAAAGGAAACCTTGGTTGTAGCTGATGATGCAAGTTCTCTTTAGTGTCTGAAATGGAGCCAGACAGGTTTTACACTGTACAATCTCTTATTGTAATCTGAGAGGTTTCCTGTGGAGGTTGTGTTTTCTTCTTGTTGTTGTTTTGGAGACAGAGTCTCTCTATGTAGCTCCATTTATCTTTGCACTTAAGAGTTTATCCTGCCTCTGCCATGCTGGTATTAAAGGTGTGCTACTGTACCCAGATTATTAATTTTCCTTATGGAATCTGTCACTGGAGGTGTCCTCTATGGTCTGTCACAATACAATCCACATCAGACTTGTCTCTATTGACCATTAAAAACTTTAAAGTTACAAGACAGTCAACTGCAAATGATAAAATTTATATGTTCTAAAAGTACAAAAGAAACAAAACACTCAGTCTTCAACCCAAATATCAAATTCATTTAATACTTCCTCGTACTAGAAAAAAAAGATTGATTTCTACCTACAGAATGTATTTAGGCACGAAACTTTAATCAAAAGAGAATTTGGCTCAGCAAACATAACATTGATTGACTTCCCTTTTTTCTAGTTTGGGGGAGTTTTGTTTTGTTTTGGGGGATGGGAGGGGTTGCTGCCACAAGGATGCAATGAAGAATGACCCCATGAGCTGATACTGTCACTGCCTCTCAGGTAATGGGAGTACATCACCATGTCAACTAACCTGAAATACTACGTTTTTAAAAGTGAACAAAGCGAAGCAATCTTAAGCATTTCTTTTCTGCTTCTCATAAACTGGCCAGCTTTCGTCTGAAAATTGAAACATCAGTTCAACATCATTTAATACTCCCTAATACTGCAGACAGTAAATTGAAGATTCATTTAAAAACCCAGAACCTCCTCCCAAAATTATTCACAGAATCCCCTACATGATAATGTCACTCTTGATCACATACTGGATCTGAGCATCTTGAGAAGTTCAGCTCCCAAAGGAATGACTACACGTGGGAGAAAGTTCAGTCTAAAAGCTCAGAAGGAAGTCAAGTACATAAAGAAGGAAATACGCTTATTGTAATGCATGAAAATGGCCTTGTGCAATCTATAAAATGAAATAATAATAACATGAGCATTTGCTTTAAAGCTAGGTCAAGTTAAAGCTGCCTTGTAGACAGTCGCCTATAATTGAACCTGGTGAGAAGAAAAGTGTTGGCTGGTGTTTTCCTCTGCCTATCAGAAAACAGGACTTTCAAAACTGCAGTTGTTTGAAAGTAGTCTTCACTTTGCCCTCCTGAACTGCCTGCAGATATGGGAGAACTTACACCAGCCACTTGTTTCTTCCAAGTACCATTTTCATTTTTTTGTTTTGTTTGAGGCAGGGTTTCTCTGTAGCTTTGGAGGCTATCCTAGAACTCACTTTGTAGACTAGACTGGCCTCGAACTCACAGAGATCCGCCTGCCTCTGCCTCCCAAGTGCTGGGATTATAGGCGTGCACCACCAACGCCCGGCACCATTTTCATTTTTAACTTGAAATAATTATTAAAAATTAAAAGATTAATATCAAACTATACTCACTTAATAATACATAGTAGGAAACCATTGTTCCACCAAGTTAATCTCATTTTGCTCCTAACTTTCATGATCCACTAAGGTAAAATCTAAAAGAACCGAACTACCATTAAGATTTTTATTATACTTTTCACACAATTTTTATGTTAAAAATTATGGCTGCATACATAAGACACGAACGAAAATATTGCTGGCATTCTATATGGTTCATGTAAGATCAAACGCAAAGGCAAAGAATCTGAAAATGAGGGTTCCCATTCTGATTTCAAGCTTCCTAATTTACACAGGAGTCTGGATTTGAGACTAGGTCAAAAGGACAAAGACAGGCTGCTCCTCAGATAAAGTTATGTGTCTTCTTAGACACAGAACACAACCTCAGTTTACATAATCTTACTCGTACGTATGTTTTCAGGGCTGAGCATTTGGTACTGAATATCCATTTGGTGTGCTGTTTCCTACTTTCAGCATTCTTAACAAAAACTATTTTTATTTTATGCGCATTGCTCTTTTGTCTGTATACATCTGTGTGAGGATGTCGATCCCCTGCAGCTGGAGAGTAGTGAGCTGCCATGTGGGAAATGGAAATGAACCCAGGTCCTCTGAAGAGCAGCCAGTGTCTTGGCCACTGAGCCATCTCTCCAACCCCATCTTAAGGACATTTCTTAATGTTTCTTCACCCAACTTGTTTTTCATATCACCTTAATAAAACACAGTTAATAATTTCAGGAGTAGAGGGTGGTGTGGTTCAGTTGTAACTCCAGCACTCAACAGATTGGGGTTACAAGATGATGTTTGAAGCCTCAACTACATAGAGTAAACCATACACAAAAGGTATTTTGTTTGATTTATAGTAACATAATAAGGATTATTTTCACAAACAACATAAATATACAGAGAATACACTATTAATAGTTCAAACATGTTTTAAAATGGAATTGTTTAATTTTAAACTAACATGAAAGTGTATCTTTATCAACTAATAATCAAGAAATCATTAAAACTGAAGCAAATGTAAATGATAAAATACATTAATAAAGCCAGGCACCCCTTTAATCCCAGCACTCAGGAGGCAGAGATAGGCCAGCCTGGTCTACAGAATGAGTTCCAGAACAGCCAAGCGCATATGTGGCTCTTTCAGAGGACCTGGGTTCAGTTCCCAGCACCCATGATGAGCAATTCTCAACCCCTGTAATTCAAGCTCCAAGGAGAACTGATACCTCTGGTCTCCACAGGAACCTGTACTCTCACATACATACTCAGAGGCTGACACACACACAGACACACACACACACACACACACACACACACACACAAGAATAATGACAAAAACTAAAAGACAGAGCTGAAATAGCAATGATACTATATTCACAGAATGTACTCCTGACTAAACACATAAAGCTGTCAGAAACACGGGGTGGTGCTGATAGTCACGACTTCTCTGTCATGTCTTCAGAAAGAGAACCACAGGAAAGTAAGACACAGGAAACCATGAAGGCACTGCCAGCTGCTTCTGAAAAAGAACTGAAAGATCTAGGGTAGGAAGGACCAGCTCATCGCTATACACTGTTAAAATGTGTTTGCCCCATATGCATAGCCCATCAACAAAAGCAACAGGCTAGGGCTGAGAAGATGATTAATAGGTAAAGTGTTTGTTGTGCAAATGTAGAGAACCACTTCTGAATCCCCAGAACCCATGTTAAGTCCAGGCTCTTTAGCTTCTCTGCAATCCTAGTGTTCCTACTGAAGATGCAGGGCAGAGCAAGAACCCCAGGAGCTCACAGGCCAACTCTCTGGCTATGCATCAATGAACAAGAGAGATACTATCTCAAACAGTATGGAATGGTGGAGACCAACACCTGGGGCTGTCTGATCACTACAAACATGCCATGGTATGCACATCCCTCATGTCACCCTCACCCAAATTGTTAGAAGTAATTCTTGGTTCAAGGTCATCTGTAGCTATAAGCCAAGGCCAACAAGGGTTACATAAGATCCTGTCACAGACGAGAGGAAGGTGAGGAGAAAAGAAATGGGGGAGGTAGATTTTTTAAAAGTATTACCATATATAAAAACAACAGTATAAGTTGCCAATGGAGAAAAAAGAAACAGAACATCAGATGAAATGTAAATGTGATTTTGTATTCAATACATATTTATGTTATTTATTTACATAAGTCAAGGAAGAAAGATTTGTATGAAATAAATAAGGCTTCCATTTCTAATATACAGTTTTAAAGAGAAAATACTAACAGTTGATGCAACTTTTAACAATTAACTTTTAAAAAGAAAATAGGAAGAGAGTCAGCTTATTAAAACAAGTTACTAAGAAATATCTAGGTATTCTATATATTAGAAATTATGTTTAAGATTGCCTAAAGCTCATTTACCATAAATAACAAATATAACAAAATTCTAATACAATTAACTCTAAAGGTCAATTATCTTCTTATAACAACTGTATCTAGGCCTGTGGCTCATTTATACATCAGTTAGTCAATAATTACATTGTACATGTAAAGGTCACTAACACAGAAAAAATACATTAACTATTTTCTATGTGTCCCTGTGTCACCTTCATGTGATATCCCACAGCTGGACAATGAGGTGTTGTGTACAGATACCTGTCATACAGCCATCAAGGAACCCAAAAGCTTTATACTACACAGGCGAAGCCCACTCTGCTATTAACATTTTCTAGAATGCTAACTCATAGAACACAGCCCAGAAAAAAGAACTTCCTAATACATACCTGGATGAACTGAAGGGAGAAAATGATCAGACCTACAAGTTCAGCTAAGAATACGAAGGCCAAACAACAGCACTGCATGGCTGTTCTTCTCCCCAGAGCAACCTAGACTTAGTCTATTACTTCCTGAAGATTCTTTTTTTTTTTAACTCTAAAAGGAGTTCTGAGGGTCCACCACTGCTTACTTAAAAGAGCCTCATTTGCTGTGAAGTGTAGGACAGTTAATAAACCATCAAAGATTATGGTGTGTTGCATACTTACAGACCTAGTAAGTAACACCAGTAATACTATAACTTAAAATGTAGTCTTCAGCCATGATGGCACAGCAATAACCTGGGAACTTAAAGGCAGGCAAAACTTTACCTGTTTAAAGTCATCAGGCCTGGGTCCTACTGAAGACAGGCCATCTTCTGGGGGTGTGGCCTGCCCAGGCTAAAGTAATCACACACACACACACACACACACACACACACACACACACACACACGCACTAGAGCTCTGATGTATAACTATACCATCATAATTATTATACAAAGTCCAATTTAATTTTCTAAATAAACTGACTGCAATTCAGGCTAGCCTCGAATTCTCAGTAATCGTCTTGCTTTTGGATGGGATTTTAGGCACATATTGGATCAGTATTAGTGACTCTTAAAAATAATTTGGACAATTCAAATCTTTGTGCTCATTTATAAAGTAATACCAAGAGTTAACAACTATTAATATAAAGGAATTTTTGGCTAAATCTTAATATTTACCACAAGGGTGGATAGATGAATTGGTTTCTATGCAACCAATAAAGTCAATGATATTAAAATACATATTTAAAATACCTCTTAATAAATCATATTATTAATAACTAGTTATATAAAATAAGACTTTAGGATGTGTAAGCAACAAAACTTGTAGATCACAAGAGGCAAAAAGTGAATTATAAATAATAATAATGTGTCAAAACATAAACAGCCAGGTTTAGTAGCATAAGCATATCCTAGAACCTGGGAAGGAAGGAGGACTACACAGCAGGATATTTGAGCAAACTATAAAGACAAGTTGCTTCTGACCTCCCCCGCCTAGGGCAGGCCTGAGAAAGCTAAACAAAAGTTCTAAACACAGAGCCTGACACTTTCCTGGTGACTGTGGTCTCCTGGGTGGGCTTGGTCTCTTGGGTAGACTTGCTGCTTGCGGGGTACAGAAGCATTGTTCCTTTAAGGGGTCCTGTTGTACAGCTAAGCACTTGAGCAGCTGGAATGCTATTCAGGCCAGAGACTAGATAGAAACACCTGCCTCAGTGAAAACACAACAACTTCCCAGAGCTGGAATGGTCCACACAGCAGGAAGCTAGGAGTTTAAGGTTTGGCTCATACAGTCAGAGAAATGCTGATGAGCAAAGAAAACAAACAAACAAACAAACAAACAAACAAACAGGTCTAGGCCAGGAAAACCTCTAAACAGGTATCATATGCTTGAAAATGTGTTTAGATGCTGAAGAAAAGAAAATGAGTATGGACCATCACAGGAAAATAGATAGATAGACAGACAGACAGACAGACAGACAGACAGACAGATAGATAGATAGATAGATAAAGTTAAGTCTTCAAAGAAAGAGTAAAAAGAGAAAAAGTAATATAAAAAGAATAAGCCACGTAAGGATGAGGAATACACTGAGCACCTGGATCTTGAATGGTGCTTTGTTGACTTTGAATTTTTGAATGCTGATGAGTGAAGAGCAAACACTTATGAGACATTGGATAGCAGAAAAAAAGAAAGAAAAAAGCTGAATTAAAGCAGTCTATGTATTTTATGGATATAACTTCAGAATGGAAGTTGGGAAATATGTTGCTTTGGGGGCAGAGGCTATGCCTTGGTTTACACAGGAAACAAAAACAAAAAGCTATGGATTCCTTCAAAATTAATGAGCATCAGATTTAACAGGGCAGACTTCATAAAAATCTTGACTACATACATAAAGGAAGAACAAAACAAGAAAAACTATAAGACAGGTGACAAATAGGCTGATCCCTCTACATGAGAATAGCTCTAAGACTGGAAGAGACATGATAAATCTTGTTAATGCAGATATGTGTGTTACCTTTAAAAGTTTGTGCTTTTAGAAAAAAGGGATAGACACCAATAAAAACAAGTTGACCAGGTAATCCAGCCTCTCAGAATGTGTCTGTTGCAGTTTCCTCAAAGTTCTACATGCAGAATAACTTCAAAGCGGCTAGCTGAGATGGTCCAGTCTCACAGGATTTCAGATTAGCACTGCATTTTCCCCTCGCACTGAGACTAGACAACAAACAGCTGGCTCTCTCAGGACTTTAGCATTATCTTTATTTTCTCGGTGTCCCCTAAAGATGCTGTCACTCCCAGGCAACGGGAAGTAATTTTAAGAACAAGACACCCACATTCCCAAGAGGTGGGGTGGGTAGGTTTTGATCATTAAGTGGATTATGGATGTTTATTATCATTTGGGAGATTGGTTGAAAGTTGTTACTAGTCATGGTCAGGGGGAAATAAAACTAAGCAAAGGGGGCTAGGTTCAGGGTCCTCTTTCTAAAAAGATAAAAAACAGGGGATATAGCAATGATAGGATAAAAAGATGGATCACTGAATCTACTTTTAAACTATTAACCTCAAATATTTTACATTGGTATGAACCTCTATATATTGACACAAATTTAAAGTTATTTTTAACATACACTCTTTAATGAAGTTTGTATGTTGATATAATTCTAAGATTATTTTTGTTGGAATACACTATATATATATATGTTTCTACTCTTATTTAAGGTATTATACCTATGCAGCTCATTAAAAAAATGTAAAGTTCTAGTCCTTAAAAGCTATTATAGCAAATTGTTTAGGATAATTAAGAAATACAGGTTAGAAGTTGGTCATCTATAACAATCAAACCTGTAGTCATATATGGTATGTTTCCAAGGTCAAACATATTTTAGACAGGTGTTCTTCAAACACTTCAGAGATCAACAGAATATGGCATTTAAGATGTTTTAATAACAAGGGTTTTCATGGCAATGAGGTATGTCTGCTCCTAGCAGCACCAATCTACTTCTGAGATGATGGGCATCAAAGAACCTCCATATGGACTTTACTTTCTATGTGCTAAAACTTGCCATTGGGCAAAAAAACTGCCCTTGCCTTGACTTAAACTGGACAAAGGACACACTTTCTCAAGACAGGGAAGGACAGTCCTTCAAAATTCCTGCTTCACAAAAATGTATGCCAGATATTCTAGGCCTGTAGGCTGAAGACGAATGCCCCAATGCTGCAGAAGAACGTTGGGTGACCTAGTAGCCAGATGTCTAGTCATTTCTATAGGTTGGGACGTTTTATACTCTGCACTTCCTGCTTATGCAGGTAATATTTTATCATTCTTGGATCTCTGATGATGTTGAAGACTAGATAGTTAAACTGTCTTCTTTGTTACCAAATTTAGAGAAGAAACTTACAAAAGAGATGTAAAGTTTATAAGGTTAATGAACAAAAGCTTAAATTGTTTAAGAAAATGGTTTAAGGTCTAAGAGGATACTATTAGACTGGTAATACAAGTTATGATATAAAGTGGGTTAGGTATAAAACTCTGGACTCATCAAAGATGATAGTTTCTCCAAATTTGCCAAATACAAATGGACTGGACAATGTGAATGCAATCCTTACTTGATAATTGTTCTTATTGTATATAATTCTACTGTGTTAAACTTTCCTCTTTAGACAAAAAAGGGGAAATGTTGCAGGATATCTGAACAAGCTGTGTAAAGATGTATTGCTTTTTACCTTGCCTGCCTAAAGCACCTGATTGGTTTAATAAGGAGCTGAATGGCTGATAACTAGGCAGGAGATGTTAGGCAAGACTTCTAGGCATAAAGAGGAACTCGGATAAATTCAGGCATTCAAGGGAGATGCCAGGAGACACTGAGAGAATTGGACATACAGAATGGAGGAGAGGAAAGCAGCCATGTGGCAGAATGTAGACTAATAGAAACAGGTTAATTTAAGTTATAAGAGCTTAGATGGGAACAAGCCTAAACAAAAGGCCAAGCTTTCATAATAAGTCTCTGGATCATTATTTGCAGGTTGGTGGTCCAAAGAAAATCCAATGAGAGAGCTTGCTACACTCAAGGTCAACCTAAACTACATGGGTTATGTCCTACCCAACAAAACCAGATATATAGATAGGGGGTGTGTGTTTCTCCAAGTTCCTCACACTCTATCTAACACTGATTAAAGACAACTACTGCCAGCTTTTCCTAGGTCTTGCCATGAAAAGTTTAGTGATTCTGAAGATGAGAAACTTAATTCTTTCCTCTCTAGGTTTGGGAACAGCCTCATAAAAAGGTCCTATATCTTGAAAAGCACCAGACTCATTTCTAAGTCTAGGGATATAACTACTATTTTTTTTAACTTCACTTTAGTTTTTTGGGTTTTTTTTTTTTTTTGGTTGTTGTCATTATTGGCTTTTTGAGGAAGGGTTGCACTGTAGTCAGGCTGGCTCTGAACTCTGAAACTTGCCATGTAACTAAGGATTTTTTTAAATTCATGATTCTCCTGCCTCTGTACCTTACATACACAATTTATGCCACTTCAGATCTTCTCCTGCCTCTCCACCTTACATACACAACTTATGCTACTTCAGATCTTGATCCAAATTATTTTTTTTAGCAAAACCTGTTTCCCCAAAATTCATTTTCATTGGTTATTTTCCATTTTTTGTGAGACAAGGTCTTGTAATGAAGCTCAGGCTAGCTTTGAACTTTAACCCTCCTGATCTGTGCTGGGATCACAGGTACCACTACAATGCCTACCTCACATTAATGTAATGTAATGAAGGCAACTATGGCTAGCAATGTGGATTTGCTGAGGAGAATGAAGAACAGCTAATGAGCACTGCTATGGTTCTCTATAGGGCACTCTCCACAGCTGGTATAGGATCTAATGTAAACACTTCATGAAAGCATGATAAATGACAGAGTAAGTGTATCTTACAAATGCATATATTAGACTCAGAACTAATCTAATAGGAAAACCTTTACAATAGATTAAATAGATTCTTTTTATCTCTAAGACAATTTTTCTTCTTACTTCAAGCCAACTATCAACCCTATAGACATCCATCACATAAATACCATTTAAAAAAATCAAGGTGTCCTTGGGATGTCAGGTTATTGTGGAAGTGGGGAGGTCACTGAGGCAAATGGAAGAAACAGGAAGCTACTTCAAAGCATGCTTTTTGACACTTTGCAATTTTGAGCCCTGGAAATGAATCTGTTGTCTCTTCAACTGCCTAAGATTAAAGAGACTGATATTCAAGTCTTTACCTTGAGTAGCTGAGAAGAAAACTGCACCTATCACCAAGAAGGGAACAGGATGAAAAGAATATAATGAAACTTTTGTTTTGTGTGGAAAAGAATTGAGGGAAGGAGCTGAGGACAGGGTATTTTCTTGTGTACACTGAAGAAGATACAGAATGTGGATTACAAGTGTAAGGACGAAGATTAGGAGTATTCTCCAAAGTCCACATCCCGACCTGAGTAGGTATACCTTGAAGTTGTGGAAACTCATGGATCCTTCACATTCAAAGATACTCAAAACAAAAGAGAAACCCAGCCGGGCGGTGGTGGCGCACGCCTTTAATCCCAGCACTCGGGAGGCAGAGGCAGGTGGATCTCTGTGAGTTCGAGGCCAGGCTGGACTGACAGCCTCCAAAACAATACAGAGAAACCCTGTCTCGTAAAACCAAAAAAAAAAAAAAAAAAGAGAGAGAGAGAAACCCATTCTTCAATATAAAGCCAAAACCTTTTTTTAAAGGACAAAGTATTTACAAAAACAACAGAAAGAGATCTGGGAGTTAGACATCCAAGGAGATGGGGACAGGTGTTATGAAACCCTGCCTTTAGGACATGACATGTTCTGGCCCTGCAATCATAAACAAGATCTATGTATGACTCTTCCCATCACCATTATGTTATGGATGAGAGAGAGGGAGGTTCCCCTTTGGCCCCAAACCTCTCTGATGAGCTATTAGCAGGGGATGGGTATCATTTTCTTCAGTGGTGTAGCCACTAGTAAGTCAACCATGCACCAGTAAATATATACTATTGTGCTCACATACTTAACTCTAATTAAACTCTGTGGATAAAAGAAACACAATGAGAAACAAAGTCAGACAGAGCTCAACAGGAGCAAAATGAAGGACAGAGGAGTGAATATGATCACAATAGATTGCATGACTCTCTCTCTCTCTCTCTCTCTCCTCTGTCTCTCTCTCTCTCTCCCACACACGCGTGCATACACACACACACACACACACACACACACACACACACAATAGGCTGACTCTATCAGAAGGCAGACTCAAACAGAATGTGAAGACCAGTTCCAGAGAAGACAAAAACCTCCCTGCAGAGTAAGCATGTCTGTGGATTACATTCAACTCCTGCCTCTGCTTCACCTATTCAGCCCAACAGTGAACACTGCCGAAGGACACAGGGGAAGAAACAATACTACAGCTGTGAGCTTAGATACTACTAAACTGGTTCATGAATTCTTTCATATGCAGGAAACAAATGCAAATGAGTAATAATTTTTTAAAGTATCTACTCTGTTCTTCTGGCTGTTATGTTCTGTAAAGTCCAATAGGCACTGATAAACACTGAACCACTGACCCGAGGGGACACTGTGTGTGTGTAATAAACTATAATCTTACATATTAAAAACTCATCCTGGTAGAATTCACTTCATTTTACAGATAAAATAAGCTCAGCATGTGACTTGTCTAAGAGCCCCAGGGACTGGTACCATATTTAAGATCGAAACTCTGCTTACTGGCCTCAGCACAATGCAATTTCCTTTTTTTTTAAGATTTATTTATTTATTATATATGCAGTGTTCTGCCTGCATATACACTTGCATGAAAGCAGAGAGCACCAAATTTCATTAAAGATGATTATAAGCCACCATGTGGTTGCTGGGAATTGAACTCAGAACCTCTGGAAGAGCGGCCAGTGCTCTTAACCTCTGCATCATCTCTCCAGCCTACAATGCAATTTCTTTCCCAACACAAGTAAGAAAAGAGAGGTCACCTTGCTACACACTTCTGTTAGAACACACAACAGGGACTCAGTATTTCTGCTACTCTGCACAAGATCTGCAAATAACATGAAAAGCACTGCACTCGAGGGCAGGGGAGGGATTCACAAAAATGCTACTCTTATAGGGGCCAAACAAGCGCTGAACTCATGAGAGTTATAAAAGCAATGCCTTTGCCAGGCCATGGTGGCAGCACTCAGAGGCAGAAGCAGGTGGCTGGATCTCTGTGCATTCAAGGCCAGCCTGGTCTACAAAACAAGTGTTAAGATAAGCAGAGCTGTTACACAGAGAAACTCTCAAAAAAATAAAAACAACAACAACAAAAATGAAGAAGAAAGAAAGAAGAAAAAAGCATTGCATTCACTGGGCTCTAAAAGCCAAGGGGGTTAGAAGTTACAAAAGCACTGCACTCATGGGAGGGATCACAAAAGCAGTGCACTCATGGGAGGGGTCACAAAAGCATTGCACCCATTGGAGGGGTCACAAAAGCATTGCACCCATGGGATTTACGATTAAATTTAATCAAATAAGCAAATCTCCGAAGAATTGGCAAAAAGCAAAAAAGGTCCATTTGCTATGCAAATGATCCAGGTTGGGGAGATGCTAATCCCAAAGACAGTCAGGTGAACCATTTAGAAAACTTTCCACTGGAAACATTGCCACAGAGGTTAAGAGCACTAACTACTCTTCCAGAGTACCTGGGTTCAATCCCCAGCAACCACATCACTAAGGATATTTCCTCACATTTTGTACCAATATTTAATATAATAAAACTGAAGAAGCAATTACTCTGAAAATGAATTATTCCATGGCATGTTATCTGCATATTCTTTGCTGCACTATTACTATAAAGGACAACAGCAATAACTATAAAGAACATCACCAGCATACCAACTTTAGAGGTAGCAGCAATAACAAACCCAAATGATTCCAGATGCTATTAGAAACACTTACACATCTACATTCATCGATGCTCTAGTCACAAAAGCAGGCAAACGGAACCAGCCTGGACCTCCATCAACTTACCAACAGATGATAAACATGTAGTATATACAAATGGAATATTATTCAACTGCAAAGAAAAATGAAATTTACAGGAAATGGATAAAACCAGAAAAAGTATAGAGCAAGGTAACCCAGGATCAGAAAGAAATGCTGTGTCCTCTTGTATAGGTGGCTCTTAGTTTATAATTGTTACATCTATGCATTGAGGTAGGAGAATATAGGCTCCAAAATCCTGTCCATGAGACAGGAAAATTGAGGCTTCAAAGGGGGAGTACAAGCTACTAGAACACATAGATTATAAAGTGAATAGAAATGCTGATGGCAAAAATGCACAGTGAGAAAAGAAAAGACAAGAGCATAGGCTGGAAGTCAACTAAAAGGAAGTAGATATGGAAGTGCCAGAAAGAGGGCTGGAGATAAGGCTCAGAGGTTAAGAGCACTGGCTGCTCTTCCAGAAATCCTGAGTTCAATTCTAAGCAACCACAACCATCTAAGAGGAGATCTGGTGCCCTCTTCTGGCACATATACAGAACACTGTACACATAATAAATAAATCAGTCTTTAAAACAAAAAAAGAAAATGCTAGAATAAAGAAACTAAATTTTTAAAGAAAGAACCATGTTAATAATTCAATGCAGAGTATTACGACGGAAAACAAGAGGCACAGACGCTGACACAGGGCAAAACAGTGAAGAAGCTACTAAGAGAAGAAAAAAAAACATTCTCAAGAAATTTGTCCACAAACAAAAACAAGTCACTTATTAAGAACAGTCTTTATAATGACTAAAAAGACAGAAATCTGTTCTTTCACAAAAATAGTTTGCTTTTATTTTATGTGTATTGGTGTTTTGCCTGCATGTATTATGTCTGTGAGGGTGTCTGATCTTGGAGTTACAGACAGTTGTAAGCTGCCACATGGGTTCTGGGAATTGAACCTGGATCCTACCTGGGTTATCTCTCCAGCTCCCCAGAAATCTTTTAAAACATGGGATAGAGGATCAAGACTTAAAAACAATGCTTAATGTAGAAAATAGAATTTCCTCTAGCATGAAACATAACATCTGCAGAATTTGCTCTATCTCACTAGAAAAATGGAACAGACCACTTTAAGAGGTCCTTACGAAAACCTGAAGAAACAAAATCCTATGCTAATAAATGCTTACATTCAAAGTAACAGAATACAAACAATTACAATAACATGCAACAAATAGGGAAAAACTCTGCACAGACATTACATCAAAGCTATGCAAATAACCAACTAGTACTGAAGAGATGTTTACTTCATTAATTATGGAAGTGCCAAACCGAGACGCCAATGAGATGACAACTCACATCCACTTATATGGTTACTAAAAGATAAACAGACTCAGAGTCTTAGAAGAGAGGCAATAGCTCAGTGGTAGAGTAAACTCATGCATAGTATACACAAGGCCACAAGTCTGATCCATACCCAGCAGACATGAAAATACACAGGATAACACTGAGTGTCAGTGAGAATGCTGAAAAACCAAAACTCATACCATGTTGGCAGAAATGTAAAATACTGAGGCCACATTTTAAGTCTGGCAGTATCTTAAAAAGGCAAATATAATTTTACCTTCAGCCCAACAATTCCAGTTCTAAGATCTACATGCAAGAATTTGTCTATACAAGAGTTTCTACAGGATTCCCACAGCAGTACTACAAAACAATCAAAAACAGTAGATCAAACACCAGTCGATTGTGATAAAAAGAAAAAATGCAGTGACACTGATTACTCAGTCACAGACTCCAGCATGTGAATTGTGAAACTATAGCTCAGTGACAGAAACAAGACTCAAAAGAACACTGTGTGATCCCACTGCTAATAAAGGCCCAGAAAAGCAATTATGTAGTGTAGGAGGAAAACAGAACTCTGCCATTAGCCATGTGACTTATTAGAGGCGCATACAGATGACGTAAATAAACCACACCGCTAACCACACTCACTTTAGGCATGACTAAAGACGTATACGGATGTAGGCAGTGAACTACGTCACTAGCCAGGCCCACTTTTGGCCATGGCTAGGGGTGTTACAGAGGAAGGTATAAAAGATTGAACAGCAGAAGTCTTGCTCTCTTTTCCGGCTTTCCGGCTTCCAGTTCGGTAGTGGAAAACTACTCTGCTCATCTGGGTTACTTGTTTGTCTCCTGTGAGTAATTTCTACAATAAATACTTACTTATACTTTCAGTAAGTGTGCTGTTTAACGTTGCAGCATCAATTTGGTGTCAGAAGTTCCGGAACCCGGATCCAGATGCGAAGAAAGAGGCTGCTCCTCGGCCCGACCACCGCTGGCCCCAGGCACACCTGGACTCTCCTTTCGCTAAGCTCCCCGCCACTTTGCTCGGCAAGGCACGACCCGATGCCAGGAACCAGCACCTTCTACCTGCCAGTAAGGTTAAGTGGTATTCCGAGATTTTTCTCGAGGCCACATGCTCTTTCACTGGTGGCCTGCTGACTTCGGCCTGAATAAAACTCCACTGGTAACAAATTTAACTGCTTTATACAGTGTCAACTAACATTACAATGCAGGATGATAAGAATTTTCTTGTTTTTTGTATGGATGGGATATTAGAAAAGGTTGAGGACCTACCTGGAGGATACTTTCTACCCACAATGGTGACTATTAGTTTCATAATCCATATTATTTTGCTAAAGAAATGGTTCAAAAATAGGGCAAAATATGACAAACTTATACAGGTCATACGGTCATCGCAGGATGGTTATGAAATCCTAGTACAAAGCATTCAGGAAATGGAAAATTCCTTGCAGGATAGTAAGGAAGATTTGGTAAAAAATTTCAGGATATTAAAAATGATAATGTAGGTCTGACAAACAGGTTTAAAAAGACGGAACATAAAATTGAATTACGTTCAGGAAAAAGGTGTTCCATATCTATCGATTCAACAGACAAAATAGAAAAAGTGGAACATAATGTTGAAGTGTTTAACCAACAAAACTGTTCCATGTTTGATGATTTCACTAGCAAACTACAAAGACTAGAACACAAGATTGAAAAGCTAACAGAAAAGATTTGTTTCATGTCTAAGAGCAATGACAAACTAGCTGATAGAACGTTATTTCTGGAAGGCAGTTTACATGCCATTAAGATACTTTCTAAGGATGAGACTATTAAATATTTGGAATCATGTGTAAATGATGAATGCAAAAAAATGAATGATTCCATGACATCCTTAGAAAACTATTTGACCCAAGAACTTCAAGAGCTCAGAGCATCAATGATGAATGGATTGCAGGTCTTAGAAGAAGTCCAATCTGATACTTCAGAATCAGACATACAGGCAACAGGTCAGGACAGGGGTTTCCACACACCTCTCAAATGTCAAAAAGATCTCCCTAAGGTTGCTATGCCCTCACCTATGGTTTCCCAGTATCGTAACTGAAAAACCAGCAATGAAAAAGCACTCAAATGGTCCCATTGCTTATTAATGGGAACCTATACAGATGAAGGACCTAAAGAGAATCAAGTAGGCCATTGTTTCATATGGTCTTCATTCTCCCTGTGTCAGAGAGCTCCTAACCTCATGGGTCACTGCAAATAGAGTAACCCCAAGAGACTGGGCCCAATTAGCCTCGGCAGTGCTCGAAAATTCATGTCAAATTCAATGGAGAGCTTTATGGAGGCAAGAGGCGAAAGCCCTAGAGATTCAGGGATAAAGAAAGGTCATGAAGCGCCTCAAGACAAGATTCTTGGGGAGGATGCTAACGCTGACCCGCAGATCCAGTCTACATATGACGAGTACATGTTGTCTTTATGCCGTACAGCTGCTTTGAATGCTTTGGATAAGGTTTGTGAAACAGGAGAGATAATGCAACCCTATACCAACATAGTACAGGGTCCAAAGGAAAGATTCACTGAATTTTTAGACAGATTGTCCAGAGCAATGGAAGTACAGGTAACAAATCCAGAATCTAGGCGACTCCTTATAGAATCTTTGGCATATGAGAATGCAAATCCACAATGCAAGCAGGTACTTTGGCCATTAAAGATCAGCACCATTGGAAGAATGGTTCCTATATACAGCTAACCTTGAATGTGAAAGTCAGGATACAGGACCTTGGGTAGGTGAAGCTATTTCTACAGGCTTGAGGAGGAACCAGGATGCCAAGTACCCTACCAGTGACGATATAGAGGCCTCGGTAGGGGAGACAATCTCCAAAAATATTAACAGACATAAAGATGCCACGTGCTTTAACTGTGGTAAAATAGGACATCTGAGTAGGAACTGTAGACAAAGCATTCTTGGAAATAATGCTTATACCAGGAATGCTTTGGACAGAAGGCCTCAGCCTTCCGGTCTCTGCAGGAGGTGTGGAAAGGGAAGTCATTGGACCAAGGAATGCTGGTCGACTACAGACAGACAAGGTAGACCTTTACAGCCAGGAAACTTAAACAGGGGCCTCAGGATGGCCCGAAAACCAAGATAATCCAGTCATTCCCAGTGACAGTGAAGAACAGCCTCTCCCAGGACAATTAGAAGATCCACTGCCCATTGTAAATAATATGGTACTGGATAATACATTAGCTCCAGAGGATGAATCACTTATATCAGGAGGAAATACAAAACGTATATTTAGGCAAACTTCTATACAATATCATAGACCTAAATTACCAGTTAAAGTAAATAATGTGGTGATTAACGGCATTTTGGACACCGGATATGATGTCACCACCATTAATCAGAAGTCTTGGCCCCCAATTTGGCCTTTAAAAGAGGGTAATGTTCAATTCTTAGGGATTGGAACCCTATCTCAAGTTAAACAGAGTGTTAGATGGACTGACTTTATTGGGCCAGAAGGACAGAGAGGAAGGTTAAAGCCATATGTTGCAGATATTGCTATAAACCTCTGGGGTAGTGATCTACTACAGCAATGGAATACGCAGATTACCATTCCTCCTGTATCAGCTAGGAATTATAGACAAGCTCTTGGTGGTAGAAAGAATATAGTAAGGCAGTACAGAAAACAGATGCCAAATGTACAGGCTGTACAGAAGCAGGATGCTAGTGCCAAACCTACAGAGCAACCAAAAGCTTTACCCTTAAAATGGCTGACAGATGAACCTGTCTAGGTGGGTCAATGGCCTATGACATCTGAGAAGTTAGAGGCTTTGGAGAAGCTAGTTCAGGAACAGCTAGATGATGGACATATTGAGGAATCAACAAATGCATGGAATTCACCTGTTTTTGTTGTCAAGAAGTCTGATAAGTGGAGAATGGTTACTGATCTTAGAGACATCAACAGGGTAATACACCCTATGGGGTCTCTACAACCTGGGATGCCACTCCCTTTTATAATACCTAAGGATTGGCCATTTATAGTTGTAGACTTAAAGGATTGCTTCTTCACCATACCGTTACAAGAAAACGACAAAGTTCGCCTTCACAGTACCTACCTATAATAATTCCTGACTGGTACAAAGATTCCAGTGGAAAATGCTGCCTCAAGGTATGTTAAATAGCCCAACTTTGTGTCAATATTTTGTGCATAAACCTCTGGAAATAATTCTTAAAAAATTTCCACATTTGTTAATATATCATTATATGGATGACATATTGCTGTCTGATTCAAATGAGGATACTTTGGAAAAGATGTTTGAAGCAGTAAAGGAAACTTTGCCTTGCTGGGGATTACAAATTGCCCCAGAAAAAATACAAAGAGGAGATTCTAATAATTATTTAGGTTATAAAATAGACTCTCAGAAAATTAGACCGCAGAAAGTACAGATCAGAAGAGATCATTACTGGACTCTTAATGATCTTCAAAAACTATTAGGAGAAATCTCTCAATTACAGACAAATATCGGTGTAGAAGGGCATGACTTAAAACACCTGGAAATGGCTTTAAAAGGAGATAAAGACCTAAATAGCCACGAGTACTATCAGCTGTGGCTGAAAAATAACTAGAATGGGAAGAGAATATTAGAAGCACATGTGGACCATGTGGCTCCAAAACTGGACTGTATTCTTGTTATTTTACCATCTAGAGAATACCCCTCAGGAATTTTAATGCAGAGGGAAGACATCATACTAGAATGGGTATTTCTGCCACATAAACAGAATAAAAAATTGAAAACATATATAGAAAAGATCTCTGACTTGATATTAAAAGGTAAGTTAACGCTTCGTCAACTGACTGGGAAAGACCCAGCTGAAATTATTGTACCTTTAACTAATGAGGAAATTTCCTCCTTATGGAAGGATAATGAGTATTGCAGTGACTTTTTGAGAACTATTAGTAACAACTATCCCAAATCAGAGAGAATCAAATTCATTTAAACAATTTGGATTCTTCTGCGTATCGTGAGGCAAACACCTATTTCTGGAGTTCTTACCTTCTACACGGATGCAAACAAATCAGGTAAGGCAGGGTATAAATCAGGAAATATAAAGTAGTTCAAAGTCCTTACAACTCCATACAAAAAGCAGAGTTATATGCCATTCTCATGGTACTTAAAGTCTTTACAGGGCCTCTCAATATAGTCACGGATTCTCAGTATGCAGAGAGAGTTGTCTTGCACATTGAGACTGCAGAATTTGTTCCTGATGGCACAGAATTAACCTCATTGTTTTTACAATTACAGGAAACCATCAGAAACAGGACTCATCATATATATATATATCTCACACATCAGATCCCATATAGGTCTGCCAGGTCCTCTGGCACAAGGCAATGATGGAATTGATCGTTTAATAATAGCTAATGTGTTGGAAGTTTCAGAATTTCATAAGAAACACCATGTTAACAGCAAAGGTATAAAGAAGGATTTTTCTCCATGTTAACAGCAAAGGTATAAAGAAGGATTTTTCTATCATCTGGCAACAAGCCAAAGAAATAGTAAGAAATTGGCCCAGTTGCTCATTCTACAATCAAACTCCGTTACCAGCAGGTTGTAATCCTAAAGGTATTCACAGAAATGAACTTTTGCAAATGGATGTATCTCACTTCCCAGAATTTGGCAGTTTGAAATATGTACACCATACCATAGACATGCTCTCAGGCTTCCAATGGGCTACTGCCCTCAGCTCTGAAAAAGCTGATTCTGTTATTACATACCTCTTAGAGGTGATGGCTGTTATGGGTATACCTAAAACAATAAAAACTGACAATGTAACTGGTATACCTTACAATCCCACAGGACAAGCAGTGGTTGAAAGATCTAACCGAACCTTAAAAGAGATGCTTCATAAACAGCCAAGGGGAACAAAGACCCCCAAACACAGGTTACATAATGCTTTACTAATGTTGAATTTTCTTAATGCTGATGAAAAAGGACAAACTGCAGCAGAAAGACACTGGACTAAGGAGAAGACTTCTGAACTGAACCAACCGGTATATTTTAAGGATGTTATGACCTCAGTCTGGAAACCAGGATATGTGTTACGTTGGGGAAGGGGTTTTGCTTTTGTTTCCACAGGAGAAGAAAAACTTTGGGTTCCATCAAAATTAATTAAGATTCGATCAGAACAGAAGACATCTCAGGAGGAGGAAAGGTAACAGCTCATCTACAAAATCATATTCTACCATGGGTAAAGTGACCTCCTAAAAAGAAAGAGGAGTGTTTTGTTTTTTGTCTTCACAGGTAAACTCAACAAAAAAAAAAGATTCCTGAAGAAGAATGAATAGCTACCCTGATGACCATCAAACAAACAATAACTCACTGTGTGGTATCAAAATCTAAATCTCTCTATATTGTTTTTTATAGTACCCTTTTATCTTTGTTTCTTCATATACTTCAGTCCCCATTCACTTAACTGAAGCTGGCTTTGGAGTTGGATTGGCTCTCCTACTCTAAATTCAAGCACATTATTTAAATAAAATTCAGAATTTCTGTATTATATCAAAGAGCCATTGATATAAGACAGAAGAAAATAAAATTAGGGACTGTTATCTGTGGATTTCATTTTCTGAAAAGTCTAATTTTCTTCATGTTTACCATCTTCCCTATTGTTACCTCTTCTGGTATGCATACATATAAAAGTTAAAAATATTTCTTTGTTAACATTAATGTTTGAGTTTTCCAGAGAACAAGGGATTTCCTGACAACAATCTTCAACTGCTTCAGAAAGAGAATGAGGATCCATTTCCTTGATTCCACCTGATTTGACTGGATGCATCTGAACTGCCCCATATCATTGACTCCACCTGACAAGCACCATCCTGAAACATTTATACATTCAGAGAGAAAACATGTGTGAGCATCTAGGGGCAAAGGCAGTATAAGCATTCTTATTAAGGATCATTTAGAATCCTGTGGTAAGAGGCGTGTAGATCAAACAGGATGGAAGCACATACGTGAACTAGCCAGTCCCTCCCAACAAGTTGCTGGTGGGGTCCCTGCTTGTGGCCTGCTTCCTCTTTAGGAGTACATGCTGTAGCAAACACCACAGTGTCAGCATCCACAGCTGTGGGATGATCCTGGGAATTTCCTCAGTCAGTTCTGCTTACTAGACAATTAGTCAAGAGACTAAGAAAGAAAAATCTTCAAGTTGGATAAATAATTTGTATACACTGCAGGTTCTACTAGGAACTGCAATATTTATGTTATAGGTTCTATCAGGAAAACAGGGATAAATCCTCAGGTCAAAAAGGAACAGCATAGGGAGGAACAACCCCTATCTGAATCAGCAGTTACAAGAGTAACAGTAATGGTGATGCTTTGGTACCTAATACAATTTTAAAAGGTAAAAGTTTGGAAAGGCTTCTTTTTCTCGTCTCTCCATCTTCAACATAATTATATAGGAACAAAGACAATGTTGAGAAGCTCTTTGTACAAATCCTGAGCTCTGGGAAGACAATTAAGAAGTGAGCATAACAATATTTATTTTGAATTTGAAATTGAAAATGGTGTTATCTACTCTACAAGTCTGGGACAAAATTAAATTTATGGATAACTGCTTCAAGTATACTTCAACTGTAAAAGCCATTCTGAAAAACAAAACAAAGCCCCCCCCAAAAAACCCTATAACTTTCCCCTTGCTAAACAAGAATGCTGTATACTCCAGTTTCTGAAGTGAGACAAGAATTCCTCAAGGGGCATCTTTTCCCTTGACTGCATATTACCAAATGAAAGATGCCCTGCTCTCCCAGCTTCTTCCTGGATCCCTAGAACAGAACTATGGCAAGCACAAGCTGAGGAGAGGGCTTCTGTAAATGTGACCACTGTGCAAAGAAGGACCAAACACAACCCACAGCCTCAGAGAATTACAGGCTATGTATAAGCACCACTCCAGGCCCAAGTGACTCTTGCGCTTGCCCTCCCTCTGACTTAATACATGGAAAACAAATCAAAGTATGGAGGTGTTGTGTGAATTAACACTTAGCTACAGCCACTGCCTCACACATGCTCTGTCTTCCTTTTAAGTATTATTACCTTTTTCACCAATTGTACTTTGGTTTTAATTATGCAGGATGACAAACACATCTTGAGACAGTATCCAGTAGCTGTGGTCATGTAGTTAAACTACAGGTTCATGGCTTGCTGGACACCAAGAGGAAATTACCTAATACACGGTAAGGCCCTCTTTCCTCCTCCACAATGGCCTGGCCATGAATTAAAAAACAAGATAGCATAGTTAAAGTCTGCTTAAAAGTACAAATGGCCATAGAACAGAATTATTGCAGGTGGCTGGGGCTAGTCAGCGTGATAATAATGAGACACGCCTCATACTACCTTTGGTTGGACTAATTGCTTTAGCAGGTGTCAGAAAGATGCAGAAAAAAAAAAGATCAACTCTCTCAAAACATAGAGATCCTCTTTTTAATGAGCCTCTACTAAGCAGAAGTAATAGACACAAACTGATCCCAAGAAAGTACAGAAAAGAACATTAAACCATGTAAGGGTCTAAGTTTCTCTTTTGTGGTTAAAAAAAGAAAATGACTTGATACCATTACCAGCTTAGTTTCAGAAACTAATTCAGTTGTAGAAAAGACCACATTTGTTTTAATGAAACAAATCACAGGTTCCATGACTAAACCACATGAGTACAAAAGCATGAAACAAGCCACTGCCTAAGAAAAGAGACTTCAAGCCTGAAAATGCCTGACAGTGACAAACTGTGACTGTATTTACCTGAGCACAGTGGGCAGAGTCACCAGGTGATTGGGTGTCATTCAATACTCTACAGGCTTCAACTACTCCCCACTACTGCAGGATGACTCTAACACAAGTCTTAGCTCTCTAACTGGCATATACCTCAACTGCTGCACCCATCACAGTAGATGAGAACTGTTAATTCTTGTAAACCGGTCCCCAGCCATGGAGGAAAGGTTTATGCCATTATCATCTTAATGTTGCACCTTCACTGTTCCCACACAGCCCAGTCAGTATGATGGAATGAATCAATAGGTCAGTGTGCCAAAGTTCCTCTATCCATAAATGTCCCACTAGTAACTGAATTCCCAACTTTCTAGCTAGTGATTTCAGATTTAACCTCTCCGTACTTCAGTTCGCCCACCTACATACCAAGATTAATAACAACATATTTTTCCAGTGACTCTTGGGAACACTGATTGAGTTACAGAGCCTTGTACAATGATAGCACTCATTTTGAGTGTCCACTAAGCTCTTCAAAGGCAAAAATTTTGGTCCCTTTTGGTCCCTGCTCTATGCCTACACCAGAATCAATGCCTGGTACAACAGACCCAAAATATGCTGTAATGTGCCTTTGTATTTTTCCCCAATCTCTTGTTTTGACGCACAAGTCCATCTGATTTAAGTTCCACACTCCTGTCTCCAAGACTGACACAATTACCTTTCATTTAAAATGGGACACTGACAAAATGGTCAAAAAGTGTGTATCAGTAGACAGAACACTTTACATAGTCCTAATATACCAGTTGTTTTCTTGGGGAGGGGGTGGGGGAGTCTCATGTTTCCCAGGCTGGCCTCAAACTCACTGTGTAGGATGTTACTAAGGATAACTTTGATTTCTGATTGTCCTACTACTATGCTGATATGTGAAGTATTGAGTCACTGCTAGGTGAAGTATCCTACCAACTGAGCTACAGGCCCAACTTCAGTTGCCTGATTTCAAGTAATGATACACTGCTGTATCTATTTTAGCGAAACAGAACAATGCAAGAGCTGATCAACCATTAGGTTCAGGGCTAGGAAAAGAAAATTACAACTGTGTGTTTCTTCACCTAAATAAAAACTATACCGCTTTAAACAGACACATTCAGACATACTAGATACAGTTACAAACATTGTAGGTCATGACAAGCCACACAAACTCAGCTCACTTTATAAATAGAAATGTACAAAAATAAAATTACCTAAAATTAAGCCCACCATTGTACTTAAATATCCGGTTCCACTTCCCAGGTTAAGAAAAGACAATCCCGGTTGAAGTTTCAAAGCTTCCATGACTTCGGAATAAATGCAAGGTGCTGACAAGTGTATGTTCCCGTGCTTCCAGGCTAAGTCTTTGTACGCATTGTCTCTGTAGCCTTCCAGGTAGTAGTCCCCGCGGTCGATGGCTCTGAAGGCTTGCTCTACTCTCTCAGTGCGGATGTACTGTGCTTCCTTAAGGTTATCAATTAAGTCATCATTATCTTCCCCAGCACTCACAGCTCCTCCCATGACAGTATTCAAGTCAAATCACACGTTAAAATGCATCGGAATTAGCAGAAATGGCTTCCGATAATGTGTGCTTTTTCTTTTTAATATTGAACTTGATTTCCAAAAATAATTAAACCTGAAAAAGAGCAAAAATAAATAAGTTTAAATTAATATGTGCCACAATATTAACTACCATTTTCCATGAATACATTCTGTTTCAGCCACCGTGTTAAAAGACTTAAATAGACTTTTAATTAATTCTTGTAACAACCATAGAAGGTAGAAAACTGGGGCTAGGAATTTAAATTAACTAGTACTGGTCCTATATGGTGACCATGATTCTCTATCCAGAGATTAACTCATCATATAATTACATACAATGTAAAATTCAATTAGTCAATTTTTAGTCAGATTTCATGTGTTAACAGCTAGCTACCTGCTGTAGCTGTTCCAGGCAGCTGCCAAGTTGCTGCAACACCCAACACTGCTGCCCTGGAGAAAGACTGCTGCATCTTAGTACCAGACTTTCTGATTCAAAGCATGGCTCTAAATCACTTAGCCACATTTATAATAAGAGTAATCCTGGTTTAGTGACTTAAAACTCCTAACCTTAGAAGCGAGTAATTTTACATGATATTCATTTTATATAATTAATACAATATTTTACAATATATATACATATATGCATATCCTAAACACTAAATATAAAACACAGAAACAAAAAGGAGATAGGTATAGTATGACAAAGCATTTCTGTAATTCCCGCACTAAAAGAACAAAGGCCGGAGGTTCATAGGCTCTAGGCCATCCTGGTCTCTAAAATAAAAAACAAAAACAAACAAACAAAAAAACAGATTCACTGTTTTGACACATGCACAAACACAATCACTGCTTTAATACATTTTATAATAGTAAGTATTGAGACTACAAGCTAACTCTTGGGATGCTCATTTGCATCTGGTGTGTCTAGACACTGGAGATATAAGGGTTTCCAGAATGAGATTTCTGGAGGTTAACAGCAGATTACATCTCTTCATTGCAATAGCACACTACAAAGCATAATTTCTATGGGAAAGGATGGTGTAAACTCACAGTACTTTTTTGGTTAGGCAGGAGGTGGGACATGGATCATACATTGCTATATAAATGAGTTTGAATAAGTGACAGCTGAATGACATACTTCTATATCACACGAGAGAGCAATGAGGACACCATTTAAGATAACCTGCCCACTGACACAGAAGTCAGTGTCTTTTCTACTTTAACAAGATCAGGAGTCAATATTACCAGGATTAGCAGCTATCACTTCTTTGTGGACATAAGTTTTTCATTTTTCACTTTCTTTCTTTCCTGGCATTCACAATTCAGGCACTGAGCCACAAGTTTCTCTGAACTGAATATACTCATGACTGTACACGACTTGCATAGTATACTCAGTATGATATATTAAAATTCTCTATCAAGACCCACTCAGATTTCCACTCAAAGATGCTGTAGTGATTGAATGAAAATGGCCCCATAGGCTCACAGGGACTGGAACTATTGGGGAGTAGATCTTGTTGGAATAGGTGTGGCCTAGTTGGAGGAAGTGTGTCACTGGGAGTTCGCTTATGGTTCCAGATGCTCAAGCCTGGCATATGTCTCTCCCTACTACCTGCCCATCCAGGTGTAGAACTCTCAGCTCCTTCTCTAGCACCACGTCTGCCTGCATGCCACCATGGAGTAAACTTCTGAACTGTAAGCCAGTCCCAATAAAGTGTTTTCCTTTATAAAAGTTGTCGTAGTCATGGTGTCTCTTCATCGCAATAGAAACCCTACCTAAGATACTTAACTCTCTGGGGAGGCCAAAGAGGACATCGGGTACCCTGCAGCTGGAGTTACAGGCAGTTGTGAGTCACCTGCATGAGTGCTGGGAACAAAGAGCAGAAGAGTAGAACGTGCTACTAACCACTGAACCATATCTCCAGTCCCCAAGTTTGTTTAACATTGTAAGTGACATAATCTGTAAGTACACCTGGTAGCTTTTTCATCTTGTACTCAAATGAATCACTTCTCAAAACAGGAATTTAAATGACTACATTGGACAGGGAAGCAGTCTCTATTGGTATCTAATGTTGCACTTAGCAAATAATTTTACAAGAGTAGTTTGGATTACAAATATACATTTAACAAGTGGCTTGACATAAAGGCCACAATTTGTTACTAGAAAAAATGATTTCCTAAATATTAGCTCCAAGGCTTCCAAGAGGAAACTGAACCTTCTTATCATGAAATCTACCCTGTTCAAAATGATCTTAACCAAACAAAAGTTGTCTTTACTACACAGCTCACACTTATAAATAAGATGTGTTTTTTCATGGACTGCATGGTGACCACTACAGCTTGACAACGTTCTAATATTTCAACATTGCAGACCACACTTCTTCAGCACCTTTTTACCTTCAGTTTTAATGATTCTTCATATTAATGCCTTCGTCTTTGTGAAATTTTGTGTGTGCTTTGATAAAGGATAAAATGTGTACAACAGTAGCCTCTCTAAACAAAATAATTCTTTGGGGGGGGGGACACAGCCACATGGAACCCGGAATTCCATCATGCCCCCCAGTTACAGCAAGAACAGGAATGTTAGTGATTTACTAGATACACCTGATCCCAAGGATGAAATGCCTACAATTCAGATCCCAATTCAGATTCAAAGCCTGAGGCCATTAAGGGCACGAGTTCAGTTAATAAATGGAGAGAAATCAGAAAGGTAAAATATAATGGGAGAAGAGTAAGACATCAGGCCCTTCCCTTTTGGGCACCTTGTGAGGGGAACAGGCCAATATAGTAAAGACTAAGAAACTATAGTGGAGTGTCTACTCCCCAGAAGTCCTTTTCCCTACTTCAGGCATTTGGGTAAGGCTCTCCATTCCCCGGGAGGCTTGAGGAAAGTTCTTGCTTGATAAAGCAATCATTCTTATCTCTAACAAGAGGAACCTGTGGTCCTTCATTAACATACGACTGGTGCCCATTGTGAAGGTCAATGCTAACTTCCTCATGTCACAGTCAAACTCAGAAGCCCCCTGTTTCCTGTTTAATCCTATGTACAACTATAAACCCTAAAATGTGTATAAAGCATAAAATGTGTAGTCTTTTTTCAATTAAATGCTGCTGGCAGCCATCTTCATTCACCCTCAAATCGTGTCCATTCTCCCACATCCCAACCCACCCACACTCCTCCAGCACACACCACTTCTCAGCCACAGCAGCCAGTACTGTTATCTGCTGGATCTGCTGCACCATCTCCAGCCCATCTCTTGCTGAGACAGAGGTGAATATTAATAAATAAACCACCACTATCAACTGGCAGATACCTTTCATACTGTTTTATCACTAACCACCACAATAAGTCAATGAGGAAAGAAGGCTATCACTATACTCACCTTTAAGAGATAAATCATACATTAAAGGGGTGTTGAACTTCAAAGGAGTCTGGATGGACACCAAATGAGACCTGGACCCAAAGTGGAACTGAAGACGGCTTCCTTAAAGGCATACATGATGAGAGGAACTGTGGGTTGAGGTACTTGACTACAAGACTAAGATTTTTGAGAAATCACCTACAGCTGGCACTTTCTAGAGCCTTAACAATCTTCCCCTGTAGACCAGAGATTTCTCCCCACCCCTTTATTTTAGCATAGACCCTTTTCCATGGTCTCACCAAATTTATGGACCTTCTCCTACTGAAAAACCAAACAAATTTTTACATACAACTTAAAACTCTCAACAACCTCAAAACCCAGGAAACCTTCTTATAATTTGAAAACTCTACTATACAGGCAAGATTGAACTAGTTAAGAGAGTTTTAACAAGAGGCAATTTCATCATCTTCATTTAGCAAAAGCTTCAGGGGTGGGTTGCTGTGGAACATCTGTCTAATGACACAAACATGTGTTGCATTCTTTTATGCTGCATTTGTTTAACTCTGAGAAGCTGTATCACTTACTTTGCCTGTCTAAAACACATCGTTGTCTAATAAAGAGCTGAATGGCCAATAGCTAGGCAGGAAAGAGAGGATAGGTGGGGCTACTATGTAGAGACAATAAACAGGAGAAGAAGGAGGAGTGAGAAAAGGAGAGGAGGACACCAGGGACCAGCTCCCCAGTCATACAGCCAGCCATGCAGTAAGAAGTAAAGCAAAGTATATAGAATAGAGAAAGGTAAAAGCCCAAAGGCAAAAGGTAGATGAGGTAATTTAAGAAAACTGGGTAGAAATAAGTTAAGCTAAGGGCAAGCATTCATAAATAAGTCTCCATGTATTTATTTGGGAGCTGGGTGGAGGGCCCCCAAAGAGTAAAAAGTCCTAACTACAGTGGGTCAATCTGCTTACAGATCTACAAAAACAGCTGACCCCAAGCACTTCAGGGCATGGAAAAAGCAGTACAGAAACAAAGGCGGTGTATGAATGGGAAACTAGAGGATCCTTTCTTCACATTCTACTAAGAGATCAAATGTGAACAAAAGGCAACAAGGAAGCCAGGAAATGGTTGTGCAGTGATCTTCCTTCATCTGTTGTGGGCATTTTCTTTCCCCATGATTAGCTGTTACCCATGTCAAGCACAGTCTGAAACAGTAAGTGGAGAACTCCAGAAAGAAGCAATTGTCAAACAGTCTAATAAAATCCAATACTGCTATGGTCCAAGCCATTCAAGATATAAGCCATGTCTCTGCCCAGCTATCAACACTGTACCTGCATCTGGCATCCCTGTTGTGGCCCCAAATCATCTGTATTAGAGTGACCCTAATGTATTAGTAGATAGTATGCCAACATTCATTTTCCTTCATCTCATGTAAATCCATCACTCATTTTAGCCTTAAGGACACACATAACTGGGAATGAAAGGCTGGAAAAACACTCCCAAGCAGATGACAACCAAAAGAGAGCAAATAGCCCGGCATATTGATTCTTGCCTGTAATGCCAGCACTCAGGAGGACCAGGAGTCATATCAAGTATGTTTTGTAGCATAATGAATTAAAAGCAAACTCAGAAATCAAATTCTATACAAGTCACAAGTACTTAAAAATGAAACATTAAATGTTCCCTAACAACCCACAATCAAAAACTCTAGAAGAATTTTTTAAATAATTTCAAAAATGCAACTGAAAAATCAACATACCAAAACCTATGGTATGCATCAAATTATAATCACGTCTTATGGTAAAGACCCATAAACCAAGCTACTCAAGAAGCACAGGGATCACAAATTGGATTAGATTGTGCTAGCCTGGACAGCTTAACTATGATGTTTAAAACTTACCCTCACGTTAGGACAGGAAGACATACTAGGGGAAATCACTGGATCTTAAATCAATGTCCTTCTCCCTAATGTGGACATACTGAACAAATCCTCTTTCCCTGCTTCTATTAACTTGAATTCACGTGTCTTATTGTGGATGATTAGCCAACCCTAGACTCTTAGGGCTGTGAGGACACAAGCACTAAGCTTAACTCCAATTACTACATTAGGAGTAAATTTACCACTGTAAGAGGTCGATAGGTGAGGAGCAACCACCTCTCCCTGGAACACTGTAAAAATACTATTCATGTCAATATTAAATTACCTAAATTCTTACTAATAGTGCTCCTTCTGGTACTTACTTTTTCTAGAAATAAGCAGAAACCCTGGGGCAAGGGATAATCTAACTGCCTAATTAGCAGCTATTGGAATCGTCCTAGCTGTCTGAGCCAAAGGGCTATTAACCAGTCTGCCAGACCACACTACCTTTACGTCAATACAGGCTGTTGTGAAGATGTGTATGTCTTTAAAATACAGTGTTTAATAAGGGGGCGTGTTTAGTTTCAGAAAGTGAGTCCATGAATATCAGTCATGGCCCTGAAGTGCTAACCATGTGGAGAGAGACAGAGACAGAGACAGAGACAGAGACAGAGACAGGCAGAGACAGGCTGAACTCCTAGTGCCACACCTCCTCCAAAATGCCACGCCTCCTAATCCTTCCCAAACAATTCCATCCACTGAGGACCAATCAATCTAACCTATCAGTCTGGGGGGGGGTTCTCACTCAAACCACCATACCATACAGCATACTATTATAGTTCCTGAATATGTAGCCTCAGCCAGCACGGTTTCAAACAGCTTATAGCAGACTTCCATTACCACAAGCCTTGGTGAAGTCTAGATGATCCTGCAAGGTCTTACATTATATGGTATCCACAAATGTGGCATTCTAGAAATCAGCTAAATGAATATTACTAGAAGCAAAGGAGGAAGTCCATGGGAAACAAGAAAATGTTGATCAAAGTATTTGACAGGATGGTAATGCCCCATCACATAAAATGATATGTATTACTAAAAACAATGTGGGGGCTGGAGAGATGGCTCAGCGGTTAAGAGCACTGGCTGCTCTTCCAAAGGTCCTGAGTCCAATTCCCAGCAACTTCATGGCGGCTCACAACATCGTCATCTGATGCCCTCTTCTAGCATTACATACAGATAGAGCACTCATATACATAAATAAATAAATCTTTTTTAAAAAGCCAGGCGTTGGTGGTGCACGCCTTTAATCCCAGCACTCAGGAGGCAGAGGCAGGTGGATCTCTGTGAGTTCGAGGCCAGCCTGGTCTACAGAGCGAGTTCCAGGACAACCTCCAAAACAATACAGAGAAACCCTGTCTTGAAAAACCAAAAAAAAAAAAAAAAAAAAAATGTGGGCCAGTATGATGGCTCAGCAGGTAAAAGAACTTGCCATGCAAACTTAATAACTTGAGTTCAATCTCCAGAGCCCATGGGAAAGAAGTCCGGAGTAGTGATGCCTATCTGTGCCCCACCATTTCTACAACATGACAGGAGACAGACACTGGAGAACTGCCCAGAAAATCACTGGTCAGCCAACCACTGTACCAGCACGTAGAAACAAGACTCTTTCCCCAAGACGGTGTGGAAGGAAAAGAACTGACTCCTAGAAATTATCCTTTGACCACACACACACACAGAATCATAATATAATGAACATGCACTTATATTAAGTATATGAAATGACAAATTTATTGAGTAGCCTGGTTTTATCACCCCATATTACAAATACAAAATGACATATTGTAACTAATAATAATTTCTTTTTCTAGTGCTGTGACCAAACAACCACACGGTCTGAGGAAGCACAGGTCACCTGGCCAGGGAGTGCTGGCACCTGAGGTGCTGGAGGCCACGGCTGCAGGGCATGAGAAGCCACTGCACTGGGCTCAGAGGAAGTGGGACCTGGAGAAGATAAGCAGGTCAAGCTAAAATCTCTAAGATATACCCCATTTCCAGCAACTCACTTCTTCCATTCGGGCCCCAAAGCCTCAAAACAGCATCACCAACTTCAGACCAAATGTCTGAGTACCTGAACCTGTAGAGGACATTTCACACTCCAAACAGAACAACCCATAGACATACATAATGCCTATTAAAAATACAAAAGTAGTTAAGAAAAAATGTTGAGAAAAAGCAGAACCATCTCAAGGAGTTCCTTGCAGGAGGGGGCAGTCTCACCGCTTATGGAGTATAAGCAGTGGAAACTGCAGCTGATTTAACGTGGACTCCTTCTCAGCACCACCTTAGGAGAGAACAGAGGCAAGGAGGGCCACTGGAAACGGAAACCTCATCAGTGACCACAGATGCAAAATGCTATCCAAAAATAGCAGCTGGAGGAAAGCCAGAAGCATGTTCGTCGACGCTGAAGTAAATACTTGTAAAACAGATAAAGCCAAGCTCCCTCTAGTGGGTGAGTCAAAGGTACAAACAGGAGGAGTCAGAGCTCCAGGCTTCTGTCTCAGGTCCTAAAGGACTTACATGAAGTGTTCAAACAAAACTGGCAAGTCGAAGAGATCACATAGAAAAACTACAAGGGACATAATAAAGTTATGTGGAGAATAACGTTAGCATAAATGTATATTTAACAAGAGTCTAGTGCAGAAAAAACCAAGAGATCATATGAAAAATAATATTAAGACCTCAAAAATGTTCTTTCTACACTGTTATATAAGTGTGTATAATTATAAATTCCCTGAAACAGTCACTGTAAACAACTTCATAATATTGACTAACCTGAATCGGAGAGCACTTCTACATAAACGTGAACACCAGTGTTCCAGAGCCACTTCTATTAACTTTCTAAACACCTACATGCTTCAGTGAAATCACTTTACCGTTATTATTGGGGGGGAACTGCGAGGGTACCACAGTGCATACTTGGGAGATCACAGGACAACCTTGGGAGCTGATTTTCTCCACCTAGTCCACCTATGGAACACTTGGGATACATTCCCTGCTGCACCATCCTGCTGGTCCTGTACGCTTTTCAGACGCAGCACTGGTGGTATACTGCTTTCACTGCCAGGTGGCTGGACAGGGATTAGGAGTCTTGGAGGTTACTGATGATGCCCCTCGTATGGTAGGCTTTGAGCATTATATTGTATTGTGTCCTCTTTTAAGAATTAATCCGGTAAACCAGGTATTGTGGTGAAGGCCTTTAATCCCAGCACTCCAGAGGCAGAGGCAAGTCTGAGAATCTTTAAATTGAGTTCCAGGACAGCAAGAACTAAAGAGAAATCCTGTCTGGGAAAAACAAAACACAAAGCAAAAGAAGAAAAAAAAGGAAAGAAAAGGAATTACTCTTGAACTGTCTTGAATTGGTGTTGGTGAACTCCTTTAATCCCAGCAGGCAGAGGCAGAGGTGCAGAGGCAGAGGCAGAGGCGCAGAGGGGCAGAGGCAGACCAGCCTGGTCTATAGATGGAGTTACAGAACAGCCAGGGCTACAGAGAAATCGTGTCTCGAAAAACAAAATAAAAACTTTAAAAATTAATCTTGATTGAGCCTGTCGATCACCTGGCCTGGAGTCTACCACCCACCCCCAGGAAAGATCACCTGAGGCAAACCTGAGGACAGCCTGATCTTTAAATTGAGTTCCAGGACAGCAAGGACTAAAGAGACATCCTGTCTGAGAAAAACAAAAAACAAAGCAAAATAAAAAATATTATGTGCTATGGAGATGGGAAAAATGGGGGAAAGGGGTGACTATCCATATAATGAAATGAACTTCCCAAAAGCCTCTCTGCTGCCATCCTATTGATACGTTTGCCCACATTTTGAGTTCTAAATCCAGAAAGTGTAACCGTTCCTCTTCTTTCTTTCTGTGACTTTTTCTTTCACTCACTTTCCCCACCTCCTTAGAGAACATGCCTGCTTGCTTTCTTGGACTCTAACTCAAAAGTCATGACTCTCTCTCTCTTTCCTCCACCTCCCTCCTCCCTACAGCTGCAAAATTGGCGGCTCATCTGTACTGCTGTTTTTCCTCAAACACTGATAAAATGGTCCTCAAGCTTCCAAGTCCATTTCTAAGTTATCTTATTAAGAAAAGGGAACCCAGGTCACCTCACTAGCAATAGGTTTTCACTTAACTGAACATGTTTCTCCATACCATCAAAGTCCAAAGGCATCACGCTGCATCACAAGTACACAGCAGGACACAACAATCCAATGCTAGATAGCGGGAGGGACTGTGAACTGACCAAAGCTTGTTTGCATATATTAAAAAGCCGATGCTGATGTTTCACTAAGAATCCTCTAACGTGAACAGTATTAAAGTCAGTCCTATGCATCATTTGTTAATTCTGTATGAATCATCTCAAAGGAAACATGTCAAATATACCTCAAGAGTGGCACTTGTCTGTGGGAAGTGGTAACTCCCCAAGTCTCTTCCACACCCCAGTGGGGCACAGTTTCCCAGGACCCTCCTGGCTCTAATTTCCCTGCTGTCTCACCAGCTATCACGGTTGAGTCTCCTCTGCACAGGGACCCACACCCTGTAGATCTACTACTTTGGTCACAACTTGCACTGTCCCCTCATGACATTTTTTCTCTTCTGTGGAGAAGAAAAAGTTTTAAAAGTGTTTAAATCCTGTTAAAGAAAAAAGAAAAGAAAATGCAAAGAGAGATGTGACCGAACAAAAGACTCAACAGTTGAAGCACTTAGCAGTTATGTCTGGTAAGAAAGTCATTTACAAGTCACGATGCTGCTCTTCTCCTCAGCATTTTCTCTCTAGCACTGGAAAGGATGGAACAAAGCTCCTGTTCACACATTCTCACCTGCAAGCATTTGGGAAATCTTGCTATTCTTCCCAAATGTAGACCTGTGGGTTAAGCCCATTTGATCCGCAGGAGAACTGCTGTACATTAGTATCCTGGGGCTGCTTGGGATGCCCTGTGGAGGGTGAAGGGCTGGCAAGTCAGCGAAGGTGGAAACCAGACAGATGGCAGCAGAGAGATGCCACGGGCAGGAGAACACAGTGAACACTGGCTCCCTTTCCTTCCCTTGAGCACCCTGGAAGGAGGAGCCAGTCACTGCTCCTAGCTGCTCCTTTTCTGCAAAAAAGGAGACAAGGCTCAGCAGGCCTTAGTGCAAACAAGAGTGCCATCCAAGAGAACACGATGTCTGAAGAGATAAACAAAGAACACTCTAAAACCCAGAGAGCTACTGTCCTTGATATCATGGGCCAAAGGCAGCTTTGAATTTGGTGGCAACTGCACCAGAAAAAAACGTTTTTTTAACTGAGATAGGCAAATTATAAAGAACTGTCAAGGAAAGCAAAGACCAGGCTGTCTCACTACTGGCTTACCAAAAGCGTCAAACTAACCTGATATTCAATGATAAACACAGCTATGTTTTTAAAGATTTATCTTTATTTATGTATATATGTATATAAGTATGCTCTGCCATGAGTACAATTAGCTAGAGACCAGAAGAGGACACTGGATTTCATGGAGCTGGAATTACAGACAGTTAGGAGCACAACAAGACGTCAGACTATATTAGTGCTTCAGGCTTTAAAGCTAACTGCTAAGGTCATCTTAAAGAATTAATGTCAAATGATATTCATTTAGAAACAATCAAAATGTTTGTCAGAGCTATTTATTCATTCACTTATTTTCTTGTTTGGGGGGCAGGGTCTCACTATGTAGCCCTGGCTGTCCTACAACTCCACATATAGACCAGGCTGACCTCAAGACTCACAGAGATCTATCTGCCTCTGTCCCTGTCCCTCTGTCCCCTTCCCCCTGCCCCTCAGGCCCTGCCTCTGCCTCTAGAGTGCTGGGATCATTAAGGGCATGTGACACCACACCCACATTGTCAAAGCTATCTACTGTGTTTAGTATCTTCCACAAGATGGGTACAGTAAGTTGAGTAAAACACAGGCTAATGAAGAAAAGAATTTCTGATGATTTCAGGTCTTTGTTCTAGAAAATTAGTGTCACTGTAAAAAGAATTAATTTGACTGGTCTTCAAACCAACAGTAAATTGTGTGACAAAAACTATTCTTAATGGTGCACTTTAAAATTTTCAATGTGCCTTCAATGAAAGTTATCTAAAACAGTTTCTAAAAGATATAATTTTAAAAATAAAAATAAAAGCAATTTTTAAAATAAACAACAAAGATAAAGATATTAAATCTTGCCTTTTATTTGGATATCTAAAGTGTTTTGCATAGAAAAATTTTGCCAGTTTTCTTATCTGACAAAGTGACTTCCTATTTGTGCTTCAGGAGCATGCCCTAAAATGACTCAGAGAGCACACAACCAACGCTAAGCTCAATTTGGAGAGTCCTTGAAGGTCAGAACTAATTAGAAGTTTCCTTGTCCAAGATCACAGGAAGTTTATTGGGTACAAAACAGAAAATCCAATCTTTGAAAGTCATTAGAAGGTATCCTAATATAAGATAATACCTAGTCAAATAGTAGAACACAGGAATGTAAGGCAGCAAGTTCCAATTACTCTTATCACTCTGTTAATTTCTTAAAACTGTATGTATGTATGTATATCTATGTGTATATAAGCATGTGTCTTGTCACCTAAATGGTAACAGGAAGCCACTTTTTTTCTACCTCTTTTTTTTTAATTGTTAAAATTATTATACAGAAAGTTTCTGGATTATCAAGCTCCAAAAAAAAAGAAAGACAGACAGACAGACCTCAATTTATTAAGTATATCTCAACTGTATCTATACAGTCTATGGTAGGGCAACAATACTCAGCAAATGTAAAAGTTTGGCAAGAATTTGGTAAGATTTATGTCAATACAAACATAACTTTACTAATTTGCTAGACCTATTAGACCAGTGGTCCTCAGCCTTCCTAACACTGAGACCCTTTAACACAGTGGTCCTCAGCCTTCCTAACACTCAGACCCTTTAACATAGTGGTTCTCAGCCTCCCTAACTCTGAGACCCTTTAACAGAGAGAGATTTTATGTATTGTAGTGTTGACCACTCCCGTGTGTGTGTGTGTGTGTGTGTGTGTGTGTGTGTGTGTGTGTGTGTGTGTTCACGGGTACATAGAAGGTATGGGAATATATAGAGCTAGGGGGAGGAGACTCTTTCTCTTTTAGGTTTCAGCTTCGACCTGGAGAGTGCCTGCAGGTCTCGAACCAACCACTCACAGGTTTTGTAAGGACTTGGTAGCAGAGCTCGAACACAACCACAAATGGCAGGTACCAAGCAGAATGTACTGTTGAAGTAACCAATGAGCTAAAGCCAGTCAGAAGTCCTTATGTGTATATGTAAATAAAGCACTGCTGGCCAACAAAGAAGCAAGATAGGTGAGACTAGGAGTTGAGGAGGATTCTGGGAAATGTAGTCAAGAGGGTCACCATGTGATCTCCCAGGAGGTAAGGATGCATCAGGAGTGTGTCCTCGGAAAGATAAGTCCTTATAGAAATATGTATTACTAATTATGGTTTAATAATTAAGTCAGAGCTAGCCATCAAGAAACAATAGCAAATAGCCAACAGCTTCATAATTAATATAGTGTCTCGTGTGTTATTTGGGGGCTGAGACAGCGGCTGGACCCAAGCGGCTGGAGGGAAGACTACACGTTACAGTTCTCAGCCTCCCTAATGCTGTGACCCTTTAATTGAGTTAGTTCCTCATGTTGTGGTAACCCCAATCATAAAATTATTTTTGTTACTTCATAACTGTAATTTTGCTATTGTTACTAATCACAGCATAAATATCTGTTTTCTGATGATCTTAAGTGACTTGTGTGAAAGGGTCATTCAACCCCCAAAGAACTACTGTCATAAATGACTATAAATGTATCGGATTATACCTTCCTATTGAATTTTCTGTTCATTACGCATTATGTTCTAACAGAAAGCTCTTACTTCTACATAAATAAAAAAAACACACACTTCAAATAATAATTACAAAATGTGTTGCTAGCTTAGAGCGTGATTCCACAACTTGTCAGATGCCCGAGTTTAGGAAACAAAATTTATATCACATAGGTCTTCACTGGTATGTGAAAAACAGAAGAAAGGAAAGAAAAGCATTGTATTAATAACAGTAGTTATCCCCATTGAACAAACTACAGCAGTATACATACAAAGCACATGCTGGCTAAGATGATACAAACTAGAGGCCCTGGGAAGAGGAAACCTTAACTGAGAAGATAGATGCCCCTCTCAGACTATCTGCAAGCAAGGCTCTGGGGCATTTTCTTAATTGGTGATTGTTAGGGGAGGACCCAGGCCATTATGGGTGGTGCCATCCTTGGGCTGGTGGTCCTGGGCTCAGAAAGTAGGCTAAGCCACAAGGACAAGCCAGTAAGCAGCTCCCCTCCCTCCATGGTCTCTGCATCAGACTCAGCCTCCCAGTTCTTATCCTACTTGAGTTCCTGCGTTTGATGATAAACTGTTACATGAAAGATAAAGTAAAATAAACCCTCCCGCCCCCAAGTTGTTTTTGGCTATGGTGTTTCATCACAGCAGAAGAAACTCTAAGCTCTGTGTCTGACTTAACATTCTTCTACACTATGGAAAACTTTGAATGAACTGTTAAACTTACCAGTCTACCAGCTTCCACCAAAAGTCTAAGGATGTTGTAAGATTCTTCCAACCTACTAAGCCCAATTCCCCTCACCAATACATGTAGTTAACACAAAATTATAAAGCCATTCTACTACAGTGGAGTACAATGTTCAAATCCACATTTATGGGATAACGTCACTCATTATTTGTCTCAGAATAAACTCCCTATTGTTCCTTGGAGGCAAAAGCAGTGTTTATGTCAACACAATTAAAGTTGCAAGCAATTTCCAGGGTTTATATGTGAGCAATGAAAGACTGCTGTGGAGATGCAAGAAGCCCAATACAGGCAGAAGAGTTAGCAGTTCTGTGTCCTCTAGCTCACATGTTGATCATTATTTGCAGCAAAAGGTACACACAGAGATACATATAAATACAGAGAAAAGAATGTCAGAAGATTTCACAGAACAACAATACTGGAGTTCCGTAAATTACTCTAAGCATAAAGAATACACAAAACTTACGGGAAAGTGCACAGATTTAGAACATGTTAAGAAAACAATAAAGACAGGTGTGGTCTCTGTTATGGTAAAGCACAAGAGGAACCTTGGCAAATTCTATGGCAGGCGAGGGTGACAGAGGCGGGGGACAAACATGCCAGGCAGACAGAGCTTAGTGAGAATTTTTATTAGAAAGGGAAGAGAGGGAAGGAAAGAGAAGAGAGGTAAAGAGACACAGAGATAGGGAGGACAGAAGAGAAGAGGGAGACAGGAAAAGTCCTGTCTGCCCCAGGGGAACAGCGGGAAAGAGAATGAGAGAAGAGCAGGGAAAGAGCTGGAAAAGAGAGCGTAAGTGGGCGGGGTCTTTCTTTTAAAGGGGTCCTTTGCACCTGCTTGAAGACTTCAGCAATCGTGGAACCCTGGGCTGACCAGGGCACTGCCTGACTGCATTCTGCCAGGTGACAGGGGCAGGCCAGCATAATGCCTGAGTCCTTGCAGTCTCTACTTCCTGAATGTGTCCTTCTACCTACCTGTCTTAAGTCACAAGAGCTTTTCATGGCACATGAATTCTTTGTTGTTGAAGTATGGTGACAACAGCAATAAAATGAGACTGTCAAAAAGTTATTATTGACATTTTGAAACTGCTCTCCTGAGCTCTGAAATCAGCTGCAGCACAAAGGAAAAGCCATGACCCATTTACTTCTCTGTGTGTATGAGCCAAAATAGAGCACTGTGACACTTCTGAAAAGCAGGTCTTCCAAAGGACCCAGGTTTGATTCCCAGCACCTACATGATGGCTCACGACCATCTCTAACTCCAGTTCTAGGAGATCTGACAGCCTATTCTGGCCTCTGCAGGCGCCAAGCACACTCATGGTGCACAGACAGGCAAACACCCAAACACAATTTTAAAAAAAAGTTTCAACTGTAATAGTTTTCTCTCTCTTTGGGTAAAACTACCCTTTCAAGGTCATACTGACAGCACCAAATGGCTACAGTATCTTGGTTTTCTTTTCAATTCACTGTCAAACAAAAGCCACAAAAAGTGGTATGGAGAGGTATTTTTGTTTTTTGTTAAAAATAACTCAGTGATGGGTGTAGTATCTTGATGTAGTGGAAGATATCGATAGCTCAGAGGTTAAGAGCACTGGTTGCTCTTCCTGAGGTCCTGAGTTCAATTCCCAGCAACCACATGGTGGCTCACAACCATCTGTAATGAGACCTGGTGCCCTCTTCTGGCCTGCGGGGATATATGCAGGCAGAACACTGTACACATAATAAATCTTTAAAACAAGTCATATCCTAACACTATGACTATTTTTACAGATGTGTGTGTGGGTATACAGAAGGCAAACAGGAGATAAGAAAGGGAACAACCTAATGCAAAGGAGAAGATGGCCTTTAAATCAAAAGGAGTCTAGCATAATTCTACCAAGAAGCAAAAGGTACAAAAGCTATGTCTCAAGAAGAGCCCAGAGCAGGAGCATGCTACCTCAATCTAGGTAATTGGAGGTTAGAGTCATGGTTCTCAACCTGTGGTCTTGACCTCTTTGACAAAACTCTATCTCCAAAAATATTCACATTACAATTCGTAACAGTACCAAAATCTCAGTTACAAAGTAATGAAATAATTTTACAGTTGAGGGTCACCAAGACCTGAGGAACTCTATTAAAGGATGAGACAAAGGAAAAATACACTATTGCCCACATTAAAGGTAACTAGTAGTTACTGTTTAGCAGACAGCACTGAAAACACTGTGGGAGGCAAAAGGCTTTGCTTCCTGGTTAGGGCAGCAGACTTGGCAGGTGTTTCAAACACCAGGCTCCCACAATGCACCAGAGCCCACAAACTCCCCCTGCACCCTCCCCTGTGAAGTATGTAGAGGAAGTACTCAGCAAAATATCGCTGCGAACAACTGTTTCTGCTACTACCACCGGTAAATTCCTGACAAATTCTACCCACAGCTCACCCAAACAGCCAAAATCAAAGTCTCCAAGGACTGGAGCTCAGTCCTTCATTAACTTCTAGCTTGGAGCTGTACCACAGTCCTCAACTTGTGGTAGATTTGTGCCTGCGTGTTATTCAGAGGATCAACAGGCATATGAGGCCTGCCTGGGCTACATAGCATATGTCAAAAAAAAAAAGGAAAGGCAAGGAGTGGTTATACTCCTTTCTTTCCCCCCACCTGGACTGAGTTCCACATTATCTAGGACAGCTCCAACTCTACACTGACAAGGATTGCCTTATGCTCCTGTCTCCACCTCAAGTGGGTGCCCCCACCCCTAGGCACTCCATATTAGACAATCCCTTAAAACAGGAAATTCTCCAAATAGTCTTTGATCAAACTATGATTTCTCCTCTTTCTCTGGAGCCAGTGAAACAGAATCTGAAAACTAGAATGATAATTATAGGGACAGTATTTGGGCTTTACACACTAACACTCCCTTTGTCTTGTTAAAGGTAAGTACTTAGGGTTTGTCCTAAATGCTGGCAGAGTTCTAAACACCTGTTGCCAGCTTTCGTCTTAAAAGACCTGTCTGTCCATTCTGATCTTGGTAGACACCCAGAGCTACTAAGGGCACTGCTACAGCAGCAGCCAGCCACTGGGTCAGGAAGCTCTAATTCAGAAAGCACTCTGACAGATTCCAGAAAAGATACCTTAGGGCTCTCATCAAGTGGCAGTCTGCTTCAACAGTGCCGACTGAAGTACACGATTTTTCTGCAGCCTTTGTCTCCTCTACAGATCTCCATAAACATGAACACAAATGCATTATGGCAAATAGAACAATTAACAACAGGCAGAACCAAGATAGAAATCTCAAAGGAGCAAAGGAACAGGGATTTTAGCAATCTTAAATTCCTGACACAATGCCAATCACAAACAACAGTAACATCTACATGAGAAGTTTTTTGTGACATTCCAAGCTGACAGACAAAAACAAACAACTCAACCGAGGTGTGCTAAGTGCCAGAAAGTCTAGATCACACAGTGCTCTCAGTGAGAAAGCACTATGTGCTTTAGAGGAACCAAAAATACATAGTTGGAGGTGTTCTTTTTGTTTTTCTTTCTGAAGCAAGCTCTTGCTTTAGAGTCCTAGCTCCCTAAAAGTACTGTGTAGAGCAGGCTAACCTCCAACTTTCAAACTTCTTCTTTGCTCTCCAATTGCCGAGTTTACAGGCAGAAACCACCAGCCCTGACTAAACAACATGCTTAAAGACAGCAACTTAAAAAGAAAAGGATACCTTTTAGTAACTTGTGATACTCAACATCATTGCTACAAACTAGTTATCTTAACAGCTCAGTGGTCCAGGGTAGAAATGTACTGGTACATGCCTACAGCTCACAAGATAGATTTTTTTTTCTCTAAGAACAGTGAATATGTGCAATTTCTTCCAGGACAAACTTTTTCCTCCAAATTCGGACGACACCTTAAAGGAAATTCACAAGAACTGTGACTTCTATCTGCAAGAAAGGCAATTTAAGCAGCTGTAGGTTTTTTGTTGTTGTTTTTTTGTTTGGTTGGGGTTTGTTGTTGTTGTTTTCAACCTCCAACACAGTCTGGGATAATGATTCTCAAGGCCTGTGAGGCTCCACCCCTTTGGCAAACCTCTATCTCCAAAAACATTTACATTATGATTCAGAACAGTACCAAAGTTATAGTTATGAAGTAGCAACAAAATAATTTTATGGTTGGGACTCACAACAACACAAGAAGCTTTATTGTAGAGTGGCAGCATTAGGAAGGCTGAGAACCACTGTAATAAAGGTTTCAGAGTTAGGGAGGCTGAGAACCACTGTGTTAAAGAGTCTCAGAGATAGGAAGAGTGAGGACCACTGTGATAAAGGTTTCAGAGTTAAGGAGGCTGAGAACCACTGTGTTAAAGAGTCTCAGAGATAGGAAGAGTGAGGACCACTGTGATAAAGGTTTCAGAGTTAAGGAGGCTGAGAACCACTGTGTTAAAGAGTCTCAGAGATAGGAAGAGTGAGGACCACTGTGTTAAAGGGTCTCAGAGTTAGGGAGGGTGAGAACTGCTAGTCTGGAAGGTCTCAGGGCAGAGTAACTACTTCTGGCTTGCTACTTGGACAAATATTACAATGCAGATAGTAAATTTCTAGATTAATTCACGGGGAAGGTGGATCTCATCTATTCTCTGCAATTATTCCCACTGGCTTTGATAAAAGTCTCCATCACTACCCATAACAATTCTTGCTAGGTTATGACTGAAACAATTTTAAAGATAATCTTATAGTTCTCCCATTTTAAAGCATCCGGGACCATTCAATTTCCTAAGGAATGAAATGTTTTTAATATACTTATTAACAATAGTTTTCTATCACTGCCTTAATTAACTACCAAGAACTTAATGGCTTAAACACCATGTTGTAGTTGTTGCAGTCACAAATCTTGGCACTAGTCTCCCTAGAGTAAGATCAGAGTGTCACCAGGGAAACAATACCAAAAGAATCAGGGCCTTAACTCCGAGAACTGCCACTCACATAGAAACTGTCATTTTTTTTTCCTGAAGCACAGCAGTGAGGCTATTTCCGTTGTAATCTGTGTGCAGTGTGCAGTGTGTGTGTGTGTGTGTGTGTGTGTGTGTGTGTGCGTGCGCACACACATTTAATTAGTGCCAACTACATTTACTTTGTTGGGTGCTTCTGTGATATAATAAAACCAATGATTACTAAATACCGGTAACACAAGTTATTAACAGAAAAAAAAAGCAAGCTTCTTTCTCATTTTAAGTAATGAGGCATTTCAGCTACAGAAGCACAGCGACTTCACTGTCCCTTTTTAAGAGCCAAGACAATTTCATAACAAGTTATGATACACAGATAGACATGTAAACCACTATGGAAATGTTTCTACACTTTTAATTTCTCTGGCTCACAAAAGAATGACATCGAATCACTATTTACAAAAGAGAAAAACCAATCCCATTAAAATGGTTTAGAAGTACTTAAAGTTAGCTCTTTTAGGATAGGATTTACAAAGGATGTTAAACCTTCGGAATATACTGCATGCTTTTCATACTAAAATCCTACTGACTATTTTTGTCTTCTAAAGTTTGCTCTTATGTCCGAATACAAAAACTAACAAAGATTTTTAAATTGACTCTAGGGGTTGGGGATGCAGTCAGCTGATGGGATCGCTCTCCTAGCTGGCCTGAAAGCGTAGGGAAATCCTTTTGTCACATAAAACATGCTAGCAACCACAGCACTAAAGAGGAAGCCATGAGGTAAGAAGGTGAAATTATGCTCAGCTTCACAGTCTGTCAAAGCCAGCCCGGGCTACATGAGACTGCCTCAAAAACCCAAAGCGTGCATGCGTGCAGACACACATGCAATCTAGTCACCAAGAGACAATGATGAGTATGGTGGCACACCTGCAGTCTCAGCACTCAGACCGTAAGAACAGTCAGTTTGAGTGTTGGGTTGCAAGCCTAGACTACAGAACAAGTCTCTGTGTGTGCAAGCACACACACACTCTCTCAGATACAGAATATACTAATGAAAACCAAAAGTACCAGGAGTCACAGGAATAAAATTAGCTGTCCTCCCAAATATCATAAACCAGTTGTTGGAGCTAAGGAATTGCTAAATATTTCCTTCTACTAAACTTATGGTGCAGGTACCTACTGGCAATGACAGCAGAGCACTGAGTGATCCATCTACCTGTGGCTCCATTAGTGACACCGAAGCCACCAAGTGGCTGGCGATGCATGTGCAGAAATTCCCGATACCAGTTGAGGGCCTCAGCACAGCCTGGCCTCTGAGAGTACCATTTCTTCATGCATAGAGTTCCACGTCAAAGAAAACCCGGGTGCTCGCTTTCCATAGTTCTATCCACATCCGTCTGCCTCAGATGGTAGCTGAATGTCAAGCTGAGGTCCCTCACAGTGACCTGATATGCTTGCTGCACCAGTGACCCTGCTCCAGTCATGGTGCCTTCTTTACACTTTCTAATGATCCTTCAAAGACTATCAACCAACACACTATGCTGAAGCAAAGCCAAACAAACGCCCTTGGACTTGCTGTGCTAGTCACTCTAACACGGAATAAGTGGTTATAAGAAAATCGAAGACGCCAGGCCGAGTGGCACCTGCCTTTGACCCCAACAAGAGAGACCTTGGCAGGTGATGTCTGTGAAGCTGAAGCCAACGTGATCTACACAGGGAGTTCCAGACCAGCAAGAACTTCAGTGCGTATCAAAAAAGGAAGTGAAACAATGGGAGCTCACAGGGCATCCGCACAAATGAAAACATCTTAAACAAACTAAGCCATAAACCATACGGACAAAATCTAGACAAGATACACAGCACTCTAAAACAAATGGCATAATTAGCAAACTTTTACAAACTAAGTGTTATGAGCTGGGAGACAGATCAGCTGGTAAAGTACTGAAGTACCATGAATGACGCCCTGAGTCCAGTCCCCAACACTAAAACTACATAAGTGCTGGAGGGGCATACCTGCAACCCAACACACCAGGAAGCAGGCGGGAGAGGGAAGATCACCAGTTCAAGGTCATTCTCTACTACACGGGGAGTTTGAGGCCAGCCTGAGATATCAGCTACCTTGTCTCAAAAAAGAAAGAAAGAAAGAGAGAGAGAGAGGAAGAGGAAGGAAGGAAGGAAGGAAGGAAGGAAGGAAGGAAGGAAGGAAGGAGGGAGGGAAGGAAGGAAGAAAGGAAGAAAGAAAGACAGACAGAAAAAGAAAGAAAGAGAAAAAGAAAGAAAGAAAGAGTTAGGGCTGGAGAAATGGATCAAAGGTTAAGAGCACTGGCTGTTCTTCCAGAGGTCCTGAGTTCAATTCCCAGAAGCCACATGATGGCTCACAACTACCCATAATGAGATCTGGTGCCCCCTTATGGCCTGTAGGCATACATGTAGACAAAACAGTATACATGATAATTAAATCTCTAAAACAAAAAATCTTAACAAAAAAGTTAAAAAGCTAACCTTTAATAACTACCAGAAAAACTTTAAAATTCCTACTTATAAAAAAATAGAAACTATCCCATAATCCCTATTCAAGAAATCAAACTACTATGTATAAAATTATGCATGAATAAATATATACAAACACATAGCTTGGGAAACCTTAAATTCTTGGCATTACCTGACAGACCAGAAACAGAGTCTAAGAAGCTGTTGTGAGAATACTGAAGCTCATTAGGATACTTAGATACACCAAGAAACCAATTACATAAATAAGCTGATTTGTATATAAGCCATTTAACTTTTCCTAATAATCTGAATAAAGAATTCACACAATCTACATAGCTAGAACAAGAAAATTGAGTTGTCTAACACATAAAACTCTAGTAATGCTGTAATGTGTGTGGTGTGTATGTGTCCGGGAAATAAAGTAACAGAACTGAAACAGAAACAGAAACGTGGCAGCTAAAAGGAAATACCTCTTATCCGTGAAGCAGGGCTTTTCCCACTGCTGCTCCCTCCAAGACCTTCACAATCCAATCCCAGTGGCTAGCGGGTGGGGAGGAAACCACATCACATCATCCAGATCTGAACAGGCAGAACCCACCACCATACCCAGAAGAGGGTCAGAGCCCATCTTTACACAGGACTTATTTTTAAACATAAAGTTAAAAAAGACTCCAAGAAATGTGCAATGAATGAGAAGAAAAAAAGGAAAAGGGTGGTAAAACTTAAGTTTACACTGTTTTGGGGGCAAATGCTAACGTCTGTTACTATACAAACTAAGTTTTTCAAAAGCACTGGGGTCCTTTAATAGAGACAATGCAGAAGAATGATGCCTGCAGCATGAATCCCAGCCCCTCCACGTAATAGCCACTCCTAACATGCATTGTAAGGACCAAATGAGAATAAAGCACTCACTGGTGGCAGACACACACACACACACACACACACACACAATGTTTTGGGTTTTTATTTGTCACCTGGCAAAGAACACAAGTAGGGCTTTTTAGGTCAATGAGTATCAGTAAGCAGGATGAAAAGCAAAACCTAGATTAGAGGTATTTTACTGTGTGCATGGCTGCTAGAACAAAATAAAAAGGCATGGTGACAGAAAATACTACTGAGAATAACAGCAAAAAGTCTAGGGTTGATTTGGAGACCACAGGACTGAGACAATATTACAGTTATTAAAATAAAGAAATGAGAGAGGTATAGCAATCCAAAGTAATAGAATGGCAGCCGGTAAGAACTGATCAGAGAAGAGCAGCAGCAATGCCAAAGTTAAGGAAAATGAGCTGTCCATGAAAGATCCGAGATGGGGAGGGGGGCAGGCACAGCTGGAAAAGTGAGAACCAAAATCAAGGAAACTCAAGGCAGGCAGGAGCATTTGGGGTGCTGATGCAGGCAAGCAGGAGCATTTGGGGTGCTGGCCAGAGCTGGTGCAGGTTACAGTCCTTTATAGCACTTCTCATGGGACAGCTCTTCAAATGCAGTGTAACCTCCAATTAGGAACTAACAGACATGGGACTGCTATACGAAGTATAACAAAACTTGCAAAGTGCTGAAAGTTACTAATTATTCTAATTCAGTTCCCAGCAGAACACAATAAAGAATGATTATAATTAGCTATTATTCACTATCTCAAAACTAAAAGAATTGTAACTTCTTATCCTTCTGCATCCACACATCTGATTCTAAGGAGTCTTCTAAAAAATCGTTTTTTCTCCCTTTGTTTACTGATAGTCAATTCTCAATTTCACACCCCCTCCCCCCACCCTGACTTCTTCCTTAAATCCCAACTCTGGAAGAGTTCCTGATGAAATCTGAAATGACTGTTCTTAAACTCCCTAAGTGGGATCTTAGCACTCTCATGCTTTTCGTATATAACAAATTTTGTGTTCTTTACCCTGACCAAAACGAAACAAACAAAACACACAAAGAAGAAGATTAATAATAATTTAAATTGGCGATATAAACCCTTGTACTTTTTATTAAAAAAAAAAAAAAGATGCTGGGAAATGCTGGCATTCAGGAGGCAGAAGTAGGCAGATCTCTTGTGAGTTCGAGGCCAGCCTGGTATACAGAGCAAGTCCCAGGACAGCCGCCAAAGTTCCAGAGAAACCCTGTCTGGAAAACAACAAAACAAAAACAAGAAAAAGAAAGAAAAACACAAGAACCAAACCAGAGTTGATTTATTTCAGACTACTTGTTTGAATATCCCCAAAAGAATTTTCAGGTTAAACTAGAAAGCAAGCTTTCCCACCAATCATAGGATGGCTGTGTTTTTGGTACTAGGAATTATGGAGGGTCTCAGGCAAACTACTCAGCTCCAACTCCCGACATTGCTCTTAATTTCTGAACATACACACTCAGTACATTCCCTGACCCTCCCTGCTTCAATAACTGAAAGTGAATGAATATTATATTCTACTTAAAATGCTTTCCTAGGTTGAAATAATGTTGTGCTCCACAAGTAGGAGACATACCTTATTCGACTAAAGAGATAATGGATGGCAACTACTTCACTAACTTGTTAGCCTTAACAGACGAGAACAGCTCTAATCTTTGACTACACAAGGGTTTCTCCTAAATACATAATGGCCATACTTTATTTACATATTACAATTGCTCATATTTCCTTAAATTACAGTTGTCGCACCTGACATAAATGAAAAGGTTAATGTACCATAAGACACAAACTCCACTTACAGATTTTTAACATTCATGAAAGAAGCAAATTTTAATCTTAACTTCTACTCTGTATTCTTTTCAACGTACAGAGGTTCCTCTATTTTAATATCAAACCACCAGAACCCTTATCTAGAACAACACCATGATAGCTTCTTACATCTTTTTTGATAAGGTGGTTTTCATGCAGGAGCACAAGGCAGTGACAAAAATGCAGTTAAAATACTCAGCGCACTCAATCCAGAGAGGCCAGACAGGAGCTTGGGGCTTCCACTGACCAACCACAGAAGCAGGAAGACAATACTGAGGCCTTATGAAAACAGTACCAGCATACTGTTGCCAGAACCAACTAAGACACCACAGCTCTCTTCATGTCTTTTAAGCCCATTTCCTTCATAAAATGCTCACAATTAAATCTGTGACTTAGGGAGGGATCTGTTTGGAAAAAGATGGTTGCCATCAACACCAGTGCAGTAGTAAATCTTTAATAAATAAAGTTAGTTGCTGTAGGTAACTGCTACCTTTCAGTCTTATTCTCTAGCAAGTTTTAGAGTACCAATATCCTTCCACTTTCTCACTTCTCCTTAGGGTTCACCTAGCAAAATATTTAACTCCTGATTTTTTTTTTCTTATTGGAGTACAAATTCCCAGGCACTGACTTTCTACCATATGTCTTCATCAAAAGTAACCTCCTGGATTTTTAAGAATTAAATACTTCCATATGGTATTACAGCTTTAATACATGCAATAAAGAGAAAGTATAACCTGTGCCATATTCTTTAGAAAGTCATTCCCTCTCATGTCCACTCTGACTGGGCTCTATGTAAACGCTATTCGACCTGCTTCTTATGAAAGCCGTAGATGTTGTGAAAGTGTCAACATATTAAATTGCAAAATACTGGCTTGTAGGCCAGGCACGGCAAGCTCATGTTTGACCCCAGCACCTAGGAGGTAGGAGAAGCCAGAAGTTCAAGGTCAGCTTCCCCTACACAGGAGGTTCTAGGTCAGCCTGAGCTACAGGACAATGTCTCAAATTATAAAATACACAATCAGCTTTTAAGTGAGTTGCTATTGAAAGCATAAAGCCCATGTTCAATGGTGACATTTAAAAAATAAAGTCTGAATAAAAAAGTAGAGGGATCCGTATACTGTTGACCAAAAAAACATCGATATTCTATATACGATTCCAATTTTTGTCAATAAACACACTCACATACACCTAAGGGCAAAATCCTTAATGGTGGAGTAAACATTGGGGTTGGGGACCAGAAGCCTGGGGGAATTGGGCTTTCATTGTTTGACAACTCTTGTTTTTCTTACTGAGCAGGCCGAGGGTATTCCAGCAGGTCCGTGCCCAAATGTTTTAGGATTGTACAAGCACAGCTGTGTTTTCACGATTAAAAAGAAGAAAGACACGCAGAACAAACACCTCGGCTCTGCAGAGCAGCTCGCCCTGCTTCTCCCGGATCCTCCCTGCCGTGTCCACACCGCCGGGCAGCGCACCGCACTTACCGCAGAAGCAGCGGACGCTCGGTTCGCGGGGCCAGCCAGCGTCACCAACTGCGGAAGGGGGAGCCCTGCAGCCCGAAGCGGCCGCCGCACAGACAGCCGGCAGGGCGAGCAACCACAACCGCCAGCGCCCGCGGGAGGGCGGGCCGACCCCGCCACCCACCGACCCGGGTGGTTGCACCGCCCCGGCTTCCACCACCGCCGGGGAGCCGCGCATGCGCCGGGCGACCCCGGAAGACAGACGCCAGAGTCAACACTCCCGGACACGCCCCCCACCCTCCGCCCGCCGGACCCCGCCCCCTCGCGGATAGCTCCCCCGCCCCTCCCCGCCCCTCCCCGCCCCCTTGACCAAACAACGCGAGACTTGACGAGCAGGCAGCCTGCCGGCCGCCCTCGCAAATCCCGCGAGAGCTCTGGCTCGGTTGACTGTGTTGGCGTTCCGCCTGCGGTGTAGATGCCGACCGGTGGGTCTGGCGACCTGGCGTTTGCGTCCCCGCCGGCCGTGCGGTCTGGATGGCCAAGGGCCTGGCGTCCCCCGCCGCGTCGGGTGACCTACCGTCTGGATGGAACGGGGGTGCTCGGTGGCGGTGGGGCACGCTTGGCGGGCTGAGGAGGGAACTCCGCCGTGGACCGGGCTCTTCGTGCTTTGAGACTCGGTGGTTCTTTTCCATCACGTGTTTCCCTCCGAACCGTCGCGAGGATTCAGAGCTCTTACGTTTCCTAGGGAAAGTGAGGACGCCCCTGGGAGCCCGGTGTCCGCACGACATGCAGACTTCAGGTCCCTACCGAAAACTGCAGTCCTGTCGCCGCGGTCACTGTCCTCACGTGGAATCTTGTGCAGTCTTTAGAAGGAGCGGATTAGTGAAGCTGCGGCTGAGCGCTGTGTTCTCTGGGCTATGGCCCCGAACTCTGTCTGAGGCTGGCACATTCCAGTCCCATCTTTGCATCTCTTGCCTGGAACATATTCTAGTCCAATTATTGCATCTCTTGCCTGACATTAAAGCACTCCATGTCCTGATGGGCTCACAGTCTTCTGATACTCCTCCAGGCAGGAATTTTAGCAGGTCAGGAATCCGAAGTCAGGATACTACAAATTAGGAAAGGGTTCTTTTAATAGAGACCCCAGGTTGACCTCAAATTTGAAATCTGCTTCTCAAGCCTCAGCCTTGGGAGAAATTACAAATGTGTTCCACTCCACCTGTTTTAAAATAACAATAGCTGTAGGCATTTCGGGCGGACCGGGATGGGACAGGAGTGGGTCAGGTATTCTGGCACTAGGGAGCCACAGGATACTGAGTGTTACACAGCTCAGATGGAAAGGTATCCTTGGAGCTCAGGAGCCAAGGACCACCACAGGTTGCAGTAAGCTTAGCAGCTTACAGCCTTGCCTCAGAGAAAGGCTTCCCCGGTGTATGGGCTCAGCTCAGGCAGGAAAGGGTCTTCCAGCTGGGGATGTTCGCCTAATATAGCAGTTTTGCTCAGCAGGAGGTTTCTCGGGCAAAGTTGATACAGTTCAACTCTGCTCCTCCGGGAGAGCGGGAGTGGAGTGTAACAACTCTGCTCTGCCAAGGTAAGGTTTCCCGGGCAAGTGTTATGTTTGCTCTGCTCTGCCCAGGGCCGCCTCTGCTCTGTCGCCACCGCAAAAGAAAATCTTCACCCAAAGCTCATCCACGGGTTTATTGGGAGGGAAGGATCCAAGAGAGTGACTACCAGAGTGGCAGAGGACAGCCGGGTAGCACGAACAGACTCAAGCTGGACAGACACAGGGTTTATTTAGGGCTTCTAGGGTGGAGATTGGTCAGATTTTAGTGCTAAACTCAGATTAGGGTCAGATTTGGCTCTGGTTTCAGAGCCAAAGTGTGTTTCTTTCTCTGGTCCTTTTTAGCCTTTTGGCTCCAATTTTAGGGTCAGGGTGCATTTCTTTCACTGACTCTGATTCCAGGGACAAAGTGTGTTCTTTTGGCACTGGTTTCAGGGTCAGGGTACGTTTCTTTAGTTCTAGTTGCAGGGCCAAAGTGTGTTTCTTTGGCTCTGCTCAGGGTGTGTTTCTTTGACTGGCCCCTTTTCCCTAGCTAGAACACATTTGGCTTCCTTTTTTCTCTATTCATCTCAGTCCCTGTGGGCATTTTTTTAAGTAGGCCTTTTCTAATGAATTTTAGTTGGACACACCTATTTTATTTTTCTTCTCTCTGCCTTCCAAGTGCTGAGATTACAGGTGTGCACCAGTGGTCATGTTTAATAGGAGGATTAATAAGTGCTTTGATAATAACAGGACGGGGTGGGGGGGCTGTGTTGAGCTGCAGGTAATCATGCAGTAACTTTCTGTGTCTACACCTCATGATACCCACCACCTGCCCATGTCTTGCGTTTTTGCCCATAAGTTCTTAAGTGTGCAAGTGTCTTCCCATTTATAATCCAGGAAGGTTGGGTCCCGTGGGTGCCAAGTTGCTTTCAAATCTTGATTATTTGTGATATTGGTCAAACTTTGATTTCATCATCTAGATTTATTTAAAGATTTTAGACTTTACATAGCCTACAGACAATTTGTTCTTCACATTCTTGATCAATTCTTGGAGTAAGCCTAGTCTGGAAATAATAACACTTGCTGTAATAACTTCATTTTTCATACCAGCTGGCTTCAACTTTATTACTAAGCAGAAAACACCACAATCTAGTATATGGCATTGCACTCTGTTCACAAAAGCATGTAGGCAGAAACTTGTCATTTCACAAATGTACAGCTTGGCATGGTGCTGAAGGCCTCTAATTCTAGCACTACAGAGGAGAAAGCCACAGGACCAGTGTGAAAGCATTGGTAAGTGGCCCTCTAAGAGTTCAAGAGCAGCCTTCTCTACACAGCGAGTTCCAGGACGGCCAGCGCTACACAGAGAAACCCTGTCTCAAGGCCAGGAGATGGAGAGATGACTCAACTTGGTGGTTTAGAGCACTGGCTGCTCTTCCGTGTGACCTGGGTTCAATTCCCAGCACCCGCATGACCAATCACAACCATCTGTCACCCCAGCCCCAGGGAAGTTCCACGGCCTCTTCTGACCTCCACAGGCACAGAATGGATGTGGTTCACAGACATGCATTCAGGTAAACACTCAAAAATGCAATAAAACCTTTGGAAAGAGTGCAAGGCCATCCGTATATAGTGAATTCAAAACCAGCATGGGCTCCTTGAGACTCAGCCTAAAGCACTCCATCCTATCCCCCCCAAAAAAGAAAACAAAAAAGAGGAAGTGTTGTCATTTAATTGATAAGGCATTCAACAAAATTTATTACATCCAAAGCACAACCTATTCTCACATTCCTGGTGGCTCATATTTGACACAGGCATGACCTTGACATTACCATGTATTTTCTCCAGCCTCAGTGATGTAATTAAACAAAAGCAGAGCTCAAGAGAAAGATGTCATTCGGCAGAGCTTGGGTGGAGGGCTTTTGTTTTTGGGGTTTTTGTTTGTTTGTTTGTTTTCTATTGGAGGAAAGTGAATGGGAAAAGAGGGGAGGGGAGAGGGGGAACCACCCTTTTGGGATAGGAGCAGAAGAGAAGAGAGAGGAAGAGAGGAGAAACAGGCAGAGAAGCAGAGAAAGAGGAAGATAGGAGGTGGGCAGGGCCTTTTTAGAAGAGAACATAGTGAATGTGTACAGGTGGTGTTCTTAGTGGCTGCAGCTGAGGGTGTATCCTGTCAGAACCCCAAGGACAGACCAGTACAGATGCCTGAACACTAACACTCAGATTTGGAGGCTCCCTTGTGTTGCCCAGTTTATCCCAACACCACTGTCACACAATAGCCATAGGCAATGATTTATGGAGCCCAATCTAGTCTGAGGTCTGGCAAATTGGCTTGATGTGACAGCCCATGTTTGACTCTATTTCCATTTGGAGTCTAGCTGACTTGTTGGAGCAGGCTCCAACAGCTCATATATATCATTTCACAGCCAATATCTGGGGAAAACCCCAAACTACAATCCTACTAAATACAGAATGACTTTGCTCTGTAATTTTATTTCCTTGAACTATTTTAGGCCTTCCCTTTCAAACCAACTCCAAACCAATGAAAAACACTTCCCTTTTGAAGAACTATCTTTGATCTGTTTTATTTTTCAGTGTTTGATAAAAAGCATTTTCTTACTGATTTTAAAAAGTGTAAGTTTAGTGTGTTGGGAAGATAATAGTTGTCTTAGTCCAGTAGGGCTACTATAATAAAGTACCATAAACATACCCTGTAATGGCATCTTGCCTTTGCAGTGAACTTGTAGTAATAGCCACACCCTTTGGGCATGATTTCAGGTGCAGATGTGACCTGTTAAAGTAGAGGAGAGCCTGGCTCAAGCTCACTTGGGTTCCAGAGAACATCGGAAAAGATGCTACTACTATACCCTATAAATGTGAAACTCACTTTTGACCATGCTAAAGTTGGGAGTCCAAGATCATAACATGAGGAGCTTCAGAGTCTGCTGAGGGCTCATCTTCTGGTTCACATGGGCGGTTACTTACTGTGCCCTTACACAGGGCATACCAACTTTTTCTTGATCTAGCTTCCATGGATCCACCTTCACATACACAACTTGACACTGGATATTAAGTTTCATGTGAGTTCTGGGGAGCTCACACTTTGAACCCAGAACATTTTCTACAGTAGAAGTAGACCTGGGAGACAGGTGGTGGCTCATGCCTTTAATTCTAGCACTCAGGAGGCAGAGGCAGAGAGATCTGAGTTAGAGGCCAGTCTCATCAACAGAGTGAATTCTAGAACAGCGAGGATACAAAAGTCTCCACCTCTCAAATGCTGAGATTTCAGGCATGAATGAGTCAGTATCTTGAAAAAATTTAAGGAAAGAAAGACACCACACAGCAATATAAATATGCATGTTTCTCTGGGAACTACCAATTTTTGTTACCAAAAATACAAGAAATTTAACTTGTAATGGTTTTGGTTTGGTTTTGATTGTGACTGGGATTTATGTAGCCCTGGCTGTCATGGAACTTGCAGTGTAGACCAGGCTGGCTTCAAATACATAGAGATCTGCCCTCTATGGGCTGGGATTAAAGACATGCACCTCCATAACCCTTGGTTTTTAACTTTTTAAAATTTAGTTTAGAAGCAATCATATTTTACATATCAATCTCAGTTCCCTTTGACTCCCATCCTCCCTTTCCTCATCAACCCCCCATCCCACCCCACATTCAATCCCCAAAGAGGGTGAGGCCTTCCATGGGGGAATCATCAAAGTCTACCACATCATTTGTGGGAGGGCCTAGGCCCTTCTCTGTGTATCTGGGTGGAAAGAGTATCTCTCCTTGGGATTCAGGCTCCCAGAGTCCATTTGTGCACTAGGCATAAACACTGGTTTCCCATAGACTGCCAAGGCCTCCTGCTGGCACCTGCATCCAGAGGGCTTGGGTCGGTCCAAAGGTAGTTCCCCACCTTTATGACTGGTGTCCATGTGCTCTCACTTGGTCAGGTCAGCCGTCTCTGTGGGCTCTCCAGTATGATCTTGACCCCTTTGCTCATCACTCTTCCCCCTCTACAACTGGATTCCAGGAGTTTAGCTCAGTGCTTAGCTGTGGATCTCTGTTTCTGCTGCCATCAATTACTACTGGATGAAGGGTCAAGGATGGCATCAATCTCATTATGGGGATGAGCATTTAAGGAAGCTTCTCCACTATTGCTTATATTCTTAGTTGGGGTCATCCTTGTGGATCTCTGGAAATTTTCCTGGTGCCAGATTTCTCTTTAAAACTATACTGGCTCCCTCTATTAAGGTATCTCTTTTCTTGCTCTCCTCTATTCTTCCCCTGACTCAGTCTTCCTGATCCCTCATGTTCTCTTCCCCCCTTCTCTTCTCTCTTCTCTGTTTTCTACCTACACCCCCCACCATGCTCCCAATTTGCTCAGGAGCTCCTATCCCTTTCCCCTTCTCCAGGGGACCACGTATGTCTCTCTTAGGGTCCTCCTTGTTTCCTAGCTTCTTTGGAGGTGTGGATTGTAGTTTGGTAACCCTTTGCTCTATCTAATATCCATATATGAGTGAGTACTTACCATGCTTGTCTTTCTGTGACTGGGTTACCTCACTCAGGATGGTTTCTTCCAGTTACATCCATTTCCCTGAAAATTTCAAGAATTAATTGTTTGTACTCCCACCAGCAATGGAGGAGTGTTCCCCTTTCTCCACATCCTCTGCAGCATAGACTGTCATTGGTATTTTTTATTTTAGCCACTCTGGCCAGTGTAAGATGGTATCTCAGAGTTTTGATTCATTTCCCTGGTGACTAAAGATGTTGAGCAATTTCTTTTCTTTTTTTTCATTGATTTTCTGTGTTTAATTTTCCTTCTTCATTAATTTCAGCATTCATTTTGATTATCTCTCATCATCTATTTTTTATTTTTAATTTACATTAGAAACAAGCTTGTTTTACCTGTTAATCCCAGTTCCCTCTTCCTCCCCTCCTCTCCTGCCCCACACTACTCCCTATTCCATCCCCTTTCTGTTCCCCAGGGAGGGTGAGGCCTTCCATGGGAGATCTTCAAAGTCTGTCATATCATTTGGAGCCAGACCTAGACCCACCCCCATGTGTCTAGGCTGAGATAGTATCCGTCTATGTGGAATGGGCTCCCAAAGTCCATTTGTATTCTAGGGATAAATACTGATCTACTATCAGAGGCATCATAGATTGCCCAGGCCTCCTCACTGACACCCACTTTCAGGGGGTCTGGAACAGGCCTATGCTGGTTTCCCAGCTATCAGTCTGGGGTCCATGAGATCCCCCTTGCTCAGGACAGCTGTTTCTGTGGTTTTCACCAACCTGGTCTTGACCCCTTTGCTCATCACTCTTCCCTCTCTGCAACTAGATTCCAGGAGTTCAGTTCAGTGTTTAGCTGTGGGTATCTGCCTCTGCCTCTGCTTCCATCAATTACTGGATGAAGGCTCTAGGACAGCATATAAGGTTGTCATCAATCTCATTATCAGGGAAAGGCATTTAAGGTAGCCTCTCCACTATTGCTTAGATTGTTAGTTGGTGATATCATTGTAGATCTCTGGACATTTTCCTAGTGCCAGATTTATCTTTAAACCTATAATGGCTCCCTCTATTATGGTATCTCTTTTCTTGCTCTCCTCTATTCTTCCCCCGACTCAACCTTCCTGCTCCCTCATGTCCTTTTCTCCCCTTCTCTTTCTCCAAGCTCCCTCTCCCTCCCCTCATACTCTTCATTTGCTCAGATCTTGTCCCTTTCTCCTTCTCTGGGGGACCATGCATATCTCTCTTAGGGTCCTCCTTGCTTCTTGCTTCTCTGATGGTGTGGATTGTAGGATTATAATCCTTTGCTGTATGTCTAAAATCCATATATGAGTGAGTACATACCATGTTTGCCTTTTTGTAACTGGGTTACTTCACTGGGATGGTTTCTTCTAGTTCCATCCATTTGCCTACATGGAGAAACCCTGTCTCAAAAAAACCAAAACCAAAACCAAAAACCAAACAAAAAAAAAAAACAAGCATCACCACCACAATGTTTAATAAATGACTATAACACGCACATACATGTGACTGTGAATACATATATACACTTACTTTGTTTTGTTTCAGTTTTTAAATCTATAATTCTAAACCACAAATGTAAAAGTCTTCAATAATGATGTTGAGAGGTAATATAACTGACTGTCTGGGCTTTAAAGTCTCATAATTGTCCTAGTAGGCAGGCTAGTCTTATGTCAAATTGACATACAAACTAGAGTTATCTAAAGGTAGAGAGCCTCAGCTGAGAAACTGCCTCCATAGCATCAAGCTGTGGGTCAACCTGTAAAATATTTTCTTAATTAGTGACTGATGAGGGAGAGCCCATCGTGAGTGGTGCCACCCCTGACCTAGTTAGTGGTCCTGGGTTCTATAAGGAAGCAAGCTGAGAAAGGCAGGGGGAGCAAGCCAGTAGGCAGCATGCCTCCATGATCTCTGTCTTAGCTCCTGCCTCCAGGATCCTGCCCTGTTTGACTTCTTGTCCTGACTTTCTTCATTGATGAACAGCAATGTTGAAGTGTAAGCCAAATAAACCCTCTCCTCCCCAACTTACTTTTTAGTCATGGTGATTTGCCTCAGCAATAGAAACCCTAACTAAGACACTAAGGCATGAGGGTTTTTTGTTGTTGTTGTTGTTTGTTTGTTTTTCTTGGTTTCCTTTGATACCTAATTAAAGGCTGAATAATGGGTTATAACTGAAACATTGGTCTATATTTTCATTCCATACTGTTCCCTTAATCTATTTTAGCTATATTTTTGGTGTCATTTCCCTTGCCTTAATAAAGTGATGAAACTTTAATCAAGGAAGAAGGGAAACTTTGTATAATAACTCTACTTCCCCCTAACATATTCAAAGACTGGAGTAAAGGATCTCAGAACAAACAGCAAAACCTGTCACCAAGCACTGCTCCCACGCAGATGATAAGGCCTCTGAAGTGGTGGGATGGCTAGGCAGGAGTCTGAGGGCATAACTGGTCTAGGGAGGTGGGAGTTTGAAAGCATGGTGGGTGCGGTGAGACAGGATTTTTAGATTTGCATTTCTAGCTTACCACTTTTGTTCACACCCCAAGTTAAAATGAATCACAGAAGGTCTGAAGTGAAGGCTCATGGACCCAGGACCTGAGTGAAGAGGAAGTGCAGAGCAAGCAACTTCCAAAACTAAGAAATGATGGAGACATCTGACTGCCTAGCCAGTCACCCAAAGTTCCTCTGTAACACTGAGACATCTAACTTCAGCCTGCAGGCTTAGGATATCTGACAGACTTTTCTGTGAAGGAGAAATATTAGAAGGACTGTCATACTCTCTTGGAAAAGTTTAGCTGTTACTTTCGTTTGTGTTCTGTTTGGACAGCATACTGTCAGCAGTCAAGCAAAGGGCAGTTAATTATTCAAATGCTTAGCTTTTGCCACAAAGAAAGCAAATTCCTTATGGAGGTTCTTTGATGACCATCATCCTTTTTTGAAGTAAATTCGTGTGGCCAGGAGCAGATATGTGTCAATGTAATGAAAATCCTTATATTATTATAACATTTTAAATTCTACGTTCTCTAGGTCTTTGAAGTGTTTGAAATTCACCTACCTATGTAAAATATATCCCTGCATGACATTGAGCACATACCTAACATGAGTATAAGTTTGATTGTTATAGATGACTATTAACCTGTATTCCTTTATTATCCCAAATAGCTTTTGAGGACTAAAATTTTATATTACATTTTTAATTTTAAATGGACTGCATAGGTACAACACCTTAAATAAGAGTACAGTATAATAAAAATAACCTTACATAATATGTATTAATATACAAAAATCCATACCAATGTAAACTATTTGAGACTAGTGGTTGTTCAAAAGTAGACTCAATAATTGACCATTTTATCCCATCATTTCAGAAAGAGGTCCCTGAGTCTAATCTTGTTTAGCTTTCTCCCTGACTGTGACCAATAACGATTTGTAATAAATACTCCTAAATGATGACAAATATCCATAACCCACAGAAAGACCAAAATCCACCCACTCCACCTCTTGTGAATGTGGGCATTGTGTTCTCTTGACTGCTTCCTGTTGTCTGGAGGTGATGTAATCTTTGGGGTCCCTGAGAAAATTATGGTAACAGTCAAGTTCTGGGAAAGCTAGCCTTAACATTTGTTGCCTAGTCTCTGTGCCAAGGTTTATCTGTAGTCTTGGCTAGAATAGTCTGTGAGGCTAGACCATCTCAGCCAGCAGCCTTGAAGCTGTTCTGGATACAGAACTATGAGGAAACTGAAACAGAGGCACTCTGAGAGACTGGATCACTTGGGATACCTGTTTTCATTGGTATCTGCTTCCCCTTCTCTGCAAACACACAAACTTTCAAAGGTAATATATGTATTAACAGAAGTATGAACTGTGCATTGTATGCATGCAAGCCAAAGATGATTTTTTTGTTTAATGTTTGAGCAGGTAAAATATACATCCCCTGTCTTGTAGATTTTTTTAGGTTTCTTTATGTCTGTAGCTAGGATTTGCAACAGTCTCCTCAATCAAATCTGACTTCTATCAACCTGGAATGAATACACACTCTTTCCTTTTCTGTGGAACCAAAAGCACAACCTCTTCCCTAATGCAGTATTTTTTCACTTCCATTTTGAAGTTAAGATATTTTAAAAATGTATAGGTCTGTTTAATTTAGCAGTTTCCATAATTCAATGTTTCTCAGCGGCTATTGTTTGCTCATCAGCAATCAAAAATTTAAAGTCAACAAGACACCACATAGGATCTAAACTTTCTGTGTTCTTTCTATTTTACATGGCTTGTCTTTTTTATATTATTATCTTTTTAAAGACTTTATCTTATTATTTATAAACTACTTTTTTCTATGACTGTCTATACACATTTTTTTCCTTTTTAAGCCTGGGCACATTTTTTAAAACACACTGTAACCTGGTTAAAGGTTTTTTTCCAATTTGGATGTCTCTACTGAGCATCTGTAGTATTCTCTGATGACATGAGACAAGCCTTAAACTGCTATATCAGCCACTATGGAGCTCAGCTTAGTGCATGGCACTGGTGCCTGTCTCTGGTCCACAGGCAGTGGACATTCGCTGTGCCTCTGTATACTGCCAAGCCTATCTGAGAGACCACAGTCAGCAAGAAGCAGCAATTGACTCCATGTTCCAAATTTTTCTTTTAAAGCGTTCTCAGACCTTATATGGATATATGTGACTGGACATTGGATGCAATTTTAGGTGGATTTTACTTTGGACCACCAGGTCACAAAAATGACACAAAGACATATTATTAATTATGAAAGCCCCACCTATAGTTTAGGCTTGTTTCTAACTAGGTGTTATAATTTAAATTAACCATTTCTGTTCATCTATGTGCTGCCAAGTGGTCCATGGCTTTATCTCTCCTTCTGCATGTCTTGCTTCCTGTGCATCTGATTGAGGACTTCACCATTTTTCTTCCCTGAGACTTCTCTGTCCTCAGAAGTCCTGCCTAACCTCTTCCTGTCTAGCTATTGACCATCCAGCTCTTTATTAAACCAATCAGTGGCACATCTTCACACAGAATAAAGGTATATTCTGCCACAAATAGAAACATGTTTATTTCTCAAGAAAAGTTATTCTCTATCTTCTAAACTGTGGTAGCAGTGGGCTGGAGGTATAGTTCAGTGCCAGGGTGCTTGCCTGGCATACATTGGATCTGGGCCTCATACTCCCTCTGCAGACGCAAAACAAACCCTAAACACTGGAATCATTTCAAAGCAAAGTTATCTGCTGTATTATCACAGATGAGAAGTGAGTATATGTATGTGAGTGTGGTGTGTGGATGGATAGAGATCCTAGGGCCTCCTATATACTTAGCAAGCACATGCCCAACCTCAGGAAATACCTAGAATCATTCAGTGACTAGTTTGCTACGTTTGAACACTTTCTATTACAAAGGTCTTTTTTTCTGTTTAGACTAAGTACCATATAGTCCCATTTCTTTATTTTCAATCTAGGATAGGTTTATTTCTGACTTGTTATATTATGCTGCTTATCATTAATTTTTTCATAGGGTTTTTCTCTGCAGCAAAGGCTGTTCTGGAACCTGCAGATATTCTCCTGCTTCAGCCTCCCCACTTGTGGGATTATAAATGTAAGCCATTAGTCCAAGTTTAATATGAATTTAGAATGTACTTAATGTCACTTATACTAAAAGTAAAATTAAAATTAAGCTGTTACCCAAAATTCCAAGAAATCATGAGAGAAGGAGAAAGTCAAAATTCCCAAACAGCCCTATTTCATTTGTCACTAGAACAACTGTGTCTGCTTATGACAACAGTGAACTAAAGTGGCCTGCTCTTACTCAGGTATCTCCAACTGTTCCTTTCACTGTCCTCAATAGGTATGGAAGTTTGTTTCTTTGTTTTGTTTGTTTGTTTGTTTGTTTGTTTGAGACAGGATTTCTCTGTATTGTTTTTGGAGGCTGTCCTGGAATTTGCTCTGTAGACTAGGCTGGCCTCGAACTCACAGAGATCCACCTGCCTCTGCCTCCCGAGTGCTTGGATTAAAGGCGTGCGCCACCACCGCCCGGCAGAAGTAGCTTTGAAACCAGCAGCTCTCCTTTGTTGTTTGCACCTGTACCCCCAGCTTCCTCTATCTATTCCTTCAGTCTCTTTGCTCAGCTCAACAGAAAGGCTATTCTGTTAAGTGTTGGGTGATTCTGTATCAAGTATAAAACCTATCATAATCTTTAATTACAAGTCTGATGGTGTTATCTGTAGTCCCAACAAACACTCAAGAAACTAAGGAAGAACTACTGCAAGTTGAAGGCCAGCCTAGAATAATCATGATTTCATGAATGGCCTGGAACACAAGCAAGGACCTGTCAACAAAAAAAGGGACAAAGCAATCTGTAATTGAGTTGTTTAGTCCTTTGACATTTGTAGAGTAGGTGTGATTACTAACATAGATATGGTTAATTGATGTTGTCCTCTGTGATCTCTGTGGGTGGGATGTCCTCCATTTCACTTCAGACTTCAAGTACTTTATTGTCCTCAACTTTAAAGGCTCCAGGATCCTCTAGAGAATATTTGCATGTAAGCTGCAATCTGTGTGATTTCTAGTAAGTTACACTCACTGAGATATCACAGAAAGAAACTATTTTAAAAAACATCAAAACTTTGCCAGAATTATCACAAGGTAAGGATGACAAAGAGAGAGATAGTTATTTTCTATAAAGAAAGTCAGGCATGGTGGGAGTAATCCTACATAAGGGTTAGATGTCAGTGTCTGAAACTCTAAGCTTTTAGTCCTGTCTGTCTGTCTGTCTATCTATCTATCTATCTATCTATCTATCTATCTATCTATCTATCTATCTATCTATCTTCTACCTATCATCCATCTGTCTATCTATCTATCTATCTATCTACCTACCTACCTATCATCCATCTGTCTATCTATCTATCTGCCTATCTACTTTTATACTTTTTTAAACCATGCTGGTTTTGAACTCTATAGCCATGGATGACCTTGAATACCTGATCCTTCTACTTCCACATTCTGAGTGCTAGGATTGTAGGCACCACCATGTGTGGTTTAGATGGTGCTAGGGATCAGATCCAGGGCTGCATACATGATAGGTAAGTGCCCTATCACCTGAACCCCAACAATATTCTTTTTGTTTGTATCTGTATGTGCTACGGTACATGTGTGAAGGCCAGAGAACAACTTTGGGGAGTGGGTTCTCTTCTTCCAACACATGGATCCAGGGACTGAAACTCAGGTAGCCTGCTTGGCAGCAAGCACCTTTACCATCTATTGGTCCTAGTTAATACTTTTTAATTTTACACTGAATTATCAGCCTGGACCACCATGCTGGGCTCAAGTGAAAGAATCATTTTAATCCAGAGAGCATAAACTATGCAATAGTTTCAGTATTCATAAGTAATTCTGGAGCTAAGATCATCTGTGGGGTCTGTGATCCATTTTGGAATGTTTCTTGTATATCATCCCAAAACTTTTATTTCTAGCTACTAGTGCTAGATCCTTCCTGCAGTCCCACACATAGGATTCTGAGGCAGAAGGATGACTGAGAATTCAAAACCAGTCTCAAAACAATAAACTCTGCTTTTGCTGGGGCTGGTAACACAAATCTCTAAACTTAGTTACTTTCAAGGCCGATGAAGGAAGGTAACATCCTCAAGGCCTTCCTGGGCTGGAATGAGTTCAAGGCCAGGAGGGGCAGTTTAGTGAGATCCTGTCTCAAAATAAAAACTTTAAAAAGATAGTAAAAAAGAGAGCAGGGGATATATGAAGTGGTAGAGTCTAACATGTCGGGTTCCTGAGTGTGAGTCCCAGAACTACAAAAATAAGTAAAGAATAAAACCTTCTGCTCTTTACACTTTCACATTGTTGAACATGATTTTCAACTAATGATGGTAAGTGACTGTTTCTCCTGGGACTCACAGGACAGCCCCAGAGGTTCATCTGCGAGGGTACAGGGAAAGAAGGAGCCGAGAGGTACATTTTCACCTGTGGGCAGATTCGCTGTAGGCATCTCACTGCTGCCCCAGACCACACTCTCACAGCATCGGCCGCCAGATTTGCTACTTGAGTTGCAAAAATAACTGATGTTCTACACTGTTTAGTCTGTGTACCCATACCGACGCTGGAGCGGGTTGTGGCCTAAGACAGTTCAGAATGAGGGTGGGTTGTGCTGATATGTGCAGGTCTGGAAAACATCTATCACCAAGTGTGCTGCAGGTTGTGAGTAGGAAAATGTTATGCGGGAAAGGAAGACCACTGTTAGATGAGTCATCCCAAGTTCTGGGCCACCCCAAGGTCTGACTGCTCTCTCTGAAATGCTTACTGTACAGTTATGAGATAGAACTCTTATCACACAGCTAAGACATCAGCACTCCTCCCAGACAGGTTACAATGACAACAAACCAGCATTTATAAGGGAAAATTGCTTTCATTCTTTTACATTTTTGCTTGATTATATCCATTATATCCAAGGCTGTATGTGGTGTTGCACCCTTGACACAGTATGTGGAGGTCAGAGGTCAACAACTGGGAATTATTTCTTTCTCTCTACCCTGTGGGTTTCCGGGACCAAACTCTGGTCATCAGGTTTTGTGGTAAGTGCCTCTACTGGCTGAATTTTCTTGCCAGCTCTGTTTTGTTTTCATTCTTTTAAAATGTGCTAATGTATGAACTTAATGAGATTCTCTCTCTCTCTCTCTCTCTCTCTCTCTCTCTCTCTCTCTCTCTCTCTGTCTCTGTCTCTCTCAATACAGGGTTTCTCTGTGTAGCCATGTCTGTCCTAGAACTCTGTAGACCAGACTGGCCTCCAACTCACAGATATCCACCTGCCTGTCTCTTGAGTGTTGGGATTAAAGGTGTGTGCCACCACTTCCTGGCAAGTTTTTCCTTTCATATACTAATGGTGACCCATGTAGTTTGAACTCTCAGCTACGTTTCCGGCACTGTCTGCCTGCATGTTGCCATTCTTCTTGCCGTGACAATGCACTAAACCTATGACCTATAAGCCAGCCCCCAATTAAATATTTTTTTTATAAGCATAGAGTCTCTTCACAATAATAGACTGCCAGTATAGCCTGAGAATCTCCTGTCTGTGTCTCCTGAGCAGTGAGATTATAGGCAGGCCATCGTGTCCACTCTGCTGTGACGTGGGTACTACGATCTGAAGTCTGATCCTCACACTTGAACAGTACGTGGTTTATCTACTGAGCTGATTCCTGGTCTCTTATTTATTTTCAGACAAGTTCTCATGTTGCCTAGGCTGGGCTCAAGGTCATATGTAGCTAAGGATGACCTTGAACTGGGTGCAGCATCGGGCTAGGTTTATGTGATACTGGGCATCAAACCTAAGATTGTGCTTACTTGCCAATCATTCTAACAACGGAACTATGCCACCAGCCTTTTAAAAAATATTTCTTTGTTTGTTTGCTTTTGTTTTTTAATACAACATCCCACCATGTATTTATTGCTGGCCTATAACCATAGCTAGCCTGGTATTCAATATGTAGCCCAGGCTAGACTTGAACTCATTACAGCCTTCCTACCTGAGCCTCCCTAGTACTAGAGTACAGACAGGTGTGCATCACTCTGCCTTTATGTTCTAGGTCTTGATGCCATTGTGTAGCCAGGTGGGCCATGAAGTCTTGATCTCTTTGGCCCAGATTCCACAGCATTGGAATTATAATTGGGGGTCACTATGCTCTGTAGAATAATACTCTGTAGCCTGAGAGTGTAGCTTAGAGTGCACACATGCATGGGCACAGGGCTTTCATCTCCAGTGTAAAACAAAAAGAAAATGAAAACTTTCCTGAGCCAAGGCAGAATCATGGTCCCGTAGTGGACAAATGTTGAAGTTGTCATTCAAACAACTGTTCCTTGGCAGATGCCCTACAATAGATAAGTGAGTGTGTGTGTGGGAGGTTATTAAAGACACAGACTTCCTAACAGGTCCCTCATGTTTGTATAGCAGACCGCCTCTAAATGGGAGGAAAGTGGCCTGGCTGATTTATTTCAGACAGCCTGGCACCACAGAAGATTGATGGACACCTGCATGAAGATTTCAAGTCCCAGCTTCCCCAGTACCTTTTGTGACCTTATAAAGGTCACTTAGAATCTCTGGATCTCCTTTTCTGCCCCACCTGTAAATGAGCATCTATTTTGATAGATTGTAGAATGAAGACTCCTGCTTTTCCTTTTTGTAGTGGAAATGCTAGTCCTACAAACCAGTTTCACTGGGAGAATCCATAATCAATACCCTGGACACTGCTGAGGTTTCCAGAGTTCACATGTTACTTTCAGACTGAGTTTAACCCTCAGAAATTAATTAGACACTTTCTCTCCTTCTCTTTATCCAACCCTATTCTAATTCATAGTCTTAAAATATTATCTCATGCCATAAATAGGAATGACTAAATTACTTGATGTAAGGTCATTTTGTATACTAACTTTATTAGCAAATCAATTGCATCCAATGTTAATGTTGTACAAGTTATTAAAATTTCATTGCTAGTAATTTTAAGGGCAGTTTTAAATAATAAGCATTTACAATTGAACATTCTGATGCCCATATTTAAGCTGTAATTTATCCCTACTTAAATTACTTTTCAGTGTCTACCAATGCCATTTTAAATCACAAGAACGTTCATATTAATAAAAGTGATGATAAATTTAGGAAAAGTCTTGTTTGTATACATTTGTGGAGTCAGTGTTCTTTGAGGTCTGTCTGGTAGCTGGTGTGGATCATCACCACACTTACTCCCATTTTACTGTCTAGGGGTGCACTCATGTAACTGCAGTTTTTAGGGCAAAGTCTGGGCTTCAGCAGCCTCTAGGCTCAAACACCTGCCTCTAATATCCCAAGTCAGGAAGTTAGGCCTGGTAAGAAACAGAGACTTTATCCAGTGTGTCCTCATTTGATAAGAGGAAGCATCAAAGGGATCCTGTGCCCTGAGTTCATCTTTGGGGTACTGATATGACCCAGTTTTATATAGCGTATGAACTGAGCAGGAGGAGCTGGCCATGATGGTGTAACCCTGTAACCCCAGCACTCAAGAGGCAGAGGCAGGAGGGTCCAGGCAAGTTGGCCTACATAGGAGTTACAGTCAGGGAGTCAAGAGCTACCTATAATTAAGGAGTCCCAGGAAGACAGAGGCGTGCTTGACCGTTGCTTTCATTCTGGTCCTGCAAGGCCATGCTGAAAAGGGTTGTTGTTTCTCTCACAGTTGAGGCGCAAACTGATTCTCTGAGATGGTTGTTTCCGCTATCTGGTGTGGCCTCCCAAATACGGGTGATTTTCTCCACTTGGGTGTAGTCTGCCCTGCACATTTATCCATTTCTTGAGGGTAGCCTGAATCCCATGTCACAGTCTAGTTCTTCCAAATGGCTCATGAGTGTGAACTAAAGTTGTGGGTAGGGGATGCAGGCACACCTATGTTAAAGATCCTACAGGATGGAAGATTTAGAGCCTCCTGGTCTGGAAGAGTAGGGATGTTGCGGATTATCTTAGGCTCTCTTTGCCCCTTTATGACTATTTGCTACCTATCTCTATGTCTGATCTAACATCCTATGACTACTGACTGACACCTGCCTTCTGTAGGCATTTCCAGGTTAGTGTGATCCAACATGAGGACCTGGACAGTGGACAGTGACAAGAAAAACAGAATAAGAAAAGAGACACTCCCAAGCTTCAGTGGCTGTGATTTTCCTATCTGGCCTTTCCCTAATTCACATTCAGGATTTAATTGAAGAGCTTAAAAGCTTATTTGTCCCTTCAAAGACTCTAGTATACTTTTGTTGTTTGTTCTGCATTTTCAACAGTTGTTCTACTTTTCGGCTATACTTTTCTGCTGCACATTTAAGGTCATGTTATGTTCCCCCCCCCAATGATCTTTATTTACTTAGTTTTTAATTGTTAAGATCATCCAAGTCTCCTCAGGAGCTACTCTTGGGGACAGGAGATGAGACCCTGGATCCTGCAGTTTTCCTCTACTAGTTGTACCATCTGCTGGGATGGCTCAAGGTCCTGATGACCATGTGGTTCCCTGGAGCGCAGAGATGTGTGTGTGTGTGTGTGTGTGTGTGTGTGTGTGTGTGTGTGTGTGTGTGTGTGAGAGAGAGAGAGAGAGAGAGAGAGAGATGCATATAAATATGCACACTATACTATGTTATGTATAATATATAGTATGCATATATATGACCCCCACCACCATGTTCATCCTCCTCTTTTCAGAATGTATGCTGGACCTCCATAGCCTCTCTGATAAAGAGGACAGAAGATTCACTTGAGTTGCAGAATGTTTTTAGTTTTTGAGAGGTCTTCTGAAGCCCAGGTGGACCAGGTGCTAGCTGAGGATGAAGATGGTCTTGAGTTTCTGATACTCCTGCTTCTACCTCTGGAGTGGCTAGGATTTTGCCTGCATGTAAGACTGTAGCTACCACTCTAGGTAAGGTGCTGAGGACCAAGCCAGGGCATCGGGTATACTAGGTCAGCCTTCTACTAGCTTAGCAACATCTGCATGATCTGCAGAATGCTCTGAAGAGTGTCAGATCATCCCCTAGAATCTAGTTGGTCTGGAAGCAGTTACAAACTGCCTTTTCTCTTTCTAAAATTGTGTGTGTGTTAATTTTAATTTTAATTTTATTTTATGTATATATGTGTTTTTGCCTGCATGTGTGACTGTGCACCATGTGAATACAGTGCCTTCAGAGGCCAGAAGAGGACCTTCAGACTAAAAGATAGTTGTTAGCCGAGATATCTGTCCTGGGAATTGGGCCTGGGCCCTCTGGAAGAGCAGCCAGTGCTCTTGACCATTGAGGCATCTCCCCAGCCCCATAACCCCCACTCCTTGCTGCTGCCCTTTTGTCACAAGGTCCCACTATATAACCCTGACTGACCTGAAATTTAGAGATCTTCCTGCCTCCATCTTCTTAGTCTTGGGATTAAAGGCATGTACCCCAACACCCTTTGCCCCCCCACATTTTACAATTTTAGGATGTTGGTTTACTCCCAAGCTTTTGCATAAAGTCTATCTTTGATCAATTGATGTAACAAATAAATACAAGTAAGGTATGCATCATAAATGTACATCTAAGCTTATTTGTCCCTTTAAAGAATCTAGTAGTACTAGCCTTATATTTTAAAATCAATGATCTATCTTAAATAAGTAGACGTTACTAAATTCTAAAATTGGAGTTTTATGATTTGTAACTTTGGGGGAAATGATCAAAATATTATTGTAAAAGACAACAAAATGCACCTCTTTTATTAATCCTAGGGACAAAGAAGTCTCCAAGATTTAAAACCAACAATCTCACGATAGTGAGTGTGCATGGTTATAGAAGGTGTGTCCTAGAGAATTGATTGTTCAAACACAAGTGTCCTACACCACCAAGTACCTTTGAGAACCTCAGTTGCACAACAGTGTTTATTAACATGACTCTGTTGTCACCAAGCATCATCAGCATGAGGCCTCTGCTTACTTTTGAGCATGAAAAAGGCATCCTCTTGGTATTATGAAGTTTTGATCCAGAAGTCTTGGTTCTACTGAGGCAACCAGATACAACCTTAAACAAGTACTCTCCTGCTGTCAAGGGATAATCTAGCCAATGTTTTCTGCTTTTATTTTTAATCACATGTCTACGCATGTGATTGTGTCTATTTGGATAAATGTGTATGCAGGTGCCCTCAGAGACTAGCACAGTCAGCTCTTCTGGAGCTGGAATTACAGGCAGTCATGAGCTATCCTGCACAGATTCTGGTTACCAAACTTGGATCTTCTGTAAGAGAAGTCTACATTCCTGACTACTGAGATGTGTCTTGCCTCTTGGCTATCCTTTTAATCCCACATACTAATTGACTTTGTTTTGATGTACAGTTATTGAATACTCTGAAGATCAGTTACATCAAATTGAAGAATTAACTGTTTAACTTTTAGCAGTTGTATAACAGCTCTATAAAGCTGGAGAGAGACAGATTTCTCAATAAATTTTGACCCTCTGAATTTCTAATTAGAATCCTGATACTCATTAGAAACTATAAGCAATTATCTTGATAAAACATACAATCTGGTTGGTCAAGATGGCTCAGCAGGCAAAGGCATTTCCTTCCAAGCCTGTTTACAGTTCAACACCCCAGACCCATAGTTGAAGAAAATAACCATCTCCCTCAAGTTGTCCTCTGAGAGAGAGAGAGAGAGAGAGAGACCATTTTTTAAAAGATAGAATTATTGTTCTCTTATAGCATGTTAGTTACGTAAGGGAAGCTGAGAGACAATTTGAGGTTTAGGTTGTAGGAGTATCAGAGTTTGGAGGGTCATTCCCAGCTGCTGATGCCAGTTGATCAGAAGACTGTTCCTGGAGCAGGTGCCATCATGTTCTGAGAGCCAGTTTCTTTTCCTACAAAAAAAGGGATTTCATTAGACCCTCTGTACAACTGAATTTGAGACAACTATCAAACAAATAGCGTGTTAACTAAAACTATTTACATATACTCTTTGTTTTCTGCTTTAAGATTTTATTTGTTCTATTGACAAAAAGGAATTTTAATGATTTCTTTATTATCTGACTTTTGGTAGTTAATTTCACAAAGCAAGATTATTGAAGAAAAAGAAAATAAAATGTATAACTTCCTCACAGATATGCAAGTCAAATCTAATCCTTTAACGTGGATAGTCCCATAGGATTCTGTATTTTTGCATGTCATGTCAGTAACGTGTACTCCCTCATGTTCTAGTTTCCAATTTAGTTAGCCTACTTCTAGATCAAATCTCTCTGAATGAATTCAGGGGCAGAATGATTCATGTCAAGATGAAGGAAGCACATTAAGGAAGAGAGCCCATAAGTTGTTACACAAAGTCTTACAAAATTAGCTGGCTGGGGATATGGACTGGTGTATAAAGTGCTTGCTGTGCAAGACTGAGGCTCAGAGTTTAGATCCCCATAATTCTGGTAAATGCCAGGTAGGGCATGGTAGACTGCCTGTAATTCCAGAGCTTGAAGGGCAGAGTCAAGGATCTCCAGGGCAAGCTGGATAGCTAAACAAGTTGTATCAGCAAGCTCAGGGTTCAGCTGAAAGACCCTGACTGGAGGAAAAAGGTAGATATAGATGAAGGAAGACAGGCCTCCACACATTCATAAACACATATGAATATGCATACACACACGCACAAAACACACACACACACACACACACACACACACACACACAATGCAAAAAAATTAGCAATGGGGGGCCTGGGCATGTAGCTAATTGGTAGAGTGCTTGCCTAATATGGATGAAGCCCTGTCTTCCATACCAGCACTACACAAAACTGGATGTGGTAGTATGGCCACAGACACCTGTAATCCTGTCACTCAGGAGATGGAGGCAGGAGGATCAGAAGTTCAAGGTCTTTCCAGATTACACAGCAAGTTTAAGGTAAGCCTGGGACAGAGAGTTTGGCAATAAACAAATGTATAAATAGCATATGAAAAAAAAACCAAATGGGCAAAGAAGAAAGCTCGACTTCCCTGCTTTGTCCAGACCTACAGAAACCAGCTAGCCACACTACTTCAGGCTGGTCCCACGGACAAAGGTGAGAAGCAGTACAGAGTATGCTGAATAACTTTGACTCATTGTGATACTAAAGCACATATTCCTGTGTAGAGGGCATGTGATGCATGAGGTTGCATGTAGGACTATATGTAGCAGAGCATGGAAGGAATAACTACTTCCTGGAAAATGAGCCAAAAAGCCTGTGTTAAGATAACATAAAAGCTCCAGCTGTGCAGAAGGTCTGTTGAGCTGCTAAACTTGCCCTCTGTGCTTTGGTGCGTTTCCCCCCGTAGAAGTGCATTCTCTTAAAAACTCTCAACTAAAAATTAATTACCCTGTAGTCATTACATAAACATAAACGGGTAAAGTTAACTTAAATCATGTATTTTATTAATCCATATGTTCTAATTATTCTATCATATTTCCAATTAAAAAGTATATATAAGAAAAAAATCCCTCTGCTTCTACAGCAACTATTTGTCTTTGCTTAATTCCTTGTTTGAAACATAAGAAACTGGAACCCCTTTGGAGATGTCCTCTGAAACCCAATACCAACCAATAACAGATCCATACACCAGTGACCCAGAGCTGCTTGCTTCAAGTTATAGGCTCAGAATGTCATTGAAGAGACACTATCTGAGTTCTGCCTCCTGGTAGGCCCAAAGGATGCCACAACACATCTCCCTGTAACTCCTCACCATGTGATGCAACACAGCCAAACACAGAATACAAAGAAAGGAAGGAAGGAAGGAAGGAAGGAAGGAAGGAAGGAAGAAAGAAAGGAAGAAAGAAGGAAAGAAAAGATATACTGGAATATAGAAAGGTTAAAATCCCAGAAGTAAAAGGTACATGGGATAATTTAAGAAAATCTGGCTAGAAACAAGCCAAGCTAGCGCCAGACATTCGTAAGTAAGAATAAGTCATGTCTATGTATTTATTTGGGAACTGGGTGGAGGGCCCCCAAAAGAGTGAGAGTTAAAAACAAACAAGCAAACTACATTTGCTGGATTTCTGACTTTCACTACAATAAATGCTTTCCTTAAACTGCCAGTGACCATATCACACCCAGTTCCTTTCTTATAAAACATGCCAGCTTTTACCAAGACCAGATTGTAATTCCTGGCTCACCAGTGAGCCATTAAAGTGTCCTTAATGCTATAAAATAAATTATTGTGTTCTTGAGCATTGGGGCATATATACATGCATACATACATACATACATACATACATACATACATACATACATAGTTTTTTTGAGAAAGGGTTTCTCTTTGTAGTGTTGGAACCTATCATGGCACTCACTCTGTAGACCAGGCTGCCCTTGAACTATTGGAAAGCCTCCTGCCTCTGCCTCCCTGGTGCTGGTATTAAAGGTGTTTGCCACCACCGACCCACTAATTTTCTTTTTTTACTTCTAGACTACATTTATCTAGTTTTTTTGTTTTTTATTAGATTTTTTAATTTACTAACTTATTTTTTACATTACAATCCCAGTTCCTCCTCCCTCCTCTCCTTCCATTCCCCCATTCCTCCACTCAACCTCCCATCTACTCGTGAGAGGGTAAGGCCTCCCCTGGGAAGTCCCATCATCTTGTTGAGGCAGGACCAAGGCCTTCCCCAACCACCCCCAGTGCCTAGGCTGAAAAATGTATCTCTCCATATAGAATGGGCTCCACAAAGTAAGTTTGTGCATTAGAGTTAGATCTTGGACACACTGCCAGCAGCCTCATATATTGTCCAAGCCATACCATTGTCACCTGTATTCAGGGAATCTAGTTCAGTCCTATTCAGGTTCTTTAGTTGTCACTCCAGAGTCAGTGGTCTCTCACTAGCCCAGGTCAGCTGATTCTGTGGATTTCCCTATCATGGTTTTGACTCCTTTGCTCATATTATTGCTCCTGTCTCACTTTGATTGTACACCAGGAGCTCAGGCAATGATTAGTTGTGGATTTCAATATCTGCTTCCATCTGTTTTTGGAAGAGGCTTCTAACATCTCCAGAGTTGTGGATTGTAGGCTGGGTATCTTTTGCTTTATGTCTAGAATCTACTTATGAGTAATACAGTATGCTTTATTTCTCTTTCTGGATTACCTCACTCAGGATTTTTTTTTCTAGTTCCATTCATTTACCTGAAAATTTCAAGAAGTCATTATTTCTTACTGCTGAGTACTACTCCATTTTGTAAATGTACCACATTTTCTTAATCCACTCTTCAGCTGAGGGACATCTAGGATGTTTCCAAGTTCTGGCTATTGTTAATAATGTTGCTATGAATATAGTTGAGCAAATGTCTTTGTGGTTTGAGTGTGCCTCCTTTAGGTATATGCCCAAAGTGGTATTGTAAGGTCTTGATGTAGGTTGATCCCTAATTTTCTGAGAAATTGCCATATTGACTTCCACAGCAGCTGTACAAGTTGGCACTCCCACCAGTAATGGAGGAGTGTTTCCTTATTCTAAATTCTCTCTAGCATAAGCTATCTTCAGTATTTTTGATATTAGCCATTATGATCAGTGAAGATAGAATGTCAGAGTGGTTTTGATTTGCCTTTCCCTGATGACTAAGGATGTTAAGCATTTCCTTAAGTGTCTTTCTACCATTTGAGATTGTTTTGTTGGGAATTCTCTGTTTGGACCTGTGCGCCACTTTTTAAAATAGGATTGTTTGGTAGCTTGATGTCTAGTTTCTTGAGTTCTTAGTATATTTTGGAGATCAACCTTCTGTCAGAGGTGGGGTTGGTGAAGATCTTTTCCCATTCTATAAGCAGTTGTTTTGTCTTATTGACCAATTCCTTTGCTTTACAGAAGCTTCTCAGTTTCAAGAGGTCCCATTTAGTAATTGTTGCTCTCAGTGTCTGAGTTACTGGTGTTCAATTTAGAAAGAGATCTCCTGTGCCTATGCATTCAAGGGTATTTCCACTATGGGGTTCAGTGTGGATGGATTTATATTGAAATTTTTAACTCATTTGGACTTGAGTTTTGTGCATAGCAATAGATATGGATCTATTTGCATTCTTCTACATGTCAACAGTCACTATTGTTGAATGTGCTTTCTTTTTTCCATTTTATACTTTTAACTTCTTATTCAAAAATAAGGAGTTCATAGGTGTGTGGGTTGATATCAGGGTCTTCTGTTGGATTCCATTGGTTCACCTGTCTGTCTTTATTCCAATACCAAACTGTTCTCATTACTATAGCTCTATAATAGATATTGAATTCAGAGATGGTGATGCCCCCAGATGACTCTTTATTGTATGGAGTTGTTTTGGCTATCCTGGGTTTTTTGTTTTTTTCTATATGAAGTTGATAGTTGTTATTTTGAGATCTATGAAGAATTGTGCTGTGATTTTGATGGGGATTGCAGTGAATCTATAGATTACTTTTGGTAGAATTGCCATTTTTTACTATGCTGATCCTACCTGTCCAGTTTTCTGATATCTTCTTTAATTTCTTTTTTTAAAGACTCAAAGTTCTTGTTATATAGGTTGTTCACTTGTTTGGTTAGAGTTACTGAGATATTTTATGTTATTTGTGGCTATTTTAAAGGGTTATGTTTCTCTGATTTCCTTCTCAACACATTTATCATCTGTATATAGGAGGGCTACTGGTTGGTTTTTTTGTTGTTGTTGTTAACTGTATATCCTGCTACAATACTGAAGGTGTTTATTAGTTGTAGGAGTTTCCTGGTAGACTTTTTGGGGACACTTTTGTAAACTATCAGACCATCAGCAAATAGCAAGAGTTTGACATCTTCTTTTCCAGTTTGTATACCCTTGATCTCTTTTTGTTGTCATATTGCTCTAGGTAGAACTTCTAGTACTATATTAAATACATATGGAAAGAGTGGACAGTGAAATTGCTTTGAGTTTCTCTGCATTTAGTTGATATTGGCTGTTGGCTTACTGTATATTGCCTTTATCATGTTTAGGCATAATAAGACCTTCATCATGAAGGGGTATTGAATTTCATTGAAGGCTTTTTCAGCATCAAATGAAATGATCATGTGGCTTTTTTTCTTTGAGCTTGTTTATAGGGTGTATTACATTGATGGATTTTCATATTGCAGACCATTCCAGCATCTCTGGGATGAAGACTACTTGATAATGGTGGATGGATGATATTTCTGATGTGTTGTTCTATTCAGTTTGTCAGTATTTTGTTGAGTATTTTTGCATATACGTTCATATGGGAATTCAATTGTAAATCTCTTTCTTAGTTGTGTCTTTGTGTTGTTTGGGCATAAGGGTAACTCTAGCCTCATAAAAAGAGGTTGGTAATGTACTTTATTTTCCTATTGTGTGCAATAATTACTTCTTCTTTAAATATCTGGTAGAATTCTGTGCTGAAACCATCTGGCCCTGGGCTAAATTTGGCAGTCACTTTCTTTTGTTTTTCTTCTGCTCTGTATCAGGTGACTCTTCTGACATGAGTCGTTTTTTTTTTTTTATGATCTGCTCTCTGATATGGAGCTCCCTTAATCAGGGCTAACATGCCCTCTAATGTGTCAGAAGGCTCATTGTTTCTCAGCCTCCTGCAATATACTACTTGAAAGCACAGCCCTTATCATTTAATAACACTGCCTGATACTGAAATAAGGAGATAATGGGAGCATGTGGAGAGGGCAGGGAAAGCTAGGTAAGCACAGAAGTATTGTAGTACAAACTCTCACACTTTAAGATGCTAGGCCAAAGGACAAACCCTTTGCTGCTACTAGGCCCAGGCTGACAGAGCTGGTGAGAGAGGGTCCTGTGCCAAGAGAAGAGTTGCTCTTGGAGGGCCTGGAGAGGGGGAAGGAAGAAATAGAAAAGGATGGAGCCTGTGCTCCTGTACAAGAAAATGGGGTTTCCAGAGATTGCTTCTACACTAAAAGAAACACAGTTAGAGATGGGACACTGTGTGGGGAGCGTGTCCTATGATTCAGTATTGACTTAGTCTTAAACAGATTTCTGTGCATGGAAAATGAGTTAGGTATTTTTTATTTTTCTTTAAAAAGCATGCTTGGGTTTATGGGAGAAAGTCACACTCCAACTCCAAGGCCAGCTTAAATCTTTAAGTGGACTGGGACTACAAAAAACCCATTTGCATCACGTCTGTAGAGAAAAGCAAAACCAAACATTTGGGTAGATTTATGAAATTTTATCCTGTTAGATATGTGATATACCATTAGGCCAATTTATTCCTTTTCTTGGGACTTTTTTCTGGATGATATGTCATTTTTCTTCACATATCTCATTGGCCCAGTGGTCTTCAGATCCCTTAGCTGGATACCTTTATTCTCCTGAAAAGACAAAAACAATTTTGGGGAGGTTCATTTTTTGGCAAGTTATGTCTGATTAAATGAAAAGCATTTATTAGTCATAGAAGTTTGTTTACATTGAATGGTCACACTGATGAACTATCACCTCTTCTAATCAAGAGGTCTCTTTTGTTTGAATATAATCTTTATAATATTTGCTTTATAGTTTCTCCTGAATATTTTCTTTACCTTCTAAAGCTGTTTTATCATCCAGAGTAATATGTTTTTTGTTGTTTTTCAATAAGCATTAGGTTTTTTAAATTGCTCTGGAAAGGAGTTTCCCACATTTGACAAGAAATGACTGAACAAATTTGAAATGGGGGGGGAAGCTGTGAGAGGTCCCCTAAGGTGTTTCCTGATGGTAAAGAGTTATGTTGTCTGTCCCTTGTTGATCTACAATCATTGGTCTAATGTCAGCTTTTGCCAAAACTTCTGCATACTCCAGAAGGGAGGGGAGATCTGTTTGGATTAGTCTTAGAAAAAATACTGTTTCTAGGAATGCCCTGCTTGCTAGTATTCAGGCATCTGTACTGGCCTGCCCTTGGAGATCAGACAGGATATGCCCTCAGCCCCAGTCACTAAGAGCACCATCTGCAGTATGTTCCCCTTTAAGAGGGCCCTACCCACTTTCCATCTCTCTCTTTCTCTCCTCTGACTTTCTCTCTCTCTCTCTCTCTCTCTCTCTCTCTCTCTCTCTCTCTCTCTCTCCTGCTGCTTCTGTCCCCCAAGGCAAGTCCCCCCTCCTCCCTTTTTATAATCCCTTTCCCCTGAGAAAAAACACTTCAAACTCTGTCTTTTAGCATCTTTCTCTTGAGCCACTTTTTAAATTACAACACTGCCTATAACCTCTTTTAAGGTGACCTTGTTTACTGCAATTAAAGTGCCTGATATTTTGATTTTTCTTCAAGCCTCAGGAAATCACTTCTCCTATCCAGGCATCATCATGGTTATGAGATTCAAAATTGACTGTATCTCTGATTCATTCCTCTATGGGTGCTTATCCTGTCTTTAAAGGCCTAATTACCCCCTTTTCATTGTGAATTAGCATTTTCAAAAGCCAAAATTTCAATTATTATTTGTCTAGCTTCTGAATTTGGTATCATTCTATTTACTGCTGAAGTCAATCTTTGTAAAAAAAAAAAAAAAAAAACAATGAGAATTTCTTTTGGGCCCTGTATAACTTTAGTAAATGATTCAGTAAATGACTTCAATTCTGTACCAAGCATTCAAACTGCTGCACAGCATAGAACCAAGGTGCAGTCATCATGGAGAGACTGTCTTTGTACATCAGCATAGTCACCCTCTTCAAGAAGTTGGGCTTGGAAGATTTTAATAACTCTAACCCTACTTCATTGTTCAGTGGTCCTTGCCTCAATATTCCCCCAGGTCCTCCACTGTAACTGAGGACCATACTCCAATACTGCTGTAACCAAGTCTCTCCAGTCTTGTGGGATAATTTTGTTACAAATTGATCATGAGCTTAACATCTGCTTCAAAAAGGTGAATGCATACTATATGAGACTATCAGTTCATTAAGTCTCCTGGAATCTAAAATTTCCACAGGAGTCCAGTCAGCTCTTGTATAGCCTTGGTGATACCTGTCATTTGACATTTCCGATAAGGTGACTGGATAAATTAAGGTTGATTGTTTGTAAATCTTGGACCGTTCCTCTCTAACTTAATAATGTAATGCTGAGCTTGGTTCTGCTTTAAATTCATCTGTGGGTCTGAGTACATCTGTGATTTGTTTTAGTAAGTTTTTCTAAGACTTGTATATTAGCACTCCTTTCAACCAACAGTTTTAGGGATAAAATAAAGAATTATCAAAATGATGATTAACATCATGTCAATCCCAGTTAAGTTCATTAACCTTTCATTTAGTTGTCCCATTTTTAAAACATCCATTGTGTAATCATACAGAGAGCCAACTCCCCTAACTCCCTTCATTGTAATAGGGTTTCCCATTTTTAACATGGGAAAAACTCTCTATCTCTGTCTCTGTCTCTCTTTCTGTCTCATCTAATCCCCCTTTAAGAATTCCCAGTTGTCTCACCAAATCTGCTGACAGGGATGGTGAAGTGTGAGGCTAACTGATGCTGCAACAGTAGAAGCCTGAGCAGCTGTCAAAGCAGCTACCTATGGCAGTATCCCAAGGAGAGGGTCCAGGGAAAACCCTCAATCCACTGGGAGAGCAAGCCTGCTGTCTTAAAAACACATACAGGAGACCATGGGAGAGAAACACATGCTGCAGGAGCTCCTAGAGGCCAAACTGGAAAGATATTCACCAACCCCACATCTGACAGAGGATTGATCTCCAAAATTTACAAAGAATTCAAAAAGCAAGTCTCCAAAACACCAAGGGATCCAATTAAAAAGTGGGCTACAGAACTAAATAGAGAATTCTCAATAGAGGAGTCTAAATGGCTGATAGACAATTTAGAAAAGTGCTCAACATCCTTAACCATCAAAATGCAAATCAAAACAACTCTGAGATACTATCTTACTCCTGTCAGAGTAGTTAAAATCAAAAACACCAATAACAGTTTATCATGGAGAGGATGTGGAGAAATGGGGATGCTCCTCCAGTGTTCATGGGTGTGCCAACTTGTGCAGACACTTTGGAAATCAGTATGGAGATTCCTCAGGAAAATGGGGATCAGTCTACCACAACATCCAACAATTCCACTCTTAAGCATATACCCAAAAGATGCACATTCATACAACAAGGACATCTGTTCCACTATGTTCATAGAGGCATTATTTGTAATAGCCAGAACCTGGAAGCAACCTAGATGCCCCTCAACTAAAGAGTGGATAGAGAAAATGTGGTAGATTTACACAATGGAGTACAACTTAGTGGAAAACACAGTGGAATCTTGAAATTTGCAGGCAAAGGGATGACTCTAGAAGAAACCATCCTGAGTGAGGTAACCCAGTCATAAAAAGACAAACATGGTATGTACTCACTCATATATGGATTTTAAACATGGAACAGGGGATTGGCAGCTTACAATCCCACCACCAGAGAGTCTGGGAAACAGGGGAGGCTCTAAGAGAGATATTCATGATACCCTGGAGAAGGGGAATGGGACAGGATCTCCTGAGCAGATTGGGAGCATGGGGAGAGAAGAGGAGGTGAGAGGAGGAAATGGGGGATCAGGAAGGTTGAGTCGGGGGAAGAATAGAGCAGAGCAGGATAAGAGATACCATAATAGAGGGAGCCATTATAGGATTGAAGAGAGATCTGGCACTAGTGAGATTTCCATTGATCTATAAGGATGACACCAACTGGCAATCTAAGCAATAGTAGAGAGTCTACCTTAAATGCCATCCCCCAATAATAAGATTGTTGATTATCTTATATGCCATCCTAGAGCCTTCATCTAGTGACTGATGGAAACAGAGGCAGACACCCACAGCTAAACACTGAAATAACTCCTGGAACCCAGTTGCAGAGAGGGAGGAGTGATGAGCAAAGGGGTCAAGACCAGGCTGGTGAAACCCACAGAAACAGCTGACCTGAACAAGGGGGAGTTCATGGACCCCCAGACTGATGACTGAGAGGCCAGCATAGGACTGATCCAGACCCCCTAAATTTGGGTGTCAGTGAGGAGACCTTGGCAATCTATGGGGCCTCAGGTAGTAGATTAGTATTTATCCCTGGCATAAGAATTGACTTTGGGAGCCCATTCCACATGGAGGGGTGCTCTCTCAGCCTGGACACATGGGGAAGGGCCTAAGCCCTGGTCTGGATGATATGACATGACAGACTTTGGATATTCCCCCATGGAGGGCCTCATTCTCCATGGGGAGCAAAGTGGGGTTTGGATGGGGGGTTAGGGGAGTTGGTGGAGGGCAGGGGAGGAGAGGAGGGAGAGGAAGATGGGAGAGGAAGCTGGGATTGACATGTGAAGCAAGCTTGTTTCTAATTTAAATAATAAAAAAAGAAAAAAAAGGCAGAGCTGCCAGTGGTGAGGGGCTAACTCTTGCAGTATTTGGAGCCCAAGCACTTCTGGAATTTGCTACAGAGAGACTGCAAGACTAATTCAGAGGGCTTGGAGAAAATAAAAAGGAGAACCTAGATAGTAGGGTGGTGACTCCAGCCGCATGCAGCTCAGGCTTGTACCAGTGGCTGAAAAAGCCATAGGCAACAGATTTTCATGAATTTGTGCCCCAAAAGTTGGACACCAGATGATGCGTGATCCTAATTGGTCTTATAAATAAAAGTCTTGATTCAGATATGAGTTGAATAAATAAATAAATAAAAGTTGAACGGTCAGAGAAGCATTGAAACAGCTAAAGTCACTTCTTTCTGTCCAACACCCTCAGACCCAAAAAGGACCAAGATCCTGTCTATGCCCCATCTTACTGCTTCCTGTCTCCACCCTGTGTTGTCACTTCCTGTCTTCTCTCTATACAGACCTCCAGGCCTCTATAGTTAACTAGTGGCTATAATTCCCCCCTCTGATCTCCAGGCAAGAACAGAAACAAAATATCATACAGCAGGCTTTTAATCTATGTCCTTCCTTACTTGTACAAGAAGATTGAACCAAGGATCATCATGAAAAGTTAAATAGGGTGGAGGAACAAAAGTCATTGGCTTAGTCTTAGGTGCCCACTTTATGTGTGTGTGTGTGTCTCTCTCTCCACTAAGAGAGACAGATATATATATATATATGTGTGTGTATATATATCTATACACACACACACACACACACACACATATATATATATATATATATAGAGAGAGAGAGTGCAGGGATGAATTATTTACCCGTTCACTATCCCCCCATATGAAAATAAGCTGCACAAAGAGCAGGCAGAGATCATGATTCAGATTCAAGTTCTAGAGAACTGTAGAAAACCATCAACAGTTGCTGAATTAGTGAACAAATAAACCATCGACTTCCTGTAACACCAGCATCAATCAATGACATTCCAAGAAAGTATATTTCAATCCTACTTTGAAGGAAGTATTTTTGTTTTTTGTTTTGTTTTGGTTTTTTTTGTTTTCTCCCTGCCCTTGGGGTTTTTTGAGACAGGGTTTCTGTGTGTAACAGCCCTAGCTGTCCTAGAACTAGCTCTGTAGACCAGGCTGTTCTCAAACTCTCAGAGTTCCACTTCCCTCTGCCTCCCAAGTGCTGGGATTAAAGGCGTGCACCACCACGCCTGGCTTTAAGGAAGTTTTGGTTGAGGTTCATCTATTTAAAAACAAACACTCCTCTTATGTATGAAAACTACCTCCTAACCAGCAAAGGACAAACACGGATAACCAGATAGGAAATGGAGGGGTTGGGAACAGAACTGAAGGCACATATTAGACCCTGGGTTTCTTCACAGCACTGAAAAGCAAAGAAGGAAAGAAAAAGTAAAATTGAAGAGGGAATAATGATGATTTTCTTTAAATTAGTGGACAGACACAAAGCTTTATGTCAGGTCCAAAAGAGACTTGAGACAAATGGCTAACTGGTACCTATTAGCATATCAAAGCAGGGCTGGCCTCCAGACACCACAAGTGCCTGATAGAGTCCTTCTGGAAACCTGACTCTTCTCAGCTCTTTTCACCCTAGCCCACTGCCCTAACCTTCTGCCCACAAGCTTCCCTTCCCCCAGCTTCTCATTCCTATATAAACATGCCATTTTTGGCCTTATGATCTCTTGGCTCTTGGCTCCCCTCAGGCCCAACCTGCCCCATGGCCTAGTTCATTCTGCTGGCCATGTTCATTCTACTACTTTCTCCCCTTGCTCTATCAGATGTTTCTGGCTGTGCTCTCCTCATATCTACAATAAAAACCTTCCCCTCAGCACACCCTGGAGTGGCCGTGTTCTCACTCTATACATCTGCTGCTGAAATCCCCACTTTATACACTTTATCGGTGCCAAATCCAGGAGCTTCAAATGGGGAAATGCAGTGGCTCCAACTCGTTTGGGTTTTCCTTCTCTCACCCTTAGCTCACTAGAAGGTGACAGGTATGTAACATGTCCCTTCAAAAGCATTCTTCCTCCCTTCTCTCCTGCAATACCACCTCCTCAGAAATGAGCATTTTTAAATTCCAAAGGATGAGGGGACTATGTTCAAAATACTACAACATGTCCTTTTCCATTAATATATTAATTTATTATTTTATTTGTTTATTATTATCTGAGACAGGGTCTCAGTCTATAGCCCAGGCTGATCTTGAATTAAGAATCCTCTTGCTTTAAGCTACCTATGACTACGATGACATCAATTAAAGTTTCCCCCAAACAGCTGCAACTGGGTCAAAGATTCTACAAGGTCAACTGCTGGAGCCTAGTGATTCTAAGTAGGGAGATAAATTACAGACCATAGCCAGATTACCTCAGTCTATGCTTACCCACCCCTTTGTCTAACTAACATCTTTATGACTATCACAAAGTTTCAAATAGATTCTTGGCAGACCACTAGCTTCCACCATTCTAAGAAATAAAATAGTCATTGACTAGTCATTGGGAATTAAAGGTTTCACTGCTTTGTTGTGGTCTGTTAGTGCAGTCCCCACCAAAGCCTGTGGTGTCAGTTCTCAAGCAAAGTGAGGACAAATGGCTTCCTGTGGTGTCCATTAGCATGCCAAAGCCTGAGTGGGCCAAAAGGCTCTCTCAGTACTGCAGCTCTTTTCAGCTCTTCTCCCCTCCCCTCCCCCACTCCTCTATACCTCTCCAGCCCAGGGGCTTTGCTTTGCTTCCCCCAGCTTTGACTCCCATATTATGGCAGTCATTTTGGCCATGCACTCTTAGTTCTCTTACCTGTTTGGTCTCTTTGACCTCTTGGTTCTCTTGGTCCTCCACTACTGGTCCCTCCTCTTGACTCTTTCTCCTCTCTTGCTCCACCTTGTGGCCCAGTTCAGTTTGAATTATTCCAAATACCTCTGGCTGCCCTAATATCTATCGTAAAATCTTTACCCTCAACCACATCTTAGAGAGGTCATGTCCTCATTTCATTCAGTAAGCGCCTTTGTTTATGATTTTGTTCATTTCCACAGTAGAGCATGTCTTTCATGAACTCATGTTAGACTCAAGCATAAACTGCTTCTTTTCCCTAAAGAGCTATATTTTACATTGATAAGTAGTATACTTATTTCATGAACCCTGTCTTTATTTTTTTATTTGTTTGTTTGTTTTTTGAGACAGGGTTTCTCTGTAATGCCCTGGTTGTCTTGGAACTTTGTTGATCAGGGTGGCCTCAAACTAAGAGATCCACCTGCCTCTGCCTCCTGAGTTCTGGGATTAAGAGCCTGCACTACCACTGCGGGGCTGTCTTTCTTCATTTGGGAAAAAAGCCTCACTTTGCAGCCCTGACTACCTTGGGAGTTGCTATGTAGAGCAGGTATGTAGATGTGTCTGCTTCTGCCTCCCAAATGCTGGGATTAAAGGTGTTGACCACTTCATTTGACCATGCACCCTGTCTTTGTTTTCAAACTTCACAGAACCCTTCTGGGAACACCTGTACACAGTTATCTGTATACAACCATGGACATCCAATTATTGGGCAGCACTGTCCATGGCAGCCTTTAAGGACAGAGGACATTATAACTTCAGAAGTAGCTGGTATCCAGGTCTTGAGAGAGAAGCTGTGTGTAGCTTGAGACCCCCTGACGGACCACCCCATGGAGGAGGGAGGTGACCTGGCAGCAAATGCTGTGCCTTCTGCTGGGGATCCTCTCTGAAGAGAGTTCTTCTAAAGCGAGCTGGACCTGCATCTGCTGGGGGGTGGGGGTGTCTTTCATCTTGAGACTGCAGCCAGAGGCAGGCATGTTTGAATCTAGCAGCCTACAGGTCACAAGAGCCAGGGTCACACAGTGGCCAGTCCCAGAATCCCTTTGCTGTTGAGTTGAGGATCCTCAAAAAGGCTCGAGGTGCTGCATCTCAGGACAGCAATGCAGTGGGAACTTGGGCCACCTCCAAAGTTCTAGGGTTTTGTTTGTTGGTTTGTTTTTTAATTGTTGTGGTGGGCGTTAGTGTTGTGCCCAAATTCACTAAGAGACGCATTCCAATGCAAAAGCAAAGAATCTTTTATTATTAATGAGTTAACTGCATTAACTCAGGCCCACATGGCAGCTTGGGGTGAGAAGGACCCAGGGGAACCTCGTGGCAGGAGATTTATTGCATTGGGTAAGGAAAGTGTCCAGAGGGATATGCAATAGCATCAAGATTGGTGCATTTCCAGGCTTGGGTGACCTGTCCTGTGCTGATTGGTTAACTGGTTGCTATGGCCTATAGGTCCTCCCAGGATGGTTACTATGCTCTGCATGTCACTGTTTCATCACAGTAAAAGTGTAAAGCCTCGTAAAGCCACATAATGTGTGTCCAAAGCCCGCCAGCTAACGTGCAATCGGTTCCTTGCTATGTGGAGGGTATCTGACCTAGTTACTGGGAGGAGGAGGAGGAGGAGGAGGAGGAGGAGGAGGAGCCAGGCCAGGCAAGCACATTTGCAGAGTCTTTTCATGGCTACCAAAGCAGGGGCCTGGGTGAGGGTCTGATCCCTTCAATTAGCTTTGCTAACTTTTCTGTGTCTATGCACACAGCTAATGGTTGATTTATTATCATATTGGATTAGTTCAGATCAGAGCTGCCTCAGGGCTGGCTCCTTACCTTGCAAGGATTATATTATTCTAAGTCACACAAAATGGTTTTTGTATCTGTCCTTTCTTCATTCCCTCACTGCCTCGTGGTTCCCCTGGGTCTGCCGGGATGAATGGATGAAGGGTCCTAGCTAATGGGGTTAGCTGGTATAAACAACAACAAAAGACTCTTTGCTTTTGCATTGAAATGGGTCTCTTGGTGATTTGGGGGTTTCAGAATTTGGGCACAACAAAACTCAAGATAGCACTATCTTATGGACACTGGGTTGTAGCCTTCCAGAGACTGACCTTGTGGTTTGCTTTTCTTCACACATTTAAACTTACTAGAACTTGGGACCTGTGACCTTTACAATAAGAATGAAGTCCACTGACTGATTGATAAACAGAGCTCAGGGTTAGGTATAAATGTAAGGATAGATTCTATCGGTGGAAGATGCAGAGTGTATCGGGCCTCCTTCATGGGGGTGTGTTCTGTTCACTTCAGGATTAGGGCTTGAGCAATGCTCAGGATATTGGGGCTCTCAGATGGAGGCTGGCTCCTCATAGACAACTTGTAAAGAATCACCAGGTTGATGGACCAGTTTTCACTTTGGCATCCAGGTGATGGTCTCCATTCATTATTTCCTTCTGTTGAAGAAAATAGGCTCATGTGATTCACAATCCTGGTTTCTCCAATGCTTATTTTAAGCTGTGTTTCCTGCAAATTAGGAATTGCATCTATTGAACTCTGAAATTGAGAAATGTTTTCATAGTTCAGCTCAATAACTATGTAAAATTACGTATCTAACGCTCAAGATTATATTTCAGATGGCATTAAAAATTAAGTAGTAATATGCAATTTTTGTAAGAAAGTAAATTGCTCTCAGTTTTACAAAATTTGTTTTTCTACATGCATGAATCTTTAAAAATCAAGATTTAAAAAAAACATTAATTTGTCTTAAGAGTTTGTTAGTAGTTGTCAGCTTGTTTCTTTTCTTTGCTTGGTTTTTCAAGACAGGATTTCTCTGTGTAGCCCTGGCTGTCTTGGAACTCTCTCTGTAGACCAGGCTGGCCTTAAACTCAGAGATCTGCCTGCTACTGCCTCCAGGGTACTGGTATTACAGGCATGCATCACAACTGTCTGGCACTATTACATTTTGTATTGAAGTACCAAAGAAATGTTGAAAATGATTTTAAAAAGGTATTTAGAAAATGAGTACTTAGAAAGAGGTAGGATAGACAACCTAGGGAGAGCTGAGTATTTCCCTAATTAGCCAGAGGCGTCTTCGTTTCCTTCCTTCCTTCCTTCCTTCCTTCCTTCCTTCCTTCCTTCCTTCCTTCCTTCCTTCTTTTCCCCCTCCTTCCCCTCCCCTCCTCTCCCCTCCCTCCTCCTCCTCCTCCTCCTCCTCCTCCTCCTCCTCCTCCTCCTCCTCTTCTTCTTCTTCTTCTTCTTCTTCTTCTTCTTCTTCTTCTTCTTCTTCTTCTTCTTCTTCTTCTTCTTCTTCGTGTGTGTGTGTGTGTGTGTGTGTGTGTGAGTGTGTGTGCACGCGCGTGCGTGGTTTTTTTCAAGACAAGATTTCTCTGTATGACAGTCTTAGCTGTCCTGGAACTCACTCTGTAGACCAAACTGGCATCAAACTCACAGAGATCTTCCTGCCTCTGCTTCCTGAGTACTCGAATTAAAGTCATCTGCAGCCATCTCCTGGTTACTTCTCTTTTCTTACTGCACTCTGCAGCCTGAAATCCTACTTGCACCAAGCAGCACACTTCATTCCAAAGAACACACTAAGTTGCTCCTCTTCATAACTCTTTAGTAACTCCTTATTACCATTCAGTCACCTTTGGAACATGGCTGGGAAGTAGAATCAGGAGTTGGGTCTAGTTTACAAAGCCAAGCAAACCGTCCTCTAAGTGAGCATTTAGGGAAAACCTTTTATTTATTACTTTGTGCCTATATATAATTATGTGTGCTTATGACTAAAATCGGATCCATCATGGGAAAGTATATGTGCAGTGAACGATGGGTTACCCCATCAATCAAGACAGAGGATTACCCATGCTACCTCCCTTAGTAACGTCATCCTGGACCCATGAAGGGAAATTCGGCCACTCTAGCTCCAGCAACCAGCTGTTGTCTCGCATTCATCTGGCCTGTGTTTTGCCTTTGAACCAAGCCCTTGCTTCCTTACTGCTTTGCTTGTACTTCCTCGTCATTGACCAAGGTGCCTTAGAGGTGTGGAGATACCAGGTCCAGATGAAACACTCTTGGAATTTTTATCCTGTTCAAGACCTTTAGGAATGTGAAAACTTCTTGGAATTAGGTGCAAATTTATATATGCATCCGCTCTCTGCCCCCCCCCTCGTGATTTTGTGATTTTGAGACTATGTAGCCCTGTTTTGCCTGTCACTTTCTATATAGATCAGGATGGCCTTAAATTTGTAGCAGGCCTCTTGCCCCTGCCTCTCAAATGCTAGATTAAAGGCATGTGCCACCACACCTGGTTTAGGTATTTGTTTTGAGGATGGACACAGTGCAGGACTTAAACTGGATTCTCAAAGACCTGTGAAGTTAGAACACCCACAGAGAATACAGAAGAGGAACAAGGGGATGAGCTTGGAAATACGGCAGGACAGAGAATATAGTTTTCAAGTTTAATTTGTATTTTAATGTTTATGTGTATTTGTGTATAGGCACAAAAGGAGGTCCGAGGACAATTTGCAGAGGTCAGTTCTCTCCTACAATGTGGGTCCTCAGGATACAACTTGAGTGCAGGAACTCACCAGGTACCCACTGAACCATTTGCCCACTGAGTCATATTGCTGGCTGAGGGGTAATATTTTGATGAGAAGATAAGTCATAAAGGATCTTCTCAATACAGACCAGAATTGAGATAATCAAGCATTGTGGTCCTTAACTGCTTCTCAGCCTTTAATGTTTAATTCAAAATAGACTGTAGTCCTGGGTTCAAAGTCCATGTTTATTAATAAATAGAACTGTAGAGTCAATAGTTTTTCATTATCCCTGCCTTGGACTGAAAATTCTTAATTCAAATTTTAATCCCCAACTTTGGTCAGCAGGTCTCAAGAGACCCACTTGAGAGTCACTGACCTTTGGGGGCATAACCCTGAGAGTGGGACCAGAGTCAGAGGATTCTGGGAAAGAGAGGCAGAGTCAGTCACGATGTAGGACGCCAGAGGAGTAAAAGGTCTGGACCCTCTTCTCCAGTAAAATAAATACTTAGATTAACAATTATGGGTTAAATACTTAAGTCAGAGCTAGCCAGTGAGAAAGAAGCAAATGGCCAACAGCTTCATAATTAATATAGTGTCTTGTGTGTTATTTGGGGACTATACCTGTGGCAGGGCCCAGGCAGCTGTCAGGGAAAACTATTCTCTACAGATAGGGGCATCTTTATGTGGCTTATTCTTTTTTATAATACTTTATTTTTTCTTTAAAGATTTTAATACTTTTAGCCAGACCGTGGTGACACCTTTAATCCCAGCACCTGGAAGGCAGAGGCAGGTGGATCTCTGTGAGTTCGAGGCCAGCCTGGTCTACAGAGCAAGTTCCAGGACAGCCTCCAGAGCTACACAGAGAAACCCTTTCTCAAAAAACAAAACAAAACAACAACAAAACCCAAAAGGCTTTAATATTTGTAACTATTTTTTCTTCTATGACTGTCGATACCCATTTTCTATTGTATCTATTTTAAGGTTTTCTTGGTCTGGACAGCTTTATTGCATGCCTGCAGCCTTCTCTGACTAAGTGAGCCAAGCCTTAAACACACTGCGAGGTTCTGCCTAGGAGCCTGGAGACAGCAGCCAGGAGTCATTTCTCTGTATACCATGGCCTACCTGAGAGACTACAGGACTAGGACACCATGTCTGGCTCCATGTTTGCATGTTTGAAACTTTGCTTAGAGCTTTATCAGGTCCTGTGTGGAAATATGTACCCCATGTTGGGTACTATGTGTAGCAGTGCTTTTCTTTAGCTGTCAGCTCACGAATAATGACAGGGAGACTCATTACTAATTATGAAAGTTCAGCCTACAGCTTAAACTTGTTCTTAACTAGCTCTGATAACTTAAACTTACCCATTTATATTAGTATACATTCTACCACGTGTTGTTGCCTCTCTTCTATCTTTACAAACTGTTTCTTCTCCCTGTCTCCAGGCATCCCCCGTGTGCCTAGATTCCTCCTACTCTTCCATTCTCTCCCTAAAAATCCACCTATATCTCCTGTGTAGTTATTGGCCATTCAGCTTTTTAATAACAACAATCACAGCAAATACATGTTTACACTGTTTACTAGTATCCCACAACACTGCTGGTCACCAGTTCTCGGGTTAAGGGGGTGCTTAAGGTAACCCTTGGGAACTAAGCACAGAGTCCATTGCGTAGCGGCAAGTCTAGAATATTGGCTAATGCGGGATGAATGTAGGTGAGTGCAACATAAGCGATTTAAAGGCATAATCTCATCCATAGGACAACCCATTTTGCAGGTAAGAAAGCTGAAACCTGGATAGCAAAGTAGCCTGGAAATTACAGTAATTGGTTCATGTATACTCTGATATAAGGCAAGTGAAACTACTTATTTCATGCTGCTAAAATATCTTAGTTACATGGCTAGTGCCACATACATTCCTACACCTTCTTGAAATGTTGACAATTGCCAGAAACACAACTTAGCATTTAATTTTTCTTTACTTTCTGAGACAGTGGCTTATGAGGCTCAGACTCGCCTCAAATGTGTAAATAACCAGAAGGTGACCTCGAATTCCTGTTCCTCTCCCTCTCTTCCAAAAGTTGGGTTTATAGGCTGCCTTTTTAAGAAACCTTTGATTCCATCTTTATCTAGACTGCAAATGCTTGTTGAGCCTTCCGAAGGATTTGGCTGTCAGGTCCCAAAAGAAAGCCAGGACAATTGGCTAATAGAGGCACTGTATTATCGTGCCAGAGCAGACGCTGACCTATAGGCTCACAGGCACTTCCTGTCGCTCCTCTCTGCTCTTCTCACCCCACAACCCCTATCCCTTAACCTTTCCAGCCCAGGGGTTTCTCTTTCCCTTCCCCAGCTTCTGATTCCTATGAAAATCTGCCATGTGGGCCATGCTCTCACGAGGTTCTTTCTCTCTTGGCTCCTGCCCTTGTTCTCCCGACTCACTCTTGGTTATTTTGTTCCTCAGCTCCTGGTTCTTGGCCTCTGCTCTTGGCCCTCTCTCCTCTTCCTCTCTCACCCCCACCCCCCTTTGAACTGCCTCTGTCTGTTCCCCTTCATATCTATAATAACCATATCATGGAGCGTTTATGTCCTCATTTCCTTTAATGGTGTTATATACTGTAAGAGATCCACTGCCACCTTGTGGCACACACTGCAAATGCAGGGACTGTACTGGAGGAAACAGGTCTTTTTGTTTGTGGAAATGGGGTGGCAACAACGTTGAGGGTGACCTTGAACTCCTCATCTTTCTGCTGGATTGTTTTTTTCCTGTGCCTATGTTTAGTTTATGTTTAATATTTTTTTTAGTTTTTTATGAATGCTAACTCGAAAAACTAAGTTGAAAATTTAATTTTACACTGTGGTGGTTGCTTAATGCTTTTATTTTATTTCGTAATTTTTACATATTTTATTTACTTTTGTGTGTGTTTGTAGGAACACACGTATGTGGGTGCCAGTGGAGCCCTGGAGACAACTCAGGTGTCATTCCTGTGGTGCCATCCACCTTTTTTGAGACATCTTCTCTCACTGGCCTAGAACTCACCAAGTGGGCTAGGCTGGCTGGTCTGTGAGTCTGGCGATCTGCCTGTCTCTGCCTCATAAGCACTGTGATCATGAGCAATGGATGCCATACTTGGATTTTATTATTATTAGCACATCTGAGTTTAAAATATGGATTCTGATAATCAGACTCAAGTCCTTGTATTTTCAATATAAATTTTTTACTGGCTGAACTACCTCTATTGGGTTCCAAAGAGGCCATGTTTATAGGAAGTTATTCACGCAGATTCAATGGAGACAATTTCTTTTCAAATGTGTCTAAGTGTTTCCTTGCATATATGTGTATATGTGCACCACGTGTATGCCTAGTGCCTGTAGAGTCCAGAAGAGAGAGCATCAGATGTCTGGGACTGGAGCTATAGATGGCTGTTAGCTGCTATATGGGTGAGAAGAATTGATGCCATGTGCTCTGCAAGAGCAAAAAGTGCTTGGAGCCACTGGGCCATCACAGAGCAAATTGTTAACACTCTACACAGCTGGGAATCATTATTGACTAAGTTTGATCATTTTTAGAACCAAGGGATGTTCTGTTTCACCAGTTAGAGCACACAATAGATGTTAGAGTCAGGGGTGATAAAGTGCACTTTACAGCTCTGGAAATAACAGTACTATTAAATGTATTTCTTCCCATATTGAGCTATGAAGTGGTATTCAAATTACTAGTTACCACCACTTTTATTGAAGTAGTACATATTTGTATGGAGGGTTGCAGAGTCTCATACCCTTATCCCAAGTTTCAATCCTGTGTGTACTGCTGCTAGCTTAGTTAATGGTGTCTAGTGGTCTTGCTCTACGTACCGTGTTTCTTCCATGGTGCTGGAGATTTATTGGTCTCGCCTCTATGAACACTGTTTGTTTCTGCCATGATGCTGGAAATTAGAATTTAGAGCCTTGAGCACACCGTGCAAGTGCCCCTGCCTGCCCTCCACCCCAGCTCTTTGTTGCCTATTGAAAAGTCAGCTCTGTTGCTCATGATTTCTTCACTTCTTTTCTTTTTCTTTTGAAACAGTGTCTTACCATGTTGTCCAGGGTATCCTGGAATCCACAATTCCCCTATCTCTGCTTTCTGATAACTGGGATAGCAGCATGTGCTACCAGGCCTACTTTATTTATTTGTTTTACCCCTTAATTATGGAAAAATGAAGATTCTGGAAGATTCTGCTGATGCCTGCCTTTAGCTTCATTTATTCCCACTTTACATTTGTGGCTGTGACTCAGGATTCAGCATCACCAGCAAGTCTGCAGCAAGAATTGTTTTCCTGGTAGCATATGCTGTCCTTCCTATCCCCAGCATGAAGGCTGTCCCAAGGCCCCCTTTCTAGGAACCCAGGTGGCCTATGCCAGGAAGAATGGCGTCCTCTTCCTCGGGCACCTGGCTCCACGCACCCTTTCCTCTCCTGAGACAACCTCTTGCCCTGCACCCTGCAGATTTTCTGTCCTGAAGTAGCCTGTCTTCTGAAGCCTCCTCACTTGCCCTGCAGAGGCAGCCCTGCTCTCCTATTGTGGCTTATTCACTGAATCTTTGCCATTGTGATTACTGAGTGAATGCATCATTGAAGATTTTGCATTCTTTCATCTTCCAAACTAGAAGTGGAAGAAGTAGTACTAATGACTGAAACCAAATTTGTGGTTGTCTTGAATGTTTCGTAAGGGTGTACCATCTTATACGTCACTTCCCCAAACCACACGAACACAGGTGGTAACCTTAGAGCTCATGGGCAGTTGAATAAAGTGCCTTAGAATCTTGTGGCACAGTGCTCACACCCTGCTCCGTGTCCTTAGGAGCCCTAGAAATCACCCTGATATCACAGCCCTTTTTGGCTTTTTCTCTCCATATCTCTTTATTACTCTTTGGTGGCATTTCCTGGAGTTACCTCCCAAATCTGTTGATTTACTCCATGTTCCACATCTTGTTCTGACATGGCCTAAGTTAAGAAATCAACTAGTGATCAGGAGGTGAAGGTGGGAAGTTTGAGGCTAGCCTGGGATATGTAGAATATCCCTTCTAGGTACATAGTAAGACCCAGTCTTAAAACAAAAACAAAAACCAGAAGCAAAGCAAAGCAAAGCAAAGCAAGCAAGCAATTGGTGGCCAGACAGAGTAGTGTCTGCTAGTCTCACGATACTCTGGAGGCCAAGGCTCTGGCTCCCCTCATCCATATAAGGGCCAGCACTCTTACCTGCTGTACTGTGGCATATACAACTCTAGACAGTTCAGGTGTGGTGGTATTTGACTGTAATCCCAGCTCTTGGGACAACAGTTCTCAACATCTGGGTTGAGTACCCTGCCCCCCACCTCCCCGGGTATTTACATTGCAATTCATAACTGCAGCAATGAAGTTATAAAGTAGCAAAAAATACTTTTATCATTAGGGGTCAGTACAACATGAGGAACTATATTAAAGGGTCATAGCATTAGGTAGGTGGACACAGGAAGATGGAAACTTTGAAGTTATCCTACATAGTGAGTTTAACGAAACCTTGTTTCAAAAGGATAAAATGACAGTTAAAAAAGAAAAACTTGAATATGAATTAACAAAAGACATCCCACACGTGCCACGTAACAATACCTGTGGTGTGTGGGTGACAGGAGATCCTGTGCCCTTTCACTTCTCCCATGCACATCTCTCTTAGGGTCCTTCCCTGTTTCTCAGACTCTGGCAAGAGGATTGTAGGCTGGAAATCCCCTGCTCCATGTCTAAAATCTGTATATGGTGAGCACATACCGTGTTTGTCTTTTTATGACTGGGTTACCTCACTCAGGATGGTTTCTTCTAGTGCCATGCATTTTCCTGCAAATTTCAAGATTCCACTGTCCCCCCACCCCTCTAAATAGTACTCTGTTGTGTAAATGCACCAGTTTCTCTATCTACTCTTCAGTTGAGGAGCTAGGTTGCTTCCAGGTTCTGGTTATTACAAATATGCTGTTATGAACGTAGGTTTGTGTCTTTGTTCTCATTGAATTTCTTTTTTTTTATTTCTTCCTTGACCCAGGTATGGTGTATTTGCCCATTATTCAATTTCCATGACTTTGTAGGGTTTCTGCAATTTGTGTTGTTGAATTCTAACTTTAAACCATGATATCATTTGAATCTGTGTCATTTTTAATAGATTAGCCTATGCTTCCTGCTTACTCCATTGAAATTTATCCTTCTCAGATCTCTGATGGTGTTGAGAACTAGGCTAACTGTAGCTTTGTCAGTTTAGCAACAGACACCATACCATCTCCTTTCAGAAGGCTTCATCTGCCTTTTAATTCTCTTGCATGTAAAAATCAGGCCTTAGACCTCACTTTCCAAGAGCTACCACTAAGTCTTCAGCTGAGAAAGACACAGTTTACCTAGCTACCAGATTCTGAAGAGTGATCAACTCATAAAACATATTTCAGAGTAACATTTTACTATTCTTTTGTTTAAAGGAACTTGCTTTGGGATGACTGCTTGTAGTAATCAACCACCTGTCTTCCATGGTAAATGACTGCATAGAAAAAAGATACACCATTATCAAAAGTCTGAGGTTATATAAGTTGTAAGGTTCTAAAAGGGTGTTTTGAGATATGCAAATGCAAGTTATAAATGTTTAAGAAAATGTTTTTGTTTTTGTTTTTTTTTTTGAGACAGGGTTTCCTGTGGCTTTGGAGGTTGTCCTAGCACTCACTCTGTAGACCAGGCTGACCTTGAACTCACAGAGATCCACCTGCCTCTGCCTAAGAAAATGTTTTCAAGTGTGTAAATATGAGTTGTAAAGCCCTCAGAAAATGAGTTAAGGTATATATAAAATTGAAAAATACTTCAGATTTCTATGCTATTGTTATACTAATATTTCAAATGTTCAGAGTCAGTGGAATTCTGATAAGCTATTAATCTAGCTCTGATAAGCACTGACTACTATTATCATAGTCACAAGCTCAAGATTTTACATTTCTTTCAGTTGTTTTCTGAGAATAGATTTAAAGTGCTTCTCTTGGTGCTGAAAACATCTCTGCCAAATTTTTATACCCAGCCTTCTGGAAAGTTTCATGCTTTTAACCCAAAACCATTTTGGGTTCACAAGCTTCTACTATGACTCTAAGGAGTGAGTCTACTACATTTTCTACAGTGTGGATTGAAATACAGATTATAAACAGTACTAATGCTAACATATCAAAAAATTTTACCTCTTTTTATAAACTTAAAAATTCTTGTAAGATTAAGAAAATCAATTTGAATCCACCTGTCACAGGTCAAATGAACTCTAGATAAGGACTCCTGTCAACCAACAACCTAAGTTTCCCCACCTGTATATTCCCAAATGTGAGATATCGCCCCCTTTTCCTGGTTCTCTCCCCATTCCCTCTCCCTGAACTACTAAAACAGTGGGCCTTGACATTTTAAGCATATAGCCGATATGAAAAATTTCCTCTAAACTCTTTAACTTTACTTTCTGTCCCTAGTCTCTCTGTCCCAGCAGATTTCAAATCACCTACAGACTTCTCCAGGATGCAGCTGTCCCAGATAGTACATTGACTCTACATCCTAGACAGCTCCAAAGTGACTAGTCCCAGATGGTACAGCTTCACAATCTGGTCAAACACTGCATTTCCCTCGTACCACATGGTCTCACAGAGCCTGGGACATAGAATAAAACAATCTGCTGTCATTGAACTTTTTTTTGGTCAGAATTTCTTTAGATCACCAGCCCCCAAATAAGGACATGGAGACTTATTATTAATTATGAAACTTTAGTCTTATTTTAGGCTTCTTTCCAATTTACTCATAACTTAACCTGTTGAATTAATGTACATTTTGCCTCAGGGATCTTTCCTCTCCTCAGTATTGTGCATCTGACTTTCTCTGCAGTTCACAGAAATCCACACACCTAGACTCATCCCTCTGAGTTCCTCTCTCTTCCCCGAAGTCCCACCTAACCTCTTCTGCCTAATTATTGGCCACTCAGTTTTTTATTAATCCAATCACAGTGACACATCTTCATTTTTGGTTGTGAGCCTAGCCTTTAATGGCTGAGCCATCTCTGCAGCCCTGCACATCTTCATATCGTGTAAACAAGTACCCCACAACAGTCTGCTCTTCCTTTCCTAGGCCAGAATTCCAGTTTTTTTTTTTTTTGGTCCCAAGAGATGATGCTGCCCCCAGACAATAGAAAGCAGTCTAATGAGCAGAACATCTGCACTCCTAACTCACAAGTCACCCCTGCTTATTTCCTTGCCTTCTATAATAAACAAAAAGGAGAACTCACCCACATTCCAGAACCAGTTGTTTTCCCACTGCCACCCCTATTGGGAGATGCCATTCTGTAAAAATATGTCTGATCGGTTTGAATAAAACACTGTTGACCAATATGGAAGCAAGATAGGTGGGACTAGGAGTCGAGGAGGATTCTGGGAAAGAGAGACACAGGCAGACATGATGTAGGCCACCAGAGTAAGAGGTCCAGATCCTTTTCTCCGGTAAGAGAAATACTTAGATTAACAATTATGCGTTAAATACTTAAGTTAGAGCTAGCCTGTAAGAAACAAGCAAATGGCCAACAGCTTCATAATTAATGTAGTGTCCTGTGTGTTATTTGGGGGGTTCAGACAGCATGACAGGGACCAGGCAGCTGGCAGGGAAGGCAACATATTACACACCCTATCTTCAATGACTCAGTGCTAACAGCCCCATCATTACTAAAGGTCAATGTGACATGTCACCATTGTCCTGTAATTTTGCTATGTGCATGCTCCATACCCGCTTGGGTGGTTTGAAAAACAATGGTTCCCAAAGGGGGTGGCATTATGAGGTGTGGACTTGTTGGAGTAAATGTGGCCTTGTGGGAGGAAGTATGTCACTGTGGGGGTGGGTTTTGAGTTCTTCTATATTACTCCTAGTATCACAGTCTACTTCCTGTTGCCTTCTGATCAAGATATAGCCAGCACCATGTTTGTCTGCATGCTGCCATGTCCCACCATGATGATAATGGACTAAATCTCTGAAACTGTGAGCTACCATAATTAATTATTTTCTTGATAAGAGTTGTCCTGGTCATGGTATCTCTTCATAGCAATAGAAACACTGACTCCTATAGTATCACAATCTGCTCTCTCTGTCTCTCTCTGTCTTTGTCTCTGTCTCTGTCTCTCTCTGTCTCTGTATCTGTCTCTCTCTGTCTCTGTCTCTCTCTTTCTCTCTCTCTCTCATCCCAGCTCAGTGGCAGCCCATTGCACCTCCTCCCAAATACAAATAAATCTCTTGCAAAATGTTTGTTGAGTGGTGTGATTTTTGTGGTATTCTTTGACCCCAATGGCTAAGGTAACCTTTCACTGCAAACCTCTTTGGATTGTCTTCACTGTGTTTTCTTTGCAGCCCAGACAGTCCTGACCCCATGATGTCCTGGCCTCAGCCTCTTCAGTGCTGTCACCACAGGCACTGGTGTCAAATCTAGCCTTCACCAGTTTTCAACTTGGCAGTATACTGCTATTTGAAGATGCACAAAGTCATAATTTCCTTTAAAATAAAAAGGTCAGTTTTAAGGCATCTTTGAGCTGCCACAATGACTGGGAGAGATAATGCTCACTCTGAGCCTGCAGTATTCCCACGACTCTGGCATCTCTAACATCTTGGGATCTTCAAGGCAATCTAGGTTTCAGCTTCTCAGCCTCATGAAATGGCCTCTCTATGTCTCCATTCAGGGAGACCTAGATACATCCCTGACACATGCCTGGCCTTTGTGGCTTTCCCTAGTCTCAGGGACAAATTCCACAGCCACTCTTTTTTTTTATGCTTAACTTCAGAACCACATGACTGAAGCTGCCAAGTTTTGCTATTTTCTGGGCCTGGAATGTGGCTTGCTTGTTCCATTACATCTTCACCAGCTTTCTGCTTTTCACTGCCTAAGCTGGGCTGCTCTGTAAACCAGGCTGGCCTCACAATCAGAGATCCACCAGCCTCGGTCTTTGAAGCGCTCTGATGAAAGGTGTGCACCACCACATAAGTTGGAAACCTAATTGAGTGGGATCTTGTCCTGAGGTCACCACTCCCTTTATTCTATTTCTTAATCTGTTTATCTCCTGGAACACAGGATTTAGCTCTATTCCACTTCCTGGAGCCTGTTTCTCAATCTTTACATTTTGTATTTTTATTTGGCTGACTTTCTCCTTTTCATTATAATCTTCACCAGAGTTAACACTAATATGCACATGGAAGAGTCTATACTAGGCTGTTGTGAGATGTCTTCTGATAACAGAAGTCTGAAACTCTTCACTTTAGCCTTGGCAAACTCTTTGGACAAGGGCAAAAAGCAGTCACTTTTTTCCACCAAAATATCACAAGATCAATCTCTAGGCCATATACTTATATTCTTCCCCCCTGAAACCTCTTGATCCCCACAGTTCAAATCATTTACAGCACTACTGTATTACATGCTATTACTAGTATGGCCCATTAAGTAGTGCTTAAAGAAATCCGTTGATTTCCTAACTTGAAGTACCAAAGTCCAAATTCCTCCAAACAAAAACATGAGCAGGCCTATCACAACAATACCCCAGTCCCTGGTACCTACTTCTGTCTTAGGGTTTCTATGGCTGTGAAGAGACACCATGACCACAGCAACTTCTACAAAGGAAAACATTTACTTGAGGTGGCAACTTACAATTTCAGAGGTTCAGTCCATTATCATGATGGTGGGACATAGGGGTGTTTAGGCAGACATGATGCTGGAGAAGTAGCTGAGAGTTCTACATTTTTAGGCAACAAGAAGTGGACTGACTGTCTCACTGGGCATGGATTGAGCATATATGAACCCTCAAAGTCTTCCTCCATGGTAATACACTTCCTCCAACAAGACAGCATCTACTTTAACAAAGCCACAGCTTCTAATATTGCCACTCCCTTTGGGGGATATTTTCTTTCTAACTCCCACATTTTACAGATTTTTGTAGTTTCAACATTTAAACATCTGCACTAGTTTTTAAGTGATGGTAGCCAATGTCAAGGAGGAAAGCACATTTATATAATGTTGTGTTTTTTAAAGCTTCCTATAGCTTATGCTGGCATGGAACTTCTTATATTTAAATTGAGGAGGACTATGAATTCCTGATACCCCTGCCTCCACCTCCTAAGTGCTAAGATTATAGGGCTGCACCAATGTGCCCCACCATACCCTGCTCCGTTAGCTTTTAGAAAGTAACTTGTGGGCTGGAGAGTTAAGGAGTTAAGAACACTGGCTGCTCTTGCAAGCAGACCCAGTCACTCACATGGAGACTCATGACTAAGTGTAATGCCAGTTCCAGCCCTCCATGGCCACTGGGCATGCATGTGGTTTTCAAACATATGTGCAAATAAGCATTCATATGCATAAAAATGTTTTTAAAAGATACTAACTTTTTCCAGTTAATCAAACTTTATATACTATCATAGGTAACTGCAGATTTGTACACCTTTTAAAATTACATTGAAAAAAACATTCCATAATAATGTATTGCTAATATTTTCTTTCACTTAACAAATTAAAATGGAAAAATGAGATGTGACACCTGAGAAATATGAAACCATTTATCTACCAAAAACTAGTTATAGCTCCAGGTAAAACTGAGATGAATAGACTTCTTCAAACACATAGGGCTTGTTTGCATTTTATTGCAGTTTAATAATTTGCTGATTGCATTATAATCATAGCAATATTGCATTTTAATCATGTGTAAATTTGCTTTAAAAATTAATGCCTTTAAATCACAGTTTGATTTCCTGTCTCTCATCCAGTAAGGGAAATCATCAGTAGGAATGGTTCTAAATCAATTGTTTTTGGTAAATTCCCTAGCCACATTCTGCTTCTTACCTACTAAAGACATCATCTTTCACAAACAGGTAGAACAATGAAGAAAACTTCATAGAATAATGTAGAATAAATAAGAAGCCTGGGTTTTTCTGTTTCTTGTGTAAGTGATTTCCCACAATAAATAACCAATAGCATCCCTATCCCACGTACTGTTATATTTCATTACACCTCTCCCCTCCCCCCATGCTCCAAATTTGCTCAGGAAATCTCATCTCTTTCCCCTTCTCCGGGGGAACATGTATTTCTCTCTTAGGGTCCTTCTTGTTTCCTAGCTTCTCTGGAGGTTTGAACTGTAGGCTGGTAATCCTTTGCTCTGTGTCTAAAATCCATTTATGAGTGAGTATATACCATGTTTGTCTCTTTTGTGGCTGTGTTACCTCACTCAGGATGGTTTCTTCTAGTTCCATCCATTTGCCTGTGAATTTTAAGATTCCACTGGTTTTTTTGTTTTGTTTTTCTGCTGAGTAGTACTCCATTGTGTAAATGTACCACATTTTCTTTATCCATTCTTCAGTTCAGGAGCATCTAGGTTGCTTCCAGGTTCTGGCTATTACAAATAATACTGCTATGAACATGGTTGAACAGACGTCCTTGTTGTATGAATGAGAATCCTTTGGGTATATGCCTAAGAGTGGAATTGCTGGACCTTGAGGAAGACTGATTGCCATTTTCCTGAGGAATCTCCATACTGATTTCCAAAGTGGCTTCTGAAGGCAAGTTTCTTAAGTAGGTGAGCCACTCAAAATAGTTTCAGGAAGTTCCTGAAATGGACTTTTTAAAAAATAAATTTTATAAAGCTGCACAGTGGTGGTAAATCCCAGCACTTGGGAGGCAGAGGCAAGCAGATCTCTGTGAGTTTGAGACCAGCCTCATCTACAAAGAGCTAGTTCCAGGACAGCCTCCAAAGCCACAGAGAACCCCCCCATAAAAATAAATAAATTTTATTTAATGTAGAAACCATTTAACTTTACATATCAGTCCCAGTTTCCTCTCCTTCCCATCCTCCCATGCCTACCTACGAACTCCCCTATCCCACCCCCCATCCACTCCCCAGGTAAGGTGAGGCTTTCCATGGGGATTCATAAAAGTCTTTCACATCATTGGGGCAGGGCTTAGGCCCTCCCCTGTGTATCTAGACTGAGAGAGTATCCTTCCATGGGGAATGGGCTCCCAAAGTCCATTTGTGCACTAATGATAAATATGGGATTCTTCCTGCCAGAGTTGTTCTCAGAGATGCCAAGCTGCAAAGAAAACTCAAAAAATCCAAGCTACAAAAAAGAATCTCAGACAAGCCAAGCTGGAAGGAAGACTCTGAGACCAGACCAGCTGCCAGAAGAAGCAGAAACCAGCCGAGCTGCCTGAAGAAGTTTTGACTAACCAAATCACTTAGAAATAACACTATCCAACCTGTTGAGCTTCCTGAAGGCTATGCAGTATGCTTTAGGTTTCTAGTTTGTGAGTTGTCACCCATGCTTGGGTGGGTTTTAGTGATGCAGCTGTCTTTGAGACATGTCTCCTCCTGTAAGTAATTCTCCATCCGTATTCTTACAAGTTACTCCAATAAAACTAATGATTCATAAGTTGGACTTTGGTGGTATTCATACTTTGATCTGTTGTATGTGCTGTGTATCCCTAGGAATTATTTTGTCACACAACAGTATACATGCATGTGTGTGTGTGTGTGTGTGTGTGTGTTTTGCAAGTGCTATGGTGCACTTCAGCTGTGTAAATGATTGATACATGGAGCTGAAAAGGGGCCATGAGTCTTCTTTTTGGTGATTTAAGATTTGTGGTTATCACAACATGCCCAACACCTGTGTAAACTCAAGCCAGAGTAAACACCAGCATTGAGAGTGGAAATGGACACACAGTTCTATCCCTAGCTGAGGAGCTTTTGGCAATTACTAGCGGCTGCGATAGAGTCAGTTTTCTCTAACACTGCAGTCCCCTGGTAAGTCTATCACACTTCGGTGGAAGGCCACGCAACCAAGAATATATGTGTAGCACAAATTGAAAAAAAAGGGGTGTGGATTTGGGAGGAGGTAGAGGAAGGGTAAATATGATCAAAATTAATTGTATAAAATTCTCACAGACATTAAAAGTTGAGGAAAAATATCATTTTGCCCACAGATATAGTGGCTTCATATATACTGAGGAATCTGCCTGACTCCATTGCTAAAGCAGGAATCATTAAGCTGTGTTGTTAAAAATGAGTTTCTATTTACTGTAAGAGCTGAATTTCTTTTCTCAAGTCCATTTCCTGGACCCTGTCATGCCCCAACCCACAACCTTGACTTGTTTTTGTGAACACTTCCCTAATCTCCGACCCTAGTCACATGTTGACTACAAGGTGTTTTTTGAGATTTTTCTGTACTCTTTGTTCAATTGGAACCTGAGGCTTACACTTGAACAATCTGAAAAGCCCCTTTCCTGACTCTCTATTGTCTCCAAACCCGACCCACTCAGAGAATCTCCAAACAAGGGAGAGACACCAAAAAGCCCAGTTCCAAATTCTTGCCAGCTACTGTGGCATCCTCCCCTGAACTCAACAGCTGCCCAAGTCACCACCTAAAGCACTCAACTTTTGACCTTCTTGGGCACAAACACGTCTGTGGCAGATATGTCAGCACCCCTCACCTACAACCTATAAAGTCTCCCTGCTGTGGTTCTTCAGTTGAGGGGTGTGGCTTCTCTGGCCTGGGTCTGTTACTGGAGTTGCTTTGCTCACAAAAACCTGTTGTCATACTTTTCTAATCCATCTTACTATGGCTTACTGCATTGGTGGATAAACCTATTATGAGGGGCAGAAAACCTATTACTTCGTATTGCTCCATTGTTTCTATTCCACAAATGTTCTTTGCAACTACTTCATGGTTTGTCTTCTTAAAAGGGGCCCAAGAAATAGGTTCAGAGCTGTTCTCTTTAAATCAGCTTAGGAGACTGTTGCTGGTCAGCTCTTGGGTACACCCCAGTAAAAATCAGGAGTGCTTCAAATTTGGCATAATTGTGACAGTGGTCTTATTCTTGCCCAGTGGGATTAACAGTACCTCAAGTAACATTTTTGGTTTTTTGTTTGTTTCGTTTTTTGGTTTTTTTGAGACAGGGTTTCTCTGTATTCTCTGTATTGTTTTGGAGGCTGTCCTGGAACTCGCTCTGTAGACCAGGCTGGCCTCAAACTCACAGAGATCCGATTGCCTCTGCCTCCCGAGTGCTGGGATTAAAGGTGTGTGCCACCAATGCCTGACTTCAAGTAACATTTTAAAGGGTTTCTTTGCAATGTGTGATAGCACACATCTTTAGTTCCAGCACTTGGGAGTCAGAGGCAAGGAGATGTCTATGGACTTGAGGTCACCTTGTCTATATAGCAAGTTCCAGGAGAGCTGCATAATAAGACTGTCTCAAAAGGAAAAAAAATAGGCTGTTTGGCTCTTTCCTTCAAGGATACCCATTTGGCAGTGGTCCCTTATAAGAATACATTTCTGCATCCCAATAGAGGACACGTTCTTGGATCCCCTCAGGAAGAGAAGCAAGTCACATGGTGGGGAAGTGAGCAGGTCAGAGAGTGAGGCATGTGTTCACTTCAACAGTTTCTAAGTCATAATTGAATCCATGTTTCATCCGACTGACCAAAGACATTCTCAGAGCTACTTACTGCAGCATGAGGAAGCATTAAATATGGACTCTTCAGCACATGTAGACACTTAAGACCATGTAGTACAACAATACCTTCTCCTTGGACTGATTTTTATAAGGATTTAATCCCATGTAGATTCTCAAGTCATATGGAATATAAATTAGCAAATTCTTACAATTGCTTTGGTGCAAGAATAATTTTCTACAGAAGCAGACTTTGTTTTTGTCCCAGGTTTTCTTATACATGGCTCTAGCTCTGAATCTTCAGATAAAGGTAGGCTAGGCTGTCTGATAGGTGCGTAAATGAAGTTCTTAATTGGTCTAAGTAATAAAAACCCAGAGTCAGATCTAGAGGCAAATGCTGAGAGATCAAAGAGAAGGAGAAAGCTACAGTCACACCTTACTTCCTTTGCATCTCAGCAGACAAAAAAGTAAGCTCATGTTTCTTCTGCTTATATCATGTTTCTGCCCAGCTATATAACTTCCTGTATGTCTGTACTGACCTCCAGACCTCTATGGTTAGTTAGTGGCAAGCTCCATTCTCTGACTTTCAGACAGCCTTTATTTGTATAAGCAAGGTATCACCACATATCCCCCTTTTTGTCTAAAACTTTAAAAGGTTATAACTAATATAAGAAAAATTATATAGAATATGTATATTAACTATATACAGTATACATAGACAATAAGTACATCAACAGTGTCTAGTCCATTAGCATGTGACAAATTCAGAGAAAATGCTCTGTCATCTATTCTTTCTTGATGAGTCCAAAGTCTTGTAGCTAATTTGCTTTCTATTCTAATTTCATTATCAAATTATCTTTCAATGTTTTTAAAACCTATTACACTTAACAGACCTTTAGTGAGTTTCTTTACTGAATCTGGTAAACAATGAAAATTGTAACTATACTATCTAGTCTTCAACTCCCTTAGAGACCTGAGAAGGAAATAATATTAACTGAGTAAACAGGAAGTGTGAGCAAACGACTTCCAAAAAATGTGAGAAATGACAAAAGAAGCTGGCTGCCTGGACAGTCATCCAAGGTTGCTCTTCAATGTTGTGGCATCTATATTAGGACTATAGGCCTAGCGTATCGGACAGACATTTCTATGAACCAGCATATTATGAAGGACTGGACCACATTATCTTGGCAAGGTTTGCAGTCACTCTTTTTTGTGTCCACATTCTTAAGAGGTGGGGTGAGTGGTTTGGGGATACTCATTGGGTTATGGATATTTGGCATGTTTAGGGGGATTAGCTACACAATGTTTGGACAGCTTACTGTCATCAGTTGAGGTAAGTGCACTTTCTTGCCAAGTGGCTTACCTTTGCCACAAAGAAAGTAAACTCCATGTGGAGTTTCTTCGATGCCTATCACCTTCTCCAAAGTAGATTGGTGCTACCAGGAACAGACATGTCTCGTTGTCATAAAAAAGAACCCATGTTATTAAAAAATGTTAAATGCCATATTCTGTAGATTTCTGGTGTTTGAAGACAACCTGTCTTTCTAAGATATATCTGTTTGACCTTGTAAACATTCTTAATATGGCTACAAGTTCAAATGTAGTAGTTGACTAATTACTAAACTATATTTTCTTATTATCTCCTATAGTTGATAATAATAACTTTCAAGGATTAGAAGTTTGTATTACATTGTTAAATGAGCTGTATAGGTACAATAGATTGAAAAATATTAAAAATGTATGTTCAGTATGTTTTAGTAAAATTATTCTCAGATTTGTATCAATATACAACATTTGTATACAATATAAAAAACCAATCCAATGTCAAATATTTAAAACTGGTAGTTGCTTTTTAAGAGTAGATTCAATAATATACCTTTTCATCTTATTATATCTATATCTTCCCTTTATTCTTTTCAGAGTAGATTCAATAATCTACCCTTTTTATACTATCATATCTGGATTCTTCTATTCTTTTTCAAAACAAAGACCTTGAATAAATCCCCATTGTTCAACTTTCTTCCTGATCATAAGCAACAACATTGTGTAACTAGTCCCCCTAAACATGCCAAATATCCATAACCTAATGTGTATCCCCAAACAACCCACCCCACCTCTTGGGAATGTGCGTTTCATGTTCTTAAAGTTATGTCCTGTTGTCTGGTGTCAATGGTATCTTTAGGAGATCCTGAAAAGAAAATTTGGGTTAATTCTCAAGCTGGATCATTTGTTGTCCTGTCTCTGCATAATGGGCAAGTATAGGGCTTGTTTCAAATCCTGGTGAAAGCAGTCTGTGAGGCTGGATCACCTCAGCTAGCCACGTCAAAGTTGTTCTGAGCAGTGTCTGTGAGGATGGATCATCTCAGCAAGTCAGCTCAATATTCTTATGAGCAGTTTGTAGTACAAAGCTGATCTTTGGTTGCTGTTGTTCAGCACAATGGTTTTGTCATAGTCCTGGTGAAATTGCCATTGTGGGGCCGCATGCTCCTTTTGGAGACTACAAAGGTCACAGTTAGGCATGGTTATGGTTTATTGTAGAAAAGGATAGAGACTCAAATCAGGAATCATGTATATGAAGGTAGACAAAATGTATTTTTTTTTAGAATTGGTTAGTACTCTATATGACCATTAACATAATGACAAAAATTATGAGATTATTAGCAATACAATAGTCTTAAATATTTGTTTTTCTTCTTTTCCATACCAGGTGGCTCTTCTGATATGAGACAGAGATTTTGGAATTTACTTTAACAAACATGCTTGGGTTTAGAGAAGGAGAGAGCCACAATCCAACTCCAAAGCCAGCTTTTAATCCTGAATTGGACTGGGACTACAAAAAGATCATTTACATTATATTTCTTTATAGAAAAGCAGAAATGAACATTTGGGAAGATTTATGAAATTTTATCCTGTTGTAAATGTGATATATAATAGGTCAATTTACTCTTTCTTTTTTTCATTTTTTTTATTATTTATTTTTAAGTTTAAATTTAGACTAGAAACAAGGTTGTTTCACAAGTCTTTACTCTTTTTTCTTAGGACAGTTTTTCTAGATGATTTGTCCTTTTTCTTCAATGTCTCATTTTTCCAGTGTCGCTGGATTCCTTAGTTGGATAACTTTACTCTACTGAAATAATAAAACCCTTCCACAGCCCTAAATTTTTGGGGAGGTTCTCCTTGGCAAGTTATATCTGATCAAATAAAAAATATTTGTAAGTTTTATAGGCTAGTTTAGATTAAATGGCTAAACCTCTAGATGAACAATCATCTCTCCTAATCAAAGGTATCTTGTTAAAATTGAATCTTTATCAGTTTTGATGGTGTTGGGGGGAAGTCCTGTGTATTTGTCAATAAAACACTGCTGGCCAATAGGAATCTAGATAGGTGGGGCTAGGAGTCCAGGAGAACTCTGGGAAGGAGAAACACAGGAGAGTCAAGATGTAACGCCATGGGGTAGGAAGCCTGGAATTATTCTCCGGTAAGAGAAATACTTAGATTAACAATTATGGCGTAATTACTTAAGTCAGAGCTAGCCAGTAAGAAACAAACAAGGCCAACAGCTTCATAATTAATATAGCCTCCTGTGTGTTTATTTGGGACTGATGCGGCTCTAGAACCAAGCTGGCGGGAAGGCTTCTCTCAAGGGAAAAGCTTCCCTTTACAAATGGTTGTCAGAAGCGGGATTGAATTTCCACGCAAAACAACAAAAGCTTTAAAGAAATTTTAGAAACAGAAGAACAGAGAGAAGCACAGAATTTTGGTAGCAGCATTTTTCTCAGGTGGTTTCTGTTTTGCTAGCGACAAGCCAAGATTCACATGGCTAGCTTACCGGAGTCTTCCTGACTCGGCATAAAAAGAAAAAATAAACCAGCAAGGTTGTTTTAAGAGACTCTGCTAATGATTGAAAGGTGTGTACTACGTACAGCTGGAAGTGGCAGCTTTTGCTGGATGTCAGACTGAGACAGTAAGCTGGAATCACGCTTATGCCCGCCATCTTGGAAAAGAATGTCAGTTTAAAACAGCCACGGTTTTACAGATAAGACACGTGGCCAGAAAAATGTAAAGCTTTACAGTAAAGTCAGACTTGGATGAACAAAACCTCTAAAGGTTTACATTGTGTTTAAAAATATACGTGAGATTGAGAGAGAAAATGAAACGTCAAAGTAGTAAATAAATAGAAAAGCTGGCATTGTGGTGGCGCACGCCGGTAGGATTTACTCCAGAGGCAGAGGCAGGAGGATTTCCAAAGAGAAACCCTGTCTCAGAGAAAAATAAATAAATCAAAGTAAAAGAAATAGAGTAATAATAATAGATAAATAAATAAGCCATGTAAAGATGGAAAATACACAGAGTCTGGATACTGTATGCTATTGTGTTTTTCAGTTTTTTTGATTGCTCAGGAAGGAACAGCTGCTAAAGTACACTTGATTATAAATGCTGCTGAATTAATCCAACTTCTATCTTTTGAAAGTGCCTTGACTTCAAAATTTATGTATAAGGATATGTTACTTGGGAAAGGAGATTTTGCTTATGTTTCTACAGAAAATGAAAAGCTGAGGATTCCTTCCAGGCTTCTGTGGTTTGACGAACCAAGACCCCTGGAAGCAGTGGACCAGGTGTTCCAACAACTGAAACAGCTAAGATGATGGAGTTTTACAGACCCTGAAAATAAGGACTTATACGGGTTTCTGAATTTTGTCATGATCCCCATGGTATGAACAGCGCCCCCTTCCAGCACGAAGTAGTTTGGAATGAGCGACGTCCTAATTCCCATCTTGTTTATAAACCTTTGTTTTCATTTAAATGGGATTGTTTATAATTGGTTAATGATCACAGCCAATCTCCTTTTAATGGTAAAAAGGGGAATTATGGTATGGGTATGGTTTTTCATTTATTGAGACAAATTCAAGGTCAATTTTGTAACATGTATACTTCTCCTCTTGATTAAGTATTGTGCTTATACTGATCTTTTAAAATGTAATGCATAATGAATACAGACTATAGATAGTTACTTATAATAGAATTTACAATTAGGTAAGTTAGGTTTTCTAGATATACAGAAATATATTTGAGATAGATAAACAGTCTTCAAACCTCTCAAAGACCTTCAGAAAATGGCATTTAAAATGGTTTAGGGTTTTTCTTGACAATGAGAAATGTCTGCTCCTGGCAACACCAATTACGTCTGAGAAGAAGATTGGCATCAAAGAAAATTGTTATGGAGTTTGCTTTCAACATGTCAAGATTAGCCATTTGGGAAAGAAACTGCTCTTGCCTAGACTGCTTGACTGTTGTTGTATAATCTGGACATGCAGGACCCACAGGAAAGTGACTGCTGAACTCAGTCTTACAGGGTTCCTGCTTCATGGAAGAGTCTACAAGACTTTCTACAGGACACAGAGAAATGACTGACAGACTGCCAATGCAGATGGACAGTTTGAAATTTCCTACTTTCCTGAGAAATCTTCTGGACACATTGTGGCCTATGGGCTGAAGATGGATGCCCTGACAATACAGAGGAACTTCGGGTGACTGTTCAGGCAGTAAGATGTCTCTGTCAATCCTAGTGTTTATATATTATCCTTCTGTGGTCTTTGATGGAGTTGAAGATAGATAGTTATAATTATAGTTTTCCTTAGTTATGATAAAAGATAAGCTACATATAGAACTTTGCACTCACAAGGATGGGATGGATGATATTTTCTTTAAATCTTGCTAAAATATTGTAACTATGTTCTTATTTGGTAACTGTTCTGTTATATACAATTTGACTGTGTTAAAGTTAAGACCTTTTTGTTTAAACAGAAAAGAGGAGATGTTGGGGGAAAGTCCTGTGCATTTGTCAATAAAGCACTGCTGGCCAATAGGAATCTAGATAGGTGAGGCTAGGAGTTCAGGAGAACTCTGGGAAGGAGAAACACAGGAGAGTCAAGATGTAACGCCATGGGGTAGGAAGCCTGGAATTATTCTCCGGTAAGAGAAATACTTAGATTAGCAATTATGGGGTAATTACTTAAGTCAGAGCTAGCCAGTAAGAAACAAACAAGGCCAACAGCTTCATAATTAATATAGCCTCCTGTGTGTTTATTTGGGACTGATGCGGCTCTAGAACCAAGCTGGCGGGAAGGCTTCTCTCAAGGGAAAAGCTTCTCTTTACATGATGGTACCAATATTTTTTCTTCACCTGTGGAAACAAATCAAAACATCTTCCCCAATATAACACATGCTCTGGTTTCTATTTAGATGTCAACACAGCTTTGAAGTACACTGGTTGGTTTAATACTGTAGTGTTTTTGTATTATCCAATGTCTGCAGCTGATGATCCTTTCTCATTAACACTCAAAAAATTCAAAGTTAGTAAAGACTATGCAATCTATTTTGGGGGTTACTTACCATCCCTTTCTGTTATTTAGCATTGCCTTTAGAGTTCTATTTGATCTTTCTATAACTGCCTGCCCTGTAGGATTGTGTGGTATACCTATAATATGATTTGTATTATAATAAGCAAAAAAAAACTGCTTCATTTTCTTAGAGACATATGCTGGATCATTGTCTGTCTTTATTTGTGCAGGCATACCCATGTTGGCCATGACTTCTAGCAAATGTGTAATTACAAAATCAGCCTTTTCATAATTCAAAGCAGTTGTCCATTGAAAACCTGAATAGGTATCAATGGTGTTGTGTATATATTTTAATTTTCCAAATACTACAAAATGGAACACATACATCTGCCCGATTTCATTCTCTTGAGTACCCTTTGGGTTACTTCTTGCAGGTAGTATAGTTTGATTGTATAAAGAACAAGGAGGACATTTCCTTATAATATTCTTGGCTTGTTGCCAAGTGATGGCAAAGTCTTTTTTCAAACATTTGCTATTGACATGGTGTTCTTCTTTTAATGAAATTCTGAGGCCTTTAGCACATTTCCTCAAAATAGTTGTTCAATTTCATTATTACCTTGTGCTAGAGGTCCTGACAGACCCATATGGGAACAGATTTGTGTTATATATATGGGATGATTCCTGTCCCTGATTATGTCTTGTAACTGAATGAAGTCAGTTCCTTATCATCGGGTGTGAATTCAGTTGTTTCAATACATAAAACAAGTCTTTCTGCATATTGTGAGTTAGTAACTATGTTGAGAGATTCTTTATGATCCATTAGCATCATGAAAATAGCATATAATTTTGACTTTTGGACAGAATTAAAAGGATTTAGATCCACTTTTCTTATTTTTTCTGGTTTATAACCTGCCTTTTCTGATTTGTTTGCATCAGTATAGAGTGTTGGTGCTTCTCTTACAATGCAAGGAATGATCCAGTTAATTTTCTCTATAAGTTGTATCATCTTGCTTTGGGGATAGTTGTTATTGACCTCCCCACCAAAATTACTACAAGCTCTTTGCCGGGGTTCAATTTCTACCCATAACTTGTCAGTTTAATCATTAGTAAAGAGGTACTAAATTTCTGCTGGATCTATTCCTGATAATTGAGGTAGTCTCAATTTTCCTTTTAGAATCAACTCAGAGATTTTTTTCCACATAAATTTTTAATTTCTTATTGGTTCATGTAGCAAAAAGATCTATTATAAGACAATATGTTCCCTCTGCAGAAAATTCCTGTATAGGAATGATGAGAGGGTAATTAATATCACTATAATGCACTTAAGCTTTGGATCACATGATCTACATTTGCAATCTGTAATTCATTTTCCACCAATGCCAATTCTTCCTCATCTTCAGCTGTTAATTCTCTGGAACTGTTTAACTTCTTGTCACCATCTTAGGCTTTCCTTAAATGAATCAGTTGATCAGGTTTTAATCCCAATAATGTGCCATGGTTGGGAAATGCCTCCTAGCAATCTCTAAAAGTTATTAAAAGTCTGCAATCGATCTCTCCTAATTTGCACCTTTTGGAATCTAATTTTGTAAGCCTATTTTATAGTCTAAATAATTAATAGAATCTCCTCTTTGTATTTTTTAAGGAGCAATTTGTAATCCCCAACAAGGCCAAATTTTCTTTACTTCTTCAAACATTCTTTCTAAATTATCTACATTTAAATCAGATAATAAAATATCATCCATGTAATGGTAAATTATAGATTGAGGAAATTGCTCACATATTATTTCCAATGGCTGCTATACAAAATATTGGCACAGAGTGGGGCTATTTAATATCTTCTGTGGAAGAGCCTTTCACTGAGATGAAATTATAGACAAGGCATTCCTAGAAATGATGTCTATAGGAAGTGTTGAGAACAGTTTTCAGTACTGTAGCCATGGAGTTATAGGAACTGAGAATCTTTTAGAGGAATGGTTACAGAAGTCTTCTGGTGATGGGGGAAGTCTTTTTGTGTATATGCTTGTCTTATTGGTTGATAAATAAAGCACTATTGACCAATAGAGAAGCAAGAAAGGTGGGACTAGGAGTTGAGGAGGATTTTGGGAAATGTAGTCAAAAATGGAGGGTCATCATGCGATCTTGGGAAGAGAAGACACAGGAGGCTGGTGTCCTCAGTAAGATAAGACATATATATTGGGCTAATAATTAAGGCAGAACTAGCCATTAAGAAACTATAGCAAACAGCCAACAGCTTCATAATACTGGCAAGAAGTTCAGCATTGCAATTAGACCTAAGATCACAAATGGTAATCCTACTTCTTCCCCTTGTTTCAGTCCTAGGAAAACCTTGAGCCTTGTGAATACAAGGTAAGTATTCTACTATTGAACTACACACAGTTCCAGAGGAAACTATTTGGAGGCATACATATTGAAGTTACTAATATAGTAGACTATATTATAGTTATAGTAAACTGTATTATAAAGAATTATTAACTAAATAGAAACATTTGAAATCTCAAAAAGACAATACCCAGTTTTAGGGAGAGTGGAATAAGATGAAGAGAGGTTTTCCTATTTGCTTTGTTTGCTTTTTTAAAATTCAAAGTGTTTTATTTAGGGTTTCTATTGTTGTAATGAAACACTATGGCCAAAAAAATGGAGAGGAAAGGGTTTATTCAGCTTACACTTCCATAGCACTGTTCATCATCAAAGGGAGTCAGGACAGAAATTCAAACAGGGGCAGAAACCTGGAGGCAGAAGCTGATGCAGAGGCCACAGAGGAGTGCTGCTTACTAGCTTGTTCACCATGGCTTTCTCAGCCTACTTTCTTATAAAAACCAGGACCACCAGCTCAGCAGTGGCAGTACCCACAATGGCTAGACCTTAGACAGTTAACATTAAGAAAATGTTCTACAGGTTGTCCTGCAGCCAGATCTTATGGAGGCATTTTCTCAGTTAAACTACCTTCTTCTCAGTAGACTATAATTTGTTCCAATCTGACATAAACCTAGCCTGCACAAAGAAGCTTGGAGAGAGAGGTACATGTCTATAATCCTACCACTTTGGCAATAGAGGCCAGACAATCAGCAGGTAAAGGCCGATGTTGATTATATGGCAAGTTAGAAGGCAGCCTGGGCTACATGAAAATCTGTCTGTACCTACATAATGTGATAGTCACATTTTAATTTTATTTTAAATGATTTCAAAACAATTTTCAGATTAGGATACATTTTGTTAAATTCTCCAGTACATTTGTGCTTCTTTTTTGCATTGTAATTTTTTCCATGCCAAGCATTTCTGCTTGTAATAATCATATTAATTACATGTCACAATAAATTTCTTCATGACATTTTATTTTGATAATGTTTATTCTTTTTACCCCTATTACCTGCTCTTGTCCCCTCCCTTCTGCTGACCCCTTTTGTTTTAATGGGTTTGTTTTCATGACTAGGTGAGTTATTAGAGTCTCCAACAGAAGCACAGTGAGAAGTGACTTACAGGTGCATCAGTAGTTTGTCAAAGAACCTTCTGTTTCTATTGCATGGAATACTTTGAGGAGATTTTGTATAACCTGTTGTTTGAATTTCTGGTAAAATTCTGAACTGAAGCAATCTGGCCCTGGGCTTTTTTGGTTGGGAGATTTTTGATGACTGCTTCTATTTCCTTAGGATTTATAGGTCTGTTTAAATTGCTTATCTGTTTTTGATTAAATTTTGGTAAATTATATCTATCCAGAAAAATGTCCATTTCCTTTAAATTTTCAAATTTTGTGGAGTACAGCTTTTCAAAATATGACCTGATGATTCTCTGGATTCCCTCACAGTCCGTTGTTATGTCTCCCTTTTCATTTCTGATTTTGTTCGTACTCTGCAGTTTGGTAAATTTGAGTAAATGTTTGTTTATCTTTTTGATTTTCTCAAAGAACCAACTCTTTGTTACACTGATTCTTTGTATCGTTTTTCTGGATTCTACTTTATTGATTTCAGCCCTCAATTTAATTATTTCCTGGCGTCTGCTCCTCTGGGGCAAATTTGCTTCCTTTTGTTCTAGAGTTTTCAGTTGTGCTGTTAATTCCCCACTGTGACTGTTCTCCAGTTTCTTCATGTGGGCACTTAGTGCTATGAACTTTCCTCTTAGCTCTGCTTTCTCAGTGTCCCATAAGTTTGGGTTTGTTGTTTCTTTATTCTCAATGAATTCTAGGGTGTCTTTAGGTTCTTTTTTAATTTCTTCTTTGTTCCAGGAGTGGTGAAATTGCACATTTTTCAATTCCCATGAGTTTGTAGAGTTTCTGTGATTTGTGTTGTTGTTGAATTCTAATTTTAAAGCATGGTGGTCTGATCAGATACATGGAATTATTCCAGGTTTTTATACCTTGAGGTTTGCTATGTTGCCAAGTATGTGGTAGATTTTTGAGAAGGTTCCATGTGGTGCTGAGAAGAATGTATAATCGTTTATGTTTGGATGGAGTATTCTATAGATGTCTGTCAAACACAACTGGGTCATACCTTCTATTAGATTGTTAATGTTAATGTCTTGTGATCTTATCTAGTGGTGAGAGCGGGGTGTTGAAGTCTCACACTACAAGTGTGTGAGGTTTTATATGTGCTTTGAGTTTTAGTAATGTTTCTGTCATGAACATGGATGGCTTTGTATTTGGGGCATAGATTTTCAAAATTGAGACTTCATCTTGGTGGATTTCTCCTGTGATGAGTATGAAGTGACTTCCTTCATCTCTTTTGATTGATTTTAGTTTAAAGTTTAATTTGTTAGATATTAGGATTACTACCCCTGCTTGTTTCTTGGGTCCATTTGATAGGAAAATCTTTTCCTAATCCTTAACTCTGAAGTAACATCTGTCTTTGAAGCTGAGGTGTGTTTCTCATATGCAACAGAATGATGGATACTGTCTTCGAATCCATTCTGTTAGCCTTTGCCTTTTTCTGGGCGAGTTAACATCATTAATATTGAGGGAAATTAATGACCATTGATAGCTCATTCTCGTTTGTTTTAGAATGGTTGTTGTTGGTAGAATTGTTTGTGGATTTCCACCACTTTTTCTTTTGCCTCTTGGTAAAATGGGATTATCTTTTGCCTATGCTCTTAATATTCCTTTTTTATTCTGTATGTTTGGGGTCTTGATTATTATGTGTTGAGGGTTTTTTTTCCCAGTCCACTCTATTTGGTGTTCTATAAGCTTTTTGGGAAAGTTTTTTTCTGTGATTTTGTTGATATGTTTTCTGCCCTTTTGAGTTGGGTTTCTTCACCTTCTTCTATACCTATTATTCTTAGGTTTGGTCTTTTCACGGTATCCCATATTTCCTGGATATTTTGTGTTACGGATTTATTGGACTTAAAATTTTCTTTGGTCAATGAATCTAATTCTCCTATTCTACAACACCTGAGTTTCTCTCTTCCATCTCTTTTATTCTGTTGGTTATGTTTGCATCTGTAGTACCTGACAGTTTTCTCAGCTTTTCTATTTCCATCCTTCCTTCAGACTGGTTTTTTATCGTTTCTATTTCAGATTTCAGCCCTTTGCTTCTTGCAATTTTTGCTTTGTCTTTTCTTCCATTTCTTGCATTTTTTGAATTGTTTTTTTCTTACATCTCTTTAAGGGATTTTCTCATATCCTCTTTGAGGGCCTCTATCATTTTCATCAAGTTCTTTTTAATGCCATTCTCTTCTGCTTCATTTGTGTTGGGGTGTTCCAGTGTTGCTGGTGTAGGGTCTCTGGACTCTGGCAGTGTCATGTTGGTTTTTCTGTTGCTCCTTGTGTTTTTATATTGTCTCCTTCCCATGTGTTCTTGCAGTGGGTTCCATAAGGTGCCTCTTCCTCTCCTGGTGGGTGTAGGCAAGTCCAATGCTCTGGTTCTGGTCTCGTGGGTGGAGCAATGGACTAGGATGCTGGGGGTACTTTGGATCTCACTGGGATGGATGGAAGCCCCAGTGGTAGACCCCAGGCGCAGGAGTGTGGCCTGGAGACAGGCCCTGATACTTAGTCTCATGGGTGGAGCAGGAGACTAGGATGCTGGGGTGCATTGGCTCCTGCAGCTGGGATGGAAACCGCTGTGGCAGTCCCCAAGTACAGGCAGGCGGCTTGGAAATGGGCCCTCATTTACCTATTCCTGTGGGTGGAGCAGAAGACTAGGGTGCATAGTGGTAGATCCCTTAGCACAGGCAGCTGGCCTAGTCTGAGGGTTGGACAGGAGACTAGGCTGCTGGGGTTCCTTGGCTCCTGCTGCTGGGATGGAAGCTGCCATGTCAGTCCCCATGCACAGGCCAAGTTAAAGTCTTTTTATTTTGATAGAAAAGAAGAGATGATGGGGTAAGTCTTTCTGTGTATATTTTTATCTTATTGCTTGATAAATAAAGCACTGTTGACTAATAGGGAAGCAAGATAGTTGGGACTAGGGGTCAATGAGGATTCTGGGAAATGTAGTCAAAAGTGGAGCGTCTCCATGTGATCCTTGGAAGAGAGGATGTATGAGACTGGCATCCTCAGTAAGATAAGATCTTATAGAAATACATATATTCACTTGCGAATAAGAAGCCCTGGACATTGGCAGACAGTATTGTCTAATAGAGTCTCTGTGTTTTATTTGGTACTGATGCTGCTCTGGGACCAGGCTGGCAGGAACAATCTCATTACATATTCTGACTTATAAGACATTGGAGTTCAATCTTGCTTGTTTCAATCTCCTTGAGAGCCTTGAGAAAGTTCTGATTAAGTCCATGGAAAAGAGCATATTATCTAGCTAACAAACTTCTGATGCCAGCCAAAAGGCACATAGAGATAGGGAATGAAGCTACTTGCTCCTGGCAGGACTCACATGACAGCAAGCCTGCTTCTTAATTCAAGGACAGTGCAGGGAGCTGGTTAACCAATTATGCTGTTCTTTTTTCTGCTTTGCCTCTAGTCTGTAGACTCCTGAATCTATCCTGTGCTTCTGTTTTCTTTTTTTTGATTAATTAATTAATTTTATTTATTTTTTGTTTCCTTTTTCTCAATTCTCACATCCCTACTCAGGTAGCCCAGATGACTCGTTGGAGCAGACTCTGCCTTTGGAGTTTGATTTTGCTTTGTTCTGATTGTGACTATGCCTTGGTTCTTCCCTCTTGAGAAAGTACTTAACTTAGTTTGCGTTTTACAGGAGCTCACAGATGAAAGATTTTGCATTTTAATTAAGAGATTTTGGATTTTTAAAGAGATTGGATATTTTTGGCTGAAGTCATGCTGTCACCCATGGGAATGGTGAATAGTTGTATTGCAAATGGAGCTCTTTAGATATCAGGGCCCTTTGGAGAATCCTATCCATTTGTCAAGGACCTATGGGTATAGTGCTGCAAACTCCTGCACTGACTTTAGGGAGCTCATGGGCTTCAGGCTTCTTTCACCATTGCTATGCTTGTTCTTATGGCAATTCTTAGGTTTTACTTTGTGATTGTGCCTGAGTTTACTGGAAACAAAAGTCTATAGAAAAATTCAATTTCTCTGATCTGTTACAGAAACCAGTTTCTCCAGTCATTCCTGGGTGGCTTTGCAGTCATCCTGAATAAGCAGAAGGAACTCACTAAGGTTAATGATTATTGCTTATCAAAACCAAAAAGAGATAAATATAAAAAACTTAAGAACTTGGAAAACAGTTTCTTAAAAGATGACATTAAAAACCTTATAATAACATAGACAGAAAAATATATAGGACATGAAAGGGCAGACATTTCTCTGGCACCAGGACATGCACACTCAGATACTTTTCCAATATCAAAGTATCAATGAGCTAATCTAAAACTCCCAGTTCCTTTAAAAGAAAAGTACATTTAGAAATTGAAAAGTAATTTGTTTGTATGTTAGATTGACAAGGGATCAGTTTTTTACCAGCTAGTATTATATCTATTTTAGATGAGCTAGAGTCACAACAGAAGAGGGGGCCTTAATTGAGAAAAATGCCTCTGTTAAATCCAACTGTAAGGCATTTTCTTACATCAATGCTGATGGTCCTGGATTCTGAAAGTAACCTGGAAAAGTCATGATAAGCAAGCCAGGAAGCAGCACCTCTCCATGGCCTCTACATTAGCTCCTGCCTCCAGTTTCCTGCCCTCATTGTTCTTGATAATAAACTATTAAATGGAGTTATGAGTGAAATAAACCAGTTCATCCTTAAGTTGCTTTAGTCATGGTGTTTTATTGTAGCAGTAGTAACCCTAACTAAGATAATGCCCTTTTTACAACAACCATTAAAGGTTAGTATCTCAGCAGGAAGGGGCAGGGCCTCAAGGACATCTCCTCTATCCATGATGGATGTTAAAAGGCCTAAACTCATGCAGGTATATATTGTTGCTATATGTTCTTATTTGTAATGTTTGTGCTGTACCTGAGTGGTGGCATTTCATAGTACTCCATAATCTGGCTCTAACAATCTTTCTACTCTCTTCATGATATTCCCAGGTCTTTGGGTGATATAGATGCCCATTTCAGGGATGAGTGCTTTTCAGTCACATATTCTCAGTTTGTTGAACAGATATGAGTCTCCGCATAAGCTACTTTCTGTTTCAGGTTGAGAGTGCCACTAGCCTACAATATGGCTCTTCCCTGCTTGAGCCCACAAACTCCCCAACCATAAGCTTTTAAATTAGTTTATAGTACCAGATGTGTATTCCTACCTGTGAAGTGGTCCTCAAATCACAAAGCAGTTGATTACTCTCAATGTACTCATCGGGAATATCTTGCCAATTAGGAAGGCGCTATAATCTATAGCATACAGTATGGTCTCCAGGTAACTAAGCTACAGCAGACAGCATAGTCTACAGCTGAATAAGACTGTTCTTAAGTTTTTTTCCCCCAGCAACTTGCATAGCATGCTCTGGCTAGTTGGTAGGGAGCTTCCAGAGAAGTTCCAAATTCAGTTCTGTGTCCTGTTCCAAAGACTGTGTATGTTTTCAGCAGCAGGGTCTTACCATATAGTTCTGAACAACCAACAGCTAGAAATAGCCACTATTATTTCTGAACCTTCTGGGATTTTGCTGGCCAACAATTCATTAAGAGGTATCCTATGCCTGGTACTGGGGTTTTTATTTAAAAGACTATCATTTCTGGAAACAGCATTATCTACCCCTGAGTATCCCACTGGTTCTAAGATCTCATTATTATTATTTTTAAAATTAAAAAGAGGGTTTTAGAACAATTATTTGTGCTTGTGTCTGTGTGATTGTATGCTGTATGTGTGCATGTTCCTGAGGAGCCCAGAGGAGGGTGTTGTAGTTACAAGAGTTTGTGAGCCGTCTGACATGAGTGCTGGGACCCAAACTTTAGCCCTCTGAAAGAACAGAGAGTATGCTGAATCACTGAGATATCTCTCCAGCCCTGAATTTTAAATTGCATTGTTTAGATAACAAAACAGTAGGCTTCTATGTGAATTTTTCCATGTATCATTGGTTTTATTTACCTCCCTCCAACATGACAATTCCTGAATTACCTTTCCCCACCCCAGTTTAAACCTTTTCCTGTTTACTTCCCAACCACCTACATACACACAGTTTTATATCCCCAGTGCCTCTCATCTCTATATGATTCTTTTCTACCTGGCCTCCACACATACTGCAACTTAAATACAGAAATCTATGAAACCATAGCTAGGATCCACATAAAACATTTGATTTTCTGGGTTACCTCACAGAGTATGGTATTTTCCAGTTCCATCCATTTCATGCAAGTTTTATAACATATTTTTTTTACAGTTGAATGTGATTCTATTGTGTTTATATACTGTATTTTCATTGTCCATTTATCAGTCAATGTACTGATTTCATTTCTAGCTATTTCATCTATTGTTAATAGAGCATCAACATGCACTCATGTACAAACATATCTGTAATGGTATATGTCCTTTGGGACATGCTTGATCATACAATAGTTTTATTGTTAAGTTTTTGAGAAACCTCCATCCTGGTTTCCATAATGACTGCATCTTTCTCCCCTCTAACTAGCAATATATAATCATTCTTTTCTCAATTTCTGGGCAGCTTTTGCTATCATTTTAATGTGTATTTTAAAATTGATTATTTTATATGTATAAGTGTTTTGTTTGCATGTATGTCTGTGTATCGTTGCATGAGATTTCTGAGGAGACCATAAGAGGTCATCAGATCCCGTTGGATTGGAGTTACAATTGTTAGTCACCAGGAATTTAACCCTGGTCTTCTGGAAGAGCAGCCAGTGCTCTTAACCACCGAATGATCACTCTAGCCTTCATTGTGTTCTGAATGATAGCTGTTCTAGTTGGGTGAGATGGATTCTTTTTAATCTGCATCTCTGCTCCCAAGACTAAGGATATTGAACACCTTTGAAACTATTTGCTAGTCATTTGAATTTTTTTCCTTGAGGACTGTCTGTTCAGTTCCATAGCCCATGTTTTAATTGAGTACCTTGTTTCCTTGTTGTTTTAGTTTCTTGAGTTCTTTATATATTCTAGACACTAATTCTCTGTCAGATGTATAAACAGCAAAGAGTCTCTCCTCTCCCCAGTGCTGCCCTTTCACTTGGTTGATAGTTTCATGTGCTGTCTATAAGCTCTGTTTTCACGAGGCACCATTTGTTTCTTGCTGGTCTTGTTTCCTGAGCCCCTGTAGCCCGTATTCAGAAAGCCTGCTTTTGTACCTATGTCTTGAAGTGCACTCCATACTCTTTCTTCTAGTACTTTCAAAGTATGAGGTTCTGAACTAATTGGAGCTGAGTTTTGCAGTATATGGAAATCTATCCTCCCTCCTGCCCCCCCATACATACTGACACCCAGCCTCCCCAGTACCATTTGTTGAAAATATTGCATGTTTTCTACTGCACTTGTCAAATTAGGTGTAGTGATCTCTGTGTGATTAGTTTTGTTCAAGATTACTTTGCTTACCTTCTTGGTTTTTTGTGCTTTTCATTTAATTGTGAGTTTGAGATTTTGTGTGTCTTCTCCCCCTTCTCCCTCCCCACTGCCTTTATCTCTTACAACGTTGACTTTCTGTAAGGTCCACACCAGCTGTTTTCCACTTTAGGGTCTGTCTGACAGCTTCTTCAGGATGAACTTCAGGTAAGTATGTGGAGAAAGAAAATCAACGGTCAATTTCTGTTTTATTTTATTTTGTGGTGCTGGGGATCGGATATAGGACTTTGTACGTGACAGGTTGAGACTTTACCAACTGAGCTACAATCCCAGCCCCACTGTAACTTTCTCATTTGCAGCCTTGCTTTTAAGCCTTCTAAAATATTTTGTGGTATGGTGATGATTAATTTAGTAAATTAGTATAATTAACATAATTATAACCTAATAAATTAAACTGTATTTTGTTTAACACTTAAAAAATATCTCAGAGTCAAGTAATGATTGAAAATTATACCATTAGTATTATTATTTAATTAGTATTCTCTTGACATAAAAGGTATAGTTGCTAGGCAATAAAATTGTAAATTGAGGTCACTTAGGCACATCGTAGAAAACAAGGCTTCTTTGGGTCCCATACCACATTAGGAAGTCTCCCTGAAAGAAGAACTGCTCAGAAAAGGAAAATTGGTTGAGGGATTTTTATGTGTTGATAATGCAGTTCTTTATATATTACTTTAATATAGTTATAACGGATAACAACTCTATGGCTGATCCTTGAGCCCTCCCAAGAAGAAGCAAATGGCAATGAGTTAAAGTGATGTTGTGGAAAGTCCTAGGAGACTCAGAAGTCACAAAGAATATTGGTACAACTGGGAAGATGCTTGTGAAATGGTACCCACAGAACCAGGGTAGTGGGCAATTGATGTTCATCTCCAAATTTCAGAACCCTTGGTAGCTTTGACTGTCCTCGTGATTGGGTGGCTAGACCAGCTGACCTGGGCCATTTTAAGTAGTTGAAGAGGACCTTAAATTTTAAACATTGAGTAATGTTTGAAATACAAATTTACTGACAACCAACAAAATTAATGTTGTTATAATAGCAGATTCAGAACATAGTTGAATAGATAATCTTCATTTTAAAAGCGTAAAATGTCATCCCTGGCTTATACAATCCTTCCTACCTCTCCTTAACAGGATTCCTTGGGCTCTGCCTGGTGCTTGGCTATGGATCACTGCATCTGCTTCCATCAGTTACCTCAAGACCCAGCTATACTACTCTTGGACATATACCCAAAGGGAGTTCAATTATACCACAATAACATTTGGTCAGCAATGTTCACAGCAGTGTTACTTGTAATAGCCAGAACATGGAAACAACCTAGATGCCCCTTGACCAAAAAATGGATGAAGAAAATGTTGTATATTTATACAATGAAGTATTATTCGACTGTTAAAAACAATGACATCATTAAATTTGCTGAAAAATGGATCGAACTAGAAATAATCATCCTGAGGGAGGTAACTCAGATCCAGAAAGACAAACATGGTATATATTCACTCATTAATGGATATTAGCTGTAAAGTTAAGGATAACCATGCCACAATCCACAGCCCTAGAAAAGTTAACAAGGAGGACCCAAATGGGTCTTCCTGGAAAGAGGAAATAGAAGAGATCGTGTTGATGGGCTGAGTGTGGGAACTTGAGGGGGTGGGTTGAGGGGTGAATGGAGGGGGAGAGTGATGAAAAAGGTGGTGATGGATGGGGTGATCCGGGGTCAGATAGAAACCTGATGCAAGGGGAATTCCAATGAATCTACAAGGATGACCCCAGCTAAGACTCCTCGAAATAGTGAGTAGGTAGCCTGAACTGGCCATCTCCTGTAACCAGATTAATAACAACCCCAATTGCCAATGTAGTGCCTTTGTCCAGTAACTGATGGAAACAGATTCAGAGATCAACCTTCACCTCTTAAGTGCTGCGGTTACAGATATGTACCACCACACACTCAACAATAATTTTAACTGTAAAAAAGTCTAAGTTATTAAAGCACTTACTAAGAATAGAGCAAATTCTATGAAATGGGAGAGAGTTCCTCTGAAATGGATCATAATATAAAGTGTGTCTGATGGTATGCAGATGAATGGTGAAATAGAGACTTCATTGGTGAAGAAAACTGGAGCTTCCCAGCCATGTCACTTGTGGAGAGTTAGAGGTACTGGGCTCTGCAGCGGTGCCCTATGGTTACCCCTACCCCTCTCACTAGGCCAGCATGGTCTAAAGTTCCTGGCCAGTGTAGGTGCAGAGCCCAGGCTGTAGTACTGATCCAGGCCCTCTCAATTTTCTGTTCAGCATGCACTCTATTTCTTTCCTTCCGTAACCTTCCTGATCTTCAAAGTATCATGCTGAAAATTTAAATAATAAAGATGGTACAGATTAGCCGGGCGTTGGTGGCGCACGCCTTTAATCCCAGCACTCGGGAGGCAGAGGCAGGCGGATCTCTGTGAGTTCGAGGCCAGGCTGGACCGACAGCCTCCAAAACAGAGAAACCCTGTCTTGTAAAACCAAAAAAAAAAAAAAGATGGTACAGATTAGGAATCTCATATTTAATGTCCATATTCTCTTGTTGCATCCTTTCTTGAACAGTAACTTGCTTTGATTCTTTTGAAACAGGAAACTAACTGGACATTCTTCTCACATAGGCTCTGCTATTGAGACTTTGAATGGCGGCTTGCTGGCTCTTTTGGTGGCCTGACACCTCAGGTAAGCCCACCATGAAGCCAGATTGCTGAAAGGGCATCATACCTGTCTTATGATAACAGGAAGAGTGTGGTTGTCTGCTCAGCAGACTACAGAAGCATCACTTGGCATAGGTGCACAGCACACACTGTGGAGATGTTGCAGAGCATCATCATGCTGCAACATAGGTGGTGAACTAAAACATTTAATTAGAAGCATAAGTGCCTCCTGAGTGCTGGGATTAAAGGCGTGCGCCACCACCGCCCGGCTACATATTTTTAAATTGCTACATTTACACAACTGTAAATTTATGTTTTAATCATTATAACCTTCTATCTTCTATTATTCTTAAATATTTTGTCTTTTTACTTTTTGAGAGTGGTATCATGCTACCATATAGTCCAGACTGTCAACAAACTCAATAAGTAAGGAAGGATAACCATATTAGTTACTTTTCCCGGTGTGTGTGTGTGTGTGTGTGTGTGTGTGTGTGTAAGCACTCACAAAAACAAAAGCAATTTAAGGGAGAAAGTATTTATTTATTTTGCTCCCTGGTTCAAAATAGGGGAAGTCATAGAAGAAGGACTTTGAGGCAGGTGGTCACATCACATCCAAGGTCAAGAAGCAGAGAGTAATAAATCCTTGTGCTCAGCTCACTTGCTTCCTCTTTCTCTTTTGAAATACATATAGTCCAGGGCACCAGCCCAGGAAATGGTGTGACTCAAGTGGACAGGTATTCCCATTTCAGTTAACACAATGAAGATAATTCCCACAGATATGCCCAGGTATTGATTTCCTAGGTGATTCTAGACAATTGAGTTTAAGCATCACAATGTCCTTAAACTTCTTCATCCACCACTAGGCACGTTTAGCCAGCACTCAGGCTCAAACCCAGGACTCTGTGCTTTCTAGGCAAGTCTTCCACCAACTGAAACACATTCCCAGTGCCACTATTCTTGTCTGTTTTAAAAAGCAGAAAAGTGCATTGACTTTAGTTTAAAATTAAGTAAATTTATTTTTCAATAAAAGTGACAGAAACAGTAAATCATTTGTCACTAAAATATCAAGAAATTTGAGGGTAATAGTTATTTTTATTTTCTACAATTTTAGGGTTTTTGATGCATATATATTATTTCAGCAGAATTTGTCATTTTTAAGTTTTAAAGGGCATGTGTCTTTCTGTATGTATCTGTGTGTGCCTGTGTTTATATGTGTGTGATACCTGTGTGTGTTTATGTGTGTGATACCTGTATGTGTTATGTTGTGTGTGTATGTGTGTGATGCCTGTGTGTGTTACATGTGTATGTGATACTTGTATGTGTTGTGTGTGTATGTGTGTAATACATCTGTGTGTTATGTTGTGTGTGTGATACCTGTGTGTGGTATGTTGTGTGTGTGTGGGCATGTGTATGATACCTCTGTGTGTTATGTTGTGTGTGTGTGATACGTTTGTGGGGTGTGTGTGTGTATGTGTGTGTATCTGTATGTGTGATACCTGTGTGTGGGCTCCTATGCACAGTATAGGTATGGAGATCAGGTGTCCTCAAGGATGAGGACAGGTGTCCTCAAGGATGAGAACAGGTATCCTCAAGGATGAGAACAGGTATCCTCAAGGATGAGAACAGGTGTCCTCAAGGATGAGAACAGGTGTCATCTAATGCTCCAAGGCCCCAGATCTTTCCTCACACATTTGTGTCCATGCCTCTCTTGAGCAGCTGCTTCTTGATGTTAGAGGGCAGTTCAAGGAGATTCAGGTTGGTGCCCACAGCAATCACAGACACAAATTCTAGCCAGAGTGGGAGAGGAGACAGCAAAGGCTAGCCTTGTGTCTGGTCAGCTCTGTAAAGTTGGTTTTCTTCTTTCCTCTTTATGTGGCTTCCAGGGATCAGACTGAATGACAAGTAGCTTTACTGGCTGAGCCATCTCACTTCTCTGGTTTCGTTTTTAAAACAAGTGAAAAACCACCAAAAAGAAAGAAAACTTCGGTGTGTGTTATGGTGCAGGTCTTATTCCCAGCACTCAGGAAGCAGAGACAGGCATATGACTATGAGTTAAAGGTCAGTTAGAGTTACATAGAAAGAGCTGTGTCAAAAGAACAACAGCAAAGAAAAAAAAAAGGAAGGAAGGAAGGAAGGAAGCTTTCTTTACTCTGTGTCTGAAAAGGTTCTGGAAAGAGCTGGGCCAAAGTGAACATTTGCCAAAATCAGCCCTTCTTCACTGTAGCTGGACACCTGACGTCCAATTGGTGATGTATGGCCGAGAATGGACACCTTGAGCCCTATTGCTGATGTACGGCCAAGGCTGGGCACCTGATGTCCAATTGTTAATGTACAGCCGAGAATGGACACCTGAAGTCCTATTGCTGATGTACGGCCGAGAATGGACATTTCAAGTCACCCTGCTGGGTAGCTCAGGTCCGGAAGGATAGAGTGCAGCTGCAAAGAGCATTGCAACTGACCTAATGCAGATGTTTGCTTTATACTTTGAAACATCTGGGTGGGGATGGAGCTTAGTGGGGAAAAGTGTAAAGCACACACACAATCACGTACATGTTCATGCTCATGAACATATGACCCAGTAAAATTGCCACCCTGGACCATTTCATTAGGATGCAAGGCTTAATTCTAGGCCAGTTTGGTGCCTAGGGACAGCCCTCCATGCAACCTCATCATGCAGATCAGTGCCGACCCCTTAGAAATAAACTATGAGCCACATATGTAACAGTAAAATTTCTGACAGCCACATTAAAGCTCTGAAAGGAGCAAATATGATTTATCTTAATGTTATATGTAATCAAAATATAATAATTTCAAATGAAACTAAACTACAGATAGTTAATGAGATGTTGCAATTTTCCTTGAAATCAGATGTGAATTGTAGTTATAACTCCATGCAGTCTGGACCATACCCCTTCAAGGACTGAATAGAAAACTGCCATCAGTGGCTGCCATCTGGAATAGCATGGTGCTGGACCATAAACAGAAGTTGCACAGCCGTGAAGATATTAAGTAAGTTTAGAGCTCAGGTCTGGTGACTCCAGGTCCCAGTCCTGTGCATTTCCTGTCAGAGTACTTAGATCTTCTTCCTTAGGGTGAGAACAGGTATCCTCAAGGGTGAGAACAGGTGTCCTCAAGGGTGAGAACAGGTGTCCTCAAGGATGAGAACAGGTGTCCTCAGGATGAGAACAGGTGTCATCTAAGGCCCCAAAGCCCCAGATCTTTCCTCTCACATTTGTGTCATGCCTCTCTTGAGCAGCTGCTTCTTGATGTTAGAGGGCAGTTCAAGGAGATCCAGGTTGGTGCCCATAGCAATCACAGACACAAATTCTAGTCAGAGTGGGAGAGGAGATAGCACAGGCTAGCCTTGTGTCTGGTCAGCAAAGGAGTAGGGGTGTAAAATACTGGGAGATGGGGGCAGAGGCATGGGTAGGGATGTAAGTGGGGCAGGTACATGGATAAAGTATTTTTTTCCTGAGGAGATTTAATACCCAAGATATTGCACAAAAATAGACAAAAAATTCAGCCATTTTGCTCACAATAATGAATGTACTGGAGTAACTTAAAGGAGTATGAGTGACTCAAGCAGCCATATCACCAAAGAGCTTGCTCCAGCATGGGTGATGACTCAGCAAAGCTCCACTACAAAGCACCCCCTACCCTGAGCCTCTAGCCCTTGATTACTATGAAGCCTCAGAAGGGGCTGCAGGAATCTTTAAGTTTCCTGAGCTTTCTGGCTTATAGAGTTGGTGAGCTGTGGGAGCATCTCTCCTTCATCCAGGAGGGATTACTTCTCTCTCTCTCTAATTAAATTTTTATTTTTATGTGTGTGTGTGTGTGTGTGTGTGTGTGTGTGTGCACGCATGTGAGCTCAGTTAGTGGAGGCCAGAAGATGGCGTTAAATCTATCTGGACTGGGGTTACAGGTAGTTGTGAAGCTGGATGCTGGGAACTAACTAACTCTGGTCTTGTGGAAGAGCCATCTCTGTAGCTCACAATGATTATTTCCATACAGAGAAACAGCTACACAGCAGACACACAGAGGCATTGTTGAGGGGCTAGTAAGCAGCCTTGCCTGTCATATGAGAGTTCTTGAAGAGGGTTTCACAGTAGAACTTGACCAGTGGCCCTCCATCAGCATAGGCCACAACTACATGGCTATGGGATCCAGGGGCTCATTGCTAGGTTTGCATTCTTGGGAACTAGATCTTAGCCGAGACTGAAGGGTACTGAACACCAGTGTATGAATCATTGAAATGCTTGTAGAACCATGAACAAAATCAAACTCTATGTCTCACTCAGATTGTGGGCTGATGTTATTGACAATAGAAATGAGACTATTACATTTATTTATTTATTAACATTTCTTAGTGGTGGGGACCAAATCTAAGACCACGTATATGGGAGCTATATTTCTCTCTCTCTCTCTCTCTCTCTCTCTCTCTCTCTCTCTCTCCTCATATATTATATATTTATATCAATATATAATATAAATATATATATAATATATGAAGTTATGTATTATATATTTAGTTTCAGTGGGGCTGGAGAGATGGCTTATATCAGTGGTTCTCAATCTGTGGTTTGCAACTCCTTTGAGTTAGCTAAGACTGAATGAAGACACAGATAATTACAATATGATTCATAGAAGTATCAACATTACAGTTATGAACTAGCAATGACAGGGAGTCACCACAACGTGATGAACTGTACTAAAGGGTTGCAGTATTAACAAAGTTGGAAGCAGTGGCTTAGATGTTAAGAGCTGCTCTTGAGAAGGAGTTTGGTTTCTAGTATCCATACTGGGTTGCTTACAGCTGCCTACAACTCCAGCTTCAGGGGGATCGGATGTCCTCTTTTGGCCTTTCTGGGTACCTACACACACACATAATTGGGAAAAAGAATCTTGAAAATAAATCCCAAGTTTTCCTAGGAATTCATTTTCATTGAATTTTACTATAGTATGTTTTCTAAGAAAAGAAATAAATGAAATAATAACACCAGTGCCAACCCTTCAGCCAAGATGGCATGAGAGGTAGTACTCAACCTGTCAAGGAGCAAGCAGAAAATATCATCACTTGTGACCTGTACCTGTATGTTGTAAATAAGGCAACTGAGAGGCCCTAGTCTGTATCCCCAGGTTCTGTGTGCCTAGGTATGTTTGAAGCACACCTTGGGCCTCCAGAGAGGTGGTGGGAGGGCGCACATTCCCTCTCATCAGTAGAAATGTCTTCACATACTCAACTGCATCCCTTTGATATTTCACATACTCTCAAGTCAAACATGCAAGCAGATTACACTGTCTGATATTAACTAAATCAATGTTGCAAAATGAACAAGAGAATTTAAAAGAGTCCTACAAAAATCACAACAATGATAATGGCGACAATGTATAACACAGGGTTAAATAAGAAAATGGCAGGGCTGTGAACTAACTCCTAAACAAGTTTATTATCAGTCCCACCATAGCCCAGATTTAAAAAGTCTAATTAGATCTGACAGCAAATCACACAAAGCTTTAGATGATCAATAAGGGAGATCTTGAAATATATTTATAGCCAGAAATAATGAGTCCTGAGGGAGAGACTCTAATAGCTGAAAGACACGCTAGCCAGCCAGATATCTACAAAGTAGATACTCAGGAGCAAAGCTGAATGTCTGCATGAGCTAGATGATCTCTCAGAATTTCCAGGGGCTAATGTTGCTTAGTGTGTGTGTGTATCTGTGTGTGTGTTTGTCTGTCTGTGTGTGTGTGTATCTTTGTGTGTGTGTGTCTCTGTGTGTCTTTGTGTGTGCATGTCTGTGTATGTGTGTGTGTGTAGGTTAGAGAACAACTTTGCTGAAATTGGTTCTTTTCTCCCATCTTCAAGTTGGTTTCAGGGATTGAACTCAGGTCTCCTGGCTTGTGTGGCAGGTGCCTTTATCAACATTCAGCTCTAGGGTAAGGTTTTCTATACAAATACTGTGGATTTGCAGTCTGCCAGTCTCAACAAGGAAAACACACAGTCTCCTGAGAACCAGGGCAAGTTCGAGCATGGGCATTTGAAGTCAGTGTCATTCCAGCATGGTCCTGATGAGGAAGAGCCCACTTATTCCCACTATGCTATTCTCAAGATGACACTGTGACTCACACAGTGAGTTCCAAAGATGAGACTGGGATATTTCACTGATTTATATGAAAAGTGATTGTTTTTCCAGCTTCATAATTAATGATAAGAGGCAACCAGCCACTGTCTACTGGGGACATGCCAGAGACCCCAGGAATGAATCCTGGGATGAAGACTGGATTTCTTGTTGCACCCAGATGAGAGCTAGAGAAGGAGTGGGTAAGTGTTTGGGCTTACCAGGAGGTGGTCTGGGGTTCAAGGAAGAGGTTGTTTGCTAAGGCTGACACTACCTAGAAGCAGGTGCAATTTTGAAAGTGAATAGCTAAAATTTTTTTCTTATAAAATGAGAGTGACAGCTTGAACTGTGTATTTATGAATAAGTAGCAGTTACTTGTACTAGCCAGGAGAGGGGGACCTTTGGTCATTTTTCATTTGGTAAAAATATTTTTGAGAGGAAATAACTTTGCTGAACTCATTATGAAATATATCCTTTTAACAAATTTCATGTGTCAAGTACGTTACTGGCAACATGACAGTCCCTAGGCCTTACTCCGCTCACCTAACTGAACTTCTTCCTGTTTCCAAGCTCTTGTAGCTACCAATTTTCATGAATTTGACTAGGTCCAATACTCTGTGTAACTGGAGTCATGTGATCTATCTATATCTGGCTTTTTAGATTGTTATTAACTCTTGGTTTTTGTGAATAATTCTATAATGATCTTGGAAGGGTAGACACATTTTCAAAGCTATGATTTCAATTCCTTTGGGTGTTGGTATACGATGTACCCAGAAGTGGAACTTCTAGACAGTATGGTAACTCTTTTTAATTTTCTCTTGTTTGAGACAAGCTTTCACTGTGTAACCAAGGCTGGCCTGGAACTTGCCTGAATCTTGCTGAATAGCTTGGGCTAGGTGGGAACTTAGGATCCTCCTCCCTCAGCTTCCCCAGAGCTGGGACTGTAGAAGAATACCACCATGCCAGAAAGCAGAGTCTGTTGCTCAGTGTTGGTGATTAAGGGTTTCACTTATTCTAGGTAAGGGCTTTCACAAATGATCCATGCCATGATCCCTAGCTCTAATTTTTAAATAACTTCAATACCAGTTTCCTTAGTAGTCATACAATTTTGCATTCACATGTAAGATTTCAATTTTCCTCATTCTTGCCAGTATATATTCTCTTTTTTTTTTGAAAAAAATAGGCATCCCCATAATAGAGGTAGTCATTCTAGGTTTGAGGGGAGATCTGGCACTAGTGAGATTTCCAGAGATCTACAAGGATGACACCAACTGGCAAACTAAGCAGTAGTGGAGAGACTACTTTAAATGCCCCTCCCTGATAATGATTTTGACAACTATCTTACATACCATCCAGTGACAGACAGAAGCAGAGGCAGACACCCACAGCTAAACACTGAACTGAACTCCTAGAACCCAGTGACAGAGAGGGAGGAGTGATGAGCAAAGGGGTCAAGACTGGGCTGGTGAAACCCAGAGAAACAGCTGACATGAACAAAGGGACAATCTTGGACCCCAGACTGATGGCTGAGAGGCCAACATGGGACTGATCCAGGCCCTCTGAATCAGTGAGGAGGCCTAGGCAATCTGTGGGGCTTTTGGTAGTAGACCAGTATTTATCCCTGGCTCACAAATGGACTTTGGGCACCTACCCCACAATGAGGGATTCTCTCTCAATCTGGACACTTGGGGGAGGGTCTGGGCCCTCCCTGGAATGAAATGACAGACTCTAGTGATCCCCCATGGAGGGCCTTACCCTTCCTGGGGAATGGAGTGGGGATTGGGTGGGGGGCTGGGGAGGTTGGGGGGAAGTGGGCATGGAGGGGAGAGAGAGGGAGCTGGGACTGACATGGGAAGCAAGCTTGTTTCTAATTTAAATATATAATAAAAAGTGTTTCAAAAAGTAGGTATCCTTGCCGATGTTACCTGATACATTCTAGCAGTTTTCATTAGACTTTCTCCAGTATCGGGGCAGTGAGTATGTTTTGATCTATTTACTGGATATTTGAACATCTCTTTGGAGAAATATCTGTTCCCGTCATTAGCTCATTTGTTACATAAAATGCATCTTACATAAAATGCATTCCTGAGGTTGTCTTTTCCTTTGATATATATTACTATGCAAGTATATATATTACTCTGCAAAATCTTGTTAATTTTCATTTTTCCTGCCTGTACTTTTTGGGGCCATATTCATGAAAATTAATGCTAAGACCAAGCTTTCCCCCCAGCACTTTAAGGTTTTAGTTACATGGGGAACTTTAATCCACTTGGAGTTGATTGGTGCACAGAGTGGGAGGCTTCACTTTCATTCTTTTACATTGGTATACCCCATTTCCCAGCAGTATGTAATTGTGAAGATCCTTGTTCCCAGTTACAGTCTTGTCACCCTGTGAAAGGTCAGTTTGCTATAGGTGCAAATGGTTTTTTACTGGGTATTCTGCACCACTGGTCCTCATGTCTACCAGAAACGTCCTGCTGTTGTCACATCCTGGCATGGCCACATGACGCAGCGTACAAGGGCGGTGCCTCTCCCTTGCTATTATTCCTCAGGATTTGTTTCAATGTCCCACATTTTCGGTATTTCCACTTGAATTTGAAGGCTTATTTCTATTTTAAAATATCTTGCTGGGCAGTGGTGGCACACACCTTTAACCCCAGCACTTGGGAGGCAGAGGCATGGGGAGCTCATTAGTTTGAGGCCAGCCTGGTCTAAAGAGTGAGTTCCAGGACAGCCAGTACTACACAGAGAAGCCCTGTCTCTAGTGTACCCCCCCAAAAAAAAGCCTTTGGGGATTTTTATAGAGTCAGTGGGTTGAATGGACGTTCTAACAAGATTGTTTTGCCCTGTTAAATTAGCAATGCATCATACTCTTCCTGCTATTGTGAAAAATTGTTTCCTGACTTGCCTTTTTGGATAATTTGTGTTTAGAAACATAACTGATTTTTGTTATTTTGATATGTTTTATGTTACAACTTAATTTAATTCATTTATTAGTTCTATTTTTAAAGATAAATCTCTCTCATATGTATAAAACTATGTGTTCTGCCAGCAGGGATAACTGATTTCTTCCTTTCCAATTTGGATGCCTTTTACTTCCAACACTATGTGAAACAGAAGTGCCGAGAGCTGACATCCTTGCCTTACTTGTGATAATAAGTGAAAAGATTCTGGGCTTTTACCAGTACTTCTTCTACTTTGGAGCATTTTCCTCCAGTCTCTACTTTGCTGAGATTTTTACCAGAAAATATACTGCATTTTATCAAAAACTGTTATTTACATTAACCAAGACAATCCCATGATTTTATTATTTATTCTTTATTAGTGTAGTCTAACAAGCTAATTGATTTTCCTACATTGAAACACTCTGGCATCTTGGAAATAAAGCCCACTGTGCTGTGCTTGATTCCTTTCATTTTGTCGTTGGATTGCTGAGCTGTTCCTTTGTTGGAGTGCTGTTGGGGATCTTGGTTAGGAACAGTGGCCTTTTATTTTACCATTTGTACTGTCTGGCTTTGACATGGGGGTGACATCAGCCACTTGAATGATGGAAAATGCTCTTGTGTCTTCAGTGTTTGGGAGATTCTGAAGACTCGTATTGGTTATTTACTGAATGGTTGGTAGAATTCAGCAGTGAAGCATCTGGGTGCTGGCCTTTGCCTGGCAGAAAGGTTTTGATGCTGATTCAGTCTCTGTACCCATTACAGGTTTGTTTAGGATTTTTGCTTTTCATGATCTAGTTTTCATAGTTTATGTATTTTTAGAAATTTCTATTTCTTCTAGGTTATACAACTTGATGGTATACGGCTGCTCATGGTAGTTTCCTGTGAACTGTTTGATTTCTGTGTCATTTGCTGTTACATAATAATTTCTAACATTCTTCCCTAGGAGTCCAGGCAGAGAGAGCAACCCTCTTTGTGTTATGGACACATGATGTCTGTTAGTATTCAAGGGATACACACTGATCCACTGCTCAGGACCCCATAGGTAGCCCAGGCCTCCTCACTGACTCTCACATTCAGGGGGTCTGGATAGGTCCCATGCTGGCCTCCCAGCTGTCGGTCTGGGGTCCAAGAGCTCTCCCCTGTTTGGATCAGCTGTCTCTGCTGGTTTTGCCAGCCCATTCTCCTGGACCCTACCCTGAATGAAATGATAGACTCTAGATATCCCCTATGTGGAAGAAATTGGCAATAGGGTGGGAGGATGGGGGGATGGTGGGGGGTGTGGGAGGAGGGGAGGGAGAGGGAACTGGGATTGACATGTAAAACAAGCTATTTAAAATTAAAAAAATGTTAAAAAATATTTCCAGCCGGGCGTTGGTGGCGCATGCCTTTAATCCCAGCACTCGGGAGGCAGAGGCAGGCGGATCTCTGTGAGTTCGAGGCCAGCCTGGTCTACAAAGTGAGTTCCAGGACAGCCTCCAAAGCTACAGAGAAACCCTGTCTCGAAAAACCAAAAAAAATTCCTAACATTCTTAATTTTATTTATTTGAGTGTTCTCTTTTGTTTTCATGGCTTAATTAAGTGTCTGTCAATTTTATCCTTTCAAACACCCTAATTCCATTCTTTAAAATATATATTGTTCCTCTATTTGCTACTTTGTTTTTATTTTCTCCCCTCTGTCAACTTTGGGCTTCCTTCTGTCATTTACTGACTCTTATGTATAAATTCAGCTTGCTTACCTAGATTGTTTCCTCTTCTTGTCCCTCTTCCTCCTCCCCTTGGTCTGCACACATCACTCTAAGCCTCTCTATAGGCATTGGTGCTATAGTCTTCCTTTCTCACACAGCTGAAGGCAACGTCTAACTTCCTTCTCTTCTCCATTGACCTTCCTGTTGTTCAAGTATGTCTTGAATCTCACATTTTATCTCCTGTGTGCTTTCTGCTATTAACTTAAAGACTCGTTTCACTGTAGCCAGGAGAGGTGCTTGATATAATCTTATTCTTTTAAAAAAATAGTTGACATTTGTTTTATGACCTAATGTGTAAACCACCCTTGGAGAAAGATGTGTGGCTATTTAAAACCAGAATATGTTTTCTGTGTTGGGCTGTAGATCAATGGTTAAGTAATTCTCTAGGTATACAAATACTGGTGCTCAGTGCCTGGACTGAGTGACGAACAGCAAAAGTGCTTTCTGCTACTGACATGAATGTCATGTGTGTTAAGTCTATGCTGTTGCTCAAGTTTTGCTTCCTTATGGACCTTCTGACTACTTTATATTGTATTGAAAAATGAGACTTCAGAAAAACGATACGTGACCATTTTGGACTTAAAGCCTGTTGCTTCAGATGCAGTGAAAGCTTGACCTGTTGTCTTTCAGCGATGTTTCATATCGACCGTAGTTTTCTATTTCTTTACTTTTAAACTTGCACGTTCTTTTTTTTTTTCTTTTTTCTTTTTTTCTTTTATTTTCCAGTTTAAATTTAGATAAGAAACAAGGTTGCTTCACAAGTCAGTTCCAGGTCCCTCTCCCTTTCCCTCCCCTCCTCCCGTGCCCTCCCCCCAACCCCCCATTATCCCCTCATTTCCCCAGGGAGGGTGAGGCCCTCCATGGGGGTGTCCATAGTCTGTCATTTCATATAGGGCAGGGCCTAGACCCTTCCCCAAGAGTTCAGGGTGAGAGTGCACCTCACATTGTTCTATGGGAGTCCAAAGTCCGTGTGTATACTTGGGATGGGTACTGATCTGCTGCCCAAGGCTCAATAGATTACCTAGGCCTCCTCACTGACACCCAGATTCAGGGGGTCTTGATCAGTCCCATGCTGGCTTCCCAGGCTGATGCCTGGGATTCAAGAGTTAACCTTTGTCTGGTCAGCTGTTTCTGGGGGTTAAACCAGCCCAGTCTTAATCCCTTTGATCATCAGTCCTCCCTCTCTGTTACTGGCTTTCTTGAGTTCAGCTCAGTACTTAAACTTGCACGTTCTTAAAGTGTGTGTTTTTGCTTTTTTTTCAAATCTCTCTCTTTGTGTGAGTGATTTTCCCTCTGACCTTGTGGTGGTTTGAAGACATTTGAACCCTTAGTCCCTAGGTGGTGGTGCTGTTTGTGAAGGTTATGGAAGCTGTAAGAGGTGGAGCCTGGCTGGTGGAAGGACTTACTGGGCTATGGGTTTTGAGAGTTTGTAGCATACCCTTGCCTTATTTCCTGTTCTTTGTCTCTGTGGATGGAAATGTGATGAGCCAGCTTCCTACTCTATTGTTCTGCTCTTTCCATGACTGTTATAATGCCATTCCTTTCTGTGATGGACTCTATCCTTCCAGAACAATATGCCAAAAATAAACCTTTACTCCTTAAGTCATTTTTAATCACACAACAGAAAGCTATCTAAAATGCATCCTCACCCTATTTAGCTCTTGTTGTCTTTCTATTTGGGAATTTAATGTATTTATAATTAAGTTAATTACTCATTGTGAACAACCATTGTCATCTTATGCTGATTTTCTTTTAGGCTTGAAACTCTCTGCCTTTGTTTTTATTTGTTCCTTTTGCTACTTAGATTTGTGCTTTGCTAAACTTTTAAGATTTATATGTTTTAATAACTTTCTTTTTCAATTTATATATTATTTTTTACCTCAACACTAGTATAACAATATAATTGAATTTGATAATAAATTTAAATCAATAGCATTCAAGATCTTTATAATGTATTTGCCTCTTTATGTTACTGATATTACTGTATCTCTTGGATGGTTAAGAGTCCATCTAGTAGGGAAAGGCACCTGATGCCAAGTCCTTTCAATCCTGAGTCCCATACCCACATCCCATATGTTGGGAACAGAAAACTGACTCTGGAAACAAAGTTGTTCTCTGGCCTCTACACATGGACTGTGACATATGCATTTAAACACACACACACACACACACACACAAATGCAGGACCAGTTGTAGTTATGTTGAGGTAAAAGTGATTTATCTATACCGTTTTATTGACACACATTCTGTTTATATACATACTTTCCAGTGAGTTTTGCATTTTCTTTTGCTATCATGTTACTTTTCAGAGTTCTTTTATATTAGTTTGAAGAATTCTTTTAGTATTTCTCATGAGAAATAGAAATAGTGATGAACTCCCTTGGCTTCACGTACGTACGTGTGTGTGTGTGTGTGTGTGTGTGTGTGTGTGTGATTTTTGGCTGGCAGCTTTATCCTTTTAGTATGTGACTATACCATCCATCGACCCATGGATACAATATTTCTTCTTTAAAACTTTACTCAACACTTGTATGAAAGATCCCAATTCAGTCTGTCCGGCTTGACAGCAGGTGCCTTTACTCTGAGCCATCTTACTAGCCCTGTCTCTTCATCACTTGGCACACTGTACAGATTAGTCATGTGGGAAAAATGGGCCATCCTCTTTTCCAAGACTTCACTGGGTATGTTTAACTTTTACAGCCTTTGTCAAGGCTTCTACACTAGGGCACATGTCTAACTCCTCCTAGAATGCCTAAAGAAAACAGCACAAGCTTTAGAGCAAAGATCAGTCCAAGCTTTGTTGACTTCAGCTCTGTAGACCTTCAGATCACTTCTTCTATGCAATGGAGGTGCTCTTGCTTGCCTTAGGGAGCTGTTATATAAGAGGCAATAAATAGACACACTATTCTCTATTCATTCTGGCTTTATTGTGCTCTCTTTAAGATTCTATTCATCATTATTTCTTTGTATCCCAGAGTCTGGGAAGAGTCCAGTGTATAGTAATCTCTCAGATAAATTGAATTAATGATAAATAGGTCAACAGAGATCAAATATGTCTTTTGACAGAGAATGCAATGAAATGATCACATAATAGCATAAATGCCATATGTAATAGGATAAACATCTATGTCAATACATTGTATATTATTAATATGAATGTACTTATTAATAGAACTGCCGTACATATATAAACTCTAGTTGGACTTGAGGTTTAGCTCAGTATATAAACTCTAGCTGAACCTGAGCTGTATTTTGTCATTTTATAAAAGTGTATTTTACTCTTGACTTCTGATTAGGGAAATGAACCAGAAACCCAAATCCAAGTCCTTGATTTGCTTGTACAAAACCATTTCAGGCTGAAACAACTGGCGTCTAGCCTTCAAACTCAGAATTTATAACTCAGAAGTCTTCCACCATTTGAAATTTGGTTACATACAAAATCAAACCTAATTCAGACCATTAATTACAGGGCTCCTAATGTCCCATTCAGCTTTGATAGCTGCATTCTCTGGAAGAAAACCACAACAATTATGGAACAGTGATTTCCCACTGGCTTGGAGATTTCAACTTCTTTGGGATTTCACCCAACTCTACAGTGATTAAGCCACATTTTCCCCCTTGTGAAGAGTAAGGTGCATCGTGAAATTGCACAGAATGGCTTTGGCTATTTTGCATGTAGCAACACCAAGAATAATCCAGGAAGGGTGGCATTTTGCCTGCGGGGTCTGTTCCTCCTTCTGGTCAGAGTACCCTCATTTTACATGAGGACATAACACATCACATTGCCTCAGTCAGCCAGATTGCACACCAAAGGTATTATGTATTCCCTTTCCAGTAGATCCGTGGTGACCTACCTCCAAGTGGGTGTTATCTATCTCTCCCAACCACTGTGTCCAGAAGTATAGGCATAAACTCACATCTGCTATCCTGTCCTCAGAGCTACCCATAGCTTAGTTATGTTGTGTAGGTGTCTCTGCAAGTTCTACTGCTAGCAGAGACATGAGAGGTAAAAAGGAAACTTGGTTCAGCTGGAGTCTGACACCAGACATTTTATTTTATACATATTAAAGTACAGTAAAATTTTGGAAGAAAAATTTTCTGGTAACACTTTCTCCAATTCCATTTGCACAATAAAGCTTAAGGTGTGACTATATTGTGACCTCTACCATGAAGATGGAATCTATAGTTTAAGAGCCTAGGACCTTGTGTGGTCTCTGAGAGTGTAGAGTTCACCAGGCTATACAGTACATGTGACATCATCTCTATGTATGGGTTCTATTGACTGAGAAACAAAGCTAAAGATAAAGGAGTAGGGAGGGAGAATCTAGGATAAACATTCTGGAGGATTGGGTCAAGGACTGCCCTACAGACAGCAAAGGTCACCAGGTTGTTAACAACATGCACTACTAGACTTTCAGGTGAAAAACTGGTACACATCCTTTTCATTGAATAGATAAGTATATATCCTTAACATTCCTGGTTTCTCTAGTTCTTATCTGTGAGCACAAGGACATCTACACTGCAGTTTCTTCATTTCAAAGAACATTTGAGGTTCTTGAAGTTACTTACCATTCACTTGCTATGCATGACAGGTGGGTTCCTGTTGCTCACAACCACAGTTCCAACTAACACACAGGGGAATTTGTTTTCCAGAGGAAATTAACTTTAGCTTTATTGTAAGTTAATGTGCTGCATGAATGTCAGTATTTAACAATATCTGATTCCACTGACTGTGTGTGGCTGCATGATTTCCTTTGCCTTTGCTTTCTCACCTGTGAAACAACATCTAAAAAAACCACCACATACATTTTTTACAGGCTTGTTATTGGTAGTCTAGAAGGTAGACTCTTTAGTTTCTATGTTCTTTCAGGCTGTTCATAATGAATTGTACAGAGATACCCGGATAGTTACAGGATCATTTATTAAGCAGGAGGTGCAGGGAGCTTGTAAGAGTGCCATGCCTCCCTGTAGCATGCTTCCAGGAAGGGAGAAGGGAGAAGGGAGACAAGAGTCCACAGTGACCTCTTATTCATCATTAGCATAGTACCCATCTCTTCCAAGTTTGTATAATATAGGCATGCTCCCTTAGCTGAGTGAAGCTCGCAGACTAATGGCTGCCAACCTCCTCCTGCTCCCTCATCATGCCTTGCATGTTAGCTCTGTAATTGCCTCTTCATTTTCTGTTTCCCTGCCTTATTATGATAGAAAAAAATTAAAAGTCACAATGTTCATCCAATCACAAAACACCCTTTAAGGCATTTAATCCTCCTTTTTTCTTCTGCAAATATTTTATGCCATATGCTATTCTGAAAAATTAAGGACAGTACCATGTTGATAACATGCACCTAGAAGAAACAGCTGTGAAAAATGCTGCATGCACTTATCTGAACAATGCCAATGTCTAAGTAGATACAGTGGTTCTTCTTTTCTGTTACCAGTAAACTCCAGTATTGCCATTAATTTACTTCAAGGAATATACACTACAAAGGAAATATTGTTAAGAGATAACTAATGACATTATTCTTAAAGGAAACTACAGTAAAATTGTACAAAGAAAGTAGAATTTTCACTTACAATGTGTGGTCAGCAATTTCAGTCAAAATTTAATACCGTATTTTCTTTTTAAAGATTACTTTCCATATATTCCTTCATTTATTTTCTTGAAACAGTATTTCATATATCCCAAGATGGTCTTCAACTCACTCTAGCTGGGGATAACCTTTCTCCACTCTTCAGGGTGACTTCTGATCCTCCCATGTCTCCACCTGCCGAGTACTAGGACTATAGAAATGCAACACCACATCTGGCTGATGTGGTGTTAGGGGTGGCATTCTATCAGGTGAGCCACAGCTTCCAGCCCATCAGCCTTTAATTTTCTGTGTTAAGCTGTGATCTCAGGTGGGAGTGATGGTTCACACCTGTAGTCCTGCTGCTTGGAGGCTGAGGTGGGAGGAGCTCCTTGAGTTTGAAGTTGGCCTATCTTAAGAAAGAAAGAAAGAAAATAAACTTCAAATGTTGTAGATGAATAGCAATGCTCAATGGGAAATGCTCTTGCTCATCAACTGGAAGCCTGGCTCCTAGTTCAGGCATTGTCTCTGCATCCTTGAAAGACTGACTTACAGCCCACACCTTCCTCATCTGACCTGTTTTGAGAGGAAAAAAATAAATGAGACAGTGAATGCTTTCTGTAATGGAAAGCACTATCAACATGTAAGGTAATATTTACCTACCAACAGTTATTGTTTGCTTAAAATAAAAGATTTACTTAAGATAGCTGAACAAATCTTTTTTCTTCATTTTCCTGCCAAATAAGCATTATATGATTGATATCATGAAAACAATGTTCAGATCAATGTAATTTGGGTAGACATGGGCCAGCAGCAGCAGCTTCTTGGGAGATTGCTGGTTATTTCCATTTCTGGTTCAACTACAAGTGGGCTGAATCAGAAGCCCTAGGGTCAGGATCCAGGAACTGATGGAGACTTCTGAGTTTTTATTTTTACTTTTTATTTAGATCCTGTGTGTGTGTGTGTGTGTGTGTGTGTGTGTGTGTGTGTGTGTGTGTGTGTTGGTTTGGATAAGAATGGCTACCATAGGCCCATATATTTGAATATTTGGTTATTAGGGAGTGGTACCACATGAGAGGGATTAAGAGGTATGACCTTGGTGGAGTAGCTATGGCCTTGTGGGAGGAAGTGAGTCACTGAGGATGGGACTTTGTGGTTTCAAAAGCCCAAGGCAGGCCCAGTGTCTCTATTTTTCTTCTGCCTGCTGCTCCCATATCCTCCTGCCTGTGTACAGTCCACTATCAATATCAGAGGATAGTGGACTAACCTCTGAACTATAAGGCAGCATGAATTAAATGTAGTTGTCCTTTATAGTAGTTGTCAAGGTCATAGTGTCTCTTCACAGCAATGGAATACTGACTAAGATGTGCTGAGGTCACAGGTTGATGATCTTTCTTATTTTTTTGAGATGGGATTTTTCACTGGAGTTCATCCTTTTGGGTAAACTATCTGGTCAGTAAGATCTGTCTATGCTCTCCCTACTCAGTGCTGGGATTACTAGCACATGGCACCATACCTGGTTTATTGAGATCCAAAGTCAAGTCTTTATGCTTGAGTAACAAGCACCTGGTCCATTGAGCCATTGAGGTTTTGGTTCTTGAGTGGGATTTTCACTGTGTTGCACAGATGGACCTGAAAGGCCTTGTTCAGCCCTGGAGTAGCTGGGTCTATAAGCCTGAGCCACTACACTGGGCTCAAACATGAATGTTTGATCAGGCTTTACGGTGGTTTGAATGAAAATGTGCCCCCCATAGGTCCATAGGGAGTAGTACTATGGGGTGCTGTGGCCTCTTAGAGGAAGTATGTCACTGGGAATGGCCTTTGAGGTTTCAGACACTCAAGCCAGGGCTAGCAGCTCACTTTTGCTTTCTGCAGATCTAGTTGTAGAACTCTCAGCTACTTCTCCAGCCCATGTCTGCCTGCATGCCACCATTCTTCCACCATGATGACAATGGACTAAACCTCTGAATTATAAGCCAGCAGTAATTAAATGTTTCCCTTTATACAAGGTTCCATGGTCGTAGTGTCTCTTTGTAGCAATAAAACCCTAACTAAGACAGGCCTCCGAAGGATTACAGTGCCCAATACAGGGAAGCTTTGGCCATTGCATTTTTATCCCAGATACTCATATGTCTTTTAAAATGCAGTTCTTTCTTATTATATGAATAAACAATAATAGCAATGATGAAAATACCATTAATATCAAATCACCTTTTGTTTACCCCCTATTTAGACTAATACTCATCTGGAACCCAGTGATCAAGAGAAAATAATTCATTGTGCTCTAAACCATCCAGAAGGGAATTGGGAAGACAGCTCAGTTGGTGAGCTGCTTGTTGTACAAACACGAGGACCACCAGTGCCCACATAAAATGGGTGTGGTGACGCAACTCTTCAATCCCAGCACTGGTGAGGCAGAGACAGCTGAATCCCTGGAACTCACGTGTCAACCATCATATCCAAACAACAAGCTCGCAAGACTCTGTCTCAAGGAAAGAGGTACAGAGGGATACAGGAAGATGTGATGATCACACACACACACACACACACACACACACACACACACACACCACTTCTAGAGGCTTTCTGCTCTTGGTGTAAAATCCAGAGCACTTCCAGAGATGTGCACATCCCCTGAGCTGGCAGTGGCTGCTCTAGCAACATCCTTTTCACCATTTCTGCTTCAAGAGCTTCACCTTTCACTGTTCCTTCCTACACCAGGACTTTGGTACCTAACTCAGTAGATCCTCTGCTTTACCCCCAGCCTTCTACTTCTCTTATATTCTGACCCACTGTCATCTGTCAGTCAATCTTCCATGAATTCTCCTCCTTTATTCTCATTGTCCACCATCTGACAGCCCCCTCCACCATCCAACACAAAATAACTCCATTAAAGAACAGCCTTTTACAGTCCTTAGGATAGGGCCAGAGTCAGAGGAGGGAAATGATACACATTTGTGAAATGAAGGAATAAAGTGCCTGCTTTGTTGCAAGCACCATGGGAGTAGCAGCTTTCCCTGTGTTCACTATGCTAATGGTAACTCAGATTCATGTGAAACTGGATAGACCTTCATCTATAATTCAGGGTTCTCAGTCACTAATGCCTGGCTATACCACAGAGACTCAAGGATGGATACATATATATATATATATATATGCTCCAATAAGTTAGTGTCTCCCTCTGTAGAGGTGTTGGAGGACCATTCAGTGTTATCCACCATGATGCAAGTCGATGAAGAGGTCAGGCTTTTATTCCAGTCAAATCTCTTCCTCATTGTTTGAGGTCCACACTCATAGAGAAAACAATATACTGTAGTCAGTCCACTATTTACAAATAACCTATTCAAACACCCTCACAGAGACACATGGAAATGGAGAATCTGATATATAAGATGAGTTCCAGTCAAGTTGATTATATAAGATGAGTTCCATCATCCCAATACCTGGATCTCATTCCTTGTTATTGCTCACAAGCAAATTGAGGCTTATGGCCTGGATGTCTGTCCCGCAGCACAGAAGAAGACCCATGCCATCCTGGACCCGACCCAAGCCTGATCCTAGTCGCATGTATCCATCGAGTGGATGTGCTTTCTCAGAAAATATTCATACATTTTGTGGAAGAAAAAACATAAACAAATATTTAGCAGTTAAAAAACTAAGTTTTGTTTTCTGTTTAGTCAGCTGGTTTTGTTTTAGAACTTTTTTTAAAAGTCAAGTTCAAGCTAGAGATAAATAATCCCTTGGAAAATTTCAATGTCTTTTAGGGACAGCCAACTGCCTGTCACTCAAGCAGGTACAGTTTGGGGAATAGCTTTCCTCAAACAGCTTTCCTACAGGCTCAGGGCTGAGGATAATGCAGCACTATTCATATTCAGATAGAAATGCAAAAGTTTTATTTACTATGACTGCCAGATCTTGTTGTCCTTTGTGACAGCTCAGCCATGCTTCTTCTATGCATCCAGTCAAAATATTGAGTATTCTCCTTTGCCCAAGCAAGCTTCCTCTTTGGCTGTTTTCCTTCTACTATCTTGAAGAATGGCTCAGTGCAAACTGTTCCATGAAACAAAACAAAACAAAAAACAAAAAAAAAAAGAAAAGAAAAAAATTACCCCGGAGAATAATTCTTAAAAAACAAAACAAAACAGTGTAACAACAAACATCTCCACATGAATCACATTAAATTCTAATATTTTCATTTGAATTGAAGGAACATCACAGTCTCTACTCTTTACATGGAAATAAGAGCAAAAGTTTGATACGCAGACACAAAGGTTTGGGAGAGGAGAGCAAGTGTTCCTCTGCAATATTCAGGCACATCAGCTACTATGGTGTGACTCACTGTTTCATGCTCGCCACATAAAAATAAAGAGCAAGTGAGTGAGTGAGTGATGTGTTGAATATACTCTCCATGAAGACGGATGAATGTTTCAGCACTGCGTATCACAGGGAGTAGATGGAGCTGAATGACCCCTTGTGCTAAAGGCCTGCGGTCAAGAGTAGAATGTCAAGGAAGTAGCCAATGCCTACCTTAAAAGGGTTTTGCAAGACCTCAGAGGATGTGGTACCGATTGTGCCAGCTAGTTTTCTGTCAACCTGACATGGGCTAAGGTCATTGAAGAGGAAAATGCAGTTGAGAAAATGCCCCATTTTGAGAAAGTACTGTAGGAATGTCTCTGAGACACTTTCTGGATTAATTGTAATGGCTTGTGGTGATACATTGTTTATAATATAATAAAGAAAAGCAGCTAAGTCACCAGAGAATTCTGGCCTCTACCAAGGCAGGGATGATGCTTGCCTCAATGTGGACAGAGACTAATTGCCAGCTTTGAGACCCTACTCCCTCCCCCCCCAATTTTTTAAAATTTAAATTAGAAACAAGCTTGTTTTACATGTCAATCCCAGTTCTCTCTCCCTCCCCTCCTCCCCTGCCCCCCACCAACCCCCTATCCCATCCCCTTTCTGCTCCCCAGGGAGGGGGAGGCCTTCCATGAGGGATCTTCACAGTCTGTCATATCACTTGGAGCAGGGCCTAGACCCTCCCCAATGTGTCTAGACTGAGAGAGTATCCCTCTGTGGAGTGGGCTTCCAAAGTTCATTCGTGTATTAGGGATAAATACCGATCAACTACCACAGGCCCCATAGATTAATCAGACCTCCAAACTGACATCCTTGTTCAGGGGTCTGGAACTGTCCTATGCTGGTTTCCCAGCTATCAGTCTGGGGTTCATGAGCTCCCCCTTGTTCAGGTCAGCTGTTTCTGTGGGGTTCTCCAGCCTGGTCTTGACCCCTTTGCTCATCACTCCTTCCTCCTTGCAACTGGATTCTAGAGTTCAGCTCAGTGTTTAGCTGTGTGTGTCTGCCTCAGCTTCCTTCAGCCACTGGATAAAGGCTCTAGGATGGCATATAAGGTAGTCATCAATCCCATTATCAGAGAAGGACATTTAAGGTAGCCTCTGGACTATTACCTAGATTATTAGTTGAGGTCAAACTTGTAGATCTGTCTTGAAGAATGGCTTAGTGAAAACTGTTCCATGAAACAAAACAAAACAAAACATAAAAAGAAAGAAAAGAAAAAATTCAACCCCTAAGGATAATTCTTAAAAAACAAAACAAAACAGTGTAGAGCCAGATTTCTCTTTAAACCTATAATGGCTCCCTCTATTATGGTATCTCTTTTCTTGCTCTCCTCTATTCTTTCCCTGACTCCATATTTCTGCTTTCTCCTGTCCTCCTCCCCTCTCCTCTTCTCCCCTTCTCTTTCCTCTAACTCCTTCTCCCCTCCCTCCATGCTCTCAATTAGCTCAGGAGATCTTGTCTCTTTCCCCTTCTCTGGGGACCACGTATGTCTGTCTTTCTTAGTGTCCTCCGTGTTTCTTTGTTTCTTTGGCAGTGTGGATTGTAGGCTGGTACTCCTTTGCTGTAGGTCTAAAATCCATATATGAATGAGTACATACCATTTTTGTCTTTTTGTGACTGGGTTACCTCACTCAGGATGGTTTCTTCTGGTTCCACCCATTTGCATGTGAATTTCAAGATTCCATTGATTTTTTTTCCACTGAGTAGTACTCCATTTGTGTAAATGAACCACATTTTCTTTATCCATTCTTCAGTTGAGGGGCATCTAGGTTTCTTCCAGGTGTTGGCTATTACAAATAATGCTGCTATGAACATAGTTGAACAGATAGATGTCTTTGTTGTATGAATGTGCATCTTTTGGGTAAATGCCTAAGAGTACAATTGCTGGATCTTGAGGTAGACTGATTCCCATTTGCTGGAGAAACCACCATACTGATTTCCAAAGTGGCTGTACAAGTTTGCACTCCCACCAGCAGTGGAGGAGTGTTCCCCTGTCTCCACATCCTCTCCAGCATAAACTGTCATTGGTGTTTTTGATTTTAGCCATTCTGACAGATTAAGATGGTATTTCAGAGATGTTTTGATTTTCATTTCCATAATGGCTAAGGATGTTGAGCACTTTCTTAAGTGTATCTCAGCAATTTTAGACTCCTCTATTGAGAATTCTCTATTTAGTTCTGAACCCCACTTTTTATTTGGATTGTTTGGTGTTTTGGTGACTAGCTTCTTAAGTTCTTTGTATATTTTAGAAATCAGCCCTCTGTCAGATGTGGAGTTGGTGAATATCTTTTCCCATTATGTATGCTGCTGTTTTGTCTTGCTGATTGTGTCCTTTGCCTTACAGAAGCTTCTCAGTTTCAGGAAGTCCCATTTATTCATTGTTGATCTCAGTGTCTGTACTACTGGTGTTGTGATCAGGAAGCAGTCTCCTGTACCAATTTATCTGAAGGAACCTGGCTTGGTTGTCAACGTGGCACAGGCCATCCAGATTAGCATGGCCCTAGAAAAAGTGAGGACCAGAGAGACCAACATGGACTCAGGTGTTTGACCAGACCCAAGTCATCTGCACAGCCTTTTGTGGTTGCTGAAGCTCTGGACGTCAACACAGACCTTTGCTGCTGCTTGACCATGGGCCCAGACTTGGGTCCTGGCATCAGCCCAGGCCTGGATATCATCATATTCCCCCAGTGGCAGCACAGGCCATTCAGATCAGCATGGCCTCATTGGCAGCTTGGCCTCCAGACACCAAAATGGCCACAGGTGGCAGACCATATCCCAGATATCCCCATGTCCTAGGTGGCAACATTGGTCACAGATATCAATGTAGACCCCACTGTCACAGACACAGATATGGCCATAGGAGCAACCCAGGCTCAGATGTCACCCTGGTCCTGGGTGGCAAGAAGGCCACCAACATGCATCCATTTCTCACAGCCCTGGCTTCTTCAGATCTGCCTCTTACCACAGCACATGAACCATTATGCCTCTCTTTCTCTCCTATTGCTCCACCATATACTTGGTAGTCACATTATCACAGAACTGTCTGGTGAAGCAAGAACGTGTAAGATTGTAGGTGAGAGCTGAGAGATAGCTTGGTCTGCAGGAGGGACTACAGTTTCTGGATGAGAAAGACTTAAGCTGAGAAAGTGGCTGACAGGAGGAGGGATATGGCAGAGGGAGGTGTGGTAGGTGGCAGGCTGAAAGTAGAGTTCCTTGGAGGGCAGCCAGCTGTGGGGATTTTTGAATCAGGACATCAGTGACTGCTCCTGGGGCTGTGCTGATCTGAATGTCCTACACTGCCACCTGGGGCAATGGTGAACCCCAGCCCAGCTGCTTCCAAGGAGCATGCCTGGGTCTTTGGTTCTACTGCAGCCAGGGTCTGTGTTCAAGTCCAAGGCCCATGTGACCACCAAGCGTCATATGGAAGCCTGGGGTTGGAGTCACAGCCCATGGCCTTGTTGGTGTTCAGGGCCTGTGCTGCCACCAGAATTGTCCTGATCTGAGTGGCTGTTGCTTCCACCTGGGGCCAGGATGTCATCTGGGCCTGAATAGCTGCCAAGAGACATGTCTGGGTCCATGGTCCACCTGCAGCTGGAGTCTGTGTTGATGTCTGTGGTCGTCACCTCAGGAGTCAATAGGAGCCATATGTGATGAAATCAGAGGGCCATGTTGTGTCAACCCTGCCCTTCAGTGACCCTAGGAAAGCAGGTCCTGACCCTCACTGGACACTGCAGCAAAATAGTTGTCCCCTCAAACACACACACACACACACACACACACACACACACACACACACACACTTGGGAGGGATGGTCCCATCTCTTACCACGGGTGAAGGAGAAATGACCCTGATGGCATGGCAGTAGGGGAGTTGACTCTGACCCCTTGCCTTTAGGGGCAGCCCCAGTGGCCCAGACTTACCAGCTTAACTACCCCCCAAGGCCCACATCCTGGCCTTGGATTGGCCACCCTAACATCTAGGACCTGCTGGAGCTCTTGAAGGGATTAATCCTGTGGAAGGATACTAAAGGATCTCCATGACTCGAGGCAGCTGCTGGATATCTGAGAGGAGTTTCAGTGAGGATCCAGTGATGATGGTGCGCCAGAAGCCAGAGGCCTTGAACCAGACCAGTGACTCATTGCAATGAACAATTGCTAATAACTATGTGACACACACTTCAGCTCCCTGTGCCATCAAGATGAATGAAGAGGTGTTGGAGAGGCAAGAAATATGCAGGAGCAAAGAGTTTGGTTTTTGTTTGTTTTGATTTGGTTGGTTTTTAAAAATTTTTCTTTGGGGGGGATGCTACAACAATGAAGGGAGGATGTGGGGGGACTAGGAGGTGAGTGGAGTTGGGGTGCGTGATATGAGATTCCCAAAGAATCAATAAAGAAACTATGCTAAAGAAAAAATAATTCCCCATTGCAGATGAAATCTCAAGGTGAGAGAAGATTGAGAACAGTGCTGAGGGCTGGAGAGATGGCTCAGCCGTTAAAGGCTAGGCTCACAACCAAAAATATAAGAGAAGAGTGCTGAGTCTATACTCAAAGGTCACAAACATTTAGGTCGTCAGCATATTTCATTTGCTGTTACAATGTTCTCATTTGTGATCGCTTTGAAAAGCAGAGCAGGCTGGGCGGTGGTGGCACACGCCTTTAGTCTCAGCACTTGGGAAGCAGAGGTAGGTATATCTCTGAATTTGAGGCCAGCCTGGTCTACAGAGAGAGATCCAGGACAGCTAGGCCTACACTGAGAAAACCTGTCTTTAAAAAAGAGAGAAAAAAAGAGCAGTATCTCTGTAGAGGATCTTCACAGATCTTTCTTCCTAGGTAGGTTGAAATCATTTTCCTTATTTATTTTTTATTGAAAATGGATATTTTGATGCAATATATTTTCATTGTGGTTCCCTTCCCCAACTCTTCCCAGATTCTCCCCACTTCCCCACCTATCCAATTCCATACCCTTTGTTCCTTTGTTCCTTCCTTCATTCATTCATTCCTTCCATCCTTCCTTCCTTTCATTAGGATACAAATAGTCATCTAAAATAATAACAATAAGATAAAATTAGATAAAATAAAAAAAGATAAACCAGAATAGGACAAAACAAATGAGCAGAAGAAAAAGCCAAACAAAAATTTCAAGAAACATACACAGACACAGAGGCACACACACAAAAATGAAATAAAAAACACATTAGATTCACAGTACATAACATAAAGGATTTATAGTCTCTCTCTTTTGCTCTCTGTCTCTCTCTCATAGATTATTCTTTCATATGATACATCTCAACCACAATTTACCCTCTTTCCATTTCTCCTACTTTCCCTCCACTTCCCCAGATCCATTTCCTGTTTCCTCTTCAGAAAAGAGACAACCGCCAAACACAAAACAACAAAAAAGTACAAGATAAGGCAAAAGCCCTCATACTGAGGCTAGGCAAGGCAGCCTGACATAAAGAAAATGAGTACTAAGAACAGGCAAAAGTCAGAGGTATACATACTCCTACTTTTAGGAGGCTCAGAAACACCAGACTAGCAGCCATAACACATTCACAGCGACCCAGTGCAGACACATGCAGGCCATGTGAGCCCTGCTTAGTGGATTCAGTGGACTATGTTCTTCTGGTGTTCCCCATTCCCTCCGACTCCTACAGTCTTTCCTTCCCCTCTTCTGTATAATTCCCTGATCTCCAAAGGGAGCGATCCAATTTAGTCTCTCTCTCTCTCTCTCTCTCTCTCTCTCTCTCTCTCTCTCTCTCTCTCTCTCTCTCTCTCTCTCTCTCTCTCTCTCTCCTCCCCTCTCTGTCTCTCTCTTACATACACCCCTCCCCACACATACCTGCCCTGTCAGTTTTCAGGGACCCATTTTGTGTCCTACCATCACTATTTTATGGATATCCATGGGACCTCCTCAGACAAAAACTCAATTAAATGTAATCTAGTCCCACTACTGAAAGCCTTGCCTGGCTACATAAGTTGGCTAGTTCAGACTATATATCCTCCATTACCAGGAGAACTCACTAGGGACACCCTCAAGTATTCTAGGAAGTTTCCATTGTACTAAGTTTCCATGCCATGTCCCAAATGCTCCCCAATTTCAGCTGTCTCTCCCTGCATTCTCTTCTTCCACCCCTCCCCACTTCTATCTCCAGCTACCCCCAGCCCACCCACAGAATCTATTCTAGTTCTCCTTTCCAGCGAGATCCATGCTTACCTTATATAGCCCTCCTCTTTACCTAACCTCTCTGGGTCTGTGGATTGTAGCTTAATTATCATTTACTTAACAGCTAATATTCACTTATAAGTAAATATATGTCATGTTTATTTCTCTGGGTTTAGGTTAATCATACAGGATGACTTTTTCCTAGTTGTATCCATTTGCCTGCAGATTTCATGATGCTATTTTTTGTTTTAATATACCTCATTTCCTTTATCCATTAATCAGATGAAATATATCTAGGTTGTTTTCCATTTCTGGCTATTATGAATAAAGTTTCTATGAATATAGTTGAGCAAGTATTTTATGGTAGGTTGGAGCATTCTTTGAGTATATGCCCAAGAGTGGTATAGCTGGGTCTTGAGGTATATCGATTTGCATTTTTTCAGGAACTGCCATATTGGTTTCGATAATAACTGTACAAGTTTGTACTCTCATTATCAATGGGTAATTGTTCTCTTAATTTCTGCAAAGAGCCATATTGAAATATTGATGGGTATTTCCTTGAATCTGTAGATTGTTTTTGGTAGGATGGGCATTTTTCTATATTAATTATATCAATCAATGAGCATGGGAGATCTTTCCATCTTCTGATATGGCTTTCAATTACTTTCTTTGATGCCATTAAGGTTTTTTTTATATACAATTTTTCACTTGCTTGGTTAAAGTTACTCCAAAATATCTTATTTTTATTTTTTTGAGGCTACTGTGAAAGGTATTGTTTCCATGATTTCTTTCTTAGTACATTTGTCAGTTGTATATAAGAGAGCTACTGATTTTTGTTCTAGACAAAAAGAAGAAAACACACCCAAAAGGAATAAAGACTTCAGGAGTGTTGTTAAGTTACTAAAATGAGATCTCTGTAACTTTCTAATGTAGATGCTTAATGCTATGATGTGACCTCTTAGAACTGTCTTTCTTGTGTGCCATTAGTTTGGATTTGTTATACTTTCATTCAATTCTAAAGTTCTTAAGTGTATTTATTGATTTCTGTCTTTACCCATTTTTCCTTTAATAGTGAATTGTTCAGTTTCTATGAGTTTATAAGCTTTCTATTGTTTCTGTTGTTGTTAATATCCATCTTTAGTCCTTGATAATCAGGATAGAGTTCAGGGAGTTATTTCAATTTTATTGTATCTGTGGAGACTTTGTGTCCAAGCACGTAGTCAATTTTGTAGAAAGTTTCTTTCATGATGTGCTGAGAAGTAGGTATATTCTTTTCTGTTTGGTTGAAATGTTTTGTAAATATCTGTTAGATCTTTTTGCTTTATTACACAATTTACCTCTAGCATTTCTGTGTTTAATTTTTGTCTGGATGACCTGTCTACTGGTGAAAATCCGGCATTGAAATCTTCCACTATCAGGATGTGAGGGTCAGTGTGTGATTTTTGCTTTAGTAGTGTTTCTTTTATGAACATTTTCTTTTTGTGTGTGCATAGATATTAAGAATTTTAATGTCCTTCTGGAAGATTTTTTTCTTTGATTTTTTTTCATATGTAGTGTCCTTCCTTATCTCTTATGGTTAGTTTTGAAGTTTGTTTTTTCTGATATTACAATGGCTATACCAACTTGTTTCTTTGGTTAACTTTCTTGAAATACCTTTTATCATCCTTTTACCTTGAGGCAATGTCTTCCTCAATGTTGAAGTTTTTCTTGTATACAGCGGAAAGTTGGATCCCGCTTTTGTTTCCAATCACTGGAGCCTCTTTAGGTTGAAGTTTTCCTTTTAGCTTCTTCTGCAGACCTGGATTTGTAGATAGATATTGATTAAATTTGGTTTTTATCCCACAATATTTTCTCCATTTATTGTGATTGAAAGGCCTGCTGGATATAGTCATGTGTGCTGCCATCTGTGTTCTCTTGCCAGTTTCTAGAACATTCATACAGGCCATTCTGGTTTAGAGTTTCCACTGAGAAATCAGGTTAATACCTAATAGGTCTGCCTTTATATGCTACTTTTTTTTTCTTTGCAGCTTTTCATATGCTTTATTTGTCCTGTAATTTAATGTTTTGATTACTATGTATTATGCAGAATTTCTCTTTTCGTCCAGTCTATTTGGTGTTCTGTTTGTATCTTGATAGATACCTGCTTCTTTATGTTAGAGAAAGCTTTTCCTATGATTTTGTTGAAAATATTTTCCATGTATTTGACCTGGGTTTCTTCTCCTACTATTCTTAAATTTGGTATTTTCATAGTGTTCCAGATTCCCTGGGTGTTTTGTGTCTGGAGTTTACTTAATTCAACATTTTTCTTAACCTAGATATCCATTTATTCCACTGAATGTTCAATGCCAGAGATTCTCTCTTCATCCCTTATATTTTGTTGATGAGGCTTGTCTTTAGAGTTCCAGGTTGAGTTCCTAAAATTCATTTCCAGCTTTGCCTTACTTTAGGTTTCCTTTATTGATTCCATTTCCACTTTCATATCTTTAGCTGTTTTCTTCACTTCATCTGCTGTTTTTGTTTTTAATAGATTCATTAATAGATTTATTCCTATCCTCTTTATGTCCTTGGTTTTCAATTCAGCTATATATTACATTTCTCAGGGTGTACTGTAGAAGTTTTGCTGGGATCTAGTTGAGATGTATTGTCCTGGCTGATATGGATTGTGTTTTAGGCATCTGAATTTGGGATGATTATAATTCTAGACGTTTATATCTGTTTATGTCTTTGTTGGATGGATTTTCTGTTCATTGATTTCTGTTGCCTTCTCTGGATTTTAGGAATTTCATAGCTAGAGTTTCCTTAGTGTGGAGTTCTTCTTAGTGCTTGCCAGGTTTGGCCACCAGTGTTCCAGGGAAGAATATTTCTAGATATTGGTAGCTGGCACACAAGATGCTGAAAGGTCCCACAGGAAAGTTGGGTCTTCCAAAAGGATCTGTGTAGTCCCCAGCACATAGAGGAAGGGAAGGAACACAGGAACCTGCAGGTGGTCTGCTACAGGGCTGGGAAATTAGAGTCGGAGGGCAAGAAAGTGGGAAGATTGACCTTCTGATTCCCTGACTGGTATGGCCAGTGGGTTTCTAGAGAGAGTGCTTGGGTCTTGGCAACTGAGTCAAAAAGATGACGTGAGGGAAGAAGGCTATAGGAGAAGATCTGCTTAGTCCCTTTGAATGGGGCAGAGAAGGAGAGGCTGCAGCAGGAAGTCTGTTGAAATGATTTTATTAAATGAGAAAGGACATAGCTGGTGCCAACTTTTTAATACAATCCATGTGTAATGGCATGGAAGCCATGCTAGTGGCCATGTGAGGTGACTGGTCACCTTGAATTTGTAATAGGAAATAAGGATAGAGGAAAGTTGGTGCTCTGTCCTCTCCGTTTTTTTTTCTTTCTGCCTTTTCATTCCATCTGGGCCTTATTCCAAGGGACAGTTCATCTGTATTTAGGGCAGGTCTCTCTCTCTCTCTCTCTCTCTCTCTCTCTCTCTCTCTCTCTCTCTCTCTCTCTCTCTCTGCTTTTTGTTCTGTTTGTAACATTTAAAAAATTTATTATGTATTTAAATTAGAAACAAGCTTGCTTCACATGTCAGTCCCAGCTCCCTCTCCCTCCCCTCCATGCCTGCTCCTCCCCACCAGTTCCCCATCCCCCTACCCAATCCCCACTCCATTCTCCCGGGAAGGTAAGGCCCTCCATGGGAGATCTCTAGAGTCTGTCATTTAATTCTGCTGTATAGTGTACACACTCCATTGTGTAAATGCACCACATTTTCTCTATCCACTCTTCAGTTGAGGGGCATCTAGGTTGCTTCCAGGTTCTGGCTATTATAAATAATGCTGCTATAAACACAGTGGAACAGACATCCTTGTTGTACGAATGTGTATCTTTTGGGTAAATGCCTAAGAGTGGAATTGCTAGGTCTTGTGGTCCCATTTTCCTGAGGAATCTCAATACTGATTTCTATAGTGGCTGTATGAGTTGGTACTCCCACCAGCAGTGGAGAAGTTTACCCTTTCTCCACATCCTTTCCAGCATAAACTTTCATTGGTGTTTTTAATTTTAGCCATTCTGACAGGAGTAAGATGGTGTCTCAGAGTTGTTTTGATTTGCATTTCCCTGATTGCTAGGGATGTTGTGCACTTTCTTAAGTGTCTTTCAGCCATTTTATACTCCTCTATTGAGAATTCTCTATTTAATTCTGTAGACCACTTTTTAATTGGATCCTTTTGGTGCTTTGGAGACTACTTGCTTCTTGAGTTCATTGTAAATTTTGGAGGTCAGCCCTCTGTCAGATGTGGAATTAGTGAATCTCTTTTCCCATTCTGTGGGATGCCATTTTGTCTTGTTGACTGTGTCCTTTGCCTTACAGAAGCTTCTCAGTTTCAGGAGGTCCCAGTTATTAATTGTTGATCTCACTGTCTGTGCTACTAGTGTTATGTTCAGGAAGCTGTCTCCGGTACCAATTCTTTCAAGGGTGCTCCCCACTTTCTCTTCTAAGAATTTCAGTGTGACTGTATTTATGTTGAGGTCTTCAATCCATTTGGACTTAAGTTTTGTGCATGTTAATAGCCATCTTCTACATGCCAACATCCAGTTATGCCAGCACCATTTGTTGAAGACACTTTATTTTTTCCATTGTATAATTTTAGCTTCTTTGTCAAAGATCAGATGATTATACATGTGTGGATTAATATCAGGGTATTCAATTCAATTCCATTGGTCTACCTATCTATTTTTGTGCCAATACCAAGCTGTTTTCAGGACTACAGCTCTATAATAGAGCTTGAAGTCAGGGATGGTGATACCTCTGGACATTTCCTTGTTGAACAGGGTTGTTTTGGCTATCCTGGGTCTTTCATTTTTTACATATAAAGTTGAGAATTGTTCTTTCAAGGTCTGTGAAAATTGTGCTGGGATTTTAATGAGGATTGCATTGAGTCTGCAGACTGCTTTTGGCAAGATTGCCATTATGTTGATTCTACCTATCCAAGTGCATGGGAGATCTTTCCATTTTCTGGTGTCTTCTTTAATTTCTTTCTTTAAAGGCTCAAAATTCTTGAGATACAGGTCTTTCACTTGTTTGGTTAGGGTTACCCCATGGTATTTTATGTTGTTTCTGGCAATTGTAAAGAGTTATGTTTCTCTGATTTCTTTCTCAGCCCTTTTATCATCTGTATATATTAGGGCTACTGATTTTCTTGAGTTTATCTTTGCTGAAGGTATTAATCAGTTGTAGGAGTTCCCTGGTAGAGTTTTTTGGGTCACTTATGCAAACTATCATATCATCTTCAAATTGTGAATGTTTGACCTCTTCCTTTCCAATTTGTATCCCCTTGATTTCCTTTTGTTGTCTTATTGCTGTAGCTAGAACTTCAAGTACAATATTGAAGAGGTCTGGAGAGAGTCTTGTTCCTGATTTTAGAGGAATTGCTTTGAGTTTCTGTTCATTTAATTTGATGTTGGCTGTTGGTTTGCTGTATATAGCTTTTTATTATGTTTAAGTATGTTCCTGTTATCCCTGATCTCTCCAAGACCGTTATCATGAAGGGGTGTGGGGTTTTATCAAAGGCTTTTTCAGCATCTAGTGAGATGATCATGTGATTTTTGTTACTCAACTTGTTTATATGGTGGATTACATTGATGGATTTTTCATATGTTATACCATCCCTGCATCTCTGGGATGAATCCTACTCGATCGTGTTGGATGATTTTTTCTGATGTGTTCTTGGATCAAATTTGCCAGTATTTTATTGAGTATTTTTAATCAATGTTCATAAGTGATATTGGTCTGAAGTTCTCTTTCTTAGTTGTTTCTTTGTGTGGATTGGGTATCAAGGCTATTGAAACCTTGTAAAAAGAGTTTGGCAAATACCCTTCTGCTTTTATTGCATGGAATACTTTGAGGAGAATTGACATAAGCTAATATTTGAATTTCTGGTAGAATTCTGCACTGAGGCCATCTGGTTTTTTTTGTTTTGGTTGGGAAACTTTTGATGACTGTTTCTATTTCCTTAGGGTTTATAGGTCTATTTAAATTGGTTATCTGTTCTTGATTTAATTTTGGAAGTTGATAGCTATCCAGAAAGTTGTCCATTTCCTTTAAATTTTTGAATTTTGTGGAGTACAGGTTTTCAAAGTATGACCTGATGATACTCTGGATTTCCTCAGTGTCCATCGTTATGTCTCCCTTTTAATTTCTGATTTTGTTAATTTGCATGTTCACATTCTGCCATTTGGTATGTTTTGGATAAAGGTTTGTCTATCTTGTTGATTTTTCTCAAAGAACCAATTCTTTGTTCCATTGATTCTTTGTATTATTTTTCTAGTTTCTACGTTATTGATTTCAGCCCTCAATTTGATTATTTCCTGGCATCTGCTCCTCCTGGCATCTACTTATCCTGGGTGAGTTTGCCTCTTTGTGTTGTAGAGCTTTCAGTTGTGCTGTTAATTCTCTAGTGTGACTATTCTGCAGTTTCTTCATGTGGTCACTTAGTGCTATGAATTTTCCTATTAGCAGTGCTTTCAAACTGTCATACAAGTTTAGATTTGTTGTGTCTTCATTCTCATTGAATTCTAGAAAGTCTTTAACTTCTTTTTATTTAATTTCTTCTTTGACCCAGGAGTGGTACAATTGTGCATTATTCAATTTCCATGAGTTTGTACGGTTTCTGCAATTTTTGGTGTTGTTGAATTCTAACTTTACAGCATGGTGGTCTGATTAGGTACATGGAGTTATTCCAATTTTTTTGTACCTATTGAGGTTTGGTATGTTGCCAAGTATGTGGTTGATTTCTTGAGAAGGTTCCATGTGGTGCTGAGAAGAAGGTATATTCTTTTGTGTTTGGATGTAATGTTCTATAGATGTCTGTTAACCACAATTGGGTTATAATTTTTATTAGTTCCTTTATTTCTTTGTTAAGTTTCTTTCTGGTAGTCCTGTCTAGAGGTGCAAATGGGGTGTTGAAGTCTCCTACTATAAGTGTGTGAGGTTTTATGTGTGGTTTGAGTTTTAGTAATGTTTCTTTTACGATGCCTGTGTATTTGCAGCATAGATGTTCAGAGTTGAGACTTCATCTTTGTTGATTTCTCCTGTGATGAGTATGCAGTGACCTCCTTCATCTCTTTTGATTGATTTCAGTTTAAAGTCTAGTTTGTTAGATATTAGGATTGCTACCCCTGCTTGTTTCTTGGGCCCATTTGATTGGAAAATCTTTTCCCAATCCTTAACTCTCTGGTAACATCTGTCTTTGAAGCTGAGGTATGTTTCTTGTGTGCAGCAGAAAAATGGATTCTGTCTTTGATTCCATTCTGTTAGCCTTTGCCTTTTTATGGGTGAGTTAAGACCATTAATATTGAGGGATATTAATGACCATTGATTGCTCATTCTTGTTTATTTTGGAATGGTTGTTGTCATTGGAATTGTATGTGGGTTTCCATCCCTTTTCTCTTTTGGCTGTTGGTAAAGTGGGATTATCTATTGCCTATCTTTTTCTGGTTGTAGTTAACTTCCTTGGATTGGAGTTTTCCTTCCCGAATTTTCTATAGGGCTGGGTTAGTGGATATGTATTGTTTAAATCTGGTTTTGTCATGGAACATCTTGATTCTCCATCAGTATTTACCAAAAGCTTTGCTGGGTATAGTAGTCTGGGCTGGGATCTGTGGTCTCTTAGTGTTGGTACAATATCTATCCAGGACCTTCTGGCTTTCATAGTCTCCATGGAGAAGTCAGGTGTATTTCTGATAGGTTTGCCTTTATATGTTATTTGACCTTTTTCCTTAGCTGCTCTAAATATTCTTTCTCAATTCTGTATGCTTGGGGTCTTTATTATTATGTGGTGAAGGGACTTTTTTTAAATTGTTCACTCTATTTGTTTTTCTGTAAGTTTCTTGTACCTTCATTGGCATGTCTTTCTTTAGGTTGGGAAGTTTTCTTCTATGATTTAGGTGAATATGTTTTCTGCCCTTTTGAGTTGGGTTTCCTTACCTTCTTCTATACCTATTATTCTTAGGTTTGGTCTTTTCACGGTGTCTCATATTTCCTGGATATTTTGTGTTAGGGATTTGTTGGATTTAAGATTTTCTTTGGTGGATTAATCTATGTCTTTTAGTGTCTCTTCAACACCTGGGATTCTCTCTTACATCTCTTGTATTCTGTTGGTTATGCTTGCATCTGTAGTACCTGACTGTTTCTATTTCCAGCATTCCTATAGACTGTGTTTTTTGTCTCTATTTCAGCTTTCAATCCTTGCACTGTTTGAATTGTTTCTTGTAATTTTTGCTTTGTGTTTTCCTCCCTTTCTTGCATTTTTTTTATTTTTTGCTTTGCTTTTTCTTCCATTTCTTTGGCTTTTTCTTACAGTTGTTGGATTTTTTGGTTTGTTTTTCTTCTATTTCTTTAAGGGATTTTCTCATATCCTCCTCGATGGCCTCTATCATTTTCATAAGGGTGTTTTTATGGTCATTCTCTCCTGCTTCATCTGCATTGGGGTGTTCATGTCTTGTTGTTGTAGAATCTCTAGACTCTGGCGGTGTGTTCTTATATTTTCCCTTTCCCATCACTTCTTCCAGTGGGTGCAGAATGAGCCTCTTCCTCTCCTGGTAAGGTATGAGACTAGGGTTCCCTTTCAGTGGGTGCAAGCAAATCCAATACTCTCTGTCCTTGGCTCTCTGTCCTCTGCCCTCTGCCCTGCGTGTGGCTGGGAGTAGATCAGCTCTCTCTGCAGGCTTCTGGTTGCTTGGTTGTGATCAAGTCGACTTGGCTGTGATCCCCAGGCCAGGAGATCTGAGAGAGGGCAAGAGTGAGTAATTTGGTCCCAAAATGGGGGCCCGGAGCTCACCTCTGCCTTCTGTTCTGAGTGGGGGCAGGAGTACACTGGCCTCTCTCTGTTTTTTTGAGACAGGGTTTGTCTGTGTAGACTCGGCTGTCCTGGAACTAACTCTGTAGACCAGGCTTGCCTCAAACTCAGATATCTGCCCTGCCTCAGCCTCCTGAATGCTGGGGTTTAAGGCATGCACCACCACTGCCTGATCCTTCATTCATCTCTTAATCAGGTCTGAAATTGCCCTCTCAGGCTCACCAGAAGTGTGATTATTAATATAGTGAAATTGGTGAGTTTAAACCCCTCAAGTCCATACCTGTCAACTTGATATCCCTAGACATCACTGTTAAGTCATAACATTCTACCCATGGTTCTGAAAGTCTTATACTCATTTAATAATGCAAAATCCATGTATTCCTTGCCAAGAGTCCTAAAATTCTTAACAGTTCTCATATGGCTCAGAAGACTAAGTTCAAACATTTTTCTAACACTGACAACAGTCTCTCTCTGTTTTTGAAGACTTTTTATTATATATTTCTTCCTGCATGTATGCCTTTAGGCCAGAAGAGGGCACCAGATCTCATTATAGATGTTTGTGAGCCACCATGTGGTTGCTGACAATTGAACTCAAGTCCTTGGAAGAGCAGCCAGTGCTGCTGATAGTAATCTCTTAACTTGAAGCCCCAATATAATAAATATAATAAAAAGCAAGGTTACATTGTCTAATACACAGGACACAGAAGAAAATTTCCCATTCACAAACAGAGACAATGATAGTACAGAAAGGAAAGGGTGAACCAAAATAAATAAACTAACAGGGCAAATATAAGCCGCTGAGAATCCATATCCAGCATCTAAGGCTCTCAGTGGCATTATCAGGGCTCCTTTGGTCTTGGTGAAAGCTGTTTCTCTAACTCTATTGCCTGAATTTTATGTGACCTCTTTTTAGTGCTACTCTACTCACTGATTGCTGCTTTCCTTCTAAAATACAGTCTTAGCCAATATTCTATTGCTGTGAAGACACACTATGACCATGGTAACTGACAGCATTTAACTGGTGCTGGCTTGCAGTTTCAGAGGTTTAGTTTATTATCATCAAGGAGGGAAGCATGACAGCGTGCAGGCAGATGTGGTGCTGTTGAAGTAGATGATATTTCTATATCCAGATCAGCAGGCAGCAGGAAGAGAGACACTGGGTGTGATGGTTTGAAAGACAATGGCCCCTTCATTTTAGGGGTGTGGCTTTGTTGGAGTAGGTGTGTTACAGGAAATATGTCACTGTGGGGGTGGGCTTGAAGGTCTCTTTTGCGCAGGCTGTACTCAGTGTGACACCCAGCTGGTTCTAGTGCCTACAGATCGAGATTTACATCTCTCAGCCCCTTCTTTAGTAGCTTTTCTGTCTGCATGCCACCATGTTTCCTGCTATGACGATAATGAACTAAAACTCTGAACTGTAAGCTAGAGGTAATTAAATGTTTGCTTTGTAAGAGTTGCCTTGGTCATGGTGTCTCTTCACAATAAAACCCTTGAAGAGCCCCAACAGTTAGGCCCTGAATAGTTGGAAAATTGCTAAGCTGTCCCATCCTTGGACGTGAGAAACTACACTTAAACATCTTCCCCTGGTGGTCCTCAAGTATTTGAAAATATTTACTAGACCTTAGTCCTCAAGGACTTGGGAACATTCCCCAGACCTCAAGGTTCCAGGTCGGTCACAAAGTTCAGTCAGGGCACAGAAGTTGCCTGAGACAGATAACGAGCCAGTCATCCAGACAGCCACAAGTGTACGTGATTCATGAAGGTCTGGCACCAACTTCCAAACTCCCCTTGTACCCCCACCACCCCGTTTGCAGTTTTAGGCTTTAAAAACTTGCTGTAATTTCTGCTTGGGGTTCACTCCTTCCCAAGGCTGCTGAATGCTGGTGCTGAATGCACTGGATTAATAAAAATCCTCTTGTGTTTTGCAGCAAACTTTGGCTCCCTGGTGGTCTTTGGGGTGAGGGTCCTGAGAGAAAGACTGTAGGGTCTTTCACCCTAACTAAGACACTGGGCCTGGCTTGAGCACTTGAAATCCCAAAGCCCATCCCCCAGTAACACACTTCGTCCAACAAGGCCACACCTACTTCAACAAGGCCACACCTCCTAATCTTTTCCAATAGTGCCATTCCCATAGGGGAAATTTCTTTATTTCTTTATTTATTTTTCAGTTTAAATTTAGATAAGAAACAAGGTTGCTTCACAAGTCAGTTCCAGGTCCCTCTCCCTTTCCCTCCCTTCCTCCCGTGCCCTCCCCCCAACCCCCCCATTATCCCCTCATTTCCCCAGGGAGGGTGAGGCCCTCCATGGGGGTGTCCATAGTCTGTCATTTCATATAGGGCAGGGCCTAAACCCTTCCCCAATAGTTCAGGGTGAGAGTGCACCTCACATTGTGGGATGGGAAATTTCATTAAAACCACCACACATATCCATTTTCTAGCATATTCATTGCAATTTAGGTTTTGCCTTGATTCACAGACTACTCAGTTGCACTATGTCGGGAATGTGAATCCTTCTACATATTACATGTTTGTAAGATTGTAAGACTGCACATTGGGATACTAGCTTGAGACACTGCCTGTCCTCTTTGGACCATCACTGTGTTCCATGTCTTCAGTCAGCTGAACCTGGAAAGAAACTTCTCTATGAGCCAGTTTTCCAGAAAAGTATGATTAAAGCTCCATCATTTCTGGCGTTCTTCTTTCAAAAAATATTGACATTGTCATGTTCCAGAACTATCTTTCAAATGAAGTCTTGCCTTCAATACACTTGTCCTGTTTTCCAGAGTTTCCAAATGCTATTACTTTCTTTAACAATTACAGACACTTTGCACTCAACCTCTCTTCAACTTTAGCCGGGTTCACCTTTTTTCTTTGACAGCCTGCATGTTTCTGTCTTTTATTTAACTAGGTTCATGGTCCTTTCCTCACCAAAGTACAAATTTTTACACATTCCTGCTTCATTGACTGCTGTTTCTTACTGTGAATCTGGGTAAATGCGATGATCACTAACAATGTCACTAACAATAATAGAGTATATGGTTAGTATGAACAAGGATAGCTCTAATATTTAAATTCACAGCATACCCACAAAATTTTTTAATTTATTTTTAAGCCTTCAAAGGAGTATATTTGCATGACATTGAAACAGGACAGAAAGTCAGAAAATTAAGAGGACATGGGAGGAGCAAAGGCCTCTCACTCCCAGGGTGTGGCTGGTGTTTACCCTTAAGACTCAGGAATTTTGACATGTTCTAGGCTGACAAAGTGGGCAAAAGCGCTTGCTACGAAAACCTGACAACATGGGTTGAATCCCCTTTAGGTAGAAGGAGAGAAGCAATTATTTAGGATTAGCCTCTGATCTCTACACATGTACTGTGACGTGTACACACACACACACACACACACACAGATGCACACTCAGAGAGAGACACACACACACAGATACACATACATAGACCCACAAAGACACACACACACACACACACACACACAAATAATACACATACCCCCACCCCCCCACACACAATGTTACCTGTTGTGCTCCCTGATCCACTGAGATATAAGCAAGCAGCTACCATCTACTTCTACTATCATAATCCATTAGATAGCATGGTTTGATTATAACCTCTCAAACCATGACCTATAATAAACCTTACCTCCTCTAGTTTTCTTCTTGTCAGATATTTGGTCACAGCAAGGAGAACAATAACTCAAAGAATTAGTATCAAGGAGTATGGCCATTGTAATAACATGGTTTTGTGTGATATTCCTTTAGAACTATTTTGAAGTTTGTGACTGCACAGGGCCTGGAGAATGAGCAGAGCACAATAGGCCATTCTGAGGGAATTTGTAATTTCAATACAATCATGGTGATCAACTAGATGTGACCTTTGGAGATTTGCATGTGAGTGTGCCTGGGAGACATTTGACTGAGGTTGAAAAACGTATGAACATCTGATCTTTGACAAAGAAGCTAAAAATATACAATGGAATAAAGAAAGCATCTTCAACAAATGGTGCTGGCATAATTGGAGACTGGCATGTAGAAGAATGCAGATCGATCCATGTTTATCGCCATGCACAAAACTTAAGTCCAAATGGATCAAAGACCTCAACTGAACCTCTTAGAAGAGAAAGTGGGTGGTACCCTTGAACGAATTGGTACAGGAGACAGCTTCCTGAACATAACACCAGTAGCACAGACAGTGAGATCAACAATTAATAAATGGGACCTACTGAAACTGAGAATCTTCTGTAAAGCAAAGGACACAGTCAGCAAGACAAAAAGGCAGCCCACAGAATGGGAAAAAATATTCACTAATCCCACATCTGACAGAGGGTTGATCTCCAAAATTTACAAAGAACTCAAGAAGCAAGTCTCCAAAACACCAAAGGACCCTATTAAAAAGTGGGCTGCAGAACTAAATAGAGAGTTTTCAATAGAGGAGCCTAAAATGGCTGAGAGGCACTTGAGAAAGTGCTCAACATCCTTAGCCATCCGGGAAATGCAAATCAAAACAACTCTCAGATACCATCTCACTCCTGTCAGAATGGCTAAAATCAAAAACACCAATGACAATTTATGCTGGAGAGGATGTGGTGAAAGGGGGACACTCCTCCATTGCTGGTGGGAGTGCCAACTGGTTCAGCCACTTTGGAAATCAGTATGGAGATTCCTCAGAAAAATGGGAATAAACCTACCACAAGACCCAGCAACTCCACTCTTAGGCATATATCCAAAAGATGCCCATTCATACAACAAAGATGTCTGTTCCACTATGTTCATAGCAGCTTTATTTGTAATTGCCAGAACTTGGAAGCAACCTAGATGTCCCTCACCTGAAGAGTGGATAGAGAAAATGTGGTACATCTTCACAATGGAGTACTATTCAGCAGAAAAAAATAATGGAATCATGAGATTCGCAGGCAAATGGATGACACTAGAAGAAACCATCCTTAGTGAGGTAACCCAGTCACAAAAAGAGAAACATGGCATGTACTCTCTCATATATGGATTTTAGACATAGATCTGGGGAGTGCCAGCCTACAATCCTATGGCCAGAGAGTCAGGGAAACAGAAACTTTATTTAGTGGCTGATCGAAGAAGAGGCAGACTCCCTTGGTTAAGTACTGAGCTGAACTCAAGAAAGCCAGTAACAGAGAGGGAGGACTGATGACCAAAGGGATTAAGACTGGGCTGGTTTAACCCCCAGAAGCAGCTGACCAGACAAAGGTTAACTCTTGAATCCCAGGCATCAGCCTGGGAAGCCAGCATGGGACTGATCAAGACCCCCTGAATCTGGGTGTCAGTGAGGAGGCCTAGGGAATCTATTGAGCCTTGGGCAGCAGATCAGTACCCATCCCAAGTATACACACGGACTTTGGACTCCCATAGAACAATGTGAGGTGCACTCTCATCCTGAACTCTTGGGGAAGGGTCTAGGCCCTGCCCTATATGAAATGACAGACTATGCACACCCCCATGGAGGGCCTCACCCTCCCTGGGGAAATGAGGGGATAACGGGGGGGGGGGGGCTCGGGAGGAAGGGAGGGAAAGGGAGAGGGACCTGGAACTGACTTGTGAAGCAACCTTGTTTCTTATCTAAATTTAAACTGGAAAATAAAATTAAAAAAAAAAGAAAACCCCATCCTGAATGTAGTCAGCACCACTCAATGGCCTTCACTTCTAGACTAAAAGCATACAAAGCCACAATGCCTGTGTCTCTGCTTTATGACTGTGGACACAATGTGGCCATCGTGCCCAGGCTCCTACTGTTACCTAGAGCCATTCTTACAAGCACACCTCTCCCACCGTGATGAGTTGTGCACTCAAACTGTAAATCAAAAGAAACCCTCCCTTCCTTAAGTTGCTTTTGCTGGACATTTTGTCAAAGCAATAAGAAAACCAAGCCATACAATCAGGGTTCTTTAAGAACAACAGGAGTGCTTGTGCTGTCTCAGAGGTTAAAGACTCTACAGGTACTTAGGTTAGGATCCCTATTTTTTATATCCTGGCAGTCTGCCTAAATCCTAAAAATATGAATGAGACTTCATTCAAAAGTAATGGACCACGTTATTTGGCAAAGGAAATTTCAAGACAGCACAATGTCACCAAAGTATAGCCTAGCCTCCTCTAATAAATCTTGCTTAGATATGGGCTTGGGAGTAAATATAGGACATGTGCTCATACAGTTGCTATAAAGTTTTCTCCATTTTCAATTCTTTTTCATAAACTCTTTTTCACTGTACTTTATTAAGCTGGGGAACTATGTAGTAGTCCTCAAGGGCAGAGATGTAACTCAGTGGTAGAATAGACACTTTGTAATTAGGATTCCCATGAGAAATTTGAAAGTGTGTGTGTGTTTTATATTTTAGGTGTGTGAATGACTCAAGAGCACAGTGAATATCATAAGACATTCCCATTGCAGAATATTTGATTGTACTATGAAACTCTGAGATTGTGTTAACAAAATTATCCTTGAATTAGAGGAAGGAGCCAGTGACTAGTTGACAGAAACTAGCCATAGAGAGGATGGAGGAGCCAGGGATATGGATAGAGAGGTGTGCAGGAAGGAGTAGGGAGGGATTTATAGATTTGCAGTCGTTTTGGTTTGGGATAGGTAGATTATTAAGGAAGATTTAATGAGGAGCTTGTTTTAAGGCTGGTGATAGATGTTGTCTTCTAACTTCAACATGTGCACTATACATGTGTGCCCCCTATCTTCCAAATGCACACTACACTCTCACACTCACACACACACTCACATACTAACACCCTCTACACTCACATACATGTTCACATATATGCACACAAACACACACATTCATACCCCCCACTCCCACAACTCACACACAGTCACATATACTACTAATACCACTACTACCACAACTATTTTAAATAGGAATTAAAGGGCTCCTTTAGAAGAGTGCTGGGTATAGAAATCATGGGATTACACTAAAAAACGAAAGTCTTATCAAGTCAAGTTCATGAAGACTAGCAGGGCTCTGAGTGGAGGGAATGGCTACTTGAAGGGCTGGAAGTGAAGCTGAGCATCTTTCTAGTTCTGCCCCACCTGAAGCTCCAGAGGGATCATGTAGGGCACATCTACCAGGGCACACTGACACAGCCTGAAGACAGAGAGATGGCAAGCATGCACCACCTGACAGCTTGAGTTCCAGTCAGTGCCTGTGTGAGGGAGAGAGCCTTCACTCTATGCTGAGTGGGATGCAGGTGCTGACATCTGTATACACAGCTGGACCCTATTTCTCTTCCTGCGCAGTCCAAACATCTAGATGTTGGCCCCTGTGCAGCTGGCTTTGTTTTCTGAATTTATAGAAACCGTTTGCCTTGTTCATCTCTATTAACCTTTCCTTTTTGTGTAAGCAGCATGATTTCCCATGAACTATGTACCCGAAAGGCTGGTGGCACAGAAAGAACGAAGAATCCCATCCCATTGCTAGGTAGCAGCTAGTTCTAGACATTGGGAAAACCATCTTGTTTCTTACAGACTTCCTTTTCAGGTGAATAACTCTTGAATGTTCTATGAGAATTAAATAAGAAAGTAAATGTTACCAGATAATATGCAACTAGCTAGAAAGTTGCCTGTAGATGCGCCTGTAGGTCATAGCTATGTTGGATATTCATTTTTTAAATATTTATTTTTGAGTGTGTGTAGGCTGGAGTTATGGGTGATTATAAAGTTATGGATATTTGATATGGACACTAGAAACCAAACTAAAGCCCTCTGCCAGAGGAGCAAGCACTCTTAACTCCTGAGCCATCAGGTCCTACAAGGATTTTTTTTATTTTTTAATTGAAAATTATTTTTAGACAGTATATTCTGATCAGTTTCCCCTCCCTAGTTATCTCCAAGATCATCTCCATCCACCAAACTCCATGCTTTTTTCTGTAGTAGAAAAATAAAAGACCTAGAAATAGGTATTGGGATTCAAGATTCAAGCTGAGGATCAGAATAGCAAAGCATCTGGGCACTAACTCTTACCTCTACCTCAGGCTGACAGGGACATCCTGGCTCCACCAACCCTGACTGCAATCCCAGACTGCTATGCTCTCCTCCATGTGACTGGAAAATCCTGAGACTGTATGCCTTCCTATCTTCAGTGTGGCTAGAGAATGAATGCCAGCTCTGAGACCTCTTTTCTGTCTTAAATAACTCTCATGAGCTGTGGAATTAAAGGCATGAGCTCTATTACTCTTTTACACTGATTCAATCTTGTATAGCCCTGAGTGGCCTTGAACTTGTGGGGACCCATCTGCCTTTGTCTCATGACTCCTGGAATTAAAGGTGTGTACAGCCACTGCCTGATTGCTGTAGCTTGAGGGTGATTTTGCTTTCTGAATCCCCGAAAAGCTTTAATAAATCATAAATAATATATCATCACATGTTTCTCTCTTTAGAAAACAAATAACAGAAACAAGAATTAAAAAATCACAAGAAACACACACCATAACCCATAAAAACACAAAATACAAGTAAGATAGAAAAAATAGCCAAACAAAATATTCTGAGACATAAACATCAGTGAGTTTGTTTTCTGTTGATTATCTACTGCTGGGCATGGGGCCTGCCTGTAAGTGCTAAACCTCCATTGGAAAAGGTAATTTTTCCTCTGCAAGCAGTTGTTAATTGGAGATAGCTCCTGGGTTAGGGTTAGCTCTTGTCCACTTCCCCTCTCAGTGCTGAAGTGCCACCTGGCTTGAACCTATGCAGGCCTTATGCATGCTGCCATGTTCTCCATGAATTCCTACATGCACCAGCACAGTTGTGTCTGGGCTTTCATTTTGTTTTCTTTAAATTAGAAGCAATCTTGTTTTATATTTCAATGCAAGTTCCCTCTCTCTCCCTTCCTCCCCTGCACCCCACCGACCCCTTGCCTAATCATGTTCCATGGGGGAATCTTCAAAGTCTGTTATATTATTTGTCAGCCTAGATACACGGTATCTCCCCCATGTATCTAGACTGAGAGAGTATCCCTCTATGTGGAATGGGCTCCCAAAGTCCATTCTTACACTAGGGATAAATATTGATCCCCTACCAGGGGCACCATAGACTTCCCAGAACTCCTAACTGACACCCATGTTCAAGTGGCCTGGGTTGGTCCTATGTTGCTTTCCCAGGTATCAGTCTGGGGTCAATGAACTCCCCCTTGTTCAGTTCAGCTGTCTCTGTGGGTGATCCCAGGCTGGTCTTGACCCCTTTTCTTACTCCTCGCTCTCTGCAATTGGATTCCAGGAGTTCAGCTCCAGGTTCTGGCTATTACAAATAATGCTGCTATCAACATAGTTGAACAGATATCCTTGATGTACCAATGTGCACCTTTTGGGTATATGCCTAAGAGTGGAATTGCTGTATCTTGTGGTAGACTGATTCACATTTTCCTGAGGATCTACCATACTAATTTCCAAAGTGGTTGTACAAGTTTGTACTCCCAACAGCAGTGGAGGACTGTTCCTCTTTCTCTATATCCTCTCCAGCATAAACTGTCATTGGCGTTTTTTGGTTTTAGCCATTCTGACAGAAGCAAAATAGTATCTCAGAGTTGTTTTGATTTGCATTTCCCTGAAGCCTAGGATGTTGAAGACTTTCTTAAGTGTCTCTCGGCCATTTTAGATTCCTCTACTGAGAATTTTCTATTTAGTTCTATACCCCACTTTTTAATTGGATTATTTGGTATTTTGGTGACTAGCTTCTTGAGTTCTTTGTATATTTTGGAGATCAACCCTCTGTGAGATATGGGGTTGGTGAATATCTTTTCCCATTCTGTTGGATGCTATTTTGTCTTGTTGACTGTGTCCTTTGCCTTACAGAAGCTTCTCAGTTTCAGGAGGTCCCCTTTATTCATTGTTGATCTCAGTGTCTGTGCTACTGGTATTATGCTCAGGAAGCTATCTCCTATACCAATTGGTTCAAGGGTACCTCTCACTTTCTCTTCTAAGAGGTTCAGTATGGCTGGATTTATGCTGAGGACTTTGATCCATTTGTACTTAAGTTTTGTGAATGGTGATAGATATGGATCTATCTGCAGTGCCAGCATCCAGTTATGCCAGCACCATTTGTTGAAGATGCTTTCTTTTTTCCATTGTATAATTTTAGCTTCTTTGTCAAAATCCAGATGTTCATAGGTGTGTGGGTTAATATCCCAGTTTTAAATTCATTTTCATTCATCTTACTGTATATTTTTGTGTTAATACCAAGCTGTTTTCAGGACTATAACTCTAGAACAGAGCTTGAAGTCAGGGATGGTGATGCCTCTGGAAGTTCCTTTATTGTACAGGGTTGTTTTTGCTGTCCTGGGTCTTTTGTTTTTTCATATAAGGTTGAGCATTGTTCTTTCAAGGTCTGAAAAGAATTGTTCTGGGATTTTGATGGGGATTGCATTGAATCTGTGGATTGCTTTTGGTAAGATTTCCATTTTTACTATGGTCATCTTACCTATCTAAGAGCATGGGAGATCTTTCCATTTTCTGGTATCTTCTTTAACATTTTTCTTTAACAACTAAAAGTTCTTGTTATATAGGTCTTTCACTTGTTTGGTTAATGTTACCCCAAGATATTTTATGTTGTTTGTGGCTATTGTAAATGGTGATGTTTTTCTGATTTCTTTCTCAGCCCATTTATCATCTGTATATAGTAGGGCTACTGATTTTTTTGAGTTAATCTTGTATCCTGTCACTTTCCTGAAGTTGTTTATCAGCTGTAGGAGTTCCCTTGTACAGTTTTTTTTGGGTCACATATGTAAACTATCATATCATCTGCAAATAGTGAAAATTTGACTTCTGTCTTTCCTGTTTGTATCCCCTTGATCTTCTTTTGTTGTCTTTTTGTTCTAGCTAGAACTTCAAGTACAATATTGAAGAGGTATGGTGAGAACTGACAGCCTTGTCTTGTTCCTGATTTTAGAGGAATCACATTGAGTTTCTTTCCATTCAGTTTGATGTTGGCTGTTGGTTTGTTGTTTATTGCTTTTATCATGCTTAGTTATGTTCCTGTTATACCTGATCTCTCCATGACCTTTATCATGAAGGGGTGTTGAATTTTGTCACCAACTGTTTCAGCATCTAGTGAGATATTTGTGTAGGTGTTTCTTTCCCAGTTTGTTTATATGGTGGATTACATTGATGGATTTTTGTATGGTGAACCATCCCTGCATCCCTACTTTGAAGCCTACTTTATCATGTTAGATGATTTTTCTTTCTTTCTTTCTTTTTTTTTGGTGTGTTCTTGGTTTCGTATTTTTTTTAGAACACTAAACCATTTTTTATTTATTAAAATCTCTTTGACATACAATGTTAGGAAACGGTATTGGGTGCTAATTATCATTGGTTGTTGAATAGTAATTTCTTTAATGCATTGTACAAGAAGATGAACCTAGGGCTTCGTGCATGTTAGGCAAATACTCTTCTACCATCAAGTCACACCCAGACCAGTGTGACTAATACTGTTTTACAGTAATAAATAAATGCTTGATATTTGTTCTCTACTGATTATATTTAAGTTCTCACACATTAATGTATATGAACCATAGTTGTAACTGAGTTCAAAATTATTTGTCAAGACTTACAAATTGGATGTGATCATATAGATATACTTTGATTCTGGAGAACAAAGAAGCTTCTTAAATTTAAAGAAGGAATGAATGCAATGGGGATGACAAAATCTTGAAAAGTCAAGGTAATTTGTGCTTCTAGACTGGGTTTCTCTGTGTATCCTTGGTTATTCTGTGGAACTCAATCTGTAGACTAGACTGGCCTTGAACTCAGAGATCTACCTGCTTCTACCTCTCAGCAAGGTATTTTATAACTATTGTGAGTGGAGATTAAAAGTAGGTATATGAAATGAGTAGAAACTGTTTGCAGAGACTGTGTTCAAAGGTGGCACTATTGGGAGGTGTGGCTTTTTTTTGGAGGAAGTGTATCATTGTGAAGGTGGGCTTTGATGTCTATATGCTCAAGCCATGCCATGTATCTCAGTTTAGGTCCTAGTAGAACTCTTTAACTCCTTCTCTATTACCATATCTCTGCATGGCACCATGTCTCACCATGATGATAATGGATTAACCCCCTGAAAATATAAGCTGCCCGAATTAAATGTTGTTTTTTCTATCTAAGCATTGCCGTGGTCATGGTGTCTGTTCACAGAAACAGAAACCATAACTAAGACACTGGTGTTAATTGACTTCTAGTATTTAAAATAAACATAAGTATGTATTGTTATTTTTATTTATTTATTTTTAATTTTTAAATTTAAATTAGAAACATGAATGCTTCACATGTCAATCCCAGCTCCCTCTCCCACCCATCCTCCCTTGTCCCTCCACCAGCCCTCCCAGCCCCCAACCCAATCCCCACATCATTCCCCAGGGAGTGTGAGGCCCTCCTTGGGGGTATCTCCAAGGTCTGTCATTTCATCCAGGGCAGGACCTAGGCCCTTCCCCATGTGTCCAGGCTGAAAGAGCATCCCTCTATTTGGAATGGGCTCCCAAAGATCATTCATACACCATGGTAAACACTGATCCATTGCCCAAGGCCCCAGTGATTTCTGTGGCCTCCTCATTGAGACTACATTCATGGAGTCTGGATCAGTCCCCTATTGGACTCTCAGCCATCAGTCTGGGATTCAAGAGCTCCCCCTTATCCGGTCAGCTGTCTTTGTGGGTTTCACCATCATGGTCTTGACCCCTTTGCTCATCACTCTTCCATCTCTGTCACTAGATTCCAGGAGTTCAGTTCAGTGTTTAGCAGTGGGTATCTGTCTCTGCTTCCATCAGACACTGGATGAAGGTTCTAGGATGGCATATAAGGTAGTCATCAACCTTACCATCAAAGAGGGGGCAATTAATGTAGTCTCTCCACTATTGCTTAGTTTGCCAGTTGGTGTTATCCTTGTAGATCTCCGGAGATCTCACTAGTGTCAGTTCTATCCTCAATCCTATAATGACTCAATCTCTCATCCTGCTCTCCTCTACTCTTACCTCGACTCAACCTTCCTGCGCCCCCATACCTTCTTCTCACATCCTCTTATCCCCCTCCCTTTTACTGGCTCCCTCTCACCTTCCCTGATGTTCCCAATCTGCTCAGGAGATCTTGCCTCATTCCACTTCTCTGGGGTATCATGCATCTCTCTTGGGAACCTCCCTGTTTCCCAGACTTGTTGGCACTGGGATTGTAGGTTGATACTCCCGTGATCCATGTCTAAAATCCATATATGAGTGAGTACATACCATGTTGTCTTTTTGTGTCTGGGTTACTTCACTCAGGATTGTTTCCTCTAGTGCCATCCATTTGCCTGCAAATTTCAAGATTCCATTGTTTTTTTTCCACTGAATAGTACTCCATTGTGTAAATGTACCACATTTTCTCTATCCAATATTCAGTTGTGGGGCATCTAGGTTGCTTCCAGGATCTAACTATTACATATAATGCTGCAATGAACATAGTGGAACAGACATCCTTGTTGTGTGAATGGTGACTTTTGGGTATATGCCTAAGAGTGAAATTGCTGGGTCTTGTGGGAGACTGAGTCCCATTTTCCCGAGGAATCTCCACACTGATTTCCATAGTGGCTGTACGAGTTGGCACTCCCACCAGCAGTGGAGGAGTGTTCCCCTTTCTCCACATCCTCTCCAGCACAAACTGTCATTGGAGTTTTTGATTTTAGCCATTCTGACAGGAGTAAGATGATATTTCAGAGTTGCTTTGATTTTCATTTCCCTAATGGCTAATGATGTTGAACACTTTCTCAAGTGTCTCTCTGCCATTTTATCCTCCTCTATTAAGAATTCTCTATTTAGTTCAGTCTCCCATTTTTTAATCGGATCCTTTGGTGATTTGGAGACTTGCTTATTGAGTTCTTTGTAAATTTTGGAGATCAGTTCTCTGTCAGATGTGGGGTTAGTGAATATCTTTTTGTCTTGCTGACTGTGTCTTTTGCCTTACAGAAGCTTCTCAGTTTCAGGAGGTCCCATTCATTAATTGTTGACCTCACTGTCTGTGCTACTGGTGTTATGTTCAGGAAGCAGTCTCCTGTACCAATTCATTCAAGGGTACCTCCCACTTTCTCTTCTAGCAGGTTCAGTGTGGTTAGATTTATGTTGAGGTCTTTGATCCATTTAGACATAAGTTTTGTGCATGGCAATAGACATGTATCTATCTGCAGTCTTCTACAATTTTGTGAGGTTTTATATGTGCTTTGAGTTTTAGTAATGTTTCTTTTATGAATATGGATGGCTTTGTATTTGGGGCATAGATGTTCAGAATTGAGACTTCATCTTTGTTGATTTCTCCTGTGATGAGTATGAAGTGGCCTCCTTCATATCTTTTGATTGACTTTAGTTTAAAGTCTAATTTGTTAGATATTAGGATTACTATCCCTGCTTGTTTCTTGGGTCCATTTGATTGGAAAATCTTTTCACATCCCTTAACTCTGAAATAATATCTGTCTTTGAAGCTAAGGTGTGTTTGCTGTATGTAGCAGAATGATGGATTCTTTCTTTGAATCCATTTTGTTAACCTGTGTCTTTTATGGGCGAGTTAAGACCATTATATTAATATTGAGGAAAATTAATGACCATTGATAGTTCATTCTTGTTTGTTTTGGAATGGTTGTTTTTGGTGGAATTATATGTGGATTTCCACTACTTTTTCTTTTGCCTGTTGGTAAAGTGGGATTATTTATTGCCTATGTTTTTCTGGTTGTAGTCAACTTCCTCAGGTTGGAGTTTTCCTTCCAGAATTTTCAGTAGGGTTGGGTTAGTTTAAATCTTTTTTTTCATGAAATATCTTGTTTTCTCCATCTATATTGATTGAAAGCTTTGCTGTGTATAGTAAGTCTTGGCTGGCATCTATGGACACTTAATGTTGGTAGAATATCTATTGAGGACCTTCAGGCTTTCATAGTTTCTATGGAGAAGTCAGGTGTAATTCTGATAGGTTTGCCTTTATATGTAACTTGGCCTTTTTCCCTAGCTGCTCTTAATATTCTTTCTTTATTCTGTATGTTTGGGGTCTTGATTATTATGTGTCAAGGGGATTTTTTGAGGGGTCCACTCTATTTGTTGTTCTGTAAGCTTCTTGCACCTTCATTGGCATGTCTTTCTTTAGGTTGGGAAAGTTTTCTTTTATTATTTTGTTGAATATGTTTTCTGGCCCTTTGAGGTGGTTTTCTTCACTTTCTACTATACCTATTATTCTTATGTTTATTCTTTTCACGTTGTCCCAAGTTTTCTGCATATTTTGTGTTAGGGATTTGTTGGACTTAAAGTTTTCTTTGGTTGATGAATCTAATTCTCCTAGTATATCTTCAACACCTGAGATTCTCTCTTACATCTCTTGTATTCTGTTGGTTATGCTTGTATCTGTAGTTCCTGACTGTTTTCCCAGTTTTTCTATTTCCAGCATTTCTTCAGACTGTGTTTTTTATTGTTTCTATTTCAGATTTCAGCCCTTGTACTGTTTGAATTGCTTCTTGCAATTTTTGCTTTGATTTTGCTCAATTTCTTGAATTTTTGGATTGTTTTTTCTTCCATCTCTTTAAGGGATTTTCTCATATGGTCTTTGAGGGCCTCTATCATTTCCATGAAGTTCTTTTTTATGTCATTCTTTTCTGGTTCATTTGCGTTGGGGTGTTCCAGTTTTGTTGGTGTAGGGTCTCTGGACTCTGGTGGTGTCATATTGGTTTTTCTATTTCTCCTTGTGTTTTTATATTGTCTCCTTTCCATCCGTTCTTGCAGTGGGTTCTAGAGGGTGCTTCTTCCTCTCCTGGTGGGTGTGTGTCTGGGATTCCCTTCTGGTGGGTGTAGGCAAGTTCACTGTTATGGTAACTCTCCACTTCCTGGTTTCGTGGGTGGAGAAATGGACTAGGATGCTGGGGTGCTTTGGATCCCACTGGGATGGATGGGGGCCCCAGTGGTGTACCCCAGGCACAGGAGTGTGGCCTGGAGACAGGCACTGATAGTCTTAGTCATGTGGGTGGAGCAGGAGACTAGGATGCTGGGGTGAGTTTGCTCCTGCTCCTGGGATGGAAGATGCAGCAGTAGGCCCCAAGGGTAGGCAGCCAATCTAGTCCTAGTTCCATGGATAGAGCAGGAAACTATGGTGGTACCTTGGCTCCTGCCACCTCCACTGGGATGGAAGCCACAGTGGTAGACTCCAAGCACAGGCACCAGGCCTAGTCCCGTGGGTAGAGTCAAAGATTAGGCTGCTGGGGTGCCTTGCCTCCTGCCTGTGGGATGGAAACCGCGGTGGCAGCCCCCAAGCACTGGCAGGTGGCCCAGAAATGGGCCCTGGTTTACCTGGACCCATGGGTGGAGCAGGAGACTATGGTGTGTTGGTTCCTGCGCTGGGATGGAAGACTCAGCAGTCCATATTGCCAGTATTTTATTGAGTATTTTTGCATCAATGTTCATGAGAGATATTGGTCTGTAGTTCTCTTCCTTAGTTGTGCCTTTGCGTGGCTTGTGTGCCAAGGTAATTGTAGCCTCATAAAAAGAGTTGGCAATAACCCTTGTATTGTTTGAAACACTTTGAGGAGTATTGGTATTAGCTGTTCTTTGAATTTCTGGTAGAATTCTGCATTGAAACCATCTGACCTGGGGCTTTTCTTTTGGTCAGGAGACTTTTGATGATGTTCATTAGGGGTTTTAGTTCTATTTAAATTGCTTATCTGTTCTTGATTTAATTTTTGCAAGTGATACATATCCAGGAAATTGTCCATTTCCTTTAATTTTTTGAATTTTCTGAAGTACAGGTTTTCAAAGTATGACATGATGCTTCTCTGGATTTCCTCAGTGTCTGTTGTAATTTCTGCCTGTTCATTTCTGATGTTGTTAATTTGCATGTTCTCTCTCTGCCTTTTGGTTAGTTTGCATAAAGGTTTGTCTATCTTGTTGATTTTCTCAAAGAAACAACTCTTTGTTACATTGACTCTTTGTATTGTTTTCTTTGTTTCTACTTTATTTATTTTAGCCCTCAATTTGATGATTTCCTGGCATCTGCTCATCCAGGTGTGAGTTTGCTTCTTTTTTCTCTTGTTTCAGTTGTGCTGTTAATTCTCTAGTGTGACTATTCTCCAGTTTCTTATGTGGGTACTTAGTGCTATGAACTTTCCTCTTAGAACTGCTTTCAAAGTGTACCATAAGTTTGGGCATGTTGTGTCCTCATTCTCATTGAATTCCAGGAAGCCTTTAATTTCTTTTTTTATTTCTTCCTTGACCCAAGAATGGTGCAATTGCACATTGTTCAATTTTGATGAGTTTGTAGGGTTTCTGCATTTTGTGTTTGTTGTGCCCAAGTTGCAAAGATATCCAAATATCACCAGGGAGACAGACCCACTGAAGTGTAAAAGCAAGGTCTGATCATTCATCCAGCCATGACAGGGACCCTATCTGGCTAGCTGAAGCAGCAGCCTCCAGACAGAGTTAAGTTCCCTACCTACTTCTCGGTTTTAAAGATAAAAGTTACAGGATTGCATCAGTAGGTTGGTTTCTGATTGGTTGACAATTGGGAACAATTTGGAGCATTTCTCAAAGTTATATTTTTGCATGAAATGCCTGTGTACCAATTATTTTCTTTGTTCAGTACAGAGAGGCATATTTTATGGTTGCTATTACTTTGCCTTCTTTCTTGCAGGTGGCCTGTTGTACATAGTTTAATAGTTTTTAGAACTATATCTTGGAGACTACAGGGGAGATTTTGGTCTCCCCTGGAATTTCTTTTGTGGCCAGACAATTCCCAGGAACCAAGTATCTAGGAGGCTGGGGTGGGGCAGTAGTCTGGAATTTCTTTGTGTTTAGTTTTGGCTCTAGGCTCTGGGAGGCCAAAGGATCTGGAGTTTCTTTGTGTCATGGGTTAAGTCAGAGGTCTACATGTCTTTTATGTAGCTGGTCATAGCTGCTAAAGCTGGGGGCTGAGTGAGAGTATGGGCCCTTCACTGTTGTTGAATTTTTTAATACATGCTGGTCTGATAAGATACAGGAGGTTATTTCAATTTTTTTGTACCTGTTGAGGTTTAGTATGTTGCTGAGCATGTGGTGGATTTTAGAGACATTTTATGTGGCACTGAGAAGAAGGTATATTCTTTTGTGTTTGGATGGAATGTTCTATAGATGTCTGTAAAACCTAATTGGGTGGTAACTTCTGTTAGTTCCTTTGTTTCTTTGTTAAGTTTCTGTCTGGTAGTCCTGTCTAGTGGTGAGAGTGGGGTGTTGAAGTCTCCCACTATAAGTGTGTGAGGTTTTATGTGTGGTTTGAGTTTTAGTAATGTTTCTTTTACGAATGTAGATGCCTTTGTATTTGGGGCATAGATGTTCAGAATTGAGACTTCATTTTGATGCATTTTTCCTGTGATGAATATGAAATGACCTTCATCATCTCTTTTGATTGATTTTTGTTTGAAGTCTAATTTGTTAGGTATTAGGATTGCTACACCAGCTTGTTTCTTGTGTTCATTTGATTGGAAAACCTTTTCCCAACCCTTAACTTTGAGGCAACGTCTGTTTTTGAATTTGAGGTGTGTTTCTTGTGTGCAGCAGAAGGATGGATTCTCTCTTAGAATCCATTCTGTTAGCCTGTGTCTTTTTATGGGCATATTAAGACCATTAATATTGAGGGATATTAATGGTCACTTATTGATAATTCACTCTCTTGTATTAGGGATAGAAAGGTCATGTGAGCTTGGTAACTCATTGTGGATCATGGCACACACTTTTAGCAAAAGGAAATTATCTTGTTCTGTTGTTTCTATATTGCCCATGTGTTTTGTTGTGCAATTGAGAATATTCTTTGGTGCCACTAAATGTGAGTGGGAGCTATGGAAGAGTGGATGTGAGGAGATAAGGAAGTGCTCAGAAGAGTGTCCGAGAACAGGAGAGTTTGTGCAGTGATTCCAGGGGAATCTCAGCATTTGGGACTTCTATGTACAACTCCCAAAATTCCTTGCTGCTTTTATGTAAAACAAATGTCAATATAGTACCAAGTCTCTTTGAGTAGAAATGTGTCTTAGTAGGTAAAGTGCCTGCTGAAAAACCATGAGGACCCCAGTTTTGATCCATATCCCTCCCATAAAAAGCCACAATGTCAACACATGCCTGTATTCAGCATTTGGGATAGAGACAGAAGATTCTGAGGGCTTCAATCTAGCAAATTCTTGAGTTCCGTGTTCAATAAGAGAACCTGTCTCAAAATGCAAAGTGGTTCAGTGAAAAAATCACTCAGCAGATGAAAGTGTGTGCAAGCCTGATGACCTGAAACCCATGGTGGAAGAAAAAAACTAACTCCTAAAAGTCTTCTTCTGATTTCCACACAAGCACTGTGGCACATACAAATTGGCAGTCATGTTACCAAATATGGATTTCACAGTCTGTACCCAAGAAACCAACTTCAGCTACTTGTTCCCAAGAAACAAATTAAAAGAACCAAATTAATAGTATAAAACAGGAAGAAAAGATACAAATTCAATGTTGCCATAATAGTAAAAGGAACAAAAAATTCAGTGACCCTTCTAGTCCATCTTTATGTCTTGATAAGTTTAAAGTTTAAGGTCAAAGGGAGGTTCAAGATTCAGGCCCACAGCAGCATCAGTGGGAGGCCTGAACCCCACCCTGGAAGCAGTGGCAGAAAGAGGCCCAAACTCTAGCCCAAAAGTAGTATCAGAAGGAAGCCTGAGCCTCAGGCCCAGGGGCTAGGAGCAACCACTGGGTAAGATGACAGCAGTGGTTTCTAGCAGTAAGTTCCAAAAACTATCACAAGAAGTTCCTCTAGGAAAGAACACCTGTGTCCCAGCCAGCATCCACTGCCATTTCCCTTTTAGGGAGACCGCACTGCTACCCAGCCTGGGGGACCACTGGACCCTCAGCCTCACCTACACCTCAAAGGGAAGGAACATCTACTGGAGCTGTAGTCCCACCTGCACCTCAAGGAGTGAGCACCTGAGCCCTGGGCCCACTTCTACCAGGAGAAGTGTTCACCAGAGGTTCTGCTCTGCTTGTGCCCAAAGCAGCAATCAAGGGAGCCATAGTCCCCAACTATACCAATTGGAGAGAGATCCCCTGAAGCACAAGCTCTACCTATACTGATTAGAGAGGAAGAGATGCATAGACAGCAAGGTAAGAGCACACTCAACAATATAAAGAGCAATAGAGCACCACTAGAAACAAGTGGTACTACAACAGCAAGACTTAAACATCCCAAAACATATGAAGTATGAAAAGACAACCTAAAATAATTTTATAATGATGACTGAGGCCCTTAAAGAGGAAATGAAAAATTCTCTTATAGAAACGGGAGAAAAGACAAACAAAAAAATTGGAAAATATCAATAAATCCCTTAAAAAACAAGAAAAAGCAATCAAACAAGTGAAGGAAATGATTCAAGACTTGAAATCTGAAATAGAGGCAATAAGGAAAACACAAACTGAGGGAATTCTGGAAATGGAAAATCTGGGTAAATGATCAGGAACCACAAATGCAAGCATAAACAACAGAATACAAGAGATGGAAGAGAGAATGTCAGGCATTGAAGATAGGATAGAGGAAATACATTCAACAGTCAATGAAAATTAAAGTCCAACAAATCTCTAACACAAAACATGCAGGAAATCTGGGACACCATGAAAAGACCTAGCCTAAGAATAATAGGAATAGAAGAAGAAGTCCAACTCAAAGGCATAGAAAATATATTCAGTAAAATCATAAAAAACTTTCCCAACCTAAAGAAGGACATGCCTATGAAAATGAAAGAGGTTTACTAAACACCAAATAGACTGGACCAAAACAATGTTCCCTAGCTACATAATAATCAAAAGAATAAACATACAGAATAAAGAAAGAATATTAAGAGCTGCAAAGAAGAAAGGCCAGGTAACATAAAAAGGCAGATTTATCAGAATTATACCTTACTTTTCAATGGAAACAATGAAAGTCAGAAGGCCCTGGTCAGACATTATGTATTCACTAGAGACCATGGATGCCTTTCCAGAATACTTTACCCAGCAGAGCATTAAATAAATATAGATGGAGAAAACAAGATATTACACAATAAAACCAAGTTTAAGCAATACCTATCCACAAACCCAGCCCTGCAGAAAGTACTAGAAGGAACACGCCAACCCAATGATATCCACTATATTCACAAGAACACAGGAAATAGAAGAACTTACAGCAGCAAATCCCAAAGAAGGGAATTGAACAATGACATCACCAACAATGAAAACCAAAATAACAGGAGCTAGCAATCATTGGTCATTAATATCCTTTAATATTAAATGGTCTCAAGTCACATATAAAAAGACACAGGCTAATAGATTGGATATGAATATGGAATCCATCCTTCTGCTGCATACAAGAAACACACATCAGTCTCACAGACAATCATTACCTCAGAGTAAACAGTTGGGAAAAAATTCAATCAAATGGACCTAAGAAACAAGCTGGTGTAACTATTCTAATACCTAATAAAATCAATCAAAAAAGATAAAGGACATTTCACATTCATCACAGGAAAAATTCAACATGAGGAAATCTCAATTCTGAACATCTATTACCCAAACACAAGGGTTTCTGCATTTGTAAAACAATCATTACTAAATCTTAAATCACAAATCAAGCCCCACACACTGATAACAGAAAACTTCAACAGCCCACTATCACCACTGGACAGGTCTTCCAGACAGAAGCTTAAAAGAGAAATAAGGAAACAAACAGATTTTATCACTAAAATGGTCTTAATAGACATCTATAGAATATTCTACCCTAACACAAAAGAATATACTTTCTTTTCAGAATCTAATGGAAGCTTCTCAAAAATAGCAAAGCAAACCTCAGCAGATACAAAAAATATTGAAATAAACCCGTGTACCCTATCAAATTACCACAACTTAAAGTTAGTTTCAACAGCAACATTAATTTCAGAAAGTTCACAAACACATGGAAATTGAACAATGATCAACTGAATCACCTCTGTGTCAAGGAAGAAATAAAGAAAGAAATAAAATATTTCCTAAAATTTAATAAAAATGACCACACAATATACATAAACTTATGGGACACAATGAAATCAGTGCCAAGAGCACTAAATGCAGTTCATAGTACTAAATGTCTACATAAACAAGCTGAAACTAGTGAATTAACAAAATAACTGAAAGTTGTAGAAAAAAAGAAGCAAACTTGCCCAGAAGGTGTAGATGGCAAGAAATAGTCAAATTGAGGGCTGAAATCAATAAAATAGAAACAAAGAAAATAATGCAAAGAACCAATGAGACAAAGAATTGGTACTTTGAGAAATTAAACAAAATAGACAAGCCATTATCCAAACTAACCAAAAGACACAGAGAGAATATCTAAATTAGTAAAATCATAAAGGAAAAGGGGGACCTAACAACAGACAATGAGGAAATCCAGAGAATCATCAGGTCATACTTCAAAAACTTGTACTCCACAAAATTGGAAAAATTTAAGGAGATGGACAATTTTATTGATAAGGACCAATACCAAAATTAAATCAAGGACAGATAAATAGCTTAAATACACCTATAACTCCTGAGGAAACAGAAATAGTTATAAATAGTCTCCCAACTTCCCCCCCCCCCCAAAAAAATCCCTGGCACAGATGGATTCAGTGCAGAATTCTACCAGATGTTCAAAGAAGAATGAATACCAATACTCCTCAAATTACTCCACACAATAGAAACAGAAGGAACATTGCCAAACAGTGACTTTGGAAATCAGTATGGAGATTCCTCAAGAAAATGGGAATCAGTCTACCTCAAGATTCAGCAATTCCACCCTTAGGCATATTCCTAAAGTATGCGCATTCATACAACAAGGATATCTCTTCAACTATGTTCATAACAGCTTTATTTGTAATAGCCAGAACTTGGAAGCAACCTAGATACCCCTCAACTGAAGAATGGACAAAGAAAATGTGGTACATTTACACAATGGAGTACTACTCAACTGAAAAAAAAAACCCAATGACATCTTGACATATGGATTGAACTAGAATAAACCATCCTGAGTGAGGTAACTCAGTCACCAAAAGGCAAACATGTTATGTATTCACTCATATATGGATATTAGACATAGAGCAAAGAATTACCAGCTTACAATCCACACCACCAGAAAAGTTAGGAGACAAGGAAGACCCTAAGAGAGACATGCATGGTCCCCTGGAGAAGGGGAAAGGGACAATATCTCCTGAGCAAATTGGGAGTGCAGAGGGATGGGAGAGAGAGTTAGGAGATAGAGAAGGGGAGAAGAGGAGTGGGGAGGAGGGCATGAGGGACAGGAAGCCTGAGTTTGGGGGAGAATAGAGGAAAGCAAGAAAAGAAATACCATAATAGAGGAAGCCATTATAGGTTTAAAGATAAATCTGGCACTAGGGAAATGTCTGCAGATCTACAAGGATGACCCAACTAAGATTCTAAGCAATAGTGGAGGTGCTACCTTAAGTGATCTTCTCCTGTGATGAAATTGATGACTACCTTATATGCCATCCTAGAGCCTTCATATAGAAGCTGCTGGAAGCAGAAGCAGACACTCACAGCTAAGCACTGAACTGAACTCCTGGAATCCAGTTGCAGAAAGGAAGAAATGATGAGCAAAGGAGTCAAGACAATGCTGGGGAAACTCACAGAAACAGCTGATCTGAATAAGAGGGACCTCATGGTCCCCAGACTAACAGCACTGAAACCAGCATAGGACTGGTGGGTGTCAGTTAGCAGTCTATGGGATCTCTGGTAGTGGATCAATAATATTCCTGGTGTATGAATGAACTTTGGGAGCCCATTCCCCATACAGGGATACTCTCTGAGCCTAGAAATACAGGGGAGGCCCTGGCCCAAATGATATGACTGACTTTGTTGATACCCCATTGAAGGCCTCAGCTTCCCTGGAGAGCAAAAAGGGGATGGTATGGGGGTTTGGTGGAGGGCATGAGAGGATGGGAGGAAGAGGTAACTGGGATTGATATGTAAAACAAAATTGTTTCTAATATAAATAAAAAATACTGGAAACAGAATCCAACAACCTATCAGAAAAATCATTCACCATGACCAAGGAGGATTCATCCCAGATATACAGGGATGGTTCAACATATGAAAATCCATCAATGTAGTCCACCATATAAACAAACTGAAAGAAACCATATGATCATCTCTTCTGATGGTGAAAAAGTCTTCCACAAAATTCAACACTCCTTCATGATGAAGGTTTTGGAGAGAATGGGGATGCAAGGAACATACCTAAACATAACAAAGGCAGTATAAGTAACCCAACAGCCAGCATCAAACTAAATGGAGAGAAACTGGAAGCAATCCTACTTAAATCAGGAACAAAACAAAGTTGTCCACTCTCTCCATGTCTATTCAACATACTACTGAAAGTTCTAGCTAGGGCATTAAGACAACCAAAGGAGATCAAGTGGGTACAAATTGGAAAAAAAGAAATCAAACTCTTACTGTTTGCTGATGTTATGATAGTTTACATAAGTGACCCCAACATTCTACCAGAAAACTCCCCCAACTGATAAATACTTTCAGTAGTTTGGCAGGATAAAAGATTAACTAAAAAACCCACAAAACAACAACAGCAACAACAACAACAAAACAGTAGCCCTTGTATATGCAGATGATACATGGACTGGGAAAGAAATCAGCCACAAACAACATAAAATATCTTCAGGTAATTCTAACCAAACAAGTGAAAGACTTATATGACAAGAACTTCCAGCCTTTAAAGAAAGAAATTAAAGAAAATAGAAAATGGAAAGATTTCCCATGCTCTTGGATAGGTAGGATCAATATAGTAAAAAGGGCAATACTACCAAAAGTAACCTACAGATTAAATGCAATCCCCCATCAAAATTCCAGAACAATCCGTCATCGACCTTGAAAGCACAATACTCAACTTCATATGGAAAAACAAAAACCCAGGATAGCCAAAACAATTCCATACAATAATGGATCATCTAGGACCATCACCATCCCTAATTTAAAGCTCTACAATAGAGCTATAGTAATGAAAACAGCTTGGTATTGGCAGGTGGACCAATATCAACTCACATACCTATGAACACCTAATTTTTGACAAAGATGCTAAGACTGTAAAATGGACAACAGAAAGCATATTCAATAAATGGTGCTGGTATAACTGGCTGTCAACATGTAGAAGAATGCATGTAGATCCATATGTATCACTATGCACAAAACTCTAGTTGAAATGGGTCAAAGACATCAATATAAATCCATCCACACTGAACCTCACAAAAGAGAAAGTGGGAAATACATTTGAACACATAGACACAGGAGGACACTTCCTAAATAAAACACCAGTAGCACAGACACCAAGAGCAACAATCAATAAATGGGACCTCCCGAAACTGAGAAGATTCTGTAAAGCAGAGAACATGGTCAACAAGACAAAATGGCATCCTACAGAATTAGAAAAGATCTTCACCAACCCCACCTCTGACAAAGGGCTGATCTCCAAAATATACAAAGGACTCAAGAAACTACACATCTAACTACCAAATAAAAAATGGGGTGCAGATGTAAACAGAGAATTCTCAACAGTACAATCTCACATGTTGGAAAGACACTTAAGGAAATACTCAACCCCCTTTGTCACTAGGGAAATGCAAATCAAAACCACTCTGAGATTCCATTGTACACATATCAGAATGGCTAAAATGAAAACCACCAATGACAGCTTATGCTGGAAAGGATGTGGAGAAAGGGGTACACTCCTCCATTGCTGGTGGGAGTGCAAACTTGTATAGCTGCTGTGGAAATGAGTATAGTGATTTCTCAGAAAATTAGGGATCAACCTACCTCAAGACCAAGCAATACCACTTTTAGGCATATATCCAAAAGGGGCACAATCACACCACAAGGACAGTTGCTCAACTATGTTCATAGCAACACTATTCATAATAGCCACATCTTGGAAACAACCTAGATGCCCCTCAACTGAAAAATTGGTTAAGAAAATGTGGTACAGTTACAAAATGGAGTACTATTCTGTGGTAAGAAACAATGCCATTCTCAAATTTGCAGGCAAATGGGAAGAAGTAGAAAAAAACATCGTGAGTGAGGTAACTCAGAACCAGAAAGACAAATATAGTATGTACTCATTCATAAGTGGATACCAGACTTAAAGTAAAAGATACCAGTCTACAATCCACGACACCAGAGAAACTAGAATTCTCTTCTAGAAACAGATGGAAGTAGATGCAAAAATCCACAACTAAGCATTGGCCATGCTTCTGGAGTACAATTGAAGTGAGGGAGGAGAGGTAATATGAACAAAGGAGTCAAGACCATGATGGGAATACCCACATAATTAACTGACCCAAGCTAGTGAGAGATCACTGACTCAGGTCTGACAAATGGGGAGCCTGCATAAGACTGAACTAGACTCCCTTAATATAGGTAACAATGGTGCAGCTGTAACAGTATATGAGGCTCCTGGCAGTGGGTTCAAGATCTAACTCTACTGCACAAATTAACTTAGTGGAGCCCATTCTATATGGAGAGATACCTTGCTCAGCCTAGATACAGGGGTGTCAGGGTTAGAGGGGTGCCTTGGTCCAGCCTCAACAAGATGATGGAATAGACTTCCTAGGGGAGGTCTTACCATCTCTGTGGAGCAGATGGGAGGGGGAAACTGGGATTAGAATGTAAAATAATTTAATAATAAAAATGTCTAACTTTTATAACTCCTATAATATTAAATTAAAAGTTTTCCAGGAAAAAAGATTAAAGTTTAAATATAGAGACAGAGATGTGTATATCTAAGCATTCCAAAATGTGGTCCTGGCACTATTGATTATTGTCTGGGCTTCAGTCTCATCCTAGAAGATGATCCTGACAAGGTTTTAGAACTGCATGAAATCGTTTTCCAAGACTCGGGCTGCTCCACTCTCCTTCCAGCATGAAATTCCTGGTGAAGTTCCATTGAGATCCACTGCTTCAATACTCTGATCATCAGAATGAGAGACAATAATTCTTTAGAATATTTTTATTTTTGCCAACCTGGTTACTCTGTCTTACACACCATATAAACTCTTAAACTAACTCTCTCTCTCTCTCTCTCTCTCTCTCTCTCTCTCTCTCTCTCTCTCTGTCTGTCTCTCTGTCTGTCTGTCTGTCTGTCTGTCTCTCTCTCTCTCTCTGTCTCACACACACACACACACATACACACACAAACATATATACGGCCCTATCTTTTGAGATAGTAAGCAGACATGCAACTACACAAGTGAGAGCATCACCACAGTTAATGTTCACAGAATGGAGCTGAGAATGTTGTTGGAAAGGCAATGTGAGAATGAAATAGGTGAGCTTACGTTTAGGAAGAAAAAGTAAATTTAAAAGATTTTATTTTAAGTTACATGGGTAAATGTGTCTGCATGTGGGTATGTGGAGGTTCTCATGGAGATCAGAAGATGTAGCTGGAGTTACAGGTACTAGCGAGTTGCCTGATTTGGATGCTAAAAAGAGATTGATCCTCTGTAAGAGCTCTACATGCTCTTAATTGCTTACCCATCTCTCCAAAATAAAGTTAGTGGTGACATATTGTTTTTGATTTGTTAACACCACTGGAGATCAAAATAGCAAGGCAGCCATACTGGTTAGCCATAGAAGCCAGGCAGTGGTGGCACACACCTTTAATCCAAGGACTCAGGAGAAAAAAAGTAGATGGATCTCCATGAGTTCAAGACCATCCAGTGTTACATGAGTTTGAATCAGTCTAAAACACTAACAGAGTTCACACCTTTAAACCCAGGACTCATGAAAGGTATTTAAGACAGGAACAGGGTCTCAGCACTGGCATTCATTCTCCAGCCACACTGAGGATAGGAAGGAGTGATTCCCCCCAGCCACACTGAGGAGAGGCAACAGTCTGCAGCTTGGTGGTAGCTCATGGAGACAGGATCAGCCGTTTCGGCCTGAAGTAGAGGTAAGAGCTAATAGCTTGACTGCTTTGTTCTTCTGATCTTCAGCTCGAAGCTTGAACCCCAATATCTGTCTCTGTGTCTTTTAATTTTCATTCTACAGAGTTCTTTTAAAGGACCTAGTTGGCAAGGGGCCCTGGACTGACTTTCTGAGTTAAAAAAGACTATGGCATATTGACTGGCTCTTACTGGTATCTTGTAGTGTCCTGTAGTTCCAGGACACTTCCAGCACGATGCCTTTCAGGGTACCCTCTGGTCATCTCAGGAACACGTTAAGATATGCAACTTACTTGGGCCCTGCTAGGAGCGCCATCTCCAGGTTCCCTGATGGAGGGATTCTACCATTTGGAATCCTCAATGACAATATGTCTTCATCTAGCCATTATCTATTGATCTCTGCCTCCTTTGACCAGTGTGCTCTGCCATTTGGAGTGAGGAGAAGTTACCTACTGATACCAGTGAACAAATTGTTTGAATAATTAACTTTCCCCACAATTATGAAATAGAATTCAATATAAAAAAGAATGTGAGGAGTTCATACTTTGTTCATGGCATCTTTAGTTGTCTAAAGCCTTTCTTGTCACCGAGTCATTGAACTTATATTATTAAAAACTTTCCACCTTCCCATTCACCAAGGTTCTTGTTCTGGTGGTGGTGGTGTTCTGTTTGTTTGTTTGCTGAGACAGTCTTATCATGTAGCCTTGACTGGCTTGAAACTCACTGCATAGGTAAGGCTGGCTGCCAGATTACAGTGATCCTCTTGTGTTGGCATTTCAGGTATGAACCACTGTGCCTGATCCATCAAGCACTTAATGAAAACCAATTCTGGTATTCGAAGGAAGGACAAAGAGGCTATAAATCCTGATCCTCTTGGAGCTACTACCCTATTTATAAACATGAGTGTAGGGTTTTGCGTGCATCATAACTCCCCAAAATATGACAGCCTTCCAACTATTAAGACTTCAGACTGCATCTGAAGAGAGACCTGCATTTTTACACCTTGCTTAATTGGGCTTTTTTGGAGACTCCCTGGGATTGTCCTACCCAAGAGTGCATATTAACTTAGTTTTTGTAAGTAAAAGCTAAGAATTTGTTCCTTAACAGCATTCTGTGCCTAGCTTGTACAAAAAAATTCCCGGGCTCCATCCCAGTGCCACACAAAAGACACATGCACTACAGTGAGGCAACTATCTAGTATGGTTTGGGAGGAGTTTTCAGATAAAGTATAAAACTTTTAAAATACCAAATATTTGTTCATCCTTAGGTACTATCTATCTATCTATCTATCTATCTATTTATCTATCTATCTATCTATCTATCTATCTATCTATCTATCTACCTACCTACCTATATGCTAAAATATGTTCTATTTTGAATAGTAGATGAGATACAGCAGTCAGAGGTATTAGAACATCTGGGAATGCTGAAGTATACTTGCCTCTGCAATGACACACCATTTAACCACTTAATTCTTTTATGAAACTGAGTTGGAGCAATTCAATTTAAAGGATATCAGCTCAAAATTGTGAGGAGAGATCTCAATAGCAGGTGTGTGCTATGCAGTTTCTGGCATTGAAGACAAATCTCTGCTTCAAAGCTTTCTGATCTACTTCTGGTGAACTAATGAGCTATGAATGTATGTGTGGTTCATGGTATGAATGGGCAAAAATGGCAGAATTTGAAGATCCCCTATGGAAGGTCTCACCCTCCCTGGGAATCAGAAAGGGGATATGATGAGGGTTAGGTGGGGGGCATGGGATGATGGGAGGGAGAAGGAACTGGGATTGATATGTAAGATAAGATTGTTTCTAATTTAAATTTTAAAAAGTTAAAAAAAACTGATCTTTTAGTCAATTTCTCAGCTATTTGGCACAGTAACAGAAAGCTGACTGGCATATATATCACAATGTTTTATATGCCTTTTCACGGATTTCTTTTCTTTTTTTCTCCTCTCCTCTCCTCTCCTCTTTCTCTCTCTCTCCCTCCCTCCCTCCCTCCCTCCTTTCCTCTCTCCCTCTCTTCTGTCATAGTCTCTCCATTTGGTCCTGGCTATCTTCAAACTTACAGAGATCCTTCTGCCTCTGCATCTGCCTCCTGTATGATGGAGAAAGGAATGCACCACCACACTTGGCTTCCTTTCATTGATTTATAACCCACATTCAAAAACTAAGGTCAAAACATACTTTCTCTTTGTCCTTCTGAAAAATATTAGGTGTGGTTTAGATTCTGCTATTCCAAAATGCTTCTCCAGGTGCCTGAAAGCAAGTGATATTTGGCAATTAAAAGCTTGTCATTTTCTTCTCTTTGAAATTGGAGAGTATACTTTCTTTATGTCCTATCAACACACTTAACTTGAATGATGTTTAAGGATTTATTTTTTATTTTTTATGTGTGTCTGTGTGTCTGTATGTGTATGTGAGTGCAGATAACCACAGAGGCCAGAAGAGGGATCCCCTGGAGCTGGAATTCTACGTTGACTTGAGCTGGTTGACATGGGTGCTGGGATTTGAACCGGGATCTTCTGGAAGAGCAAGGAGAGCTCTTATATTCTGCACGATCTCCAGCTAATGTTGGAAATGGAGGTTTAGTCCCTGTTGTGCTGCTGTCATCTGCAGTTACTGGAGTTATCTCTATTGCCCATTCTTTCACCAGTCATTACAGAGTGTTCCTCCTCATTATCTTCAACTCACTGCTTGCCATTCCTGCTGTCACTGCCTAATTATACACCTCTTACTTTTCTACCCACATTTACCTACAATACATTGCAGTCTACTCTCTGGTCTCCATACATCAAATATCAACTACTGACACAATTAATGGACTACATTATTGGAAGAATAAATGCACTAAAATATGCACCTGACCCTTTCTTCTGCTGTCTAATATTCTCCACTGCAGGTTGGTGATGTGGACTAGAATTCACAAAGCCTTGGGTGCAGTTTCTACCACTGGAAAAATAAACAAATGATTGCAATGACTCCCCACTAGACAAACTCTGAAATCTTCTGTTAACCTATGAAGCACATGAGAATTTAATTCTGCTTATTTCTCCATGCTCTCTCATCACACGCCATGTCTAGGGAGTGTTGTTGGCTGTAGTTACCTGGCAGCTTGACTCTAGGCTTCAGTGACACAAGCCTGCTGCTTATGCAGCTCCTCATGCCTGGGGGGCAGATCTTCACTACTGCAGGCCTTTCATGAGCCCTGTGTCTGTCCAGACAACCTAATGAGATATTTCCATAAAGCATACATGACAGATATTGAACTTCTTGTTGGAGTCTAGACAAGAATCCCTATGGGTGCAGGCTTCCTCTCTTTAGACTGCATTTGTTTTGTGTATTGTATCTATAGTAAAACCTTAAAGCCTTTAGTATGGTTAAAATGCATTTGTGAAAATGAGGTCAAACTATAATGCCCAAGTCCTTCCCCTGAATTATGTAATTACCACCATTTGGGCAAGTCTTTTGCACATTTTGAAAAACTTGAATGATCTAACTAAACCATATCCTGTTACTGCAGTAAGCACTAAAATGGCAGCGGATGCATAGTTAGCATGTTGGTACGAATGGCATCCTGACCACTAGAGTCATATATAAGTGAACAGAAGGCAAAACTGCAAATTGCAAATCCTGGACATGGTAGTCTACAACTACAACCCCAATGCTCTAGACTTGGGGAACTGGGGAAGGAGGACACAAGTCAGGGATAAACAGCAAAACTCTACCTCCAAACAAAAAATAATGCCTGTGCCAACTACCACCTGTCTATTCATTGCTGTTCTTCTGGATAGGGGCATTATTTACAATTTAGGATATAGTTGCTGATTTTAAAAATCATTAAATATTAAATAGGTCTTTAGTGCTTGTCATGTTCCCTCTACTGAAGATATTTCATCTCTTCTCCTCATCTAACAAGGACTGAGTAAAGATCATGATCAGGGTGATCTTGGCCTTTGTATTACATTAGGGTCACATTTAGGACTTGGCTGGAACGGGCTCTGGCTGCTGCTCACGGCTCCCTAACCAGCATTCTATGAGGCAGAGTTGCCAGGAGCCTGATTGTGCAGAGAAATGGGATGGGATCACTCAGTGTGACAGTCAGGCGAGATTTCACAGATCACAAGTGTTGGGAGAAACAATCAAAAACAAGCAACGGAAACGCGACTGCTGTGGCTCTCTGGAACAAGAGTGGGCTGTTAGCTGGAGTCCAAGGTCACACTGCATCACCCTCCTTTGGGCCAGAGCCCAGGGAAAGAATCTGCCTCCAGGTCTGCTACTGGTAGAGAAGTGGTCTCTTTTGAAAATTTCCAGGTATGGCCCTTACCTGGTTCACCTGCAAGTGTGGAGAACTGGAACTTAGCAGGAATTAAGGATAATAAGCCTTTAAATAATGACATTTTTATGGTCCACCCTCAAAGGAGTACAATGCCAACTTTGTTGTGAGGCAGATGGTAAGAAAAAGGTGGATGTGAATCTGATCATTTAGCAGGCAAATTAATTTATGTGACAATAACCAGCCTCCAAATTGGGTTTATTGACTCATTACGTTTTCTCCCCATGAAATTTAGTAAAATGCCAAACTCTACATTTTAGAGTTGCTGAAGGTCATTTCCTCATTTAAAAAGGGGCACATTCAGCATGAGTTTGGATCTATAGAAACAGTACTCCGGCAGCTCCAAGTAAGCCAATGAGTGTTCCATCATAGTTCAAGTATTATGCATTTATGACAAAATTACAGTTCTTCATGAAAATAGAAGCCAAACACTCTAAAGCAACAAAGGAAATGAAGAGGAGGGGGAAGCATGAGAAAGGGAAAGAATTATGTCAGGGATTGTGTTTAACATATCATATGTAGTTATGTGAAAATATCCTCATGCTGTATCTACAATGACTACAGCTAATGAAAAGTAAAAATAGATATAACCCTTCGAGAAATCATTATTAAATGCTATCTACGTATTCTGCAGGTTGTTATCTTGGAATCAAAATAATTTTCAAAATTAGAATAAATTTAGAACAACAAATCTTAAATTTCTTGGGAAGAAAGAAAGGAAAGAAGATATATAAAGGAGAATAAGTGGAAGGCTTTACCCTTGTTGGAGTTGACCTTGAAGTTGGAAAAGTCTACATCCCGTGGAAGGGTCTGAAATTTGAGCCACTAAGGTCAACTGAGTAAAAAGGAAGATGAGAAGTGACATGGTTATGCAGACTGCACTCTTTAGGTTGTCTGTGGATGGTTTTCCATCAAAACTTCCACGCACTTGAGGTGCCCTTTCTGGAGTCAGGCAGCCTGGGTCTGCTGTGTGAGCACCAATGCCAGGAGGCTTGCTTCTTAGACAGATGTGTGCTTCCACACACCTGCTACACTGTCTTACACTGGCCAGTCTCCACTGTCTCAAAGCCACTTCCTCAGGAAACTTTATTGTTTTGGTGTCTGCTTAGCTCCACAGGACAAGAAGTCTTGGTAGGGCTTCCTTTTATTTGCAATGCAAAAATAATTGGTTGTTGGGGCTCAAACCTAGGGCCATGCCATGCTAGGCAAACATCCTACCATTGAAAACATCCACAGTTCTTGTATTATTATGTTTTTATTGAAAACAATCAAAGACATTCATCCTTACGGGAACAATTTAGGACAGTATCGGTGGGTGTGGACCAGTGATGGTGTGCTCCCTTTCCTCCTTGGAGTACTCTAAGCATTTGTGTATACATGAACACAGGGACTTGATTACAATCATCCTCACTTCTCTGTGGGAGGTGTTCTAAGGCACCTGTGGGTAACTGAGACCACAAACAGCACTGGACCACATGTACACTATACTTTGATTCTTTTCCTTTCTTTTTTCCTCTGTGTATATGTTCTTTTTTTTCAGTCATGCAGCCAAGGATAATCTTCTACTACAAATATGTCTGCCTTCACCTCCCAAGTGCTGGATTACAGATGCCACCAATACTCGATGCATTGTGTTTTTTCTTTATGTGTATACTGTTTAAAAAGTTTAGTTTATAAAATAGGCACAGCCAGAAATTAGCCCTATTAATTAGCAAAAGTAATAAAAGAGAATAATTATACTAAAGTAGTTAAAATATATTTAAAATCCTGTAATGAGAAGAATGGAGGATGCTGGGAAGGAGAGTCAGCCAGAGCAGAACACTTTGCCTCAGGGTAGTGGAAAAGGGGCATGAGTTAGAACATAGTGTAGACACACATCTGAAAATTGCTGGAATGAAATCCTTGTGTTCTAATTTAAACAGAAGTAGAGACATTCCCTGAATGTGGGTTCTCTGGAAAGAGCCACGTCGAATGCAGGTAGGTGCTTTGAGGGGTAGTTGTCCACAGACATGTCACATCTGCTGATTTGTAGAGCAGCCCAAGAGTCCTTGGCGCAGAGCTGAATCTTCTCACAGCTGCATCATAGCCTAAAGTAGAGATACCATTCAGTCATAGCCTATGGTTTTCTTCTATCAGGTGGACTTAGGAACTCTAGCTTCCTTTTTGTAGAAACGAATTTTGACATCAATGTATGCCTGCATATATCGCTCAAGAAAAATGTAGCAGAAACCCTGGAAACTAAGTATAACAAAGCCGAACAAATGTGTAATTTGTTTAGGGAAAAGTTGATCAAACAAATGGGTCTTGTAAAATGGCATACTTCTTTTTTTTAATTTATTTTTCAGTTTAAATTTAGATAAGAATCAAGGTTGCTTCACAAGTCAGTTCCAGGTCCCTCTCCTTTTCCCTCCCCTCCTCCCGTGCCCTCCCCCCAACCCCCCCAATATCCCCTCATTTCCATAGTCTGTCATTTCATATAGGGCAGGGCCTAGACCCTTCCCCAAGAGTTCAGGGTGAGAGTGCACCTCACATTGTTCTATGGGAGTCCAAAGTCCGTGTGTATACTGGGGATGGGTACTGATCTGCTGCCCAAGGCTCAATAGATTACCTAGGCCTCCTCACTGACACTCACATTCAGGGGGTGTTGATCAGTCCCATGCTGGATTCCCAGGCTGATGAATGGCATCCTTCTTGACAGGCCCCTGCCCTCTCCATAGGTGCACATCTTGCTCACAGGTCCCTGCCCTCTCCACAGGTCCACTCAGTGAATCGCTTGCTGTGTACCCAATGAACGCTATCTCACTGCATGGTTTCACTGAGGACCATGATCTTGCAGTGGCCCTTAGGCCCATTTTTCTAGCCTGTGTTGAGCATGGAACATCACCTCCATCTAACTGTTCCTGTGACAGCATCTGGTATGTGAAACCACTATTGGTTCTGACAGTTGGATTCTTGTGAACTGAGTCCCCTGGGTGTCATGGCCTTCAGTCCAGTATGGAGGAAGGCAAATACAGGTTCTGACCCAACTGAATCCCCAGTCAGCTGCCACTCACTGATGCCAGAGATGTCATGTGCTGGTCTGAGTTTCCTCATCTGTAGAAGGGATCTTGACTATAAAATGGCATGTTGTTCTTCATTGGCCAACTCAACCCATTCAGTCTCTATCAAAGAGCTCAGAAACTCCGTGCCTCGCCAACTCTCAGATCACTGCTGTCTTTCATCTTCACATCTACACAGTTTAAGATCTTTTGAGGGATTTTGCTTCCATTTTAAGCATATGAGTATTGATGTTTATTGAAATCCAAAAGCCGATGGGACCTGGCTCACTTTCACATTCTGGCAACACTTTGCAGCCAGTGACATGAGACGCGTTTGCCAGAAAGGCCTGTTTAATCAAAAGCTTTCATCTGAGATGCATTCTACAGTTGTGGGTGGTGAGGAGCATTTCCCTGAAGGATGACTGCATAGTGGCATAGGGCTGAGCTTTTCACATCTTTGACAGGAGGCAAAACCTTCTACAGAACAAACTTATACCAGGTAGCAAGACAACTGCCTTGGAGACAAGCAGTCAGTCGGTTAATTGCTGCCTGGCTCTACATGGCTTAAATTGAAGAGCAAACAGGCATAGCTGCTGTGATATGTTGAAATGAGCCTTCATGTCTCTATGGAAGCAAGGTCAATTCCCAGGAGCTCACAGAAGGAAGAGCAGCCCTGTGTGGGCAGCAGAGATGGGAACACTGCTAGAGGAAGGGAGCCTGCCTTGAATAGTTTATTGTCAGTAGTAATTAAAGGGTTATTAAGGCCAAGGCTTGAACTGGAGTTTAGGGCTGTGACACGCAGATTGCATTTTCATCAACTCTCTTACAAGGCGTGATTGTCAGCTAAGACCACTAATTAAAGACCCCCTGAAGGGACAGACTACAAGCCTCCCCACAGCACTTACCCCAGGCATTTGGTGGTGGCAGGTGTGGGAAGACAGGACTTTCAAATGGAAGCTGTAAGCTAAGGCATCACCCTGCCATATCCACTAAGACCCTCTGGTTGTTTGAATAAGAATGACCTCAAAGGTTCATATGTTTGAATACTTGGCCCCAAGTTGATGGAACTATTTGGGATGGATTGGGAGGTGGGATCTTGTTGGAGGAGATATGTCACTGGGGGCCAACTTTGAAGTTTCAAAAGGCTGGGGCCATTCCCAGTATGTCTCTTGTTCTCCTCCTAATACTTATGGATTAAGACATGAGCTCACATTGTTCCTGTCACCATGAACTCTAGCCCTCAGATAAACTGTTAATTCCATAAGTTGCCTTGGTAATAGTGTCTTATCACAGCTGTGTAAAAGTAATTAAGACAGATCCCTGTTACCGCAGTTGGGCTTAAAGGATGACAGTCCCACTCGTTGTGGCTCCTTCTCCAAAGTTGGTGCAGTACGGAAGTCAACAAAGAACCCAAACAGATTGTCATATTCTGTGCACTTCTAGTGACCGTAAAGTGGGAAACATGGATGAGGTCCTGGTCACAGGGCCTTGCAGCAGCATCACACACTCTTTCTTCTCTCTCCTCAGCATCTGCATGAATCAGCTCTAATGATGCATCCTCCGAGAGCACTTAGAGTCCAACAGTGGCAGAAGCCAGAGGCCACACTGCTGTTCTCAAGATATGAAGAACATTCCTGCACCTTTGTTTCCTTAGGCTTGTGGTTGTTTCCTGGGAGTGTATGCATCACATGACTTTTTGCTTCAGCAGAACATCCCCCAAAGGCGAGACTTTCTTCCCTGTTCTCCTTTCCAGCCCAGCCAAGTGGTATCACGCAAATGTATACAATGGAATGGGGGGAGGGCATTGAGAACTGCCAGTGGTGCACACTACCAGCAATGCAAAAATGCTTGGGTGCAGTAGAACTCAGACATGCTCAAGCTCTCAAGGACAAAGGAAGCCAAAGCAATCCTCCATGGTTTGCATTGTTCTCAGCACATCCAGAAAATCCTGGCTGTAGCAGATATTCCCAAGATGAATACAGTTCTTCAAGACGTTAGAATATTAACTGATGCCATGTCAAGAATCCCACTGATAGAACATACTATGTTTCTCCTGACACACACTCTCTGTCTCTCTGTCTCTGTCTCTGTCTCTCTCTCTCTCTCTCTCTCTCTCTCTCTCTCACACACACACATACACACACACATACTCCTCACACATGTATGTATGCACAGCCACACACATGAACACACATGTATAGCCATAATAGACACATAAAGATGAATAACTCTTGGCATAAAATTAACCAGAACAAAATGATATCCAAAGAACTCAGCAATGAATACAACTCACATTCGTACTCCAGGAGCAACTGAGACCAGTTAGCACTTGCATGGAGCAACACTTCACCTGTCAGGAGTAAAGGACCCTGGAGGATCTTTATTTCACCCTCAACCCAGTGGCTGTGCCCTTAGTGTACTAACTGGATTTAAAAGTCTAAGAATCCTATCAACTCATCACAACTGAGAGATGCTCGTTGGTGCATACAGTTTCTTCTCATTGTTGAGCATTTCTTCACAAAATGCAGATGCATGCCCCCAGCCTGTCTGACCCTGTGAAGGTGCAGAACTTCCAGAAGCACACCTGTCAACCCCAGTGCTGCCTTTGTTAACAACCAGCTTGTTACTTAGCTTCTCTTCTCTATGGGTTGTGTCATGATTATAATTTACTGAATAGTTAACAATGCTTAAGTGATCTAGGTTTCTTCACTCAGGATGATTTTTTTTCTAGTTCCATCCATTTGCCTGAAAATTTAATGATATCTTTTTTTAATAGCTGTGTAAACACACCACATTTTCTTTATCCATTGTTCAGTTGAGGGACATCTTGGTTGTTTCCAGTTTCTGGCTATTATGAATAAACTACGAACATAGTTGAGCAAGTGTCTTCATGGTAGCATCCTTTGATTATATGCCCAAGAGTGGTCTATCTGGGCTGTGAGGTAGATCAATTCCTAGTTTTCTGTGGAACCACCATGCTGTTCTGTTCAAGAATCTGTGTCCTACTCCAATGTGTCCAAGGCTATTCCCTACTTTCCTTTTATCAGTTTCAGTATATCTGGTTTAATATTGAGGTCTGTGATCCTCTTAGACTTGAGTTTTGTGGAAGGTAGTAGATACGGATCTACTTACATCCTTCCATCAGTGCAGATGCAGACATCCAGTTAGACCAGCAACATTTGTTGGTGATGCTTTCTTTATTCTACTGTGTCTTTCTGGCTTTTTTTAAATAAAAAAATTAGGTGTGTAGATTTTTATCTGAGTCTTTGGTTCAATCCCATTGATCTATGTGTCTGTTTTTTATGTCAATACTAGGTAGTTTTTATTACTACAACTCTGTAGTACAAATTGAAATTAGGGAAGAAGACAACTCAGAAAGTTATTTTATTGTTCAGTATTGTTTTAGCTATCCTGGGGTTTTTGTTTATCCTTTCAAGGTCTATAAAGAATGGTGTTTTTCATGTATCCTTGATTTTGCCTTTAGAGAAGCACTGGTATCAGAGCTTTCTGGACCTGCCAGTAACAGCAGTTGTTAAACACACCTCACCTTCCAACCTGCATGGATAATCACACAGGCCACCTGCCCTTCTCTCCATCTCCAACTCAGTGCCAGGCTTATCACAAACCTGGATTCAGTGTTAGACCACCAACACTGTCATCTCCCGCTCCTTTGTTAGAAAGGGAACTCTTAGGGCCCAATCCATACTCACTGAATCGGAAACCTGGGGAGTGGCAATATGCCCATCTAAACTACTGTCACACCTGACTGACGCTCACTCAGTGCTGCAATTAAGGCTACCCAAAAAAAAACTACAGCTTGGGTGGCATCAACAGCAGAAACTAGTCCCTCATGTCTTGTGAGGCTAGAAGTCCAAAACCTAGATGCCAGTAGATTGCATTCTGGATGATGCTTCTCTTCCAGGTTTGCGAATGCTGTTTTCTAGCTGTGTCCTCACATGCTGTGGTGACAGACATCATCTCTGTGCCTTTTCTCACTCTTCTAATAAGAGCATGAATTGCAGCCTCAGAGACTCCATACTGATGACCTCATCTCTCCCTGAAGCTTGTCTCCATGTACCATCATAGAAGTTGCATTTCAGTCTATGGATGGCAGATACAACTATTTAGTTCACAGCATTTACATTTATGACCTCCAGACAGTATCCAGCTCTGATCATGTCATCCACATTCATTTAAAAGGATACCTTCTTTCCCTAGTCATAGCAGAGTATCCACCAGGCCTAACAACTGCAGCCGCTCACCCAATTCAGATCGCTGTCAGAGCAGAAGTAACTGTAGCTAAGAGAGCTCTAGCACAATGTGCCATCTATTCTAGATGTTTAACTCACCTGTCCTTGTCTCAGTTAGGGATTTTATTGCTATGAAGAGACACCAATACCACAGCAACTCTTTTTTTAATTTAAGTTAGAAACAACTTTGCTTCACATGTCAATCCCAGCTCCTTCTCTCTCCCCTCCTTCCCTGCCCTCTCAACCAGGCCCCCCAGTCCCCCATCCAATCTCCACTCTGATCCCCAGGAAGGGTGAGGCCCTCCATGGAGGATCTCCAGAGTCTGTCATTTCATCCAGGGCAGGGCCTAGGCCCTCTCACAAGAGTCCAGGCTGACAGAGCATCCCTCATTGTGGAATGGACACCCAAAGGCCATTTGTATGCCAGGGATAAATACTACCCAAGGCCCCATAGATTACCTAGGCCTCCTCATTGACACCCACATTCAGGGGGTCTGGATCAGTCCCACACTTTCCACACAGCCATCAATCTGGGGTCCAAGAGCTCCACCTTGTTCAGGTCATCTATTTCTGTGGGTTAAACCAGCCCAGTCTTGACCCCTTTGCTCATCAATCCTCCCTTTCTGTCACTGGGTTCCAGGAGTTCAGTTCAGTGTTTAGCTGAACCACAGCAACTCTCATAAAGAAAATATAATTTAATTGGGGTATCTTGCTTGCAGTTTTAGAGCTCCAGTCCATTATTTTCATGACAGAGATCATGGTGGCATATATGCAGACATGGTGCTGGAGCTGAGAATCCTTAGTCTTGATAGGCAGACAACAGGAAGTCAACTGAAAGTCATGCTGAGACCTCAAAGCCCAACTCCATCAGTGATAACATTCCTCCAATAAATCCACCCCTCTTAATAGTGTCACTCCCCTTGGGAGCCATTTTCTTTCAAACCACCACAGTCCTCATGACAGGCTTAATAAAGTAGGCCCCCACTAATTCTTTCCAATTCCTTTCTTGCTCCTAGCCCTTGCAGCCACTGACTTTTTCATTGTGTGCAGAATTCTGCTTTCCTTGGATGTCAAACAGCTGGATCCTGCAATCTATGACCTTTTTGATAGGCTCCTTTCAATTCATAATATGCACTGACATCTCCCCAGAATAATATTCCGTTTATGTGAATATACTATTTATCTTTTCACCTTTCAGTTTGGCATAAGAAAGCTAAGCCACTGAGGAAAACACTGCTTCAGTGTAGTTTGTGGGAGGAGAAGCAGCTCTGAGACAAAGACACGTGTCCCTGGCAGCCATACTGTCACTACCTCAAGAACATTCCCCTGGGCTACTCACAAACAGATAATCTTTTTTTTTTATTTATACTCAGTGAGTATAAACACTCAGAAATCACACAGTAGGGTGGTGGAATGGCTTGATAGGTAGTCCCTTGGAGCATAAACCTGGCAAATTGAACTCAAAGCCCAGAATCAATGTGAAGTGGAAAGACAGAATGACTTCACAAACTTTTTCTCTGCTTTCTATACTCTTGTTATTGCCCCCAAACACAAATAACAGAAGCTTTAACTAGAAACCTCCCTCCCTATCTTCTGAGCCTCCTTTGTGCACATGTCTAATACACTTACTTCAAACTATGAAAACCCATGTATTTTCTTTCATGTTGATGAGCACTCACTAAGTTAGTGAGAAAACATTTCACAAAAGACAGTACCTCGAATGTTGCCACATGGCCATAGGACCATGACTTCCTTTCCGCATGAAACAGAAATATTCCCTAATAGTGAACAGGCCTGAGATGACCATGACCTGGGGTGGGATATGGGTGGTCCTCCTGATGAGTGCTGGCCAATAGGAAACCAACATCCCTTAAATGAAAGAAGGAAGAAAAGAGAGGGGAGGGGAGGCCGGGCGGTGGTAGTGCACGCCTTTAATCCCAGCACTCAGGAGGCAGAGGCAGGCGGATCTCTGTGAGTTCGAGGCTGGGCTGGACAGACAGCCTCCAAAACAATAAAGAGAAGCCCTGTCTCGTAAAAACCAAAAAAAAAAAAAGAGGGGAGGGGAAGAGAACAAGGGAGGAAGAAGGAGAGAGAGAGAGAGAGAGAGAGAGAGAGAGAGAGAGAGAGAGAGAGAGAAGAGGAAGAGGGAGGAAAAGGAGGAGAGAGAGTAGCCTCAGCAGAAATTTAGAGGATTTTCTTCTAGCCAGCAGCTTCCACAGTTCCTGTGCCTCTGAAGTTCCTTATGGTTCTGTAGGACTTGACTCCTTGGCCATGTGGCATCACTCCTAGGACTCTTCTTTCCTGCTTCTCTCCCACAGTTGGCCTTGACCTGAATGCTGACTCTTTATTTTAGTTTTTATTTTTGGTTTTACGAGACAGGGTTTCCCTGTATTGTTTTGGAGGCTGTCGGTCCAGCCCGGCCTCGAACTCACAGACATCTGCTTGCCTCTGCCTCCGGAGTGCTGGGATTAAAGGTGTGTGCCATCACCACCCGGCCTGAATGCTGACTCTTAAAAGGAGTTTTGAGATCAGAGGTTAACCAAGAAATCCTCCACTATCATCAGTTTTCATGACTTTGTGAGTCACAGAACTGAGCAATGCTTGTGAAATTCCACTTTAGATATAAAATGGTACAAGACATATACTTTACATGCATATGAATTGAACCATCAGAACCTGTCCCCTCTGCAGAAAGTATTATCAGGACAAAAGCTAGGGTCACTGGAGCTGGACTCACTGTTTTCTAGTGGGGTTTACACGGTCTGAACACCACAGCTAGGTGCTTTGCTAATGTCCCTGTGACTTAGTGTGGTGGCCTGATGTGACACTGTTGAAGGGTTCTTCGATAATAGGAGTGTGTTTCTTAGCAAAGGCCAAGGCTACCTCAGAAATCAGAAGGCTCATGAGAGTCTAAACTTGGCAGTCTTAGGGAATTAAGGTGAATACCTTCAGCATAATCTCATTTCTCTTCCTGGATGCATTCAATCAAACCTTTGCCTCCGCTGTAGTTGATCCCAATTGAGGCCAATGATATAAATTACCTTGTTCAGTTAAAACAAAGTGATTTTCACAGTGGGGCATTGTAGCATGGCCCTTTATCCCCAGCTACTCTTACTCCAGGAAGATCAAGAGCACTGGAGACTAGAAGCTTCTGGCCAGGCTTTGAAACAGCAAAACCTTGAGTATGCCCTCCACTGTATACAAACTCCCACCTCCATTCCAAAAGGGTTGCTTTAGCCAGCGTTGCATGGGAGTGCCGTATCATGTGCTGCTTGCCAGCACACAGGCTCATAAAGGCATAGTGAGCTTGTGGCCTCAAAGGGCCTCCTGAAGTGTTTCTTTCCTTGAGACTGCTGCTTATTGAGTTGTGTCTCGGGATTCATACACTTAAGTCCAAACTCTGGTACCTCAGGATGTGGTGGTATTTGCGGATATGCTCTCTTATTCTTCACTGCTAGAGATAAGATCTTTAACACAGTAATTGAAATAAAACAAGATCATGAGAGCAGGCCCTAATGTGTAATAAGAAAATATTGGGAAACTGACAGAGATACCTGGCACATATGTGCACACACAGATGACATGTGAACAGTATGAAGATGTCACCATCTGCACACTGTGCTGGAAGCTCCAGGAGAAACCAGTACTGCCAACATCTTGATCTTTGACTTCAGTCTCCCTGTCTGTGAGAAAATAAATGTCATTGCTGTAGTCACCCAGATGGTTGTACTCCATAAGGCAGCCGTCACCATCTCCCATGCCAGTACATACATCTAATTTTTACTTTTGTTTTGCATGAGCAACAAGTAGCAAAGCTTTGGCCTAATTTAACTACACAGTCCCCCCTTCTCCTGGAAACCAAGGAGAAAGCCTGTCAGCTCTGTTTCCAAATGCTTTTCTCATACCAGCTGTTACATTTTCTCAGAATAATGATGTATAAGCAGTAATTCTGGGCCAATTCCAAGGTTTATAATCAAACCATAATTCTTCAGAAAAAAATCCATGATGTATGTATACATCCTACTAAGTTATTGAATGAAACAGTTTTACAGTTTAGAAGGCAACCATGCGGCTTATTGAGAACATTTTTCAATGGAAAAAGTATTTTAAGAATCTTAGTGAAATATTTATCTAGATACTAACAACCAGTCTTCATAAACTGGGAGGCAAATCTGCCTTGATGGAAATGTTCAATTGCTTCTGACAGGGATAATTTTACAAAGAATTTTAAATTTAAGCCAGAAGGACTGTTTTAGATTCTAGAAATTTACTCTAACTAAAACTGGCTAATTATGAAAATTCACTGGAATTCTCAGACCACAGAATCCTAACAGTTTCTGCTGTTCACCAATACACTTGTATCTAGGTGATATTGTCAACTCTTTTACAGAACTTTGACTCAAAACATCTGTGCTGCATAGCATTAGGTCAACTTGACACAAGCTGTAGTCATCTGAGAAGCGGGAATCTCAATTAAGAAAATACCTCCGTAAGATGAGGCTGTAGGCAAGCCTGTAGGTGATTGATGAGTGGGCATCTGGCTTATTGTGGGTGGTGGGACCCCTGGGCTCAAGGTCCTGGGTGCTATAAGAAAGCAGGCTGAGCAAGTCATGGGACGTGAGCCAGTAAGGAGCATGGCTCCATGGCCTCTGCATCAGCTCCTGCCTCTAGGCTCCTGCCCTGTTTGAGTTCCTATCCTGACTTCCTTTTATGATGAAGAGTGATCTGGAGGTGTAAGTCAAACAAACACTTTCCTCCCCAAGACACTCGGGTCATGGTGTTTCATCACAGTGATAGGACCCCTAACTAAGACAAAAAGGGCTGGGCATGCAGCTCAGCATTATAGCCTTACCTAGCATTAGATGAGTGGTGCTTTAACTTCTGCCCTCAGTGTGAGTCCATGTATGTGTCTGCACAGGTAAACATGCACACACATTCTCTCTCTCTCTCTCTCTCTCTCTCTCTCTCTCTCTCTCTCTCTCTAAAAGTTTGATAACTGGCAAAAGCCTGTAGTCAGGAGCTTATAAATCCTAGGTCAGCCTGGATTATATAGTGAGATCTTGTTTCAACTCAGTTTTCTCTGATGGTTGCTGTTATTGAAGACTTTTTGAATGCTTAGCAGGCATTTGTACTTATGTTTGGAAAGCTGTCTGCTAATTTCATTATTTCACTTACTGTTAGTTTCTTGTTCACTTCTCTGAGACCCGTGCATATTCTAGGTATTAATCCTATCACAGATGTATAGCTAGCATGGATTTTTCTCATTCTGTAGTCTGTCCCTTCACTCAAGTACTATTTCTTTTGCTGTGCAATTTTTTTAACTGCATCAAGCCCAGTTTGTCAACCATTGATATTATTTCTTGAGCAAATAGACTCCTATTAGAAAATCCTTTCCAATACTTTTCTTTTAAAGTGTTTCTCCTGCTTTTATCTCTAACTGTTTCTGAGTATAAGGTGTAACATGAAGGCCTTTGTTACAGGTAGAACTTATTTTTCATCAACATTTTAGCACGAGGTCAAAGATATTCATGAGCCTCTAATGGGGCAAGTCCTATATGTTGTGAGTTTATGTTTCTCTTATTGATTGATAAATAAATGCCGATTGGCCAGTAGCCAGACTGGAAGTATAAATAAGGCTACCAGATGAGGAGAATTCTGGGAAGAGGAAGGCAGAGAGGAGCCACCAGGGAAATGTAGCTGCCGAAGGAGTAACAGGTCTGGCCATTCTCCAGTAAGTCAAGGCTACAAGGAGATACATACTTTAATAGAAATGGGTTAATAATTAAGAGAGAGCTATCCAATAAGAAGCCTGAGACATTGGTCAGGTGTGTTTATTTGGGACTGAAGGTCTGCAGGACCTGGTGGGACAGAAACTCTATCTACAAATGACACCCAAATGGGGCACAAACCCACAACCTTGGGATTAAGAGTCCTATGCTCTAGCGACTGAGCTAGCCAGGCCTACCCCCTAATGGAGGAGATATAGATGCTTGATGGTCTTTTGGGAAGGATGCATGAGCTGTTTTTGTTTGTTTTTTTTTTAAAGGATGTGCATCCAGGTAGGTTGACCACACTCCAGTGGGTAGTCCTATATCCAGAAGTGTATGGGTGACACAAATTGGTATTCAACCAGGATGCTTCCTCCATGCTAGCTAGCTCTCATAGTACTAGAAGGTAGTACCACTCATATGGGAACCCTGTGGACTTCAATAATGACCAGCTGTTTACCAATAGGTCTTTAAAGGACATAAAGTTGACGGGTAAGAAGGTAAGGTTTTGGGACGGATATTGGAGGAGTTAAGGGGAGTATCTGGGAGTGAATATATGTGATCAAAATACATTCTATGAAATTTCCAAAGAATTAATAAAAGGAAAGTTTGATTCCAAAGATATTCTCATGTAAGCATAAAAAATCAACTTTATACTCATATGGAAACACAAAAGACCCTGGGTAGCCAATCAACACTTAGCAAAAAGAATAATTCAAGAGGTATTATTATTATTATTCCTGATGTTACTACAGTGTCATAGTAACCAAAACACAACAGAAAGGGCACAAAACTAGGAGCTCTGATCAATGGGATGGATTAGAGAATCAGTGTATAAATTCAGCTATAGACATGAAAATTTTTAAATAAAAATGCCAATAATATACTTTTTTCATCAAAAGCATCTTCAGAAAATTGTGTTAGGAGGAAACATAAGCTATATTCCTGACTTTGTAGCATCCTTTCATGTCCAGAAGACACTGTTTCATTCAGATCTTCCTCAATGTCTGGCTTTTACAATTCATTTCACTCCCTCTTCCAAGATTGTTCCTGAACCTTAAGGAGGGGATATGATATAGATTTTCTATTTGTGACTGAGCATTCCACAGTCATTTTTCTCTGCACTTTGACCAGTTTTGAGTTTCTGCATTAACCAGAATCAACTGCATAAAGAAACAGCTCTGATCATGTTTGAGGGCTGTACTGATTTCTAGGGATAGAAATATAAAATTAGAAGGCAGATTAATGCTATGTCCATTTAGCAAAATACTAGTAGTAGATTCCCCTTTGGGGCCTATGAGCTCCCCAACTATGGGTTCTTTGACAGATTTGCATATGTTTCTTCCTGTGTAGTAAGTCTTAAATCTAATAAGAAAGCAGTTGGCTACATCCAGTAACATTCGTGCCACTACCTCATCCACGGGCCTATGTTGCTATTGCTATACCAGTCATTATTGCAGTTCACTGAGTGCACACGAGTGACACTACCTTCTAGAACTTTGAGAGCTAACCAGCATAGAGGAAGCATCCTAGTCAAGTATTAATTTGATTTTGTCACGTTTTATGACCAGCGCATACGTTACCTTCGGGAACAAGATTTTAGCATTGAATTCAAGGTGACAACCGAGAGCAACGGTAATAGTCTTTGTTCCTTTTGGAGCAGTGGTCTCTGAAACACCTCTGACAGTGTGAGGGGAGACATTCTTTACCAGCATTTGGCTTTTTGTTTGGCAATCTATGGCTTCTTGGATGAGTATAATCCCTGTGTAGGTTAGTGCCAATTGGATAATATGTGAATACACATATATGCATATGAAGCTTATAAAATAAGTTTCCAAATTGCTTTTCGAACATCCCTAGATTCCGAGCGCTAGTTCCTCCCTGGGCCTCTTCTCTGGCATATCCTCCCACTAATCTTCCCACTAAAACCTCCCTCTCCAGTATCCCACCTTTGTCCTTCATGTGGCCTCTGTACTACTTTCTCCCCTTCCCTTAAGATACTTCTTTTTCCTCCTCAGCAGTAGTCCATCTCCAATTTTCTGAGTTGTACAGATACTGTGAATTAAACACAAATATCTAAAGGTTTGATGCTAAGATACTTTACATGAGTGAGAACATTATTTTGTTTCTCTGGGTTACCTCCCTTAGTATAATGTTCCCCAGATCCACATATTTGTCTAAAAACTTCATAATTTCATTTCCTCTTTATAGCTGAATAAAATTCCACTGTATATAGACATCACATTTTTAGTATCCACTCATTGGTTGATGGACATCAAGGCTGTTTTCATGCCCTAGCTATTGTGAATAGAGGAGCTATCAATATAGTTCAGCATGTGTTTCTGTAGTAGGAAATAGCATTCTTTAAGTATATGACCAGAAGAAGAAGAAGAAGAAGAAGAAGAAGAAGAAGAAGAAGAAGAAGAAGAAGAAGAAGAAGAAGAAGAAGAAGAAGAAATGTCTGATGAAGCAGAAATATAATACCATGCATGAGAAACCCTCTTTTAAGTTGTTGGCCAGGGTTATCCAAGAGATTAACAAAACTTGGAAAACAATTGCTATTGCACTTGGTTGCTCCCCAGAGGTGAAAGGTTAGTTCTTATAGTTGAAGACATCATACACTTCAGATATAAAGCCCAGAGGTCTCTGATATAGACTTGACCTGAATTCATTCTCTTTGAGAAGATGCCATACAAGCTTGCAAAGAAGGGAAGCAACCAACACTCCTGTGACACTTATGAACCACAATAATGACCAGCATGGCATGATAACCCTAAGGCTATAATATTGGTACACATACGTTAGTGATAACCAATAGCTCTGTAGTTAGACTTAAGAACTGCTCAAGCCAGGTAATGGTGGCATATGCCTTTAATCTCAGCACTCAGGAGGCAGAGGCCAGTGGATTTCTATGAACTCAAGACCAGTCTGGTCTACAAAGTGAGTTCCAGGACAGGCTCCAAAACTACACAGAGAAACCTTGTCTTGGAAGAAACAAACAAACAACAAAAAACTACTAGAAAGATGGAAAAAATTCCTGGTACCTGAAACCTAGACAATTACCTAGGACTAATGAAATCAGGGATATGAGGAGAATACACATGCATGCTTTACTAAAACATCATCATACCTAACAATACTCTAAATATTTGTACTCATACAGATAAATTTAGTTTTTATCAATCAGCAAAGAAACTTCTCTTTGCAACAGTTGGAGACTGTTAGGGCCTTCAAGAAGTCCCATAGTAGACCACCATAATGTATGTAATAAGCAAGGGCACTTTATTAAAATTCCAACATGATGGGGTGATACATGGTGACAACAAGAGAAGTCTTCAGGTTTCTTTTAAGCAAGATTTAGGGAATTCCAGGGAGGGGAGGTTAGTCTGGGACCTGGTTGGTGGATTTAAACTGAAAGTTTATGGGTTGCTTTAGGATTGGTTGGTGGCTTGGTGCCTAGGGGCTTTTCAGCTGTGGGGTGGGAGAAGCTATCTTTAATTGTTTTACACTTGCACTAAGTCATGGGCACCCTCTAATTGGTTGTCCCTGGGTTACAGCTTTCCCAAGAACTGCTTGCTCAGCTCCAGTTGGTTCTAGTAAACTGAAACTAAGGCGTGACCCCTGGCAGGAGCCATTAGAAACCTTTAGTAGCTCTGGTCTAGCTCTCTGACCCTCTCTGAGACCACTACAGAAAACCACAACCAATCAAGATGCAGAGTTCTGGAGCCCAGTCCAACTGGGCTCATCTACAAAACACTCCTCCACCCAAGACTGAGGGAATATTAGGGAAGAGGGGGTTAGAAAGATAGTGAGAACCAGAGGATCAGGAACTTTGCTGTGAAACTGTGTCTTCTAGAAATATCAGATGCTACATCCAAAAAGTCTCACCAATGTGACTGCCCAAAGATGAGCAAACAACAATAAAGATGCCACCATGAATAAGGGAAAGACCACAAGGCCTCAAAACTACATCTTTTTTTAAACCATTTTTTATTGAGCTGTATGTTTTTCCCCACTCTCCTTTCTTCCTCCCCCTCTCCACTTCCACCCTCACCCCTGGCCCCCACACTCTCAATTTACTCAGGAGATCTTGTCTATTTCCCCTTCCTAGTTGGATCCATGTATGTCTCTCTTAAGGTCCTCTAGTTTTTCTGGGATTGTGACCTATAGGATGGTTGTCCTTTGCTTTATGTCTAATATCCACTTATGAGTGAGTATATAAAGTATATGCTGTATTTGTCTTTCTGGGTCTGGGTTACTTCACTTAGGATGTATTTTTTTAGTTCCATCCATTAGACCGCAAATTTCAAGATGTAATTTTTTTTCTGCTGAGTAGTATTCCATTGTGTAAATGTACCACATGTTCCTTATCAGCTCAGGGGCATCTAGGTTGATTCAAGGTTCTGGCTATTACAAATAATGATGCCATGAACACAGTTGAGCAACCTATATCTTTCTTATTCAAACATTCTACAGTCAAAGCTAACATACAGCATGAAGTTTCTGCCTCCCCATTGGATAAGGGTCAGTGCTTTGTTTCCGTTGCTCTGAGGCTTTGCAGCTCACAGGGCATTCATGTTTCAGGACATGGGATCTTACTACAGCTCTTTCTCACATCATCTTCTCTTGCTCTGTCATCTTGCTTCAGGAAAGAAGAGCTTCCCAAATGCAGGAAACATGGTGCAAACTTGTGGTTGTATAAGCTTTCTGCTTGAGACCTGGCTTAGAAGGTATTGATTCCATCCTGAGGCAAGACCAGAGAAGATTTCTATGAGGTTTCTACATTTATGGCAAAGCCTTTGTCATGAAACCCTAAGAGCTCCCTGTTCTACTTTGTAAGGGTATCAAGAATTGAGCAGTTTTATGAACACATCTCTGATCCATGACTGGCATGTCCTGTGCCACTCTGTGTGTTCAGTCTTATGGCTGGAACTAGTGGTTCTAGGATGGAACTGATATTGATTAGCACGATCGTACCATTTGTTTCAGGGTCACAGTTATGGGATTTTCACATAATTCTTTGAAAGATCATTGTAAGAGATGAAGTTTATGATTCAGCTCTTTATGGTGCTTCTCTGTTAAGCCAATTTAGCAGGTTACATAGTTTTTCTGAGAGGAAAGTTCCTGTGGAATTATGTCACCACCTTCATAAAACTGTTTAAAGGGCTTATTTAATATTAATGCACTGTGCAGTTACTGTTTTGTTCCTGCTAAGGGTGCCATGAGAACATGGGCGCTTGAGAATTATTTTAATTTACAAAAACTTGATCAAGCTCCTGGTTGTAGATTTAAATTTGAGGGAAGATTCTGAAAAAAATTGCAAAAATCCACAAATGTATATCAGAGTAAAGCCCTAGGCTTACAGCACATTAAAGCACCTAAGATCACAGGAGCCACAGGGAGACGTTACACAATATCCAGCAGGATCAGATGCCAAGTGGCTGCAAGCGAAGTGGAGGCTGGTGGCACAGAGTGCTTTCTGGTAGAGTCCTCACATCCCTCTTGGTGCCTAAGCCTCTCAATTTTCTCTCCTAATCTGTATCATTCTATTAAGCTGCAAATCAGTTCTGCTTTTCCATCTCTTCCCGATCACACCCAGGGGATCTTATCTATTTCCTAAAACTCTTGTTTTTCCATGCAATGAGTCATCAATTATAAAATAAATTACATATCTTTCTTAATGTTTTGAATAACATGTTTTCCTTACATTATTATTCTGTTTCATGCTTAACGGGATGAGCTTTTTTTGCATTAAATTTTTTAAAGACTCAAAGTACTCTTAGAACAAAAGAAGTCAGCATAACATTGGAATTATAAACACGCAAAGCTTGAATTGAGAGTTACAAGTGAAAGAGTCTGAATCTCTGTTAATTATCTTTTGATTTGTGCAGATCGCATTTGCAGTGGGCTGAAGAATGTCTGCTTTCTCTGAAATCTTGCCATCTATCTATTGGGAAAGTTGTACCAGGATTTGCTTTAACAGTAATTTATTAACAAGAAAACCTCTCTATTCTTGAAATAGAAAATGGCCACATTCTTTGCACAATTATGTAAAATTTTCAAAAGCACATACTCTGTGATAAAGCTTTAAATATAGTTTTTGTGCCAATAATCAAGCATGGTTGTTTTTTCTAGACTTGCTGTGGCTTATATGAGTCTGGCCTCAGCTTCCAAGTGCTGGTATTAGTACCTAGTGTGATGTTGTGAGGTGGGATTTTTGAGAGGCAGTGTGTGTTTGTTATCATTTTCCAAACTTTAGATGGAAACATTCATTGTGGCTCACAATTTCAGAACTTTCAGACCATGGTGACTTTGCCCCATGCTTTTGGGCCTGGGCAAAAAGCACATCATGAAGATGGTAAAAGCAGGACAAAAACAGAAAAGCCTATATTTCACAACTCCCTTCAAGGGTACACTCATAGTATAGGTCTCTCTTAAAGGTTCCTAAGAGTGTCAAGTGAATGACTAAGATTTTCTCCAAGTGGCAACTAGAAGACATTCCAGACCCAAAGTAGGAGAGGATTTAGTGACAGATTCTCTGAAGGGTGGGAAGCAACTCCTCTGTGGTCTGTAACTCTCCTGACTCAATCACTGCAACATCCTGAGCCTGATGCCTGAATCTTGGCCTGTTTGTCCTGGAGACATGGCTGCTAGCTCCTAACCACACTTCACTATGACCATCTACCATGGAGCATTATTCAGAACATACACAGCCTGTTTGAACTTTCAGTGAGTTAAATAAATATTTTTCTTCTTAATTTTAGTTTGAATCACATATTTGGCTGTATGATTTAAGCAATACTTAATCAGCAATAACAACACAAAATAAGCAGACATAGTCTGTCTGAATGGAATTATGTCATGGCTGCACAGGAACTGAGCAAGAATAGGTGCTTGATAAATATGATACTATATCTTCCCATAAAAAATGTAATTACAATCGTGACATGTGTCTTACTATTTCCCTTTCACAGAAGAAAGGAAATTGGTTATAGAAAACTAATATCCAGCATTACATATAGAGCCATTAGCAAAGCTAGGATCTCAATCCTGTTTGTATAATTGAAAAGTTAATTTTCTTTCATTTTAAAAATGTTACAGACTTTATTATAAAAGATGTGCAAATAGAACACACCAGCTGAGCATGTCAGGGAAACAGGTAAGTCAACTGAAGCCATTCATTCCTCCCTTCTCTCCTCCAAATCCAATTCCCCATTCTTATTCTTAGCTCTATAACAGAATACCTGCTGCAGTGCCCCCCCACATCACTTGTGAATCCTACAGACCTTCCTTCCTCACCTCCCTCCTCCAATTTCTCTAAACTATCTCCAAAATCCAGCATGCACCACTATCATCACTACCACCACTACCACCACTAACAAAACTACAAGAATCAACAATCATTGATCATTTATATCTCTCAGGATCAATGGTCTCAATCCCCCCCCCCCAAAGACACAGACTAACAGAGTGGATTTGAAAACAGAATCTATTTTATTGCTCAGCTTCATCCAAGAAACACACCTCAACATCAAGGATAGACATCACCTCGGGGTAAAGTTGAAAAGAAAGGGATATTCCATAGAAATGGACCTAAGAAACAAGCTGGTATAACTATTTTAATATCTGACAAAATAGACTTCAAACTAAAATTAATCAGAAGAGATAGGGAAGGACAGTGTATACTCATCAAAGAAAAAATTCACCAAATGGCATTTCAATTCTTAACATCTATGCACCAAACACAAGGGCACCCAATATTTTTTAACTGTTTGCCTTTTTGGAGACCTGCCACCCAATTCCCAAGTAAATGACTCAGAGGCTTATCATTACTTAGTTTTGCTTATTTCTAACCTGCTTTGTTTAACTCAAATTATACCATCTATTTTTTGCCTCTGGGCTTTTACTTTTTTCTATTTCTGTAACTTTTCTTCTTACTCTATGTCTGGCTGTGCGGCTGAGTGTCTGGCCTCTTCTTTTTTTCTTCTCGATCTTCTCCTCCAAGATATCTCCTCCTAGTCATTCTCTCTGCCTGCCAACCCCATCTATCTTTTCTCCTGCCTTGCTATTGGTCGTTCAGCTCTTTATTAGTCCAATCAAGTGTTTTAGACAGACATAGTAGCACAGCTTCACAGAGCTAAACAAATGGAACATAAAATAACGTGACTCATTTTTGCATAATAAAACAAATATTCCACAGCATAAGTCAATGTAATACATCTTAAAATAATATTCCACAACAACCCAAGTTTGTAAACAAAACAAAACAAAAAACACTACTACAGCTTAAATCACATACTGATTTTCACACACTGATAGCAAGATACATCAGTACTCCACTTTTACCAATAGACAGGTTATCCAGAAAAGCACTAAACAGAGAAATTCTGGCACTAACAGGCATTACAAACCAAATGAATCTAACAGATATTTACAGAGCATTTCACCCAAACACAAAAGAGTATACCTTTTTTGAAAGAAACTTTCTCCAAAAATGACCATATACTTGTATGCAAAGCAAGTCTCAACCGGTAAAAGAAAATTGAAATAATATCCTACATTGAATCTGACTACCACAGATTAAAACTGGACATCAACAATAACAGAAACAACAGAAAGATTACAAACTCATGGAGACTAAGAAACTCTTTGCTTAATGAAAAATGGGTCAAGACAGACATAATAAAAGACATTTTATAATTGAATAGAAATATACCCAAAATCTGGCACACAGTGAAAGCAGTTCTAAGTTCATAGCACTAAATGTATATGTATACACATATATGTGTGCACAATCAGAAATGAAAAGAAAGACATAAAACAAACATCAAGCAAGGGAATACAGAAAATCACAATGACGACTTTAAAGACCTATACTCTAGCAACTTGGAAAATGTAAAAGAAATGGATAATTTTCTCAATAGGTACCACTTACCAAAGTTAAATCAAGTTCAGATAACTAATTTAAACAGACATATAACCTCCAATAAAATAGAAGCATTCAGTAAGTCTTCCAACCAAGGAAAGAACAGGGCCAGATGAACTTAATGCAGACTTTTGAAAATAATTAGGGCAATACTTCTTGAAATATTCCACAAAACAAAAGAAATGGAGATAACATGGCAAAATTCATTTTCTGAGGCCACAGATATCCTGATACCCAAACCACATAAAGACCAAACAAATAAAAAGAATCACAGAATACTTTCCCGTATGAACAAATACGCAAAATTTTTCAATAGAACACTTGCAAACTGAATCCAAGAACACATTAAAAAAATAATCCACCCTTGTCCTGGCTAATTTTATGTCAATGTAACTTGAGCTAGAGTCATCTGAAAAGTTGGAATCCCAATTGAGAGAATGCATCCATAAAATATAGCTCCAGAGCATTTTCTTAATTAGTGATTGATGGAGAAGGCCCAGCTCATTGTGGGTAGTCATATTCCTGGGCTAGTGGTCCTGGGTTCTATAAGCAAACAGGCTGAGCAAGGCAGTAAGCAGCAGCCCTCCATGTCCTCTGCCTCACCTTCTGCCTTCAGGATCCTGCCCTATTTGAGTTCCTGTCCTGACTTCTTTCAATGATAAACTACACTGTGTAAGTATAAAGGTTTATTGAAACCCTTTCCTGCCCAAATTGCTTTTGGTAATGGTGTTTCATTGAAACAATAGAAACTCTAAGGCAACATGACCAATAGACTTCATTCCAGAGATGTAGGAATGTTCAATATATATATAAATTGGTAAGTGTAATCCACTCTACAACAAAACCAAAATTAAAAAAAACACTTGATCATCCCATTAGGTACAGAAAAGATCTTCGGTATAATTCACTAACCTTCATGATCAAAGGTCAGGAGAGATTAGGAATTCAAAGGGCATACCTCAACATAATACAGGCAATTTATAGAAAACCCAAATAAACATAACTGGAGAGAAACTCAAAACAATTCCACTAAAATCAGGAAAAGAGAAGGCTGTCCACTCTCTCCATGCCTATTCAGTATAGTGCTAGAAGGAGATCAAAGTGGTATAAATTGGAAAGGAAGAAGTCAAAGTATCTTTATTTGCAGATGATATGATAGTGTATAGAAGTGAACTTAAAAATTCCATCACTACACTCCTATAGCTAATAAACACTTTCAGCAAAGGAATTGTATACAAAATCAATACAAAAAATCAGTGGCCCTCCTAAGTACAAATGACAAATGGACTGAGAAAGAAATCAGAAAAAATATTCACAATAGCATCTAAAAGTATAAAATATTTTGGGCTAATGCCTTGTGGTGAAACCTACAACTGTTTGAAGAAACAAACTGAAGATTTCAAAAGATGGAAAGACCTTCCATGATCATGAAACAGTTGGATTAATATAGTAAAAAATGGTCATCCTATCAAAAGCATTCTACAGATTCAATGCAATTCCCATCAAAATTAAAACACAATTCTTCACAGATCTTTAAAGGGCAATTGTCAGTGTGGAAAAACAAACCACCCAGTACAGCTAAAAGAATCCTAAACAATGACAAAGTGCAGGAGATATGACTATTTCCCATTTCAAGCTGTACTACAAAGCTATGGTAATAAAAAACAGTATGGTATTTGCAAAACAACAACAGCAAAATCAATCAAACAAACCAACAACAGACATGCTAATCAGTGGAATAGAATTGAAGACACAGACATAAATCCACACACCTATGGACATAAGATTTTCTATAAAGAAGCCAGAAATATGCACTGGAAAAAAAGATAATATCTTCGTCAAATGGTGCTACTCAAAGTGGATTGCTGCATGTAGGAGAATGAAAATACATCCATACCCTGCAGAAAACTCAGCTCTAAGTAGATCTCAATATAAAATCAGCTACACTGAACCATACATAAGAGAAAGTAAGGAAATGCCTTGAACTCGCTGGTACAGAAAAACACTTTCTGAACAGAACACCATTAACACAAGCACTAAGATTAATACATGAGATGCCATGAAACTGAGAAACTTCTTCATGGCAAAGTACACTGTCATTTGGACACATTGGCACTATAAAGAATGGGAAAAGTTTTTTTTTTTTTTTACAAACTACACATCTAATAGAGGGCTAATAAACAAACAACATAAATAACAAACTACTAAGAAAGCAAACAACCCATTTTAAAAATGGGGAACAGATCTAAACAGAGAATTCACAAAACAGGAAACTGAAATGACTGAGAAACACTTAAAGAAATGTTCAACATAGCAACTCCCCCCGGAAGGATTACAAAGCCACCAGGAGCCTGCAGAGAGAGCTGCTCCAATTCCACCCAAACCCAGGGCAGAGGGCAGAGGTGAGCACCATAGCCCTCTCTCAGATCCCCTGGCTTGGGGACTGCAGCCAGATCGACTCCCCATGGGAGGACAAACAAGCCACCAGGAGTCTGCAGAGAGAGCTGGGCCACTTCTGCCCACACTCAAGGCAGAGGTCAGTGGTGAGCACCAGGTCCCCATCTTAGACCCGATTTCCTCCTGCTCACCCTCTCTTTGATCCCATGGCTTGGGGACAGCAACCAGGTCGACTCCCCCAAGGAGGATGACCAAGCAAGCAGGAGCCTGCAAAGAGAGCTGCTCTACTTCCACCCAAACCCAAGGCAGAGGGCAGAGAGTATCGGATTTGCTTGCACCCACCAAAAGGGAACCCTGGTCACCTACCCACCAGAAGAGGAAGAGACTCTTTCTACACCCACTGGAAGAAGTGATGGGGAAAAGGCAAAAAAAAGAACACACTCAGCAAGAGAAAAACAAATATGACACCACCAGAGTCTAGAGATTCTACACCAGTAAGACCTGAACACCCCAATGCGGATGAAGCAGAAGGGAATGACCTTAAAAACACCTTCATGAAAATGATAGAGGACTTCAAAGAGGATGTGAGAAAAATCCCTTAAAGAAATGGAAGAAAAAACAAACCAAAAATGCAAAAAATAGAAGAAAAAAATGAACCAAAAATTCCAAAAAATGGGAGAAAGGGAGGAAAACACAAAGCAAGAATTACAAGAAACAATTCAAACAATGCAAATATTGAAAGCTGACATGGAGACAATAAAAAAACACATTCTGAATGAATGCTGAAAATAAAAAAAAACTGGGGAAATGGACAGGTACTACAGATGCAAGCATAACCAACAGAATATAAAAGATGGAAGAGAAAATCTCAGGTTTGTTGAAGACACACTAGGAGAAATAGATTCATCAATCAAAGAAAATCTGAAGTCCAACAAATCCCTAACACAAAATATCCAGGAAATATAGGACACCATGAAAAGATCAAACCTAAGAATAATAGGTATAGAAGAAGGTGAAGAAACCCAACTCAAAGGGACAGAAAACATATTCAACAAAATCATAGAAGAAAACTTTCCCAACCTAAAGAAAGACATGCCAATGATGGTACAAGAATCTTACAGAACACCAAATAGAGTGGACAACAAAAAAAGTTCCCCCACCACATAATAATCAAAACACCAAGCATACAAAATAAAGAAAGAATACTTAGAGCAGCTAAGGAAAAAGGTCAAATAATATATAAAGGCAAACCTATCAGAATTACACCTGACTTCTCCATGGAAACTCTGAAAGTCAAAAGGTCCTGGATAGATATTCTATCAACACTAAGAGACCATGGATGCCAGTCCAGACTACTATACCCAACAAAGCTTTCAATCACTATACATGGAGGAAACAAGATATTCCATGACAAAACCAGATTTAAATGATACATATCCACTAACCCAACCCTAAAGAATGTTGTGGAAGGAAAACTCCAGTCCAAAGATGTTAACTACAACCAGAAAAACATAGGAAATAGATAATCCCACCTTACCAATACCCAAAAGAGAAAACGGGTGATAATGCACATACAGTTCCACCAAGAACAACCATTCCAAAACAAACAAGAACCAGCAATCAAAGGTCATTAATATCTCTCAATATTAATGGCCTTAATTTGCCCATAAAAGGCACAGGCTGACAGAATGGATTCTAAGAGAGAACCCATCCTTCTGCTGCATACAAGAAACACACCTCAGCCTCAAAGACAGACATTACATCAGAGTTAAGGGTTGGGAAAAGATTTTCCAATCAAATGGCACAAAAAGCCGAGGTAGCAGTCCTAATATCTAACAAACTAGACTTTAAACTGAAATCAATCAAAAGTGATGAAGAAGGTCATTTCATATTCACCACAGGAAAAATAAACCAAGATGAAATCGCGATTATGAACATCTATGCCCCAAATACAAAGGCATCCACATTCGTAAAACAAACATTACTAAAACTCTAGACAGGACTACAAGACAGAAACTTAACAATGTAACAAAGGAACTAATGGAGGTTATGACCCAATAGGGTTTGACAGACATCTATAGAACATTCCATCCAAACACAAAAGAATATACCTTCTTCTCAGCACCACTTGGAACCTTCTCAAAAATTGACCACATACTTGGCAACATAGCAAACCTCAACAGGTACAAAAAAGTTGGAATAACTCCATGTTTCTTATCAGAACATCATGCTTTAAAGTTAGAGTTCAACAACAACACAAACTGCAGGAAACCTACAAACTCATGGAAATTGAATAATTCACTATTGCACCATGCCTGGGTCAAAGAAGAAATAAAAACCAAAAGTAAAGACTTCCTAGAATTCAATGAGAATGAAGACACAACATACACAAACTTATGAGACACTTTGAAAGCAGTGCTAAGAGTAAAGTTTATAACACTAAGTGCCCACATGAAGAAACTGGAGAATAGTTACAGTAGAGAATTAACAGCACAGATGAAAGCTCTAGAACACCAAGAAGCAAACACACCCAGGAGAAGTAGATGCCAGGAAATGATAAAATCGAGGGCTGAAATCAATAAAGCAGAAACTAGGAAAATAATACAAAGAATCAATGTAACAAAGAGTTGTTTCTTTGAGAAAATCAACAAGATAGACAAACCTTTATCCAAATTCACGAAACGGCAGAATGTGAACATGAAAATTAACAAAATCAGAAATGAAAAGTGGGACATAACAACAGACATTGAGGAAATCTAGAGAATCATCAGGTCATACTTTGAAAACCTGTACTCTGCCGGGTGGTGGTGGTGCACGCCTTTAATCCCAGCACTTGGGAGGCAGAGGCACGTGGATTTCTGTGAGTTCGAGTCCGGGCTGGACCGACAGCCTCCAAAACAATACAGAGAAACCATGTTTCATAAAACCAAAAAAAAAAAAAAAAGAAAGAAAGAAAAGAAAACCAGTACTCCGCAAAATACGAAAACGTAAAGGAAATGGATGACTTCATGGATAGATATCACCTGCCAAAATTAATTCAAGAACAGATAAGCAATTTAAATAGACCTATAACACCTAAGGAAATAGAAGCCGTCATCAAAAGACTCCCAACCAAGAAAAGCCCAGGGCCAGATGGTCTCAGTGCAGAATTCTACCAGAAATTCAAAGAACAGCATATACCAATTCTCCTCAAAGTATTCCATGCAGTAGAAGCAAAAGGGTCTTTGACAAACTCATTCTATTAGGCTTCAATAACCTTGATCCTTAAGCCACACAAAGACACAAGTAAGAAAGAAAACTTCAGACCAGTTTCCCTCATTGATGCAAAAATACTCAATAAAATACTGGTAAATCAGATCCAAGAACACATCAAAACAATCATTCACCATGATCAAATAGGCTTCATTCCTGGGATGCAGGGTTGGTTCAATATATGAAAATCTTTCAATGTAATCCACCATATAAACAAGCTGAGAAACAAAAATTACATAATCATTTCACTGGATGCTGAAAAAGCCTTTGACAAAATCCAACACCCCTTCATGGTAAAGGACTTGGAGAGATCTGGGATAAGAGGAACATACCTAAACATGATAAAAGCTATAAACAACAAACCAACAGCCAACATCAAACTAAATGGACAGAAACTCAAGGTGATTCCGTTAAAATCAGGAACAAGACAAGGCTGTCCCCTCTCCCCATACCTCTTCAATATTGAACTTGAAGTCCTAGACAGAGCTATAAGACAACAAAAGTAGATCAAAGGGATACAAATTGGAAAGGAAGAGGTCAAACTTTCACTATTTGCAGATGATATGATAGTTTACATTAATGACACAAAGAACTCTACCAGGGAACACTTACAGCTGATTAACACATTCAGCAAAGTGGCAGGATACAAGATCAACTCAAGAAAATCAGTAGCCCTACTATATACAGATGATAAAAGGGCTGAGAAAGAAATCAGAGAAACATCACCATTTACAATTGCCACAAACAACATAAAATACCTTGGGGTAACACTAACCAAACAAATGAAAGACCTGTATCGCAAGAACTTTGAGTCTTTAAAGAAAGAAATTAAAGAAGCCCTCAAAAAATGGAAAGATCTCCCATGCTCTTGGATAGGTAAGATCAATGTAGTAAAAATGGCAATCCTGCCAAAAGCAATCTACAGATTCAATGCAATCTCCATTAAAATACCAGCACATTTCTTCACAGACCTTGAAAGAACAATTCTCAACTTCATATGGAAAAACAAAAGACCCAGGATAGCCAAGACAACCCTGCTCAACAAAGCAACATCTGGAGGCATCACCATCCCTGACTTCAAGATCTATTATAGAGCTGTAGTCCTGAAAACAGCTTGGTATTGGCACAAAAATAGACAGGTAGACCAGTGGAATCTAACTGAACACTCTGAGATTAATCCACAAACCGATGAACAGCTGATTTTTGACAAATAACCTAAAATTAAACAATGGAAAAAAGATAGCATCTTCAAAAATGGTGCTGCCATACTGGATATTGGCATGTAGAAGACTGCAGATAGATCCATATCTATCAACATGCACAAAACTTAAGTCCAAATGGATCAAAGACCTGAACGTAAATCCAGCCACAATGAACCTGTTAGAAGAGAAAGTGGGAGGTACCCTTGAACGAATTGGTACAGGAGACTGCTTCCTGAACATAACACCTGTAGCACAAACACTGAGATTGACAATTAATAAATGGGGCATCCTGAAACTGAGTAGCTTCTATAAGGCAAAGGACACATTCAGCAAGAAAAAAAGGCAACCCCACATCTGACAGAGGGCTAATCTCCAAAATTTTCAAAGAACTCAAGAAGCAAGTCTCCAAAACACCAAAGGACCCAATTAAAAAGTGGGGGACTGAACTAAATAGAGATTTCTAAATAGAGGAGACTAAAATGGCTGAGAGACACTTGAGAAAGTGCTCAAATTCCTTAGCCATTATGGAAATGCAAGTCAAAACAACCCTGAGATATCATCTTACTCCTGTCAGAATGTCTAAAGTCAAAAACACCAATGACAGCTTATGCTGTAGAGGCTGTGGAGAAAGGGGAACACTCGTCCATTGCTGGTGGGAGTGCAAAGTTGTACAGCCACTTTGGAAATCAGTATGGAGATTCCTCAGGAAAATGGGAATCAGTCTACCATACGACCAGCAATTCCACTCTTAGGCATATACTCAAAAGATGCCCATTCACACAACAAGGATGTCTGTTCCACTATGTTCATAGCAGCAACATTTGTAATAGCTAGATCCTGGAAGCAACCTAGATGATCTACAACTGAAGAGTGGATAGAGAAAATGTGGTATATTTACACAATGGAGTACTACTCAGTGGAAAAAACCAACAGAATCTTGAAATTTGCAGGCAAATGGATGGCACTAGAAGAAACCATCCTGAGTGAAGTATCCCAGTCACAAAAATACAAACATGGTATGTACTCACTCATATATGGATTTTATACATGGATCAGGGGAGTGTCAGCCTACAATCCCACTGCCAGAGAGTCAGGGAAACAGAGAGGTTCCCAAGAGACATGCATAATACCCAAGAGAAGAGGAAAGAGGCAAGATCTCCTGAGCAGATTGGGAACATGGGGGGAGAAGAGAGGGAACCAGGAAAAAGAGAGGGGGATACGAGGAGGGTAGAAGATGACATGGGGGAGCAGGATGGCTGAGTCGGGGTAATAATAGAGGAGACCAGGATGAGAGATACCATAGTAGTTGGAGTCATTATAGCTTTGAAGAGAGCTGATACTAGTTGGGATTCCCAGAGATTTACAAGGATAACACCAATGCAATAGCGGATAGGCTACATTAATAGCGCCTACCTGATGATAAGGTTGGTGACTACCTTATGTGACATCCTAGAACCTTCATCCTGTGACTGATGGAAGCAGAGCCAGATACTCACAACTAAACACTGATCTGACCTCCTGGAACCCAGAACACAGATGGAGGAGTGATGCGCAAGGCAATCAAGACCATGCTAGTGAAACCCACAAAGACAGCTGACTGGACAAGGGGGAGCTCTTGAACCCCAGACTGATGACTAAGAGGCCAACAGGGGACTGATCTAGACTCCATGAATATAGTGTCAGTGAGAAGGCCTCAGAAATCTCTGGGGCTTTGGGTAGTAGACTAGTGTTCACTATGGCATACGATTGAACTTTGGGAGCCCATGCTCTCTCAGCCTGGACACATGGGGAAGAGGCCAGGTCCTGCCCTGGATGAAATGACAGACTCTGGAGATTCCCCCCAAGGAGGGCCTTACCCTCCCTGGGGAATGATGTGGGGATTGGGCTGGTGGAGGGGATGGAGGTGGGGCCAGTGGAGGGAGAATGGGGGTGCTGGGATTGACATTTGAAGCATGCATGTTTATAATTTAAATAAAAAATAAAAAGAAATGTTCAATGTCTCTATCCATCACTAAAGTGCAAATCAAAACTACTTTGAGATTTCATCTTACATCCACCAGAATGGCTAAGGGCAATAAAACAAGAGACAGTTCATGTGAGAGAAGATGTGAAGTAAGGTGAACACTAAGACTTGCTGAAGGAAGTGCAAACTTGCCCAGTCATTACAGAAATCAGTGGGGTAGTTCCTCAGGAAGATAGGAGTAAATCTACTTCAAGATCCAGGTCTACTTAACTCTTGGACGTTGTGGTGGCACCCAAAGAAAATGGCACCATTATGAGGTGTGGGCCTTGCTGCGGGAAGTGTATCACTGTGGGGCAGACTTTGAGGTCTGTTTTTCTCAAGCTTCCCACAGTGTAACAGTCAGCTTACTTTCTGTTGCCTGCAAGATGTAGTTCTCCCAGCTTCAGCACCACATCTGCCTGCATGTTGCCATGTTTCCCTTCATGATCATAATGAACAGAACCTCTGAAACTGTGAGAGAGCCATATTAAATTAAATGGTTTCTTTATGAGACTTGCCTTGGTCATGGTGTCCCTTCACAGCAATAGTAAACCCTAACAAAGGCAGAAGTTGGTACCAGGGACTGAGGTATGGCTGTGATAGACCTGACCATGTTTATGTTTAGAGAAATAAGGACTTTGTTACTTTGAGTTAGGAAAGCAGTGGGATGCTTTAAGCACTGTTTAATGGGCCATACTAGTAGGAGCATGGAAGACAGACGTGCTAAGAGTTATTTCAACTATCTAGGATTCACTCAGGATTTTCAGAGCAGAATTTTAGTATGATGATAGTTCCTGTGATATTTTTTTTTATTATTAATATTTTTTATTTTCCATTTTAAATTTAGATAAGAAACAAGGTTGCTTCACAAGTCAGTACGAGGTCCCTCTCCCTTTCCCTCCCCTCCTCCCGTGCCCTCCCCCCCATCCCCCCGTTATCCCCTCATTCCCCCAGGGAGGGTGAGGCCCTCCATGGGGGTGTCCATAGTCTGTCATTTCATATAGGGCAGGGCCTAGACCCTTCCCCAAGAGTTCAGGGTGAGAGTGCACCTCACATTGTTCTATGGGAGTCCAGAGACCGTGTGTATACTTGGGATGGGTACTGATCTGCTGTCCAAGGCTCAATAGATTACCTAGGCCTCCTCACTGACACCCAGATTCAGGGGGTCTTGATCAGTCCCATGCTGGATTCCCAGGCTGATGCCTGGGATTCAAGAGTTAACCTTTGACTGATCAGCTGTTTCTGGGGGTTCAACCAGCCCAGTCTTAATCCCTTTGATCATCAGTCCTCCCTCTCTGATACTGGCTTTCTTGAGTTCAGCTCAGTACTTAACCAGCCAGTAAATGAAGTTTCTGTTTCCCAGACTCTCTGGCAATAGGATTGTAGGCTGGCACTCCCCAGATCTATGTCTAAAATCCATATATGAGAGAGTACATGCCATGTTTCTCTTTTTGTGACTGGGTTACCTCACTCAGGATGGTTTCTTCTAGTGTCATCCATTTGCCTGCGAATCTCATGATTCCATTATTTTTTTCTGCTGAATAGTACTCCATTGTGTAGATGTACCACATTTTCTCTATCCATTCTTTGGGTGAGGGACATCTAGGTTGCTTCCAAGTTCTGGCTATTACAAATAAAGCTGCTATGAACATAGTGGAACAGACATCTTTGTTATATGAATGGGCATCTTTTGGATATATGCCTAAGAGTGCAGTTGCTGGGTCTTGTGGTAGGTTTATTCCCATTTTTCTGAGGAATCTCCATACTGCTTTCCAAAGTGGCTGAACCAGTTGGCACTCCCACCAGCAATGGAGGAGTGTCCCCCTTTCACCACATCCTCTCCAGCATAAATTGTCATTGGTGTTTTTGATTTTAGCCATTCTGACAGGAGTGAGATGGTATCTCAGAGTTGCTTTGATTTGCATTTCCCGGATGGCTAAGGATGTTGAGCACTTTCTCAAGTGCCTCTCAGCCATTTTAGACTCCTCTATTGAAAACTCTCTATTTAGTTCTGCAGCCCACTTCTTAATTGGGTCCTTTGCTGTTTTGGAGACTTGCTTCTTGAGTTCTTTGTAAATTTTGGAGATCAACCCTCTGTCAGATGTGGGATTAGTGAATATTTTTTCCCATTCTGTGGGCTGCCTTTTTGTCTTGCTGACTGTGTCCTTTGCCTTACAGAAGCTTCTCAGTTTCAGTAAGTCCCATTTATTAATTGTTGATCTCACTGTCTGTGCTACTGGTGTTATGTTCAGGAAGCTGTCTCCTGTACCAATTCGTTCAAGGGTACCACCCACTTTCTCTTCTAAGAGGTTCAGTGTGGCTGGATTTATGTTGAGGTCTTTGATCCATTTGGACTTAAGTTTTGTGCATGGCGATAAACATGGATCGATCCGCATTTTTCTACATGCCAGTCTCCAATTATGCCAGCACCATTTGTTGAAGATGCTTTCTTTATTCCATTGTATATTTTTAGCTTCTTTGTCAAAGATCAGATGTTCGTACGTGTGTGGGTTAATACCCGGATTTTCAATTCGATTCCATTGGTCTGCCTGTCTATTTTTGTGCCAATACCAAGCTGTTTTCAGGACTATAGCTCTATAATAGAGCTTGAGGTCAGGGATAGTGATGCCTCCGGACGTTGCCTTGTTGAACAGGGTTGTTTTGGCTATCCTGGGTCTTTTGTTTTTCCATACAAAATTGATTATTGTTCTTTCAAGGTCTGTGAAGAATTGTGCTGGGATTTTAATGGGGATAGCATTGAATCTGTAGATTGCTTTTGGCAGGATTGCCATTTTTACTACATTGATCCTACCTATCCAAGAGCATGGGAGATCTTTCCATTTTCTGAGGGCTTCTTTAATTTCTTTCTTTAAAGATTCAAAGTTCTTACGATACAGGTCTTTCACTTGTTTGGTTAGCATTACCCCAAGGTATTTTATGTTGTTTGTGGCAATTGTAAAGGGTGATGTTTCTCTGATTTCTCTTTCAGCCCTTTTATCATCTGTATATAGTAGGGCTACTGACTTTCTTGAGTTGATCTTGTAACCTGCCACTTTGCTGAAGGTGTTAATCAGCTGTAAGAGTTCCCTGGTAGAGTTCTTTGGGTCATTGATGTAAACTATCATATCGTCTGCAAACAGTGAAAGTTTTACTTCTTCCTTCCCAATTTGTATCCCCTTGATCCCCCTTTGTTGTCGTATGGCTATAGCTAGAACTTCAAGTACCATGTTGAAAAGGTATGGAGAGAGTGGACAGCCTTGTTTTGTTCCTGATTTTAGAGGAATTGCGTTGAGTTTCTGTCCATTTAGTTTGATGTTGGCTGTTGGTTTACTGTATATAGATTTTATTATGTTTAAGTATGTCCCTGTTATCCCAGATCTCTCCAAGACCTTTATCATGAAGGGGTGTTGGATTTTGTCAAAGGCTTTTTCAGCATCTAGTGAGATGATCATGTGATTTTTGTTTTTCAGCTTGTTTATATGGTGGATTACGTTGATGGATTTTCGTATGTTGAACCATCCCTGCATCCCTGGGATGAAACCTACTTGATCGTGGTGAATGATTGTTTTGATGTGTTCTTGGATCCGATTTGCCAGTATTTTACTGAGTATTTTTGCATCAATGTTCATGAGGGATATTGGTCTGAAGTTCTCTTTCTTGGTTGTATCTTTGTGTGGCTTGGGGATCAAGGTTATTGAAGCCTCATAGAAAGAGTTTGGCAAAGACCCTTGTGCTTCTATTGTGTGGAACACTTTGAGAAGAATTGGTATAAGCTGTTCTTTGAATTTGTGGTAGAATTCTGCACTGAGGCCATCTGGACCTGGACTTTTTTTGGTTGGGAGACTTTTGATGACAGCTTCTATTTCCATAGGGGTTATAGATCTATTTAAATTGCTTATCTGTTCTTGATTTAGTTTTGGCAAATGATAGCTGTCCAAGAAGTCATCCATTTCCTTTAAATTTTCGAATTTTGTGGAGTACAGGTTTTCAAAGTATGACCTAATGATTCTCTGGATTTCCTCAGAGTCTGTTGTTATGTCCCCCTTTTCATTTCTGATTTTGTTAATTTGTGTGTTCACTCTCTGCTGTTTGGTAAGTTTGGACAAAGGTTTGTCTATCTTGTTGATTTTCTCAAAGAACCAACTCTTCGTTGCATTGATTCTTTGTATTGTTTTCCTGGTTTCTACTTTGTTGATTTCAGCCCTCAATTTGATTATTTCCTGGCGTCTACTCCTCCTGGGGAGTTTGCTTCTTTGTGTTCTAGAGCTTTTAGCTGTGATGTTAATTCTCTGGTATAACTGTTTTCCTGTTTCTTCATGTGAGCACTTAGTGCTATGAACTTCCCCCGTAGCACTGCTTTCAAAGTGTCCCATAGGTTTGGGTATGTTGTGTCGTCATTCTCATTGAATTCGAGGAAGTCTTTAATTTCTTTTTTTTATTTCCTCTTTGACCCAGGGATGGTGTAGTTGAGCATTATTCAATTTCCACGAGTTTGTAGGTTTTCTGCAATTTGTGTTGTTGTTGAATTCTAATTTTAAGGCATGGTGGTCTGATAAGATGCATGGAGTTATTCCAATTTTTTTGTAGCTGCTGAGGTTTGATATGTTGCCAAGTATGTGGTCGATTTTTGAGAAGGTTCCATGTGGTGGTGAGAAGAAGGTATATTCTTTTTTATGTGGATGAAATGTTCTATAGATATCTGTTAATCCCAGTTGGGTCATTACTTCTATTAGACCCTTTGCTTCTTTGTTGAGTTTCTGTCTGGTATTCTTGTCTAGTGGTGAGAGTGGTGTGTTGAAATCTCCCACTATAACTGTGTGGGGCTTTAGATGAGATTTAAGTTCTAATAATGTTTCTTTAACGAATGTGGATGCCTTTGTATTGGGGGCATAGATGTTCAGGATAGACATTTCATCTTGGTGGGTTTCACCTGTGATGAGTATGTAATGACCTCCTTCATCTCTTTTGATTGATTTTATTTTAAAGTCTAGTTTGTTAGATATTAGGATTGCTACCCCTGCTTGTTTCTTGGGTCCATTTGATTGAAAAATTTTTTCCCAACCTTTAACTCTCAAGTAATGTCTGTCTTTGAGGGTGAGGTGTGTTTCTTGTATGCAGCAGAAGGAAGGGTTCTGTCTTCGAATCCATTCTGCTAGTCTGTGTCTTTTTATGGGTGAGTTAAGGCCATTAATATTGAGGGATATTAATGACCATTGATTGCTCATCCTTCTTCGATTTGCGATGGTTGTTGTTGGTGGAATTATGGGTGGAATTTCACCCCTTTGTTCTTTTGGCTGTTGGTAGAGAGGGATTCTCTAATGCTTATGTTTTTCTGGTTGTAGTTAGCTTCCTTGGGTTGGAGTTTTCCTTCCAAAATTTTCTGTAGGGCTGGGTTAGTGGACACATATTGGTTGAATCTAGTTTTGTCATGGAATATCTTGTTTTCTCCGTCTATAGTGATTGAGAGCTTTGCCGGGTATAGTAGTCTGGGCTGGCATCCATGGTCTCTTAGTGTAGGTAGAATATCTATCCAGGACCTTCTGGCTTTCAGAGTTTCCATGGAGAAATCAGGTGTAATTCTGATAGGTCTGCCTTTATATGTTACTTGACCTTTTTCCTTAGCTGCTCTTAATATTCTTTCTTTATTCTGTATGTTTGGGGTCTTGATTATTATGTGGCAAGGGGATTTTTTTTGTGGTCCACTCTATTTGGTGTTCTGTAGGCTTCTTGTACCTTCATTGGCATGTCTTTCTTAAGGTTGGGAAAGTTTTCTTCTATGATTTTGTTGAATATGCCTTCTGCCCCTTTTAGGTGGATTTCTTCTCCTTCTTCTATACCTATTATTCTTAGGTTTGGTCTTTTCATGGTGTCCCAAAATTCCTGGATGTTTTGTGTTAAGGATTTGTTGGATTTAAGGTTTTCTTTGGTTGATAAATCCATTTCTCCTAATGTATCTTCAACACTTGAGATTCTCTCTTCCATCTCTTCTATTCTGTTGGTAATGCTTGTATTGGTAGTGCCTGACTGTTTGTCCAGCTTTTCTATTTTCTGCCTTTCTTCAGATTGTGTTTTTTTTAGTGTCTCTATTTCAGTTTTCAACCCTTGCAGCGTTTGCATTGCTTCTTGCAATTTTCTGTTTATCTGTTCGTCCATTTGTTGCCTTTTATGAATTTTTTGGTTTGTTCTTTCTTCCGTTTCTTGCATTTTTTGGTTTGCTTTTTGTTCCATTTCTTGGATTTTGTGCTTTGTTTTTCTTCCATTTCCTGCCTTTTTTGGTTTGTTTCTTCCTCCATTTTTTGCTTTGTTTTTTCTACCATTTCTTGCATTTTTTGCTTTGTTTCTTCTTCCATTTCCTGCCTTATTTGGTATGTTTCTTCTTCTAATTCTTGCATTTTTTGCTTTGCTTTTTCTTCCATTTCTTGCATTTTTTGCTTCATTTCTTCTTCCATTTCTTGCATTTTTTGGTTTGTTTTTTCTTCCAATTCTTGCATTTTTTGGTTTGTTTTTTCTTCCATTTCTTGCATTTTTTGGTTTGTTTTTTCTTCCATTTCTTTGAGGGATTTTCCAATATCCTCTTTTAGGGCCTCTATCATTTTCATGAAAGTGCTTTTAAGGTCGTTCTCTTCTGCTTCCTTCGCGTTGCAATATTGGGGTCTTGCTGGTGTGGAGTCTCTAGAAGCTGGCGGTGTCATATTTGTTTTTCTGTTGCTGACTGTGTTTTTGTATTGTCTCTTTCCCATCTCTTCTTCTAGTGGGTGCAGAAAGAGCCCCTTCCTGGTCAGGGGACCAGAGTTCCCTTTTGGTGGGTGCTAGTAAGTCCAGTAATCTGGTGGTTCTTCTATGCCTTGTCCAAATGCTGGTCCGTGGGTAGAGAAGAAGAACAGGAATCTGGGGCGCTTAGCCTCCTACCTGGTCCCCTGGACCCTATGCTGGGTCCTGTTGTACCTGATCCGGAACAGCTACTCCCCTGGTCTCCCTGGCTCCTGTAGTTTCCTGGTCTCTTTGGTGGGAGAGAAGATCTGGAGTCTGGGGTGCTTGGCTCCCGCCGGGATTGGGAGCTCTGTGCAGTTCCCAGGCGATCTGCAGGCTCTGGAACACAGGCCGGGAAGCTGGCCTGTTTACTTGATGCTCCTGCCGGGATTGGGAGCTCTGTGCAGTTCCCAGGCGATCTGCAAGCTCTGTAACACAGGCCGGGATGCTAGCCTGTTTACCTGATGATGCCAGAGGGACAGCTACTTCCCTGTACTCCCAGCCTCCTCTCCTTTCCTGGAATCGTTGGTGGGAGAGAAGATCTGGAGTCTGGGGTGCTTGGCTCCCGCCGGGATTGGGAGCTCTGTGCAGTTCCCAGGCGATCTGCAGGCTCTGGAACACAGGCCGGGAAGCTGGCCTGTTTACCTGATGCTCCTGCCGGGATTGGGAGCTCTGTGCAGTTCCCAGGCGATCTGCAGGCTCTGGAACACAGGCCGGGAAGCTGGCCTGCTTACCTGATGATGCCAGAGGGACAGCTACTTCTCCTGTGATATTTTGATGAAGGAAGTGGCTGCATTTTCTTTCCTGAAGAGTCTACCTGAGGCTAAAGAGAAGAGTTTTGTATTAATATCCCCAGTGGACAAAAATATGAAAACAGCCTAGTATAGACTCTGTCATATGGATATTAGTGGTAACTCTAATGAAGAAATGTAATTAAAAGAAGAATGCTGAGCAAGGAAAAATATTTGAGGAGAAAAAAGAGCACCAGAAGGCAGTATGGAGCTAAGTTCTTTGCTCAAAGAGATTAACAGATTTAGAAATGAAATAAAGGGAGTGGTGACCTCAGGGCAAGATAGTACCCAGCTAAGTTTCCAACTTGTGGAAAGGTATTAAAGAAAAGTTTGATCTAGGTGTGGTGATGCACAGCTTTGATCCCAGCACTGGGGAGGTAGAGGTTGATGGACCTCTGAATTTGAGAACAGCCTGGTTTAAAGATAGAGTTCAATAACAGCCAAGCTTAGGTAGTAAAGAAAACAGAAAGCTGATGTAGATGTAATTAAACAAGAGGGCTATATTCCAGCCCCAGCAAGCAACAGAACTTGGCAGTTTTGGCCACATGGTTCTGGATTTAGAGTTATGGATAGAAGAAACAATAGTAGTTGCCTCTGTGCCTAAGGATAGCCACTGAGGCCAGGCATGTGTCAGGGGTGTCACTGAGTTTAGGGGAGAGGCTATTGTGTGAAGCTATGAACTTGCGACCCGGATTGCCTTGGAGAGCTCAAGATGTTAGAGATGCTATAGTCATCGGATACATGCTGAGGAGAGCTGCTAACAGGAGTGGAAACAACCAAGAGACAGAAGTGTGTTGCAATGGACAAAGGTAAATGGATTTGGAGATGTGCAGAGTATGTTGACATCAGACATGGAGATGCAGAATTTGGAGTTTGTCCAGCTGGTTTTTGGTTGCTTTTATCTAGCATTTCCTCATTATGCTCCATTTTGTATGTTTTGAAATGGTAATGTATATTCTGTGCCTTTATATGTTGGAAGTATGTGGTCTACTTTCTGATTTTGATTTTTACAGAGGAATTACAGTTAAGAGATTTCCATGTATCTCAGAAGAGACTGTATTTTTAAAGATTGTTGAGACTGTGATAGACTATGAGGACCTTTGAAATTGGATGAATGCATTTTTTTGTTCTTACATTATGATATGGCTATAGTACTTTGTGGGCCAGGGGTAGAATATAGTGGTTTAATAGGAAATGGTTCCCAAAGGAAGTAGAACTGTTAAGTGTGGCCTGGTTGGAGGAAGTATATCACTTTGGGACCCATGGACTCATTTTCTCAAGCTTCCCTCAGTATGACTTACATTGCCTGCTAGATGTAGCACTCTCAGCTCCAGCACCACATCTGCCTTCATGCTGACATGTTCCCCTTCATGATCATAATGGACTTAACCTCCGAAACTGTGAGCAAGCCACCCTCAATTATGGTCATGGTGTCTCTTTATAGTAATAGTAAACCCCAAGGCAAGCATATACCCAAAGAATGCTTCATCCTGCCATAGAGACACTTGTGCAACCATGTACATTGTTACTTTATTTATAATGGACTAACTTCAGATACAATCCAGTTTTTCCTTAACAGAGAATGATTAAAGAATATGTGGTAAATATGTAGTACATCTACACAATGGAGTATTACTTAGCCATTACAAAAATTAAATTACAAAGATTTCAGGCAAATGGACCATAGACATTAGGTTAAGAGTAAGGGAACTAGTGGGTACATATTGGTTTTGTCAGGAAAGTAAAATAAAATAGATAGTTATAGATGGATTGCGATAGGGATGCTGGAATGCATGGATCAAGTGAGGAGAGATATGGAAGAGGGAAAGAAGGGTTGAAGGATGGAATACTGAAAAGACAGCTAAAATTAAAGTCTATTTGAGGATCAGTGTGGAAACACTATATATCAGAAGCTTCCTAAAATATGTGAAGGCCATCTAATTGAAAGTGCCAAAACATTGGGAGAGACAGAGCCCCTACTGGCCACCTCCTGTTACCACATGAAGCTTCTGGTTCTGGGATTGGATTACAACTAATTGAATTGTTAGCTAAAGGCATCCCATGGGAAACCCCAAGCAACTTAGGCTATTTCTAAGACTACAGATTGCTCTCCACAAAATGACAGCAAGATTCCATTGCCGAACACAAAACCTACACAACTTGCTAGAGAAGTGGAATTGGTGCTTAAATGAGCCTTTAGAGTTATGTTCCAGTGTCTTTGGTATAGGGAGGTACTCTGCATGCTACACAAAGAGAAATGTAGACACAAACTCTATGATTTAACATGTTGTCCTACCTGCAAGGTATGCTAGGGCAATGTGGCACAAGCTCTTGACAGTCAACCAATATCTGATTTGTCTTTAGGCCTGCTCCATGAAAGGGAACCCATACTTGACACTGCTTGAGGTAACTGGAACATGAGACTAGATAGCCTTGGGTCTTAAGACACTGTTCAAAAAAAGTAACAATACAATGACTCCTAATGACATTCTGCTACACTCATAGATCAGTGCTCAACCATCATCACAAAAACTTTCTCCTGCAGCAGATGGAAACAAATACTGAGCCCAACAACTAGTCATCATGCACATAATGAGAGACATTAGAATACTCACCTCTAAATGGGATGTCTCCAACAAATTCCTCCTCTGAGAGCTCAGGGAACTCTGGAAGGGAAGGAAAAATAAGTGAAGTGAGACAGAGGGGATGGAGGACACCACAAAAACAAGCACCTTTAAATCAACATGACCAAAACTCACATGAATTCACAGAGATTAAGGCAGCATGAACAGGTATATACCAGGTCCTCTTTGTATATATTATGCCTTCCAGCTTAGTGTTTTTATGAGATTCTTGGGTATGCAAATAAGTAGGGCTCATTTTTTCTACTTTTCTTTTCCTCTTTTCCTGCTCTTCACCTCTCTCATTTCTAATGTGTAGCATGAGTTCTAATAGGTTTTCTTTTATTAATTAATTAATTAATTAATAATTTTTATTAAAATTAGAAGCAATCTTGTTTTACATGTCAATCCCAGTTCCCTCTGTCTCCTCTCCTCCCCTACCTCCCACCAATGCCCTATCCCATCCCCTTTCTGCTCCCCAGGGAGGGTGAGTCCTTCTATGAGGGAATCTTCGAAGTCTGTCATATTATTTGGAGCAGGACCTAGGCCCTCTCCTGTGTGTCTAGGTTGAGAGAGTATCCTTCTATGTGGAATGGGCTCCCAAAGTCCATTCATATACTAGGGATAAATACTGATCAACTACTAGAGGCCCCATAGACTGCCCAGTCCTCCTAACTGACACCCATGTTCAGGGGGTCTGGGTTCATCCTATTCTGGTTTCCCAGCTATCAGTCTGGGGTCTGTGAGCTCCCCCTTGTTCAGAATAGCTGTTTCTGTAGGTTTCTTCAGCATGGTCTTGACCCCCTTGCTCATCACTCTTCCCTCTCTGCAACTGGACTCCAGGTGTTTGGTCCAGTGCTTAGCTGTGGGTGTCTGCTTCTGCTTCCATCAGCTACTGGATGAAGACTCTAGGATGGCATATAAGGGAGTCATCAGTCTCATTACAGGGGGTGGGCATTTAAGGTAATGTCTAATGTATTGCTTACATTTTTAGTTGGGACCATCCGTGCAGATCTCTGGACATTTAACTAATGCCAGATTTCTCTTTATACCGATAGAATGGCCCCTTCTGTCATATGGTACCTCTTTTCTTGGTCTCCTGTATTCCCCCCCCCGACTCAATCTTCCTGCTTCCTCATGTCCTCCTCACCCTTCCTCTTCTCCTCTCTGTTAATTCTCTCTCCCTTCCTCCCATGATCCCAATTTGCTCAGGATATCTTGTCCCTTTCCCCTTCTCTGGAGGACCATGTATATCTCTCTTAGGGTCCTCCTTGTTTCCTAACTTCTCTGGTCATGTGGGATTGTAGGCTGGTAATCCTTTGCACTATGTCTAATATTCATATATGAGTGAGTACATGCCATGTTTGTCTTTTTGTGACTGGGTTACCTCACTCAGGATGGTTTATTCTACTTCCATCCATTTGCCTGCAAATGTAAAGATTCCATTTTTTTCCACAGAGTAGTCCTCCCACATATTCTTTGTCCATTCTTCGGTTGAGGGGCATCTAGGTTGCTTCCAGGTTCTGGCAATTACAAATAATGCTGCTATGAACATAGATGAACAGATGTCCTTGCTGTATGACTGTGTGTCTTTTGGGTATATGCCTAAAAGTAGAATTGCTGGATCTTATTGTAGACTAATTCCCATTTTCCAGAAGAGCCACCATGCTGATTCTGAATGTGTTTTAATCAGTTTGCACTCCAATCAGTAATGGAGGAGTGTTCCCCTTTCTCCACATCCTCTGTAGCATAAACTGTCATTGGTGTTTTTGATTATAGCCATTCCTACAGGAGTAAGATGGTATCTCAGAGTTTTGATTTGCATTTCACTGATGGCTAAGGATGGTGAGAACTTTCTTAAGTGTCTTTCAGCCATTTCATATTCCTCTATTGAGAATTCTCTGTTTAGTTCTATGCCCCACTTTGTAATAGGATTAGTTGGTGTTTTGGTGACTAGCTTCTTGACTTCCTTGTATATTTTGAAAATCAGTCCTCTGTTGGATGTGGAGTTGGTGAATATCTTTCCCCATTATGTGGGTTACCATTTTGTCTTGTTATCTGTATCCTTTGCCTTACAGAAGTGTCTTGGGTTCAGGAGGTCACATTTATTCATTGTTGATGTCAATGTCTGTGCTACTGGTGTTATGTAGGAAGTGATCTTCTGTACTGATTGATTCAAGGGTACCTCTCAACTTCTCTTCTAAGAGGTTCAGTGTGGCTGGATTTATGTTGAGGTCTTTGATTCATTTGGACTTAAGTTTTGTACATGGTGATAGACATGGATCTATCTGCAGTCTTCTACATGCCAGCACTCAGTTATGCCGGCACCATTTGTTGAAGATGCTTTCTTTTTTCCATTGTATAATTTTAGCTTTTGTCAAAAGTCAAAGTTCTTGTTATTCAGGTCTTATACTTGTTTGGTTAGCATTACCCCAAGATATTTTATGTTGTTTGTAAAGGGAGATGTTTCTGTGATTTCTTCTCATCCCATTTATCGTCTGTATATAGCAGGGCTACTAATTTTTTTTTAGCTAATCTTGTATCCTGCCACTTTGCTGAAGGTGTTTATCAGCTGTAGGAGTTCCCTGTTAGAGTTTTTCAGGTCACTTATGCAAGCTATCATATCCTCTGCAAATAGTAAAAGTATGACTTCTTCCCTTCCAATTTGTATCCACTTGATCTCATTTTGTTGTCTTACAGCTCTAGCTAGAATTTCAAGTACAATATTGAAGAGATATGGAGAGCGTGGAAAACCTGTCTTGTTCCTGATTTTAGAGGAATCACCTTGAGTTTTTCTCTATTAAGTTTGATGTTGGCTGTTGGCTTCCTGTATATTGCTTTTATTATGTTTAGGTATGTTCTTTTTTAATCCCTGCTCTATCCAAAACCTAAATCAAAAGGGGTGTTGGATTTTGTCAAAGGCTTTTTCAGGATCAAGTGGGATAATTATGTAATTTTTGTTTTTCAGTTTGTTTATATGGTGGATTACATTGATGAATTTTTGTATGTTAAACTATCCCTATATCCCTGAGATGAAGCCTTCTTCATCATGGTGGATGATTTTTCTGATGTGTTCTTAGTTTCGATTTGCCAGTATTTTATTGAGTAGTTTTGCATCAATGTTCATGAGGGACATTAGTCTGTAGTTCCCTTTCTTAGTTTTGTTTTTGTATGGTTTGTGTACCAAGGTAATAGTAGCCTCATAAAAGATTTTGGCAATGGCCCTTCTGTCTCTATTTTGTGGAACACTTTGAGGAGTAATGGTATTAGCTTTTCTTTGAATTTCTGGTCGAATTATGCACTGAAACCATCTGATCCTGAACTTATTTTTGTTGGGAGACCTTTGATAACTGCTTCTATTCAGGGATTGTAGATCTATTTAAATTGTATATCTGTTCTTGATTTAATTTTGGTAAGTGATATCTATCTGGTAAACTGCCCATTTCCTTTAAATTTTCGGATTTTGTGGAGTACAGGTTTTCAAAGTATGGCTTAAAGATTCTCTGGATTTTCCTCAGTGTCAGTTGTTATTTCCCCCTTTTCATTTCTGATTTTGTTAATCTGCATGTCCTTGCTCTGCCTTTTGGTTAGTTTGAGTAATGATTTGTCTACCTTGTTGATTTTCTCGAAGAACCAACTCTGTGTGACACTGATTCTTTGTATTGTTCTCTTGGTTTCTTTATTGTTTTCAGCCCTAAATTTGATTATTTCCTGTTGTCTACTCCTCCAGGGTGAGATTGCTTCTTTTTGTTCTAGAGCTTTCAGTTGAGTTGTTAATTCTCCAGTGTGACTATTATCCAATTTCTTCATGTAGGCACTTAGGGCCATGAACTTTCCTGTTAGCATTGTTTTCAAAGTGCCACACAAGTTTGGGTATTCTGTGTCTTCATTTTCATTGAATTCTAGGAAGTCTTTAATTTCTTTGTTCTTTTCATCTTTGATCCAGGAATGAAGCAATTGAGCATTGTTCAGTGTCCATGAGTTTGTAAGATTTCTGAAATTTATATTGTTCCTGAATTCTAACTTTACAGAATGGTGATATGATAACATACAGGGGATCATTTCAATTTTTTGTATCTGTTGAGGTTTGCTATGTTTCTGAGTTATTTGTTCAATTTTGGAGAAGGTTCCATGTGGCATTGAAAAGAAGATATATTCTTTTGTGTTTGGATGGAATGTTCTATAGATGACTGTTAAATACAATTGGGTGATAACTTCTGTTAGTTACTTTGTTTTCTTTGTTAACTTTCTGTCTGGTGGTCCTGTCCAGTGAGAGTGGAGTGTTGAAGTTTCCCACTATAAGTATCTGAGGGTTTTTTTTTTGTAATTTGAGTTTTAGTAGTGTTTCTTTTACAAATGAAGATGCCTTTGTATTTGGGGAATAGATTTTCAGATTAGAGACTTTGTCTTGATGCATTTTTCCAGTGATGAATATGAAATGACCTTCTTCATCTCTTTTGATTGATTTTAGTTTGAAGTCTAATTTTTTGATATTAGGATTGCCACACCAGATTGTTTGTTGGGTCCATTTGACTGAAAACTCTTTTCCCAACTCTTAACTCTGAGGTAACATCTGTCTTTGAAGTTGAGGTGAATTTCTTGTATGCAGAAGAAGGATGGATTCTGTCTTTATATCCATTCTGTTTGCTGGTGTCTTTTTATAGGCGAGTTAAGACCACTAATATTGAGGGATATTAATGACTATTTGCTGTTAATTCCTGTTTTTTGGATTTGTTGGTGGTAGTGGTATTATATGTGGATTTCCCGTCCTTCTTTCTTTTGGTTATTGGTTAAGTGGGATTATCTATTGCATATATATATATATGTATATATATATATATATTCACATTACAGAACAGTTTTATTTTCATAGTTTGTCAGTGTGAGAAAACTGTAGTAAGAGTAATAAAACAGAAAGGAGAACACAGATCAATCCGCAGTTAAATAGTTATATAGTTTTTACAGATTGCTGTGCCCATCTATGAAGAATGAATAAAGAAAAGATAAAATAAGTAAAGAAACAGAAGGCTTTGATCATATCATTTAGCAACAAAATCTAATTGAGATTTATAAGAAACATTACATAACAAAAGAATACAGACTGCTTAAGTACTCGTGAGACATATACTACAACAGATTATATCTTGTTCCATAAGATTAATCAACAACTTTTAAAGAATTTAAATCATATATAAGTACATTTTTCTTTTTTATCTTTTTTTAAATTTAAATTAGAAAGAAGGTTGCTTCACATGTAATTCCAGGTCCCTCTCCATTTCCCTCTCCTCCTCCCGTGCCCTCCCACCAACCTCCCCAATATCCCCTCATTTCCCCAGAGAGGGTGAGGCCCTCCACGGGGGTATTCATAGTCTGTCATTTCATCCAGGGCAGGGCCTAGACCCTCCCCACAAGAGTTCAGGGTGAGAGTGCATCTCTCATTGTTGGATGGGAGTCCAGAGTCCATTTGTATACCTGGGATAAATACTGATCTACTACCCAAGGCTCAATAGATTACCTAGGCCTCCTCAATGACACCCACATTTGGGAGGTCTTGATCACTCCCATGCTGTATTCCCAGGCATCAGTCTGGGATTCAAGAGCTAACCCTTGTCAGGTCAGCTGTTTCTGGGGGTTAAACCAGCCCAGTCTTAATCCCTTTGGTCATCAGTCCTCCCGCTCTGTCACTGGATTTCTTGATTTCAGCTCAGTGCTTAGCTGTGGGAGTCTGCCTCTTCTTCCATCACCCACCGAATGAAGGTTCTGTTTCACTGACTCTCTGGCTATGGGATTGTAGGCTGCCACTCCCCAGATCTATGTCTAAAATCCATATATAAGAGAGTACATGCCATGTTTCTCTTTTTGTGACTGGGTTACCTCATTCAGGGTGGTTTCTTCTAGTGCCATCCATTTGCTTGCAAATCTCAGGATTCCATTGTTTTTTTTCTGCTGAATAGTACTCCATTGTGTAAATATATCACATTTTCTCTATCCACTCTTTGGTTGAGGGGTATCTAGGTTGCTTCCAAGTTCTGGATATTAAAAATAATGCTGCTATGAACATAATGGAACAGACATCCTTGTTGTATGAATGGGCATCTTTTGGATATATGCCTAAGAGTGGAGTTGCTGGGTCTTGTGGTAGGTTTATTCCCATTTTTCTGAGGAATCTCCATACTGATTTCCAAAGTGGCTGAACAAGTTGGCACTCAAACCAACAATGGAGGAGTGTTCCCCTTTCACCACATCCTCTCCAGCAAAAATTGTTGTTTTTGATTTTAGCCATTCTGACAGGAGTGAGATGGTATATCAGAGTTGTTTTGATTTGCATTTCCTGGATGGCTAAGGATGTTGAGCACTTTCTCAGGTGCCTCTCAGCCATTTTAGACTCCTCTATTGAAGATTCTCTATTTAGTTCTACAGCCCACTTTTTAACTGGATCCTTTGGTGTTTTGGAGACTTGCTTCTTGAATTCTTTGTAAATTTTGGAGATCAGCCCTGTGTCAGATGTGGGGTTAGTGAATATTTTTCCAATCTTGTGGGCTGCCTTTTTGTCTTGCTGACTGTGTCCTTTGCCTTACAGAAGGTTCTCAGGATCAGGAGGAACCATTTATTAATTATTGATCTAACTAACAGTGCTACTGGTGTTATGCTCAGGAAGCTGTCTCCTTTACCAATTTATTCAAGAGTACCACCCACTGTCTCTTCAAAGAGGTTCAGTGTGGCTGGATTTATGTTGAGGTCTTTGATCCATTTGGACTTAAGATTTGTGCATGGCGATAGACATGGATTGATCTGCATTCTTCTACATGCCAGCATCTAGTTATGCCAGCACCATTTGTTGAAGATGCTACCTTTTTCCATTGTATTATTTTAGCTTCTTTGTCAAAAATCAGATGTTCATTGGTTTGTGGATTAATCTCAGGGTTTTCCATTTGATTCCATTGGTCTACCTGTCTATGTTTTTGCCAATACCAAGCTGTTTTCAGGACTATAGCTCTATAATAGAGCTTGAAGTCAGGGACGGTAATGCCTCTGTATGTTGCCTTGTTGAACAGGGTTGTTTTAGCTATCCTGGGGATTTATTTTTCCCTACAAAATTGATTTTTGTTCTTTCAAGGTCTGTGAAGAATTGTGCTGGGATTTTAATGGAGATTGCATTGAATCTGTAGATTGTTTTTGGCAGGACTGCCATTTTTACTACATTGATCCTATCTATCAAAGATCATGGGAGATCTTTCCATTTTCTGAGGGCTTATTTAATTTCTTTCTTTAAAGATTCAAAGTTCTTGTGATACAGGTCTTTCATTTGTTTGGTTAGTGTTACCCCAAGGTATTTCATGTTGTGTGTGGCAATTGTAAAGGGTGATGTTTCTCTGATTTCTTTCTTAGCCCTTTTAACATCTGTATATAGAAGGGTTACTGATTTTCTTGAGTTGATCTTGTATCCTGCCACTTTGCTGAAGGTGTTCATCAGCTGTAAGAGTTCCCTGGTAGAGTTCTTTGGGTCATTCATGTAAACTATCATATCATCTGCAAATAGTGAAAGTTTGACCTCTTCCTTTCCAATTTGTATCCCCTTGATCTCCTTTTGTTGTCGTATGGCTTTGGCTATAACTTCAAGTACAATATTGAAAAGGTATGGAGAGAGTGGACAGCCTTGTCTTGTTCCTGATTTTAGAGGAATTGCATTGAGTTTCTGTCCATTTAGTTTGATGTTGGCTGTTGGTTTGCTATATATAGCTTTTATTATGTTTAGGTTTGTTCCTGTTATCCCAGATCTCCCCAAGACCTTTATCATGAAGGGGTGTTGGATTTTGTCAAAGGCTTTTTCAGCATCTAGTGAAATGATCATGTGAGTTTTGTTTTTCAGCTTGTTTATATGGAGGATTATGTTGATGGATTTTCATATGTTGAACCATCCCTTCATTGCTGGGATGAAACCTACTTGATCATGGTGAATGATTGTTTTGATGTGTTCTTGGATATGATTTACCAGTATTTTTGCATCAATGTTCATGAGGGATATTGGTTTGGTGTGAAGTTCTCTTTCTTAGTTGTGTCTTTGTGTGGCTTGAGGATCAAGGTTATTGAAGCCTTGTAGAAAGAGTTTGGCAAAGACCCTTCTGCTTCTATTGTGTGGTATACTTGAGAAGAATTGGTATAAGCTGTTCTTTGAATTTCTAGTAGAATTCTGCACTGAGGCCATCTGGACCTGGGCATTTTTTGGTTGGGAGACTTTTGATGACTGTTTCTATTTCCATAGGTGTTATAGGTCTATTTAAATTGCTTATCTGTTCTTGATTTACTTTTGGCATGTGACAGCTATCCAGGACGTCGTCCATTTCCTTTAAATTTTTTAATTTTGTAGAGTACAGGTTTTCAAAGTATGACCTGATGATTGTCTGAATTTCCTCAGAGTCCGTTGCTATGTCCCCCTTTTGATTTCTGATTTTGTTAATTTGCCTGTTCAGGCGCTGCTGTTTGGTAAGTTTGGACAAAGGTTTGTCTATCTTGTTGTTTTTCTCAAAGAACCAACTCTTCGTTGCATTGATTCTTTGTATTGTTTTCCTAGTTTCTACTTTATTGATTTCAGCCCTCAATTTGATTATTTCCTGGCGTCTACTCCTCGGGGCAGAGTTCACTTCTTTGTGTTCTAGAACTTTCAGCTGTGTTTTTAATTCTCTAGTATAACTATTCTCCAGTTTCTTCATGTGGGCACTTAGTGCCATGAACTTCTCCTGTAGTACTGCTTGCAAAGTGTCCCATAGGTTTGGGTATGTTGTGTCTTCATTCTCCTTGAATCCTAGGAAGTCTTTAATTTCTCTTTTTATTTCTTCTTTGACTCAGGAATGGTGCAGTTGTGCATTATTCAATTTCCATGAGTTTATAGGGTTTCTGTAATTTGTGTTGTTGAATTCTAATTTTAACGCATGGTGGTCTGTTAAGATGCATGGAGTTATTACAATTTTTTTGAAGCTGCTGAACTTTGATATGGTGCCAAGTATGTGGTCGATTTTTGAGAAGGTTCCATGTGGTGGTGTGAAGAAGGTATATTCTTTTTTATGTGGATGAAATGTTGTATAGATGTCTGTTAATCCCAGTTGGGTCATTACTTCTATTAGACCCTTTGCTTCTTTGTTGAGTTTCTGTCTGGTATTCCTGTCTAGTGGTGGGAGTGGTGTGTTGAAATCTCCCACTATAACTGTGTGTGGCTTTATATGTGATTTAAGTTTTAGTAAAGTTTCTTTTACGAACGTGGATGCCTTTGTATTTGAGGCACAGATGTTCAGGATAGACACTTCATCTTGGAGGATTTTGCCTGTGATGAATATGTAATGATCTTCTTCATCTCTTGTGATTGATTTTATTTCAAAGTCTAATTTGTTAGATATTAGGATTGGTACCCCTGCTTCTTTCTTGGGTCCATTTGATTGGAAAATTTTTTTCCCAACCTTTAACTCTCAGGTAATGTCTGTTTTTGAGGGTGAGGTGTGTTTCTTGTATGCAGCAGAAGGATGGGTTCTGTCTTCGAATCCATTCTGCTAGTCTGTGTCTTTTTATGGGTGAGTTAAGGCCATTAATATTGAGGGATATTAATGACCACTGATTGCTCATTCTTCTTTGATTTGGAATGGTTGTTGTTGGTGGAATTATGTGTGTAATTCAACCCCTTTGTTCTTTTGGCTGTTGGTAGAGTGGGATTCTCTCATTCCTGTGTTTTTCTGGTTGTAGTTAACTTCCTTGCATTGGAGTTTTCCTTCCAAAACTTTCTGTAGGTCTTGGTTAATGGATACATATTGCTTGAATCTAGTTTTGTCATGGAATTTCTTGTTTTCTCCATCTATAGTGATTGAGAGCTTTGCCGGGTATAGTAGTCTGGCCTGGCATCCATGGTCTCTTAGTGTTGGTAGAATATCTATCCAGGACCTTCTGGCTTTCAGAGTTTCTGTGGAGAAGTCAGGTGTAATTCTGATAGGTTTGCCTTTATATGTTACTTGGTCTTTTTCCTTAGCTGGTCTTAATATTCTTTCTTTATTCTGTATATTTGGGGTTTTGATTATTATGTGGCTAGGGGACATTTTTTTGTGATCTACTCTATTTGATGTTCTGTAAGCTTCTTGTACCTTCATTGGCATGTCTTTCTTTAGGTTGGGAAAGTTTTCTTCTATGATTTAGTTGACTATGTTTTCTGCCCCTTTGAGGTGGTTTTCTTCACCTTCTTCTATACCTATTATTCTTAGGTTTGGTCTTTTCATGGTGTCCTGGATGTTTTGTGTTAAGGATTTGTTGGACTTACAGTTTTCTTTGGTTGATAAATCCATTTCTCCTAATGTATCTTCACCACCTGAGATTCTCTCTTCCATCTCTTGTATTCTGTTGGTAATGTTTGTATCAGTAGTACCTGACTGTTTGCCCAGCTTTTCTATTTCCAGCCTTTCTTCAGATTATGTTTTTCTTATTGTCTCTATTTCAGTTTTCAACCCTTGCACTGTTGGAATTGTTTCTTGAAATTTTCAGTTTATCTTTTCATCCATTTGTTGCATTTTATGAATTTTTTGGTTTGTTCTTTCTTCCATTTCTTGCATTTTTGGTTTGCTTTTTCTTCCAGTTCTTGTATTTTTTTTGGTTTGTTTTTTTCTTCCATTTCCTGACTTTTTTGGTTTGTTTTTTCTTCCATTTCTTGCCTTTTATGGTTTGTTTTTTCATCCATTTTTTGAGGGATCTTCCTATATCCTCTTTTAGGGCCTCTATCAATTTCATGAAGGTATTTTTAAGGTCATTCTCTTCTGCTACATTTGCATTGGAATGATGGAGTCTTGCTGGTGTAGAGTCTCTACTATCTGGCGGTGTCATATTAGTTTTTCTGTTGCTGAGTGTGTTTTTGTATTGTCTCTTTCCCATCTCTTCTTCTAGTTTGTTCAGTTAGGGACCAGAGTTCCCTTTCAGTGGGTGCTAGCAAATCCAATAATCTGGTAGTTCTTCTATTCCTCGTCCTCGTTCTGGTCCCGTGGGTGGAGAAGAAGACCAGGAATCTGGCGTGCTTAGCCTCCCACCTGATTCCCTGGTCCCTTTGCTGGAAGAGAAGACTTGTGATCTGGGGTGCTACTGCCAAGATGGGAAGCTCTGTGGCTGTCCCCAGTCACTGGAAGGCTTGCTTACCTGGATCTGCTTGTTGCCTGGTCTCATTGGTGGAAGAGAAGACCTAGAATCTGCGGTGCTTGGCTCCCACCAGGATTGGAAGCTCTGTGCAGTTTCCAGGCAATCCCCAGGCACTGGAAAGCAGGCCCAGATGCAGTGCCTGTTTTAACTGGTCCTGCCAGAACAGCTGATCCCCTGGTCTCCTTGTTGGAAGAGAAGACCTGGGATCTGGTGTGTTTGGCTCCTGCTGGGATGAGAAGCTCTGAGGCCTTCCCCAGTCACTGGAAGGTACACCGGGATGTGGGGGCCTTCTTTACCCGGATCTTCTGTTTTCCTGGACTCGTTGGTGGAAGAGAAGACCTGGAATCTGGGGTGCTTGCCCCCCTCTGGGAAGATTGGAAGCTCTGTGCAGTTCCCAGGCAATACCCAGGCACTGGAATGCAGGTCCAGATGCCGGGTCTGTTTTACCTGGTCCTGCTGGACCAGCTGGTCCCCTGGTCTCCCTGGATCTGCTGGTTTTCTGGTCTCCTTGTTGGAAGAGAAGACCTGGAATCTGGGGTGCTTTGCTCCCACCGGGTTTGGAAGCTCTGTGCAGTTCCTAGGCAATCCCCAGGCACTGGAATGCAGGCCTGGATGCAGGGCCTGTTTTACCTGGTCCTGCCAGAACAGCTGGTTCCCTGGTCTCGTTGTTGGAAGGGAAGACCTGGGATCTGGAGTGTTTGGCTCTCACCGGGATGAGAAGCTCTGAGGCCTTCCCCAGTCACTGGAAGGCACGCTGGGATGCTGGGCACCTATATATTTTTTAAGAATAAAAAACGTTTATTTACTCAATATATTAGATGTTTGTCATGTTCTTGAGATTAGAAATATATAAACGTAGACCCAAGCTTCAAATATTTTTCATTTTTTTACCCTACATACAAGCATTCAAGCTTCATCCCCTTTGTTTTCATACTATTATTTTTCCATGTGATTTTCTCCTACTTCAGTCTTTTAATTGGTGTTCTCAATTAGCTATACTACATCCTTCAGCAAAAATTTCAGAGAAAGTTCTTCCCTGACATATTTTCTTAACCACCGAATATTTGAGAATTTCTTCCTGTTGCTGTATTAGCTATATTCTATTGTTGTGATAAAACATGCCAAGCAAGCCAATTTACAAAATAAAGAATTCATTTGACTTAATTTCCCGAGGCTTAGAGTCCATGATGGTAGAACAGAATCAGCAGAATCTGGATGCTAAGAGTTGAATGTATCTAATCACAAGCTGGAAATAGAAAAACAGCAAAGCCACAAAATGGTCATCATCATACCACCACCACCCCAACAAAACTGGATGGCACATGGCCTAAGAATCAAGAAGCCAACCCTCAATAACATACTTTCACCAGCAATGCCATAGCTCCTTATTGCCTATATTTTTGTGAATGTAGTTAACCACCTTGGGATAGAGTTTTCTTCCCAGAACTTTCTGTAGGACTGGATTGGAGGATATGTATTGTTTAAATCTGGTTTTTTCATAGAATATCTTTTTTTCTCCATGTATAGTATTGAAAGCTTTGCTTGGTACCATAATCTGGTCTGGCATCTGTGGTCTCTTAGTATGAGTAGAATATCTACCAAGCACCTTCTGTCTTTCAGAGTTTCCATGGGAAATTCAGATGTAATTCTAATAGCCTTGCCTTTACATGTTACTTGGTCTTTTTTCCTTTGAACCTCTTAATATTCTTTCTTTATTCTGTTACTATGTGGTAAGGGGACATTTTTTGTGGTACACTCTATTTGATGTTCTGTAAGCTTCTTCTACTTTCATTGACATGTCTTTCTTTAGATTGAGAAGGTTTTCTTATATGATTTTGGTGAATATGTCTTCTGTAACTATGAGGTTGGTTTCTTTAACTTCTTCTGTACCTTCTTTACCTTCTTGGTTTTGGCCTTTACATGGTGTCCCATATTTCCTGGATATTTTGTGTTTTGGATTTGTTTAAGTTAAGATTTTCTTTTGTCAGTGAATCTGTTTCTCCTAATGTATCTTCAATGACTGAGATTCTCTCCTCTATCTCTTGTATTCTATTTGTTATGCATGCATTTGTAATTCCTGACAGTTTACCCAGCTTTTCTATTTCCATCCAGCATTCCCTCAGACTTTGTTTTTTTTTTTAATTGTCTTTATTTCAGCTTTCACATCTTAATGCCGTTTAAATTGTTTCCTTCACTTGTTTGGTTGTTTTTCTTGGCTTTCCTCATTTTATTTAAGAGATTTATTTCTTACAGTTTTGCTTTATCTTGTCCTCCATTTTTCGTTCATTTTTTCTTCCATTTTCTTTAACAGATTTTCTCATTTCCTTTTTGAGGGTCTCTATTATCCTCATAAAGTTGTTTTTAGGGTCATTCTCTTCTGCTTCCTCTCTGTTTGTAATGTTCATGTTTTGCTGTGTGGAGTCCCTATACTCTGGTGGGATCATATTGATCTTTCTGTTGTGGAATATGTTCTTATACTGTGGTCTTCCCATTCCTTCTTCCAGTGGATGATAGTGAGATCTCTCCTTCTCCTGGTCATTACAGGTCCAAGGTTCTCTTCTGGTGGGTGCAAACAGACCCAATACTCCAATCGTTCTCCTCTTCCCATGGGTGCATTCGGGACTAGCATGGCTAAGTCGGCAGACTCTGGATGACCTGCTTCACCTGGAAGGCTCCCTTGTGCACAGTCCCCAGGCCTCAGAACCTAATAGGTCTTAATAATAAAAACCTGGAGTCAGATATCAGGGTAAATCCTGAAGACTGGAGAAGCAAAGGAGCTAGTCACTGAGAGATCTCTTACCTGTACTGAATCCTCAGACTCAAGACCCTGTCCCTAAGAATTCTCAAACTGAATGCAACAAGCTCCTGTCTTCTCCTGCCCTATATTCTTCTCTCCACCAAACCATATCACTCCTTTTTCCACCTCCCTAGTGCTGAGATTAAAGGCAGTGACTCCTGAGCACTGAGATCACCTTTATGTGAGCCACCACTGACTGACTCAGTTTCTCATGTAGACTAGATTAATATTGTTGAGCTCAGAGTGGCCTTGAACTCACAGAGATCTGCCTGCCTCTGCCTCCTGAGTGCTGGGATTAAATGTGTATGCCACCACTGCCTGGCATCTATGGCTAACTAGTGTGGCTATTTCCTCACTCTTATCTTCAGGCAAGCGTTATTTGCTAGATCACAAGCAAAACATCACCATGGGTTAGTTTTATTTTGTCTTATTATATTTTATTTTGCTATTTTTTGTTAGAAGACTGCTTTCTGATGAGAGACAGAAAGGGAGTGGAACCAGTGGGAGAGAAACTATAATCAGGATACATTATGTGAGAAAAACTACATTCAATAAGAAAATATTGTAGAATCAAGGAGTTTTTTGTGAGATTGTCTTCTTGTCATGTTATAGACCAATGAAGTCTCACCAACATGACTGCCCAGATAAGAACAGAATAAGCATGATATTGGTAGACATGCCAAAATAGATAGGAAAAAAACCATAAGACCTCAACCCTACATCAAGAACTATAGGCAACTAAGGAATTATGAGAATAGGAGAAATAGTCTCCCCCAGGGAAGAATACCCAAAATGTCTTTCCAACACCAAGTGATCAGCTCTGAAAACATACGTACAAGTAACATTTAGACTGAGCAGGTTGGATTAGGAGTGTGTGTGTGTGTGTGTGTGTGTACATATAACAACAATTAATGAAAAAAGAGGCCATTAGTTTAAAAGTCAGAAAGGAGAGTTATATAGATAGGCTTGGAGGGAAGAAATGTAAGGGAAAATGGTATAATTATAACTTCAAAAATAAAAATGTTAAAAAAGGAAGCAAAGTTTTGGTATTTTGCTCACTCAGCCTTCACTCTCTTTAGAAAGCTTATCTATTCCATTTCTATCACTGCTGAGAATCAGCTTTTTCAGGCTTCTGTTGTGTACTGAAGACCATCAGCGCTTTTGGAATGAATCCTCCAGGCCTTTGCTGCTCTATTAGGAGTGTTGACACAGCAGCCTGTGGGCCAAGTAGCTGCTGGCCTCTCTGGTATAAGACAACCATCGTTGCTCCTTTTCAGGGCATTGTAAAACAACCTAATGAGCCACCCCCCCTAAAATACATCTTCATGAGCACCTCTCCCCTCATCTCCATATCTCAGCTCACAACTCTGGCAGAAGCCCACTGCTGTACTGGAGGCTACTGTGGTAGCTGTAGCCCCAAGTAAGACCCTGCCTACAGACAGCAAATGCTTCCTCAGGATCTGCCTAGCTCCTCCAACAGTACCTATACTCTACTCTCTATATCCTAGCTCACAATCCAGACAGAAGCACATTGTTTTATCAGAGGTCACTCTAGTACATGGAATTCCAGAGGTCATGCTGGTACCTGGAACTCCAGAAAGCTACAAGGATATCCAGAACCTCAGAGGCCATGCCAGTGCCTAGACACCCAGAACTTCATTGGCAACACTGGCATCCAAAACCCCAGATATCATGCAGGCCTCCAAATCCCATAAGAGACACTTTAATGAACAAGAGGACTCATCAGTCACCAGAACCACAGGTCACTCACGTCAGAAGACCAAAAAGAAAACAGAAACCCAGAGTAAAAACATCCATCCAAAAAATATAATCTCAGAAATCATCACCTAAACCTACCATTACCCCAAACCCAAATGCCTAGAGGACAGTGAAGGGCACATGAGCCAGTTAAAGATGGTGCCAAGGGGAAGTCAGGAGGGTGAGTCCTAAGATGTTTACAAAAAAGGGTGATTGGTTGCCATTATCCAGCCAGATGAGGTCACTAGGTAAAGCATAGGGTGCCTAGGTGCATGATAGGCTGACCTTTAAAAATGATTGGCCGACTGTTTTCAAGCTCTGTGGCTTTTTGCTTTAAAAGATGCTTGCTGTGAGACAATAAATGAGTTCCTGCTTGACTAGACTCCCTGCTGTGTCTCATTGTACTGGGATCCTGGGAGGCTGGGAAATGGGCTAGCAGCACACTTACCCTTCCATGGACCCAGCTCAGCCTTTCATGGTTAGACTAAAACCCTGAAGACAGGGTAAGAACACAATCAACAGCATCCAGGGCATATCTACCTGAGCCAAGATATTTTACTATAGCAAACCCTGAATATTCCAACACAGGTGAAGCACAAGAAAATGACCTTAAAACCAATTTTATGAACATGGTAGAGACTCTTAAATAGGAAATGATTAAATTCCTTAAAGAAATTCAGGAGATGAATAAATCCCTTAAAGAAAGCTAGAAGAAAAAGAAACATGTGAAAGAAATCAATAAAACTGTTCAAGACTTCAACTGGAAATGGAAGCAATAAAGAAAACACAAACTGAGGGAATCCTGGAGATGGAGAATCTAGGTAAGTGAATAAGAACTACAGAAGCAAACAACACCAACAAAATATAAGGGATGGAAGAGAGAAGAATCTCAGATATAGAAGATACAACAGAAGAAATTGACACATTTGTCAAAGAAAATGTTAAATCTAAAATATTCCTGATACAAAAAAAACAGGAAATCTGTGATTGTGTGGAAAAAAAACTAAACTTAAAAATCATGGGAATAGAAGAAGGAGGAGACTCCCAGCTCAAAAGCACCAGAAAATATTTTGAATAAGATCACAGAAGGAGATGCCTATAAAGTTACAAGAAGCATACAGAACACCAAATAGATGAGACCAGATAATAATCAAAGCAATGAACAGTCAGAAAAAAGAAAGAATATTAAAAGCTACAACACAAAAAGAGCAAATAGCATATAAGTAGACCTATTAAAACTACATCCAATTTCTCATGGAGACTCTAAAACCACAAGGTTCTGGGAAGATGTCTTTCAGACTTTAAGAGACCACAGGTGTCAGCTCAGACTACTATAGCCAGCAAAACTTTAAATATTCATAGATGGAGAAAACAAGATATTCCATGATAAAGTCAAATTCAGATGAAATCTATCTGCAAATCTAGTCATATAGAAGGTACTAGAAGGGAAACTCCATCTGTAGGAGGCTAACTACATTCATGAAAACACAGGAAATATATAACTCACACCAGCATAACCCAAAGAGGAACACACACACACACACACACACACACACACCACCACCACCACCACCACCACCACCACCACGATCAACAACAAAATAACAGGAATTGACAACCATTGGCCACTAATATCTCGATATAAATGAACTCAACTTCTTAATAAAAAATGCATAGGCTAGTAGAATGGATGCAAAAATGGGGATTCTTCTGCTGGATACATGAAACACACCCCAACATCAAAGACCAATATTACCTCAGAGTAAAGGGTTATAAAAATATTTTCTAAGCAAATGAAGCAAGCTGGTGTAGTCATTCTAATATCTAACAAAATATAATTTTTTTTTTGGTTTTTCGAGACAGGGTTTCTCTGTGGCTTTGGAGGCTGTCCTGGAACTAGCTCTTGTAGACCAGGCTGGCCTCGAACTCACAGAGATCCACCTGCCTCTGCCTCCCAAGTGCTGGGCAAAATATAATTCTTATCAAAATTAATCAGAAGAGACAGTGAAGGACACTTCATACTCCTCAAAGGAAAATTCACTCAGAAGAGATTTCAATTTTGATCATTTATATTCCAAATTCAAGGGCACCATATTTGGGAAAGAAACATTACTAAAGTTTAAATTACATATCAAACCCCTAATATTAATAGACTTTAATATTCCACTCTTGCCAATGGACAGATCATCTTGACCAAAACTAAACAGAAAAATAATTGAGCTAAAAGATGTTACACTCAAATGAACCTAACATATATCTATAGAACATTTCACCCAAACACAAAAGAATGCACCTTCTTCTCAACACCTCATAGAACTTTTTTCCAAAATTGACCACATGCTCAACAAATACAAGAAAATTTAAATAACTCCTGTATCTTACAGACCATCATGGATTAAACCTGGATTTCAACAACAGAAAGCCTACAAACTCATGGAAACCGAACAACTCTCTAATAAATGACTACTAGGAAAAGGCAGAAATAAAAAGGAAAGTAAAGACTTCCTAGAATTCAATGAAAGTGAATGCACAACATACCAAACTTATGAGATGCAAGAAAATCAGTCCTAAGAGGAAACTTCATAGCACTAAGTGTCTTCATAAAAAATTTGGAGAGATTTCATATAACCAACTTAGTAACACACCTGAAAGCTCTAAAACAAAAAGAAACAAGAACACCCAAGAGAATGAAAAATCAGGAAATAATAAAACTGAGGGCTGGAATCAATAAAATAGAAACAAAGAGCAGAAACAAAAAATAATAACAGACACCAAGTAAATCCAAAGAATCATTAGGTCACTCTTCAAAAACCTGTACTGCATTAAAATGGAAAAATTTTAAAGAAACAGATAAATTTCTTGATAGAAAGAACTTACTAAAGGTAAATCAAGATCTAATTAATTGAAATATACTTCTAACGCCTAAGACAATAGAAGCAGTCATAAAAATTATCTCATACATAAAAAGCCCTGGGCCAGATAGTTTTAGTGCAGAATTCCACCAGACTTTGGAAGACAAGCTAATACTCCTCAAACTACTCTATAATATAGAACAGAAATAGCATTGTCAAATTCATTTATGAAGCCACAGTCATCTGGATACCCAAACCACACAAATATTCAGCAAAGAAAGTGAATTACAGACCAATTTCTGTCATGAGCATTGATGCAAAAATAATCAATAAAATACTTGCAAATCAAATCCAAAAACTAAGCAAGAGGATTATCCACTGAGATCAAGTAGGCCTCATCCCAGAGATTCAGGGATGGTTCAAAGTATGAAACTCTGTCAATGTAATCCATCACATAAACAAACCAAAAGAAAAAAACCAAATAATACATATAATGCTGCTATGAACATAGTGGAACAGGCATCCTTGTTGTGTGAGTGGGCATCTTTTGGGTATATGCCTAAGAGTGGAATTGCTGGGTCTTGTGATAGACTCAGACCCATTTTCCTGAGGAATCTCCATACTGATTTCCATAGTGTCTGTACTAGTTGGCACTCCCAACAGCAGTGGAGGAGTGTTCCCCTTTCTCCACATCCTCTCCAGCACAAACTGTCATTGGTGTTTTGATTTTCACCATTCTAACAAGAGTGAGATGGTATCTCAGAGTTGTTTTGATTTGCATTTCCCTAGTGGCTAGTGATGTTGAGCACTTTCTCAAGTGTCTCTCAGCCATTTTATACTTCTCAATTAAGAATTCTCTATTTAGTTCTGTACCCCACTTTTTAATTGGATCCTTTGGTGTTTTAGAGACTTGCTTCTTGAGTTCTTTGTAAATTTTGGAGATCAGTCATGGATTTCAGATATGGATCAGGGGAGTGTCAGCCTACAATCCCAGTGCCAGTGAGTCTGGGAAACAAGGAGGTTCCCAAGAGAAATGCATGATACCCCAGAGAAGTGGAATGAGGCAATATCTCCTGAGCACATTGGGAACATCGGGGAAGTGGACAGGGAACCAAGAAAAACAGAGGGGGGATAAGAGGAGGGGAAAAGAAATAGGGGAACAGGAAGGTTGAGTCAAGGTAAGAATAGAGGAGAGCATGATAGATCGAGTCATTATAGGCTTGAGGAGTGAGCTGACTCTAGTGAGATCTCCAGAGATCTACAAGAATAACACCAACTGGCAAATTAAACAATAGTGGAGAGACTACACTAATAGCCCCTCCTTGATGATAGGGTTGATGACTATCCTATATACCATCCTAGAACCTTCATCCAGGGATTGATGGAAGCAGAGACAGACACCCACAGCTAAACACTGAACTGAACTCCTGGAACCTAGTGACAAAGATGGAGGAGTGATGAGCAAAGGGGTCAAGACCATGATAATGAAACCCACAAAGACAGCTGACTGGATAAGGGGGAGCTCTTGAATCCCAGACTGATGGCTGAGAGGCCAATAGGGTACTGATCCAGACTCCATGAATGTAGTACCAGGGAGGAGACCACAGAAATCGCTGGGGCCTTGGGTAGTAGATTAGTGTTCACCATGGTTTATGAATGAGCTTTGGGAGCCCATTCCAAATAGGGGGATGCTCTCTCAGCCTGGACACATGGGGGAAGGGCCTAGGTCCTGCCCTCGATGAAATGACAGACTTTAGAGATTCTCCCCTCAAGGAGGGTCTCACCCTCCCTGGCAAATGAAGTGGGGATTGGGTGGGGTGCTGGGAGGCTGGTGGAGAGACAAGGGAGGAGGGGTGGGAGAGGGAGCTGGGACTGACATGTGAAACATTCACGTTTCTAATTTAAATCAAATCATATATTAGGAAAAAAGAAAAAAACACAAATAATAATCTCATTATATGCAGAAGAATTATTTGACAAAAATCTAACACCTCTTCATAATAAGTCTTGGAAAGATCAGGAAAACAAGGGACTTGCCTAAACATAATAAAGGCAATTTACAGCAAGTATATAGATAACATCAAATTGAATGTATAGAAACTCAAAACAATTCCACTAAAGTCAAGAACAAGTCAAAGCCTTCCTTTCTCCCTATATGTATTCAAAGAGTACCTGAAGTCCTAGCTAGCAAAATAAGACAACCAAAAGAGACCAAAGGGATACAGATTGGAAGGGAAGAGTCAAAGTATTGCTATTTGAAAATGATTTGATACTATTCTGTGTTACCTCAACAATTATACCAGGGAACTACCATAGCTGATAAACACCTTCAATGAAGTGGCTCGATAGAAGATTAATTTTAAAAAATCCCTAGCTCTCCTGTATTTAAATGACAAATGGGCTGAGAAAGAAATCAGAGAAACAATAGCCTTCACAATAACCCCCCAAATATAAAATATCTTGGGGTAACTCTAACCAAGCAAGTAAAAGACCTACAAATAAGAACTTCAAGTCTCAAAAATGTTGCTAAATTAATCCAATCTATATATTCTGAAAATGCCTTGAGTTAAAATTTTAAGCCTAAAGATATATTCCTTTGGAAAAGAGGCTCTACTTTTGTTTTCACAGAAGATGAAAAGGTGTGGATTGCTTCTGGACTAATACAATTAGATCAAGCAAGACCCCCTGAAGCACTGGTCCACGTGATCCAACATCAAAGACAGCTGAGGTGATTCAGCCTCTCAGACTACTACAGCCAAGATTTAGTCAGGGTTCTGGGTTTTTTCAGGATCCCCATTTGACTGGCGGTACCCCCAAAGAGCAGGAAGCAGTTTGGAGAGAACTATGTCCACATTCCCAACTATTGTTTATAATGCTTGTTTTCATTTAAATGGAGTGGTTATAAATGGTTAATGAACACAGTCAATCTCTTTCTAAAAAAAGGGAATATGATATATAAATGAATACTTTGCATTGATATGAGTTTTGGTTTATTGATACAGATTTAAGGTCAATTTTGTTATAGGTATATTTATATTCTTGTTTCAATATTTTGTTTATACAGCTCATTAAAAATGTAATGCATAAATACAGATTACATATAGCCACCTGTAATAGTCAAAACTTATGTTAGTTAGATTTTCTATATATACAGAGATATATTTGAGATGGATAGATATTTTTTAACCTACAGAATATGGCATTTAAAATGGTTTATTAGAATTTTTCATGACAATGAGACACAACTGCTCCTGGAAACACCAATTACATCATAGAGGAAGGTGGGCATCAAAGAAACTATTATGGAATTTGCCTTCAATGTGGCAAAACTGGCCTATTGGACAAGAAACTACTCTTTCCTGGACTGTTTGACTGTATGCTGTATAAACTGGGCATGCAGAACACACAGGAAAGTGACTGCTGAACTTGCCATAACAAGATGGAACAGTCAATCCTTCTGGGTTCCTGCTTCCTGGAAGAGTCTGACAGACATTCTACAGGACACAGAGAAAAATGGCTGATAAACTGCCAATACAGATGGGATAGTTTCAAAATTCCTGCTTCGCTGAGAAGTCTGCCAGACACTCTAGGTCTATAGGTTGAAGATGGATGCCAAAATATCATGGAGGAACTTTGGGTGCCTGTCCAGGGAGTGAGGTGTTCTGTCAATTCTAGAGTTTATATATTATCCTTTTGAAGTCTTTGATACAGTTGAAGACAGACCATTATAGTGTGGCTTGTTTTAGTTATGATAAAAGATAAGTGACATATAAAACTTTAGACTCACAAAGATAGGATAGTCTATAAAATATTTTCTTTAAATTTTGCTAAATGTAAATGGACTAAACATCATTAACTATAGTTCTTGCTTAATAACTGTTTTGTTATATATAATTTTACTGTGTTAAAGTTAAAACCTTCCTTTTTATTTAGACAGAAATTATGAGATGTTGGGGGATAACCTTCTGTATATATGTTTCTCTTATTGGTTGGAATAAAAACACTGATTGACCAGTAGCCAGGAAGGAAGTACAGGTGGGGCTACTAGTCTAGGAGATTTCTAGGAAAAGGAAGGCAGAGAGAGGACACCAGGGAGATGACATGTAGCTGCCAAAGGAGTAACAGATCCGGGCATTCTCCAGTAAGATAAGGCAATGTAGAAATATACAGACTAATAGCTATAGGTTAATAATTAAGAGAGATCTTGCCACGAGGAAGCCTAAGCTATCAGCCATACAGTTCCTAGTTAATATAAGTCTCTGTGTGTTTATTTGGGGCTAAATGGCTGTGGAACCAAGCAGAGCAGAAAGCTCTGCCTACACTTGGAGAACATCTTAAAATTTAAGAGGAAAGAAACATGTATGTAAAAACCTGTGTACATACATGACATTTAAAATACTGTTTTTTTAGATTCCTTTTATTTTGTTTCAATGAGTACTTTGCCTAATATATGTATGTGTAACACAAATATGTCTGAGGATTGTAGAGGTTAGAGGAGGGAGTCAGATCCCATGAAACTGGAGTTATAAACAGTTGTGAGCCACCATGTGGGGGCTAGAAACTAATCCTGGGTTCTTTATAAGAGTAGTCAGTGCTCTTAATTTCTAAGTCGCCTCTCCAAACCCTATCCCATTACTAAAGAAAAAAATGAATCTACTTGAATAAAGATAGAAACAGAATATCCCAACATCTTTACCCTCATATAATTGGTAAATGCTCCATCCTACACTGGCAAGTGCCATACAATTAAGTTGCCACCCTTAACTCCAAAAGGATTTTTAAAAAATCTAAAAACTAGCAGCTTGATAACATAAGGGAATGGAACTTAAAAAGATGATACAAAGTAGACTAAAGCCATCACAGTCACCGCCAGGAAAACAGAATGTCCCCGTTATTAGATTGATGCTAATCATTATCCAGGCACCAAATGGCAGCTTGGAGAGTTATTGAGGGAAGACTTGCAGATTAGTTCTCCTATTTTTGGCATGCTGGGACAAAGCAATGCATGGAATTAAATTAAAACATTGTAAACTTATTTTGTCTGCTGCAAAGCTTATCCAGTACTGGTTTCATTTCTTACAGCGGAAAAGGTGGCAGGGTAGGAAGGATACAGGCCAAGGCACTGGGTGCTCAGAGTTCCAGGGCAGCTGGGACCCCACTGTACTTGTTCAGTTACATCATGCCTCAGCTGTTCCCCACAACAGGCTGGAAGAGAACACCAAGGCCAAGCCAGGGTGGGGTGCAAGAAGTCTCCTGAAATCCCCTATAACATGGGGTGCAGAGGTGACACCTAGACTTCACTGGAAATTCAGAACCTGTTTCAGGGTGGCAGAGCATAAGCAACAAGGTGCTTAGTGCTCACTAACTTATTCCTTTAACCAGTGCTCTGTGCTTCCAAGGTGGCCAGACCAGGTAGGCTGTGGGACATAGAAATACAGCAACCAAAAGAGGGCATGCAGCCTTTCTCCTAAGAGTGAAAAGTACTGGAACAGGAGATGCTCGGCTGTGTACTCCCCACATCTTAACTTGGCACAGTGTAGCCACAACAGAAACCCCCTTACATACTCATACTGATCAAGAGAATTTAATGAGTCTTTTCGTCAACCAAATCAACAGACTAGCTGTTGTTTTGTTAACTGGAGTTGGGAGGATATAGAATATTGTATACATCACTCACCATAATTTCTCAGGTTTGATTATTTCTTATTACCCCAAACTTTCTGAGGAATTATTGAAGCTAAAGTCAGTAACTGAACAAATTATTTGTATGATTTGTGTCTTAGATACTGTTCTATTAAAGAGATGCCATAACCAAGGCAACTCTTAAAGAACACATTTAATTGTGGGCTTACATAACTTTCAGAGGTTTCATCCATTATCATCATGGTAGGGAGCATGCCAGCATGGAAGTAGGTGCTGGAACACTAGCTGAGAGCTACATTACTGATCTGTAGGTAGAAAGAGAGGAGGAAGAGAGAGAGAGAGACAGAGCCTGGTATGAGCTACTGAAACATCAAAGCCGACACCAGACAAAATTCCTCCAACAAGGCCGCATCTACTCCAACAAAGCCATGCTTCCTATTCCTTTCAAACAGTTCCATGCCTTGACTGCAAAGCATTCAAATACATAAGCCTATGGGAGCCATTCTTATTCAAACTACCACAGTGGATTAAAGAGAGAAGGCACAAAATATAAAGTACCTAGATTTTAATTACTAATATCTTCATTATTTTTTTCTGAAGAGGTTTACTCATCATTGCAACGATTAGTCTTAGTATTATTTTTAACTAGTATAGATATATTAACCATAGTGATATAATATAAATAGAATCAACATAAAGGTTAAAATAACCTCCATATTGTGCATGGTGGTATATCTCAATGTAGGTTGCTTACTTGACATGTACAAGGCTACTGGACCAGATTTCTAGAAGTGCAAGAAAAATTGTTTCAAAATACATAGTAAATCTATGATAGTAAAATTAAAAAGTTCATATAAAAAAGAAAAAGGTTTTGAGACAGGGTCTCACTAAGGAGCCTTAGTGGCTTGAAACTTGCTGTGTCGACTAAGCTGGGCTTGAATTCACAGAGATCCATCTGCCTCTAACTTCCAAGTGCTGAGATTAAAGGTGTGCACCACCGTGATATGCAAAAAAGAAAAATTAAAATATTTGTACTATAATTACAGTGTAGAAATAATCACTAGCAACATGTGTTATAAATTTACATGATTTTATAGCTTATATTTTTCTTGCATATTCTGTATAATTTCATACCACATCCTGGTGATCACATTTCAATTCTTTGTAAATTGTCTCATGAATGTATAAGTTATGAAGACATTTCCATAATTTCTTCATAAACAATACTATAGTGAACATCTTTGCACATATCTTTATTATGTCTTATTTTCAGAAATAAAGTAGGTGGGCCAAAGGTAGTAACACTTTTGAAACTTTTTATATGTGTCATTAATTCTCTTTCTTAAATGTGGCAGTTTAGGCTTCAAGGAACAATGCAAATCTTCTTTCTTATAACCTTTGTCAATATTAATTTATCTCTTTCTCCTGCTTTTACCAGTTTTATAAATAAAGGCAATATATTTTTAACTTAAGTTAAAATTATAGTCCACTAACATTTTAAGGCATTTTTAGGTTTTAATCAGATGAGCAGAAAATAGAAAATTAAACACCCACACTGAGTAAGATTGGATTAATGACTAGATAGAAAGCAATTTTGTTTCTTCTTCCTCCCCAATTTCCTCCCTCCCCCCCTTATTCTCTTTTCTGTTTTCTCTTTTCCCTTCTCTTTCTTTGAGATGGGGTGTCATTTATCTTGCTTTCTCAGCTTTCCAAATGATGGGACTTCAGGTTTATTTTTAATTTTCTGTTCAACATGAAGTGAGAAACACTAAGGACTAAAACCCATTAGTGGTGAGTAAAGGTAAGTCAAGGGACTTCCATACATGGTTGTCTGACACTGCTAAGATAGCCTGGTGAGGATAGATGATAGGTGAGTTCTGGCTTGAGGAGGCCTGCAAAAGGGGGTGAAACTGAGCAGACAATGCAACACCGGGTCAAAACCACAATGAGAAGCTAAAAGAAGAATATAAATGGGCATTCATGCTTCCAGTATATTCATAGCCTTAAAGACCAACTTCTTATCTATTTCATGAATTAACCCCTGATATCTGTGAAGGTTCATTGACCTTTTGCTACAATTTGCTTATTAGCTATTGCTTAAGCATCTATACAGTCGTGTTGTGATTGGTTTGTATGCAATGTCTGTAAGCATAGCTGTGCCTGTCTTCGGGGAGCATAGCACTGGTAGGAGGAGTGACAGGAAATCACTGAGTGGCTGCCCCCTTTTGTCACATTGCTGAGTCCATGTCCTTGCTGGGAACTCAGTGCTCTCCTGACATTTTAGTAGCCATCAGTGAAGAGCACACAGAGACAGAGTAGTGACTTGCACAATATGTAAAGCCAGTCTCCTCCAGGAGGAGAGTGCCACTTCTCTCTGGGAAAACTTCTTGCTGCCAACCCAAGTGACAATGTAACATCAAGATTCAGTAATGATGGTTGTTTACAGAACTGTAGGCAGGAAACACAAAAGTCCTGGCCAAGAGTAAAAATAATTTCTCTTCTGTCCCAGGGTCCTCTTCATCATGCCCATCTACCAAAAACAGTGTTGGCACCAAGTACGTTGCCAGGTGTAGAGACCCTTACAGGCATCATCATTCCCGTTCTTGGGAGACTGGTCCTGTGACATTGGCAGGCTGTGCTTGCTACCAATTATTCTACCATGGAACTCATCAGGATTTGGTAAAACTGTCCTCTGAAGCATTCACCATAAATATTGCAAAGTTGCAGATTTTCAGTTCTTGTGGTCCTTTTAGATCAAACAAGAGACTAAGGTATTGAACCCTCTTCAAAAGCAGCATGACCAATTGTACAATGATTCATCCTTACTTGCAGGAGAGTTGAGATGGGAACACTAACATGTCAAATGGCAATACATTAAATCCTCTACCTGCCCTTCAGAAGGGACTCATGACTGGTCTGGAATTTTGGGTGACCTCTCTAACAGGTGGGTAAGTCATCCCAGCAGAAGGAAGAAACAGAGGTACATACTATCTGAATGTTACCTGGCTGTTTAGTAGTTTTGTTTTGTTTTTAGTGGAAGATAAATGGATAACAGGAAACCTTGGCTGGTTTTGGCCTTTTGTCACCAAATGTCCATCTACTTGTTTGCTGGTGATATATTATTTATGATTTATTAAAGTTTGCCCAAGGATTCAGAAAGCAAAATTAGCCTCATGGTATAGACATCAAGCAGTGGTGGTATACACCTTTAATCCCAGGACTCAGAATTAAGAGGTAGATGGATCTCTGTTAGTTCAAGGCCACCATGGCCTAAACAAGAGTGAAGAGTAACAGAGCCCATGCCTTTGATCCAAGTACCTGGGACCACATACCTTTAATTCCATATTAGGGAGGTATATAAGACAGGAGCAAGGTCTCAGAATTGTCATTCAGTCTCAGGATCATCCAGCCACATCGAGGAAAGCATAGCAGTCTAGGATTATAATCTGAGGTTTGGTGGAGCCAGGATCACCTTTCAGTCTGAGGTAGAGGTAAGAGTTAGTGGCCAGCTGCCTTGCTATTCTGATCTTCAGCGTAAAGCTTGAATCCCAATATCAGTCTCTGGGTCTTTTATGTATTGTGCTACACTTGTTTGTTTGTAAATAATCAGAAGTTAGGTTACCTGAGAATTGATATAACACTAGTTTTGACAAATACCAAAGACTTCTGTCTAAACACAAAGACACTCAATGGTAGTTAAATTTAAATATCAATCAATATTTTCCTCCCCATGAAGACTGTCATAGAACTAAGTTGCTTACTTAGTTCTAGCATAAGAAAAAACTATCCCTCAAAAGTTAGAAGGATTTATTTTTAAGAGATTTTAATGTACAATATTTTTGTCTTGTGAATCTGATATTTTAATATAACTTGTCATCCCAGAATGACATCCCAAGGGACATCTTAGAAAAGTGACTGAACAGTCTAGAATGAAGATGGTGATTTGATCTGTTCATGCATAAACAAGCTTTCACATGGCCAAGTCCTGAATAAAATTTATATTACTGTGGACTTATTAGATAACTCATGTAATAATTAGATTACATGAGTCATTTCATAGCTTATGAGTTCCAGAATAATTCACTTAATGGGCATAGAATTTCTTTTGTTTTCCAATATGTTGTTTAAACAACCTTCACTTTGATTTGCTCAAACTTCTCCATTATAACTGTAGCTAGGACTGATGCATTCCATTAAAGACCGTTTGCTTCTCTCCTAGGCTGGTGCAGAGGACACGCTTCCTAGGAGGCATGCAGGGCACAGTAGCATGGCTATGAGAAAACTTAAGGGCTGATATTATTTCATTATTGGGATTTTTTTTGGTTTTACGAGACAGGGTTCTCTGTTTTGGAGGCTGTCGGTCCAGCCTGGCCTCGAACTCACAGAGATCCGCCTGCCTCTGCCTCCCGAGTGCTGGGATTAAAGGTGTGCGCCACCAACGCCCGGCCATTAGAGGGATTTTTAAAAAACAATGTCTCCTTAGAGAAGAAAATACCTAAGAGATCATCAAATCTAAATTCTGATTTGTTTTTGTTGAAAGTTGATCCATTAATGGCTTAATCAAAGTTAGTTCTGGGCACAAGATTGCAATACATATTAATGAGCTCAACTGAATGTTCCTCATCCATCCATCCATCTATCCATTATCTATGTCTCTGCCAATATATCTCTCTCTCATTCTTTCCCTCTTGCTCCCTTTCATTTTAGAGTACAGTTTTTAAATTACCTTGATTTCTGAAAGTTTTAACATATGGAAGAAACTACCAAATAATTTTAGTCAGACTATGAACCTTGAAATTAAAAAAAAAGAGTCTTGAAATAATGTAAACTTGGTATACTAAAGAGTTTAATTGAATTATTCTAAATTTACTAAGTTTTTACTGTTTATTTTAATGTGTATAACAATTACATAAGTCATAATTAATTTGCTATCATTTTTTGCACTCAACTTACTTCCCAAAGAGATGAAATTAAAGTGGAAAAACTAGACTAATGAACTACTTGTGGGTAGACTGCACTAGCAGAAAGACTCATAAAAGTCTGTGTGTTTAATAAACTGGTGGTACATTAACAAACCTCTGCTGGCCCACAAGCCTCTTCCGACCTAAGACAATTTTCTTAGTGTATTTTACTTTAGAAGCTGTAGATAGGCTTGCACCAATTAGACAAAGAGGTGAGTGAATTGTCTCCCAGATGGTCAGCCCTGTCTCTAGGACCTAGGCCCCCAGGGCATATTCCATGCCTGCACCTACCCACCACTGCCCCACTAGCTGGTTAGCAGGCAAGATGCCTGTGAGCAGACCACTTTATCACCACCCCCAATTGGATCCTGTAATCTACAAGTCTCACTCTTCCCCACAAACCAAACCATCCAATGTGGCATCAGTAAACCCTAGAAGCACAGGCACCAACTGCACCTAGTGAACAAAGAACCCCCAGAGTCACAGATACTGCTTGCACTGATTGGTGGGAGAGTGGCCCCCAAAGGCAGAGGCATGGCTTGCACCATTTGAGGAAGAGATGGGTGGATACCAGTGCAAGAATACATTCAACAACATACAGAGCAATATGACACCACCAGAAACTAGTGGTTCTACAACAACAAGACCTGAACATTCCAATGCAGACGAAACAACTTTAAAAATAACTTTATGAAGACGATACAGACCCTTAAAAAGGAAATGAAAAATTCCCTTAAAGAAATTGAGGAAAAGACAAACAAAAATTTGGAAGAAATCAATAAATACCTTAAAGAAAGGCAAGAAAGTCAAGAAGAAGCAATCAAAAAGGTGAAGGAAACAGTTAAAGACTTGAAAACTGAAATAGAAGTAATAAAGAAAATACATACTGAGGGAATTCTGGAAATGGAAAATCTGGGTAAGTGAACAGGACCTACAGATACAAAATAACCAACAGAATGCAAGAGATGGAAGAGAGAGTCTCTGGCATTAAAGATCTGGTAGAGGAAATAGATTCATTGATCAAAGAAAACATTAAAGCCAACAGAGTCATAACAAAAAATGCCCAGGGGACCAAATAGGCAGGACCAAAAAACAAACAAACAAAACAACAAAAACAGTCTCCTCACCATAGAGTACTCAAAACACTAAGCATACAGAATAAAGAAAGAATATTAAGGGCACCAAAGGAAAAAGGCCAAGTAACATGTAAGGGCACACCCATCAGAATAACACCTGACTTCTCAATGGAGACTCTGAAAGCCAGAAGGTCCTGGAGAGATGTTATGCAGACACTAAGAGACCATGGATGCCAGCCCAGACTACTATATCCAGCAAAAACTTCAATCACCATAGATGGAGAAAACAAGATATTTCATGATAAAACCAGCTTTAAACAATATCTATTCACAAACTCAGTCCTACTGAAAGAACCAAAAGGAAAACTAAAACTCAAGGAAGTTAGCAGCACCCATGAATACAGAGGAAATAGACAATTCCACACCAGCAAATCTCAAAGAAGGGAAACACACAACATTACCACCACCACCAACAAAAACAAAAATAACAGGAATTAACAACCACTGGTCATTAATAACCCTGAATATCAATGGCCTCAATTTGCCTATAAATAAGACACAGGTTAACAGAAAGAATAAGAAAACAGGAGTTGACTTTCTCTTGCATACAAGAAGCACTTCAACTTCAAAGACAGACATTATCTCAGAGTAAAGGGTTGGGAAAAACTTTCCATTCAAATGGATCTAGGAAGCAAAATGATGTAGCTAGCTATATTAATATCTAACAAAATAGACTTCAAGCTAAAATTAATAAAAAAAGATGAAAAGGACATTTAATATGTCACAGAAAAAAATCCATCAAGATGAAGTCTCAATTCTGAACATTTATGCACCAAATGCAAGGACACCCACATATGTAAAGAAACATTACTAAAGCTTAATCACACAACAAAGTCCATACACTAATTGTGGGAGATTTCAATACCCCACTCTCACCAGTGGAAAGGCCTATCAAACAGAAAATTCACAGAGAAATAAGGGATCTAACAGAGGTTATGACTCTAATGGTCTTAATAGACATCTAGAGAAAATTTCACACAAACACAAAAGAATATACCTTCTACTCAGCTCCTCATGGAACCTTATCTAAATTACCACATACTTGGTCACAAAGCAAATCTCAACAGATACAAAAAAATAACCCCTTATCACATTGGATCACCATGGCTTCAAGTTAGAATTCAATAACAACACATTACAGAACACCTACAAACTCATGAAAACTGAATAATGCTCAACTGAATCACCACTGGGTCAAGAAAGAAAAAAAGAAATTAAAGACTTACTAGAAATCAATGAAAATGAATGTACAATATACCCAAATTTATGGTACACTATGAAAGCAGCAATAAGAGGAAAGTTCATAGCACTAAATGCCTATATAAAGAATTTGGAGAAATCTCACAGGAGTGACTTAAAAACACACCTGAAAGCTCTAGAAGTAAAAGAAGCAAACCCACCCAGGAGGACTAAATGACAGGAATTAATAAAATCAAGGATTGAAATAAAAAATAGAAATAAAGAGAACAATAAAAAGAAACAATGAGTTGGTTCTTTGAGGAAATCAACAAGATAGACAAACCCTTATCCAAGCTAACCAGAGGGCAGAGAGAGAATATCCAAATTAACAAAATCAGAAAGGAAAAGGGGACATAACAACAAACACTGAAGAAATCCAGAGAATCATCAGATCACGCTCCAAAAACCTCTACTCCACAAAATTTAAAAGAAATTGAGAATTTTCTGAATACCACTTATTAAAATTAAATCAAGACCAGGTATACAATTTAAATAGATTTATAACCTCTAAGGAAATAGAAGCAGTCATTACCCCCCCCCAAAAAAACCAGGGGCCAGATGGTTTCAGAATTCTACCAGAACTTCAAAGAAGTGCTAATACCAATACTCCTCAAATTGCTCCACACAGCAGAAACAGAAGGAACATTGCCAAACTCCTTTATGAGGTTACAGTAACCCTGATACCCAAACCACACAAAGATGCAACAAATAAAGAGAATTATAGACTAATCTTTCCCATGAACATTGATGCAAAAATACTCAATAAAATATTGGCGAACTGAATCCAAGAACACCTAAAAAATTCACCATGACCAAGTAGGCTTCATCGCAGAGATGTAAGGATCATTCAACATATGAAAATCTGCCAATGTAATTAGCATTTACACCAAATAAACAAACAGAAAGAAAAAAACACATGATCAACTCATTAGATGTTGAAAAAGCCTTCAAAAAATCCAACACCCCTTCATGACAAAAGTTTTGAAGAGATCAGGAATACTTAAACACAATAAAGGAAACTTACACAAGGCCAAGACCTAACATCAAATTAAATGGAGAGGAACACAAAGGGATTCCACTAAAATCAGGAACAAGACAAGACTGTCCACTCTCTTCAATCTATTCAGTATAGTACTTGAAGTTGCAGCTAAAGCAATAAGACAACAAAAGGAGATCAAGGGGATACAATTTTGAAAAGAAGAAGTGAAACTTTTGCTATTTTCAGATGATATAATGGTATACATTAATGACACCAAAAATTCTACCACAGAACTCCTAGAGTTGATAGATATCTTCAGTATAATATTGGTGAATAGAAGATTAACTCAGAAAAAAATCAGTAGCCTTCCTATATACAAATGATGAATGATATAAGAATGAAATCAGAGAAATATCACACTTTACAATACTCACAAACAAAATAAAACATCTTGGGGTAACTCTAACCAAGTAAGTGAAAGGCCTGTTTGAGAAGATGTTTAATTCTTTGAAGTAATAAATTGAAGAAGATAATCAGAAAATGAAAAGATCTCCCATGCTCTTGGATAGGTAGGGTCAACATAGTAAAAAATGGAAATCTTACAAAAAGCAATCTACAGATTCAATGAAATGCCCATAAAAATCCCAACGGAATTCTTCATGAACCTCAAATGTGCAATGCTCATCTTCATATGGAAAAACAAAACCCCAGGATAGCCAAAAGAATTCGGTATAATTAAGATCTTCTGGAAGAATCACCATCCCTGACTTCAAGCTCTACTCTAGAGATATAGTAATGAAAACAGCTTGGTATTGGCATAAAAACAGGCATATGGACCAATGGAATCAAAATGAATATGCTGATATCAATCCACATACCTATGAACACCTGATTTTTGACTAAGAAGCCAAAACTGTACAATGGAGAAAAGAAAGCATTTTCTACAAATTGTGCTTGCATAACTGGATGCCAACATGTAGAAGATTGCAAATAAATCTGTAATCTGTATCTATCACTATTCACAAAACTCAAGTTCAAGTGTATCAAAGACCTCAATACACTGAATCTGAACAGAGAGGAAATGGAAAATAGCCTTTTGCCCATTGACACTGGAGACTACTTCCCTCCTCCCTCTCTTCAACTGGACTACCACAGTCAAGGGATTATATGAGCAAGGGGGATCAAGAACATGATTGCGAAACCCACAGAGAGAGCTGACCCAAGCTTGTGGGAGCTCACAGACTCTAGACAGACAGCTGGGGAGCCTACTTGGGACCAAGCTGGACCCTCTGAATGTGGGCAGCAATTGTGTAACTTGTTCTGTGTCGCCCCCTGGCAGTGGCACCAGGATCTATTCCTGGTGCATGAGCTGGCTCTGTGGAGCCCATTCCCTTTGGTGGGAAGCCTTGCTCAGCCTTGATGCAAGTTGGGGTGGGGGGTGGGGTGGGAGGGTTGGTACTGCCACAATTGAATGTGCCAGGCTTTGTTGCCTCCCTATGGGGGTCCTTACTCTTTCTCAGGAGTAGATGGGGGTGGGTTGGAGAGAGGTGGGGGAGAATGGGAGGAGGAGAGTGAGGGGGAACTATTGTTGATATGCAAAATTTGTAAAAAATTAAAATAGAAAAGAAGCTGTAGATGAGTTTATTTCTCAACTCTACTCCCTAATGATAATAATAAAATATGAACAGTGTTCTAAAGTATGATTTTAATTAGACAATCCATTAATTTAGGAATAGCACAGCCTGTGTTTCTTCTAAAATTCTGACTCAAAGCCAAGACATTGACAAAGGTGAAAAGAGACTGATGTAGGAGGCTGGCTGGCTGGCAGGGTTCAGATTACTGATAATGCAGAACATCTGTTTGCACATGTACAGAGGCAGGGGAATGAGAGTTTTGATTAATTCAGGACATAGAATATGTCATCACTCCACAGTTCACTTATGAATGATTACAATAAGTCTGACAAAAACCCGTGAGGTAATATCCACCATTTGTCCAAATGTGTGCTTAGTACAAGTGCTGGCATCTGCATTGTGAAGTCAGAGCTATCTTTTCCTATTTTAAGAAAACCACCAACCCTAGGAATGTTCTAGGGGTCTGGTTGCAACACTTCTGTGTCAAGCCACTCTCCTAGCTCCTTCCTGTCATCTCTCTCTCTCTCTGACTCATCTCTTGGTACTTGCTCCTAATTTCATTTGATAATCCAACTCCTACCACTTTAGACCACTATAAACATAGTGGAACAGATGTCCTTGTTGTATGAATGTGAGTCTTTTGGATATATGCCTAAGAGTGGAATTGCTTGGTCTTGTGGTAGGCTGATTTCCATTATTCTGAGGAATCTCCATACTGATTTCCAAAGTGGCTGTATGGGTTAGCACTCCCACCAGCAGTGGAAGAATGTTTCCCTTTCTCCACATCATTTCCAGCATAAACTGTTGTTGGAGTTTTTATTTTAGTCATTCTGACAGGAGTAAGATGGTATCTCAAAGTTGTTTAAATTTGAATAACCCCCAGAAACAGCTGACCTGACAAGGGGTAGCTCTTGAATCCCAGACTGATGGCTGGGAATCTAGCATGGGACTGATCAAGACCCCCTGAATGTGGGTGTCAGTGAGGAGGCCTAGGCAATCTATGGGGCCTTGGGTAGTAAATCAGTATGTATCCCAGGCGTACAAATGTGCCCATCCCACAATGAGAGATGAACTCTCACTGTGGACTCTTGGGGGAGGGTCTAGGCCCTGCCCTGGATGAAATGACAGGCTATGGATACCCCCATGGAGGGTCTCACCCTCCCTGGGAAAAGGAAGGGGTGTTGGGGTGGGTGGGTGAGAGGGGATGGGAGTAGAGGATGGAAAGGGAGAGGGACCTGGGATTGACATGTGAAGCAACCTTGTTTCTATTAAAATTAAAATTTAAAAATAAAAATAAAAAAAGACTCAAGCCTTGTTGATTCAGCTAGGAGTGATTGATTAGATAAGATTCTTTGTGGTGAACTGAGATGATCCCAACCCAAATTAGCTCATGTAGAATAGTAATCAATTCTTGAGGAAAAATACAATCGAAACACCATGTCCAGATACTTCCCTTTGCTATTGAATTGAGTATCTGAAGACTCTGTGGCAGGTGTAACCTGTGAAATTCTAGGATTGGATGAGACTTTAGTGAATGTTCCTGGGTGACTGACTATATAGTGACTTGCTAGGTAATAAACTGATAACAGCTTAGAAATGGAGGCCAGGAGATGCAGGAAAGATCTTGGAAGTGAGACCGAGGAGAGATCAACATTGGCCAATGGGATAGGAACAATCTTGTAGGCTGAATTCTGGGGACTGTGTTAATACATAGAAACTAAAATGCAAGAACCTAGGGCACTGAAAGTATGAGGAGGACCATGTATGTAGTCAGCTCTGTACCAGAAGTCCATACTAGAGAGGAGGAGAAAGACAGCACATGGGCCCAGCTGATCTCTGACTTTCTAGGAAAAATGAGGAGAGAACCGTAGCTGATACTTTATGGAAACATCCTTGCAGCTAAGAGTACCATAGGAAGAAATGAACCATCTTCATATTACATCTCCTATCTTACATTACCTTTTGATGATACCTAAGACAGTAGAAGAACATCAATAGGTGGGGATTGGCTCTCAAGTGAACTGATTGAAACAGGGAGCCAATGATTAAGCTTATTCCTCATTGAGATGCCCATTATAGGGGATGACTTTTTCATTCTAGTTGTAGCCACATATGTTAGTTGCAGCCCAGTGCAACCTAACTGGTATTCAATTCATAATAACTAAAATGGCAATCCTTAACTATAAAAATGAAAGATTGGGTAGACTGACAAATAAGGAACAGAAAATTACACTGGGAGAAGGAGGAGGACAGAGTTGGAAGACCTGTATGTACTAGGAGTGTATCTCTATAGGAAAATACTCACTGGAATGTGGGAAACCCTGGGTTTTAGTATTAGCACCAAAGCCGAACCCAAACCAATCCTGTTTGTATATGGCATCCCTTATTAATTTAGTTCATTAAATGTAGCACAAATAATAAAAACTCAGAGACAATATTGGGGTTACACCTGAAGACGAGAGAAGAAAAGCAGCTAGCCACTAGAGAGTTCTCACCTCTACCAATGTTCAGACCAAAGGGGTGATTGTGTCCTCAGACTGCATCTCCAGACTGCACTGCTCCTCAGATGTCTAGACTGCAATGAGTTCCTGCCTTCTCCTGCCTTATATTCCTCTCTCTATCCAGCAATATCACTCCTGACTTCACCTCCCTAGTGCTGGGATTAATGACATGTCAAACCAGTGCTGGGATCAAAGGCGTGATCTCTGTTTCTCTTTTATACTGATTCACTCTTGTGTAGCCCCGCTGTGGCCTTGAACTCACAAAGATCCATCTGCCTCTGTCACCTGAGTGATGGGATTAAAGGTGTGTACCACTGCTCTCTGGAGTCTATGGCTGTGGCTAGCTTTGCATTCTGATCTCAAGGCAAGCTTCATTAGATCATAAACAAAATAGTACCACAATTAAACACTTATTTACAGTAAAGAGTAGCATACTTTAATAGTAAGGAATGGTGGCCTTATCAACATATTCATCTTAATTTTAGTTTTATCTTTATTTAGGTATAATTCTGTACAATTATATTCACCCATTTTCAAATACCATTTTATGATTTAATTTGTTTAATTCTTTGTTTCATAACACATATAATAAATTTTATTCATTTCACCCCCTTCACTGGTTCTCATCCTCCCTCTTCACTGAAAGTCTCCCTCCCAGCAAGTCTCCTTTCTATTTTCATGTCTTTTGGGTGTGGCTCACTGAGAGGTCACCTGCATCAGTGTGGCACAACTTAACCAGTGTCTACATTACTTAAAAACATGACACCCTCTCCCCAGTCAATCATAACTGGCATTAGTCCCTCAGGGAGGGGTGTAGCCTAAGAATCCCCTCCATGATCTGTGATGGAAGGTTGATTCACCCAATCTTGTGCAGTGACCAGTGAGTTCACCAGTGCAACTGGCATGCCTTGTCCAGGAGACATCTTTTTCAACAAATCTCTCCATCCTCTAGCTCTTACATTCTTTCTGCCTTCTCTTCCACAATGTTCCCCGAGAACTGGAGGTGGTGATGTAGTGTCTCAGTTAGGACCAGCACTCCACCATCATTACTTATTTTTTTAACCAATTGTGAGTCTCTGCACTGAGGGCTTCCCCCCTGGAGGCCTGGCAGGCTCTGCAGGACAAGCACAGGGTGGGAAGAATTCATCCAGGAGCCTGTCTCTCTGGTGCTGGGGTGTCAGGCACCATTATCTTCTCTCAGCAGATAACCTCAGCCAGTCCAGATATCGGGATAAATGGCTTTTGTCTGAAGCTGCATACTGTGGCCCAGAAGAGAAGACAGGAACTAATGCAGGGCCGATGAGACTGAGCAGGAGGCAAAGATCACACGCTGGTCTGGGGCCTTCTGCCATGGGCCTGGAAGAGAAAGCACTGGCCCACCAGTCACCTGATAGTCTCTATTATGGTGAGCAAACATAATATGGGGGTGGAACAGAGAGAGAGAGAGACAGAGACAGAGAGAGACAGACAGACAGATAGACAGAGACAGAGAGACGAGACAGAGACACAGAGAATGATTCATGTCGCATGGAGAGAGGCAGATCTGAGGAGGTGAAGGCATTGAGGAACTGGCTGAGGTGAGTGCTGTCCAGTCTTGAACTAAGGGTCATGTCTGCACCCATGGCCCTGCTGAAGCCACCATCTGTGGTGATGTCCTTGGCTCCTGTTTAAACTGAAGTCCAAGAGGATAAGTCTGCACAGAGTTGGATCTGCCTGTCACTGACTGCAACACTAGGGAGGACTGGTCCTCCCCTCACCAGCTGAAGCACTGGAGACAGGAAGGAGGTCCTGCACCTCACCTGGGCAGCTTGACAGAGCTCATCCTGTTGGCCAGACATGGGTAGGCTGGCCCTATAGGCATGAGAGGAGTGCTGGTCCCCAGTCCCAGTCAGCCATGCAGTGGTGTGGGCAAAGGAATGGTGCCTTTCCCCCCTCACCCCTCACCACCTGTAGCAGGCAGGAGAGCTGACACAGCTTCTCACCAATTGTAGCATTGGGGAGAGCAGACCTTGCACCTTGCCTGTTGCCAGGAATGCTGGTGAGCTAGTCCTGAGAATGCAAGTGTGGGAGATGTGACCCTGCCAATCACCTGCCTTATGATGATGACGTGAACTAGGGGGAGGCACCCCTCCCTCACCCCTCACTGGCCCTGAGGGCATGAGAGCTGGTGAGCTGGACCAGCATTTCACCAGCTGCAATACTAAGGAAAGCAGGTCCTGCACTAGCCCATTTCTCTTCTGTTTTGTGGCATGGGTTGGGGAGCTAGCCCATTTCTCATCTGTCTTGTGGCATGGGTGGGAGAGCTAGCCCATTTCTCATCTGTCTTGTGGCATGGTGGGGGAGCTAGCCCATTTCTCTTCTGTCTTGTGGCATGGGTGGGGGAGCTAGCCCATTTCTCATTTGTCTTGTGGCATAGTGGGGGAGAGATGCCCCTATTGCCCTGTGCCCCTCACTGCCTACAGCACTCAGGAGAGCAGGCCCTGAGCCTCACCTGGCCACCATACTAGTGCTGACCCTGTGGTAGGACAAGGGTGAGCCTGCCCTGAAGTTATGAGAGTAGGAAAGCTGGTCCTACACCCTTGTCTGCCATATTTTGGCAACAGAGAGGGAAAAATACCCTCCCCATTACCCCTTGCCTCTTGTCTTCTATGGCTGATGAGAGAGTTGCCTCTGCCCCTCACCAGCTGTAGTACTAGGGAGCGGGCCCTGCACCTCACCTGGGCAGCACAGTAGATCTGACTCCATTGCTGGAAGTATGGGAGAGGCTGCCACTAGAAGGTGAGTGTGAGAGATCAGGCCCCGCCACTCATGCACCAGATGGTGGCGTGGGCAATGGAGAGAAGCCCCCCATGACCCTTGAGGCCTATGGCAGATGGAAAAGCCATCCCTAAGGTCACTAGAGTAAGTGTGCTGGCTCTGCTTCTCATCAGCTGCAGCACAGTAGAGCTGTCCCTAGTGGTGTAGGTAAAGGTGAGTCCACCCTGAAAACCTAAGAATTGGCTTGCCCCTTGCTGCTTAACACATAGGGTGAGCTAGCCAAGGCAGTACTGAAGAGCTCACTCTGGTGCTGAGGACAAGGGAGAACAGGCAGGCTAACCAACCAAGCAACCATCCAGACCCAGAACCAGGGCTATGAGTTGGCCCATCCCATCATCCACCCCATCTACCATCTGCTGGAGCATGTGAAGGGGCTGGACCCACAGATTCAAATTTACCGGATCTTCACGACCCATGACAGCAACAGGACATCCAAGAGAAGCCCCAGTGAGGGCCCGGTATTGATATTGTAGCAAACACCAGAGAGGTTAAACTAGACCAATAACTAAATGCAATCAACACTTCACTTTCAAGTAACAACATATGGACTAAAGGACTATGTGACTTACTGCATCACACTACAGCTTCCACAATGAGATTTTTTTTATTTCTTTCCTTCCCTTTATTTCTCTTTTTCTTTTCTCTAAATTTTATCTTCTTTATTAATTTATTTCCAACTACTTATAACAGGTTTATCAATTTGTGTAACGGGAGATTTTTTTCTTCAGAAGCCTCCAGGAAGGTCATAAAACTTCCCCATATCCTAGTTTTCATTCTTTTGCTGTGGTAGAACAGTGACTAAAATAAATTTGGACAGGGTTTATTTGACTTACAGGGTTGAAGTCCATCATGTAGGGAAGTCAGGGCAGAAACTCAAGGTAGGGACCTAGAAGCAGTAACTGAAACAGATCCCATGCTCCCTAAGGCTCACTCAACCTACTTTCCTTTACATCCCAGCATCACCTGTCCAGGGGTGCCACTCTAGTGGGAGGGTACTCCCACATCAATCATTAATCAAGAAAATGTTCCACAGACATTCCCACAGGCCAATCAGGGGGAGGCAACTTCTCAGGTGAGAGTCCCTTTTCCTAGGAAGGTCTAGTCTGTATGAACTTGACAGAGAATAGCCAGAACACCACAAAGAAGAGAACTAAGCAGTTTGTGACATAATTCTACTGCAAACCAATTTGAAAGCACAAGATTAGTGGTGCATATTAGCTGGCCTATAAAACATAGTCATTCCCAGTGTGTCAGGGTGGTTTTTTCTTGATTTTTAGTTCTATTAGTCCGACAATGGTCTCTGATAATGTCCACTTCTCCTTATAGAAATTCCATTTCTGAGGTAAACAGGCCGGCTTCCTGGCCTGTGTTCCAGTGCCTGAGGATCACCTGGGAACTGCACAGAGCTGCCAAACCCGGCGGGAGCCAAGCACCCCAGACTCCAGGTCTTCTCTCCCACCAAGGAGACCAGGAAACCAGAGGAGGCAGGGAGTCCAAGGAAGCAGCTGTTCTGGATCAGGTACAACAGGACCCAGCATACGGTCCAGAGCACCAGGTAGGAGGCTAAGCGCCCCAGATTCCTGTTCTTCTTCTCCACCCACAGGACCAGAACGAGGACAAGGAATAGAAGAACCACCAGATTATTGGACTTGCTAGCACTCACCAAAAGGGAACTCTGGTCCCCAGACCAGTAAGGGGCTCTTTCTGCACCCACTAGAAGAAGAGATGTGAAAGAGACAATACAGAAACACCCTCAGCAACAGAAAAACAAATATGGTACCGCCAGATTCTAGAGACTCCACACCAGCAAGACTCCAACATTCCAATGCAAATGAAGCAGAAGAGAATGACCTTAAAATGACTTTCATGAAAATGATAGAGGCCCTAAAAGAGGATATAGGAAAATCCCTCAAAGAAATGGAAGAAAAAACAAACCAAAAAAAGCAAGAATTGGAAGAAAAAACAAACCAAAAAGGCAGGAAATGGAAGAAGAAATGAAGCAAAAAATGCAAGAAATGGTACAAAAACAAAGCAAAAAAATGCAAGAAATGGTACAAAAAACAAAGCAAAAAAAAATGAAAGACATGGAAGAAGAAACAAACCAAAAAAGGCAGGAAATGGAAGAAGAAACAAAGCAAAAAAATTCAAGAAATGGAACATAAAGCAAACCAAAAAATGCAAGAAATGGAAGAAAGAACAAACCAAAAACTTCTAAAAGGCAACAAATGGACGAAAAGATAAAGAGAAAATTACAAGAAGCAATGCAAACACTGCAAGGGTTGAAAACTGAAATAGAGACTATAAAAAAACACAATCTGAAGAAAGGCAGAAAATAGAAAAGCTGGGCTAGCAGTCAGGTACTACCGATACAAGCATTACCAACAGAATAGTAGAGATGGAAGAGAGAATCTCAAGTGTTAAAGATACACTAGGAGAAATGGATTCATCAACCAAAGAAAACCTTAAGTCCAACAAATCCTTAACACAAAACATCCAGGAAATATGGGACACCATGAAAAGACCAAACCTAAGAATAATAGGTATAGAAGAAGGAGAAGAAATCCACCTCAAAGGGGCAGAAAACATATTCAACAAAATCATAGAAGAAAACTTTCTCAACCTTAAGAAAGACATGCCAATGAAGGTACAAGAAGCCTACAGAACACCAAATAGAGTGGACCACAAAAAATTCCCCCTCGCCACATAATAATCAAGACCCCAAACATACAGAATAAAGAAAGAATATTAAGAGCAGCTAAGGAAAAAGGTCAAGTAACATATAAAGGCAGACCTATCAGAATTACACCTGACTTCTCCATGGAAACTCTGAAAGCCAGAAGGTCCTGGAGAGATATTCTACCTACACCAAGAGACCATGGATGCCAGGCCAGACTACTATACCCGGCAAAGCTCTCAATCACTATAGATGGAGAAAACAAGATATTCCATGACAAAACTAGATTCAAGCAATACGTATCCACTAACCCAGCCCTACAGAAAATTTTGGAAGGAAAACTCCAACCCAAGGAAGCTAACTACAACCAGAAAATCATAGGCATTAGAGAATCCCTCTCTACCAACAGCCAAAAGAACAAAGGGGTGAAATTCCACACATAATTCTACCAACAACAAACATTGCAAATCGAAGAAGGATGAGCAATCAATGGTCATTAATATCCCTCAATATTAATGGCCTTAATTCACCCATAAAAAGACACAGACAAGCAGAATGGATTCGAAGACGGAACCCTTCTTTCTGCTGCATACAAGAAACACACCTCACCCTCAAAGACAGACATTACGTGAGAGTTAAAGGTTGGGAAATTTTTTTCAATCAAATGGACCCAAGAAACAAGCAGGGGTAGCAATCCTAATATCTAACAAACCAGACTTTAAAATAAAATCAATCAAAAGTGGTGAAGGAGGTCATTACATACTCATCACAGGTGAAACCCACCAAGATGAAGTGTCTATCCTGAACATCTATGCCCCAAATACAAAGGCATCCACATTCGTAAAAGAAACATTATTAGAACTTAAATCTCATCTAAAGCCCCACACAGTTATAGTGGGAGATTTCAACACACCCCTCTCACCACTAGACAGGAATACCAGACAGAAACTCAACAAAGAAGCAAAGGGTCTAATAGAAGTAATGGCCCAACAGGGATTAACAAACATCTATTGAAAATATCATCCACATAAAAAAAGAATATACCTTCTTCTCAGCACCACATGGAACCTTCTCAAATATCAACCACATACTTGGCAACATATCAAACCTCAGCAGCTACAAAAAAAATTGGAATAACTCCATGCATCTTATCAGACCACCATGCTTTAAAATTAGAATTCAACAACACAAATTGCAGAAAACCTACAAACTCATGGAAATTGAATAATGCACAATTGCACCATTTCTGGGTCAAAGAAGAAATAAAAAAAAGAAATTAAAGACTTCCTAGGATTCAAGGAGAATGAAGACACAACATACCCAAACCTATGGGACACTTTGAAAGCAGTGCTATGGGGGGAAGTTCATAGCACTAAGTGCCCACATGAAGAAACTAGAGAATAGTTATACTACAGAATTAACAGCACAGCTGAAAGTTCTAGAACACAAAGAAGCAAACTCCCCAGGAGGAGTAGATGCCAGGAAATAATCAAATTGAGGGCTGAAATCAATAAAGTAGAAACTAGGAAAACAATACAAAGAATCAATGCAACAAACAGTTGGTTCTTTGAGAAAATCAACAAGATAGACAAACCTTTGTCCAAACTTACCAAACAGCAGAGAGTGAACATGCACATTAACAAAATCAGAAATGAAAAGGGGGACACAACACCCGACTCTGAGGAAATCCAGAGAATCATTAGGTCATACTTTGAAAACCTGTACTCCACAAAATTCGAAAATTTAAAGGAAATGGACGACTTCCTGGATAGCTATCACTTGCCAAAACAAAATCAAGAACAGATAAGCAATTTAAATTGACCTATAACCTCTATGGAAATAGAAGCAGTCATCAAAAGTCTCCCAACAAAAAAAGTCCAGGTCCAGATGGCCTCAGTGCAGAATTCTACTAGAAATTCAAAGAACAGCTTATACCAATTCTTCTCAAAGTATTCCACACAATAGAAGCAGAAGGGTCTTTGCCAAACTCTGTCTATGAGGCTTCAATAACGTTGATCCCCAAGCCACACAAAGATACAACTAAGAAAGAGAACTTCAGACCAATATCCCTCATGAACATTGATGCAAAAATACTCAATAATATACTGGCAAATCGGATCCAAGAACACATCAAAACAATCATTCACCATGATCAAGTAGGTTTCATCCCAGGGATGCAGGGATGGTTCAACATACGAAAATCCATCAACGCAATCCACCATATAAAAAAGCTAAAAAACAAAATCACATGATCATCTCACTAGATGCTGAAAAAGCCTTTGACAAAGTCCAACACCCCTTCATGCTAAAGGTTGGAGAGATCTGGGATAACAGGGACATACTTAAACATAATAAAAGCTATATACAGTAAACCAACAGCCAACATCAAACTAAATGGACAGAAACTCAACACAATTCCTCTAAAATCAGGAACAAAACAAGGCTGTCCACTATCTCCATACCTTTTCAACATGGTACTTGAAGTTCTAGGTATTGCCAAACAACAACAAAGGAGGATCAAGGGGATACAAATTCGGAAGGAAGAGGTCAAACTTTCACTGTTTGCAGACGATATGATAGTTTACATCAATGACCCAAAGAACTCTACCAGGGAACTCTTACAGCTGATTAACACCTTCAGCAAAGTGGCAGGCTACAAGATCAACTCAAGAAAATCAGTAGCCCTACTATAGACAGATGATAAAAGGGCTGAAAGAGAAATCAGAGAAACATCACCCTTTACAATTGCCACAAACAACATAAAATACCTTGGGGTAACGCTAACCAAACAAGTGAAAGATCTGTATCACAAGAACTTTGAATCTTTAAAGAAAGAAATTAAAGAAGCCCTCAGAAAATGGAAAGATCTCCCATGCTCTTGGATAGGTAGGATCAATGTAGTATAAATGGCAATCTTGCCAAAAGCAATCTACAGATTCAATGCAATCCCCATTAAAATCCCAGAACAATTCTTCACAGACCTTGAAAGAACAATAATCAATTTTGTATGGAAAAACAACAGACCCAGGATAGCCAAAACAACCCTGTTCCACAAGGCTTCGTCCGCAGGCATCACCATCCCTGACCTCAAGCTCTATTATAGAGCTATAGTACTGAAAACAGCTTGGTATTGGCACAAAAATAGACAGGTAGACCAATGGAATCGAATTGAAAACCCAGATATTAACCCACACACGTACGAACATCTGATCTTTGACAAAGAAGCTAAAAATATACAATGGAATAAAGAAAGCATCATCAACAAATGGTGCTGGCATAACTGGAGGCTGGCATGTAGAAGAATGCGGATCTATCCATGTTTATCGCCATGCACAAAACTTAAGTCCAAATGAATCAAAGACCTCAACATAAATCCAGCCACACTGAACCTCTTAGAAGAGAAAGTGGGTGGTACCCTTGAACGAATTGGTACAGGAGACAGCTTCCTGAACATAACACCACTAGCTCAGTGAGATCAACAATTAATAAATGGGACCTCCTGAAACTGAGAAGCTTCTGTAAGTCAAAGGACACAGTCAGCAAGACAAAAAGGCAGCCCACAGAATGGGAAAAATATTCACTAATCCCACATCTGACAGAGGGTTGATCTCCAAAATTTACAAAGAACTCAAGAAGCAAGTCTCCAAAACAGCAAAGGACCCAATTAAAAAGTGGGCTGCAGAACTAAATAGAGAGTTTTCAATAGAGGAGTCTAAAATGGCTGAGAGGCACTTGAGAAAGTGCTCAACATCCTTAGCCATCCAGGAAATGCAAATCAAAACTACTCTGAGATGCCATCTCATTCCTCTCAGAATGGCTATAATCAAAAACACCAGTGTCAATTTATGCTGGAGAGGACGTGGTGAAAGGGGGGACACTCCTCCATTGCTGGTGGGAGTGCCAACTGGTTCAGCCACTTTGGAAATCAGTATGGAGATTCCTCAAAAAAATGGGAATAAACCTACCACAAGACCCAGCAACTCCACTCTTAGGCATATATCCAAAAGATGCCCATTCATACAACAAAGATGTCTGTTCCACTATGTTCATAGCAGCTTTATTTGTAATAGCCAGAACTTGGAAGCAACCTAGATGTCCCTCAACTGAAGAGTGGATAGAGAAAACGTGGTACATTTACACAATGGAGTGCTATTCAGCAGAAAAAAACAATGGAATCCTGAGATTCGCAGGCAAATGGATGACACCAGAAGAAACCATCCTGAGTGAGGTAACCCTGTCACAAAAAAGAGAAACTTGGCATGTAGTCTCTCATATATGGATTTTAGACATAGACCTGGGGAGTGCCAGCCTACAATCCCATGGCCAGAGAGTCTGGGAAACAGAAACTTCATTTAGTGGCTGATGGAAGAAGCGGCAGACTCCCTCGGTTAAGTACTAAGCTGAACTCAAGAAAACCAGTAACAGAGAGGGAGGACTGATGACCAAAGGGATTAAGACTGGGCTGGTTTAACCCCCAGAAACAACTGAGCTGACAAAGGTTAACTCTTGAGTCCCAGGCATGAGCCTGGGAATCCAGCATGGGACTGATCAAGACCCCCTGAATGTGAGTGTCAGTGAGGAGGCCTAGGTAATCTATTGAGCCTTGGGCAGCAGATCAGTATTCATCCCAAGTATACACAAGGACTTTGGACTCCCATCCAACAATGTGAGGTGCACTCTCACCCTGAACTCTTGGGGAAGGGTCTAGGCCCTGCCCTATATGAAATGACAGACTATGGACACCTCCATGGAGGGCCTCACCCTCCTTGGGGAAATGAGGGGATAATGGGGGGGTTTGGGGAGGGCATGGGAGGAGGGGAGGGAAAGGGAGAGGGACCTGGAAATGACTTGTGAGGCAACCTTGTTTCTTATCTAAATTTAAACTGAAAAAAAAAGTTTAAAAAAAAAAGAAATTCCATTTTCACAGACAGTCCACAGACATGAGAAGCTCCACCCCAAATGAGAATAAAGTTCCCAGTGAGTAAGCTCCTCTTGTACCTCTTGACTGTCTTCAGTATGACATTCTGGTGGTCACTCTTAGGCAGTCTCCCTCACTTTATATCTAATGATGTCCAGCTAGTATGCAGCCTGTGTATTTACTGTCTCTTTCTCCTTTATCACACTCTCATTGTGTATTAGTTTTCATCCTTGTTTCTTACTCAAAGGAGCAATGAACACTGCTTCTGAAGCAATTTTAAAGCACAAGTTTAGTGGTGCATATTAGCTGGCCTATAAAACATAGTCATTTCCAGCAACATGCTCTATCTACACTGGGTCTTTTATATCTTCTTTTAAAAAGAGATTTGTGTTTATTGTGTGTGTGTGTGTGTGTGTGTGTGTGTGTGTAAGTCTGTATGAGTGCATGCCATGTATGGTCAAGTTACTTCAGAGATGGAAAGAGGGCATTGTATCCTCAATCCAATGAAACTGTAGTGACATGCAATTGTGACCTGCCTGGTTTGTTTTCTAAAACAACAGCAAGTGCTCTTAATTACTAAGTCATTGTGCCAGCTCCCTCTCCTTTCCTTGATCCTTGGGAGACTCAACAAAGAAATTCTATATGATTTTTAAAGCCTTCTATGGAAAAGTAAATAAAACTTAATGATGAATGACTTCACTTTAAATATTCTTGACAAGACTTATTACTTAATCACCAAATTTAAAGAATACGACTTCATTCAGTGGAGTTAAACAATGCAAAAACAGTTGGTCTTTCATAACACAATGAGGATCACTAACGAGAAAAGAAATGTCAGTCAAGTTACTGAATTTTGAGAATTCTTAACAATGGCAGGATTTTACAACATGTAGAAGGATATTTTTAAAAATTCATATGCGTGTGTGTATAGTCATGCAGGTGCCTGTAAGGGCCAAAGAGGGTGTTAGATATTCTAGAGCTGAAACTGTAGGCTGTTGTGATATATCCCATGTGGATTCTGGGAAACAAGCTCTGATCCTGTGAAAAAGCAGTAAGCACTTTTAGATACCGAGTTACTGGTACAATGACTTTTTATCTTGAAATTATCCTAAATTTCTTTGTTTCCAGAGTACAGGTCATTTTTCCCACTGACATCTCTAAAGAAACAACAAACTTTTCTCCATCCTTTTGACTGTTGTGGTCAAGACACAGGCACAGAGTGCTACGTGACACACATTCTGCCTTTCAACTGTATGTAATATGACTTACAAAATGGTTAATACAATATGATCCCTCCAAAAATCGGTATGTGCCCTGAAAAGCAAGATGACAGCAGTTAGACAAAGCTAGTATGCTTTTTCAACACTTTTGAGGCATAATCAGTGTATAACAAGCGACATATATGAAATGTCTAATCTGATAACCCTTCACATTCATGTAATATATGAACCCAACACCTCCATCAAAAGAACAAAATCAATTCATTACATTCTGAATTTGCTTGTGTCCCTTGTCTCCTACCTCCTCCCCTTATCTCAGACCACCTGATCCTCTTGCTTCTGGTAAAATTTTCTTGTAGATCTTTTTGCTCTGTAATATCTCCTACAACAAAAGGAGTCACCTCTCATTTGAGAGAAGACCATGTTGTCTCTCCTTCCACCTTCCACATCCCTCAAGGCCCTATGTAAGTTTCTCACTTTGCTAGCTCAGCCCATTGCTTTTCTGTGAGTATTTGTAAATGAGCATTCTCCCACCATGACAGCCTAAATCAAGCTATCTGTTTTTGCTGCCCTGTGCATTTTGGATTGACAGCCTTGTCCTGTGACACCACCTTCATCCCTGTGTATTCTAAGAAGCCTTCAAAGGGACTGTGTGTGCCTTTTTTGCCCTCAGAGGGCTGGCTCCAGTGCCAGCTCCTTGGATTTAAGATCTTAGTGGTGCTTTCCATAAATGGACTGATGGTTCATAGACATTTCACATCTGATGAGAGAAAAGGCAACAGAGAATCAGATTGTTCATCCTTTATGAGTGCCTGTGCTGGACTGAAATCAATTATCATCCCCTCATCTCTGGGAAGAGAGGAGCTTGCTGATGTGGGCCAATGGGTTTGTGATCCTGTGTTTATGTTTGACCCTCACTGGATATTTTTGCTTGTACTTACTGTTATACATCTTCCTTTTTAGAATATTTTGTCTCACAGATTATTGAAAGTACATTTGTAAACAGGTGCCCCCACATATTTTATGGCTGCATTGTACTTACCTGTACTGTTTTAAATAATTATTTTAACAACACTGCAGCATTAGGCTATTTCTAGTCTTTACACTATTATAAATAATAGTGAGTGATTTGATATGTGGGCCATTTTCTTCTTTTTTAAATTTTAGGTTAGCAGACACAGAAGCTTCTTCATGAATACATGTCTTTATACTTTGTTCTATTTTTTTACTCTCCTTCACTGTCCTGCTCCCACCATTGGGATGATGGCCTTTCTCCAGTTAGTTATGCTTTTTGTTTTCTTCTTATGTTATTCTGTTATTCTATTTTCCACCTCAGTTAAGATCATACCCTCCTCTCATAATCCTCTTTCTAGTTTTGTGACTTAAAATGCACATATAAAAAGGCACACACATACAAGTGAAATTTTATATTTAGTTTCAAGTACAAGAGAAATGTATTTTTCTTTTACTCAACACGATGAATTCTAATTTCATATTCTTTATACAAATGTCAGTATTTCATTTTTCTATGGTTATATAAAATTATGTGTATATATGCACTACATGTTATTTATTCCTAGTCTGTTTCTTTGCCAAATATTCTTATTCTTTAGTTTTCATCGAGGCTGGTTCTAGATAAAATACATGGATGTACAAGTATTTCTTGGTGTGTTGACTTAGGATCATTCAAGTGTACCAAATTTGGTATTGGATCATGTGTTAAATCTATTTTTAATTTTTTAGGACTTACAGACTAACTTCCTTAGTGGTTGCACAAATTTGTACAACTGTCAGAAATGAATGAGGTCTATCTTTACACTTCTCACCAGAATTTGCTGTCATTTGTTTTTCTAAGATTGTAATTTTGAGTGTATTGAGACGAATCTCAAAGTAGTTAACATGCATTTTCCTGATGGCAAAGAATGTTGAACACTCTTAAAAATTATTTAATGATTATTTGTATTTCTTTTTTGGAAAAGTGTCTATTACATTCACAAACCCATTTATTGATTGGATGTTTAATTTTTTATAAGAACACACTTCTTTTTGAAACATTTATTTGTTTCATGTATATGATACTCTGACTGCATGTACATCTGCATGCCAGAAGAGTGCATCAAATACCAATATAAATGGCAATGAGCCACCATATGGTTGCTGGGAACTGAACTCAGAACCTCTGGAAGAGTAGCCACTGCTCTTAACCACCGAGCCATCTCATTGTTCATAGTTATTAGTATATCCTGGGTTTTGATGCCTAATTTGCTGTGTAACTGGAAGAACTTTATCCATTGTTTAGTGTCTATCTTCACTCTGGTGATTGCTCTCTTGGTTATGGAGTATATTAACCTGGGTTTTCTATAGGAATAGGACTGATAGAATGAGAAAATATATACTATAGTAGTCTACCAAGGGCTGTCTACAAATAGAAAGGCCAAGGATCCAGCAGCTGTTCAGAATGAAAAGTAGGTATCTCTGTATTCTAATCTGTCTCTGGTTGCCAGGATATTTCGGGAGAGTTACTGATCTTCAATCTATGTTGGAATCTCAAGTAGATGGTTTTAATACAGGTCAAGGAATGTCCCAACAATCAGAAAGAAGCACTTTGCAGCAAGAGTGAAGGCAAGCAGGCACAAAGCAAAGCTTCTTGTATCCATGTCTTTTTTTCTAGACAGGTTTTCCTGCTTCAAATATTCTGATTAAGAAAATTCCTCCCAGGTGTTCCCAGTAACTTGCATTTTAGTTTCCACGTGTAGTCAAGTTGACACTATAGATTAGCCATAACATGGAGAAATTTGTTAATTTCATCCTTAATCTCATTTGTAAATTTTTGATATTGTTTTAATTTAAAATGTTTTCATTAAAAATAATTGTGCAGAGCTATTGTTGCCGTTTGAATGTAATTGGTACCCATAAGCTTTTAGGGAGTAGCACTATTAAGAGATGTGGACTTGTTGGAGTATGTGTGGCCTTGGTGGAGGAAATATTTCACTGTGGTGTTGGGTCTTGAAGTTTATTGTGCTCAAGATTCTATCCAGTGTCTCAGTTCATTTCCCATTGCCTCCTGATCAAGATGTACCCAGTGCCATGATGACAATGTATTAAAAAGCTGACACCTCAACTGTTTGTCATTATAAGAGTTACCATGATCAATATGTCTCTTCACAGAAATAGAAACCCTAAGACAGAAGTTGGTACCAGGGAATGGGGTATTGCTGTGATAGGTTGGACCATGTTTTTGCTTTCAGTAATATGGACTTTGGAACTTTGGATCACAAAAACATTGGAATGCTTTAGGCACTTCTTAATGGGACACACCAGTAGGAGCATGGAAGACAGCGGTACTGAGTATGATTTGATGAACTCTGGTGGGCAACCTCAGAAGCTTTCAGAGAAAAATTTTAGCATGCTGCATAGAGATTGTTACTGTGATATTTTGGTAATGAATGTGTTGCTTTTTGCCCTTGTCTGAAAAGTCTGATTCAATGAAGCAATGAGTTGGTTCTTTGAGAAAATCAACAAGATAGACAAACCCTTATCCAAGATAACCAAAGGGCAGAGAGAGAATATCCAAATTAACAAAATCAGAAAGGAAAAGGGGGACATAACAACAAACACTGAAGAAATCCAGAGAATCATCAGATCATCCTTCAAAAACCTCTACTCCACAAAATTGAAAAATTTAAAAGAAATGGAGAATTTTCTGAATATGTACAACATATCAAAATTAAATCAAGACCAGATATACAATGTAAATAGATTCATAACCTCTAAGGAAATAGAAGCAGTCATTAACCCCCCCCAAAAAAACCAGGGGCCAGATGGTTTTAGTGCAGAATTTTACCAGAACTTCAAAAAAGTGATAATACCAATACTCCTCAAATTGTTCCACACAGCAGAAACAGAAGGAACATTGCCAAACTCCTTTTATAAGGTTACAGTAACCCTGATGCCCTAACCACACAAAGATGCAATAAACAAAGAATTATAGACCAATCTCTCCCATGAACATTGATGCAAAAATACTCAATAAAATATTGGCGAACTGAATCCAAGAACACCTAAAAAAATTCACCATGACCAAGTAGACCTCATCCCAGATATGTAGGGATCATTCAACATATGAAAATCTGCCAATGTAATTAGCATTTACACCAAATAAACAAACTGAAAGAAAAAAACACATGATCGACTCATTAGATGTTGAAAAAGCCTTCAAAAAATCCAACACCCCTTCATGACAAAAGTTTTGAAGAGATCAGGAACACTGAAACACAATAAAGGAAACTTACACGAGGCCAAGAGCTAACATCAAATTAAATGGAGAGGAACACAAAGAGATTCCACTAAAATCAGGAACAAGACAAGACTGTCCACTCTCTTCATATTTATTCAGTATAGTACTTGAAATTGTAGCTAGAGCAATAAGAAAACAAAAGGAGATCAAGGGGATACAAATTTGAAAAGAAGAAGTGAAACTTTTGCTATTTTCAGATGATATGTTGGTATACATTAGTGACACCAAAAATTCTGCTATGGAACTCCTAGAGTTAATAAACATCTTCAGTATAATATAGGTGGATAGAAGATTAACTCAGAAAAAATAAGTAGCTTTTCTGTATACAAATGATGAATGATATAAGAATGAAATCAGAGAAATATCACACTTTACAATAGTCACAAACAATATAAAACATCTTGGGGTAACTCTAACCAAATAAATGAAAGGCCTGTATGACAAGCTTTAATACTTTGAAGAAATAAGTTGAAGAAGATATCAGAAAATGAAAAGATTTCCCCTGCTCTTGGATAGGTAGGATCAACAGAGTAAAAAATCGAAATCTTACAAAAAGCAATCTACAGATTCAATGAAATGCCCATCAAAATCCCAATGGAATTCTCCATAAACTTCAAATGTGCAATGCTCATCTTTATATGGAAAAATAAAACCCCAGGATAGCCAAAAGAATTCGGTATAATAAAGATTTTCTGGAGGGACTATACTCCTGTGCCTGGGGTATACCACTGGGGCTCCCATCCATCCCAGTGAGATCCAAAGCACCCCAGCATCCTAGTCCATTTTTCCACCCACGAGACCAGGAAGTGGAGAGCTACCAGAACGGTGGATTTGCCGACACCCAACAGAGGGGAACCCTGGTCGCACACCCATCAGTAGAGGAAGAGGCACCCTCTGGAACCCACTGCAAGAATGGATGGGAAGGAGACAATATATAAACACAAAGAGCAACAGAAAAACCAATGTGACCACCAGAGTCCAGAGCCCCTACACCAACAAGACTGGAACACCCCATCACAAATGAACTAGAAGAGAATGACATAAAAAACAACTTCATGGAAATGATAGAGGCCCTAAAAGAGGATATGAGGAAATCCTGTAAAGAGATGGAAGAAAAAACAATTCAAAAAATGTAAGAAATGGAGCAAAAGACAAAACAAAAATTGCATGAAACAAGTCAAACAATACAAGGGCTGAAATCTGAATAGAAACAATAAAAAACAGAGTCTGAAGGAATGCTGGAAATAGAAAAGCTGGGAAAATGGTCAGGTACTACAGATTCAATCATACCCAACAGAATACAAGAAATGGAAGAGAGAATCTCAGGTGTTGAATATACACTAGGAGAATTAGATTCATCAACCAAGGAAAATTTTAAGTCCAACAAATCCCTAACACAAAATATCCAGGAAATATGGGACACTGTGAAAAGACAAAACTTAAGAATAATAGGTATTAAAGAAGGTGAAGAAACCCACCTCAAAGGGTCAGAAAATATATTCAACAAATTTATAGAAGAAACCTTTCCCAACATAAAGAAAGACATGCCAATAAAGGTTCAAGAAGCCTACAGAACACCAAAAAGAGTGGGCCCCCCAAAATTCCCTCAACACATAATAATCAAGACCCCAAACATACAGAATAAAGAAAGACTATTAAGAGCAGCTAGGGAAAAGGCCAAGTTACATATAAAGGCAAACCTATCAGAATTACACCTGACTTCTCCATGGAAACTATGAAAGCCAGAAGGTCCTCAATAGATATTCTACCAACATTAAGAGTCCACGGATGCCAGCCAAGAATGCTATACCAAGCAAAGCTTTCAATCAATATGGATGGAGAAAACAAAATATTTCATGACAAAACTAGATTTAAACAATACATCTTCACTAACCCAGCCCTACAAAAAATTCTGGCAGGAAAACTCCAACCCAAGGAAGTTAACTACTACCAGAAAAACATATCAATAGATAATCCCACCTTACCAACAGGCAAAAGAAAAAGTGGCAGAAATCCACATACAATTCCACCAACAACAACCATTACAAAACAAACAAGAATGAGCTATCAATTGTCATTAATTTCCCTCAATATTAATGGTCTTAACTCACTCATAAAAAGACACAGGTTAACAGAATGGATTCAAAGACAGAATCCATCCTTCTGCTGTATACAAGAAACACACCCAAGCTTCAAAGACAGACGTTATTTCAGAGTAAAGGGTTGGGAAAAGATATTCCAATCAAATGGACCCAAGAAAAAAGCAGTGGTAGCAATCCTAATATCTAACACATTAGACTTTAAACTAAAATCAATCAAAAGAGATGAAAGAGGTCACTTCATACTCATCACAGGAGAAATCAACCAAGATGATGTGTCTATCCTGAACATCTATGCCCCAGTTAAAAAGCCATCCACGTTCGTAAAAATAATATTACTAAAACTCAAAGCACATATAAAACCTCACACACTTGTAGTGGGAGACTTCGACACCACACTCTCACCACTAGACATAACAACAAGACAGAAACTTAACAAGGATACAAAGGACCTAATAGATGTTATGACCTAATTGGTTTTAACAGACATCTGTAGAACACTCCATCCAAACACAAAATAATATACATTCTTATTAGCTCCACATGGAACCTACTCAAAAATTGACCACATACTTGGCAACATAGCAAACCTCAATAGGTACAAAAATTGGAATAACTCCGTGTATCTTATCAGACCATTATGCATTAACGTTAGAATTCAACAATAACACAAACTGCAGATACCATGCAAACTCATGGAAATTGAATAATACACTATTGCACAATTCCTGGGTCAAAGAAGAAATAAAAAAGTAATTAAAGACTTCCTAGAATTCAATGATAATGAAGACACAACATACACAAACTTAGGGGACACTTTGAAAGCCGTGCTAAGAAGAAATTTCATAGTACTACGTGCCCACATAAAGAAACTGGAAAATAGTCACACTAGAGAATTAACAGCACAACTGAAATCTCTAGAACAAAAGGAAGCAAACTCATCCCAGAGGAGCAGACATCAAGGAATAATTAAATTGAGGGCTGAAATCAATAAAGTAGAAACTAGGAAAATGATACAAAGAATCAATGTAACAAAGAGTTGGTTTTTCGATAAAATCAATAAGATAGACAAACCTTTATCCAAACTTACCAAAAGGCAGAGTATGAGCATGCAAATTAACAAAATCAGAAATGAAAAGGAAGACTTAACAATGGACACTGAGGAAATCCAGAGAATCATCAGGTCATATTTTGAAAAGCTGTACTCCACAAAATTGGAAAATTTAAAAGTAATGGACAATTTTCTGGATAAAGATCACCTACCAAAATTAAATCAAGAACAGATAAGCAATTTAAATAGTCCTATAACATCTAAGGAAATAGAAGCAGTCATCAAAAGTCTCCCAAACAAAAAAAGCCCAGGGCCAGATGGCTTCAGTGCAGAATTTTATCAGAAATTCAATAACAGGTTACACCGATTCTCCTCAAAGTAGTCCATGCAATAGAAGCAGAAGAGTCTTTGATGAGGCTTAAATAACATTGATACCCAAGCCACAAAAAGACACAACTAAGAAAGAGTACTTCAGACCAATATCCCTCATGAACATTGATGCAAAAATACTCAATAAAATACTGGCAAATCAGATCCAAGAACACATCAGAAACCTCATCCACCATGATCAAGTAGGCTTCATTCCAGGGATACAGGGATGGTTCACCATACAAAAATCCATCAATGTGATCCACCATATAAACAAACTGAGAAAAAAAATCACATGATCATCTCACTAGATGCTGAAAAAGCTTGTGATGAAATCCAACACCCCTTCATGATAAAGGTCTTAGAGAGATCCTCGGATAACAGGTACATACCTAAACATAATAAAAGCTACATACAGCAAACCAACAGCCAACATCAAACTGAATGGAGAGAAACTCAAGGCAATTCCTCTAAGATCAGGAACAATATAAGGCTGTTCCCTCTCCCCATATCTCTTCAATATTGCACTGTAATTTCTAGCTAGAGCAATAATACAAGAAAAGGAGATACAAATTGGAAAGGAAGAGTAAAACTTTCACTATTTGCAGATGATATGATAGTTCACATAAGTGACCCAAAAAACTCTACCAGGGAACTCTTGCAGCTGGTAAACACTTCAGCAACGTGGCAGGATACAAGATCAACCCAAGAAAATCAGTAGCCCTACTATATACAGATCATAAAAGGGCCGAGAAAGAAATCAGAGAAACATCACCATTTACAATTGACACAAACGACATAAAATACCTGGGGGTAATGCTAACCAAACAAGTGAAAGACCTGTATTGCAAGAACTTTGAGTCTCTAAAGAAAGAAATTAAAGAAGACACTAGGAAATAGAAAGATCTCCCATGCTCTTGAATAGGTAGGATCTATGTAGTAAAAATGGCAATCCTGCCAAGAGCAATCTACAGACTCAATGCAATCCCCATCAAAATCTCAGCACAATTCTTCACAGACATTGAAAGAACAATTCTCAACTTTATATGGAAAAACAAAAAAACCAGGATAGTCAAGACGACACTGCTCAACAAAGCAATATCAGGAGGCATCACCATCCCTGACTTCAAGCTCTGTTATAGAGCTATAGTCCTGAAAACAGCTTGGTATTGGCACAAAAATAGACAGATAGACCAATGGAATTGAATTGAAAACCCTGAGATTATTCCACAAACCTATGAACAGCTGATTTTTGACAAAGAAGCTAAAATTGAATTGGAAAAAAGATAGCATCTTCAACAAATGGTGCTGGCATAACTGGATATTAGCATGTAGAAGACAGCAGATAGAATTATGTCTATCGCCATGCACAAAACTCAAGTCTAAACAGATATAAATCCAGCCACAGTGAACCTCTTAGAAGAGAAAGTGGGAGGTACCCTTGAACGAATTGGTACAGGATACTGCTTCCTGAACATAACACCAGTAGCACAAACACTGAGATCAACAATTAATAAATGGGACCTCCTGAAATTGAAAATCTTCTGTAAGGCAAAGGACACAGTCAGCAAGACAAAAAGGCAGCCCACAGAATGGGAAAAGATATTCACTAACCCCACATCTGACAGAGGGCTGATCTCCAAAATTTACAAAGAACTCAAGAAGCAAGTCTCCAAAACTCCAAAGGATCCAATTAAAAAGGCGGCTTCAAGCTCTACTCTAGAGTTATAGTAATAAAATAGCTTGGTATTGGCATAAAAACAGGCATATGGAACAATGGAATAAAATTGAATATGCTGATATTAATTCACACACCTATGAACACCTGATTTTTGACTAAGAAGCCAAAACTGTACAAAGGAGAAAAGAAAGCATCTTTAACAAATTGTGATTGTATAACTGGATGCCAACATGTAGAAGATTGCAAATAAATCTGTATCGATCACCATACCCAAAACTCAAGTTCAAGTGCATCAAAGACAGAAGAGGAAGTGGGAAGTAGCCTTGAGCCCAGTGGCACTGGAGACCACTTCCCTCCTCCCTCTCTTCAACTGGACTCCCAGAGTCAAAGGATTATATGAGCAAGGGGGATCAAGAACATGATTGGGAAACTCACAGAGACAGCTGACCTGAGCTTGTGGGAGCTCACAGACTCTAGACAGACATCTGGGGAGCCTACATCGTATCAAACCAGACCCTTTGAATGTGGGCAACAGTTATGTAGCTTGATCTGTTTGTGGGGCCCCTGGCAGTGGCACCAGGATCTATTCCTGGTGCATGAACTGGCTATGTGGAGCCCATTCCCTTTGGTGGGAAGCCTTGCTCAGCCTTGATGCAAGGTGGTGTGGGGGGGCTTGGTCCTGCCTCAACTGAACGTGCCAGGCTTTGTTGACTCCCTATGCCAGGGTCTTACCCTTTCTGAGGAATAGATGTGGGTAGGCTGGAAGGAGGCAGGGGAAGAGGGGGTATGTAAAATGAATAAAATAACAAAAGAAAAAGAAAATAGACAAATAAAATGAACCAGTATAACTCAAAACAAATAAAGGAAAACATAACCAAGTCAGAAATTATAATATGTAAGCAAAAGACCCAAAAGACCAGCAAGATTTTTTAAAATGCCCAGACAAAGCATTATGAAACAAACAAAACATCTTCAAAAATATTACTGGGTTGGTTTTATGTCGGCTATCATGGTTGGACATGGGGCCTGCCTTAAGTGTGGTTTGTATATCCAGGTAACCTTCATTGGAGAAAACTAGCATTTCCTTTGCAAGCAGTTGACTCATAGATAGCTGCTAGGTTGGAGATGGGAGCTCCTGTCTACTTCCACTCTTAGTCCTGGGACTCCTCTCGCTTTAAACTGTGCAGGCCATGTGTGTGCTGCCACAGTCCCTGTGAGTCCATACGTGTGCCAGTCCTATTGTGTCTGGAAAGAACTATTTCCTGATGTCTTCCGTTCCCACTGGCTACAGTTCCTTCTTATGGATACTGTTGTAGTCTATAATATCCCCCATGGGCTCCTATGCCTGAGCACTCAGTCCCTAGAGATGACCTCTAGTGAAAGAAGTGAGTGCCTAGGAGATTCACATGATAGATTGGTCCTACTCCCAGCCTAAACTCTCTGCTTCCTGATTGGACATGAATAGCAAGCTGCCATACACTTCCACTGTCAAGGAAAAGACGGTATGCCCTACCATGGTGAAGTTAACCTTCCAAGGAGCCAATCCAAAATGAGTCTTTCCTCCCTTGTTACCATCAGGTACTTGGGCACTTGAGGAAAGTGACTGACACAGAATGAGTCACTGGCTCACAGGCAACACTGGATCTCACAGTACTTACACTTTTGGGTATTTGAGGAACTCTCATCCTATTTTAAAATATGTCTGTATTAATTTGCATCCTCACCCACAGCTTTCAGAACCTCCTCTTCCTCCTTCCTCCATAATGCCAATCCTGTATGTCTTTGTTATGACAGCAAGTCTACCAGCTTTGAGATCAAGCTCATTGTAATTTTCGTCTGAGATTTCTCTTATGAGTAAAGGTTTTGAGAACTTCCACATGCATATGGCTATAGCATTTGGGAAAAGAATACTTCATACATGACTCTGAGAAGTCTGGGCATCCACATTCAGAAGAAATAATAATAAGGTATATAAAAGGGTTACATTTTCTGATGGGCCTTGTAACTCACCATAGTAGCATGACTGTGGCTCACTCGGTGGTTATTAAAGGGTTGTTTTTACCTCCCTTAGCTCCCATGTTGGAGCTCCACACCCTGGTACCTCAGAGTGGCTGTATATAGAGACAGAGTCCTTAGAAAACTGAGGTGTTGAGGGGACATATTTACTAAGGTCCATCCTACTAAGAAGCTAGTAGAACAGACAGACAGGCAGGCAGGTAGACAGACAAACAGACACACAGAAAACGCACACACGCATGCACACACACACACACACACACACACACACACACATGCACGCACGCACGTACACGGAAAAGACACCATCAGTTCCTGTAGAGGGTGCAGGAGAAACCCCACCAAGCTGACATGCCATGAGGGAATGAAGCTGCAGCTCGCTCAGGTAACCCTGTCTGCAGCAGTTAGTCCCCATAGCCTGAGCCACACAGTGGGTTAGGGAGTCAGTACATGCAGCAGAGTAGACTGCAGAGAGGGCCAACTTCCAGTGCCACCGGGAGCAACACAGCCTTTGTCCTGAGGCAAGGGGATTGCAGGACTTAAGTGTGGAAAGAGTGGCCAAGCCTACCCTGCCAGGTGTACCTGCTGCAATAAGATGGAATGTCCTGCTTTCTTTCATCTGGTTTCTTTGGATCACTAAATTAATAAAGGCAAACTTTAATTCGAGAAGCTCTCAAACAGACACTATACAGGCAGTACTTGTTGGTATTAACTTAGTCTAAGTCAGTCAGGGCTCTGACAAATTAAACCAGAGAACAAACTAGACTAATTGTCAAGTAAGACATCATGTAGCTTGACTGAAAAAGAACTATTGGACCAAGGGAGGTTAAAATGAAAATGACTTTTGGAAGATGTCAAAGCCAGGCCTTTGTTATAGTTTATAATACACATGTGAACCCCTCTCTCTACTCTTATGAGCCCTCTCCACAGACCTCTGTTGACACAGGGCTTCTCACACTGTGTGCTCTGACTACAGCAGGTGGAGGAATCAATATAAAAATGGCCTCAAAACTATGAAAGGTTGTTAAGAAAAACATGATACCCACTATGATAGGAAATGAGTTTTGAAATTGGGAGCACTGAGGGAATGTGCATAATTCATTTCAGGATTAGGCTGAAAAAAGCCACTGCAAAGTGACTTTCTCACTGCTCAGTGCCAGGTCCAAATGTACATGCAGTGCAGAAATTAGCATTTGATTATTGCATAGCAGTTTTGAAAACCTGAGCCTTGGCCAATTTGTTTTCCTAAATCTATGTAACATTAGCTAATGTGGATGACGCTGTAATATTTTTCAGGATCTGACTGTTGCCAAAATCTTTAGCTAAAGAGTAAAAACTGTATCCATACAGTTGCATGCGCTCTCCATCTCTAAGATGCCAGATTCTTCCTTGAGGTTTTCCTGTGTTTTTATTTCTTGTTTTATGAAACATAGCTTGACATAAGCTTTGTGTGGAAACCCTGTGGACTACAGACTTTTGCGGGTGAACTTCAGAGAGTGCCTGGCCTCTCCTGCATTGCCCATGATGTAAGAGTTAAGCCACCACAGAGGCATGGCCCTCCTTCTGGCGCTCCATGTATCCCCTGGCATCTTTGATATGTTCTCTAAGACACAGGCCAGGAGTCCTGCAAGCTCATAGAAGGAAAGAATGATGGCAAGGTAGGAGGCCAAACTAGGAGGTAGGTCAAACAGCTCTGAGTAGTCCCCCAGAGGAGACCTGGAGCTATCCCATAGGGGAGCTCTGGAAGGTCCATAGGCATAGGTCAGGAATGAGGATGCTGGCCTGCTAAGGCAAGGGTAGCCTGAAGGGGAGGGGACACAAACACTCACACTACTCCCCTGGAAAATACAATAGCAGCCTGGCCAAGATGTGGAGTAAAACTGTTGTCTTCCACAAGAGCAGAACATGACCCCATTTTGTGTGTGTGTGTGTGTTAAGATTCCATTTTCTTAGAAAGTAGGCCATTTTTCTTAATCTGCAGTGAGTTTCTTTCCTGTCTTGTACCACAGAGAAAGGGGAGGCTTAGGGGTCCCAAATATAACCTCAGCCAAGCCACATTGTCTCTGTGCCCATATGTCAAATCCAGAGGCTGCTGCTTCAGGGCCAAGCGCAGAGGTAAATGATCCAATTGAAGTTGTTTCTGTATTCACGGACAGCAGCAGAGACCCAACCCCAAACCAGAAGGGATACATAATAGAAGAGAGAAAGAATCACCAGGCAGGATTCTTAAACTCAAATAAAAATCCATACTACTCAGAATCAATGTGACTCTAGGAGTCGCAGTCTGTGAACGCGACTTGCCAGACTATTTCGCTCGTCTTTGTCTTCAACTCGTCCTTTCATTGGTTTCTTTAATCCATGAGCAAAAGAATCCACCAGCGATCTGTATCAATAAGGCTAAAAAGCACCCTGGAAATGGGTGCACAGAATCCTTAAGGGTGTCTTAGAGGTCTGGGCCCTAGGCCATGGTACACTCCTCCATCTACCATCATAGGCAGCTCCTGAGGTCCGCAGGTGTTGGTTTCTACCTTCAGGTTCTGGGACCTCCAGAGCCTCTCTCCTCTTCCTCTCTGATACTGGATTCATGTGCTTGAGTCCTTTCCTGCTCACACATGTGAGTATATAATATGAAGCAAAAAAAACCAAACTTCCCCAATGAGCATTAATGGTTGGTTTTTGCCTCCCCCCAGCCACCATACTGGAGCTGCAAACCCCACAGTCACTGGTTGGTTATAGGTAAATTGAGGCTAACAAACGTAAATTGAGGCTGGCTGGGTGGTGTAGGTGGGCTTCTCTGTCCTGAAAGCTAGTTCCCAAATAATTAATCATACAGAGACATAATATTAATTATAAATGCACAGCTGATAGCTTAGGCTCATTGTTGGCTAGCTCTTATAACTTAAATCAATCCATTTCTATTAATCTATGTGCTGCCCTGAGGTTCGTTTACCTCATGTGCTCTCGCTTTGCATCTTATGTCATCTCCTCCTAGTCCACCCTTCTTCTCCCCAGCATTCTCTCTGTCCGGAAAATCCTGCCTAACCATTGGCCAATCAGCTTTTTATTAACAAGAAGAGCAACACATCTTCATAGGGTACAAAAGAATTATTCCACAGCAGGGTGGGCTGTACTTAATAGGACTGTTCTATAAGAAGAGATAAGGACACACACAGCAGTGTGTGATCACACGGACCTGCTACATGATTCTACACGGGGCAACAAGGGCTGGAGGAACTTGGGCATGCCTCCTATGTGGGTCGAAGCACTCATAACAGCTTCTGGGGGGGGTCTCAGGATTTCATTCCCAGGAAATGTCTACAGACTCAGAACTAAGGAAGACAGGGGAGACATAGAAGAGGGAAGCAGCCTTTCTTCCTCACCCTAAGAAGGCGCGGGACCCCAGAAGCAGGTCCAGGCACTCCTGCTGGTGAAGTGTGCAGCCTACCAGAGCAGGTTTCGTTGGTATATACTGGATGGTGTGTCACCTACGGCCCTGTGATTGGCAGCCAGACATCACTGCAGTTTTCCCAGATTGTCTACTCTGCTCCACCCACTGAGGAAATTCTGTGAGTTTCCATTTTCATTCATATTGCTGATCTTCTTAAAAATCTTTTTTTTGCTGTATGTGTAAACCTGGGTGAGTACACATGCATCTTGTGAAGACATGAAAGAGCCCATGAAGTCTACAGGAGAGTGTAGGGTTCCATGGAACTGGAGTTACAGGCAGACACGAGTCTCTGTCTTAGTGAGTGCTGGGAACCAAGCCTGAACCCTTTGCCTGAGCAGTGAGAGCACTTCAGAGCTGAGCCAGCTCTTCTGACCCATGTATTTCTGGTTTCCTTATCCACTTTTCCTACTTTCCTCCTAAGACCTTGACTTGAATTAATTTACTGGTGTATAGTGTCTTTCCGGGCAAGAAGACTTCTGAAGCCTTTATCTGGTGATATACTCATTTCAGAGTCTGGGTTTAGTAGCTTTACACAAGTTGAGTATTAATCACCCTGCTGGGGTGCAGTTGGTGTCATGCAGCATCAGTTTTGGGACCTTCCAGCTGTAAATATTAGGTAGCTCCAGAATTTGATCCATTTGATGTCATAGGGATCAGTTCTACCCAACTGAAGAGTTATCTTGAGAGCCATTCCTGATTACTTACGTCAGGTTCTCTGTCTCTATGCACTTCTCAGCCTGAGCTAGATTCCCACCACCTGTAACTGCCTCCCTGGGCCTCCCCTTGCTCGGAGGAGTCAAAAGCAGGACAGCTTGAGGCTCTCTGACCTATAACTCGTGGATGTTCTCTGTTCTTAGGCCCTTAGTCAGGCTCAGTTTTTAACAACACATTCTCTCTCAAGAAGGCTCCAGCTGCTGCCCTGCTATAGCTTATATGTAAATTACTATATGTAAATTCCTATGTCTGTTGCTGCTCAATGTCTGCCCATAGTTCATACTATTGTAGGAACTTTTGCCAAGAAGATAAAAGCTGAATATGACTTTTGTTCACTTCTAGAACTTAAAAAAGAAATCAATGTGCATGACACCAGAGCAGTCAGCTTCCAACACAGGGCATCAAGTTAATGGATTACCCACCAAACCTTCCTGTCAAACTCACCTCTGAACCCGTGACAATCATAACTATTGATCACAATTTAGTTCTGCCATGAAAGGCCTTTCTGAAACCAGAGCTCTGAAATGACAAGCCACATTTTTCTTCTTCCAGATGACAAAGGGATCGTCAAGGCTGTGCATTTACTAATTACAGTGGTAAAATCTCCATTTTCTTATCATCAAACAAGACTGCTTCTGCAGAAAGGAAAAGGATTCTTCTGCCCCTGCCCCTTTATGGGAGTCAGAGTCTTACTAGATAGAACAGGCTAGCCTGAAACTTGTGATCCTCCTGCCTTTGTCTCTGGAAGACTTAGAACGTTGTCGAGAACTACCATATTTTTTCCTTTTCTCATTTTCAGTAGTTTTTCTAATCTTTGAATTCAGTTTTTCATATAGTTACACCTAAAAAACAATTCTAAGTGTTATGGTGAGTCTGTAAGTCATGGTTTGGCTCTCTAGATGGGTAATTGTAAGAGAAATGAGGAGAGGAGAGAGAGGTGGGGGAAACTAGCGACATTCAGTGTTCACTGCATTTTTGAAAGTCACAATATGAATACTGAAGAAGTTAAACTCTCTCACTCTCACAACTGAATTTAGGTTTCAGTTCTCTGAGCAGGGCAGAACAGGTGTCTCTCCCACAGAGGGTCATTTATCCACAATGCCCTTTCATTCAGGGAATGGGGCCTGAACCAACCTCACAGTGCCTCAAGGACAAACCCAGCAGTCCCCTCTGAGTCGCATCTGGACTTGCCTAGACTTGCACAGATGTGTCCAAAAATGGTAAGACTAAATCCCAGTCAATTAAAAGTATACTAGTGTAACTTCTGCTTGCTCAATCAGTCATACATGATATGACCTCACTGTCCCTGAAACTCCCCTTAGCTGTGCTTGAAAGGAACCTGCAAGTTCCTATTGGGGTCATCGTCATCTTGTACAGGTGAACAACTAAGTTCCCACATGGTGGAATATTAGTAAATGTTCTTGGCTCTTACATAATATTTGAGTCTGGGGTCCTCTTCCATGTTCCCCTGGACCCTTACAATTGCCACTTTGTTTTTGCCTCTGAAAAGAAACAATCATTGCTCTCAGATATTTTCTGCTTTGAAATTTTTTCCACAAAAAAGAAAGCATGTAAACAAGCAAGCCGATGATTTCCAATCTGTGGCAAGGGTAAAAAGTTAAGACATTTTCTCTTTTATTTTTCCTTTGTCCTACCCTCCCTCCCTCCCTCCCTTCCTCCCTCCTTCCCTCCTTTCCCTCCTCTCTCCCTTCCCCCTTTTCCTCCTTTTCTTATAATCTCTGTTTCTTTAGTTCCCTATTTTCTTCATTCACCTTATTGAATAACCTCTTGCAGAAGGAATGGACCAGAACACTGTTGACAGAACAGAGTTACATGAATTTTTCTAGAAGTTACATTGAGTGCTAGGAACCAATAAAAAGAAAAATGATAAAGTAACTTTAAAAATGGCAATGTATTCAGCCCACTGTATATGAATATTTTTAGTTTAACCTGTGTTGCTAGTCAAAACTTAGTACTCACCAGCTACTGTTGGGACCAGGAGGGAGTTCTAAGAAATGGGTTGCGAGGAGGCTGGAGAGTGGGGAGGGCCAGAGGAGGGGCACAACCCCAGTAGGAGCCTGATCCAGAGCACAGTTAAAATATGGCATACTTATTGTGGTTCATACAGAATTAATAGAATCATTGTGAGACTTAAGTAATATATACAAAGCACTGTGCATATTCTCTATATATCTAATGTGTGATTAAACAGCCACCAAGAATTCAGACCTGGGCTTTCACAGCACCTCTCCTTTGTTTGGAGACTCTCTGAGCCTGGATGGAGAGAGGGAGAAGGAGAGAGAGAGAGAGGGAGGGAGAGAGAGGGGGGAGGGAGGGAGGGAGGGAGGGAGAGAGAGGGGGGGGAGGGAGGGAGGGAGGGAGGGAGAGAGAGAGAGGGAGAGAGACAGAGGAAGGGAGAGAGAGAGAGGGGGGAGGGAGGGAGGGAGGGAGGGAGAGAGAGAGAGGGAGGGAGAGAGAGAAGGAGGATGAGGAGGAGGAGGAGGAGGAGGAGGAGGAGGAGGAGGAGGAGGAGGAGGAGGAGGAACAGGGAGCTTCCTAGACCATGCAGGGGCCAGCTGGAGAATCCAACAGAACAATATATATTCTCATAGAAGTTACCTTCTTATTAGGGTCACAGTGGTGAAAAGTAAATGTCCTAAATGACAGCCTGGGCTCAGCTCAGGCAGAACTCTGGCTGAACAGAGGATTGCTATCAGGTAAATAGAAGCCTAAACTCAGCATTCCTCCGACATCTTGTGAAGCTGTGTCTTACTATCAAGAAAGCAATTACTTTCGTGCACAGGCAACAGTTTCCCTTGCTGTCTCTCCCCAGGATCTTTCTGGCTGCTCTAGCTCACAGGCTCTTCTAGTTCATGGGCACCTCCTCTCCCCATTACCTATCCCCACTAAATTGCTGAGCCACTCCCAGCTGCCTGTTTTACCTCCCCACAAAGCCTGGCAGTTTGAATCCCCAAACAAACTCTCTTTGTACTCGGAGAGGTCTAGTTCATGGTTTCATGGCATCCTCATTTATATCCTGCGGATGAAATAACACCTGGCAAGAGACGGAAAAGATCCTGTTGGTCAAGGCAGTGATGATGAGAGATGCACACTAGGCTTCCTTGTTTCTGGAAGTGCAGGACAGTGTCTACAGTAAAAAGCAAGCATTTTAGTGTGTTTCCTTAAAACACTGGGAAGGCTTGATTAGCATTTTAAGCAAATGAAAGGCTGAATCTGGGATGTACTTTGCCCCAGTTTTATAGCCTTGGGCAAGCTAGTAACTTATCCAAGAACCAGTCATCTTCATTTTCACTGGATGTGGTGATATTGCTCCATGAGCTTGAGAGTTTTCTGAGTGTACAAAGCATCATTGACTATGAATGACATTGTGGACAGTTATTAGCAAGTTCAATCTGCTTACTGCATGTCATATGCTGGAGAGCTAAAGAAAACAGAAGGCACTCCTTGTAGACCACAATGAAGTGGGAGGAATGTGTGGAAAGACACATAGAAAACATTAGTGGTGAAATCCTTATGTGGTAGAACAAGTTAATTTCTAAATTCATCCATCCTTTTCTTTTCATACAGGACTTTGGATCCAGTAGAGCGTGTTGGTCATAATTCTAACAAGCTCCGGATTTTTCTACGAAATGGTGATAGATAGAAAATGACTATAGAAAAATGTCCCGATTGATTTTTAACATTTTGGTACACCCAGAATATACTGAACACAGTTGCATTGCTCTGGTGCCAGAAATATTTGTGTTGTTAAACAAATTATCTCCAGTAGAAACCTGAATCCATTACCCTGTTCTTGCCAAGCCTCCGGGGTAGGAGTTGGGAATGGAAGATGAGACTGCATGCCTGTGATGTAGGAACTCTCCTGCTGAAGCATACCCAGCATTGAAATTCAGCCTTTCTTTGCATAGCAAAGGCTGCTACTGGGGATTAGAATCACAGGACCTGGAGCTTTACACTGGCAATTCCTGTCCCACTTTCCTGGACTTTTTGCCTCCTGTCATCTGGCTGCTTGCACATCCCCTGCTGTTGGTGGAAGTGTTCCCTCTAAGGTGTGTGTGTGTCCTGTCTTTACCAAACTGCCTCAACTAATGTGGAACTCACACTTTTCCAGGAAACTGAAGTTGGCTAGCTACCTCTCACTGTTTCCCCAGGAGCTTGTAAGTAAATTCACATCTCATAATACCTATCATTTGTCTTACTGTCCCCACTAAACGAACTTGAAACCTCAGGAAGTGGGATGTCTTCAGTGTGTTCTGATCGGGAACCTGTGATAAGGATGGATCTTGCTCATTATTCCTTCCTAAGTTCCAGCAGGATTGGTACAGTTCTATGACAAATTGGGTGTCATGAACTGCAGATATTACTTTCTGATAGGCGGTTCCAACCAGCTGCCTGAGCAGCTTTGCATCAAATCACATGAGTGGCTTTCCCAGAACACATCGTGAGGTGAGCATCTCATGCAAGCCTAGATATTCAAAGTAGATGGTGCTCTGTGAAAGTGAAGCCAATTTTAGTCCAGCTGCCTCTGGAATCCAATTAATTTGACTTCATTGTGTGAATTTTACATTACCTGTGAGGGACAACCAGATCTAAGAGAGGTGGAAGACTGGACAAAAACTAGAAAATAGAGAATACTGATGACTTAGATAAGAACACAAAATCATAATAGGTGCTCAAGAGTGAACTACATTTTCTTCAACCAAGCTTGCATCATGTAAGCTATATTCAGAACCCGCAGCAATTTGTTATCAGGCAAGGACTCTTTGGGTGCTGCTCCCTAGACTGACTTAGGGACAGTGACATTTGTCTTCATAAATTAACCCAATAAGCATCACAGCAAAATTCAGTATCAATTTTTATTTCCTACCATACACCAAATGTACAGCACTGAACACAACTTTGTTGCATTGATGTAAGAAATATTAATTATTTGAAGAAACCGTATACAAACAAACTACTTCAAATAAAAATGCATACATCATTGCCTGTTTTGTTTACAAAAGACCCAATTTACAGTACCAATCATTAACATAATTGAAACAAAAACAATTCAGTGCATGTTACAAAACACAAGTACCAAGGTGGCAAATAAATACAGACACACTTCATAAAACTATGTGAACACAAATAAATTAACTGAAGTCATGTAAATTATAGTAATAAATACATAGGTTTGTAAGAGATCTCTTTAAATAAAATATATAACAAACTTGTTAAAATATTTAGCAAAGTAAACTTTTGTCTTTGTAATAAGTGAGCCCATTTGTGTGCTTCTTCGAAGTATTGTGTAGCAAAATGTTCAAAGACATATTTTAATAGGAAATTTTGTGTCCCGTTTTTAGTAGACACCACTCATGGTAGCTGCTTCTTTTAAATAAACACCTTTTCTACCTAAAAACAGACATGTCATTTTCACTAAACTAAGATTCAAGAGTTCAAATGAACCCCCAGCCAAAGATAAGCCCCACTTGATGCATAACAATAACCACAATTCCATGAGAGTGGACCACTTTTCATGTATCTGAGCAGGTAACAATAACCACAATTCCATGAGAGTGGACCACTGTTCATGTATCTGAGCAGGTAACAGTAGTAACAGTGAATTCAAGCCTGTGAATGCCATCACACTAAATCTAAATATCCATGAGGCTAGTAGAAAATAAACACTTTATTATAGCACAGAAAATTAAGCCCACACTAAAGTTCATGTGTACATTTACACAGAGGCACATCTGCACATGAAATGTGTGTGTACACCAAAAAGGCAGTTTAGCTGGTTGTTTATACCTTTTCCTTAAAAAAAATAAATATAAAAAAACCTTTGAAACAATGCTTAAACTACTTTACAGTCCCTGAAATAGACATTGCCTTTACTACAGCAATTACTAAACTCTGATCCAGTTGAGATTTTTAGACTCAATTTCATGTGTGAATCAGTGTGAGTTCATATATGTGTGGACTGTGCCAGTGTGTGTGTGTGGTGTGTGTGTGCGTGTGCATGTGCATGTGCATGTGTGTATAGTCCAATAGTTATATCAAATTGAAAATTGTCTTATTTCCTAGGGAAATGTAGACCAATGTTGTCAGTTTTCAGATTGGAATAACACTTTTTCATGTCTTATTATGTTTTCCACTCTTTTCCAGTCAATCCAGTAAGATAAATGCTATTTCAAGGGATATTGTATCTACAAAATTTCCATTTGGATGTGTCTGTATTTGCTACGTATAACTCTATACCAATATTGTCACTTGTAATATTGTACTAACATGTAGCAGGAAAAGCCTAGCTGGTCACATCAAAGCTTAGTTCTCATCTTGGGGAAGGGCTGCCAACTAGCCAATGTGACTTGAAAAACAAAAAGGCAAAATCTGGTTCACTTAAAATCTATGCTTTAGACAGCTCAAATAAATAATTCTTATTAATTAAATCCATGCAGCCACATGGAATATTCTGCTGACTGTTTTATTTAATTATTGCTATCAAATTCTGAGCACACTGTTTGCCAGCATCCTGTGCTTTTATGAACGGAGATTTCCCACTAGTGGGCACCATTTATCTTCATAGTCCTTTGCAGCTCACATTACCAAGAACCATTTACAAAACCAGGGAAGGGGGAAAAGAAGTGCACAGCAGAAATCAAACTTGACCATAGTGCAGTCCTCACACAGGGATTTCTTTTACACCTTATTGTTGTTGTTGTTGTTTTTCTCATTAAACCCAGAAAGATGAGTGATTTGAGAACAGCATTTCTATTTAAATCTATTAGGAGATAAATTAATAAACACACCTGTAAAAATATGGTAGACTTCAAAATGCAGTTAAAAGATAAAAAACTCTTTGATTAGTAATAAATAAAATATAAAATGTCACATTTATTTTATATATACTTTACAAAATAAAGAGTACAATGAAGAAATAAAAGAAAAAGATATGAAAATAAATGAGATCTAATAACTGACTGCATTACTTTTAATCCAAAGAGTTTATCATAGTTTTTTTTCCTTTTTATGTCAGCTGGGAGAAAATTAGTGCAATGTTGCAATTATAAATGCAGGGGGAAGCCTCCAGGCTCGAGGGGTGAGAGGCCCCTGTGGATCGGCTGGAATTCACTGATGTGGTGACCTCTGCTTCCTGCATGCTGCCCTCCTACACGTGGATGCCCTTCACCGCCTGCTTAATACTTTCCAGTAGAGCTTTGCATTCCGGTGAATAGTCCCGCTCCAGATTGCTGTACATGTCTGTGAGAGTATTTACATACGCTTCAAAATTCTGCTCCGTGATAGGCCCCTGATGGAGACAAAGCAATGGAACCAATCACAGAGGTTCACCTGCCCCAGGGAAGACCAGGAGACACTGAAGCATGCTGCCAACTTATGTAAGTAAGAAGAGAAGGGTTTATATGGCTGTGGCAGTTTGGGGATGGGGCATCCAAGTTTTAGTGTTTGTGGGGTCTATCTGTTCACTCTTCAGTCATGGCATTAATGAAACCTGATTGAATGGTATTGAGGATCAATCTGATGCTATATAATGAATGCATCTGGCTGCTGTGCTAGAGGTCTCCAAATGACATTCCTTCTCTGGGAGGGGTCTTGGCCTCAATTGCACTTGCTCTGTGGAAGGTATGTGCAGGAGATGAAGGTTTGCTTGTGCCAGGTGGTTCTTTAACAGTTCTAGGCTAGAATGGCAGGGATTTCAGACTTAAGCCAGTTGCTCACTAACAGCTGTGACAGATATTTTCTAGTAAGAAATTGTTCATTTCACCCTCTCTATTTCTTTAGGGAGAGTATCAGTGTTAGAAGGTCTAGACTGACTCATTTTTACCCTGGGTGGTATATAATTTATTTATTTTTTACTTATTTGAATTTTTTTTGAGAAAGGGAACTCTCTATATAGACCAGGCTGGTCTTAAACTCCCAGAGATCTAGATCTACCAGCCTCTGTTTCCCAAATGCTAGGATCAAAGGGTTTAAAGGCCATGCTGGGACACACACACACACACACACACACACACACACACACCCACACACACGCGCGCGCGCACTGTATATGGATGTTATTTATATGCTTTATGCCTGTGGAAGCCAGAAAAGGGTGTTACATACCCCAAAACCAGAGTTACAGCCAGTTCTGAGCTACTAGGTTGGAGTTGGGAATTGAACCTGGGTCCTCTGGAAGATCAACCAGTGCTCTTAACTGCTGAGCTATCTCTCCAGTCCCATAATATGTTTTAAAGTGGGTACATATAAGCTGTGTGTAAACTTCATGCATAAGAGACAGGACATGCATGACAAAAGGGAATACTATCCAGTCATGTATGGTATCTCCATGTTCCCACCTTTTTGAAAATCCACAGTAAGTACCTTATTACATTACAAGGTGCTTGGAAGGAAGGACTTAAGAATGAGTAAACAGCTCAAGTGTACAGAGAAGGATAGTAACTGCTCTTGTTTAGAAGGTAAGTTCTCTAGATCTGAAGATGATTCGGTGTGCCTGGCAGAGTTCTGATCTGGAATATGCACGCTGTCTAGGTGTGATTGTTCCCTTTCGGTCTCTACCTCTGACAGGCATGTGCTTCTTACAGAATCATGTAATAGCACAAAGACTCTGGTGGCAGAGTGGGCAAAGGCCAGGAGGCTCATTGTCCCACAGCCTCCTGATTTGTGCCAACTTTGAGTCTTCACCCAATGAAGGAAGCTGAGCCACGGCTTTCTCAGTGGCAGCCAGGAAATCATAAGTGTTCAGTGCACTGGGGAGCTTTTGTGTGATCTGGCCTACAGTCACAGCCACAGCACCTCAGATGTTCACTGGATGGTGGGTAGGTACAAGTTACCTTGTTGTCAGTCATTTCTATGGCATTGACAACAAAGAAGAAATACACATTTGAAGAAGGAGCTAGAAAAAGAGTCAAAAGGAAGAAGAAAATAATCTCCTTGACAGAAGCTAAAGTTAAATCATTGATGGTGTGGGGAGAAACATTTAGTATTGTTGGAAAGGGGATAAACTGAGCAATTTAATATTTTGAGCAAAACCCAATTGTATTTTATCAATTATATTGCTACTGCTTTAAGTCCTCTTATATGTAAACTAGCAGTTCTGATCTAAGAATACAGGCTCTGAGAAGATTAACATCATTCAGCAATATCTCCAAAGACTGATTTATATTTATAAAAGTATAAAATAAATTTTTTGTGAATTTTAAATAGTTGAATGCCTAGGTTTTAGAAATAAGGATGCCTCGAGCATACCCATTCTGTGCTCCATGAGCAGAAGTTGACCATTCCAAGGAGTTTATTGGGGATGGACCTGTTTATTTTACACTTCGTGAGCTGGGTGGGATGGTACTGAGGCTGCATAGATACTTCTGTTTGGAAACATATGTACCATGAGTGAGCTCTGGCCTCCAGCTTCCATGTAACTTTATAAAATATCTTCAAGCAAGCCTTCATCTTTAAAGGACCTGGCCTTTTGGGATGTCACTGGCCTTCATTAATCTGAGTGTGTCTACCATGTTCTCAGATGGGCAGATCACTGAGAGTGAGAATGCGTCCGGGATAGGTGGCTGTTGACAGCTCAGCCACAGGGTCATGACACCAGAGTAGACTACAGGACAGCAGAGCCTTGCTCTTGGTCTTACCATCTGTGGCAGCTGGATGTCAGCAAGGCTGGAGATGAGAGCCTGGCTGAGGCCTGCCAGCTCCTTCAGCAGACTCTCATTGCTCTGTTCTATCAGCTTGTTCTCCTCCTCTATGGTCTTCAAGTTGCTCTCCATAGATGTTATCTAAAACAGAGACAATGACATGAGAAGCAGAGCTGGAGGCACATGTAAGGCCTCAAGGGACAACTTGTGGCTGGATATACAAGTCCAAAGGATATCTCCATCCCAAACTACTGATTTTTAAACATAGACTTTTGCATGAATTGCAGATCTAGCTTCTCTACATGGCTAGATGGTAGATATCTCAAAGGCAATAGGACACAGAGTATATCTGTTATTTTCCCCAATCCTGCTCCGGCTGTACCTCTTCTTTGCAGTGGATGACAAACTGCATGGTGCCCAGAATCAGCGTTCTTTCTCTCATACTTCAAATTCAATAAGTACTTCTTTCAATAAACACATGATAAGGCCACTATCCACCTACGTTGTGACCACCTGGACCCAGCCATTGGTGTGATGGCATCGCTTCTTATGGGTAACCTTGTGCCATCTTTGTTCTGCATAGTTTCTTCTTGGTCCTCCTCAATATACCCTCAGAATCAGTCTTTTGAAGGTCAAGTTAGAATGCATGTCAGATGACTAAATTACTCTTAAGCTCAAAACCCTTCACAGGACCCTCAATCTATCAAAGTAAATGTCAAGATCATCAACATTGACTAGGCTGTACTACGTGAACAGTCCAGTTCATCTCTGGTACCCTCATATAACTTTCTCTACCCAGCTAGATTACCACCTGACATATTCTCCATCGCTTTTGGCTAACTCCTTCATTTCTCAAGTGATTGCAGACATATTTCCTTCTTCTTGGGGCTTAGCCATCTCACTTAATATCAACCCCTATTTTTTTATAACAGCAGTTACACACACACACACACACACACACACACACACACTTTACTGTCTGTCTTCCTGTCTTCCCCACTTAGATTAAATGCTCCATGAAGAAGAGGCTTGGGTTCTTTGATAATGGTTTTAAGAGGAGTCTCATGCTTTCCAAATGGAAGCATCAAGCTCTTTCTGTTGGCCACTGTGGCATTCAGAAGATTGGATAATGCAACTACTTCATATGGATTAGACTGCTGGGGTGAGGAATGCTGAGAGATGGGATTAAGCTTGTATTTTGGGAGTGGACAAGGAGAAGAAATGGGAAAGGCCACATGAAAGACCCCCTATTATCTGCTTCATCTTGTTTCTCCACTTCTAACTTGTTGCAATTTGGTTATTTTTGTTTTTTTGAGATGCTGAGGTTCTAATCCAGAGTCTTACATATGGGTAGGCCAAAAAAAATCTACCACCAAACTACATCTGTAACAAAGGTTCTGTGTTAACATCTTAAAAACCCTGGACTGAATTTTTAATTCCCAGTGGTCTAGGTTTAGACACTGCTTGGAGTTTTTTGTTTTGTTTTTGTAAAATAACACAGAAATATTCTAGAATTAAATTTAAAGAGTGTAATGTCGTATGTGCATTTTAACAAAGGATCCTTAACCTTTGTGACACAAGTCTCTACAATGCACCATGTTCCTTACAGGAGTATGTATGGTCATCAGCTTTATTTGTTCACAAAGTGGGTTTTTTATGCCAGCTAGGTAAAGGCTGACGAGTCAGTAGACACAGGCATGAGAAACACATTTCCCTAGGGTGTCAGCATAGTTTTAGATGCAAAATTCAGGAAGCTGAATGTTTTGTAACCACTAGAGAGTATGGTTACTTTCGAAATAATTAATTGATGTTTTTCAACCTGGGTCTGAAGTTTCATCATATCTGCTTCAATTTTAAGGTTGGATTCATTCAGTTCCTTTATTTCTTCATCCAAATGCCTAATTTCTTCATCACCATCAATACCTGTGAAGAGTCAACAGTCCACATTGAAAAAAGGAGACAAGGCCCAGCAATAGTCTATTTTATGTTTAAATATGAGACTTCAGTTTAATGGTTTTACCCAAAAAAGAAAGGAAACAGTGTAGTTATTCATCAAAGGAAGGCCTCCACTAGAAGGGTCTTGCACTAGTAGGGTCTTGTAAGGACCCTCAGTGGAGAATATTCCCACTCTGACTTTAAAACTAAGAAGGCAGACAATGGAGACAGGAGTAGTGAGATGAGCATCCTATGGGGGGGAAGCAGGAGGCACATGGCACATGGTGCAGGTGAGAGAGAAGTGGGTGTTCCCAGCCCTAGAAGAAGATGATCTGGGGAATGGGTCATGGGGACCTCATGAGGGACCTGGAATAGGATCCAGAGAAGGATTTTAAGGCAGAAAGTTGCTGTGTTCACCTCCCCATCTTTGCCTCTTCAACAGCTTTCCTCCCTGCCTCCCTCCCTCCCTCCCTGCCTTCCTGATGTGCTGGAAATCAAATACAGTGCCCTGCACATGCAAAGTGAGTACTACACTGCAGAGGTGCATCTCCAGTAATCTGGATGAATCTTAAAAACACATCTGGATTTTTGTTGAGACAGAACAGATGGTGACACAGAGCAGAAGACAGAAGACAGCTGAGAAATTATTCCTGGTGTCCTGGTTAGATCTCAGCCCCTGGCCCATTGCCATGCAGGAAGAAATAAGGGAAAAAGAAGGACTCAAAGTATGATGTGCAGGCAGGGTTTTCTAGACTTGTGAAAGATTAGAATAGCAGATGTGATAAGGAAGATTCTATGGTGAGTATTTTTCTGTAACAAGTCATGCAGTTACAATGGGCAATTTTGGCTATGTCACAGGATGCTTTTGAGAAGTCTCTTTAAGTGACAGATACTGGTAATGGGATTCAGTTAAGATTATGTTTTCCTGATACTCACTGTTAATGAAGATGGCTGTTATACTTTGGATCCTGAATGACACCAAAGGCCCATGAGTTAAATCATGGATGTTGGGTAACTCTCTGGGGAGATTGTGTAAACGTTAAGAGGTTAGTCTCTGAGGGAGGGCTTTGGGTATTTGGGAGCTATGTCTTTAAGGGGTTGTTAAATGCTGGCCTCCTCTTTCCTGACTCCATGGTTAGAAGGTGGGTGGTTTTGTCCTGTTACATTCTTATTACCATGGTGTACTACATCATCAGAAGCCCACAGCAGTGGCAATGGCTGGGACCTCCAAAGCTGTGGGCTGGCACAAATCTCAAGTTTGTTAACTTCATGATTTCAGAATAATCACAGTGGAAAGCTGGCTAACAAGAACATAGGTACTTAGTCAAGGGTATGCGATCTGGAAGATTCCCAATAACAAATGGCTCCTTGGGCTTATTGGGAAGTATGTCCATGGGAAGAGAACTCAAAACGTTTACGAGGGCAAGAAACATGGCTCAGCAGGTGTAAGTGCTTGTTGCACAAGCATATCAACCTGAGCTTGATTTCTAGAATCCATATAAAACATTAGATCTCATGGCACCTAGCAGTAATACCAGGATTATTGTGGGGAATGAGAGGCTGAAACAACCAGTTTGGAGTATGCAGGACAATAGCATTAATAAAAAGGGGATGAATGACTCACAAAATTATCCATAAATTTGAGGGAGTGTAGGGAAGGGGTATATGAGGAGTTTCAAGGGAGGGAAGAGAAGGGAGGAATGTTGTAATTATACTATAATCTCAAAAAATGTTTGACAGGAATATGTGTACATCCATGCACATATACACATGATCAATCAATCAATAAATTATTACTACAGGACCTGGTATGCATCCAGCTCTCTTTAATTCTTATCAAAATAATAAATAAGGGGACTAATATATTACCAAGTTGTGATCTGGGAGATATTTTAGCAACAATGCTGAATTACCTCAGTACCTTTGGACTTTTTTCAGTCAATATGTTACTTATCTACTTCCACTGAGACATCAAACCTCTCCACACACAGCCAGAAGATTCATCTTTCTCTCAGTGGAACTCATTCTCGTCAAGGGGAGCTCAGGAGAGGACTCAAATTTTGAACTTCACTTTGAAATAACAAATAGTGACTCACTTGGTTCACGAGATACTCACTCTCCTTCTATAGATGGGGAATTGAGGTACTTAGTATCAGAGCTGTGATCCAAACATGAGTTTTATGCTTTCAAAATAGCTACACTCAGGGCCTCTATTATCTAGAATGTCACTTACTCATGCTCAACTTTAGACTGAATATATTCAATGAAAATTTACAGAAATAGCCCTTAAGTTTTAAAAATCTTGCATGTTTAGTAGGGTATTGCAATTGTTCTACTTTAGTATTAGTTTGGAATCCATTGGAGTCTTGGATGTTGGAGGTGGTACTACATCACCTCTATCCATAGATGTCTAGTTTGTTTAATAGCATAATAAGATGTATACCCGTGGACATTGTTGGGAATGTTAAACTAGCTAGGCATTGCGATGGATCAAGGAAAGCATATGAATACCCCATTATATGTTTATGCAGTGAGCTTTGTGCTCTTTACCCTTACATATGTTTCAGCTATGGTGACATATAGACAAAACACATTAAAGTGTCCCAGTTTCATTGACAGTGTTTTGATGGAGAGGCACTGGAGAAGTGGGATGCTTCTAAGAAACAGCCAGAGTTCTAGGCAAAGCTCAGCTCCTTAGTACGTGGGTGCTGGCAATGGAGGAGGACACTGCTCTGTTGCTAACATCAGGGGCTTAAGCTCTGGGTGCTGACTTTCCCAGGGTCTTAGCAGTGGACAGCCAGGGAATGAGAGAAGCACCTAAAGGATGCTGTAGATAATCCAGATGAAGGCAACCCCGAGTAGGAAGTGATGGGCAGCTCAAGAGAGAGCTCTTTTCCTCCATGATACCACATATCTCTCACTTAAATCCCATATTCACATTAAATAAGCAAAAGAGACATTCAGAAAAGAAATGTGAGAACAACTTGAAGTCTACAGTTGAACACTGCATTAGAGTGCACATTCAACATGCAAGAGGCCTGGGGTTCCATCCCCTGCACCAAAGATGAAAGAAAGTGGTTGTGGCTCAGCTGTAATCATGTGGCAAAGACAACATCAAATGCAGTTTATGAAGAATAGTACTGCTTTGCCACCAAGTATCCAATGCTCTTTGAAGCTCTTTGAAGGGAAACACATAGGTCTGAGCTAATCTGGAACAATTCTGAGAGAAACATTAGAAAAATTCCAAAATAACAATGGGGGCTTCCAATGGAACTCAGAATTAATATATCTTAATGCCAACAAGGGATTGACACTAAGTCTAGGCAGAGAAACACAGAGATACAGATACTAGGGTACCCAGAGTCACCATAAAACATCTGTTTTTAAACAGAAAACACTTAAAGATTCAAATACAAATGCCAGAAATTGTGTTTATTGAAATTTAACAGGAACATACACTGGAAATAATATGCATGTACACATGTGTTCACATAAGCCTACAGACATGCACATTCACCCACATGTGTATGCATGGGAGACAAGCTAAGATTGAAAATACTGAAGGACACAATTATTGTGTCTTTCAACTTTTCTGCTTGCAATTTCACACCTTTCCTTGCAGGAAAGCCTCATTAGATAAATAGGGGAGACAATTGTCTCAGAGATGTCACAGTTACAGCTCAAATCTGAAGGAGCCTTTTCTGCTTGCACACTAAAAGTATGCTTTAATATTGTTCAGATTCATTTGCAGAGGCCACTGGGATCTACAGTCTGGATCTTGGTTGAGATGGTGACTTACCCCCGGTTGCTTTGAGCTTGATGGTCATTAGTTCCTCAGAGACCTTGACCTTTTTGATAGCTTGTGCATTGAGAGGGCATCCAGATAAGCTGTGAGAAGAGAGTTTATACCCATGTGTGAAATGCACATCGTTTCTCATACAATTAAAACCTTTTGTGCTATCAGCTATTGATATTTTTGTCTGCTCATTAATTATATAATAGTCCATAGGTTCTTCATAGAAAGTAACTAATAAATATATGTTAAATAAAATTCAAAAGCCCTAAAATAATGGAAAGTGTTTTCTTTTTTTTTCTTAACCCAAAATACAAGTTGTCACTGATGACACAACCAGTTCCAATTCACGAGACAGAACATTGGTTGTCCACATTCGTGAATGTGCATTCGGTGGTACATACTTCATTTTCTATAGATGCAAAACTGCCCAGATAGGTCGTAAGCAACAACCGTTATCACTCAGCTGGAGTCCATGAAGAATAAGGCAGAGTCTAGTTCTTCCTGCCTTCATACACAGTACAGTCTGAGCTTCAGAGAGGCTGCACAATAGTCAGCAACAAGCGCCACCCGCAACAGAAGACAGTCTGCTTACAGAAAGTTCCCCTTTTCTCCTGTAACTGCTAAAACATTATTTTCATTTAAAAATTTCTACCCTGAAATGGGAATAAAAGCAGCTGCTGCAGGTGCAGCGGGGGCAAGGAGATCTGTTATCCGAGCTGGCGCTCATGACCCCGTCCATTGAATTGCTGCTCTCTTCGGCAGGCTGCTTCCTTTAATGTCACTTGCTTTATTTAAATAGCACCAGTATGATAATGACAACACTGAACAAAACCTGTTTTCCATCGTTTATGATCAGGTAATTTTCTTGTTCTAAGCAGTCATTAATTCTCTCATGGCTTTGTTCTATCTTTGTAGAAACCAGTTTTAGATTAAAATAAAAATGAGAATAATCAACCATTTTCCCCACAGAAATGTGGTTTCAATTAATCTATAAAACAACCATTTCAACCTGAAGTTCATGATGCTACGCCAAGTAGAAGAAAAGTTTTCTGGAGTGAAGTCCTTGATAAATGCGAAGTGTTACCTGCTTTAAGAATAACCAAATTATTCTATGTTAAGATTCTATAAAATACAGAAAGTAATATAAAATTTAATGGTAAAATATAATAGGTAACACTATGAAAAGGTTATGTGGTTTATGTGGTTTGCTCATCTTTGATAAGTGATGAGTTCTTTATGCAGGGAAAGAAAATGAGAGGCACAACTTGAGCTTGAAACCATTTTGGAGCCTCTCCCTAACAATTGTGGCCTATGTGAGATTCAAGGAGACTCACTCTTTCTCTGAAGAGTGTGCATGAGTTTGTCCTCTTTTATTGTCACATGCCATGTTTTTAGAAAATGGTCGTGAAGGGGATCAATACTCAGTTGGTGAAGTGAGATGTTAAAGGTGTCCATTTTAATATAATGGACATTTCATTTCATTTGAAACTTCTCACAACACCTAGTTTGCAATTTACAATAAATTTCTAGGTAGACACAGTGTTATAAAAATGCTAGCCATCAACACATAACTTAGAACCATTGTGTGTTGTTATGAAGCAAGGCTTTGGAAGGTGGAGACAGGGGATAGATCCTTGGAGCTTACTAGCCCATTAGCTTAGACTACTTGTTGAAGTTCCAGGCCAGTGAGAGATCCTCTCTAAAACAAAAGATGGACAGTCTCTAGGAAAGTCACCCAAGGTTGTCCTCTATCCTCTCTCCCTCCCTCCCTCCACACCTCCACCCCCTGTGTGTGTGTGTGTGTGTGTGTGTGTGTGTGTGTGTGTGTGTGTGTGTGGTCAATCCCAAGTGTCCTTCCTCAGGCCTCCACATATACACACACATAAGCATGAGACCCTACCCCCAGTTCTCATGATGGAAGTCCTTTATGGATTGGAAATCAGAGCTTGGCAGGCCTGGGGACAGGCTTATGTGGGCTCCATAGTAGAAAAACAAAACAATGTAAATAACGTAAAACATGAGTTTTATATGATTTCCATGACATCTGCAATTCAGTTAGGACACATCAAATCAGAAGTGAGCATGACTCCATTTCTTCTCGTACTACGTTGGGTAGGTATATTTGGGGTAGTGTGGTCACAGACTCATTTGCCTTTCTTAAAACAAAATGACAGGGCACACTGGGTTTGTGACTGCTGTTCTTAAATAGCAAATAACTCCCAACTTCGCCCAGTTTGTGTACTGAGCATAAAGGAATCAGAGTTTCCCTAAAAGTGCATAGGAAGTACCCTGCATGACTCGAAGGGGCTGGGACACTCAGAGCCTGCAGAAATTATTAGGAACTTTTTACCTTTTTGCCTGTGGGAGGAAAGTGAGCTAAAGAGCTGGACTATGATGATCATTGTGCAAGCGAGGGTTCCCTTGGGGACCTGGGACTCAGTGGTGAAGTATGTCACCACAAAGCCCCGGGTCCTTGTGTCCCACCTGTTCCCACACATGCTGCTTGCTTTCAGGTTGCTGTTGGCAAATCACATCTCCCCAGAAGCAAAACAGTGCTACACTGGCCTTAAATTCGGTGACAGCAAGAGAGGTGAATGACAGAGATAGGTGAGTGAAAGTTCACAAGCACATGACACAGTAGAGTGGATAGGACAGCACCACTTAAGAGTTGGAGGGAAACATTAAAGGACTTTAAAATGTAACACAAGCAATATTTTAGAATGTAAGAAAAAATGGAGTTTCTAGGGCCCTTGAAATCTGTGCAGTGAATTTTCAGAAACAGAAAATGCACTTTTCATTCTTCAGACTAGTCAAATATCTACTTAGCAAAACTGTGTTATGAATCTAAAGAGGTATAAATGATGGTGTTGTGAGGGTCTTCTCCTTCCCCTAAGTAACTCAATTACAACAATCAGAAGAGCAATAAGACACAAAACAAGCCTTACCTTCTGTGGGTGACGAAAACATTATTTACATGACCCAGCCCATTGCATCCTGGCAAGGGACAGTGGGGAAGTTCTTGCTTGTTCAGTTTCCAGGAGAGAGGGGACCCATTGAGGGGATTCTCCTTCTGTCTCTTGGCAGCCAGAGGACAACCAGAAGCTGTGCGGTGTGATGTGTATTTGCCTGATATGTGACCTTGGCCGTCACACCCTATTACAGGACATCTAAAGAAGCACAGTGGAGCCATCATCAGCTTGGAAAAAGGAATTAACAGCTCCACGCTACACAGAAGCAACCAACAGCAGAGAGTTTCAAAGGATACCACCATATGCTGGCTAATTTTATGTCAACTTGACACAGACTAGAGTCATTAAAGGGGAGGGAACCTCAGCAGACAAAATACCTCCATAAGATCAGGCTGCAGGCAAGCCTGTAGGGCATTTTCTTAATTATTAATTGATGTGGGAGAGCCCAGCCCATTTTACATGGGGTCATGTCTGGGTTTGTGGTGCAGCAGTAGATTGAGCAAGCCAGTAATCAGCACTCTTCCATATCTTTGCATCAGCTTCTGCCTCCAGGCTCCTGCCCTTTTGGATTCCTGACCTGCCTTCCTTCAATGATGAACAGCAATATGGAAGTATAAGCCAAATCAGCCCTTTCCTCCTTAACTTGCTTTTGGTCTTGGCATTTCATCACAGCAATAGAATCCTTAAGACACACAAAAAGCAGCAAAATAGCATTGTATTAGCAGTAACAGTTGGCAGGCTTTGAGCTGAGAAATTTTCATGCATCACCTATTTTAATGTTCACTGAGAACTCTTTGAGTAGAGAATATTATCCCATTTTGCAGATGGGAAAAAGTGAGGTTTGTGTAAGAGTTTAGCTGATTTGCCACCTAGGAATTAAGAGATGGAGTCAAAATCATACCTACTGCTTTTTCTTTTCCTCTTTTTAATTGAAAATATATTTTAAATACAATATATTTTGATTGATTATGGCTTCTAGCCCCCAAATTCTCCCAGGTCTTCCCCACTGTTCTACCCACACAAATTCACAACCTTTTTCTCTCTCACTGGGATACAAACAGGTATCTTAAAACAATAATAGATAAAAATAAAAATAAACCAAAATTAGACAAAACAAACAAGCAAAAGAGCCAAAGAAGAAGCTTAAGAAACACATGTAGACACAGATACACACGTTCACACATGGAGAAACCCTATAAAAGCACCACTTCCACAGTGTTGCTTTCTTTCAAAACAGATGGGCAAAGAATAAATCTCTCTTCTGCATTGTCAAAGTGGAGAGATGCAGTTATAAAGGAGGAACTAGTCTTGAGCTTCTGAACAACATGACTCCTTAGCCAGAAGTCCTGGCTGTTAATGATTCATCTCCTCCGGATTCAGTGGGGATTCAGAGGCATCCTGAAGCTAACGCGATACAGCCTCGCCCAGTTCTTCATCAGTCATACTTACTTAAGTTCAGACTCTTCTTTATCTTCCTTGGTAGGAGTCATTTTGATGCCACCTTTCCTTGCACGAGGGCAACCAGACAAGCTAATAAGAACAACCAAGAACAGTACAAGACACTGTGATTATGAGATTATGACTGGGTATCATTGCCAAGGCACTAGTTTCCGTTTGAGAAATGCTGTTGGTCTTACCTTCTGTGGGAAGCATAGTTCCCAGTCACATGTCCAGAACCATCACAACCTGGGGTTGGACACCTAGAAAACACAGGAACACAGTGGGCTGCTAGGTTAGGGGAGAGATGGGCATCATGAAACATGTACCTTAAAGAGGATGAGCTGGACTCTTTTGGTTTAAGCAGCTATCTTTCAATTAAGGACCCATGTTGAAAACAAAAACTTAACATGTGAAACTGCTGAGTGATGTTTGGTTGATAACAATTGTTATGTACTATACGTTCATTTTTTTGAGACAGGGTATCCCGGTGTAGCCCTGGCTGGTCTGGAACTCTATGTAGATAAGGCTGACCTTGAACTCACAGGCATTCACCTGTCTGCTTCCTGAGTGCTGGGATTAAAGGCATGTGTCACCACGGCAGACACATTTTCTTAAATTCTATCTCAATGAGCATTCATAGGATGTTTTATATCATGGAATGCCATTCCTGAACCACAGAGTATGTAGTAACACAGCTTTTCAAATAAAATAATTATCAAACACCCAGTTAGTCAGAGAAACAGGCATTCAGGATTTAATCAGCTACACACAGAAACATATTCTCTGCTGTTAGACACATGTTTCTTACCCTTTCATGTAACTTTACAATTATTTTAAATTATGCATGATTTTTTTTGTTTTTTGGTGTGGGGGTTTGTGCAGTGTTGCTGCAGCAGCCAGAAGAGGGTGTTAGACCCCGGAACTGGAGTTCCATGTGGCGGTGAGATGCCTGACATGGGTACTGAGAAGTGACTCAGTCCTCAGTCCTAATTGCTGAGCTGTCTCTCCAGTTAGTCCTTTATTAACTTATTAGTAGTTTGTGTATTATCTTATCACATATATGATATAAATAGCTTGCTATATTTCATCTATTAAGTCAAGAAATACCTTTTTTAGGATTTTTCCCTTGAATATCTAAATAAGAGGCTAGTAAAATATGTATTTTTCTTGTATGGATAAGACAGATAATTTATTACGTGGCTACATGAAACATTTAATTATGGACATTGCAATAGGCCCTCCAGATCTACATGCTTCCAGTATCTTTCTGATTTTTAAAACATAAAATTAGAGAACATACATGAAGTGATAGCTATAACTGAGACATGGCATTGGATACACTTAGATGGAGTATGATATTACGGTGTGCCTTACATGTCAATCCATTAATTACTAATCCCAAAACAGCCTTGTATTTCAATCTATAAAAGTGGATATCAATATTCAACACTACCTTGATACAATAAATTCTACTTTTAACATTTTGAAAATGAGAAACATATTTGCATATTTCCAACTTCTCACTATTTTTGGTATAAAAATTTCAGGCTTTTATTTTGCTCATTATGAAATCTGTAAGATGTATTCTAATGTGAAGTTATTGGATATTTAATATAAATGTATTTATATAAAACATCAAGTGACAAATTTGGAATAAAAGAAGAGTAGGAAAAATAAAATCAGTAACTAAGTATTAATATTAACATATATATATACATACATATAGAGAGAGAGAGAAAGAGAGAGGGGGGACCTTAACAAAGCAGAGATGAGCCAGAACAATGTTTAGCAAAACTGAAATGCAGTTGGGATATTTAAAATTCTCATGATTTCCTAAAATTGATGCTGAAAATGTTTTGCTACACCTTTACTAGTCTGGTTTAGTAAATAAATTCTGAAATTAAGAGCAAAAATATTGTGTTTTCATGCTATTTGTAAAACACAAGAGCCTTCTCTCTTTCCCCCCAGCCCTCAGCACGTTAGCCCTAGGGGCTGGGGGGAAATTTTGACAAGTGTTTTTTTTTTGCTATTCCTCATACGGGTACAATTTAAGTTCTCTTGGCAAGGCAACATGGACACTGAACAATGAGGGCTCCACCAGGGTGGAGAGGGGCACAGAGGTCATGCCTCCCAACACTTACTTAAGCTCCTGAGAGTTGGCAGCCATGAGTGACTTAAGAGTCTTATCGGCTAGAGGACATCCAGAGACACTACAGAGGGAGAGGAAGAAGAGAAGTTCAGCACTGACTTGGACGAATGGACTCACTGGTGTCCTTAGGTTGTGATACACATTGCGTTCTGGGTGACCAGGGAATGAAAAGAATGAATTGGGATTGGGTCTTGTTTTACTATTAATGAACTTGGGCTCAGGGGACTTCAATTATTTGTTGTAAACTCAAATTTGCCATTTATCAAATGAAGGCTTTTAATCCAATGAGAACTCAGTGATCAGAAATAACCAACAGTTCATGCTCACTGCAGCACCAGTGACAATGGCTTCAGCTCTGAGCCACTGGCTAAGGGAAAGGAAATGCCATTAGCAAGAAAACAAAAGAGAGCCTCTCACCCTGCCCATCCTCATCAACTCCTCTATTTGTTCAGGACCAGAGGGGCCTCTTCCACTAGAGAGAGACCTCTCCCTGTGGTGTCTTTGCTTAATGTTAGGCAGGACAAGGGCCAGACCTGAAGCCTGATTTGCTCTGTAACCAGAACCAGAATACTCTTGAACAAGGATCATGATTTCTATATGCCATATCTAAATTTCTGAAAAATAAAGCAATCCCCAAATCCAACTGACCCACTCTCCATTTTCTACTCTAGACAGCTACTTGCTGTTCTAATAGGTGAGATGAAACAGACCAAGATAATGACAGCCTGAGCACATACAAGGACACTTGGTACCTGCGGTGAGACGCGTAGTTGCCTGTGACATGGCCGCTTCCATCACATCCTGGTGTTGGGCATCTGTGTCAGCAGAAAAACATATCATGAGTGCCAAGTGCATTTCATAGATAATTGCTCTTCCAGAGAGATTGCAAAGCATTTTCCCTTTTTAAGACTGCACTGTTTAGGGGATGCAGAAGGCAGAACATTAAGAACTTAGAGGCTGCCAGGCAGTGATGGCACACGCCTTTAATCCCAGAACTTGGGAGGCAGAAGCAGGTGGATCTCTGTGATTTCGAGGCCAGCCTGGTCTACAGAGTGAGTTCCAAGACAGCAGAGCTGTTGCACAGAGAAATCCTGTCTTCAAAAATCAAGAAAAAAAAAAAGAACTTGGAGGTTAAAAAAAAAGAATTCATAGGTAGAAGAAAAGTAAGCATGTCATTCAAACACTTCCTTCGTTTTTTTCTCTTTTCAACGTTATGTCCAAACATCCAACTCGAACGATGTGGGAAATGATGCTAACATGCCATCCTGGTGGGTTTTCAATCAACAGTCCATGCTGTTCTGTTTGTTGTATTTAGAGCCCTGGCATATGAATGGATGGACTCTCGGAGCCCATTCCACATTGAGGGATGATCTCTCAGCCTAGACACATGGGGGAGGACCTAAGCCCTGCCTCAGATGATATGACAGATTTTGAAGATCCTCCATGGAGGGTCTCACCTTCCCTGGGGAGTGGAGTGAGGATTGGGTGGGGGACTGGGGAGGTGGGGAGGTTGGTGGGGATAGGGGGGAGGAGGGGAGGGAGAGGGAGCTGGATTGACATGTGAAACAAGCTTGTTTCTAATTTAAATAAAAACAATCAAAAAGAAAAAAAGAAAACTTAAAAATAGGAAGTAGATCTAACTCCTAAATACAAGGGGGCAATAATTGAAGTATACACTGATTAAATTGTATATGATACTCAAAATGCTAAAAAAAGAAAGAAAAGATAAATTTGTGTCACCACAACACTGAAATATGAGAAGAGAAATCCTAGCACCTGCTATATGAGACATTATAGAAAGGGATTTCTGTAGGTTTTTAATAGAAGAACTACCTCACTCTCCCTGGGGAGTGGATAGGGAGTAGGATAGGGGTTAGTGGGGGGGAAATAGGAAATAGGAGGACAGGGGGGGAGAGGTAAGTGGGATTGGTATGTAAAATAAGATTGTTTTAAGTTAAATAAAATTAATATAGAAATATAAAACAATAATGCTGAAAAAGAAATATAAATGTCTGAAAACCTAAAAAAGAGAGATAGAAGAACTACCTAGTAACTCTGACAGTTTAGAAACTAACATACAAGAAAACCTTTGAATGAAAAGTAAGTTGGTATTTTAGGTGGGAAAGTTACTGATGACATAGAAATGGCAAGATATTTAGTTACTAATACTCTTGAGCAGTTTCACCCAAAGCTGTAACAACACAACACTTCCTAATTGATAGCACAAGAACAGATTCCAGGTTGTCTATCAAAGGTGGCCCACTGTGGTCTTCTCAGAAACTTGTCTTTTAAAAACACCACAACAACTTAGTTATCCTTAAGAGGTACCTTAAGAGATTCTTTGGCTTCTTGGTTAGTTAATTTTTTGGACGTTGTTGGAATTGCTCAGTTGGAGTGCACAGATGGACCCCATCCTCAAGTGCTATTTGTGCTGTATTAAGGATCTCAGGGAAAGGCACTGGGTTTCTCTGACATCCTGTCCAAAGCAAAGCCCTTTCTGTCCATATATATTAAATTCAGAATGAGGTTTTTTGAAGAAAACAACACTATCCCCTCTAAATAGTTTCTCCTTTAAGCACTTACCAAATGTTTTAGGCAATGAAAAGAAACCATGAACATTAAGGATCTCAAAGGGATGTTTGCCTTTCAGTGACTGATCTAAATTGGGGCCATTTAATTCTTCTTCTGTCCATGTTTCTGAATGGGATATCAGAAAGTATAGACAGTAAAACATACGTACAAAAAGTTTTTAAAAGTAATGATGATTACCTTTGGGCTGGGAGATATTTTTGGTAAACATTTATCCATGGCATACAGAAATATCCATGAACATCATTTAATGGGAAAATGAAGGGCTTTCAGGTGCTTGTAAATTTTCACTCCCAAATAGTGTTCTAAAAGCACTGTTTATTTTATTTCTCTTATATTTTCAACTATGTCCATTAACACTTCCAAAAGAGGCAAATAAGTTATATCAATTTCAAATTAATTATCTGTAAGTTACCTATGGAATACAGTATAAACATAAATTTGATTAGATGAAATTTACAGATTTGTGGTATAAAACGGTCAAAAGAATAAAGATTTAGTGGCAATATTATTCCTGGTAGGAGAATGATATTCCTAACTGAGTGATACATTCTTTGAGCATTTTCAGGTAAAAATAACAAAGTTAAAGGAAAGAAACTAGCTAATTCTCTTGGTAATTGATGTTCAAATCTATTCAAGTCAGAGGACAGTTGATGAAATTTAAAAGTTTCTTTTCAGAAGTTTTGGGCAAGCTATTATTATATGATTATGTCTTAAAAACAGAAATAATGAAGATAGGACAAAAATCAGCACAGTATCATAGATACAAACAAATAAGAGACTCCTTCCCAAATGTTGACTGTGGTACTTGGGAGGTCTCTTAACTTCCAGGGAACAGACTCAAAAGCACAGTTCAAGAACTTGGGAGTCTTCCGGTGTGTATTACCTTCATATTCAGGAATGTTGTCATTACAAAATAATACCACTTCATTTTACTCTGTCGCAGGATACTTAATTATCACTCACATGGCATTTAGTTTGTGATAATTTTTGGTAGTTTCTAAAAACCTACCTTCAAAAGATAAAATTTTGCCATTTTGGAAGGCACTGAAAAAAATCAAATGGAACGGAAGTTTAAAAAAAAACTAATGAAGAAGCTCAAAATAGCAGAGCAAAGTGAGAATAAGTGCTTAGCTCTCATAAGTGGTCTTCTGGAAGGAAAAATTTCTGAGAAATTTGAGTTCTGGCATGTCCAGTACCCTTTACTATACTGTGTAGGCCGTTAAGACCCAGGTGAATCCTGAACCCATCAGCTCATGGTTCATGCTTGATTATGGAATCTGTAAAGAATGCCAATATCTAAACTTCTTTAAAAGTTACTTACATATCAGACAGCAAACTGGTCCTCTACTAGGAATGAGCACTGACTGACATCTGTTTTGTACAAGGCCCATACTTACCACTAGCCAGCATTTGAAATGTGCATTTTTATCTCAGGTTATTGTATATGTAGCCTGAGTATCTAAGAAGCACACAGTACATATTATGAACTAATAATGTGGCCAAGGCAGAGAGCAAAATGAGGAAAGAAGAGTAGCAAGCCTCTGGGCCTCATTCTTGGGGAGCTGGGCAGACAGTACAAGGCAGGGAGGAAGATACACAATGGATAGACCCCGAAGCCAGGGTAGGACTGTTATCCCTAGATATGAGGAGCTGCAGTAAGTGGAGGTCCTTCCTAGAAGTGACACTGGAAGTAGGGACTAAGAAACAAGAGCATGAGCTCCTCTGTTTAGAGAACATGGGCTGAGGTAACTGCAATTGGCAGGCCCAGAGACAAGCATGCACCTGATATGCATGGGAAACAAGCGATGAGGTTACCCATTAGGCAGGATCTAGGAGGGGAATACTCTGTCCTTGTGAACCAGTGGATATGCCTCAGAAGTTAGAACCAGAGGTGGCAGCTCCCATATACGTAGGAAGAGGAGAACAGAGGTCTAAAGACTAAGCTGTAGCCATTTCAGTCACTAGAGAACTGTGCTGAGTCTAGGAACCAATTATTATAAGATAAAGAAAGTCCTTTGGTGAGGGAGTCCCAGGAGCCAAGTGTGACTGGTGAGTGACTGGTCATGGATGAGAACATGGTCACAGTATCTGCTGTCTGTCAGGCAGGAACAAGGGTCAAAAATCTACCTCCAGACTGGAGGTGAGAGGGCTGTAGGGAGCTTCACAAGAACCGCGTTTTGGGTTTAGCTGTAAGAATGGAAAAGATTCAGGAGGAAAACAGAGTGGTGTACTACTGAAAACTTCCTGAGGAGTTCAGTTCTAAGAACAAGAAGGGACAAGAGGCTTCATTTAGAAGCTGATGGGGTGGGGGCATTAACAGAAAGACTATATTTATGTAGAAGTTTACAGAAGGCTACTCTTTTCTAGAAACTCTAGTTGACACCTGTCCATGTATTTGTGATTCATTCTACATTTTCCTGATGGCAAATTATTTCCATAATGTTATTCCTTCTATTGCCCCTTTCTTCCTCCTTCCCATTGCTAAGCAATACTTCTTGCCTCCAGGATTGTTTGTATTCTATTTCATTTTTAAGTAATTGTCATATTTATGGGGCTGCTATGACATATATTTTATATGTCTCCCAGATGCCATGTCATGTGTTGAAGGCCCTGAAACCAGGCTGTGCTAGGATTTAGAGGTGACAAACCTCAAGCAATGTGGCCTAGTGGGAGGTGACTGTAGTCGTGCCCCAAAGGGGATATTAGGATTCTTCTTCTTGTTCCAAAACACAATGGTGTTAGTAGTTTCTTCCATTATATACTCTTGCCATAATGTTTTGCTTCACCACAGACCAAAATGCAATGGATAAAAGTGGCCTTGGATTGAAACCTCCAAATCTATAAGCCATAATAAACCTTCTCCTTCTTATAAATTGATGACCTCTGGTGTTTTGCATCAGTGACAGAAAGCTGAGTACCACAGGGATAAACTGAGATTGTCTGACTTATGTATACTTTGTGTTAATGGTTGAATCTGGGTAATTGCTCATTGGATTCTTCTGAGTTAAAAAAAAAATACCGAGAGGAATGGGAGCCATTTCTTCCCAAGTCATAATTTTCAGAGTAATTACAAGGTTAGCTGACTCGCTGAAGTCAGGACTTAGACACTGTGGGTCAAGATATCTCTAGCTGAGAATCTGTGATCAAAGAGCATGCCTCTCTGTCTTACTTGTAAGAAACAGAGGCACCACCTCTTGATGCATGCTTTTAGAAGCTTCCTTAATGCAGTGCAGAGGACTAGGTATACAATGACTAGTTGAGATGTCACTCACAGTTGTAAATTTGCCTCCAAATTGCAGAATCTTTTAGCATAAGGCAGCTGAGCACCACTTACGTGATTAGCTCTTTCTTGAGATCCCTTGAATGGAGCTTGGGCTTTGGGCTTGGAATAGAGGCCTCTCCGGCAAACTTTTTTTCTTCTAAATTTTCTAAGGAGTTCACAGGGTCTTTCTGAAAAACAAATAACAGCCAAAACCAAACGAAGGTGAGTAGGGGGAGAAAGGGAGATGACATTAGGGAACCATGAAAAGACAACTGGATTTGAAATTACTGGCATCAACAGAGTTTGGCTTGAAGACATATCTTGAGTCCTACAGAGGATTTGTACTTAGAATAAAAAGATAATGAATAAAAGGACATGTCCAGACTGTTAGAGTCCTTTATCCAAAGAGTTGGGGATTATAACTGAGAAGTAACACCTTTTAAATGTTCATATCTTTGCTGATATGGAGACATTTCTTGAACTATATACTTGTTAATATATTAGTATGTTTCAAGTCTTTCCATTAAATAAACATGTCTGAATGAACCCATGAATCATTGTTTTCATGTCCAGCTGTCACAGCAGCAGCAGCAGCACAGAAGGAACACTGTGTCATAGTAAGAGCACTGCTACAACTACCTCAGTGTGGTGTTATTTTATGTCCAATCAACAGGCGCCAGCATGGTACAATACCATCCTTTATAATGTTTGTGCTGCTAAGTATTCTATGTTATTTTACGGATTAAAAATTAACATACCAAAATGTGCTGGAAGGTAAATGTGCATAATGTCTAAGCTGCAAAGAAGGGCTTTTCAAAGCCCCCTTTGTCCCCAGTAACTTGTGGCAAGGTAGGTGAGCGAAGTTTGTTTTAAAGTTTTACTATGAAAATGGCTAAAGTAGAAGGATTCATGATACTGGAGCCTTCCACCTGCCCACTCTGTCGTTCATTTTAATGTGGGCTTGGCTTATGAGCAGTCCCATTCTAGTTTAGAAATGTCTTGGCTTTTAGAAAGTTAATATGAAAGCTAAATTCACTATGTCTCAGTGTGGAAGAGCCTGCTTTGCTACTTAGATCTGTATTTTTCTCAAAGTGGCATGAAGTAAGATAATCATTTTATTGTTTGTTTTGAGATTGGGAGCAGTTTCTACAAGAAGTTATGTCCATTTACAGGCAAGCATGCGAAAGTTTCTGGTTGATGGTTAAATCTGTGTATTATGGAGAAATTTTTAAAGGAAATGATTATTAAAGTTCAAAGTGTTATACAGCTGAAATGCACACAAAACAGTTTTGACTAGATACGTGTTATTTCATTGGCATGAGAAGTAGTGTAAAGGGTTTTTTACAAGAAGTTTTTATTGGTGAGGACCTTTTAAATATTTCATAACTTTTTAAACTATAGACTCTTGTGCTCATAAATCAGTTGTATTTTCAGCTTTTGCTTTGCCTTAGCATTCTACTCTGCAGACCTGCAGAGAATATACACATATGTGGCCACAGCTGAAAGAATTTTCAGGATTAGTTCTGTTATAGAAACATACTGTACTGGATACATTTTTAAATAGCACCCAGTGTAGGCTTCAATATTTTTGAGACTGTTACTTAACACCTTAAAAAGTACAGTTTTGAAAAATAGCAATTTTGTTCTGTGCAAGATGTACAATAAAGGCATGTATGTGTGTATTTAGAGAGTACACATGTGCAACCAGATTCTTCCATGTACAGATGGAAGGTTACATTGATTTCAGTAAAGACCAGAACATAATGGTAACATGAATAACAGATAATAGCATCTGGCACTTTTAAAATCTGAGGCCCTGAAATCTTTGGATGACTGACAGTTGAACGAAGCTGACAGCCCTAGTTATTTCTCAGTACTTTCCTTTTGAGATATTTTGAACTTTTTCCAGATTCAGGATATTTTTTAGGGGGCATCTGGACAGGCTATTTCGCTGAGAGAGATAGACAATATTTTCTGAAAATTACCACCAAAATTAAGCAACTGTTGTGCATATGAACTAGATAACAATGAATTAGAAATAATCACTCAATTTCTGGTGGTGTGAGTGCTGTGAGGAAGGGGCAAATGGGAAGGAATGCTTTCAGGTCTTCAAACATTCATGATAAACTGATGGTGTACCCAGTGTCCTTAAGTAATCATAGCATAGGGACCTTACTCCTTCATCACATACTGAAGGTTTGCCAGGGGATCAGACTTTGGTCCTCATCTTTGGACTAGGCAATGACAGTTTCCACACACCTTGTCCATATATTCTTCCTATTTCTCTTCCATTTCTTCTTTCTCTACATTTTATTTTCACTTTTGAAGCTTTTCCTAATATTTGTTAGAACTCTCTATTGTGATTTAATTTTTTATACATTTCTCCCACTTTGCCTTTGCTTTGTCTTCAGTAATTCCAAGATAATCACTTAATTTCTGTAACACAAGAACCAACAATTCTACATTCTTGCTAATCGATTTTCTTCTCTGGATACGTTACTAAACCTGTGTCACAGTACAGTGGGGATACTGAGACAATGGTACAGAAGGAATAGGACTGTTGTGATACTGAGACACGGTATAGAAGGAGCTGGACTGTTGAGATAATGAGACAATGGTACAGAAGGAACAGGACTGTTGAAATAATGAGACATGGTATAGAAGGAACACGACTGTTGTGATACTGAGACATGATACAGAAGGAACTGATGGGACAATAAGACTCGGTATAGAAGGAAAAGAACTGTTAGGATAACGAGACACGGTATAGAAGGAGCTGGACTGTTGACATAATGAGACACAGGACAGAAGGAATAGGACTGTTGGGATAATGAGACACAGTATAGAAGGAACAGGATGCTTGTGATATTGAGACGTGGTACAGAAGGAACAGAACTGTTGGGATACTGAGACACGGTATAGAAAGAGCTGGACTGTTGGGACCTGAGACATGGTACAGAAGGAACAGGACTGTTCAGATAATGAGACATGGCATAGAAGGAGTTATTGTGTTGTTTTTTTCTGCATGTGGTATTCCTCTGATGTCTTCTAAACAAGAATTCTGAATATAAGTTATTAATTTAATCAAAGTTACTTTTCAAAATGGTTTCTATCAAACCTCAGACTTTTATCATTGAGATTCAGAAGAGTATGTGAAAAATACTCTCTGTTCATAAGACTACCTTGGTACAGATGAAGGAACAAAGAACAAAGAAATTTTACCAGGGAGTTTCAATGATTGAACATCACTTTTATGTGAGCCCCCGCCAACTATGAACAGTTATGAAAGAAGTGTTTCACTCACTCAGAGTAAGCACTGGTGAGTCCACAAGCACTTAGCATCTCCCCAGTCCTCCTGAACTCTTGTCAGTGGCACTGAATTCCAATATAGATTCTAAATTTCAATTCACAATACTTCAGTTGAAAACTGTAGATTAAGACTGCCCTGTCAGACCTGAAGTCATTCTGAAAACAAGTTTAAAGAACCGCCTATTCTCCCCTTTTCTTTCTCTCTTGGTGTATGTGTGTATGTGTGTGTGTGTACAGAGAAAGAAATACTGTCACAAATATATGTTGAAGTAGGGAAAAACATAAAACGTTTGAATCTATACAACTACCAAGATGAACCCAAATGTTTCCTTTTTTCTAATTTTATAAAGAAAAAGATTGGAGGTAAAGATAAGTTGTTGTTAGGAGTCTCATTTTCTGACACACTGGGCTCTGAGAAGGAGAGACAAGAAGGCAGTGGGAGAAGTTAGAAGACACAATAGTGATAGCCAAACTACCTGGATCATACCCAAAGGCTCATTGCTACATGTCTCCACAGGCTCACATTCTCCTGGCTGAAACTGAGCACCAAGATTCTAGGAAGGTTTCTGGTACATAAACTGACCAAGGTTTGGTCAATACAATCATGACATGTCATGTCATATCATGCCATGTCATGTCAATACAGTCAAGAACGGAATATTTAAAGCCTTTCATGACATGGCATTGAACTATCAGAACACTCCGGGATTCTTATTTCATACAAGAATGAGATGCAGGGATAGCTACTCTGTAAAGTACCACTTTTCTCAAAACAGAATGATTTCTATTTAGCCTGCATCATCTCCCTGTACCTGGCCTGCTGCCTCCTCAACTCCACTTTGGCTCTTCCATGTGAACTCAGTATGGCAGTGGGAGAAGTTTGTAGTCATTACTCCAGACCAATAAACTACCCATGACACTAAAACTATGTGGAGCATATCAGATATTTGAGTTAGGGATATTTAACTGATAGTCTATGTAAAGATCTGAAAAATTCCAATAGGGTGCAGTAGCATTAGTCCAACTGAAGGCTCCTGCTGCACAGGCCCATTGGTCCTCCAGGCAGTGGTGCGAATTGATGTGGATGATACAAGGAGTCCTAGGGTCAGAGTTTCATTCAGATTGGTGTCTTTGATCACCATAGTGGGTACCTGCTTGTGTTACTTTCATTTGCTTATTAAGAAAGGCTCTCACTATGTAGACTACGCTGACCTGTAACTCACTTTTCTTGCCTCAGTTTACTGAGTGCTAGAATTACAGAATTACGGGTATGTGCCTCATACTGCTATGAGCAGGCCTGAAGCTAGGGAACACGATGGTGGAGATGAAGCCTCCCTCACTGCCTAACCTTTGAGATGCCAGAGGAAATATGTAGAAGGAGGCAAGGAGGGAGAAGGGAGAAAGGAAAGGAAAGCCTTCAAACCTGTGGTCACTTACTACAGATGTTGTCTCACTCCCAAGAGAGTAAATGAAAACCAAATTGCTTCCCCATCTCTGAAACACAAATAGCTGAGCAAGATCGTACATATTTCCACAGCACATAGATATGTCAGTCCTCTACACACACCACCTGGAAGGCCTCTCAATGACATTTCTGATTACTATCACAATGGGGTACCTATGTAGTTATTTGGGACCTAAGCATCTGCTCAGGCTATGTCAATGGTGTACTCTCCAGAAATAAGGAGGGTCAGATGCTTCCTACCCTGTTAGAAACATTGGCCCTTTTTAAAGATAACCAAATGTACAAGTATGTCTCCTAGATTTAGAGACTAATTCCACTTAGATGTTCAGTTACTCACAAAACTCTCCACAGATATGCCCCATGTCTTGGGACGTCTAAGAGACCAAACATGTGGCTTTGACATGATTTCAAGATTCTTATTGTCCCTAGCTGGATTTCACCTTGACACCAATTCAAAGTGTGTTACTGAGTTGACCTTTTGGTGTTGAGTAATGCATTGCTCCTTACAGGCTACTGTGAGGACAACTGCCACTATTGTGTGAATAACACTCACTACGTTGTTGCTATTTTAATCAAATGTCCTGAAAAGTTGAATTCTTTAATAAATTTCATCTGAAATTTAAGAGCATTACTTTATCATGATCTAAAACAAGTCACAAGGGCTGAGGAGTTGGTTCTCGCTGCTCTTGAAGAGGACCCAGGTTCAGTTCACAGCCCCACATGGTAGCTCACAATCATCTATAAATCGTGTTTGATAGGACATGATCCCCTTCTATTACCTTCATAAGCACCAGGCATGCATGTGGAATGCATAAATAAATGCAGGAAAATCATTCATATAGATAAAAATAAAATGGAAAATCTAAAATAAGACAGGAATGCAAAAGACAACTTAGAGAGGAAGTCTAGTTAACAGACGCATTGACAGAAAACTTAGGGAGGAAGTCTAGTTAACAGACGCATTGGCACAATACCTCTTTCTCCTCCTCTGTCTTTCCATGGGTTTTACTATAGTTGATGGGCACATCCCAGCCTTCTTGGTCACAAAGAGCCTGGTAGAAGGCAGCATTTACCAGAAGGCTGCTTGCTTTGAATGGGGAAGAAGATGGTGTTGTAACTGTAGTGTGAGAGGAAGTTGGGGGTATAGACTTGTCCAGGATTCTATTTTTTTTCATGCTTAAGTCCAATGTGCCATTTTCATCCACTTCTATCTCAGCTCCCTGATAGAGAACAGAAACAGAAAACATCTCAGCAGTTTGCAGTTAGAGCCTAGCCATGTGGGGCTTTTAAGGGATAATTTAAAATGTAAGCTTTTATGGAAGTATATCTGCTTGTAAATCCAGCTTTCTGATTTGCATTGGGTAACATTCAATTCTTAGGCAGACTTTAAAGAACAGCCCATTAATGTGCTTCATATTTCTGGGTTTAAACAAAGTAAGCTTAATATAAATGAGAGGTATTGGCTAAAACAATTTTACATACTTGTATATTTTTAAAGGTTCAAAAGTCTTTTCTACCCATTGGAAGTATCACTCCAAACTTACCATTTTAACATTTATGTTTGATTTAGCAAAAATGATGTTTAACTTCCCAACTCCATGAATCATAAGGTTAATCTAACATTATAAATATTCAAACAAAATCAGCTAAAAGAGAATATTCCAGGAGTAGCAAAGCAACATGCACCTTAGACCACCTGAACTGGAGAAGTGTATTGGCTGATTGTGTATCAACCTGAGAAAGTTAGAGTCATTATAGAAGGAGCCTCTGTGAGAAAATGCCTCCAGCAGGAAGACATTTTCTCAACTAGTGACCAATGCGGGAGGGTCCAGTCCATGGTGGGTGGTGCCATCCCTGGGCTGTTAGTCCTGGGTTCTTTAAGAAATCAGACTGAGTAAGTCATGTAAAGCAAGACAGGAAGCAGCGCCCCTCCATGGCCTCTGCATCAGCTCTTGCCTCTAGGGTCCTGCCCTGTTTTGAGTCTCTGTCCCGACAGCCTTCAGTAACAAATAGCAATGTGGAAGTGTAAGCCAAGTAAACCCTTTCCTCCCCAACTTGCTTTTTCCTCATGGTGTTTCTCGTTGCAGCAACAGAAATCCCAACTAAAACAATAGGATTTGTTAAATTGCAGTGAGTGGGAAGGGAAAAGGGCTCTGTGCAAACCGACTGCACTCTGGGGACTCAGAGCTTCAGTTCTATATGAAGATTTAGGATGACGGTGTTTGTTTTCTATTGTTTCATGTGAGACTTAAGAGAAGAGGCTTTCCAGGCCCACCCCCTTTGGGACCTTTGACCCTGCTCTCATTGTTTCTTAGGAGTAGCCCCTCTGTTTGGGCAGTCGCCACAGGGACCACTTCTGTGGTCTGCTTCTTCAAAATTTGCACTGCAGGTGCTTTTGTTAACATTACCAGAACTTGGCGAAGCTGGGAAAACATGTCTATTGACTCTCCAAATGAAACAAGTAGCCATGCTGTCATTTCCACATCATCCATCAATTTACAGTTAACTTCTGGACAAGTTCTTGACTTTTCCTTTTTAGTTGGCAAATGAGACATATTTTTGAGTATCTTAGCACAATCCTTAGCTCCTGCAGTCACCAGATACTGCTCAGGCCATAGGCTTTAACACCCTTGTCATGTCCCTCTTCTCAGCGGCCACACAGGCTGGGACCACTGCTAGTGCTTGATTGAGAGATGAAAGTCCCTCTTCTCTTTGTTTGTTTTACCTGCATAGTTCCTATCTAGTCTCTCAGCCCGTAAGCATTTGCGGGAGGTAAATACACTTCTAATACGGCAGGCTAAGATGCTTTGGCCGTATCTTTCTGTCCCTTTTTAGTAAATAGTTTAATCTCCTGTGATAGTTTTAAGCCCTGAATTTGACATTACAGCTTATCCAGGATAATAACATAGTAACCACAGCATCTTATGCCATCTGTATAATATCAAGTACATTTTTATACCAGCATTAATAAACCTCTGTTACAAAAAAATCCAAGATATTAACCATATCAGTGCCACCAGCCCCCCTTATAACATGAGCTCACAGTACATTCTGCCAGTCAGGCTTCAAAGCAATTTTTTGCTTTGTAGCTGATGTGTAACTATAGCAATGAAACAGAGCAATAGTAATCAAGTTTAATGGCCAACGTAAAGTAAAATGCTAAATATTGTAGTTGCTGACATTTTTCATAAAAAAATAAAAAAACTTGGGTTAAAGCTGCAAACCAACATTCACATAAAATTCCAGACCTCTGTGACAGATGGCTTAGGAAAAAGAAGCCATGTGACTGGGCTGCAGTGTTTTATAGTGCAAAACCCATAAATAGTGCAGATTTAAGCTTTGAAAAATACCAACTATTCCAAGAATAGTCTCATATGTATGTATATACAAATATTAGTTTTTAGAGAAGTACTTCAAATACCGTTTAAAATTTAGAGATTCTAGGACCCATCATAGTTATTTGTGTTAAGTAATTGGAGTTGATTAGAAAAATCTTACTCCTAATGTTTGAAAGAGATATCTGAGCTTGCTGCTGCTCAGGGCACCTGACTTGGGGAAAGGGGATGTCATGTGCTGGGGATAGGATACAGATGGGCTTTAAGTAAGTGCGCAGATGCATCCAACAATTACACTGCAGCAGGAAAGTCCTTTTCTACCCTTGATGGGGGATCACACATTCGCAGCATGGGTTTTTATTCAGCACACCACCAGGCATCATCTTTCTGTGCTCTGAACTCCAAATGTCAGCACAGAAATCTGTGTGGTGGGAGAGGCTGGTGGAGAGGCGGGGCCAGATCGGCAGCTCAGGTAGGGCTTCCTTTTCACACCTTCTAACACTTAGATTTCTGAAGTGCTATTTGGGATCTTCATTTCAGGACCTTGTACTTAAAGTCTCCCTGGGCTGGCTATACACCTTTCAGCTTAGCAGGGACAATGTAAGCCATCTACTGATGCCGCCTTTGAGCTGCTGACCTTCTGCTATGGCTGTATTCATTGCATTCCGGAGAGCATGCACAGTGTGGTCATAACACTACAGTGCAGAGCAAAGAGAGCTTGAAAAACAGATTGCTCTGGCTTTCAAGGGCATGCTTTATGGATAATGACTTCTGGTGAAAGATACCAAGTTTATTATCAATGACAGTGAACCTGAAAGTTTACAGACCTACTGACTGTAATAATAATCTCTCCTAGAAGGTGAGCAGTGACCTAGATGTTCAACAGCAGAGATGTGATTAGTAACAGCACCTCCGTTAACTAGAACATGACCTGGTCAGAGAGACAGTAATAAGAGGACCAAAGGGCAGGTTAGAAAATCTTATACCACAGAAGACAGAAAGCACCCTCTCTCTTCTTATTCAGCAACAACTAATTGCTGCCATTGCAAAGATGATAAACATGTGAACTATGTTTATAACACAGACTTATGCTATGCAGAGAAGAAGTGACTAACCCAAGGTGTGAAATTTAGAGATACTTCCCCAAATTTCTAGATCTTTTTCAGGCAAAGCAGATATTTTGTATTTGAAATCATGCTCTACCAAGCTTGTGGTTTGACAGGGTATGAGCCATGAAGCATTTTAGAAAATAACTAAGGCTATGTGTGAATTCAAATTTCATTTTCAGCAATTACAGTCATGCTACTCACAACAAATTACTCAATATTTCTGTACCACTGTTTCTTCCATTGAAAAATGGAAAAATTACTATACATATTATAGTCTTTAGGAGGACTTAAAGGGATTCACATGGTCAGAGAGTTTATGGACAGTATGTAGCACATAGTAGGTATTCTATAAATCACAATCCCCAAAGAGACATAGCCCTCAGCTACTGGTCACGGGACTAGAGAGTCAATATTTCCTTTATTTACTTGTCTTGAGGCAGGAGCTTGCTACATAGCATAGGATGGCCTAAAGTACATGACACCCTGTCTCAGCCTGTCTGTTACTGAGGTTACAGGCTGAAATCACCATGCCCAACAAGGAGCTAGTTGTCAAATATCCAGCTACAATACACTTATGCACTCAGTTCTTTATGATCCCTGTTTCGAGACCCTCATCATCTTTCACTCACAATGTGAGGTACAATGTGTTCAGATGTTAAAATATGTTTTTGGTTCTAACCACCCAGGGGCCATCGGGGCTTTCCTGTGAGCATGCAGCACTAATGGCATGCTGTTTCTAAGCCTTGTGCAAGCAAAAACAGACTTTGAACTTTAAACACTTCAAGTAAGTGTCAAATTTTTGTTTTCTTTTAAGGAACTGTGCATATGTCATTTTGTCTAAACAGGTGGGGAAAACACCAAAACAAATAACAGAATGCTTGGCAAGCAGCAGTGAGGAGGATAAAGATAGACTAGGAGCATGTTCTACCTCTGTGCATTAGAACAGGAGGAGGGAAAGTGGGGTATATCCACTACAGGCTGGCATAGCTCTCAGGGACACTGGCCCAAAGTGACTAGCAAACCCGGGGTGCTTGTTCTCTGTCCATCTACATTCAGGGCTCTACTCCTATCTAGAGTCACAATGGTTGGGAAAAAGCACCTTAAGGTATGTGACACTAACCAATTTATGTTTCACCATTTATATTTAAAAATAAAGATGGAGGACACTCTTCATATCTTAGAACCAAGAACAGTAGTGGAATAAAAAGAAAAATAGTATTTCAGACAAAATCTTTATGATGCTCTTTTATACTTTAACTTTTATGATGTTCACTAAGAACTAAATGTACAAATTATTCTCTCCTTTCTTAATTTCTTAAACTGTATTAAAGAGACCTGGTAGTATTAATACATTATTCAGATCTAAGATGATTTTTAACACAAATAGTTACTCCTAATATTTAAAATGCAGCAAGCTCTGGTCTGGAAAAAGACCAGTCATGTTAGATATAGCCTGATGTTCTTGGCACATATATGGTATAGAGTTGGTATGTAGGGAACACAATTTGATTAAATTGACAGTAGTGTGAATAGCAGTGTTGATTATCTATGTCATCTATGATAGTCTGAATAGAAATGATCCATGTAGATTAATAGGGAGGTGTGGCCTTGTTGGAGTAGATGTGGCCTTGATGGAGCAAAACGTGTCACTGAGGGAGGGGTGTGCTTTGAGGTTTCAGAATCTCAAGCCAGGCCCAGTGTCTTACTTTTCCTGCTGCCTGAGGACCCAGGTGTAGAACTATCAGCTACTTCTCTAGCACCATGTCTGCCTGCATGCTGCCATGCTTCTAACCATGATGACAATGGACTAAACCACTGAACTATAAACCAGCTCCATTTAAATGTTTTCCTTTATAAGAGTTGCTGTGGTCATGGTGTCTCTTCACAGCAACAGAAACCTTAACATCATCCTTCTTGTGTTTGTATTTATGTAGGGACACAGAGTTTCCTTGCCCTCTGAAAACATTCTGAGTGTCATGCAGATCACTAATTCTGAACCTTACTTAGTGTAGAGTGAGTTGTGTCCTTGCGGAAAAATATGTATGTGTTTGAGGTGGTGTTTCAGCACTTTTAAGGATTTTAGGCTTTGGCCCACAGGTCACAGTGAATGTGCTTTTTAATTAATTCTCTGATTGGTGCTGTAAGCAGCCAAAGAGATGCTTAGCACAAATGTTTCTGGATGGGAACAAGGGGAAAGGAAGAAACCAGCCATCTCCGGTTCAGATGGAAGGCACTGTGAGGCCACCTGTGCATGCCCCAGCCTCCACACGCCCACCTCTACCTCAGATGTCCAAGGGTGACGAATTCTTTCCTTCTGCTTATCTGTAAGCTCCTTAAATCCAGAGTCTGAAGCTCAGTCTAAAGCAGTGGTTCCCAACCTCCCCTAATGCTGTGACCCTTTAATATAGTCTCATGTTTTGGTGACCCCCAATCATAAAATTATTTTCGTTGCTACTTTATAACTGCAATTTTGCTACTGTTATGAATTGCAATGTAAATATTGGTGTTTTGTGATGGTCTTAGGCAACACCTGTGAAAAGGATTTCTGTCTCCAAAGCTTTTGTAACCTCTAGGTTGAGAACCACTAGTCTAACCAGTGGTCAGGGCAAAACCAGTTCTTAAATTCCACTTGCCACTGTGATTCATATACTGATACAACTAGAATATAAGAATATCAGTTTTTCTGCATTTGTTTCTAAATATGAAGCATAGGAGATCTTATGGATGTAAACTTTCATAAATAAAGGCACAAAAACCTATGATGGAGAGAAAAATTCAAATCTAGTGGAGGAAGAATTAGGCTGGCATGCAATGCTAAGGGGAAGATGGCATCCAATTGCATCTTTGTTGGCCACAGCAAAGCCACACACTCAGCACGCTTTGCTTAGATGGAGGTCTGAAGAGTTAATTAACCTGTTTTTGTTTGGTTTCTAAAAGAGTTGTTTCAGCAAATTTATGAGAAACAGTTCTATATTCAGAACACTAATGAAGACAGAGTTCTACAGTTGGTATAGTTGTGTGGGAATGTGAGTAGCCAGCTATGTGGTTCAACAGTCCTGGCCACAGTGATGCTGGGGGAGCCATATTTATCCTATCCTATCTAACCAGTCTATGAGGGAGTACTTCTGATATGAAAAAATTTTTAAGATCTCTGGCATAAGTCACTCCTTTCTCAAGCTGATCTAAGCCCTTTCTATGTCCACTGTCCTGTCATCAGTGGAGAGTGGGAAGTGCTGAGTTGGATAGGACATTATCTTGAGAATGCCAGGTCTGCTGCATACAGCCTTGCTGACACAAGGAGTGGACAAACAGACATTAGAATAGGATTATTTGGCTTTTGGAAATGTGGCATTTGAACAGGTGTTTTTTCTAGTTAGAACTGTGTTTCTAAAAGAGAGCAGACTGACAAGAAAACACCTGTCATTTGTTTGACACCAGCAATTTAACGGAACCTGAAGACTATAGGTAAACGGAGCACTCTGGGAGCAGGGAAACATGTACATGTGCAAATGGACAGCATTTGTCCTAGTAGTGTCAGTCAGCTGCTTCTCCTCAAATACCCGTGATGGCGGACCCCATTTTCTATAAGATAGTGATGAAATCAGGCAGCAGGCACTAGGAAGGAGACACTGAAGCATTTCTGGAACCAGGTACCTCTATAATATTCTTAAAAATGAAAAATAAATCAGATCTTAAAATGCCAATTTGAAAGTACAGTTGTATTTTAAAAACCCTCAAATGCCTCTCCTGTGTCAGTAATTTTGACTAGCATTGTGAATTCAGAGACTTGGGTATTTTTTTCCGTATAGTCAGAGGATATATTTTTTCTTTGTTTAAGAACCTCATTTGTTTAAAGATTGTTTTGAGTGGGTTTTGGCAACCACCTCTTCCTGTGGTTTACTTGGCTTGGCTTCTTCCAGAAGCTAATTTCGATTCTTCTGTCAAATGCTTGGTGGCACTGTGCTACCTGCTCTCCTGAAGGCCTGGCACAGCACAGGCAAGCAGCTGACCACACAAGGACAGGTCTGTCCTTAAAGGGAAATGTCTCAGCTTGCAGTGCACAGACTTCAGGGTCTGGGAGTCACTCAGGAAATCTTTTATTTTAAGCAAGGGTAAAATCTGTGATGGAGAATGTGTGGGTGCTGTATGTTGGCTGGCTTCTAGTCATCTAGGTACATAGTAAGTTTTTTAAGTGAGGTTGTCTGTGTACACTGAAGCACTGAGCCCTTCCAGCCTCCCCTGTGATCTACAACATGCAGGGCCTTTGTACATTCATTAAGTCATCTAAATGCGAACGTGTATTTCCCACAGTTAGGAAAGAAAGGCTGTGGAAAATATGATTAATCTCTTAGGAAATGTACTGTGTTCACCAAGGTCCTAGAATTTGATTGCAGATTGAACATTAGAGCCTCTAGTCTCCTCAGCCTGCTGACTCACTGGACTGTGGGTCTCATGGGAACACTACAACCTAGATGTCTCATGGTATGCAGTGGTGAACACGTACAACATAAGTTTGCGGTCAGTTTCAACAATCTTGTACTAGCCACTGTTCCTAAATGGCTCTGATCTGCAGACGGCGAACAGCTTCCACAGCAGAGATGCATTTTAACAGGAACTCTCTTTCCTTGTTCACCAAATGTCTCCAAACAGAAAAAGTGATGAGATTATCCTCAACTACCCTCATAAGTCACTGCTCTCCAGTGACTACTAGACCTCCAAGATAAGCACACGTTCCTTGCTTGAACCCACTGAAAACTCCTCCCTGCTTGGGGAGGAAATAGGGGAAGTGAGTGGTTGCAGTGAGGGACATGAAAGGCGGTTGACTCTCAAGTCTCACTTGCTGGCCCACCTTCCATGCTCTTGGCCTGGCTTACCTTGGCATGCAGGCTCTGTGGTTTGTTGGAGAGGATGTCTGTGGCTTCCCTGCAGCGGGTGGAAAGGTTCAGGATGGCAGCAGCTGCTGCTATGTGGGTGTCTTCACTGCACTGACCATGGCCATAAGAGCTGGCACGGACTGTGCTCTGTGTGTGGGCGCCAGCACTAGGCAGCCCATTAGGAAATTTCACTGGATTTGAAAAATGCTTTGCTGTTGAAGAGAGATTTGATTAGCAATTGCATGTACTCGGTTTCAGTCATCAAAGATTTTTTAAGACAAAAACATCTTTCATTAAAATCCTGTAAAGCAGAACCATTATCTGTTGGTACTTTAAATGAAGGTTACCCAGGCAGGTTTTGCCAAGGTGCACAGAGCAGATGATGCGATTCTTTAAAGATGCCTGCCTCTTAAGAGTTCTTGTATTTTCTTTATAGGTGACAGAAATGTCATTACCAATGTTATAGGGCAGGTATATTTGCAACATGTATGCAAAATTGTAGATTAACAAAATGAGCAGCTCAGGACAGACATGTACACGTATTGAACAGGCTGGAGACAATGACTCTTGGGACCAGGCACTCTCAGGGACTGCTCTCACTGATGCTTCTGCATAGACACAGGATGTATTTTTATTACGTGGGACAAATGTTTGTTCTGTATTTAACAGGGAGAGAGGCGTCAGCAAGCTGAGCAGAGGACAGACGGCCTGTTCTCAAGGTGAAGAGAAAGGCCACTTAGTTACCAAGGCTGAATTTCTGTGTTTTGTTGTTGGCACCATAGCTTTTCTGAGGGACATGGTGATGCAGCTTTCTCTTCATTGTGGGCTGTTTGTGAGCACCATTCAAGGTCATGGGAGAAACAGCCTAGACATAAGTATATAAAAGCACCTAGCTGTTAGTTTTGGCTTAAATGATGCTTATTTTAAAGATTTACTTACTTGGTAAATAAATGATATTACTGAATATTATTCCTATAACTACAAGAATATAAAGATGTTACTAACTCTATTATGGTTTTTATAACTAATATCCAAACAATGTGAGTAGTGCAGTCTTCATCCACCTTCATGTAAATTAAGCATATATGCACATGTATACATTGTACATATATAATAAAATATTTAAACAAAATTGGGTTGCTAGATAAAAATCATTATGTGCATGCATTTTTTCTGACTGTAACAAGTTATCAATGGCTACTTGGGTTTGCTTGGTGCTGGGACCACTTTTTATTAAGAGTAGGCAGATTATTTTTTTGTAATTATGCAATGATGGATAACTGCTATCAAGTTTGCTGGCCATCTGGAGGGAAATAGGGGGAGAAAACCCAGACTTTGTATATCTAAGCACTGCTGTATCCATGGGATCCCATTGCCAGGTTTTAGGCAGCCTTCTAGGTTCCTACTAATGTGAGTCAACATGACATCATGAAGAAAACACTGGACTCACAAGATATTCATCCCATTCAGGGGTAATATCTGAAAGATTCTCAGATTTTGAAGGCTGTAATAAATGGATGGCTCACAGAGGACTTCGGTGGGTGTGTATATTTTATTGAAGGCATATTACCCACAATTTTTGGCATTTGTTCTCTATCTTTTTATTAGCATACTTAAAAGAAATGTAAAAACAAGACCACCAAGTCTTATACATTGCATAGCCATTCAGTTCAGTCTTCTCCATTGATGTGTCAGAATTACTGAGAATACTATTCAATCTATTTTAAGGGTTTCTATATTAATTAATCCTTAAAGTTATTTGATAATGTTTTGACAGTCATGTGTTTTTATTCTAGTAAATTTCAGATTCCTTAGTTACGTTTCTTGGATTTTTAAACTTTTCCTACCTTCAGTCTGATGGTTTTTGATGATTTCAGTGTTTTAAATAGTATTATATATTTCACCTCATTAGATTGCCATGATCACAACATGAATTAAAATAATATAATATAACAGCTGTCATAGCTTTCAATATATTAATCACAATCCTAATTATTTCTTTTAGCACTGCTATATTTAGATTCAGTAATGGCACTATCTGTGAAATAACGAATATCTTATAATATTCAGTGTAACTTGGCTATAATATTAGGAATAACGGTTAACTTATTTCATTATTCTTTTCTGCCATCTCTATGGAGCATGTGATGTATTTGAATATATAACCCCCCTCTATACAAGATGCATTTTAGGGTAATAACTGTTATGATTCAAATTTGAAGCTTACATTCAAGAAATGGTGGTGTTTTTTGTCCTTGGCCTGCTTGTAGGAAAGGACGTTTACCAAAAACTTGAGCATCAAAACTGGCATAATCAAATGGCACTTTCCCAAACTTCTCTTGTTCTTTTGATACAGTGGCTCTTGAAGAGGTGATGGCTTGTGAGCGGAAGTTAAATTCAATTTGCTTCACCAAATTCGTCCTGGTAAGAGGCAAGAAGTTTGAAGAAATAGAAACTGTTGTCAGGATTCAGAGTAGATGCCTGAATCTACTGCCTACCGGGCACAGAGACAATACCCAGCATTTAGGGAGGACCCACCCACAGCAAAGCAGATGCTCTGAGGTGCAGTGAGTAGGGGCTGGTTTGGGTTGAGTCTGGCTATGCTGTGACTCCACGTTCTGTGTACATTAACAGAGGGGTACTCAGTCCTTATGAAGAGGTATTAAATGTATTGTCATTAAGTATATTATGTATCAAATTGTCATTATTTCAAGATGTATCTAAATTACTACATTATTATACTAGTAAAGTTTTAATGTAATTGTTCCACTCTAAGTTTGAATTATATAGTCCTACAGATTTTTTGTGTCTGAACTAAACAGGAATGTAGCACCTGTGCAGCAAGTGCTGGCCAATCAAGGTAGAATTCTGCTCAGCTATGGTCTCTGTGTCAGAGACCACCAACAAATATACCTTTCAGGGTTTTCAGAATAAAAAATATTTCCTTTTATTATACAAGAAAATGAAAATGTAAAAAATGTTGATAATATCTTCTGGACTGCGTAAACTTCTCAAATGGTACATAAAACATATTTGAGGGATTCATGCTTTTGATACAGACCCAGGATCTCCCTAGTTTTTTCACCTTCTACTTCAAGGCCGTTTCTATTCTTCTTTGACTCTGCTGACCCACAGCTACCACACTAGGTTGGGATTCAGGCAGGTAACCTACATCTTCTTCTCTGTTCTCCATGACAGTCTCTCTGGACTTATCTTATTCCTGGTGTAGTCCCAACAGCCAACATCCATCCCCAGGGACTAAGCCCCTTGGTATGGGCCCGAAGTCCTCCTGGTTCTTCTGAACACCAAGGATTCCAGAGCCACCACACTTGATTCTGACACAGATTAAGCAATAGAAACCAAAGACTAAACACCCATTCCAAAAACCATGAGACCATATATCTACACAAAGAAACACCCGAGAGTTCTAACTCCAGATGCTTAGGTCCAAGCACAAAAACACAAACATGAATAACCATGATAATATGCCTCTTCAAGAAGACAGAAACCATGTTGTAATAGGTTCAAATAAATGCAAATTAGCTAAGGAATAAGACAAGGGCTTCAAAATAACAATTATAAATAGTTTAAAGACATTAACGAGGATATGAATAAATAAATGCCTTAATGAAGACTGTAATTGAATGAAAGCAATTTAAGCCATGAAAGTAACAACATGAAACAAAACAACAACAATAAAAAAGAATTACTCAAGGAAACTTAAACTACAATAACATTTGAAATGAAATACTTAAGATATTAAAACAAATCAAAACACCCCCTTTAGAGCTAATCCTCACCAACAGATTAAAAGCATGGAAAAGATAATTCCAGATCTTGATGACAAGGTAGGTAAGTAGGTATTTCAGTCTTTTAAACAATCTTAAAATCTTAAAAACAAACAAAAAACAGGCGCAGACATTCAGGCAATCCGAGAAACCACAAAAATACCAAGCACAGGAATAATGGGTATAGAGGAGGGAAAAGAAAACCAAGTAAAGCACAAACTAACAAAATCACACAATAAAATATCCCCAATATAAAGAAAGAGATGCCCATCAAAGTACAAGAAGCACAACAAACTCCAAAGAGATGGGATCAGAAAAGAAACGCCCACAACACATAGCAATCAAAGCACTAAGTGTATAGAATGTCTAAAGGATAATATAAGCTGCAAGGAGGAAAGATCAAGCAATATACAAAGGCAGATCTAGTAGAATATCATCTGACTTGTCAGTGGAGATTCTGAATGATAGAAGTGCCCGGACAAGTTCTCAGAAAGTACAGATGACATCCAGACTATTACATCCAGCAAAACTAACAACCACAAAACCCAGAGAAAGAAAAATGTTTCATGATTAAAGCCAAATTTAAGCAATTTCTGTCCATTAATCGACCTGTACAAAAGGCACTAGAAGGAAAATATCAGTGTTCATGAATACGACACAAGGAATAAGTAAACTGAAAGAGTTAATTCAAAGAGGAGAAAAAAAATCTCAACACAACAAAATAGCAGGCGTTATTAAACACTGCTCATTGATAACTGTCAGCATTGACTGTCTCTAATAAAAAGACACAATAAAAAGTTGGATTAGAAAACTGGATTCACCTTTTTATTATATCTTAAGATATCTACTGAATGATAAGAAACATCTTCCCATTTTAAGACCTAATCTTAAGGCTTTCCAAGGAAATGGAGTCAAGAAGCATGTAGGTGTAGCTTTTTAAATATCTGACAAAACAGACTAAAAAATAAATCTTATCAGCAGAGATAGGGAAGGGAACTACATACACAGTCAAGGAAAATGCACCAAGAGTATATTACAATTCTAAACATTTATGCACCAAACACAAGGGTACCCAAAACCACAAAAGAAATACATCCACTTTCACAAATTAATTCTCACACAATGATAATGGGGGACTACTCTCATCAATAGATAGGACATGAACACAAAACCAAAGAGGGAAATTCTGGAATTAGTAAACATGATAAACCAAATGGACCTAACAGACATCTACAGTCCACTTCACTTAAACACAAAAATAATATACTTTCTTCTCAGCATTCATGGAACTTTCTCCAAATATAACACTCCATATTATGACACCAAGAAAAACTCAAAATATATAAGAAAACTGAAATACCATCCTACATTTGACTACCATGGATTAAAATAGGCTATTAACAACAACAGAAACAGCAGAAAGTATACAATTTCATGGAAACTAATCAACTTACTACTGAATTAAAACTGGCTCAAGACAGAAATCCATAGGGAAATTAAATCCATTATTATAATTGAAAGAAAGTAACAGACAGCATGCCCAAACCTATGGAGTATAATGAAGACGACTCTAAGAGACAAGTTCATAGCACTAAGTTCCTACATTTAAAAATATAGGGAGATGTCATATTAGTAACTTAGTTACACAGCTGAGAGTTCCTATTAAACAACAAGAAATAATACTCAAAAAGAGTAGACAAGGGGAATTAATAAAACTAAAATCAATAAAATAGAACAACAAACCAATACAAAGAATCAATGAAATAAAGAATTGATTCAAGGAAATCAGTCAGATTGATAAACTGTTACACTTAACAAAATTAAGTACAAAACACAGAAAGAAAATAAAAATTATTAAACTTAGAGATGAAAAGGGAGACATTATAATAGACATTGAAGAAATTCAGAGAATCATAAGGACATATTTAAAAAGTTGTATTTTGCCAAACTGTAAAACCTAAAAGAAAAGGATGAATTTCTTGATATATATGAACTATCAAAGTTAAGATGAAATACACAAGTTAAATATACCCATAACTCCTAGAATCAGTAATTAAAAATCTGGCCCTTACCCAAATTTCCCAACTCCCCCAAAAGCCCAGGACAATATAGATTCAGTACAGAATAATTCCAGACATTCACAGAAAAACTAATACTAATAATCCTCAAATTATTCTGCAAAATAGAAACTGATGGGATATTTTCCAAATCTTTTTTGCAAAATCACTATTACTATATCACAAACACACAGCTAGGTGGTAACAGAGAACACCTTTAGTCCCAGCACTCAGGAGGCAGGGGCAGGTGGGTCTTTGTGTGTTCAAGGCAAGCCTATTCTACAAAGTTAAGTTTCAGGAAAGCCAGGGCTGTTACAAAGAGAAATTCTGTCTTGAAAAAACATAAACAAAACAAACAAACAAAAAACCCCATGAAGACCCATCAAATAGAAAATTACAAAACAAAATACATTGTGAACATTAAATGCAAAAATTCTCAATAAAATACTTGTAAACTAAGATCAAGAACATAAAAGATTACCCACCACCATCAAATTGGCTTCATCTCAGAGATATCAGGATAATTTAATATAAGTAAACCAATTAACATAATCCAACACATATACAGATTGGAAAAACACCCCTACATGCAGAAAGGACTTTTGACAAAATCTAACATACTTTCATAATAAAACTTCCAAAGAGACTAAGGATACAAGGGACATACCTCAACATAAAAAAGGCAATTTACAGGAAGCCCACAGCTAACATCAACCTAAATGGAGAGAAATTCAAAGCATTTCAACTAAAATAGGAAATGAAACAAGACTGTCCACTCTTTCCATACCTCTTCCACGTAGTACTTGAAGCCTTCACTAGAATAAGACAACTGAAGAAGATCAAGCGACACAAGTAGGGAAGGAAGAAGTCAAAGTAATTTTATACATAAATGATCCTAACAACTCCACCAGGGATTTTTAAACAGCTGATAAGCAGTAGCAAGAGTCAAAATTTACTCACAAAAATTAGCAGCCTACCTCTACACAAATGACCGACTGAGAAAGAAATCAGGGAAACAAAACCTTTCACAATAGCCTCAAAAAAATCTTGGGGTAACTCTAATCGAGCAAGTAAAAAAACTTTTATGATAAAAGCTTTAAGACACTGGAGAAAGAAATTGAAGAAGATATCAGAAAATGGAAAGGTGCCCCATTCTCATGAATGAATAGAATTATTATAGTGGAAATGACTATCCTACTAAAAGTTATCTACAGATTTAATGCAATCCTCATCTAAATTCCAACACATTATCAGGCAGGACTTCCAGTGGAGAGATTGGGATGCTGGCTCAACCATACAACCTTTGATCTGCAGTCTGTCCTCCTGTCTATGGAAGTGTGGGGGATTAGTTACTACCCCAATTGTCCTCAGAGAACCTTCATCTAGTAACTGATGGAAACAAAATTTCCATCAGTCAAGCATTGGGTGGAACCTAGGGAATCCTGCTGAAGAAAGGAAGGAGAGCATATATGAGCTGAGGGGTCAAGGACATCGTAAGAGAAACCACAGAAACAACTTACCCAGGTGTATAGGAGCTCACACAGTATGGGCCATCAGCTGTGGAGCATGCATGGGACCAACTAGACACTCTATACATGTGTGACAGTTGTGTGGCTTGGTCTACCTGTGTGAGTTCTAGTAATGGAATCAAGGGCTGTCCCTAATGCTTTAGCTGTCTTTGGGGACCCTATTCCTCATACTGGGTTGTCTTGTGGAGCCTTAATACAAGGAGAGGAGCTTAGTCATACCTCAACTTGATATACCATTGCTTTGTTGTACCCATGGGAGGCCTGCCCTTTTTGAACACAAAAGAGGGGGAGCGGATTGGTTGGGTTGGGGGAGGAACTGGGAGGAGAATCCGCAGCTGGGATGTAAAATAAGTGAATAAATCTAATTTTAAAAGATTAAAGTCTAAAAAATATCCAACATATTTCTTCACAGAAAATTCATATGGAAATACAAAAATCTCTGGAGTGCTAAAACAATCCTGACTAATAAAACTGATGAAGGTATTATCCAGATTTCAAGTTGTACTAAAGAGGTATAGTATTAAAAACTTCACAGGATTGGCATAACAGTCACACTGAATGACAGAATAGAATTGAAGACCTAGGCATAATTCTACATTCCTACAGACACTTGATTTTTGACAAAGAAACTGAAAATACACCCTGGTGTAAAGACAGCATCTTCAACAAATTATACTGGTCAAACAGGATGGCTGTATGTAGAAGAACGAATGTAGAATACTATCTATCACTCTTCAAAATACACAACTCCAGTTGGATCGAGGACCTCCATGTAAGACCAGATGCTATGAGTCTGACGGAAGAGAAAGTGGGGAGTAGGCTTGAACTTATTGGCAGAGGAAAGGACTTCTGAACAGGATACTGACAGCATGGGCACTAAGATCAACAATTAATAAATGGAATCTCATGAAGCTAAAAAGTTTCTGTGCAGCAAAGGACATGATAATTCAAATAAAGTATCAGCTTATAGAATACAAAAAATCTTTATCAATTGTACAGCTGAAAGAGGATTAATATCTAAAATATATAGACTAACAGCACTCTGACACCAAGGAAACAACCCAGTTAAGATGGGGTACAAAAATAAGAGGAGAATCTTCAAAAATGAAACTGAAATGGTGAGAAATATTTCAGAGAATTCTAAGTTCCTTTGTCATTAGGGAAATGCAAATCAAAACTATTTTGAGATTTCATCTTACTCCAGTAAGAATGGCCAAGATCAATTAAACAAATAACATCACATTCTGGTAAAGATTCAGGGAAAGAGGAACATTTACTCATTACTAGTACAAGTACAAACTGGTTACAGCATATATGGAAATCATTGCAGAAGTTCCTGAAAAATCTACATATCATTCTCAATCAAGTTCTAGCTGTACCTCTTTTGAGAAAATACTTAAAGGACTCTAAATCCTACTACCGAGATATATGCTCACTCACAAGCATTGACTCATTATAGCCTAAAGCTAGAAATAGTCTAGATGTCCCATACTGAAGAATGGATAATGAAAATGTGGTACATTTATACATTCAGATATTATTCACCTATTAAAAAGAATGCAATTATGAAATTTGCAGGTAAATGAGTTAGAAACAACTATTCTGAGTGAGATATCCCAGACCCCAAAAGACAAATATCGTGTTTTCTCTTATACACAACAATGTGTGTTTTAATAGAGTAATGATAGAAGTAAGGTAGGACCAAGGTGTAAGGGGGATCTTCAAGGAAGGAGACATAGAATATAGTTTTATAAAGAAATAAAGGGCAAACTAGGAGGTAAAGGAGGGAATATAGGGAGGGACAAGTAACACTAATAACCATTTGAAAAGCCATATGGAAATACACTTCTATAGAAGCTTCCTAAAATACATATGAATATATGAAAGAAATTTAATGGAGTCACCATATAGTGTGGGAGGCAATGTCCCAATTAAATATCTCATGCCACCAAGTAAAATCTTATGTACTAGGAATAGGTCACATTTTTTTCTTTGACCCAAAGGACCAAATGCTTGCTGTAGACCATCCTCACAGCCAGATATAACAGGCAATTTCTAAGCTTATTGGTTACTCCATACAACTTGATTATAAGGACTTTTGTTATAAAACATAACACTTCTGTCTTTGAAAAACCAAGCTGGTACCTAACTGGAAACTTCATCCCTACTGTAGAGTTCATGGTGCAAGGTATTCTGTGCACTACCAGAGGACAAAAGTAATAATATCACTCAGCTATCGCCCTGTAACTGACATCAGTGACCTGTATAAAAGATACCAGTAAATAGTGGCCCAAATGTTATAGAAGTCATCAACTACATTTTTGTTTTAAGATCCATTCCAAGAGATGGGACCCATTTCCAATTCTGCTAAAATGGTTAAGAACCTATTACTAGATTGGTCATGTACTTATGGGAAAATCTAAAAATACTATTATGCTAAAGGAACACAGCTCTAAAATGACTCCTAATGATACACTGCTATACCCATAGATGAAAGTATTGCTCAACCCCAATCAGAGAAGTTTCTTTTTGCAGTAGATTGGAATTAAAACAGAGACCCATATCTGGTCTATGTTCAGAGAATGAGAGACTTTTGAGCACTAAGTACTAAGTGGCATGTCTTCATCAAACCCCTCCCCTCAAGGTTCAGGTATCTACACAGAAGGAGAGGCGAAAAGATTGTAAGAGCCAGAGGTGGTGGCTAACTCTATGAAAAGAGTGTCTTCCAGATACAACATGAATGATACATATATGTATTCACAGAGGGTGTGACAGCATGTATAGAATATGAACAAGTTCAGACTAGACAAAAGTGCAGCATAGGGGAGGGGAAATGGACACAAAGTCCCACCCTCAGTGCTATTTGCAACTGATTCTTGCTGGGAAAGGGAAAATCAGTTTTCTTCACTGGAATGTCACTGGGTATGTCAACTACAGTCTGGAGCAGGCCCATGCCTAGGAGTAATTGATAACATAAAACAGACTCCATAGTGTATGTGTGTGTGCAGGGGCATGCACACATTTTGTTTTGTTTTGTCTTTTTGTTTGTTTATTTTGATTTTAACTTTTTGTATTATTTTGTTTTTTTAGAGTGGGGAGACAGTGAGTGAACACACATGCAGTACAGTGGGTAAGGACATAGGAAGAAACTGGGAGAAGTTGGGGAAGAGGAAATAATATGATCAAAATATATTGTATGAAAAAATTGTCTTTGAATAAAGAAATACTTGAGGGATGAGTGGATGTGACTGTAAGTTGGTTTATCACCCTGAAATTGTGAAAATACTCTAATCTAAAATGACATTAGTTTCTAAAGCAATGAATAAACAAGAAACTCAATTGCAACTTTTAGTAAGCATAATTAGGGAAAACAAGACAACTTTCCAGTACGAATGAGGAAACCCATGTTAAGATTTCTTAATCTATATATTTAGTAATTTGTGATCTTCATTTGACATTTTTCACTAATGTGACTTTAATGCTAGTTTTGACTCTTTTAATTGAATCTGTAGAAAAAAGATATCAGCTGGGTGTTGGTGGTGCACACCTTTAATCCCAGCACTCAGGAGGCAGAGGCAGGCCGATTTCTGTAAATTCGAGGCCAGCCTGGTCTACAGAGTGAGTTCCAGGACAGCCTCCAAAACAATACAGAGAAACCCTATCTTGAAAAAACAAAAAGAAAAAAAAAGATATCAAGAGAAGCCATACCCTGCGTGCCTCCCCCATCACCCATATGCTTTTTAAATTGTCAACATGATACAACCTAGTGTCAACTTGGAAGAGGGAACCTCAACTGAGGGACTGTTCAGATCACACTGGCCTGGGGTCATGTGTGAGACACTCCTTTGATTGGTGGTTGGTGTAAGGGCCTTGCCCTCCGTAGGCAGCAGCCATTCCCAGACAGGGCCTTGCCCTCCATAGGCAGCAGCCATTCCCAGACAGGTTGTCCTGGGATGTGTAGCAAAGCTAGGTCAGAGAGCAAGCCAGTAAGTAGTGCTGGAATTGGCTTTCTTCTTCAGTTCCTGCTTGAATTCATATTTTTAACTTTAATTTTGTGTGGATAAGTTTTCTCCATAAAGAGTGTGCTAGATCTGTGGGAAGTGGAGTTATGGGTGGTTGTACAGTGCTGTGTGGGTTTTGTGACCTGAACCCCAGTCCTTTGCAAGAGCATCCAGTTCTCTTAATTACTGTATTATTTCTCTAGGTTAGCCTACACCTCCAGCTTGAATTCTTGTTCTGACTCCCCTCAATAATAGATTGTGTGTCCTGGAAGTGTAAACCCGATAAATCCATTTCTGTTCCACTTTGCTTTTGGACTGAGTGTTTTATCACAAGAACAGAAAGCAATGTAAAACACCCTGGAAATACTAAAGTGCCTACTAGTTGTTTTTTCATTTTTAGTGGCTCATTGACAACAATGATTTGATATCTTTCCCTTAAAATAACTTTTATTACATGCATGATTGTTACATAATAAACTTTTCATTACCTTAAGTATCAACATTACTTTTTTAACCCTAGCATACTCTGTATAGATGGCATAAGATGCCAAGTGTAGGTAGAAGGGTTAATTGTCATGGGGACTACACCAAGAGATGAGATAGAAGACACTTTACTGCCGTGACCAGAGTTAGGTTCAGAAGACAGCTAGAGGTATAGGCAGGTGAATGGGGAAAATGAACTAATCTATTAGACATTAAAACAGAGGACCATAATCAGGAATCAAACTCAGTGAGGATACCTCACAGCAGGGTTCATGATCTGGAGTGTGCCAGTAGGAACAACTTGTGAGGAAATTGATAATGCTTTGTAATGAGGAATTCCTGGTTATATTTATTTTATCATATTTGCTCAGGGGAGTCAAACAGTTCCTGGTAAACCTTGGTAGTCTAGAAGATGTTTAGTATTTTTCCTGTGTGCTTTATTGGATTCTTCAAAGCATAAATATAAGCAGGTAAAGATCTTTGAAGAAGTCTCCTGAGATACTGAAGATGTTTTCAATAATCCAGTTGGAATCTTATTTTTTCAACATTAATTTTATGGAAAATACCTTTGGAACTACTAGATATTGTGAGGAACCTGGATACTTGGGATTATGGGGGATACTTTGTTACTAACTACCTGTCATGGTAGCCTGGTGCATACTGGATCTAAAGACAGCACATAACAATCACATATTTTGAAATGTTCATAATAGAGTTTCCTCCAGGCAGAAAAGAAGCCAGTCACAAATGGGCGCTTACCTGGTGTTATATTAGTGATAGAAGCTTGACTAGTGTATGTGATTGTATATTTCATTCCTTTAGGTTCACCCATATTATGCTAGCCTTATAAAGATAAGGACTCTAAGCTAAACTTCTAAAACATCGCCTAGATCATTTGAATGAAGCTATCATTCCCAAGCCTTGCAAATTGGCTGCCTTCATCAATCTAGTGATGACTGAGCATGACATGCAGACTTCAGTGAACTGACACACATGGAACAGAGACTCTCTGCTGGGTGGGCTCCAATATGAACAGAGGGTACCACCCAAGTCCTGACAGTCCATACCTGTGAGCCTTCTCAGGACAGTGCCCAGTTTGGGAAGAATCAAGTTGACCTTTGTCCTGGGTCATTGCCAACTTTTCAGCTGCAGCAATTGGACAACCTGAAAGACTGTTTGAAGAAAGAAGAGTTGGCAGAGGTGAGTGTGACAATGTGGTCTGCCTTGGCACAGGCACACAGCACCCTTGGTACACAGCAAATGTTGAGCCATATTAATAGTTCACTTAGCACCATTGTCATAAAAAAGATCCCAAAGGGTTTGCAAACTCCTAGCTCCATCTAAGAGGTGACAAACAGTGAACACCTTTAAAGAAAATCAATGTTATATAATGGGGAAATGTCAAAGGGATTCTGAAACTCAGTATTTTAAGTTCAGCACACTCATTACCACACACTGTTGTCTGACTACAGAACTCAGCATGAGAATTACATGATTATTTTAGAACTTGAGTAAAATTTTAGAAACTACATTTTATATCTTAGTTAAATTGAAAGCACAAAAATGAAATCTTTTGGTAGTATTCTTATAAGCCAAACCATAGCTCATAACCACAACTCCACAGGTAATATAAAATATGCACAGAAAAATAAAAAGATTCAGGAAAGATGACTCTGTGGTTAAGAACACTGACTAATTTCCCAGAGTACCTGGGTTTGATTCCCAGTATGTGTGTGGCAATTCATAACAATCTATAACTCTATTACTAGGAGAGACCACAACATCTTCACATATGTAGTACAGAGGTATACATACAGGCAAAATATACATACACATTAAAAATACATGATAAAAATAAAATAAAAATTCACTTAAAATATGCATATGTACATACCATGTTTGCATATTAATACACACAATGTGCTTTATTTTAAATTTTAATAAAAATGGGCATATACCCCTTGCATGGTTTAGACTCAAGGCCATGTACTATATAATGAAGCCCTTCTAAATGTCTGCTGAGCGGGATTCTGATAACCCATAAGGAATGCTGATGCCAACCTCCAATGTCCATTTGTGCTGGTGAGATCCAGGCAGAAAAGAATGTGCCATGTTTGTGGCTGTATGGTGTTGGAAAATGAGCATATTCAGATACAACTATTTCATTATTTTAGTTGTATCTGAAGTATGTAGATTTTCCCGAGATTGAGAATACTTGCTAGCTATTTGAAGAGGTAACATTTAATAGTGACATAACAATTCTCGTAACACATGGCATAGTATTTCATTTGTGGGAGTTTCTTTTGCATTTTGCAATGTAAATTATTGACAAGTCATCAGAATTACCTTCTGTGAGTGTTGCGGTTGCTGTTCACATGTCCCCTTCCTGTGCATCCTGGGGTGGGACATTTGAGCACATTCTCATGCATGGCAAGAACTAAGCACAAAATATCATGTTAAAGGGAAGAACAGTGTACCATACAGACATACATATTTACGTCTCCGTTCTACATTCAAATGATTTCAGATAGGCAGTCCACCATGGTTCTTCCTGGGATGTATTCATAGGGAACAAAAGCCCTTCATAACTTCAGAAAGGAAACCCAGAAAGTTAGTTCAGATCTAAACTGCTCTGGCTGCCAAACAACATTAACCCAGATCCCCTTCCACAAATGGTTCTGCTCTCAGTCAATTGAGGAACTGTTCTGTGTAGTTCTGGGGCCACACACGTGTGCTGGGACAGAGCCTGCTGCCTCTCTCATCTGACCGGAAAGGCTCATCACCCCCACCTTTCCTTCTAAGTACATTTGTCTCCAGCAGCAGAGAACTTGTTTCCCCACACAGCTCTTTCAGTCCTTTCCCTATAACCTGGAGGGAAATTCTGCAGGTAGCCTTTTCTATTTCTTAAGTGTGTTATTTGCATCTGTCTATCCACCCTTCCCTGCCAGGTGACTACAGGTAAGAGTAAGGCTGAATGAGGGGTAGGCCAAGGAACTGCTAATGCTGCAGCTTGCATGGGTGGGTAAAACCAGTGACTCACCAAATCCTGACATCTTGGTGATGTTAAGGGATCCCAACTTTTACCCATGGGGTAACCCAAGAACTGTCCCAATAACAAGACGAGGAATTGTGTAACATCCCAGTATTTTCAGCTAGTCCTTCACTTCTACATCCCAGAGCATGAAAGAACTATGGGAGGGGTGAGGGAGGAAGAGGCTGCTGTTGCTCTAGGGGCGCAGATGTGACAGGGCATCCTGAGAGAATTCCAAGGAGCATGTGATCTCATGGCGGGGTCAGGTCAGGAGGTCCCTACATCTAAAATTACTATTCCTGAATTTTCTAATATACTATATTTTAAAACAAGAGCTAGACTGGACATGGAAGGAGAGGGGCAGACAAGGGTTACATTAGTCAGACCTTGCTTCAATATCAGAATCAACAAATAGACACAAACACCTCACATAGTTATATGGAAATTGCTTAAAGACACATGGAGGTTAAGATTACATTTCTATTCCCAATTCTGACCAGATGGAACAGAGGATAGCTTTGTGAGGCTGTACTGTGTGTATGACAGCATAGGTGTGTCCTCAGGATAAGGAATACTCACTTTCCAGAGGAACTCGCACTTTGTGGGGGCACCCGGAAAGGCTGCGGTGGTGGGGATAGAGCCCAGTTACGTGCCCTGTGCCGTCACAGCCAGGGATGGGGCACTTGGCCTCCCTCCTTTCAGGCCTTGGTGAATCTATAGAGAAATTGAATGGAGACGCTCACATGGTGCTTCTTCCTCATCATTCAATAGAGTGGCCTTGCGGGGGTCACCAGCACTCTATTCAGTTTGCCATCATGAACATTCTTCTTACGCTGCCTTGAATAAAACCCTCAACTAAGACCCGTGGAAGCAAAACACATTTTCAGTTTTCTTGGATTCCTAAGCAAAAGCTGACACAGGGCAAGGGACTGTTAAAATACAGAGATGATTTTAAGTTGTCATATCGCATATTGTAGTTAAGTCTTTATTATGAAAAGTCACCCTGTGCCAGAAGGTGAACATGCTCCTGAAAAGAAGAAAAGAAAGAAGAAAAGCGAGAAAGGAGAATTTATTTAACCTCAAGTCATCCTCTATTGAGAGAGTTTAGAGAAAGGCAGTTTTAAAATTATGAAACAAAGAGCCCACCATATAGGCCTCTCCGGCTTTGTCCTTGTGGGTCCCTGGCAGCCAGTGAAGTTGGAAGTGGACCAGCTACTCGCGTACCAGTTGAGCTTGCTTTCTGCAGAGCAGCTGATGGGAGTCAGTAGGCTGTGTCAACCAAGTGAAAAAAAAAACAAAAAGCCAAGATTTTGAGTCCCCTGGGGACTACCTCTCAGGTGTAGTGAGGTGACCACAGAGGGAAGCAGTAGTCACTGCTGCAGAGATTCAGAACTGAGGTTAGGGGAAGCTTTTGGAGGGAAATGTTCTAGTGAGCATCAAGGAGATGGAAGTACAGAGAGCAGGGCTCCCAGCTATCAGAGGGCTCAGGATCTGGGATGGGGGGCTCCCAGAGTGACAGTTGTCACATGGTAGGAGCCCAAGATGGGATGGATGAAGATAATCCCATGAGTCAGGGTGTGGGTGACAGAGGTATATAATTGCATAAGATTAATGAGTGCAGAATAGGAGTGTGGATGAGGTTGACACCGACACTCACAGACATACGCATACACTTGCATAGGTGTACACACACACATGCCTGTGCAAACACACATGTGCATGTATGCACACAGACACACGCACATGTGCACACACACATGCATACACATTCACATCCATGTGCACACATGAACATACACATACACACATGTGCATTCATATAGCAATACACATGCATACACATATGGCCAACATGGCAACTATACTTGACATAAATTCAATGTTATGATCCAAACTGCCCCAACTTGTGCCCAGGATACTGATGAGGAGAAAGTGTGTGTGTGTGTGTGTGTGTGTGTGTGTGTGTGTGTGTGTGTGTGTTTGTTTGTGGTCAGAAAACTAGGAGTATGTGAGTCCTCAGAGAAAGAAGCAACGCGATGTGGACCAACAAGAATACTGAGCAGGCTTGTGGCCCATGGTGGCCATAAGTAACCTATAGGACCCTGCTTATAAAGCCACTGGCCTGGAGTAGGGGAAAGGGCCTTATCATGTGGGGATGGGAAGTCTACACCATCCTGCTCTAAAGAAACCACTCAGAACAGGCCACCGAATGGGATGTGTCAGACATCTCCATGGCACTACACTGCATGAACAGACATGTCTCTGTGATACCAAGTCACTCCAGTGGTTAGATTACAAGCAGTCCTAGGCAGATGGGGCACAGCAGGCTGTGTGTAATCCAATTACATGGGGGCATGGTTTCAGTAAAGAAGGAGAGGCTGAGGATCCTCCAAGTTGTAGCCAGCACTGACAGTCCCAGACAAGTCAGGAGGCTGGAAACAGAGCTGCGGGTACACAGAGAACAACCAATGACAGGGGTGCCCAGGAGACAGCATTATTAACTAAAGACAAGAATTAACTAAAGTGACTGAGGTGTGTGTGGTGATGGGATTGCTCCTTTCTGTACTCTATAAGATAAAAAAGTATTAAGATTGTGGTATTCTATGACTTTGTGCATACAAGTTTTACTTAACAGCAATAATGCCAAGTTTCAAGTCCATTTGGGCATGCAAAACCTGTAGGCAATTGGTCAAAGTCTTTGAAGTTTGATAAACATTAAGTGAGGGGTTTGACACCATTGCAAAGCACGACTCACAGAGGAGAAAAGCTACTGTGTCTATTTTGATGTGCTTCCTCTCTTGGATCTTGTCCACAGGATACCAAATTTCTAAGCACTGACAGGGCTGGCGGTGAGCACTTCCCCTCTCCAGCACACTGGGTGTCTGAGGGAAGCCAGAAAGGGTGTTGGAGATAACGGGGCTGGCACCTGCCCAGCTAGGGCCCACTGACAGTCCACTATGCACCTTTGTCTGCAGCTCTCTCCTGGGTCTCCCAAAACAAAGCTGCAGATGAAATGCTCTGGAGGGCAGAACCTGTTTGCACGATAAGAAACCCGAGCACAGGCTCAGGGCAGCTGCTCCGCCTGCCTCTTCTTTCATTTTCTTTGTATAGCACTACACAATGAGGGGACTTCATTCTCTGGTGCTGCTGTGTCCTAGTTTGCCTGGGACCATCCTCCTTCATACCAGGCAGACTTGCCCCATTGTTCCTCTGGCTCCTCTTACTTGACAAGTGCCACACGATAGGTAGCATACTGCCTACACGGCAGCCTCATCTTATAACATTCCTTGTCGGAGTTTAACAAACTTACTGTAGCATTGCTAGCTCCTCTGTAGACTCTGTAGACAGCATGCTAAAATCCTAGCGTTCTGTCCTTAAGAGGGGAGTCGATGACCAAAGTATCCCCCAAATCAGAATAGTATTCTAAGAAGAGGGCAGATGGTGACTTGAATGATCACTTACAACATCGAATGAGGGTAAAAGAATAATGTCCCCAGACTTCTGGTTCTAGCAGCATTGAGGAGTCGGCGTGTGAGTTCAGAGTGCAGGCTCTACAGGTATCAATATCAGTGCACACACAGCAACATGGACCCTACCTTCCATCCTTGTCTCAGCTGAGCCTGGTCAGCTTTCAGGGAGTCTAAACCCTAAAGCAATGCCAGGCCTGTCGCCATAGGACACACTGTTAATTCTTCTAGTCTCCCCAGTAGTGCCCTAATCCACTAAACTACCAAGGGTTGCCATACATACACTAATGTGTTATTAATTTTGAAAATATAAGATGGTTTTAAAATGTTATACAATAACCAAAAGATCACCAAGCATTTTAACATAAGGTTAAATAAAGTTTCTACAAACATGGGATTTCACTGCCTGTAAAACATCATCAATTGTAAGCTGAAGCATTATTTTGTAAGTGAATTAAAAAGTAAAAAACTGAAAAAAAGTAAAAAAAAAACTGAAGGTCAAACTGTTGCATGATCTTCTGATTTCAGGGATGTTAGTGGGGGAAATACAAACCTTAAAGCCAACAAAATATGACTTGGAGTGAATTGCATCCCCCTGTTCAGATTTTGTAGTTTTTCTTTTTAAAAAAGGTAAATAAGGAAAAAATTAAGAAACTGCATACGGATAGAAATGCCCAGAGCCATAACAATGTCCCGTCTCCAACTACACATTCTTATTAACACCCAGTTCCCATTCACACCCATGCAGAATGTTTATAGAGCAGCAGCATCTCCCTTACTATACTTAGTCTTTTAGTTTCTCAGAGTTGCAAGGCATGATTTGTTAAGTGGCAGGTAAGTATCAATAGGTATTTAAAATTACCAAACAATTCACTTCTGGACCCCTTTTCCCAGTCAGAACTTCTGACCACACAGACAGCATTCCTCTAAGCCCTCAATGTCAATGACCATGGTATTACCTCATGTCTTTCCCTAATTCTGTGGTTGTCAGATTCCAGGGCTCCAGAAAACTTTGCTAAAACAAAAACAAACTTTGGAGGTCTAAATCTGATTGGCCCCTGGACATACTCATGTTAAGAGTGTCTCTGGCCAGACTTTGGTGGTGCACTCCTTTAATCCCAGCACTTGGGAGGCAGAGGCAGGCAGATCTCTGTGAGTTCAACGCCAATGTCAGGAGAGTGCCAGGAGAGGCTCCAAAGCTACACAGAGAAACCCTGTCTCAAAAAATGAAACAAAAACAAAAAAGGTTCTGTGGGCACCTGTGGATGACTGGGAATAGCCACTCACAAACATTAGGCTTTGAGCATGAGAACAGGCATAGTCCTCCACCATGGAAGATGTATCATTCCCCTGATATTGGAAGAGCAATCCAACATCTTCTCCAAGCACATTCCCTCTTCAATTTAAGTCTGATCCAGGTACGGATGAGCTCGTACTGGCGAGCTGGGAAAGCACCATCTTACAAATATATTAACATCTGGTGCAATCATGAGAAGGCTCAGAACACCCTTCTTGGCTTACAAGTACTGGAAAGCAGCCCCCTAATTCCAGAACAAGGGCTAGAAATAAAAATCAAATTCTAGGCTTGATTTATCTAATAAAATATGTTGAAGTCTCCTAAACATGTCCAGACAATAACTGTTAAAAGGTTTGGTATGATTCTGAAGAGCTAATTCAAGAGAAAATCTGAAGGGATAAAAGGCTTCGGGTGTTAAGACACCATAGTACCCACAGACCCTGAGCTGACAGCAAATGAGAGTAAGAAATGCACGTTTCATGATTATTACTTGATTTTTAAATTACATTAAGTTGTCAAAAAGCTAAGCTAGAAGGAATAGGCACATTTAACATTTTCAAAGTCTAAACCAATTTTCTTCCTGCAATGAATATAAAAATGCACTTACGTTTATTGTTAAAGATTTCTCTTCCACCAGTGTCAGTAACCTTGGTTTGCCTCCGTTCTCTCGCCAGGTGGTCCAGAAGAAAGCGGTCCAGCTCCTTATAGGTGTGATGGAAGACAGAACCTCGTTCTGCCTGTAAGGCAATAGCCTGCTCCAGCAAACTCAGGTTCCCCTTCACTTTCTCCATTTCTCCAGGCTCCTCTGTTACTGGGACCAGGCTCTCACCATCTTCAGCCTCTGGGAATGAAGGCTGGGCTTTGTTGGCCTCGGGTTCCATGTATGAGTTCTGTGGGTCTCTCCCATCTGTGTCAGAACCACGCCTATTCTCATAAGGGGAAAATCTGTCACCTTCAGCTTTTATCTCAGAAACCTCCAACAGGTCCTTTTTAGTGTATGTCAGCTTGTGTCTGTGGCCTCTGTGGTCAATGTCTTCTGATGAGTTGGAGCCACTACCCCACCCATTCTCTGCACTGTCAGAGTCACTTCCACTGTCACCAGAAGAGCAGAAAGGTGGCTGGGAACTGTGGACTTTGTCTCTTCCATCATCTGAATTGATCATAAAGCACTCATCTGCCTCATCACTCTCTGCTTTTAAAGACTGGATGCCACTGTCATTTAAGTGCTCACCTATGGTCTGCCCAGACACATTTTCTTCGAATTTTCCTAAGTGCGTTAGAGATTTAACCGTGAGCTCTGGGTAACACATGTACTGGTCTTCCTTTTGGAGTGAGCTTTCTTGTGCAGGTGAATGAAGGGTCTCATCCATGGGCTTTACCATGATTCCCTCTACAAAAAAAGAAAACAGATGTTGGAAAACAAAACAAAAATGTTTAAAGGGCCTGATCATAGTGGCAGGAGTCTGTAATCCCAACACTTAGGAATCAGAGGTAAGAGGCTAGCAAGTTTAAGGCTAGTCTGAACCACAAGAGAGATCCTACCTCTAAAAAGTAACCGATCAACCAAATAAGGAAGCAAAAATTTTTAAGGAACTTCTATAACTATTCATATACATGTGTAAATGTATAAATGTATATGTATATGTACATGGATACTGGTATGTATAATGGGTAAGTGTAATGTCTATTAATTTTACAAACAGTAATGAGAAAAATACAAATGAAATAAAACAAGCTTAGTGCTTCTGTAATCTTCTGCATCTGAAGAGCTACGTCCTTTTAGGGTACTGTCATGACAGAAGTTGGTACTTTGGCAACACAGCACTGCACAGGAGGCTCCTGCTGTTGCACCCTCTTACATTCCTACATCTTAGCAGCCAGGAGGAACTTGAATACGTATGTGACACGCTGCAGAAAAATGCTCATTACATTTCTCTGGATCATGGCAATGTATTTTTAGGGCTTATTTGAATTTTATTCTCTGTAGTTTCTCAGGAACATTCTCAGATTTTTGCAATGTTAACTAAGACACAAACACCTCTACCCACAGACTGTAACAGAGGGACTATGAAGCTCTCAAGTCTCCCTGCTCATTTTTCAGTGTCACATTACAATTCTATATTAAGGGAAACATACATGGGATAATCATCAGGCTTAGATATTTTGAATGGTAATGCATTTTCTTGTCTGACATGTGCATGTGTTTGTGTTATAAAGAAAGTAGATGAGGGAGAGTTGCTTGAGGGTGTCAGATATGAGCAACTTGGGTCTTGTGACCAAGAGAAGACCTCCAAATGCCCAAATCAGTGAAAAGTATTCATCGGTATCGCTCCTTTACTTGTCTTCTGTATGTATATATGAATGTATGCATGCATGTATACATGCCTGTATTGTTTGTACATATTGTGTATGTATGTATGGTCAGTTCACCAAAGCTGCACCAATGTGAACTATTCAAATGAACGTATGGATTCTCAGTGCACACAAGGCTGTGAAATGCACCAAACTGCCCACCAAGAATCCATTGACATCCACTAGAACAACAACAACAAAATCAAACAAACAAAAACCACAACCATTTCTACATTTCAAAGACAGGTGGGGGAAGGAAAACATAAAATGTTAAGCCCCGTTAAATACTGTTAGAGACACCAAATGAAGAGCATTCTGTGTTAATAAACATCTTTGAAGGAAAGTACAGCCATCAGTGGGAAGCTGTGGGAGAGGGTGTCTGCCTAGAAGACAATGTGCATTTTTGTGTCTCATTCAATTTTTTATAAACATTGTCTCTGACAAGGACACTCAAAAATACATCTCCATCATCTTCCTTTCTGGTAATTATCTCCCTAAATCAACACTGGACTGCCAGGATCAAGTAAATATTGCCATAGTAACTAAAAGCATTTTTGGATGCAAAGAAGAATTCAGTCACAACACTAGCCCCTGTAAATAATGCTGATTATAGGGTGTAGTCTTTTGTTGGGATCTATTCAACACAAACTGAAAAATTTAACATTTCAGTTCCTAGAAGAGAGGCGGGATAAACAAGCACATAACGCTGATAGGATGGGCCTAGCCTCTCCTGAATCTGCATCAGAGCAGCTCCAGCTTTAAATAATATATTAAACATAGTCTAAAATGCAAATGAAATTTTTCTCAATATCACAGTTGGCTATTAAGAGAAAGTGTAAAGGGTTATGATAATTTTAAAGTATTATGAACTACAGAAAACAAATAAAAAGCATTTTCAGTGAATATGCTCAATTCATTGAACTATTCTCTCACTCCACTTAACTACCCACATGTGTACAATAATGATTTATAGACATTATACCTAATTATGCATATTTGGGCTGTGTTAGAGTGCTAACAAAAGCTCTAGAAAGCAACAATTACCTCTGTTGCTTAGCTACATAGTTTAAAATATTCCTATTAAGTGCAGATCACCAGAGAGGCGGAGTGACAAACCCGCACATGTGCACGACAATGCACTTCGCTGAGTGACTGCCAACTGCTTGCATTTTGGGTCATTTCCAGTTTACATCATTGTTTGGTTCAACTGTTTGTTACATGCTAAAAGAAAATATTTATTAATTATTCTTCAGAAAGAGAGAAGCCATTAGCGAAGGGTGCCCACACTGTCATACACACTGGTTTCTAGGGATAGTCTAGGCCACAAATCAACACTCCTTGCTCTGAAAAGCCTTCCCAGATTTCTCTCTGGGTGTGAGAAAAACCCCAAGTTAGCATTTGACATGACAGATCTGTGACAAGGTGCCGGTTCTCCCAGCTCTGCCACCGGCCTCCTGTTTACGCTGTTCTCCAGTATTATTTTCCTGGAGTAGTAAGGTCTGTTGCAGGGGGCGGAGCTTGAGTACTGCTGCTAGCATCTAGGCTTGCTGGACAGGTTGTTCAGGCTGCCTAAGCCTGGGGTTTCCATTTGCACTGTGGGGACAGCAGCACAGCCTGTGCATCACTGCAGAGGTCCCCGACTCACACAATAGGCATGCAGTGAGTGATGGCTTCCTCCCCCTCCTTGGGTACTATTTTTAAAGCCTGTAACATCAGGGGACAAATAGTCTCTTCAATATGAACAAGATTGAACTACTTTTCACGAATAGAAGTCATTCCTAAGGAACATCAGAGGCCACAGGGAGGAAAGTTCAGCAAGGTGACCATATAGGCCTTTGAGGACTACAGCACAGACTGGCATCTACAGCTCAGAACTAGAAACGGAGGCACAATACACAAATATGTGAGGTCGAGAGACTACATATGCTACTTGCTAGGCACCATGTGCTTGCATAACTCCAGTCGGCTCTTGCTTTTGTAGCCTGGGTTTTCATCTGCAGAATGACTATGGGCCAATGACTAGAGGATCTAGGGACTCTTCTGAGGACAATGAATGGAAGTGCCTAGTACAGTGCTCCATTCTCTATTTCACAATACTACAAAGTGCTTTCCAGTCCATCTCAGAGAAAGTGCAGTTCCAGGTCTCCCAGGGCTTGCTCAAGACCACACAACTATTCAGTAAAGGGACGAGTCCGGACCAAGGGCCACATGGATTGAAGCTTTTGTCCTTGTTTTTTACCTCCGGCAAGTATTCCACAGTTTAGAAGGCCTTATTAGAAAAGATGGCTGATGCAGCACAACCATTCTTAGAAATCACAAAAATATTAATAGCCAAATACTCTTCTAAATTGGAAATCTTTTCCATAATAAATTTATAGGAATACATGTACTTCAATGTACTTCCAGTTAACCTGGGCTGGAAAACAAGGATCCTTATGTTATTGATCAAAATATGCAATTACAAACAACACAAAATGCTCACACAACTCAGACTTATCTTCGCTAATATCACAAAGATGGCAAATTGGGAACTAACTCTATGGTCAACTTCCAGGAGGGAACAGGCTGGCAGTCTCAGAAATAGCCTAAACCTTTCTTTGTCCTGTGTGAACTTCCAAGCATGTTTGGTGGGCAGAGTCTTGGGCTGAGAAACTTTCCTTTGTGCAGATTAGAAGTAAATTGAGTTCTGTCTGGCATATAAAAGCTAATTTATTTCTTTATTTCCTGAGTGTAAGCCAAGGTTTCCATGATGAGTAGCTGGAAATATTATAGTTAATGAATGTTCACATCTATCTATCATCTATCTATCATTATTGATTGATCTTCTATCATCAATACTATCTATATGCATCTATCCTCATTATCTCTCTATATATTTATCTGTATCTATCTTTCTGTCATCTATAATTTACCTGTATGTATAGACACACATATATATCATCTATCATCATCATCTTTCTATCTATATCTATCATCTATCCCTATCTATATGTATCTGTCCTCTACATATGTATGTATGTATCTATCTATCATCTGTTATCAATGTGTGTATGTATGTATCTATATCTATCTATCTATCTATCTATTTTTTCTCTGAACTCCTCTGATTATGCCACTGATTTAGGGATGAACTCCTTAGTGCTTTATTGCCACTGGGTTCAGTTATGCTTCTATAACCAGTAAGGACACTTTTACAGGCAACTTCATTTATTAGATTATTTGACTATGGCAGAAATAAAAGCCATAGAAAAAATGAATTTATCTTCTAAAATTCTGACACTGGTTTGTTCTTTTTTATTGAAGGTGACATATTAAAAGAATAATTTCAGCCCCTAGAAATGTCTGTGTTTCTGGAAGGCAATCCTAGGTCCCAAGCATGTAACCATGTTGCTGGCAATTCCACAACGGGTATTTCTAACTATCCACCATGGTGCCCACGTGCAGTGTTTTGAATCGGGCTAGAGTGTGGAGTGCAGTTTGGACCATAAAGAGGAATGAAGCACAGGATTCAAGAGCATGACCTTAGCTTTCATAAGTTTTTATACTCTCATTATCTGAGGTACAACTGAAGGTACAACTAGACATATACCTGTCAAGGAAAAGACAATAAGGTGCCGGGAATGAAGGAGCACTGAACTTAGGTATACTACTGTTGACCTTGGACCCCTCTCCTTCTGTGGCTGTAACTAAAATTCCTCAAAACCTTAAGGCAAGTTAAGGAACACTGATGACACATCATTTTTATAAATTGCAACTTCATGTAGACATGAAGACTCTGTCCAGTGTGCATTCTGAGATGAATATGGGCAAGCCTGTAGAGCACAGTTAACTGGAAGAGAGTTATTTGGCTTGGTGTACTAGGAACTTTCTCCGTAGGCTGCAATCTGTGTTACTTCAGAATTAACTCTCTTTGATCTTAAATGATTTCATCTATAAAACCAAGACCAGGTTTCTATGTGACACTGTAAAATGGACAAATTGGTATCTGAAATATATGAAGAGTTGAAAATTGTTACCATGGTAATTTCAGCATCTCTATCAGTAATAGTTATAATATTAAATACAACCATTAGCCTTTGTAAGCCTGCAAATAGGTGTCTATAAGTGCTTATGACTGAATGTTTTACTGATATATTTGAGCAATATTCACCTAACTGATTATGAACATATATAATGATCAAATTGTCAGAGAAAAGGGTGTGATGTCTACAGACATGACAAGGTCTCTGGCTCATGGACAAGCTGCATGGATCGACCTCAAGTCCACAGTGTTCCACAAACTTTCTCTAAGATCACATTCCATTTGTCATGTCCGCAATTAACACATAAAAGTGGCCAGTTAGAGGAAACTGAAAGGCTAAAGATGATAACAATTTAAATATGATCCCTGATGCTTAAAACCAGATACTAAATGAGAGAAGCCTAAAATGTCATTATCAATGTACAAATCAGAAGACAACATTGTTTAACCATGGAATTTTCCATACTTAGCCAAGATAACGAAGATTCTCTGACCTGAAACTTGTCCTCTGTCAATATGTTTTTGTATCTTTGAAAATAATATCCAGGGGTATTCCTAGAATTCTAATTATAAAAGCATGATCTATAAGTAATACTAACTTCTATTTGTTTAATTTTTAAAATAAATCTTTTACTTATTATCATTTTATGTTGATTCCTGAAATGTCACATTCAGTAATGGGTATATATTTAATGGGATATGTGCATGTCGAATTCCAGTCTTTATTAGTCAAGCCTTAAACTTTTCATAAATTATTGAGGTATTTGCATGACTGACACCTTAGTCTCATGTACAAACCAATGAATGATACTTCAACTCCTGGATGGAAGTGATTGCCAGCATTTGAGAACTGTGAAGACACAAACCTTAAGACCTTAAAGTAGTAGCTACATTTTATTCATCCTGAATAGGATGTCTGAAGAGTGAGCAAAGGACTGAGTCAATGTATTATAAAGATAAGCTTTAATGACTTATTTCACAAGTATAGGCACAGATGTGTCTTTTCTATATTGTTCTCCCACTGAAGAAGCTTCAAGGATAAGAACTTTGGTCACTTTGACAATATATTGCTCTAAGTAAGCATATAAACATGTTAATGTCATAGAACACTCACATTGAGTTATGTTATTACTATTACATTTTGGAGCTAAATAATATTATACATAGTGATAAAACAAATTATGTATTAATGTCTTAGCTATATGTACAGACAAAAATATGTGTGTACATATATCATTAATGAACATTACACTGACTTTTATCATTGGAAAGTTATCTTAAAGCTTAAATATGCCCTGTAATTTAAAGGATTCTTTTAGAAATTATCCGTCTACTCAGACAGACTCTAGTTTTATGGCTTAGTATCTTCTACTTTCTACACAAAGAGGCATAACATAACCATGACTTGAAGAAAGCCCGGGCTATAGTCAAGTTGTGTCTATAGACCCTAAATAGAATCTGATTTAAATAAATACAGCCTTAATAAGTGAATATTGAGTGAAACAGTGTTTGTTTTTTGTTTCCAAAGCCAAATACACTTTAACAGCCACAGTTACTGGCTATTCTCCACATACTAAGAATGACTTTTGGTAACAGGAATATATAAAGTTTGGGCCATGCCTTTTTGCTACCTGCAGTGGAGTGCTCATTCATTTCTAAGAGGCCATCTTCCTCATTCTTGTTGTCTGGGTTTCCCTTGCAGTCCATGTCTGGGCTGTAGTGCCGGGGTTTCATTAATAGAGATTTCCTCTTGTTAACTGGCACTCCCAGTGCCTGCTCTTCAGCTCTCCTCTTCTTTGCCATAGAGCAATCATATGCAGCCCTGGAGTGAGCAGAGCAGGGAAGATTAAGAACATGGTAAAACGCACTTGTGGTTGCTTGACATTTGACTTTCACCAAGTCTACCACAAAGCACTTGGAAACCTGAGACCAGAATTTCATCATTAGTACTAACAGTCTTGCTGAGAAATCTACTTTACTGTCCACCAGGAATATTTCAAAACTCACCCTTATTATTGAGTAAGCATATATCAATCTGAGCTTCACTTCATTACATACTCTGGTTTGCAATCCCCATGAAACAAATAGTGTGAAAAACACACCACCAGGTACAAAGATTGTGCAGTACGGTAAAACCATGGGTTCTCCAATAGTAACATAACACTAAAATTGCTTATCTCTGTTACACCTATGCCTCAAATTTGAGATACCATAGGTCTGAGGCCCTGGTTTGACTGACAGAGAAATCGAGTAAGGGAACTAGCTATGGACATTCAATCAACCCATCTCCAGTGACACAAAAATGTGAAGAATTGTTATACAGAAATGTACCTTTGAATTCTCACTCATTTGGCACACATAACAAATAAAAGGAGGATAAATAAGATTTGGTTTCACAAAAATGGCCAACAGTTTATCCTTCTTCCTGTTCTCACATGGTTCTGTTTGGAAATGCTCCCGGGGAGGCCCTTTCAACACAGATTTCCTACATGAACCTCACTCAGAATTAATGCAGATTACTGTGTGAAGTTAGGCAAATCACTCTCCTGGTAAGATCTGTGAAGATCAGAGGATTTCAACAATAGTGAATCTATGACAGATATTGTTATATGCTCTTTGAAGATAAATGAGTGAGCATCATTTGAAAAAACATCCAAGAGGAAGAATCCTGGAAGCAGAGAAACAATTTACTAACTCCAGCTCTGAAAAAAAAAACTGGGTAATAGTAACAACTGGTTAGAAGCCCTTGTCCTTCTCTAATATGAACACTATACAGAGATGGTGGCATGTTCAGACAAACAGTTCTGTAAAGTGAGATATACATTCTTAATATAAATAAGTAAATGGAAACACTTTCAAAAGAGGGAACATAAAAAAGAAAAAAAGAACCTATAAGGAGAGAGGCATAGTAGTTATAAACATCTCATAAAATGTGGAAACCAGTGAACTAAAAATTATTCAGATAGGAAGAGAGGAATAAGTTTTCCTAAATAAACTAATGACTTTTCATAGTTTAGAACCCTGGTTTAAAGTGTACAAGTATAAGAAATGCAAAAAAGGAAAGGATACATGACCAGATAGTAATAAGAGCCCCAGAAGGGGGGGAACTATGTGGACTGAATCTGCTAGTCTAGGAAAGTGCAAGTCTACATACCATGCTGATGTAAAGAGAATGGCCATAGGCAGACAAAACTGCCCTTTACACCTACCGTCCTAATAAGGAGCTCACCTTTGAAGGACAGGTCAAAAGTGAGGTAAGGGATGATAGGTATGTGAAGAGAGTTCAAGAAATTCTCAACATTTCAAAATCAAATGAATTTCCACACCTCTCTCCTTGAAAAATTTCAGAAAATATTCAGGCAAAATTGCTAAGGATTTCTCAAGAACCAGGACAATTTATAGAAAGTAAGGGAGACTCTTCTGTGGTTTAAGAGTTGGAGTGATTAAGTTAGTATTGGAGAAGAGGCTAACAAAATATATTAAAGTGAAGATTTAATTAGGAAGACTCCTGATTTAATTGTTTTGTAGAAATATCCAGAAATTGGATTGATGAAGCAATGGTAGCTCTATTTTTGAGGAGTTGTCACATTGATTTGAATGTTTTGTGTAGCACTCTTTATAGTGACCAATATGTGGAAACACCACAGATGATTGGACATCACTTTCTGATTTGATATGAGGTGTGGTCCACAGAAGAGATTTCATGCCTGGTACTCTCTCTATATATATATATGTTCAGAATCTCATGACTTGGAAGATCACAGGCCCTCGTGGGGAAAACTATTGTTGTTATTATGCTAAATAGGTATGCTATCAAATTGCCTTCCAGAATATTTGTTTACACCAATTGATTTATTGTACTCAACTTTGGTCAGAGAAGTTTATTCTTTTTAGTAGGTAACAGTTAATGAAGCAAGTCAAAATTCATCAAATGATTGAGTATAAGTAACTGTGAGAGCTCAGCTGTGGATGAATCATCCACATTAACCTCCCCTATCCAAGGCCCAGGGAGCATCAAGAATGAATGGAATGTAAGAGCTGGAGGGCCAGGAAGACATGGCTGTTGTCCATATCAACTTATAGCAGCTATAGTTACTTGCATAAGACCTGCACAATATGAAGTCATTCAAAATTCCAACTTAAATGCAAGGAGGTGCCACAGAGGCCTCGCCCTTGTGGTAGCAGCCACTGGAAGCTAATGGTTACAGGAAGAGCAAAAGTCACTCTTCTTTTGGGACATAGTTGCCAATAGGTAGTCAATATCCCACTAGATGATTCCACTCATACACCCTTGGGAACCACTAACTGGACTTGGGGTCATTAATAACAACAACAGTAAAGTAAGGCCTTGAAGTTGGGAGATGGAATGGGGGCACTAGGGGGAATCGGAGAGAGGTAGTGGTGGATGTATATGATCAAGGTACATTATATAAAATGTATGATGATTTGAAAGAACAAATAAAAACATTATAACAAGGAATAGTAGTTGCTAAGTGTTGAAGAATAGAAGTGAAGAATTACAAATAAACAGATACAAAATTTTAATTGAACAAAATTATAAACACAACTTTCTCAAGTCAACAATATGTATCACACACTTACAAATGTGTTTAAAAAGATGAATCCCATGTGAAACAGCATTGCTATCATAACATTTAAGATGAAGGTATTGGAGGGAAGAGATTTGTTGGCACCAGCAGCCATTCATCATGCTCTACTTAGGAAAGGCTAGTCAGACAGGAAAATATCATTTCTTTCTTTAATGATGGGAGATGCAAACATGCTGGCTAATTCTTCAGACTTTGTCCTTTTAAATAATGTCATATATGATTATTCATTTTCACAAAAAGTAAGCAAACACACACAAGAAACTAGTAACTGGTGGGACGTACAGTTGAATCCAGTGTGCAGGGTCTCACGGCTTGTTTTGTCCTTCATATTGCCAGACCAGAATAATAGACTTAGACAAATTCTGTATGCATTTGACAATATATAGGAACAGAACACTCTAACTGAAGGAAGTTGCTAGCTAGTGATTTTAAGGTAGACCTCCATGGCACTGATGATATTGCACTGCGGCAATTTAAAAAATAACATGGCAAGGGTTGGGGAGACAGTGCCTCAGCTATGAGCAGGTGCTTCTCAGGACCCAAATCCAGCCCCTAGTGCCTACATCAGACTGCTTACAGCTGCATATAGCTCCAGTTCCAAGGGGTGGGAGACTTGATTCTTCATTGCAGTGGCTTTTACTTTCCACATAAGCACACACTGCTACCCCCCCCACATACAAGCACAATTAAGGTAAAATTAATATTGAAAAGGTAAAATTTGATTATGACCTGAACTGGAGAAGTAGCTTTGTCCTTAAGAGATGGCTGTCAATGGTGATGAAAATCAAGCTCAATATGTGGACCAAATAATACTTTTGCAAGTATAGGATGAAGAGTTATGTAAATGTTTTAAAAATCAAAAGTACAAACTTTTGCTTTCTAAAAAAATGTTTATGACTATTGATAAACACTATTCTCAGTTTTGATGGGAAAGCTTCTTCTCCTTGAACAGTGGCAAATACGAAGACTCATGGCTGTTCTGAGTGCTGAGAATATGTGAGCACTCAGTTCTAAACAGGACATTTATCTCACCCCTCACCCCCTGTAAGGCTCAGTGAACACTATATGATGTTGACAGAAAGAATGCATGAGCTGGATCATAAGGCGAAGGAGGGTGAAATACTACCTTCTGGGCAAGAAAGCCATTGGAACCTGTTCTCACAACATCAGAGTGTGGCTGCACTGGGCCTGTACAAGACTGGCCTGTCATAGTCACTCATGGATAGAAAATTGGCTCACAAAGCATCACTGGCTAGTTATAGATATTAGGGGAGGGAGAGATCATTATCTTCAGTTATGTTCCCACCAGATTTTAGTGACATTTCCACACCCACAATAGCCCTGGTTAAATTTAGTCATAAAACAAGAAGACATGGATACAGAAAAGAGACTTGCAGTTGGAATGACAGGGGTGGAAGAGAGAGATAAGAGGGTGGAGTAAGAATGATTAGACACAAATAGACAATTATGAACTGCTGAAGAACAAATTTAATTAGTTAAAAAAGTACAGGTTTAGATTTGTCTTCTATTAAGGGTACTGAAGCATATTAAATAATCCTAGATGTTGGATCTTTTGGAACATTGAATTTCCTATCTAGCAAATGTGTTATATTATGTGTTATGGTATCTGTGCTGACAAACCAGGTCAAGACAGAACTCCATGGCTCCTAGTTCACTGCCCCCATGCTCCACTGGCACCAACCAATGCTGCCACTTTTCAGCCCTCTGCAGACTGTGAATGCACACATGTCCATGACAGCATTCTATTTTTCACTTTCTATTTACATTTGCAAAAATTAGGTTTACACATAACATTTGCTTTAAATCTCACATTCTGTGCATTTCTCTATTGCAAAGTACTCACAGCCCAGACAGCATTTGGAGCTAAAATGAAAGGCTTTATAATAAATATTACCCTTTGTGTGTGCATAGAAAATGGTCCCTTTCTAGTTTTCCCTGAGGGCACACTATTTTGGCTTTATTGTGACACTTCACTGTGACACTGCAATGAGGGAAAGCCATGCTTTACATGTCATGGAGAGAAATGCCACAAAATGCTAACATATCTTCTCAAGGTTGCCAGAAATCATTTCCACTGGGCTGTGTTTTCCCATCTGCAGAGCTCTGAAATGTAAAGAAAATAAATGAGCTCTATTATCTATATTTTTCTAGCAGATGAGAAAGAAACAGAAAAAATACAGTCAGCTCTGCATTTATTGTTCTATTCACTCAAACTGTTGCTTTAAACACCCAGAGCCCCTGGGGGGCTTAATCAATGCACTAAACACTTTAAACATCATATTTTGCATTTTGATTTTATTAAACTAACTTCATAGGATCTGTATTTACTCATGAGAACTTTTTGGGTTACAATCCTGAGAAGACTCCATTTAGATATTGGAATTCCAATTTGATATGCTATTATTTGTGTTATGTATACCTGAGTTTCTAGCTCACTCAGACAAGTCACACAGAGAGAGTTCACAAGAAAATCACATTAGGATGTTTTCTCTAAATTAAATTTGTGAAAATCTCAGGCTTCAGAGAAAAATATAACATATTGGAAACCCTGAATTCACAAAATCTACTACTATGTGTTTTCTAGTCTGTTTTCAATAGTAAACTATTCTCACTGTAAGCTAGAAAATATTAAGCTAATTAAAACTATAGATCCAGACATGCATTTGTTCTGAGCCCTGACAAGTGAATGAAATAGAAAAATAGGTGGGGATTAGTAAACACCACATCCAAGGAAACCATATACATGCTCCAAAGTTTTCATGGAAAATCCAGGGCAAGACTTCCTATGGACTTCCTGCAACTGGACAGAACTCCACATATCTACTGACCAGGACCGAGAAATAGGAATCTGTATTAATACTAAGATGAATGCCACAAAAACAAAGACATTATGGTTGGAATGGAAAACTATTTCACAAAAAATGGGGTTGTAATTTTGAAACTGTTGTGTATGTGATTTCTATGTATTTGTATATTCCTGTGCATGTGTGGGTGTATATATATCACAACAATTGTGTGTGAATCAGCAGTATTGGTCCTTGCCTTCTAACTTGTTTGAGATGCAGTTTCTCTTGCTTGCTAGGTGGCCCATGAGTTTCCCAGGATTCTCATGTCTTCATCTCTCATGTCAATGAGAGCACTGAGATTGTAGATATTGTTGAGCCTGGTTTTCTATGGGTTCTAGGATTTAAAGTCAAATCTTTACACTTGAAGGAAAGCACTTTACACATGGATCCATCTCCCCAACTTTGGCATTGTATCTGAAGAAAATTCAAAAGACTATAAATAAAACTTGGTGATAAGGCAGTAAATGTAATGAGGTTGCTATTTGAAAGGTAGTGACAAATCTAGGACATTTCATATTCACCAAAGGAAAAGTCCATCAAGATGAAGTCTCAATTCTGAACATCTATGTTCAAAATACAAAGGCACTCATATTCGTGAAAGAAACATTACTAAAGCTCAAATCGCACATAAAATCTCACACCCTAGTAGTAGGAGACTTCAACACTCCGATCTCACCACTAGACAGGACCTCCAGAAAGAAACTTAACAAAGAAACAAAAGAACTAATAGAAGTTATGACCCAATTGGGTTTAACAGAAATCTATAGAACTTCCACCCAAACACAAAGGGATATACCTTCTTCTCAGCACCACATGAAACCTACTCTAAAATCGACCACATAATCGGAAACATAGCGAACCTCCACAGATACAAAAAAATTGGAGTAACCTCCTATATCTTATCAGACCACCATGCATTAAAATTAGAATTCAACAATAACACAAATTGCAGAGACCATACAGACTCGTGGAAATTGAACAATGCACAATTGCCCCATCCTGGATAAAGAAAGAAAAAAAAAAAGAAATTAAAGACTTCCTGGAATTCAATGAGAATGAAGACACAACATACCCAAACTTATGGGACACTCTGAAAGCAGTGCTGAGAGGAATGTTCATAGAACTAAGTGCCCACATGAAGAAACTGGACAACAGTCAAACTAGAGAATTAATAGCACAACTGAATGCTCTAAAACAAAAAGAAGCAAACTCACCAAGGAGGAGTAGATGCCAGTAAATAATCAAATTGAGGGCTGAAATCAATCAAGTAGAAACCAGGAAAACATTGCAAAGAATCAATGAAATGTAAACCAATAATAAAAAATTCCATTTAGAATAGCTTAGTATGTGAAAAATATCTAATGATTAACAGACAAGGTGCAAAAGCTCCATAAAGTTGCCACCTTTCAATATCACAGGTCTAAGTGAAGAAGGCACTATAAAGTGTTCTTCAGGAAAAAGACCCCATATCTGTCTAAATTTGTTTATTGTATCCGTGTAATCCTTATCAAAGTCCCAAGATAATTTTAACAAAATAGAAAATTAATTCCATGTTTCTGTGGAAATAAAAAGAACCAAGAACAGCTAAGACCATTTTGCAAAAGAGCCAAAACAAAATTGGAGGGTTGGTCTTCTTGGCTGTAAAGTCATGTCATCCAACTTGGTACTCAAGCTGTGACCTTATCAATGCAAGCACAAATGCAGACAGAGGGAACCCTGTAGGTGCTCCACATGGCTACCTTATGGTAACAGTGTGTGTCACTGGGATAACAGTTGCTTTTTCAGTAGAATGGGTATCTATCTGAAACAAGCAAACAAAAACAAAAATGCCTGTCCCTTACAGTGTGCACTTGCTCCTTGTTGTTTCAGACTTTATTTTTCAGTTTCTTATCCCCTGTGATCACAATTTGAAAGTACTAAATGAAAATTTTGCAAATAATTTCCAAGTTTAAAACTGTGTACCATTCTGAGTAGCAGGGTGGAATTTGATACTATCCTGCTATGTTCTTGTCCCAGAGTAACCGAGTACTCCATGCCACCCACCCATTAGACAGACTACTGAGGAATAGCTGTGGTGATCAATGATTCAATTATTGTGTTAATTATCTGCAGTGTGGGTATAGCAAAGACAGGAAATTCTCTAAGGAAAGTAGAGATGCTCTCAACTGAGAAAAATACAGCTCAAGCAGGTTGATGTTACCCACAGCTTTATGGGTAATGGTGGATTACTATACAAAAAGAATTCAGGAAGGCTGATGAGTCTAAAACTTACCCTGTAAAAAATGTGATGCAGTGTCAGTAGGGGGAGGTTTGTTTGCAAATATTTCCACAGGATATCCATGTGTACATTTGTCTGATTACCCAGTGCAAGTTACCCAAAGTGAGAGATTATGTCTGAGTTCATTTGCATTCCATACCACAATTATAAAAAAATTCCATCTATATTTGGAACAATAACCAGTTATTAGTACAGTTGATTTCTGAGGCTTTTGTATGCTTCTTGGAAAAATATAACTCAACAATTTTTAGCAATGTTAATGCATATGGGCAACATTATAGCTCATAAGGGGATACTCAATAAATACATATATCAATAAAATATAGCATTGAGTGAAATTGAAAAAACTCTCTTCCTAGAGTTTTTATTAAAGAGAGAAGATACATAAAATTGTACTCTTCCTGTATAATTTTCTACCCTAGATACAATTATGCCTGATGATAAATACTTTGGGAAGATGATTACTAAAAGAATTCAGAATGTAAGGGTTAGAATTTCAGACAGCTCTTCAAGTTCATGTTACTGTAACAAAATGCCTGCTATAATCAGCTTAGAGGAAGAGAAAAGGGTACTATGACTTAGTCCCTGAGTGACTGGTCCTGGTGCCTACACTGTAGCAGCAATACTTGTCAACATTCTTTACTTATAGCAGGGTACAAGAGTAGGAGAGGGCCAGCGTTACGCAACCCCCTTCTGGATATGTCCTCATCACCATCCACCTGAGCATCAAACCTTCAACAGCTGAGTCTTTGGGAGACGTTCAAGATAAAATCTCCAGCAGATTGGATGATCAGGAAAATATCCATTAAGAAAATTAAATTTTTCTACTCAGCAATAGGGAATTCATGTCTACTGGGAAAAACTGAGCCAACTACCATGGCTAGCAAAGTCACGAACATTGAAGGAGAACCTACACCACCACTTTACCAAAACAGTCTAATCCCTAACTACATTCAAGATACCTCACCTCCCAGCAAGAAACTCCTAACTGTCAGAGAACATTACAGAAGAGCACGACTTCCATCCCAACAGATGCATCTGCAACAACACTCCAGCACATCATATAAGGCTTGTGAGCATCTCAGAAGAATGGGTCAAAAAATTGTGAGAACCCTCTGAGGATCAGGGAGTTTGCTGGGAGACTGTGTCTTCTAGAAATGTCAGAAGCGACATCTATAGAGTTTCACCTACATGGCTGCCCAAACATGAGCTGAACATGAAGGACATAAAAAAGTATGCCAACATGGATGAATACTTGTTCCTGCAGAGAGCTCAAGAGACCTAAGCTCTACCCAAAGAACAACAGGCAACTAAGAAATGCTACAAGTGGGAGAAACAGTCTTCCTCAGGGAACACACCACTTGGTTATTCAGTACCAAATGGTCAACTCTGAAACATACACACAAGTAACATTAGGCAGACTGAGCAGGTTATATTCATGTATTTAGGAATACACTTGCTCTCCCCCAATATGTATGTAACAATATAATGAAAAAAGAAGCCATGAATTTGAAAGAGAGCAAGGAGGGGTTTACAGGAGGATTTGAGTTCGGGGGAAGAAAGATAAGGGGAATTATACTATTATATAATCATCTCCAAAACTAAAATAAATTACAAGAGGAACTCATAATTTTGTGTGTGTGTTTCGGGGGGGGTTGTCTAATGAGCTTCCACTCCTCGCAAAGGAACTACTGATAGCTGGTGGATTCTGGGGAGGGAAACTTTATAGGTTTGGCTCTGGTGGATGGAAGCACACTCATGAGTACATAAGCAGCACAAACTGGACTTGAGTTATTAAAACAAGAGAAAAAGAACATAAAGTTGGCAGGCAATAGGAAGGTGGAAGATAGGTCTGGGAGGAATAGGGGGAGGAGTAGAGTCAGACTATGACCACAATATGCTGTAAGCATGTATGATGTTTCAAAGAATTAATGAAAATACCATATTTATAAAAAGGAAACAATGAAATTTTAGTAAAAGTTTCAAGTGGATACAGAAAACAATACATAAAGAAAGTAGCCAGAACTTTAGACAGGGGACCATCAAGTAAAAACCTAAAGGTTGAGAGGCAGTATTGTACCTGGAATGTTCCAGGATAGTACAGAGGCCCATGTACATTAGTGGAAGGAGAGTAACAGACACCAGATCAGAAAAACAGTGGTTTGGATAATGATGAGAACTACAGACCATTTTAGGACTTCTGACTCTACTGAGACATGAAGATTCTGTAGTGCTTTTAGAGATGACATGTAATCATTTTCTAGTTAATAATATCCTGGTCTATTCAGAAGAGGCTGTAGATCATGAGTTTAGAAACAAGTGGAGTAATAAGTTTACAAATAATATCAATAAGAAATGGTGCATGATTTAGACTACAGAGTTATCTATAGGGGTGGTGGAAGATTCCGAACATATGTGGAAGATTCTGAATGTATTTGGAAGAGGAAGCTCAGTGGCATTACTGCCAGAGTAGATGTGGGATGCCAAAGGAATGGAGATTTATTTAAGTGGCTTTTCCTTTAGGACTTGTAACTGTTTTGTTGCCATGACTGAGAAGCAAGATTTGAGGACTGCAAAATCTGCAGCATGTTAAACTGACATGCTCACTGACTGTGGAAATAGGATACACTCAGAAACACTGTATCTGGAGAATGCCTTTATTCTGATCCCATGAAGCCCTCTTCTTGTAACATGTGATACAAAGATTTCTACTTTGTAATAAAATACATGTTTCTATCTCCCCTCCTTAGATTCTGGACAGAAACCAAAGTCAATACAACATCATCTGGCCTGCTAAGAGCAGAAAGACCTTTATCCCAAACGAACCACAGGACCCAGGACTCTTCATGGCAGGAGCTGCAGGAGTACATATGGGTCAGATCCCAGGGGGCTGGGTCACAGGTATGGAACATCAACTTGGATAAGGAGAAGCTGGTGTGGAAGACAACTCTCATGTTACAGGATTTAACACCCTGTCAATAAGCCTGGGGGATGGTACTTGCAGACAGATAAATCGAATCTTGGAAGGCTAAAAAAGCAGCATCTCATCCTAATTTAGAAACTCTAGAACTGACATTGCAAACAATAGAAGAAAAGAGGAGAGAGATGGCCATTTCTGGAATGGATGCATAGGCCTGGAAACTTACTGTATAAAAAGCCATTATCCCTTGCCAAGTTTGTAGGCCTGAGGCTCTTCTCAGAATCTAAGTCCAGTGATTCCCTATGAGGAAGATCCTTATCACAGTGATGACTTTATGGTTATTGTTCCCTTCATCTGTCACCATGATGATCTATGACAATGTGTTTGCAAAGCGATTACCCTGGTGAGGAAAAACTGCATAAACATTTCAAGACTTGTTACACAGTGTTCAAGCTGATACCCAGGGAATGAAGCTATACCAAGAACATGGTTAGCAGTCAAAAATCTCAGCACTGAAAAGAGGAAGTGGACACTCAATAAGCTTCTTGCAATTGAATGGCTGCAGAGAAAAGGAAAAAAATCACTTTTCTTGAATAGCATGACACCAGGTATATCAGGCACACTTTAGGGCAGGCACTATGCACAATAGTAGTTGACCAACAAAAAACAGAGTCTATCAACACAAAACATTCCTTGCTTTTGTATGTGTGTTTGTGGGGGTTGCTTTTTGTTTGGTTGGTTTTGTTTAATCTTACTACTTTTTGTTAATTCTTACTTTGCATTTTCTTGAGAGGAGAGAGAAAAAAGAGAGGAGAACAGAACAGAGACACAGAGAGACAAAGACAGAGATGGAGAGAAAGACACACAGAGAGATAGAGAACATGAAGTTCTGTAGGTGGGAAGGATCTGGGAGGAGGTGTGGAAGAGAAAACACGACCAAAATATAGTGGATGAAAAATTTTCAAATGAAAAGAGAAGAAAGAAAAGACCCTGATTCGAATGGGAAAAGATGGAGGCAGGTCTTAAGTGCAGCCCCAAGAATGTCTTGCTTCTCGACCAGATGCCTATTGTCTGTGTGCATATTGGAAGACATGCTGGTTTCTGAACTAGTAGAGTAAGATTTGATAAACAGTGAGCAAAAGATAGAATTCTCAAGAAAACAGCTTCCCTTCCCATCACCAGAGTCGCAGACCCAACATATAATATTGCAGGAAGAGTTAGTACCACTCTCACAACTTAGATAATAAGTGGCTGGTGCTTCCTTTGTTTTCATTTTGTTTTGTTGTTTATTTTGTGACAAGGCCTCATGTAGTCCCACACAGTCTCAAACTCACCATGGATTTGAAGTTGACCTTACACTTCTCTTTTCCTGCCTTCGCATCGTAAATGCTAAGATAATATAGGTGTGCACTCCATACCCCATTTATGCAATGCTGACAATTCCAACTGAACTACTTTTCCAGGTGATGCTCCCTATTTTTATAATTAATTCTCCAAAGTGCACTCTATAACAATGGCCCAGAACAAACTCAAACAAGTAGTCATTTGAACTGCAGCTTTGATACCAGTGCAGAGTATTTACTGTAACAGATTCACACCTCCTAAATTTGAAAACAAAAACCTGAAATGCATCCACATCAGAAAGATTTTAAACAGAAACATGACACACTACAGTGATCCTCATGTTACACATCATAATCAAAACATACATGTAGTCAAAATTTTGTGAACTGTGTGTAAATAAAATAACACCTAAAAAATTCTTAGTCTAGACTTGGATCTCATGTCCAAGGTGGCTCCTTATGTATATGAAAATATTCCAAGATCTGAAAGAATAACTTCATCAGTCTCAAACATGCTGTATACCCTTATATTCAACCCATACAGGATTCATGCTTTCCTGAGGTTTTTCTTCCCTATCTGAAGCAAAACACGGAGAAAATTGAATTCCCACAAGACAGAGTTGAGGTCTCTAATGCTGCTGCCTTCTGTGCTAACTGTGTTGCCCTCTGCCAGGGATATGAGTAACTTAATTAATATAGTATGCTGACTACAGCATGCTAATGAGAACAGATGAACAAGAAATAGCAAGTATTCTATAAGCCTTTGTAAAAGATGGTAGAACATGAATCCAACAACAATATGGGTATGAGGTAGACTATTTAGAGGCTCAGTGATCAGGAACATGCGGGCATACACCCATTTCTTTAAAATGCTAAATCATTGCTTTTTTGCATTTCTGACCACTGACAAGGAAGCACAACGTCAAATTGGTCTGTTTAGGTTCTGGGGATAGAACACGCCACACTTGGGAATACTCCTGAAAGACAGGGACTTCGAGAACTTCCTCTGAGTCCCTGAAGTGTGTGAAAGTCTGTACCATGATCAGCCCTGTTGGACATACAACTTGGTAGAACCTATTGTTGGTTCAGAGATAGCTTTGTCCGGAAGTAGTGCTGGAGGACCTTAAGGCAAAGAAATAAAGGGAGAAATGCACTGAAGACCCATAGGGCACTGCAGCAAGGATATATCAGCAGCAGAGAATGATATACTGCTATTACAAAAGCCAGAGTAGAGACAACATTTGTCAGAGCTGACCATGAGCTGAGGTCACAGTGGATGGACCATTTAGAAAGGCAATAGTTTCTGATGCAACATGGTGAAAGATATGCTCAACTATGTGACAACAAAGTAGAATTTTTTAAAAAGTATATGTTGGTCATCCTGTTCCATCAGAATATCCATTCATAATAAGCCATGAATATTCTGCTTTTGACTTAAATGTATGATATTTAGATTACAGTGTCATTCTTAAATCATTGTAATAGCACCCAAGTTTGAGACATTTATTTGTCAAGAACTTTTAACCAGTGGCTAGAGAAATGCTCATCGATTAAGAGCACTGGCTGATCTTGCAGAAGAACTGGGTTAGATTTGCAGCACATACATGGCCACTCACAGCAATCTGTAAACTACTGTCCCAGGGGATCCAGTGTTCTCTTCTGGCCTCCGTGGGCACCACACTCATGTGTTGTACAGACATACATGCAGTCAAAACATCAATACATGTAAACTAAAGACGATAGTAATAAAAGTTAAATAAAGAACTCCTAGTCTAAGAAGATAGAAAGTACAAACATGATGAGAAAGCATGCAGTTAATCTTTCAGGAAGTGAAACAAGCACTGAGTTGTAGAAGAATTGTTAGGGAGGCACACAGGATGGAAACCTTTCTTCCTATCCTAACAGGACATGCTCCTAATATGCATGCTTACTTATGGTGATCTAAGGAACTATTTGCAGAACTGTTAAACAAGGTGCAATTTTAATATTGTACATTTTCTAAGAGGAGCAGGTTATCCTAAATTTCTGCTAAAATTTTATTAGATAATCATGGGCCCACTTTTGTTCAAACTTGAAGCCACATCCGGTGAAATACTATGTTCTTTCTGTACTGATTTCTAACTTGAAGAACTAGTCATTTCCCGATGCCCTTTCTGTAGGTACACTGTTATATGATATTTAATCATGTCTATTTGTCCTCCATGTCCAGGATATCAAGAAATAGATCCCTTGAGAAAGCTAAAGTCCTGTGTATGCATTTGAAACTGACTTAATAATTCTAATATTATCAATGGGTCATCCAGAAGGGCAAAGTTACTCTTTTGCCCTGAGTACTGCAGAGCAGTAGCTCATTGTGCCAGCACAATTGCTAGAATTCCTGAGCTGATTTACTAGAATTTCTCTTAGAAAGCTTGTGAGCATGCTCATGCTTACAGATACTGTTAGGTTAGCATGTATCCAAAAATAAATCTGTAATTTCAGCTTTTCCCACTACCTATGCCATAAATCCAGCATATAATAACCTATAGCTATTTATTAATGGCTAGTTTGGTGTCATGGAACACTGAGTCTATTGGCAAGGTTATTTGATGGCATCAAATTTTTTCTTTTCTATCCTTTAATTGGGATTAAGCTTTAGCAGCACTAAATTATTTGGATAATAATCACAATAGAGATTTTTTTCTTAAAACACTCAGGTGGCAGCCCCCCCAAACAATTGCTCTTGGTTGCCTACCATCCAGACCTGGACAGTAAGACTCCATTGCTGAAGATACTATATACTTCAGTGTGTAAAACAGAAGAATTGAGCTGGTATTGACCTGGAAATTTCACTCATAACTTACTGGCATTCATGATGCTGAAAAGAGCTATGCACCCTACAATAGGAGGAAAGTAATCACAAATCTTACATAGCTGTAAACCCTGTGAGCTACAACAATAATTGTACTGTAAGATGTGCCCCCTGGTGCAATAGTGGCACAAAGGTTATGGGAGTACCCAACTACATTCTGCTTGAATTTTAGGACTGATCCACATCTCACACCATTACAGGTCAAGAGCCTGTGACTAGATAGGTTATAGGAGCTAGGGAAGAACATACTACTATTATTCTGCTCAGTAGACACAGTATTAAAACCATTCTTGATGATTCATTTATTAGTGCATCTTTCAACCCTCATCAGATAAAATTCTTCTTGCAATAGACAATATATAACATAGATACCTACAACTATTGAATCTATAGAGAATAAGAGACCATGGAGTGCTCAGACCTAAATGGGACCTCTATATCAAACCCTTTACCCCATGGCTCAGAGATTATATTGGAAGAGAGGGTAAAAAGATTGCAAGAGCCAGAGATTATGGATGATAACAAAGAAACTATGTTTTACACATACAACAAGGTAAAGGAACTCACAACAGTTATAACATAATAGATAAATCTTGTGCAAACTCAAGCCAGAAAAAATTCCAGTATAAGGTGAGGAGTAGATATGTTTCACTCTTAGTTGTAGAGATACTGGCATTTGATAGCTGCTAAGAAAAATCAGTCTTCTTTAAGGATGTGACTCCCACCCCAGGTAGATTGACCATGGCAGGTCCCATATTCAAGAGTATTTGGGAAGCACCAATTGAATCTGATGGTGGAAAACGAAACAAAATGAAACAGAACAGAACACAAAGTTGGATGGATCTAGAGGAATTGTGATAACTGAGATTAAATTACACTGTAAGAAATTCTCAAAGAATTAATAAACTATTATTTTAAAAATATTTGAATTGTTAAAAACACATTACATTGCCAGAGGCCCCTAGGTCACCTGTTTCTCTGGGTTTTCCCAGCATGGACTTGACCCCTTTGCTTGTCACTCCTCCCTCTCTACAACTGGATTCGACAGTTAAGCTCAGTGTTTAGCTGTGGATCTCTGCTTCTGAAGGCTCTAGGATGGCATTTAAGGTAATCATCATTCTCATTATAGGGGAAGGACATTTAAGGTAGCCTCTCCATTATTGCTTACATTCCTAGTTGGAGTAATCCTTGTGGATCTCTACAATTCCCAAACCAGGATGTATCCCTAGTACATGAATGGACTTCAGGAGCCCATTCACCATGAAGGGATACTCTCTTAGCTTAGATACACAGGGGAGGGTCTAGGCCCTGCCCCAAATGACTTGACAGATTTTGATGATCCCTCATGGAGTGGATGGGGGATGGGATGAGGGGATGGGTGGGGTGCATAGGAGGATAGGAGGGAGAGGGAACTGGGATTGATATGTAAAATAAGATTATTTCTAATTTAAATAAAATTTATAAAACAAAAACAGAAAACTCATTACAGATTCCTGTGTGTGTGAGAGGCAGTTATTCCCTTACTATTAAGATGATTCCACTTCACAAAGAAAAAGTCAGCATGTTCAAAACAGCTTACCAGTTATTGACTTTTGCTTTGTGAAGAAGTGCTACCTCCAGAAATACTCAATCTCAATGGAGTTAATACAGAAGGGCTTTAAGACTAGGATGCATTACAATTGGCAGTGGTCAGAGTAAAGTAAGATGTCCTTCTGCTCTCCAGAGTGAACACCAAGATCAGAAATGGGAAGAAGGGAGAACACAAAGGAGCGAGGATGTAAAATGTGAGAGGGAAGGAAAAGAAGCAACCACTTAGCCAATGCACACACACATGTAGGTGACACAGTAAGTCAAAGGCTGCCAGAAACAATGTCACAGCAACAGGGAGAGAAACAAAAAGAACAAACTGTATCCCTAAAAGCAGAACTTCTTCCACTAATGCAATTTAGGAACTCAAAGTACTTTTTCAAGACCATGTGCCTACTTCACGCCTGCAGCAAAAATAGTTAATTTGCCGACATCTATCTGAATGTAGAGATTTAGTGCAATAATCCATCTTTTGTTTTTGTCATTATTCCTATACTAAAAAGCCTTGGAACCTAGATACATGCACAAGCTCTTTTTAAAGGGAAGTTTCCCAATTGTAATGCTTCCATTTATCCTCATCTTCACCAATGCACATGTTTAGCCATTTGGTAGAATTCTCCATCACATCTGAGTGTAATTTCAAAAGAGGAATGTGTGCTGAAACAGTTGAGTGCTCAGTCAGTAGAGACCACCTCCTCTAATATGCTGCTATAACTATGCAGACGGAATTGTGGATATGTGAGCATATATGCCTACATGCCAAACTGTGAAATACTTTAACAGTCAAGTATCCTACTGAACTAGAAACAACTTGCTTCTAGAGGCTGTCTCTAAACCCAGTTTTGTAATTTGTTTCTATAATTGTAGCACTTCTGAAGCTATGGCAGGGGAATTGCCTTAAGTTTGAGACTAGTAGTCTGGACTATGTGAAGAATTCCAGGTCATCCTGGACGACCTGTCTATTTTTGTGCTAATATCAAGTTGTTTTCAGAACTATAGCTCTAGACTACAGCTTGAAGTCAGGGATGGTGATGCCTGAAGAAGTTCTTTTATTGTACAGGGTTGTTTTGTCTACCCTGGGTTTTTTGTTTTTCCATATGAAGTTGAGTATTGTTCTTTAAAGTCCAAATGGATCAAAGACCTCAACATAAATCCAACCACACTGAAACTCTTAGAAGAGAAAGTAGGAAGTAGCCTTGAAAATATTGGCACAGGAGATCACTTCCTAAATAGAACACCAGTAGCACAAACACTGAGAGTAACAATTAATAAATGGGACCTCCTAAAACTGAGAAGCTTCGGTAAGGCAAAGGACACTGACAAGGAAAAAACAGCAGTTCTCAGAATGGGAAAAGATATTCACCAACTGCACATCTGACGGGGGTTAATCTCCAAAATATACAAAGAACTCAAGATACTAGACACAAAAATACCAAATAATCCAATTGAAAAATGTTGAATTCTCAACAGAGGAACTGAAATGGCTGAAAGACTTTTAAGGCATTGTTCAGCATCCTTAGCCATCAGGGAAATACAAATCAAAACAACTTCAAGATACCATCTTACACTGATCAGAATGGCTAAGATCGAAAACACTGATGACAGCTTATACTGGAGAGGATGTGGAGAAAGAGGAACACTCCTCCATTTCTGGCAGACATGCAAACAGGTACAGCCACTTTAGAAATCAGGAGGATGATTTCTCAGAAAATTGGGAATAAATATACCTCAAGACAAAGTAAAACCACTTTTGGGCAAAGGATGCACACTCATACCACAAGGACACTTTCTCAACTATGTTCATAGCAGATTATTTGTAATGGGCAGAACCTGGAAACAATCTAGATGCCCCTCAACTGAAGAATTGATAAGGAAAAATGTGGTACATTTATACAATGGAGTACTAATCAGTGGTAAAAACAAAACAAAACAGAACAATGACATCATGAAATTTGCAGGCAAATGGAACTTGAAAAAAAATCCTGAGTAAGATAACCCAGCCCCAGAAAGACAAATATGGTATGTACTCACTCATATGTTGATTTTAGGCATAAAGCAAAGAAAGGATAACCAGCCTACAATCCACAACCCCAGAGAAGCTAAGTAACAAAGAGGATCCAAGAGAGACATACATAGATCCCCTGGGAAAGGGAAATATAAAAGATCTCCTGAGAAAATCAGGAGTATGAGAGGGAAGGAGAGAAGGGGAATATGCAGTTGACACGAGGAAACAAGATGATCAAGTTTGGGGAAGGACAGAGAAGGACAGCCAGGAAAGAACATTCTTGATAGGGGAGCCATTGTGGCTTAGGGAGAAACCTGGCACTAGGGATATTCCCAGGAATCCACAGCAATGATCCCAGATAAAATTCTAAGCAATAGTGGAGAAGGTGCCTGAACTGGCCTTCACCTGTTATCAGATTGAGGACTACCACCATGCCACATGTGTAGCAGCTGGTTCTCTTCTTCCATTGTAGATTCTGGGGATCAGATTCAGGTCACCATGCTTGAATATAGGAACCTTTATCCACTGAGCTTTTCTTTTGACATACTATTTTCCTATTGCTCTTCAGTCCTCGAAGTATCATGTCAAACATGGCCAGTAGAAGTACATCCAAAGTAAGGGTAAGAACTGTGCTTCACAGGGACTCAAAAGACCATGTCTGTTATATATCCCTCAGCTTGTAAGCATCCAAATACATGCAAGCCAAGGAAAAGGCTGCTGGGAGCATGTGTTTTCAGTCTAACTCGGCCAATCACTAAGCAGGACCTGCTCTGGATTCTAAACTTGTAAGTTTGTAACACTCCAAAGATAATGGATTGCTTAAGTTACTGTGTTGTTCACAAAAGCCTGTTTTATAGGAAGCCTCATGCACTAAAGACTGCTACTTTTTAAAACCATTTCTATGTTTCATAATATTTTCTACAATTCTCAAAATCCCTTTCTTCATTCAGTATTTTCATTAGTTTATGCCAGTTACTATTCTGTATGTGGTAGACATTATCAACCGGGTAAGAGATGACAAATTTCACTGTCACAAAGTAAATGGCATAAAAACAGGAGGACTAGAAATAATGACTAGGTGGCAGGTCAGAGGGGATTTGTTTTCCCACAAAACTAAAAGAGGGAGGACTAGGTAAAGCAGAGGGGAGAGATTGTAGGTGCAAAGGTAACAGGGAAAGCTGAGGTGTGAGGGATTGTGGGTGCAAAGGTTATAACAGGGAAAGCCTTATCAACATGGAGGCAGAGTTAGGGTTTGGAGTGAGTGCCTGAGGGAGCCACATAGCCAAGTGAGAGGCAGCATTCGAGGGTTGCAGAGGCACAGGAAGACCTGGGATAGTGGCACCCTACTGGTCAGCAGAACTGGGAAGGCCAGGGATACAAGTGCAGGTGGAATGGCCAGGGCAAAGATGGCACACAATTTTGGACAGATAGGATACGTCATAAGAAGAGATGGCTCAAGGAAGAACTCACAGATTTCATTTTCCCCACTCCTAACACAAAGAAAGCTAGAGGAATCCTTGACTTACTTGTGACAGAGGATCTGGGTTGCAAGTTTGGATATATGAAGGACTCTCAAAGGGAAATCATTAGAACGTGACTGTACAGCAACAGAAGTTCAAGGATGCAGGAAGAGCTAGAGATGTAGATTTATTTCATGCAAATGTACTTGAAGTCCAAATGAGATCATCAGAGAATCACAGATAATAGAGAAACAAAGATAGACCTTGAGGAGTCCAATGTCATGAGATTAGAGAATCAAATTAAAAGCTAGCCACAAGTGGTAGAAGAAAACCAAGGTATCTTCCATGTTGGGAAGTCATGTGTTTTTGATAATGGCCATAAGTAAGTGGTCTTCCAGCTCTTACTGTAAGCTCAGTGACCCACCTGCACAGACCCCTGGCTATGTTTTAGCATCCTCATGAAAGAAGGGCTCAGGGTCCTTGGTGAGGCTGAGGGGTGATCTACAGCTGTTATTGTGGACACTGTGAGTAATTAGCATTGCTCACACTTAAAGTACATTCTCAAAAATAAACAGAAAACACAAATATCATCACTTCCATTTTCACTCATTTCCCTGTAAAGAGTGTTTATAATAGTGAAAGAGGAAAGAACTTGAAGAGTAGACTTTCTTAAAAGGAGTATGGCAATGTGATTGAAATTTTTTAAAAATGGGGAGAATCCTTGATATAAAAATCCTTAGAATAAAAAAATAAATCCTACATTTTATGTCTGCTGTGAAATGGCTTGAAGATGTTAGAAGTGACATCATTCACTGCCTATGCTCACACCCCTTCTGGGGATGCTGTAACCTGATCCCATGGGTTTACTGTGCTGTCCACTATGAGTCCACTGTATCAACACTACACTAGTGCAGAAGAAGGACTATGAGATAAATAACACAACACGTTTCTCCTTTGGTTAGGAGTAGAAAATTTAACCATGCTCTGAAAAGCATCCCAGTAAACTTCAAATGAATCTTCACGGTTCAACTGAATGTACCCTGTGGTAGTGGAATTCTGCAACAGTCCTGGTTTCTAGGGATGCTAGTGACATTGCTTTAACTGGATTAACAATGGGTTGATAGGGATCACCAATTTCCCTGGGAGAGTGTTTGATCATGGAAGGAAAGCATAACACATTTTTAGTTCACAATTTGTTTTGGAGTTTCTTAATATTTATGAGTACTTACTTTTTAGCTCCCTAGTATTTTCTAGTAGGAGATGTAATGTTACATAGGGCATACCATGGCTATCAACACAATCACTATATACACACATAACCATCCCTCAGTGACCCTGGGATATAATTTCCATATCCTCTTCTCAGAGACCAAAACCTGACATGCTCAACAGTCTTGTCTAAAATGGCATAGCAATACTGCATGTCCTGTATGTACACCCCTGGATGGTCTACAAGATGTCTTGATGACTCACAATGCCTAACACTGTAGATGTTAAGGGATTAGATACTGTATGACTCTGGATGAAAAAGAGAATAATGTCTGCAGAGGTTCAGTCCCTCCGAGGCTTGAACAATACTTTGCAAACACGGATGGCTGAATGGAGGATATGATATGAGGTTCACTTAGTATTCTGATTTAAGGGTACCAGATTGACTAGGACTTCATGGCTAGCCCAACACCTCTCTCACAATATAAAACAGAAGCTGAAGGTCCTTAATAGTTCACCAGTATGGAAAGAAGAAAACACAGAGAACAGAGATTTTTTTTCATTTCTTGACATTTTCATGTAGAATTACAGCCACAGTCAACTCATGGAAACCAAGTTAGAAGCAAAAGGTGGTGCTTTCTTCGTAACTGACATTCCAAGAAAAAGGAAGTGCAGAAGTTTGTTTTAAAGCCAGGATATGTTTCACTCTGTTATTAATTTACCAACAAAGTGTAAGTTAATTTAAATGGGACACTAAAAACAACATTCACAGTGAATAGTACAAAGTGGCTACAGGAGCTGGTGGTCAAACAGAATCCATGCTCTGCCTCGGAGCCCTCTACTCAGTCAGACTGCACTTTAAGCATGCCCTGGCCCTGTACTCAGTTCAAGAGCTAACTGCAGGTAATCATTTGTCCTGAGTACTTTATATGCTTATTGTGTGGATCCAATTGGACATTGCATAATGTTTTGAGGACTAATTCAATAGGAATTGATACAGGGGTCACTCAGTAACAAGTTCAGCACTAAATACCATAAGATTTTACGCAAATTCATAAATACATGATATTATAATAGTTTATTAAGTTTTCTTATTAAGCAGCAAACTTCATTTTGTTTTCATTCCTGTAAAAGGCTCCCCTGATAGACATTAAGATACTTTTATGCCAAGTAAGTACATTTCTATTAATATTTCCTTTAGTTGTTACCTAGTTGTTAGAAATATTTATGCAGTTATAATATAATCATGACTACCAATAGAAGCTTTATTTTATTAAAATTGAATGCATAAAGTATTAAAATGAGGCTGTATAAAGAAAATTTAAAAATAGAACAAAACCAGGACATCATCTAACTTTATAAGTTAGAAAAGTTTTCATTTATGTTCAAATCATTAACTTTTTAGCTTATTGATTAGAGATCATAAAGTATTCAGCAATTTAAAACTTAAAACAAAGTATTAGAGAAAATAAAGTAGGAAGGGACATCAAACTAGACATTTCATTATAACACTTAAGCCAACAAATTGGTAAGCAGCAATAAACCACAGGACAATAATGCCTTATATTCACTGTCTCTAAGGAATCACATAAGAAGTCATTTTAGAGGTAAGACTATGTTGTCCTAATTAAAGGAAGGGGTGGACTGACTGCCAATGTTTTAGCCAGTTAGCAGTATTAATAGATACAGTGCATGAGGTCCAGATTAAGGAAAATGGTAGTAAGAAGACAGCAGAGATAATGCAGTCATTGTGATGGGGAAGCCAACAGAACTTCCTCTACACCACTTGTAACATGAATGTGTTGGAGGAAACTGGAAATGCTAATAAAGGTGAGGATTAGGTGGGCCTATCCTTATAAATTGATTTTAATGGCAATGATAGTAGCTGACATGCAGAATAATAAGTTAAGAATGTTGGTATCAATTTTTATTAGTCCATGAAAATATATACTATATTAAAATTAACTTCATTTGCATTAGTATTTTTTGTAAGTAATCACTCTGAAAACAGTAGCATACCCAGTTCATTTTAAAGAGAGCTATATGATATTACCAGCATTCTCTACAATCATAACTTCTAGGCTGGGGAGAACATCACACATTTCTTAGTGACACTTAACAATTCAGATACATGGTTGTGATGCTCAATTGCAGAAAAACCTGTGGAGTCAGTTAAGAAACTAAACACAAAAACTAAAATGATAGCAATACATGTTTTCATTAAATCACTACTTTACTTTCCTCCATAAGATACATGTAGAATGGCAAATAGGGTCTATGTTTAGGTCAAGTTAAACTATAAGAAACATTTTGGGACCAAGAATGCCTAAGCATGGTCATCCAACTACTACAAAATTTAAGGAAGTTCTTTTTAGAGCTTGTTCTCATTTAGAAGGCCTGAAAATGTGTGGATTTCCCAGCAACAGTTATCCTCTTTCTGAATTACTCTATTAACAGATTAAGTAAAATGGAATATTTCATATGGTTAATTTTTATACAATTAGGAGATAAGGAATTCTTTGTCCAGAATTAGACTTTATCCAAGGCTGACTGTGGTACTCTGAGATCTAGCCTCTTGAGATCCTGGGTGATGGTACCTCTGTGATTTCCACTCTTTGCTGGATTGGTTGTGGGTCAGAGAAAGCACAGCCAAGAACAAGAACAGAGCTGTGGCTAGGATTTCGGATGATTTACTAGCTGTGTACCCATGGGATATTTGCATAAGCTATTGGTTTTCATGTATTTTTCTGAAAACTGCAACCATAATATTTTGTACCTTCTAAGGTTACTAGGGAGATTAAATGATGTATTTGGATGATAAAATTAGCAGTATCTGGTATATAAGACCTCAACAAATGCCATTTTTAACATAGTCATAAGTGCTAATAGTATACTTAAGAAGTACTTTTTCAATAAGAGTTACACAACACATTTCCCACATTTAGCTTCTTTGTTTAGTTCCATCTGCTTCTTCATCTGAAGTAGATACTCCATCTAGGTCAATGCATGCATATTATTCCTTCAAAGTTCACTCATTTTAAAGCCAGTTTTAAAGACATATCATTTGAAAGGTCCCTTTCTTATGTGTAAATGACTTGGTTCCTTGAAAATTTTGTGGTTACTGCCACAGGTAAGCCATCCTTGTAGTCACAGAAGATGGTACCACAAACATCGCATGTTCTCTCTTCCGTAAATCATTTAAAGGACATCCTCCCTTTAACACAAGAATTTTAAAAGAGCCAAGAAATTTCATGCTTCACATGTGATCAGTTCCATGCTGTAATCTGGTCTGGGTGTATGTGAACGTGCCCTGTTTTTACTGCTCTAGTTTAAAACTTTAAATTCTTAGGCCGGGCGGTGGTGGTGCACGCCTTTAATCCCAGCACTCGGGAGGCAGAGGCAGCCTCCAAAATAATACAGAGAAACCCTGTCTTGTAAAACCAATAAATGAATAAATAAATAAATAAATAAATAAATAAAACTTTAAATTCTTAATGAAGATATCATTAACCCAGGCAAACCTATAGATTTCCTGCTAGCAACTTTTCATAAAGAAGCACACCAGAATTCTAAATAACAAAATGAATTGATGCTGGGACAAATTCAATTCCTTAAAAGAGGAAGAAGTAACTAAGAGCCTATGTTTAAGGGAGTCACTACGCACAGTGCCTGGAATAAACTGTGCAACCTGTTAGTATGTCCCCTTGCAGTGCAAGTAGGTCAGACACTGTCACACTCCTTCTTTGCCAAGCATTGCCCTGAGAATACAAACAGAGGTTTCTGAGTTCAAAGTCAGGCCAGTTCATGGAGTGGAGGCTTAATGTGTGTGCAAGAGTAACTATGCACCCCACAGCTAGTATACTCAGGCTGTTTCTCCTTTCTTTCCTATTTGTACTTTGTTAATATTTTAACAATGATTCTGTGAATTACACCCCAGTGAAGTTCTACATCACTCAGTGAGGTGGCATTTTCCAAACATTGTCCAAGGAACAATACCTAAAACAGAACTAGAAGGATCTGCTAAAAAAATTGTCACATTATTTTCTACTGTGTAGCTTAAAAATAGGAAGTAACTAACTGATGGAAATTGCTATTTAAAATGAAAAATGGATAACTTAGAATCTAGGTAATTCATCGGGCTCATGGACCACCAGTGCAAATTCCAGCCACACATAGTATACAGGCATACGGAAAAGAGGTGGCCAGTGAAGGAAGGCAGGTAATTACTGACACTATACAAAAGCTTTTAAATTAAACTTTCAGGTAAAATATTCTCAGCTCCATTATCACCACAGCTGCTGCCCTTCTCTTCTTCCCCAAGGGTTAGAAAGAGCCAAAATGAGGTTACTCTTTGTTTAGTCCTCATTCGAAAGCAAGGAGCCTAGAGAAATACAATTCATTCTAAACTAATCTAAACCAATCAATATTTGAAAGAGTCATGAAGGGGAGATCTTACCTGAGTTCTTGGATCAGAGAATCCATTGGTACTGTTCACAAAAAAAAATTGAAAGAGAGAAAGAAGGAAGGAATAAAGGATGGAAGGAAGAAAGATAGGAAAAGAGAAGAAAAGAAAAGAAAGAGTCTCAATTGAGTTTATTTTTAAAACTGTATGACTGAAGCCTTCCCCCTAACTAGAGACAACACTAGTGACTGTCTAGGACAGACATCACCAAGCTTCTCACTGAATAGAATGAGTTTTTTTCACTCTGGTTGTTTTTGGAAATAGAGGGCAGACAACAAGGCCCCAAAACAGATTCATTCTAGGTATGGTACACTGAGTGGCCTTGGATCCTGGTTGCTTCGACTTTCCTATGACCTGTAGTTAGGGGTATTTTGAAAAAAAATCACAACAAGAAAAATTTGATTTTATTTTTAATAAGAAACTATTCAAAAGATTTCCAAGGCTACTGCTTTTAGTTACATATTTTTGTGGTTCTGGGTCACAGATTCTATGCAAGCATCTACCTGTGTGCTATACCACGGTCCCGTGCATGCATATTTAATGTCAGTAGGCAAGTTTTCAGAGAAAACTGCAAGCTTCACTAGTAAGTGACTCAAGTTGATCCCAAACAGTTCCTACATACGGGAGACAGGAACAAGCTTTAGCACTGTTAGCATCAACAGTCTTTCAAAATAAGGGACTTATTCAAAGAGTGTTGAATTGCTGCCTGAAATTCTGGGAACTAAAGGAATTCATGTTGGTAAATACCTGCCTACACAAGGATAAGCAGCATATGGAGGGAGACAACAGGTGGTTTTCCAAATTACTCACACTTCACAAGAAACAGTAGTTCACTTCTGAAAGAACATGTTGGCTCTATTTAAGGCTGTGAGTGCATTGCCAAAAATAAAATAAAATAAAGACCAAATATAACTGCAAATTAAAAGACCCACATCTTGAAAGTGTGGTAGAGTGGTATGCTTTGAAAGAACAAAATAAGGGACACACAGTCTAATCTCTAGAGTCCTGCTATTTAGAGCAAGCATGAGCTTATTCTACTTAATGAAATAGACTATTTTTCATAACCACATATCCTATTGAGAAGTTTGCTGCAAAAAAATTGAAAGCCATAGAAACATATGTCAAATTTAAAGATACAGGATATGATTACTTCAAAAGTCATTTAAAATAAAATTAAACAATAATACAGAGTAAAAGTTCTGTTTCAGTAGATAAAAGTCCATACTATATACAGGATTACTTTGCATTTGTGATGCACTGGTCAGTGACAACAACTGCATATATTTTAACTAAGAATTTCATCCTTACTACATGCAAAATATTGGTACTCTGGATTTTAGTTAAATGGGAATTACCTATGTTGACTACATATGTAAACACATAGCTAACAGATGCATTGCATCTGATTAGTCACTCTCAACTGTAAATCCCAAACCTTCCCTGGAAGGTAGGGTCACAGTGCTCAGCTTTCCCCCATCAGTGTGAACACTAGGACAGAATGTAAAGGATGGTTCTCCAGAATATTTTCAGAGCCATGGTAAAACTAGTTTTCCACTTAGAATTCAGGGTCACAAAAATATAGCTAATTATAATAAAAGTTATTTTCCTTGAGGGGTGTAATTGCCAGTCAATCCTGTTTTCCAGCTGTTTAGATCATCAAGGGCCTGTTTATATTTCAATATTACATTACCATCTGTTGGTTACAAAAAAAGAGGGGTAGCCAACAAGTTGAACCTTCCAAACACTTCTTTCTGAAGCTGCCTGGAACTCCCAGCAGGAACAGTCAAAAAACAAATGTTATCATTTCACTTGAACTAAGTAGAGATTGGGACTACTAAGCCAGACAGCATAAAGATAAAAAGCAGTTTCGGCATGAAGCTGCCAATCCTTTTTCTTTGTTCTAGTCACTAGAGATCATCACTCTTGCTACTCAAAGTTTTTTGTGAGGCATTCTTTGCTTACTCTTACTACACACAAGGGACAAGTATAGGCACTCCCATCTTTCATGGTGTGGTAGGCACAGTGTCAGGGAGCCTGCTCACTAACTCACCTTCAGTTCCTTTTGAGAAAGTATGCAATGTTTTATCTTCAACATCTGCATCCATCTGTAATATGAACACAAAGTACTGGGATCATTACTTTGACATTGACAAGACTGTGAAAACATGTAATTAGAAATTCTGGAGGTCATTGTGAAGAGCAGCATATAGCCTTCCATGTTCCTCAATTTCCTTCTAGCTCTATGGGATCTGGCTGACTAGTCTCGAGTACTACTGATTTTAGAGACATGTCTACAGATGTTGGAAACCAGAAATGATAACAGCAACAGGGCAGATGGCCTCGGCCACAAGTGTTTACTAATGATTTGCATGCTTATAGAATTCCAAAGACTGAAAAAGGGTTGTCTCATCAGCAGAGCTTGTGAAGTGAGAACTCCAAACACGAAGACAAAAGATCCAGACTGATTTACCAATTTCAAATGCCTTCATCCTTCTAGATGCTTTCTGATTATACCTCTTCTAAGTTAGGAAAAGCAACTGCCAATGTAAAAATGCAACCCAAAGGCAAACCCTTATAGTGCTCCTCCAAAATTCCATTGGGAGTTGTAACTATCAACAGTGAACTACATTTACTCTCTGAATTCCAGAAAAACTGCAGCCACATGATCACTAAAATGTAGAAGAAATGTAAAACCCAAGTGAGGTGCATGGAAGTATCAAATTCCCATCATTACTGACTATTTTAAAAGTAGTCAAACAAATGATCAAAGGGCTAGAAAGGTTTACAAAGCCTTTTGTTTTTATGCATTCTGATCCAGGACATCTATCCATTTTGCTAGAATCCACTAATAACCTCTTAGTTTAATTCACTTCTGCATGTTTTTATAACTCTTAAATAGTAATAAGGTATTTTGCTTGTGGAAAATAAGAGACAGGCAGCAGCAATGCTCTGTGGCTCCCATCCGTAAGTCCTGCCGTGAGCAGCAGCAATGTGACTGCCATAGTAATGGGAGCTAGGCTCCACTCTCAGAGTCTAGGTTGTGATTGAAGGCACTGACCTGCCATGGACTTATAATAGGGGAGCAGGTGTGGCAATGATGGACTTTAATTTCCTTTAATAAACCTTTTATGTGCCACACTTTTACTGCCATTCGACGCTCTCCAAGGTCCTGCACATAATAGGTTCATTACTTTTGATTACTATAGTCTATTGAGACAAACAACTCCAGAACACACTATATATTATGTTCAGTTAAACCAATATAGACTATTTATCCATTGTGCATTTTTTCACCTGCAACACTACAGATGAAATTAACAACAGCTCTCGTAAGCTAAAACTATTAAACCCACCAGAACTCTTTTGTCATTGCTTCATAATAATAAACCAATCATTGAACCGCTTTTTAAATTAGCAGACAAAAAGTGTTCACGGCTTTGGCTGAACAGCAGCCGCTTTAGTCTAAATAAAATGCTCCATTGTTATAAATATTTTAAAAGTACACAATAAGAGAAAACAACAATAAAACAGAGGTAGTTTTTTTCCTGTTGATTTCCTTTCTTATGAAACCATATGAGTTTATGACAGATGCCTAGGATTAAAAGGGCTTGGTTTACTCAGGACGGCACATACTGCGTTGTGAAATCCCCCTCCTCCCTGGAGGATCTCTGCTGCATATAAAGTGGCTCAGCTCATACAAACGTAGCTCTGTGTGCTACACAAATAACTAGATTAAGAGAGATCAGTAGCATGTGAGGGTTAACATGATGAGACGCATCACATATTTCTGAGGAAGCTATTCCCATGGGCAAGCATGCACATAATGCAAGTCTATTATTCAGCAACACAGGTGCTATTAACCTTCCCTAGTCACTCTAAAAAAATGCCCCAACATGAAGGATGGTTGAACTCCATGAAGTTCTTTACCAAAACCAGAACACAGACAGTCAAGGGTTCCTGAAGGCATACACAAAAGTTTAAAAAACAAACTAAAATGCAGTCTTTTTTCTAGGAGCTTTGAGGATCCAGCCTTGGCTCTGGGTCTTATAGGCATCCTACATATCCACCACTGCACTATTGCCACTGGGAGGGATGCATAAACACCCCTTGACTGGTCTTAAAAGCTCATCTCATAACTATTTTGTTAAGCTACCTTTTCTCTTTCTCTCTCTTTCTTCCCTTCTTTCTTTTCTCCTTTCTTTCTTTCTTTCCTTTGAAGGTTTTCAAAGTCCCTGGAAGTAATCCAAATGAATAAAACTTAGAAGTTCTAGAGAGCAAAGATCTGGTGTGTGTGTTTGTGTGTGTGTGTGTGTGTTTCACATTGTTTTCTGATACTGAGCTCTGCCATGGTCCAATAAGATCTGATTTTGAATTAGAATGTAAGAAAAGACATTTCACAGATGTTAGAACTTCCACCACAAAGAAATGCTTATGTGTTTTAAATTTCTGATATTAGTGCTCCCCACATGACAGACACTGCTCTTGAGGATGAAGGCGAGAAGGACAGTGAGATAATTATAAATTATAAATTATAGCCTTGCTCCTTTGCATGCCTATGATTAGACCCAAAGTTTCAACTTCAAAACTTACTAATCTTGAAAACTATAGTTCTTAGAGACTATTTTCCCCCTTTCTGGAAAGTGATATTTGGTTATCTTTCTGTCTAGGCACCAAAAGGTTATCGAGACTATTTTAGTTAACATTGTAAAACTTATGAATCTTTTTCAAAACACAAATTTATTGTAAAAATCTGTCCTGTGGATTTTATACACCATTTGTATAGTCAATTATTTATGCAGAAAAATTGAAGATATTCCCAAGATGCCTACAAGGAATTCTAATTTACCATTGCTATTATTCTTAATCTGAAACACATTAAGATGAATTTGCTAGACATGGTGGCACACACCTTTAACCCCAGCACATGGCAGACAGAGACAGGTGAATCTTGTGTGTTTGAGGTCAGGTAGTATGGTTTACATAGCAAGTTCAAGGTTGGCAAGGCTATACAGTGAGGCACTATTTTAACAAACAAATCGGGAAGAGTTAAGTGTAACGTGTAGTTCACATGCAGCATGCACACTATTACAGCAGAAAGAAAAAGGTAGTTCTTGCTAAAAATGTAACATAATAAAGCAACATGGGAAACTTTTTGCAAAAGGCTTCCTGGTGCATTGTTCTGGGTAGCCAAGCAAATGTAAGAACAACTTGAGAGTGGGAAAAACATTAATAAAATGAAGAAAGTCAATAAACATTTCATGAAGGATATATAAGAAGCAGGAGTAGAATTAACTGATATACAATGCAGAGGAAAAATAACAACAGAGTGAAAGCTACTTAGGTGACTACTGAGAGATACCACTTAGGATCTTTACTTAGAGACCTATACAGAGATGTATGAACAATTTCCTAACCATCTCTTCTAACTGGAGCTTATTATATCAAGGGCAAAACCTCGATTGCTACCTCAGCACTCCAGTGCAGACATCTGAAACCTATTTTGGGGTTGAAAGGAAGTCCCAGACTGTCTTCTGAGAGAAATGGTTCGAGGAACATTATACAAAATCCACAAACTCAACCTCACTTGTATTATGTGTTTTTCTTCAACACAGATATACACAGTAACAGTAGAGCAGATTCATAGTGTCTTGTTCTTAGGGGAAGGACGGGTTCACAACACATGGGAAGGTCAATGTAATAACTCTGTTTTGGGGTAATTTCTGAAAACTCATACATAGTTAACATGTATTGATATCTAGCTCAAACGGGAGCTTTTAATTTGAGAAATCCTTCTAATATGTCCAACATTCAATCATGTTCCTTCTTGTAAAATTGTTATTTTTATTTGTGTGCTTTTTTGTGGGGGAGAAGTTATGGCGTGTGTGTGAATATACCTGGGTGTGTGGATGTTCACTCACACATGTGCATGTGAAGACCCAAAGTCAACCTCGAGTGTCATTTCTCAAAAGTGACCAAGCTTATTTTCTGAGACAGTCACCTGAGACTCCCAGATTCAGACAGAGTAGAAGACTAATGAGTTCCAGGAACCCTCCTGTTTTCATCTATCCAGTCCTAGGTTTATGAGTGCACACCATAAATGGATTTTTACATGGATACTGGGAATTGAACTCAGGTCCTCATACTTGTACAAAAAGATTTTTTATCAACAAAGCTGTGCTTTAATTTCTTCTCACTTCATAACCAGGGTTCACTGTGCTCCTATCCTGACATGTTTGAAATGGCAATATTTTATTTTATCACATTATGTAACATAATACTTCATTCTTGTGAGATCTATCTATCTATCATGGTGGTAGTAGGGTTTGAACTTGTGGCCTTGCATTTGCTAGGCAAGTGCCTTCTTATGACCTATAACCCCAGCCCATGAGATGTCCTTTCAACCCTGAGAAACTCGTGGCAAAATGGAGATGGTGTTCAGTAGCTGTATAAGGAAGCCCTGGGTTCCTCACACTGAGATCCTGTGTATCCTTAATAGATACTTCCTTATCAGAACTGAAATTTATAAAATAATGAAAAGATATCTAAGAAACGGGAAAAGACCTGAAAGTCAAAATAATCGAAATGACCAGATGATGCTAGTCTATCAGAATGAAATGTGTCTGGCTTGAGGACAAAGGGCCCAATATTAAGTGTCCTTTCCTTTAGCGATGCTGGCCTGTTCTAAACATAACTGTGGGTCAGTCCAGAGTGGTGGCTAGATATCTACTTTACATAAGGAAAGTTATGAACAAATTAGCTGTGATACTGTGTAGAGGGGAATGCTGACTTGTGGTAAGAAATGCTGGGCTAGAATATTTCTTGGTTCTCTCCACTCTTGCCCTCCTATTTGTCTAGCTTTCGTGTATTTTTTGATTACTCAGGAAGAATAGAAGCATGTTTAGTGTCAACATTTTTAATGTGAACTTTAACAAGCTGCTGTCTTAAAGCCCCCACCATGGTGACACATTTATAAGTGTTTTCTCATTCTCATTTGTTTAAGGCACCCTATTCTTGATTCTATTTCTCCAGATCTATGTGCCTATTTCTGTATGGTCTTTGATTCTGTATAGAAGGCTGAGAGGTTGGATGACATGTTCAGTTCAGATGTATGATTCCTCTTGTCTCCTTAGCCCTTTTTAATACCCCTACAAACAGAAAACCTGAAGGAGAAAGCAGATTCCGACTAAGAATAGTTCTCTGGGCCACAGCTCTATCCAAAGACCACGCCTTTGCATGTTACTCACAGGTGGAATAATTTCCAAAGGTAATTTTTTTCTTGGGTCCCTGAGAAATGCAGCATTAAGAGGAAATAGCTTAGACCTGAAGCAAGCTTGGAAAATGTTTTAGTGGAGACTGTATTCACATTGTCTTTCAGACTTCATGTTGCTACCACTGTTGCAGAGTCTATTCAGAAACTTTATGCAACTGGCAATGCTGAATGTAAACCAAAGCCATATGTTTGCATCCTTTTGCCAAATGTCTATAGCAAATAGTTCTATTATTCCCACAGGTAACAGATTTATGCCAAAGATTTCTATTAGTTGCTTCATCATAGCCTCAGAGTCACAGCTTTGTGACATGGGGAGGAGGGATAAAGGCATTGGCAGTTTTATGTCTTTGGAGTTTTGTGTATTTAAAAAGTATGCCCCATTTAAATAAAACTTAAGGCAAGCAACACATAAAAGGCCTTTCACATTTTTCATTGCCTATATTGAGATTTATCTGCTGGAAAATATGCAAATTTTAGAAAATGATTCCTTCAGAAGACATACATTATTTCAAATAGACTTTTTCCCAAAGAAAATAAAATCCTCACTTTTCAGTGTCTGTAGGAACTAGCCCTGGAAGTCATTTGGAATACTTTTAAGAGCATGTTTTTAAAGTAGCTTTAAGCTAACTAGTTTTTAATACAAATGAGCTCATATTAGATTCATAAATCTATTTTAACTATGAACCTTTCAGTAAGGGCAGACACAAATAAGTAGATCTGCAAAGGTTTGTAACCTCAGCTGCTTAGCAATTTAAAATAGTGAGTTGACTGTTGTGCCGAAAACAGTCATAATTCTAAACTCAAAAACAACAATGAATAGGTTACCACTAGTGACAGGATAGCCTTTATATAAATTCTTTAATTGAATTGTTTTTCTTTTGATATATTCTATTTTTAATAATAAAAATGAGCCCATACCATTCTTTCTTCAGGTAACCTGTCTGCCAATATTTTTGTTCAATTTAGTGGAAAATCTTGAAATTCATCTAGTGAGAGAAAAAGTAAAAGAAAGAAAGCATATTAGGCTGGACAAGAAAAATGCTTATTTAAATGAACTTTAGTGAACAACAGAGGGCATGTTGGCACCTTTTGCCTATAATTTGGTTGGTCACAATACAATGAAATTGCTATACTACAAATTGTATTATTAATAATAATAATCTGATTCTTCTTAAGGCATTAAGGATTGAAGCAAGGAGCTTATGCATGGTAGACAAGCACTTTACCACTGAGCTATATTCCCATTCCTATTATTATTATTATTATTAATCTTCACCATCATTTAGAAAAATTTAAGGTACTATTTGTAATGAGCTCTAGTGATGATGCTGCAAAAGACACAAGGAACCATTTGTTACTTGGATCTGTTCTGAAAGAGGCCAGCAGAAGATACAATTAATCCCATGACCAATGTTGGAACTTTCTTTTCAAGGAAGTAACTTCCTTTTGGTTTATTTTACCCTCAAGTCGCATGCACAAAGCTGTATCCCCTCTGTTTGGTTCCAGGGTGGGGTAAAATAAAAACAAAACAAAACCAAACACACACAACAACACTGAAAGCCAATGTAATGCACTCAGCATCCTAGAGAGGGCCCTGTTGAACTAACACCACACGCACATGTCCATGGTTACATGTTTACAGCTGACAGTTCTGAGATATAAGCTCTCAGCTTTCTTTACAGGAAACTTCTGTCACTGGGCTTTTGCCTTGTGTTGTGTATGGAGGTAGTGACGTGAGTCACAGGTGCCTTCTTGCAGGCTTTGACCAGACACGAATCAGATGCTTTTGCAACTCAAGTCAGCAACTGTGGCTGTGAAGAAGCAGGCAGCAAATTTTCACACAGGACACACTGCTGCCCACATAGAAGAATGGAAAGGGAATGCTGCAGCTTGGGAAGTCTTACTTTGTATTTGATCGCAACTTAAGAAATAAAAAAATTGATTTTGGCTCATTCTGCTGCACTCTTGGTTCAGAAAGAGTTCTGGAGCTTTCCACCTGCCTAGTTCCCTTTGTTTGCCACACACCAACCTAAAACAAAAGATCCTGGAAGCAGTCACACTGGTGAACAAAGCTCTTTCTAAATCCTGAAAGTAATGGCTTTCTGTCTAATGCCCTATCGTGTTATGTATTTATTAGCAATACATTTTCCATTTATTTTCTCAAAGATTGCCAATAAAGAACTGAATCACATAAGGGAGTAGCTGTAAAGCCTCTGAGTTCCCTAATGTCAAACTCATTAGCATCCGAATAAGCACACAGCAGCACGTCATCTGCACAATTGCAATTTTTTACTACTTTTAATAGCGCTTCTCAAAGGGCTCATTTTCAACTTTCTTCAGTGGTTAGTTGGGTCTCTTGGGAGAAGGAGCTTCCTGATGCTCACAGCTTCGACTCAGCAGCCTAGCCGTTTGCTGTCAGATGCGTCAGCCCTCTGCCCTAACCCCATCTGCTGTGGCTTCCCTCCCTGGAGACTAGAATGGAGGCAGCACAGCTGAGATCTGCTTGAGAAGTGTGCAGAGGGTGCTGAGAAAAGATAAGTTTAGGAATATGATTTGACATGCAAAGGCCCAGGATGTGAAGCACAGGGAGATACAAATGGGAGCAGGGCCTCTCAGGGCACCCACTCTGAGTTGCTCACTACAGTTCCACCCAGCTCCTCTCTGGATGCCCATTAAAATCAAACAGGAACCTCCCATTGCAACCTGGGTTCCTCCCTTCCAATATATGCACTATGACAAGGAGATATCTTTAAAACCCCAATTTTATTAAATGCCTTTTTTTTTGGTTTAGCAATTATTATTTGCCTTTTTTTTTGTTTTACGAGACAGGGTTTCTCTGTATTGTTTTGGAGGCTGTCGGTCCAGCCTGGCCTCGAACTCACAGAGATCCGCCTGCCTCTGCCTCCCGAGTGCTAGGATTAAAGGCGTGCGCCACCACTGCCCGGCTGTATTATTTGCCATTCTGTTTTCCACGTTCTTTAAGAGAAAATCACCTTTCCCCAACTTAAATGCATAAGAGCCTGTGGGGAATACACATTGTTAAGACAGTCACCTCCAGGCCTGGATGCTCACCAAGCACTTTCTCAGAAGCCCCTACTTTCTTGAAACAGCAACCCTAAAAGGTGAAACCACATGGAAACCAAAGTATGGCAGGCCAATGGGCTGCACAGCATCTTGCTAAGTAATGACTCAGATGCTCAGGTATCTTAGCTCTGTGAAGTCAACATCAAGTACCCTATTTTCTGACTTCCTTTCTGGAAATAGAGGATGCCAGTCCTTGATAACTGCTTCATGAATGAGTACCTGCTTCTGAAAAAGACAGTTCTGCTCAAATCCAAGATGCAATATAATGTATCTGGTATATTATTTCAAAGAAAAGAATCCTGAAACATTTGAGATTGTGTTTTGTTTTGTGGAGGAATGGACTAAGTAAATTAATCAGTATGTCAACTGTGACCCACAAACCAAGAACTGAAGGTTTACATATAGTTCCAAAGGAAGTAATACTTATTAAATCTTCCAAACTAAATGTAAGGTGAAAAGTTTGGTGAAGGAGCAAATGAATGTGTCATTCAACGTGTGTACCATACTTCTAACATGAACTCACCACCATCTGCAAATGATATCACCACCACCACCAACATGGCCTAACCTTAACCACTGCCATAAGTGTGTTCTAACTAACATCCCCTCACCACCACCATCAATGTGTTCTAATTAAGATGACCTCATCACCACCATCAATGTATTTAACTCACATGATCTCACCACCATATCAATGTGTTCTATCATGACATCACTACCACCAACAATGTGTTCTAACATAATCTCACCACCACCCTCAATGCGTTTTTAACATGTTCTCACCACCACCATCAATGTATTCTAACTATCATGATATCACCACCATATCAATGTGCTCTAACATAATCTCATCACCATCATCAACAAGTTCTATCATAGTCTCACCACCACCATCAATGCCAGGTAACTAACAGAAGCTCATCAACACTGCCATTGTTTTTGTAGGGTTTGCCTACCAGTGAAACCAGCCTGCTCTGTCTAGTCAGAAAGAGCAAGAACAACAGTCCTCTCAAAAGCCTAAAAAGTTCAAGTAATCTCCAAAGACCACTTGGCTTTATTTCCTTAACAAGTACACATAACAATACCAGCATATTTTGTTGTGTCTCAATACTTTTTGAGGTTCTGCTTCAACAACTTTTAACAGTTTTACTCTCTCATCCACTGTTTAACATTTAACAGCTTCACAGACTATTCACCATCTAGAATGAAAAAAGGGATTATCTTTAACTTATCTTTTCTTGGGACTTATAATACAAGCTCTTTGCAGTTCTAAACTTCAAGGTTTATTTTATAATAATCATTATAATGACTTAGATTATAGCCAAATTTTGTATAACAGTGTTCTATTCTATCATGTACATATAAATACATGTTTACTATCTCATACTACCATACTTCTGTACATATTAATACATATGTATATAATGTGTATGGCTAACAGCAAGCACAATGAAATTCTTCAGTTTCCATTTGTCATTTTACTTCTGATAATTTCTGTTGACATTTATTTCTGTTTTTTCTTTTTTGTTTGTTTGTTTGGGTTTTTTAAGTTCTAGTCAATAAGCCTTAGAATAGTTTTTGTCCTTTAAAGCACAAAATTCTCTATTATGAAATTATGCATCAAATTTTTGTGAGTTTGTTGCCATGTAATATTTATGTTGTTAAAAATAAATTTCTTCTGCTGAGCATTACAGGTTGGTAGTAGAGAATATGCTTTGCTTTCTGGAACAAATGAGTACAAGTATGAGTTTCATTTAAGTCTTTTAGGCAAATAAAAGTGCTTCTTCTTGCTCATAAACTTTTTTTCACAACCAGACCAGTCAGTTATAAGAACATAGTGGGAGTAGGACAAGTAGGTTCTGTCAGTCTGGCATATTCTGCAGGGAAAACTGCAAAGTGAGAAAGTAGGATCATTTAGGTTTTTGGAGGATACTGGATATTCAATAAGATGAATTATTTTGTTCTATGTATCAAATTGCCTTTCCTCATCCAGTTTGAATACTTTATGCTTCCCTGACTAATCAGTAAAGCTCAAATATAAACCAAACTTCAATAGTTGGTAATTTTAAAAGAATAAAGTAAAATTTATCAACCAATGTATTAATTACCATTGAATGATTTAGTGACATTTTAGTGATTTGCCCAGCTTTTGAATCTTGTCCTACAGAATATTTCAAGAAATCTTAAGTGCAAGGAATTCTACAGAACTCTGATTTCCTTTCAGAACAGGTCATTTTTGCCTAGAGGCTGAAGTAATATAGAAGACTGAAATAACTGTGACTTTCACTGTCACACAGACCTAACAATTACATTTACACAAGTATGCATTCTAGTATTGATATTTGTCCCTGCAATCCTTTAAAAAAAATCACAGTATCTTCTCCACAAAGTCTGAAGCAATTCCAACACCTTATATATAAGACTTCTATTTCTCCCTCAAGATGATTTAACTTTTACCTGATTTAAGCAACAAACTAGCCCTCAAAGATACTTAAAGCCATGTGGTAATTAACATAACTGCATTTAGATGCCATTCATGACTGATAATTCCGACACCTTGTGGGAAAAAAGTTGCATGCTGTAAACATTATAAACATATTCAAATAAGCTTAACACAATCTGCCATGCTTATTTCTGCCTAGATCATGGACCAGAGAAATGGTTAATGCAAATGGATTTATAATTTGCTTTGGGGGGCCAGTTTCTTCTCCTTATTTATTAGCCCAGCTGATGGGGCAGATTTGATGAGGCACTTCTGGAATAATTGAGTCATCACACAAAGAAGGCTGCTAGCATTCAGAGTGGTTTTATCAGCAGCAAGCAGGCCTGATTACTGACAATTACACTCTGATCCGGTGATGGAGGAGAAAGAGCCAACGAGTGGGAAATGTCCGTGTTTCTATCCAGGAATAATTTCTACATTCATTTTACATGCTAAGTGTTTCCTATCTCTGCATAATAAACTGTAAACAGGAATAGATGGCACAATGTCCCTTAATATTTCCTGGTAATGAAGACACAAATGTACAGTGAATGCTGATAAATATAGATGAAACATAAGCTATTCTCCCAGTCTGTATTGTTACCTTTAAAACAAATGCATTTTTGTGGTAAAAGCATAATCAGAGCTAATGCAAAAAAATGACAGAAGATTGAAACTGTCCTTGTAACTACATAGAAACTTTGCAAAAGTCCTGTTAATCACAACTGCTTTAAAGACTGGTGGGCTGAAGGTTGAATCTAGAAACCATGTCATTCTTGTCTTAAGTGGCAACTGTGCAAATCTCCTTGGGTTAGATGCAGCAGAGGACAGTGTGACAGAGACCTCCATCAACACTCAGAAAGAACATATATAAACTGTTAACAATGAGGCTGTCACTGAAGACATCTTCACTAATAAGGATTTCAAGTTCCCTTCCATAAGCATTCCAACAGGATACATCTATAGTGAAGAATAAAGTTGCCTGTGGCCCCTGATCGGCCATGAGCAATGAGTTACTGCACTCAGCAGGTAGGTGTTAACCAACTTGTTTACAACATGGCTTATCAAGAAAGTACTGTGAACAAAAATGTATCTGACAGAGCTGTCTGCTAAGAAATCTGTCCTTTGACTCAGAGTTGAGTTTACAATGCCCAGAGAACAGGAAGGTTGATATTTCTTAATGCACTGCCTTAGATTTTAGTGAAAACACTCTAATTTCTTACACTATCAAGAATTTCTTTATTTAAAAACCCAATCAGATGTGAAGCCATGAATAATAAACCTTCATGGGTCTGTTTGCATAATTTTTTCTTTAAAGCCCCTTCCTGGCTTCCAAAGAAATAAAAGTTATTCTCTGTTCTCCTGTGGTAACTATGGAAACCATGTTTTATTACACTAACCACTTAACTTCAAAGCTTCCGTTACAACTAAATGTGCTATTTTGAGTAAATCTATACTGAACATCCTTATAATGTCAAAAATACTTTTAATAGAGTTCATAGAACACTTGTTGATTAAAAACACAAGGCTTTTTACTATGTAAAGGGAATTTTCTCTCTTTAGGTCATTTTATTATATAGATGGTCACACAATATTTTTGATATCCTTGGACATTTGTCACTTTCCTTACTACCATCAAGAGGTTCTTTAGAATATTTACAATAAGTCTGCTAGTTTTCTCAATAGTAACTGTTTGGTTTTCATTAACATCTTCACAATATTCTTTAAATATGAATTAAGACAAAAAACTATAGCTGCTTGTCTTCTTTATCTGATGATGAAAATGGAATGGATAGAATCTACTGAAGTTTAAAAAGAAAATGGCGTGACTCTCAGTTATTGAGGCCAATGAGCTAATGGATTTTGGAAAAAGAATTCTTAGACTTTAATTATCACTATAAACAAGAATTCTTTAACATAGATCATTTTCAAATAAGCTCCTTGTAAAATATACTATTAATGGTTCAATACACAGTTACTGGGCAACAATATACATATTGCCCCATGGGAAATAATGGGTATGAAAAATATTTAAGGCACAACTCTTGACCTCAACAGTACCAACAGGCAAGTCAAAGATCCCAATATAATGTGGAACATCCTTAGAAAGAAGAGGACAGAGGAACTAGTGGACATGAGTGGGGCCTAGACAGCTTCTAGATTACTGTGATTCTGTAGATGCTGAGAGAACCCTGAATAAAATAGGAAAAGGTTATCAAAGACTAATTGAAAGGATGGCAATCGTCAAACTGGCTTGGTCAATACATTAAAGCTACATTTTTATGAAATTGTGAAATAGTTAAAGACAGAAGATGGTTGAATTAACTATCTGAAATTAAATGCTTTTAATTTGTTCATTTACTATGTAACTCTCCAAAAAGCATCCCCCTTCAGCATGAGAAATACAAAATCTGCCCCCACTCATGGTAGACAGCATTCCGCAGAATTTTGATGACAATTAGGTTCTGCCTTGCACTCCATTTACTCATGTCTTTCTGTTTTTAATAGGATAGGGTAGGACCATGGATAGAGAGCTGTGTCTCTAGAAACCATTTTATGGCTATGGGGTATGCTCAATACATTACTGTTGAGCTGAAATAAGCCCAATATAATCATTTTCAGATTCTTGAGATTATAGCTTATTAATTGATTTAGATAAATCCCAGACACTCAGCATCTGGGATATTATAGGTTTAGTCAGTTTGGTTGTTCTACCAGCTAAAGAAAATTGACAGGGTTTGCTTGTTTGTTGAGATAAGGTCTTGCTATATACCCAGATGACCTCAGATTCACAAATACTGGGGTTAGAGTTCTGAAGTCACCCTACCCAACATATTTTTCTTTCTGTGTTCAAATATTTCCCCAATATAAAGAAGACAATGTATGAATTGTGATCGATCTATGCCTGATTTTTACCAAATGTCGACTTTTACCTCATTAAAATGAAAAATTACATAACCTTAAATTGGCTCTTCTTGAGAAATGTCAAATCTAAAATGAAATACAGTTAGCCACATTTGGGGAAATGACTGGTCTAGGAAGGCTGCTGACCTATTTTAAGATCTATGAGAACCTCATTCTTAGAGTCTCCCTTTTTTCATTCAGAATTTACCAGAAGGTCCTGACCATTGGCCACCTACATTTTACTTTAAGTGAAATATGCCCACACATTCAAAATTGATGAGTTTGATATTGCTAAGGAAAATGGAACTAAGCATTTGCAGGAGGAAAGACAAAACATGTCTAGCAATTCTATCAACAGTGAAGAGAGATAGAATTTACTAAGCAAATATCTCTTGTCTTTACTGGAGTTTTATCAGGAAACATGAGTTTCATAGGCACTGGACTGTTCCATGTCCCTTCATCATCATGACATGCCTATGGGAATTCCATATTACCACCAATTTACACACAGTGAATGGACAGTCAAGTAATATCACTACCAGCTTCTGTGTCATACAGGTGACAAGCAGTTCACATGGCAGCCTCTGCTTTCATATATAAATTGAACTTCTGCAGCAGAGACCTCGGCTTCTGCCCTCTCTGATACTCCATTATTCCTTCCCAAACTCGTGCTTACTCAGGCTCACTGAAGGGGTAAATAAAACATGCATTCCTTTGCTTTTTCAGTAACACAACTACTGCATTTATAGAAACATGATATGTAGCGATTTTGGAATGGAGAAGTGTTACAAAATGGAAGATATAATCACTAAGTAGCAATGGTCATCATTTACATCCCCAAATAAATAATTTTAGACTATTAATTTTGGCCTCTCAAGAATTTTTTTCATTCAGAAACAGAGTATTCTTCTAGGATTTATATTAATAGCTGTAATATATATCCCACCCATTGGTTGGCTTATTCTCTTAATTCTCTTTTATTTCTTTGACAAATATTCATAAACAGTAGCTTAAAAACAGACTTACTATTATTTCATAATTGTGAAGGCCTGGGGCCTTCTTATGGTCTTATCAGTGTGAACCAAAGTCAGACTGAACTGTAAGGGACAATCTATTTTCACACTCAGCTGGTTTAACAGAGTCCATTTCTATATTCTTGACAACATGGAGCTACTGGATGACACTTCAAGTCACTCTTGCCTCGAGGTGCTGACACTTTCTGTGACTAAGTCTCCTTCCTCTTGAGAGCTAGAGAGGGTGTTTTGGTTGAGTCTTTTTCCAGCTTTAGCTCTCTCATTTTTTATACTGTCCTGTTCGTAAGAACCACAGATAATTGGTTCTTTCTCTACAGTCTGGGAAATTCTTCCCATCTCACAGTTCTTAACTGACTCATACATGCTTGTTATGGGAAATCCTTCCCATCACATAGTTCTTAACTGACTCATATATGCTTTGTTATGCAAGGTAACATATTCACCAATTTCAAACACATCTTTGGGAGGGAGGCAATCATCCTGTGCACCACAATCTCTAGTCACCTACATGAATTCTTAAAATTTTAGTGCCAGTGCTCCTCATCATATATGTGATGCCACAAATCTCAGTACTGATATTAATAAATACCAACATCTTTATTGGTTTTCTAAAATCAAATTTCTTAACTTACTATGTATTTTTGAAAGACACTGACATTTGAAAGGCATTTTTGTGTGTAATTTTAATTTTAAATAGGCACCACTTACCTTCCCTAGCAGCTACTGAATTTGAACCAGAGAGTTGCCATTGCTACTGTTGGAATCATCAACAGAGAAAACATGGAAAAAAGAAAAGAGAAAAGTTAAGTAAATATCAATTATCTTCAGTTTATTAACTGCAAAAAACACTATTTTAGAACAGTGGTTCTCAACCTATGGGCTGTGACTCCTCTGAAAACTTCTATCTCCAGAAATTTTTTATATTGCAATTAATTAAAATTACAGTTATGAGTAGCAAAGAAAATAATTTTATGCTTGGGGGTCAGCACAACATGAGGAACTGTATTAAAGTGCCGCAGCACTAGGAAGGTTGAGAGCCACTGCCTTAGAGTGATGCAAACAGTAACAGAGTATGAGTCTGGGTAGTACCACATTCAATAGCCAGAGATGTTATTTTAAAGACTATCCCACAACAGGGAAAACAGGTGTCTACCACTAAGAGAAAACATTGTTTGTATTTGAGACCTCTACACATAAGTACTTTGGAGAACCTTTTCTAGGGACACACCTGAGAGAGAAAATGAATTCTCAATGATAGTCTTTAAAAAAAGAATCAGTGGTTTAACACTAATTTCTAATCAGATCCTACAAAAAGGAACAGCCCGCATGGCAGCTGTACTTTTCCCAGGGTTAATTACCTTTCACTGCTCTCTACTAATGAGTCAGCTGTTCCTGCCACCACACACTACCCTGGTTCATCTGGAGCTGGAGCTGTGGACAAACACAGGAGTGACAGACCTATTTACATATGGGGTGTGGTGAAGATTTCCAAAGGATGTTTTAATCCTTTCCTGCTCATACGTTTCCATGATAAAATTATTTTTGACAAATAAGGTTTTATTTGAACAATGACAGTTTTTGACTGGAAACGGAGTTTATCACTGACAAATACGTAACAGTAAAGGCCTGGGAAGGAAGTGAACTTCATTGCACTCTCAAAAGCTTTGTGTCACTTGTTCTTTAGTACTGCGGCATGGCAAAAGCCCCACTGCAATAAAAAACCTCTAATTTGTGCAGTTTCCTTCACTTACAAAAAGATTTCCTTAAAATAGTTACATTACTGAAAGCCAAATTCATCAGTAGAGATGAAATTAGGAGAAAAAGATGTCTGTTATAGCTTTATAACTGCAAAGTAAATTCAAAAATTAACAGACTTGAAAATTATGACTTTGTCCCTGTCAAGATCATCATTGTATACTAGGTCATTGCTACAGAACACACACACAAACATTACGCATACACATATATGTGTCTACGTATAAATATGCCTACAGACTGTAACAGATTCACTACCTATATTACAGCTCTTTTAACCAAATTACAGTCCTGTTTCCATCACAGGGTGTAGAATCAGTATGTCCTTATACAATTTGAACTGTTCAGTGAAGATGTTTATAAATCTCTTCTGCCTTTTAATCCGGAGATAACTGAGGGGCTAGACAAATAGTAAAGGACCATGGAGCTCTACTTAAACATATTCCAAATGCCTCTGAATGAAAGATGCTCTCTTACTGGAAAGTTCAAGGCTCTAAATCCTGAACTCTTAGACCAGTGACCTTGGGCTTTCATATATATGGAGATCACCTGGGTATCTTGCTGATAGGCAGGATCTTGTGTAGACACTGTAAGGTCTAGTGTGACATCATAGAGTACTTACACAGCACCAGGTGCTACTGTTGGTCCACAGGCTATATTGATAACAAAGGAATGGGGCAGTGGTCCTTAAGCTTTGGCCTGCATCAGAGTTATGCATAAGCTTGATACAGTCCAGAGGATCACAGTTAGAGAGGGGGCCTGACCTGGGAATGCGTGTTGCTAATGCTGATCACTGGAGACTGCACTTTGTGAACCACGGCTTTAACAATTCATTACTAAATAGTTAGACACACCAAAGAGTCCCTAAACCCAAAGGCTAACAAATGCCCATATGGAACAGACAGTTACGTCCTCTTTTTTCAGAGCCATTTGTTTGCTCTAGCATTAATACCTCATGATGGAAAGGAATGGATACAAACTGAATGCTCTGTCCCAACATTAAAGCACATCCTGCAAGACTCTTTATAGATTATTGAACTTGCCCTTCCCTTCAGATGAAGCCATTCATATCAAGAAGCAAACAGTAATTATGTGTTTCATTACAGGTGGGACTGTCAAACATAAGCTCGCAAATTACAAATCGAAAACCGCACAATATTTAAATTTTCAAAAAGCAAATAAAATAAGTTTATTACAAATTATAAAATAAAGACAAATTAAAATGCCAAGCAATGATACAAATTCCTTAAGATATTCAAGGAATTAACCGCCTAGTAAATTCCTCTCAATGGCACAGTATATTTCTGATACACACTCACATGAAAAGAGTTCTGTATTGATTACGGCTATTTTGAAGGACACATTATACTAGAGACCTCTTGGAGTTTGCAAAAACCTGTTTTTCATTTACTGAAAAATATATTTGAATTGCTCTTCATGTAAATAGCTCAGTGTCAGAGCCCTGACCAAAGCATTTTGCAACACAGTTAGAAAGAGAGGAGTAATAAGAGAAATTAGAGTGAAACATCTTCATTTTCCTGGTGTGTATTAGTAAGGAAATGGAAACTGTCTCTCAGAACAGAAGGCTATCACTAAGCAGAAAGCAGGTGCTTTAGCATTCATCTTTCCAGAACTGGGAAGATTGTCCTGGACAGGACCTTACATACCAGAATTCCAATAAAGTTCAGAAAGTAGGGCTCCATGCATGTGGTTTCAGTAAACACGTGAGAAAGATTTTAAAGGTATCAATATTCCTTCTGAGTTACTTGGCTCAGCTGTCCTACAGAAAGGATGGACAATATTAATCTTATCTAAATATAAGAGGACAATAATATCACAAATAGTAAATTCACTTAATATCTGTGTAACAAATGCTCCAGGTACAGAATTGCATTATGTAGGGAGCCACTAACTTACACACTGAAATCATCTTTCAAAGCCTATTTTCCTGGAGAAGAGAAGCCAGGCATAGTCAAGTCCTCTGAAAATGGCAGGATGCAGTTTCTGCCACTCTGATAGGGAAGATGACCATGTCATTCAAATCAAAGAGACAGTCAAATAAAGATCTTTGAGATGCTGGTTTGAACTCATTTATTGATCACTAAGGAAAATGTAGAGGGAAAAAATCTGGCTGGTTTGATAAAAACAAGGCCCCAGAACTACAAACATCAAGTTACATAGTTTGAAAGAAAACACAAGATTTTGGCCATGTAACCCTTTTAAAGGAGGTACAGGAATAAAATTCCTTAAAACTATGGAAACCCTGATCCTTAAAACATAATTTATGCAATGGGTTTTCATAATACTACAAATTTGGAATGCAGATAAACAATGACATGGGCTGAAAGTACAAAGGAACACTAACTAATGCCCTCTTTATATGGCTTTAAAGTTACAATGAGTCTGACTGTACAAATGGTGATGTTTGAACAGTGTAATGGCCCAGAGGTCAGTCCAGCTCAAGTTCTTGTTGTATTATTTTTTCTAACTGCATCATCAACCAATGGACCTTTGCTGAATCAGAGTGGTTTGTTCTGGTAGATACTGAGGGGCTCTAACCTTCTTCAATAAAAAATTATTTTATTGATATTGATAAATCAGAATTATATATTTATCAATTATTCATCTACTCTAATAAGGACATTGGACCTTTAGCCAACCCCCCTTTTTTTGGTTTTTGGAGATAGGGTTTCTCTGTGGCTTTGGAGGCTGTCCTGGAACTAGCTCTTGTAGACCAGGATGGTCTGAAACTCACAAAGATCCGCCTGCGTCTGCCTCCCAAGTGCTGAGATTAAAGGTGTGAGCCACCACCTCCTGGCTGTGCCAACTCCCCTTCTATCCCATATCCAACATAACCACTATACAGCTGTATGATTCTATGTGTTTAATTCTTCTTGGTTTTCTATCATATGACAGTTTTCTGAAAACAAGTATACAGAAATAAAATGCCCCCAAACTATGGAATCCCTGGTCTTAAAGATCTAATTTATATGACGAGTTTTCTAAGCTGACAAGAATGCTCATAAAATAGTACCTTGCTGCAGTTACCTAGAAAAACTTTCTTTTATCTCCCTAATTCTTTCTTTTCCCCATCCATTCACAGCTCTGTGTCTCTGTGAGAAACCTCACCTGCCCTCTCCCAGCCCCACCTGCTCTTCTCAGATTGGAAGCTCCTGTGAGCAAGGATGAGCGACTCCACCTCCCTCCAGGAGCAGGTGTCTAGCCAGACTGATGTCATCTGAATGAGGACCAGCCCGCTAATTAATAAGATAAGTAGACTCCAGCATAAGGCCACTTTCTCAGCAGTGTGTATGATAGGAAAATAATGTATTAAATCAATGCATTAAATATTTACATATAAAGCATGTAAGCTCCCACAGCATGTGTAAAAGTGGTAAGCATAAAGGTATACATTCAGACTAGATAATTTGATGAATAAATGCATAGTTCAAGTTGGTTATCTTGTTCTGTTGATGCTATACCTGAAAAGGAAAGAGGATCTTTTTAGTTTTCATTTGTTTTGTTTTGGGACATCTCACTGTTTAACCCAAACTGTCCTGAAACACACTACATCGTTAAGACTGGCCTCAAACCCATAATAGTGTTTCTGTCGTAGACTCTTGAGTATGGAATTGGAGACAATGAGCCACTATACCTAGTTAGGAAAGAATATTATGAATAATTTATTAATAGATTGATATCCACTTTACAAATAAACAAAATCAGGGTCTGGTAAGATAACTTGATAGTTAAAATGTTGCTGAGGTTCCTTCCCGCCAGCCTGGTCCTGCAGCCACCTCAACCCTTTGGCTGATGGTTTAAGCTTCTTATTGACTAGCTCTTCTTATTTCTTGACCCATAGCTACTAATTTATATATTTCTACATGGTCTTGGCTTACCAGAGAATGTCCGGACCTGTTACTCCTTTGTGGTTTACATAGTGACTGTCTTTGATGGGCTCTTTCTGCCTACCTTTCCCAGAATTCTCCTTATCCTAGTCCTGCCTATCTTCCTGCTTCATTGGCTAGATAGTGTTTTATTTATCAACCAATAAAAGAAACATATACACAGAAGGACATTCTCCATCAGTAAAATACTTGCAATGCAAATATGAGGACCTGAGTTTAGATCCCCAGCATTTATGTAAAAGGTTGGTACAGTCAAGTGTGCCTGTCATCCTAGACTTGTAGAGGCAGGGACAGGCAGGTCTTGGAGGCTTGCTTGTTGATACTGGTCAGTCTAGCCAAACAAGGAGCTCCTGGTTCAGTAAGAGACACTGTCTCAGAGAACAAAGTAGAGCGTGACAGAGGAAGACATCCAATTTTAACCTCAGGGTTTAAAATGTGTATGCATGGTGAGTGCTCCCCACCACACATCATGTACACACGTGAACCTCCCACACACACACACTAAGACAAAAACAAAAAGATAAACATATGTGTAACACCCCTATACTTTCCACTTCACAAAACTGCTAGCTTGGGTATAGAGGGGATAAAACAGTCACATTATAGGACTGTCACAGTTAGGCCAAGTATATAAATTGGAAGAATGACTATGTGCTTGGATGCTTCAGAGAACTAAATTGGGCACTTCTAGAAAAACAGAGGGTTAAAACAATAGAAAACGACTTTTTTTACACAAACATACAAATAGATTTACTTCAGTACACTGATTCTAAACGAGATAAAGGTAATTTCCAGACTTATACATGAACAATGTCGCAGGCACTGAACCAAACTTCTCGGGAATAGACACTGTTCATAATTTATAATGAATTAACTCACTATACTGTGAGAGTCTCTATACAAAACCTCCCCTGGCATTATCATTCTTCATGCTGGATTTCTCTGGTAAAGAGGCAATTGGAATCTATCATCTACATGTCTTTTACCAAATCCCAGACCCAAGATAGGGTCACTTAGGGAATGTGAACTTTTGTGATTCCATGAGAACAGTTACAGATTGGATGGGACATAAGAAAATCAATAGTACATAGTATACTGAAATGCAGTAGGAGTCACAAAGCCAGTGTGCTGGAGAAGATTTGGCAAGTGATCTGGGGGTTGAATCATTATGGCTGGAGACTGTGAACCCTGACCTGGGGCAAAAAGTTAGAATGAGGGTGTTCTTTGGCTATAACATTAGACTGACATGGGATCTAATTCTGGAATATGTACTCTATGGTCTCAGAGATGCGCTTAATCTCTGTATCTTTCACATTTCCTGTAGTACTATTACAAACTTATTTTAGAATGGTGAGTACTGCATGAGCTAAACGGCACACACAGTCATGGTGTACTGCAAACACTCAGCAGACTCCAGGACCATGGAGTCCAGTTCAGTTCAGAACTCCAGGAAAGTTCACAAGTGGAGTCCACAAGTGTGTACTCCACTCACAGCAGCTCCATATTGGAGATGTTCTTCAAGAGACTAGGAGACAGAAAAAAAGGACACCGAACCGAGAAAAAAAGGAGGAAGGATTTTGAAGGTAAAAGGAGATAAATTTGATCAAGGTACACTATTATGCATGTGCAGAAATGTCATGATGACACTTCTTCTTAAAGTAATGTAGACTAATTAAACAGAAAGTAGAAAAGTGGGTATGAACATAGAAAGAAAATCATTAATGCACATCCAAATATATTTACTGATTGCTTTTATTCTGTTCTACAGACTGATAGGAATGTTATATAAACAGCTATATCAACCAGAAATTATCCATTATTTCATCATTAAAATGGAATTGTAGCACAAAAACCCTACAAATTTCCTAGTTAATCAGTGTCTCAGAACTCCTGAGGACTGGTATCTTGCTCCGAGGTCCAGATTCTCCACTGTGGCAGTGTGTAGCATCGTGGGATGGGTGACACACATGCAGAAATGGACAGTACTCAAACTAAGTTCCCACTGAGAAGACAGATCCAAAGCCATAGTAAATACATGCACAGAGCACAAATTAAAGTAGAGATAACTGCTATGGAAGAATAACATCAGTTAGAGAGTAGGAGCCACTACATCAAGGGATCAAATCAAGCTTTGTTGATTTGACACAGTAAAGAGCAATATGTGTCGGGGCTGGGGAGATGGCTCATTCAGGAAAAGGCTTGCTGTTCAAGCATGAGATCATGAAATCAAACCCTAGAATCCATGTTTAAAAACAAACAAACAGGATATGGCAGCGTGCTTATTATCCGGTTGCTTGGGAAGTTGAAGCAGGCAGGATAACTATGGTAGCCTGCTTGTTGAGCTCCAAGTGGGCAAGAAACATTGTTTCAAAATAATGGCTCCCGAGGAATAGCACCCAAAATTTCCTCTGGACTCCACAGGCATGCGCGCACATGCTCACACACTCTACACATTACCCACAGACAGAGAGACAGAGTGACACTCACACAAAGATCCTTGTGTGAACATACAAACCTCTAAAGTCTATGTATCTATAATATATTGTAAATGTTTATAATCCAATAACAAATAGCAGCCCAGTTAGAAATGGTCAAAGGAGAGCAAGAAAGGGTAGAAGAAACTAGAAATAATCAAGTGGGTATATGCCTGGAAATGTTGTGATACACAATTAAGAAATAATACTTATAATCAAAATTTTTAAATGCATCTATTTTTTAAGTTGGAGAAAAGATTTGTACAGACATTTTCCCAAAGTCGATATCCAAGTGACACAATAAGCACAAGTGACACTCAGCATCATTAGCCACAGAGAAACACAAAGTGAGATGTCATTTTACACCCACATGGATTGAAAAAACAATCAAAGAGAAGGTAATAAATCCTGGCAATCCATGAAGAAGGTTGTGCATTACTAATAGGAAAATAAAATGGTCCAAGCACATCAGAAAATGCCCAGTATTACCTCAAATAGCAAAACACAGAGTTACCTCTAATCCTGCAATATAACTACAAGCTACATATATGACAATAAAAACATATTCACACAAATTATGCCGTGGTATTCTTCGCAGCACAATTCACAATTACCAACATGTAGACACAACCCAAAATTCTACCAATTAATGAATGAAAATAGTAGCATATTTAATAATGGAATATTATTTGCCAATAAAGTAAGGGAAATACTGATATGTGCTGAAAAACACTGTTAACTTAAAAAATAAGTCAGGCACAAAACCCACAAACTGTGTGATTTCACTTATAGAAAAAGTTCAGAAGATGCATCTCTACAGACATATAGAGTAGACTTCTCGCTATCTAGAACTGGAAGAAAAGGTCTGAAAGGATCCTAAGTGACAAGACAGAAGGTTTGTGGGATAATAAAAATATTCTAAAGCTATCGTTGGTGATGGATGCAGAACTTAGCACAGGCTAAACACTATCAAACACACCGTAAATGAGTAAAGTGTGTAGTATATGAACTAGATCTCGTCTGTTTACCAGTTGGTAAAGCCATACAGACCATTTCAGAAGTTTGCATTTTATTTTAAGCATGATAGGAAGATGTTAAACAGTTTCAATCAAAGGTATGAAGCAGGGAAGTCAGCTCCTAGACAAGAAGCAAGCAGGGTATGAGGAGATGGACTGGAAGGGATGTTAACCATGAAGATAAAACTATCAATTTTTTTTGTTTTGTCTCTGGTGCAAAACAGAAATATGAGGTGAAATGCATTGAATAGCTACCAGATATCTGCAGGCTGCTAGGCTCTACCTCCTCTCTGACCACTTCCCTCCACAGACATGTGCTCTGGAGAGAAGCTAGTTTCATCATTCTGCCACTCCTTCCTGCAGACAGCTGCAGCTTAAAGAACAGTATCCACTTTGCTTTAACCCATCTAACTGCCTGCATCTTTTATGATGGCTTACTTTCCAGAGGATACGCTCAAGCTCTTCTGGGTCTCAAGGTCTCTCTGATCAAGTGGAAGCCTTAATTTTTAGTCTCATTATATAAACGTAGTAAGTAATAAAAGCTGACATGCTAATGGGACTCACAGTTGAAGACTTGCATTTCACAATGGGTCAACAAAACTGTGCAGGGAGTTTTGCGTTAGTCAACACTGAATGGTGCTGTGTATCCTTGTGCTTACTGCACAGCTCTCTGAATATGTACCTTCTTCTGTCTGGTGTAGAGGAAGGCCTCATCCTTCTTTCTAAGCGTGGGTTCTCCAAGATGCTCTCCTTGCATTTGTGTCTCCTTCCTCCTCTTCCCCTTTCTTTCAATTCTTATCATTCTGCTGTTTTCCCACATATACTCCAGCCTCCTATAATGCTGTCTCTGCTCCTGAGTCAAACCTACTGAACTATCCAGAAACTTTCGTTTTCTTATCTTTTTTTCCTATACACAGACATCTGGCTTCCAACCCAATTCCACTAATGCTTCTCTGGATGTTGTCACCAGTGACTTTCTCTCTGACAGAGCTAACAGTGGGTTAGCAGTCACTTTCTATTAACATTATTGTCCAGCTGATAAAAACTTATCTATATCTCTCCTTCTAACAACCCAGGTTCTCTGCAGCCTTCTCTAAATCTGTCTATTGTTAAGCCCCCTTTCTCTATCTTGCCATTCAGAGCTGGTCTTCCAGTTCCAGTTTTGGCTGTTTTCTCACTGTTAATATTCTCTTTAAGAACCATGTCCATCTTCCATTCTGGATCTTAATCTTGACCTTCAGCTACTCACCATCAGCACCAGTTGTCAAAAATGTAATGCTCCTCAAAGAACCCAATATTGTTCCCTCTAAACATCTCTTCCTTCTGAATGTCCTGTCTTGATCCATCGTCCACATGGTTGTCCCAGACAGATGGCTGTCATTTCTACTTTGTGTGTGGTTCTTGGGATAAAATCCCCAGTGTCCGGATGCTACACACATGGTGTACACTGACCCATGACTGTAGTACTCACTTATTAATCTTTTCCAATTCTCAAATCCTGGGCCTGCCTTCCACACAACACAAGTCCTGCTCTATTCTCCTCTCTGTCACCCCTCCTGCCTGGGTGTAACCACCCTGAATCCCCATGTGCTTAACAAACTTAGTGGAATGCAACAGGTTCTCAGAAAGTCTGTTGAATGTATAGATTCAATGCTATTTAAAAGCTTTCTCTGCAAAAAAACTTCCATGATACCATCTCTAAGCAAGAGCATAGCCTCTGCTCAGAGCCACTCTGTTCTTTATGCTGTAGCATCAGCTTTTAAAGGATGGGTAGAATAGTCTACTTCTGGGCTCTATACTTTAAGGTTGAGAGTCTAAGCAGAACTACACCTGGCCACAACTTGTTTCAATAAACCTACAGTCATGTGAATACTGATTTGTTTTTATCACTTTGCCCTACTCTGACTCATGAGTACTCGGGGCCATGGGTCCCAGCTTGTGTTTATTCTCTACACTTTAGAAACCGAGTCACACAAATATTTCTCAGTCAATCAATTATATAAAGCCCAAGCAGCCTTTTACCATTTAGCTTTGAAATTTACATTGCTATTTCTCTTCCCAGGCATTATAGTAAATAATACAAACAAATTACTTGAAATAATATTCAGTTGAAATAATGTATTAAAACTCTGGGGCACGTGATTGGCATCTACCTAAAGTTTACAATATTATAATTGAAAAATTCCTTCTTAAATTATTTTTTCTCTGAAAACACTTTAGCAATTCTTAGTAATGTTCTGAGTTTCTCTGTTAGGCAATAAGAACAAATAGTTTTTAAGATAGTTTATCTTCTAAAGGAGTTTTGTCAAACCTTATTGTCTTTTTATTTGTTATTATACTTTCAGTATGGTATTTGTAAAAGATTAAAAAGTATCCTAAGGTTAGTTCTGTAATAATTTAAGGAAACTATATGATTATTTTAACAGTCACAGGCTAATTAGGATTAGTACAAAAGCAAAGACTATAATGGGTCTAAGAATGCTGTAGTCTATAGTCGAGGGTTTCAAACATTTGTCTAGAACAGTAAAACTTTCTTTCAAGTGAAATTTGACAAGCCCGTAGGAAAAATTGCAAGCAAAGCATGCAGTCAGTGACACATCTCTTCACAGTGTCACAGTTCCTGGCCTCAGCTGGGTTCTGCCTGTTCAGCCATGCATGCCCCCTCACCAGTGTGGTTTTCTCATGCCCAGGTAGGGAGAAGAACTGATTGTGTACTACTGGCTGTTGACCTGGTAACTTGTGTGTGTGTATGGTAGTTGTGCGAATTTGTAGACATAAAATACTTTGGTTGGTAGTTAGCTTTATGTTAGTGCGATAATATCAAAATATACAGAGTTGGAATTCAATTATCAGATGCTTCTGAGCATTTGTGTTTATCTCACAGAGCTGAGAGTTTTCAGTGTGAGAGCAAATGTTAAAACTCTTGTTCTAATATTTAGGTTAGACCTGACGTTCATGTGGTTCTTAGGCTATTTCTGCTATCAGGGTTAATTGGCATGGAAAATATCTGAGAGGTATCATCAGTGCTTATGTTGTCTTTAAATTATTTTTCAAATTCATGTTTTAATTATAAAATGTTTACAACTACAGAATTTGGGGGACCAAAAGGATTCCAGAGGTCACCCTTAAGGTGACAGATAGTAATGATAAGGGAAATAAAGCAGCTTGTCAAGTCACTTCATTTGATTCATTCAATGTCTTAGTGATATTTAACTATAATAGAACCCAGATGTACCTGGGGCCCAGCATTATTTGATGTCTACATTGGTGACACTATTTCAGAGACCATGATACATGAAGAAATTTTAAGAGCATCCCTCTGGTGACATGAGAAACACCTCATGATTCAGTGTCCATTGCTTTCTGTGTAAAAACAGACATGACTATTCTGAGTAATAAATGAAACCATCCATTAAAGAACTCAGCACAGAAGCTGCCTTAAAGTAGGTGTCTGGTGGGTGTGGAAGGTTACTATTAAGTACAGTCAAGCCATATACTTCACTATTGTCATGAGAAAACTTGACCTGTGCAATATTAGTATTAGAAATTCTCTTCCTTGTCTTCAAAATTCCAAGAAACAATTCTCTGGATAATTTCATGAATTATGGTGAGAAAGAAATAGACCAAGAAAAACATTGACTGTGTATATGCTTGCTTCTGATATCTGATAAAGCCAAGTCCTGGACTCCTATGGCTTCTCCAAGTTCCCTTAAGCTGACTTGCACTCCACTGAGATTTGTCTGTGTGCAAAGCCCCGCCATTGGGGTATTAAGGCTGACAAAATCAGATTAAGGAAGAAATACTTCTACAGAAGTAAGTTATTCAGGCGTGGAAGCCCACCAAGCTTCAAATGTTTATAGTTGCAGAAGAGGGTCACATAAGACTCCCATCATGGGCAATATGACCATTGCATGATTTCACATGAAAACAACATAGTCAAAGTACTTAGAAACGTGGTGTTTCAATCAAAGGCCGACATCAAAATGTGTAAGTTATTTTACAACCCAAAATCTTAGGCTGTAAAGTTATTTAAATGAATATTTTCAGAAAAACAAAAAGAAACCCTCCATACTTCAGAAAGACTAAGTAAAATATACTGAGTTTATCTGTTAAGACCAACATAAGAAATATCTGGAAGGCTTTTTGGCATGTTCTTTTTGGTTAGGCTTTAAAACTGCCTTTTGGGAGGGTAATGACACAGCTTTAATCCTTAGGAAAAAATTTCCAAAAAGTCATCCTAGTAACTAGGATCATCTTTCATGAAGTCAGGAAAAAAAGGGAGGGGATAACTTCCCCTACTGTTGAGCATAACCACCATAGCAGCTCAATCCCCATTCTTTCATTTGCCCAGGTCTGACATTCTGCAGATGACCGCCCTTATTTGTCCCTACATGTTTTCCAAAATATAAAAGTGAAATAGAGTCCCAAGGGCACTGTACTTGAAAGGTTATGAGAGTTAGAGAATTTTAACCATGCCTGCCAAATCAGCAGATGGCTTGTGATTATAATTATATGCATCAATAAAACGAATAATCTTTACAAAATTTGAATTTCTGCTAAAGGAAGGGATTTAGTAAGCAGATGCAACAGAATGCATTCCCTTAACCCTTTTGGGAGACACTGGTATCTTTCACCCACACAAAAGCTCCAAGGGCTCTGTGTGTTGCAGGTTGTATGCTCAAAATCCTGTCCTCTTTCTGGAGCAGTCAAATGTTAGCCTCAATCTTTTCCTGGTTTCATTTTCTTCAGAGCATATTTCATCCTCACCTCTTTTTCACCCCACAGAATAGAAATACTAAGTCTAATTCTCCACAATTGTTTGATTTTTGAAGGAGGAAAATGTAAAAGAGGTAAATATTTTCCATTCAAATTCATACCACATCTACCACAGAAACAAGCAAACAGTATGTCTTTCCAACTGATGACCATTTACAAATCAGCTTTTCATTAAGAAAATTCTTTCTCTGTTTTCATATTCTTTTAAATTTATATTCCAGGAAAGAAAATGCTATTTATTCATTTTAAACAGTCAACCATTTCAGTTTTGTCTGGTTCTGCATAACAGTGTAAGCAATGCTAGCTAAGTTTTGTTCAGGCCAGGCATGAATTCACTCACATTGATACTGAACATGTGTGTGACATATAAAAAAAAAGAAGACAGGTTTTTCAAACCAGCATTTTAGCCATGCTGACTGCATGAGGAAAACCTCATAACTTAGGAAATTAAATTAAACTGTGTAACTTAAGGGATCTGGAAAATACATCACAAAATTGATATTTGTGTTTATTAAATTGTAGTATCAATGTTTCTTATGGAATTGTCAAGTGCAGCCCCTCATTAGACTAGTATCAATTAACATATTTATCATCAGCAAAGTAGAAATATATTAAAGAGCTTTTAGTAAAAATGTGTAGACATCTCTAGCAACTTTGTACTTACACATTGTAAATCAAATAGATTAAAACATCTAATTTTAAAATCTACTCTATTATTAAATTTAATTATGTATCAGGTATATAAATAATAATTTAAAAACAGAACACACTAGTGTTTTTTGTGAGTCAACAATATTCTCCCATAGGCATAGGACATATGGAATTGGAAAATTCTCCCATAGACATAGGTCATTTGGAATTGAAAATGTTTTCCTTACCAACAATATTCTCCCCAAAACGGAAACTTTATTTTTTTCTGGAATGCTCATAGATTTGTTGCGGCATTTGACAAAACAATATACAAATACTGTAATGCAATCTAGGTATCTCTTAGAGGTCACTAGTATGGAATTTTATCTTTTATTATAAAACACTCAGCAATAAATAAGGCTCAAGTATCGTTACATAGATAAAAAGTAAAATAAAGTACTTTTCAATAATTATAGCTATGAAAAAGGAATGCTTATACTTCAAGAGTTAAGTGAAAAGAACTAATGTACACTAAATATGAAATGAATCCCAATGGAGCAAGAAATTAAAATTATTAATAAAAAATTAAGATAAGATTAAACTGCAATCTTAATAGAAACTTCACTGTAATTACTTAAACTATAGATGTTTTACCTTATATTTAAATTTTAGTGAATATTTCTTACAGAAAGTTTATATTGAAATACAACAAAATTCTAATGATTCTGTTCAGAAAGTTACTAAACAACTACATAAAAAGTCAATTTTGATGCATATACTTAACATACACTTAGCAGTCTAAGCACATTACCTTAGAATGGTATGAGCACACAGCCACACAACATGGAATTGACACAGTCCTTCCAAGAATCTCACAGAGCTGGGACCTCTGAAAGTGAAGAGAGGACAAGATTCTATACTGTGGGAGAGAAGCATAGGAGCTGGGATGTGGCCTAGTGTGGCATTCAGTTGTTGTGTGAACCTCAAGCACAAGTTCAAAGCTGCAAGCATGATGCCCCAGGGGCACTATACACCTTACCTTGTTTAGTTTTCACACAACACTTATTTTCTACTATTATTCCAGTCCCCATTAAACAGAACAGGACATTGAGGCCTAAAAAGTTAAACCAACCAGCATCACACACTGAATGGGTTTCAAAATGCGCAATTCTCCATGATGCTATGTAATAGCAGCCCTTTCTCTAGGAAATGTTGGTTATTGCTCTTGGTGCATTCCTGGTTGTTTTGCAAAGATCCCTACACTGCTCACAGCATATACTAAAATCTTTTGACCAAACTCATTTGTTAACTAACTGAAGTTCATTAAAACAAATTTCTTTCTCTCAACACAAACTCTGTAAATTTCTTTAAAGAAAGGAGTTACCCAATACTAATACCAGCTCCTTAGCTATATTTTTGAAAATCTTTCAAATACAGTACTGATGGAAGTATGTTCACATAAGACCAAAGTAATGACCTATGCCCTCTAGGCTTAATTACAGCGCGGTCTTTGAATATGCTTTGAATAATGAAAATTATATTCTATAGAGTAACTCTATTTAGTTTCATCTGCAGAGAAGCAACTCAGAGACTGTGGGCAAGTTTGCCATGCTCTACTGCACCAGTGAGGATAAGAGTGAAACAGTTATGTCAACCAAAGAACTGTATGCTTTTTGAAACATTCACTCTTGTATCAACAGGATAAGTCTTAGCAACTACGGAAAAAGAAATTATAACACAGGTGATTCAGATGAAAACGTTCAGCATAGAAAGATAAGGTAGAGTACTTACAATGCCTGTGAGAGTAAACTATTTGCATAACTCTGCCCTAAATCAAAATTGCTAGGAAGCAAGTGTGGCCACTTTCAGATGGCTTTCTGTTTTCCATCACTGCAACCACATGAAAGGCAGGTTGAAGCGATGACATTTAGAATTTTCTCAAATTAACTAAATCAAAACACATCTTTCATGCACATATTTCACTCAAAATCCATAAAACAACAATAATCTTTGCCATGTAATTTACTTCCTTCAAATTCTGGCTGCTTTGGAAAAAAACAGAATTAAAGAATATAAAACATGTTATGTAAAGATACGTAATAGTCTTATATCACATAAATAAAACGAAGGCTGAGAACACATTTGTAACAGGAAAAGTTTTCAAGACAAAAATAAAGCATGTAACCTTTCATCACTTAGACCATATCATGAACATATGTTATGAATTTCTCATGATTATTAATAGACTATTATGTATCAAAACATTTCTATATGCCTATACAAATAAAAATTTTCAGCTAACTGTAAGTTAGCAAACTGATTTCTACAGGATGTTGTTTTAATTCATGAGCAGATGACTATGAGTTGCCAGTTTAATATTAAATGCAATGCCTTTAAAACTGAATCCTGACACTGATATTATGAATGCATCTATTTACAAACACAACGCTACGTTAACAATACTTTTAAAATGTTTTCTATGAGATCATCATGAGTTCATTATGCCATTGGCAACCATTCAGCTGACAGTTATTAGAATAAAATATTTAATTTACCTGAACGCCTTGTAATAAAATCATCCTTTCTTGAGCTAAACATCCTCAGAAAATCCACATCTAACCCAGACAGACATTTCAGCAAGGCAAATCAGACTTTCTGGCAACTCCCTGCTGCCATATTTCTCTAAACAAATCCTGCAATGTTACACTTCAATACTGCAAGTGCATTTTTTCCCAAGGAAAGAGTAAGCCAGTGCAGCTTCAGTGTCAGATAGCTTTGATTTTTTTCCCTCCAACTAGAGCAGCAAATGACTACTGATCCCATTCAACAGCACATACTACAGTGATTTTCATTTCAAGATTTGAAAAAATGGAAATGTCTGAGCAAAAGAGGAGCTTTTATTTTATTGTTTTGCTGTGTTTGATTGATTGACTGATTTTTAAGACACTAACTATCCCATAACTGATATTACATACACAGTAAAGGCTGGAACAATTTTATCATATCAAGAATAAAGTTCACCAGTTACAACATGCCCTGGGTTCCCTTTATGTTTTACAAGCAATAGGAAAAACTAAAATTAAAGTTGCCTCATACATTTAAAAGTTTTCAAATCTACACGCACACTTGAACAGCAGTGATTTGTCAATGCCCCCTCATCTCCAACAAATACCCACCTCTCAAATTTAGGTTCACTTGCCATTTGGGAAGCACTGGACTTCTGAGATTCACAAAGTTTTGTGAAACAGCAAAACAATACAACAATAACAACAGAATCAGAACACTGGTCACTGAGGCAATATTTCTAGAAGTAATAGCAAAATCCCTTCATCTGGACCTACTTGTTCAGAATCGGACTTTCGGCCCCACAGTTAGGACTGCTCCACTTTCTCCCTAGGGCTTCGTGGCCAGACTGACTTACCGCTGCCTCCTAGCCTTTGTTCTGCTTCTCACGCTGACATCAGGAAGCAGTGATGTAGAATAAAGCAGGGTGGGCTAGGTTAGTCCAGTGTTTGTGTCGTTGTGTGGTGTGCAGGGACACTCTGTGATACTCTAGTGAGCTGTAAGCTTTTTTTGTAGGCTTTGTGTCATTTACTTAACGACCAATCTCATTAGCTGCCAGGGTACAATGGGCTGATGCATTTTCTATGTACATACTCTACACAGTGACCCTCAAGGTTGCCGAAGGTCTATTTAATCAGTCAAATGCTGAATATATTTGCAGTAAATCACTAAAAAAATAAAAAGTATGGGACTACCGAGGAATCTCACAGACTTAATATTTACCGGTGCTTATTCACAGGCAATAAAAATGCATGCATATTTAGGCAAAATGAAAGCGGACCAGGTGGACACAAATTGTCTACTGTGGGCTGATGGCCCTAATTTCAAGAAACTTTCAGAATCAAAGGTATTTTGTCCTAATAAGGAACCCAGAGTTGAAATTTAATTTCTGTCCTAGTTTAATCATATTAAGCACAACAAAAAGAATCTATTCCCTGGGCAGACTCTTTTTGCTCACAGCTCACCCCTGCCTCAGTCAGACCCCTTGCCCAAATGCCCCAAAACTGGCAAAGTTGTGTTTCTGTCGCTTTCACTTCCAAGGTAAAAACCCTTTTAACTCCTATGAAAAATGAAATGCTGAGAGCTCTCTGAATGACGACAGCTGTCCATGAGTATCAGGGAGAGCTCTATTGTCCGTGTGTCCCTGGGTAAAATGAATACTTTACAGCAGAGGCTGTTCAGCTTGGCTGAAGAGTGTGGGGAGAAGGGGAGGAGGTCACTGGAGACTTCGCACACTAATTTAATCTGGGAAAAGGACAGGCTCCGCATCTCCCCTGAACAGACTGGCAGCAATCTGGGCCCCCACAGAACTATCTCCTTTTGCCTGTGCTCTATTTATTCCTTATCTCTGTTTACCAACCGCTAGGTCCCTTTCATTCACACCACGAGGCAGTTTTCCTACTATCAGTCAGCAGCTGACACTGTGGAAGAGCCTCAAAGGCAAAGGGAAAAAAAAAGATCAAAACTAAACCAAAGCTGTCTAAACAATGCAACAGTACAAGTAAATGCATAAACCCTGATTCTTAACCCAGCCCAGAGGGTACACACAGAACCTTTATAGTAAACCCAGCATACACACCACAGTGAGCTATGGACTGTGTTGGAAGGCTAAACACCATTCCCAAAATCACCAACCAGAAAAAAAAATGGCTAAAATGTACACTGGTTACTGAAGCAGCCTCGTCCTGGGGCTGCTCTTATCTCTATCACAAATCAATTAACTGGCAACCAGGAAGTATTTGCCTTGCCAGAAAAGGTGAGCTGTATAGTTCTAAGGAAAGCCTGGCTCTCATTAAGATGCTGGCAGTTAAGAAAATCTGTCAAAGTGAATGCAGTTTAAATATAAACAATGTAAACTTTCTAATGCCTGTTCATGACGATTGAATATGATTTGAGAAACCTGGCATCAAAACTTCATTACATTTGTAACAAGATACCAAAGTATCCTGTATAATCCATTCAATTAAAATGTATACCCATGTCTTACAGATTTTAACACTAATGTCAAAATGATTAATGTCACAGAGGAAACAGGAAAAGACTCCAGGTACAACTTTCTCATCTTCTGAATCAGGTTGCTGAGGATGACTGGACAGAGAGACTAGATTACAAATGTTAACATGAGGATGTAGGTGAAGAAAACTAGTGTTATTTGACCTTCCAACCCTTTTGTAGACACAAAGTTTGGATCTAAGATATGATGTACTTTTGTTAATGTTAAATACTACATATCTTTGATATCTCCACAAATAATATAGGATGGCTACCTAATATAAATATCATTGAAGGGAGGTATTCACTTCAGTGACATAATTATGTGTAAACATGAATGCATATGTATATATGGTAGGTATAGGCACATATACTACCTCCCATAGACACATATGCAATATGAGGAAGCTGCTTTTTTTCCAGTTTTCATAGTTTCCTAGATTAAAACTGAGACTTTAAACTTCCTGAGTTTTTTTCTTAAGCATTGAACTAATTAAAAATGATTGGCTATTATCTTAAAAATCAACATCATATTGACTCAGTCATGAAAACCTTCCCCCCCCAAAAAAGCAGACAATGTAGCTCATTATCTAAGATGACAACAGGACCCCACATTTCAGTGTGTTTCCACCTATATGCATTACGAGCAATGAAGTCTTTACTACTTGGATCCTTTTTTCCAAATGAATTAATGAATTAAATTTATCCTTTCGGCAGCTGCTAGGCAGCAGATGGAGCCATTTCTGAAGCCTTGTTGAATTCAATCCATAAAACTCATTTCCTAGGATTAGCAGTCCAAAGTTTCCTTTAATGTTTATATACCACTTGGGATTTTGAATTTCATGATGTTAAACTTTCAACTTAACTATTGTTTTGCATTTCATATCAAACAATAATGATCTTTTGGATTCCTATAGCAGACATGGAAGGTCATGTAAGGATAAGAATTAGTTTCAAGAGCAATAAATTCCTGCAAGTTTTGTTTTTCGATGTTTGTCCACACTGCTGTATGCCCTAGAGACTGTTCCCATGGTGCTCCCATGTTTCTGGCATGGAGTTATAAATTTGATAGTTGTGAATTTTGTTTATTTCCACTTAAATAGTTTAGAGCTGAAAACCAGAACACTAGTTAACTTCAGAAATGTTTGAACTGTTTCTGAGTTTTAAATTTAGTTATAAGTAAGATTGTTATATTATCTAAAATATTTACTATATTTACTAGATTTATTGCTCTAATAGCAACATAATCCTAACTTTGAAACATGGAGATTAAACCAATTTACCTAGCTACAGAGAAATGCCTTTTTTATAATGATTAACTTTTTGGAAGCCAAATACCTTGGACAGCTCCAGGCACCACTTATCCTTCCTGTCACCTGCAGTTGTTTCACAGAAGAGGAACCAAAAACTTTAAATCTTTCTGGCTGGTGTGACAGAAGAACGGCTGCCACTGTAAAACGTCTCATTTAAAAACAACTGAATTAGAGTCTTGTGGAAGGTTCCCATGTTCTTTGCAGGTTTCAGATACAAACCCCATGTGCTCCAAGACACGGTGTATCTATCCAAGTTTAAAATAGTAAGCCTGCTGTAACACAAATATGACTAAGAGAAGAGTGAATTGCTCTTGTGTGCAACAGTGATTTCCGCTAATTTTCCATAAGAAATCTATATTAATCTAATATTGTAGTAAGCCAAGAAGGCCACATAATAAGCACCACTGAGTAATTGAATATTTAGAATGAGGAAAAGGGAGAACAAGGGTAATCTTAGGTTACAGCATAAAACTAGGATATATTAGCAAAGAAAAATTTAAAGGTAAAGAAAGTTTTATTTTAATACTACTTTGGATTCTGGACTTATCTCCTAAAAATTACTTCCTTATCATAAGGACAGTATACAGAACCATATCCAATATTTCATCATCAAAATTTCTGTTTAACTTAATGGATTCTGTAGTGTCAATTAATCTATAAGGTGGTGCGACACAACCTTTTTTGACATAATTCACTATTCCCAAAATAAAAAAGACTAGAGTCATTATATTGTACACTTTGCCTATTAGTTGCTGTATTCTCTAAAACTGAAAGAAAAGACATAGGAAACTTCAATTATTCCAATGTACGTCAAAGCAAGCACTCTTAACAGGTGTTTTGTTGACAAAGAAAATATGAGGTAAAGTACTGCTCACTAAGGTGTGGCAAAGTTCTCCCTATCCCTGCGTAGTATTTCATTGAAATCATCCTTCTGTAAAATTTTGTTCAAGGTGAGTGTTAAGTCTCTCATTCTGCTTTTAAAGTATTACTCTTTGACTTCTGAAATTATCCTGCCATGCACATCTATAGACAATGAAGTGTTGTTTTTAAAAACTAGTCTTGTTCAATTCTTTGAGTACTCAAACCTGATCCTATATTCACCCAACTCATGAATTTGAATATCTTAGAGACTGCCCACAAACTTTTCCTTTTATGTGGAGTTTAAACCAGGGTTCTGGCTTTTCAAAAAGAATCTAGAAAACCTTTACTTTTTAAAGATAATGGTTATTAATATAAAATTTCATTAACAACTCAACATAGCAAAGATTTCAATTCTAAATAAAGACTTGGAAGACATGAGATCTCACTGATAATTTCTGTGAGCTCATAAAATAGTTCTACTTTACTTTGCTTGCAGAGAAAAAAAGAGTACTGTCTCATATCAAGTATGTTCTGTTACAAATTCACATATTTCAGGAATATATATGAAGAAGTGAAGCAGCTGATGCAGCGTAAATGTAATTGCACCATGACATTTTATTCTGAACTCCTTCTCAATGTCCCATTTTTGGAGGAGAGTGAGAAAGTGGAGGTGGGTGGTGATGAATGAATTTAAAATCATGCCAAATGTACATCACAACAGAAACCAAAACAAACAGCAATAAAAGCCATGGGCACGTCAGCCTTTAGAAATACCCCCCCACACACACACACACGCACATTCAGAAACAAAAGTAACTACCAACAACTCAAGACCTGAAAACTTGCTCACTCACTATCCGAGCTCTTAAACATTAGGGTGAATAGAACATGGTAAAAAGTTTTTAACTTACTTTTTTGTGTGTTTCCAAAACTATTTCTCTCCTCCCTGGTGTGCTGACAGGAAACACTAAAGCTGTTGCCTTGAAAGGTAGTTTCCATGATATGCCATCCAGTGCCTTTGACGGCTTGGAGATAAGCACCTGCGCGCAGCCCTCCTTACGTCACACCTCCCTATTCAGACCCTCTCAATATGATCCACATTTGCACATCAACAGCCTCATGCGCACACACAGATTTTTTTCGGCTCTGGGCCCAAAACTTTCACTTTAATTTTCATCACATGATTGCTGTGGCATATGTCCTTCCAAACCGCCCATATATCAGTCATCATGCAAATGAGATGGAATATCACTCCTCTGCAGCAGATGGCCAGGGATGATAACAATGGCTCAACAGAGGAGATTCAATGTCCCTGACTTTATCGCCACGGCAACAACAACCTAAAATATATGTAATGGAAGTGGTGCTTATTAATTTTGCAGGCTCGAGTGTTCTGATTTTGTGAGTGAATGGGCTGAGTTAAAAAGGGGGCTGTGTCCTCCTGCCTCTAGAAGACTATCTATAAAAGCCAGGGACCTGGAAATTATTTTCAGTGACTAAGAAGGCAACAGCCTAGCAATTATTTGAGTAATTAGGTGTAATTCCTCCCTGTAGGCCTTGTACCCTCCTGCGCTTGCTTCACAGAAGCTCGCGCATTAGACAGCACCAATACTGAAAAGAAAAGTGCCTCAAGATACAGCGGGAGAGCTTGCAGGAGCCCTGTCACTTGGCCTCCACCAGGCTTGGTAAACACAAGCCCCAAGCTATAAGTAAATAGAAGCCCCACTTCACAAACACAGACCAATTAAAATGACAAAGGCAGCCACACTTCGGGGTGGAGCTTAGCCTCCTGTGAGTGGCACACAGAATAGTCTCTTGGTTCCAGCACGGAGCCTGTTTCCATGACTGGCTGTCAGGATTGGACAGGAACATACACATCTCTCACTCAGCAGGTTGTGCCTTTCTCACTAGGGCTCTCTTTCCCCTCAGGGCAGACAGACAGAAAGACAGACAGACAGACAGATATCCCAGACTCCAAGTGAATATTCCACAGACCCACTACATCCAACTGCACTAAAAATGTGAATCGCAGAAACAGTAACCAATTCTTCCAAATCTGCAACAAAGCTATTTGAGTTTCACAGGAATGACTAGCCAAATGCCCCACTGGAAGCACTTCTAGAACACACAGGATAAAAAGGGATGGAAAATCTCCTAATATTATCCTGGAAACTTTTAAAAAACATTTGTTACAACATTTCATATTGACTAATAAAACAGATGTTTTTTTCCTGATACAATTGAACCACATATCAAAAGTTTTTAAGTTAGAGTTTACTTTTTTTCATTGCTTTTTAAGAAAAAGCACTATGGAAATACCACCTAACACAGGAAAACTAAACACTGGCACTAATTTAAAAACGGACAGTAATGAAGAACTTGTGCTGCCCTGGAAGAGGCTGGCTGAAAAAGAAAAAGAACTGAAACTTCACATCTTATAATTCCGCAAACTTCAGATACTGTCTTGAGCCCTACTTCCCTGGGAATCCATTCTCCTAAGAACACCCACTGTGCTCATCTGCAATACTGGAATTCCAAGTCTGTTTCAGAAAAAAAGAAAAGGAAAAGTAGCTAATCACTCTCTATATCGCACACAAAACTAATTGACGATCTAACTGTTAAAGCAGTTACATTTCCCATGTGGGTGTGGGTGTGGGCCCTGGCATTCAACTTTTCTAAAATGTTGCTTAATATCAATTCATCAATTTTGCAATACATTTGGTGCTTGATATATTCGGTTGCCTAGTGCATAATTTCATTGTGCTATTTAAAGGCAGCACTCCAAGATAAAGACTTGTTAGGAGTAGCAAATTTCCATTGTAAACCTTCCCACACTAGGGGTGTACAGAGAACATCAGCTTTACTAGGGGGAATTCCTATGCTGGTCCCCCAGCTACTGCAGGAGCATACATGGTGGTGCCTCAAGCACATCATAGCAAGCAGAGATTCTAGTGAAAGCTCAGTGACCTGACCAAACTACAGAACATTAGAGGACACGAGACGACTGGAACAAAGTCATGTCCTATCTGGAATACTTAAAATCACTTTATTTGGCTGGGCAGTGGCGGCACAGGCCTTTAATCCCAGCACTCTGGAGGCAAAGGCAGGCAGATCTCTGTGAGTTCAAGGCCAGCCTGGCCTGCAAAGCTAACAGAGAAACCATGTCTCGAAACACCAAAAAAAAATCACTTCATTTGTTAAGGTATGTGGTATATCATACTATGTATTCATTTACAGAGGACAGTTTAATTGTCACAATTCAGCCACCATTATTACAATGCAAGATATTTTCATCACCCTCAAGAGATGCACCATAACTAACAGCAGTCATTCTGTACTCCCAATTCTTCCCCTTAGCAATACACTCATCTACTTCTTCTCTCTACAAATTTTTCTATTTTAGACATCTTTTGAAATATTAGAATCATATAAGCACTATTTTTCTTTACTACTGATTAATATTAACTATGATAGTTATGTTGCATCATGTATTACTGATTTAATCTTAATAGTGATTAATATTTTATTATTTGAGTATACTACATTTAATTTTGCACTTACCAGCTGATAAATACTTGTCTTCATTTCTCTTGCATGTGTACCTAGCAGGAGAATGGCTGGATCTTTTAGTAATTCCCATAGTTGTCTGAGGAACTAAAATTGTTTTGAAGTGTTATAATTCATGGTTCATATTCATCAACAGTGTATGAGAATTCCACCATCCCAATGCCTTGCCCACACTATGTTGACTTGTTTGCTGGAGATCTCTCAATGGATGTGGACTGCTGTCTCACATAGTTTTAGTTGGCATTCTGTAATGACTAATGACTCTGAGTATCCAATCATGCTCTTCTTAACCTTCCAAAAAGTGAGTTTTATTCTAATCAGATAGTTTTCTGATTTTAAAAATGTGGTGATTTTCTTTTTATTATTGGATTGTACAAATTCTTTACATATGTACTTAAATACAAGTTTCTTGTTTGATATAAAATTTACCAAACTTTTTTCCCCATCTATGGGATTCTTTTCACACCCTTGACATTTTCCTTTAGAAACAAAAGTTCCTAGTTGGGGTAAAGTTGAATTTGTTGATGTTTCTTTGTTTACTTACTTTTGATGTGACATCTTAAAACTATTGTCAAACTCAGGTTGCTAAAGATTCCTTCTATCTTTTCTCCTTAAAAGTGGTATATTTCTGCTTTAATATTTAGGTCACTTATTCATTTTGATTCATTACTTTGAACATAGCATGAGGTAGGGATCCAACTTCCTCTACAAATATGAATCTATGTGTCCCGGTACCATATAGGAAACAGAACATTTTTGCCTTAAGGAATTGGTTTGTAACCTTTACTGAAAAGTCAATTGAGCATACACATTGGGGTTTATTTCTGGACTCTCAATTGTACCTCATGAACCTGTGTCTATTTTAATTCCAGCACATTGGCAATCACATCAGCTTCATAGTATGCTTAGAAATTGAGAAGCATACACTATTCAAAGTTGTTTCTCTTTTTCAGAGTGGTTTTAGTTGTTGAGGGCCCCTCAAAGTTGTGTCTGCATTTGAAAAATCATCTGACTTTGGGTAAGGAACACACCAAACCAGCAGTTCTCCATAGTGTTACACAACATGCTTTTCCGTCTAAGCAGGGGATCCATAATCCCTTTCACCAGTGTTGTGTAGTAGTTTAAGTAAGTTTTATACCTGCCTTGTTAAGTTTATTCTTATTTATTGTGTTCTTTTGGAACTTACTGAAAATAGATTCAGTGTTTCCCATTCACATCTTGTTTTTCCTTGTTTGTGTATAAAATATAACTGGCTTCTGTACTCTGTGAATTGCTATTTTGCTAAACATTTTAGCTCAAATAACATTTTTTGCTGAATTTCCTGAGGGTAGATTATCTAAGTATAAATCTATATAAAGAGTAACTCCCCACAAATAGACTTTTACTATTGCCTTTATAACAAGATGAATTTTGTTTTACTTTCTTGTTAAACTGCCCCGTGCAGGAATGCCAGAATGGAAATGGCAAGAAGAGACACGATTTTGTTCCTGATTTTAGGGAGGAAGCAGTTTAATCTTTCACAAACAAGAATGATGTTACCTCATTTATGGATTTCTAAAGATAACTCTAAAACATTTTAAAGTCAAAAGCTAACTGATACCCAGCAAAGGATTGGAGTAACCCCTAAGGAAACCAAAACTGAAATCTTTCTTCTACTCTTTTAAATTTCAAAAAATCCTGGAGTGGTGTCTTTCATGGTGTTGGCCAAACTTCATCCCTTCCTGTCCCTCGAAAGCCTGCTGAGATGCAGCTGGAATAGTCTGACACAGGGAATTCGTTCTCTCTAGGTTTGGAAGGCATGTGGATCAAGAACATCCTTGAGGAACGTACAGCCTATTTAAATCAAGTGTAGACAGCAGACCTAAATGTCACCTGCAGCCTGAGATTTGGACAAATACACTGGAGATACAATGACACTGTCCACCATGCTCACATTTTCATTATCTAATTTTCTTATGGGAACTCTAGATATTTCCCGGATCTTTGTGTAAAAGTAGTTATATTTATATCCACCATGATACAGAAAAATGAAATAACATTAGGAAAAGTATGAAACCAAATACATTTTGAAATGAATACAGATAAGACACCTTGCATGCAAGCACATATAAGATCAAATGCCTCCTACAATGAAGATGATGAGAAGGTGGTGACTGGACTATCCACAGCAAAGGTCAATATTACTGATACTAGTGCTACTCTTACAGCAGACACTGTCTAAGAGATTTTCGTGCATTATTTTTGTGAGTGGAGGCACTGAAGTCTTCCTCTATCATTGGTAAAGTTGCCAAGTTAATATTCAAGTTCAGGGTCTGGCTTCCAAGTTCATGTTCATGTTCCTAAACAGATGTCAACATCATCCTTTCCTGCATCCTCATGTGGATCAGTGAAAACCTCTATGAGCTAATTATGAAGGAACTCACAAGTGAATTATTTTCTTTATCTTTGCATATTTTAAGGAGAAATTTTTAACAGTAACAAGGGATGTCTAATGTTATCTCTAATCATCTTCTACAAGACTGTCAAAGTATTATCATCCAAAAGTATAAAATTTGCTTCAAATTAATAACACTGAGAAGATGTTTTTAATATTTTTTCTTTTCTCAGATGATTCCTTGGGAATCATCTAAATAATAAGACATACTTTATATTGCAATAAAGAATAAAGTCTTTTCAGAGAAGCTTGAGTACCAGTTCATATTACTCACATGTGAATCTATATCTTTATCTAAACATGTATCTATATTTCTTAGATCTATTTCTCTTTTCAATATGCTATAGCTATCAAATAAAGCAAGGTTTTGTCTTTCATCAAGCAAATAAATTGCAAGTAGTCAATGCATTGGTGACACCTGGTCACTCACTCTACCCACCTTGTACTCAACACATGGCATGTGGCATTACCAGAAGCATAAAACCTGCATTCAGATTCCTCTCTATCCTTTGTGTGCATGAAAAATGGCTTTAGATCATGGGTGGGAGATGATCTGAATGGGTGCCAGGTAATAACTTCCTCTGTATATCCCTCACATTCTTCATCACATTCTCATAACTGAAAGTCTAGTTCCAGGTAGGAGTGAGGTCATCTGAACAACTCAGATCCTTACTTTCTGTGTATACTACCTTCTTTTATAACACAAACACACACACACACACACACACACACACACACACACACACACACTGCTTAAGCTAGTTTACTCCTGTCTTCACAGAGGCACAACATGCCTGTTATGGTATCATTTAGGAACATTTACACATTTTCTATACATTTCCTACGTAATCTGAGTTCAACTTGCCTCCTATTCATAATTTGACATGCCACATAGTCCCAAATCGAGAGTTCTCTGCAGTTTGCACAATGAGTTTGGTTATGTACTTTGATAAGTGTCCCCATAAATAAACTGCTGATATTTGGAACAACAGAGAGTGAAGACAGAATGAATGAGAAATGCAATGTCAAGATAGCCAGAGCAAAGCATGTAAGGCTGTTGGCCAACACTGAATATCCTGGCATAGAAATGATGACAAAACAGTTTGCTCCATGTTTGACACTGCCCCCGACTTTTAAAGATGTGAGAAAAAGACAAAATATCTAAATAAATTATTTGAAGACTGAAAACCAGGCAGCATGATCCCAGAGATCGCACAATATTTTCCTTACATTCGTGGAACAGAACATGTCCAGAGGCTATTTTGGAACAACTCCCAGGAAATGTTTGAGGGTGCTTTGAATGTGACTGCCTCCCACAATTCAGTGTTCATCTTGGGCGTGCGTATAGTTCAGCTTGTCAGATGTCTGTTCTGAATTGTCATAAGTAGCCGTCTAAAGCAGGCCCTGGGCTCCATATCCCACACGACCCAGACTGGGGTCTACTAAAAGATAAGCACAGTACAGTTGTGGCAGGAAAAGGTTCTTCCACCACATACAGAGGGAGCTCTGGCTCCCCCTGCTCTGCCTTTTAGATGATCTCTCAGGTGGATAATCAAGGAGCTAAAAGCTTTTCAGATTTTGCAGAAAAAAGCATGCCAAATACAAATGTGTCTAAATTCAGGATAGAGTTTTGTTACAATAAATCCACTGAGCTACTGAAATAGAACACAGAACTTAGCTAAAAATGTACTTAATACTCACCAAACAATGGTTTACAACAAGTGTATTGTAGTAGCAACTGTTTCCCTTCAAAATCCCATGGCTTGAGGGCTGTTGAGGTTTGAAGCTGCCCAACCATGAGGTACTTACTTGTCAGACCAGATTTTAATAAGAATGCACTCAAATGCCTACCAAACAAGACCAGGCTGGATAAACCCACAGAAACAGCTGACTTGAACAAGGGGACCTCATGGACCCTGGCCTGATACCTGGGAAAACAGCATAGGACTGTTCCAGACCCCCTGAATATGGATGTCAGTTTGCAGGCCTGGAAAATCTATGGGGCCTCTGGTAGTGGATTTGTATTTATTCCTAATACATGAATGGACTTTGGGAGCCCACTCCACATAGAGGGATACTCTCTCAACCCGAGACACACAGGGAAGAGTCTAGGCCCTGCTCCAAATGATATGACAACTTTGAAGATCCCCCATGAAAGTCCCTCTCTGGAGAGCAGAAAGGGGTTGGGATAGGGAGTCAGTGGGGGAGAGGGAACTGGGATTCACATGTAACACAAGCTTGTTTCTAGTTTAAATTAAAAAATACATATACAAAACTAAATAAATAAATAAAAGAAATTCCTACCAAGAGGATCAATTCATTCACTGAGCTCAAAAGAGTAAACTTAATATTAAACTTGTTCTATCCATATGAAATCTTATAAGTTCTGATAAGAATATATTTGATTTTATAAGTGAAATCTCCCAGAGTTCACTTTCCAATATCATACTACTTGAGGTAGTGAAGTTTATTATTGGATTTACATCCCAAGTATCCTGAAGCAAGAATGTCCTATACATACCCTTAACATAAAAAAACCACGATATTAAGTTCAGTTATAGCAACATCGAGATTATAAGTATCCAGTCTACACAATGTCCTCACCATGAGAAAAGGAAATCTTAAACAAAGCATTCATTCATCAGACAATACAGTTAAAAGTTGGAAAGTGAAACTGTCAGATGAGATGATGACACTTCCTGAGCTACCTAAGGAAAATTATTTTTAAAGATTTCATATGACATTTTATTTTTGGAACACTTTTGGATTCACAATGATATCTGGAGAAAGAAATGAAGATTTGTCACATAACTCCTGCCCTGGTATGCACAATTTCACTCATAGCCAAATATCCCCACCAGCATGGCCTACACTTCACAACTATGGAGCCTTCATGGACACGTTGCTATCACCTGGTTGCACAATTTACATTGGTGTACACCATTGTATTATATATTCTATAAACTTGGAAAATGTGTAAAGACATGCATACAACACATTAGTGTTAAACAGTAGTTTCACAGCCCTAAAACTCCCACATTTCACCAATTCATCCCTTAATACTTTGTAACCCCTGACAACACAAGTCATTGTCTCTGAGCTTTGCTCTTTCTATTAGAACTCTTAGAATATCCACCTGCTTCCTACATGTCTTCTTTTGGCCTAATAGCTTATTTCCTAATCGGAGATGTCCTTCTGTATATATGTTTCTCTTATTGGTTGATGAATAAAACAATGATTGGCTAGAAACCAGGCAGCAAATATAGGCAAGGCTACCAGGGGAGGAGAATGCTGTGAGGAGATGCCATGCAGCAGAAAGGAATGACAGGTCCAGACCATTCTCTGGTAAGGTAAGACCATGTAGAAATGCTTAGATTAATAGAAATGGGTTAATAATTAAGAGAGAGCTAGCCAATAAGAAGCCTAAAATATGGGTCAACAGTTTCTACTTAATAAAATATTTGTGTGTTTATTTGGGACTAAATGACTGTGGGACCAGGCTGGAAAGAAATTCCAACGATAATTTCCCTTTAGCTGTGATTAGTTTCAAAGTCAGAATGTACCACAGTATGCTCATCCTTTCACATATTGAAGGGTAACATGGTTGCTGCTAAGATTTGGAAATTTAGAATAGAACTGTTACAAAAAGCAAAACTGTCATGATGCTTCGTGTGTGTGTGTGTGTGTGTGTGTGTGTGTGTGTGTGTGTGTGTACATGTTTTCAGTGTCCTTAAGAAAATTCCAAGCAGTGTGATTGCTAGATCATAGGATAAAAATATGTTTAATTTTATAAGAAACTGCAGAACTGTGTCCTAAAGTGACTGTATCAGTTTACTCTCACTCCAGCAATGACTAGAGGAGCCTGTTTTTTGACACCCTCCCTAGCATTTGTCAGCATTCTGGACATTAAATCTTTTGTTAAACTTTTAATTGTTTATAAGTATCTAGTTTATAAGAAACTTCATTTCTTTAAGTTGATAACTCTAAATATGTGGAAACACAAACACAAGCACACACATGTGGATCTACTCTAGTTTATGCTTCACTCTACAAGCTATGATGAGGCCATAAGGCAACAGCATAGTGTTACTGCAGTTTTACTATAATGCCTCAATAACTTATATTAGGAGTAAATAGTACAAACTTTTTCTGTGTCAATAATCATATTTAAACTAATAATATCAAGTATTCATTTCATGCCTACTGGTCCAGTCACTTGCTTTCTCTAAAGTCACATATCACAAAACACTAGGAAATATGTGCTATAGTTTTCCCAGTACAAATAAAGAAACTTAGATAAGGGAATGTTTATTTAAAGGGATTTGTCTCTTAACTACCATACTGAGTCAAAAAATATGACCCAATTTTAGAAGTGTATACTATATGAATTATTCCATGTTTTGCATTTTAATTTTTGATTCTGTAATTGAGGCAAACAAATGGAAAGTATAAGGTACATATGAGACACAACAAAGCCAGAAACTGATGGGGAAGTCCTGTGTGTATGTCAAAAAAGCACTGTTTGCCAATAGGGAAGCAAGATAGATGGGACTAGGAGTCCAGAAGGACTCTGGGAAGGAGAAACACAGAGAATCACGATGTAGCTGCCATAGGGGTAAGAAGTCCGGACCCTTTCTCCGGTAAGAGAAATACTTAGATTAACAATTATGGAGTAAATACTTAAGTCAGAGCTAGCCAGTAAGAAAACAAGCAGACAGCCAACAGCTTCATAATTAGTACAGCGTTTTGTGTGTTATTTGGGGACTACAACGTGGCAGAGCCCAGGAGACTGGTGGGAAAAAACCAAAGCGGCTGTCAAGGAAAAGGCTTCACTCAACAAGCAACAATCACAAAATCAGTAAAGAAACAGTAGACTCTAGAGCAAGTTAGAAGGATCCAAATTTTCCCTCACCTTTTTACATTTAAAAATTTTTATTTTTATGAATGTTTTTCCTGCATGGTTGTTGTGTACCAAATGCAAGGTTGATGCCCACTGAAGCCAAAAAAGCATGCTAGTTTCGCTGAAACTAGAGTTACAGATGATTGTGAGCTGCTACATGTGTGCAGGAAATTGAACTCAGGTTCTCTGCAAGAGCCACAATAAACTGTGGCCTGCTTTTACTTCAATACTACTGAAATGGACTTCAAGAAGAAGAGCACAATGAGCGTAACTTGTCAAAGTCTAAAATATCATGCACATTACAGGCTTAGTAGTGGGAAGGGTCCCTCTTGTTGTCACCTGAGCCTTCAAGGAGAGTTAGAGCAAGGCTGGAGACTGTGGCACAAACCTCCAGCAGGTAAGGATATTCAAACGTGGTCGATCTTAACTGCTTAGAGTAACAGGCCTTTTGGGGGATGGACACTGCTTTTTTATACCATAGAAATGCCTTCATATAGATGGGTCTACTGTGGAAATCATTTCAAATGATAGCACTTCATAAAGTCAGACATCAAAATGAGTTGTACTGACCAGTTAGTACATGTCTCTAGGATTTATGGACTGGATCTCAGAGAATTCAAGCCTGAAGACTTTACCAGGGTTTGAGATATAAATTAGAAGATGTTGACATTGTTTCTAATAACATATAAGAAAGGAAGGGCAGAGGAAAGAATGAAGAACATTAAAAACAAAGGAAGAAATGTAGAAAAGAGGCATATGAGATAAAGGATGAAGGTCTTTGTTTTCTAACCTGGTCCATACTCCTGGGAAGTTGCCATTTTTGATCCTGAATTTACTGTGGAAACCCAATAAGTATAGTATGCTATAGCCAGACCTCCTGATCTCAAGTAATTCTCCTGCCTTAGCTTTCTGAGTGTCTGGAACCACAGATGTGGGGAACTAACACAAAGACCTACAATCAGGGAATTTTCACAGAGTGAGAGACCTTGGAACACTCACTCCTAAATGGGAATGTCATCAAACCTATCTCCTCAGAGATCATGGACCTATTCAGAAGAGAATGTAGAAAGATCAAGCCAGAGAGGATGGATGATACCAAGGAAACAGCGTCTTTAAACACAACAGAACTGATGTAAATACGAACCTACAAGGACTATGGCAGCAGGTATAAGGCCTGCATAGATCCAAGCCAGACAGTGTCACAGTGCTTAAAGTGGGACGTGAAGACAGGCTTCCATCAATAACCAAAAAGCTCTTCACAACTGACATTTGCTTACAAAGGAAATGTTGGTTTTCTTCAATGATGTCTCACTGGGTATATTGACCACATTTAAGGGCAGGCCCCACGACCAGCAGCAGATAACCAACACAAAATGAACTCTGGTATTTTTGTAAATCTTTTTGTCTTACATTGCTTTGTTTCCTTTCCCTCCTTCCCTCCTTTCCTCCCTCCCTCCCTCCCTTCCTTTGTGTCTGTCTGAACTTTTACTTATATATTACAGTTTTCAATTTTGTGTTTTTATGGGTTTTGTGTGTGTGTGTGTGTGTGTGTGTGTGTTCCTTGTGTTCTTTAGTTACGATTTATTTGGTTTTTTGTTTGCCTATTTGTTTTATAAAAAGGAGAAAGGAAGAGCATAGAGTTGCATGGATGGGGAGATGTGAAGGGTGTGGGAAGACTTACGTGAGTGGCTCAGAATACACTGTCTGAAATTTCTTTTCAGTAAAGATTTAAGAAAAAACAACCAGCAGTGTGTGTCTCTATGCCACATAGGGTGGGGATTGTAAAGGATTACAATGAATTTACAGGAAAAAATTTTAAAGTGACAGAAATGGTGATTATTTTGATGTGGTAAGTTTTGTGGTAGATACTTATAGAAAACTGTAAATACATAAATAAAGCTCTGTTTATCCGTGTCTATTCATAACTAATGACTGGAAAAGGAACCAGAGCACAAACAACTACCAACTTGGGGCTATAATCACTGAAATTTTTAATGAGTAGGAAAAGTATGCCTTTGTCTTTTTCTGAAACCAAAAGCATTTAAGTCTATCTCACAAGACCCTACTTCTCTGCTTTGATTTGAGATAGAATTATATGTCCCTGTGAGCAAGAGTTCTAAACACTACTTTGTTTTGAGTATAAGAAACAGAGTAAGACTTAAGAAAAGGTTTGGAAAGTGTGCAAGAAAAGAGAACACCTCATGAAAACTAAAGTAACCCTAGAGTTGAAGCTCAGAGGTGAGAAGGACCATAGAGGAACAGTCTTGTCTCAGGAGACCTTCAAACACAACATTGTAACTTCTACTTCATCTCCAATCCTCCTTTCTGTTTTCCCAGTTGAAAATGCAACTAGGCAGCAGCTATCATGGCATAATCTCTAGTATAAAGAACAATAAGAAGAAATAATAGCTGTGAAGAGGATAAAAGTTTGATGAGATATATAATGGCCAGGAAGAGTAGAATTAACATGAAAACCACCACTGGAAATAAGCTGGCTAAGATTTGGGAAACCAAGGGGATCAGTTAGCTAGATCTCTGAGTGCAAACAGCAGAGGACAGGGCAAGTATGGCAATGTCAAGAACCAGGAACCTTGTATGCTTGAAAGAAACTGGAAAAGGTTAGGCAGAAAAAAACAACAAAGGTAAGGATAGAAGATAATGTTAGAGACTGGCAAGGCTTTTTGTTCAGAGCTACTGTGAGTACAGGGATTAGTTACTGGACATTTCCAATTAGAGGGATGCAGTCTGACTTGTCCTAATAGGCTACTCAAAATCTACTGCATGGAAAACAAACTGAAATGAGACAGAGAGAAAGCAAGTTAAATTAAACACTGGTAAGCCAATGCAGGGATCCATAAGGTAGCATATGTTCTAGGAAGGTTGCCATGCAAAATAGGAAACATGGCCATATTCAAGAAACAGAATGCATGGAATTTATTGGAGGTGAGATGAGAATCACTTCTTTTCTGGAACACAAGCAAGCAACTACAAGGAGGAAATGAGTTCATTAATGGCAAAGAGAAACTTAAAGGAACAAGCCTTGGTGGAGAAAGAAGCTACCCTTCAGCGATGTTCAATACCTACATAATTCTAGCTTTAAATACAGAGTCTACTTTAGAAAACATACAGGCTAGCCAGGCGGTGGTGGCGCATGCTTTTAATCCCAGCACTCAGGAGGCAGAGGCAGGCGGATCTCTGAGTTCGAGGCCAGGTTGGTCCAACAGCCTCCAAAACAATACAGAGAAACCCTGTCTCATAAAAAAAAACAAAAAAAAACAAGAAAACATAAAGGTTAAGGTCACAGTAATGTAAGCATAGTTAAAGATATCAAGAAGAGGTAAGATAACATAGGAGAAATACAGCAGGATAAGAGCAGAAATGCAAGGACCATACCACAGACAGGGCTTGTATTTGGACACAAGCACAAGAGGAGACGTTTAAAGCAGATAATTCGACTGAAGCCAAGAGGAAAGAGCTAAGACGAAGCATATGGTCCTTCTTATCAAGTACTGGCAAGGGGTACATAACTTGAAGAAAGAAAACACCATAGAGATGGTGATTGGCATCAAAAGTGGTCATGGCAGAACAGTTTTCTTCAGAAGAGTAAGAATGGAGAAAATATGACAAACAGAAGTGAAGACTGAGCAGTAAAGGAATCTACCACAATGTGTTATTGTGACAAGGAATAGATTAACAGGGCACAGGTGTGGTTGATGTCAGCCTCTACAGTGAGATAGAGTGAGCAAAGATGAGGAAGAGGACCGTGACGCTTTCAATGAAGTTTCATGCTTGTAAATGAGAGGACAATAACCCTGAAGGAGCAGAGGCATGGAGTGCAGATTATGGAGGCACTACAGTCATTGGTAATAATAACAGGTGGTACCATGAGGATGAGCCCTGAGCAGGATGAAAAAGGAGGACTACTGGAGGTGAGGAGGCTGCAAAAGAGGAGGTCAGTGTGAGAAGGGTGAACACATGGCCAAGGGTGTTGTTAAGGATATATGAGTGGAGATCCAGTCCCAGTCTCATTCTCTAGGGTACCATGCATATCTTACTCTTAGGGTTCTCCCTGTTTCCCAGAATCACTGGCAGTGGGATTGTAGGCCGGAAATCCCCTGTTCCAAGTCCAAAATCTATAAATGAGTGACTACATACCATTATTGTCTTTTTGTGACTGAGTTACCTCACTCAGGATGATTTCTTCTAGTGTCATCCATTTGCGGACAAATTTCAAGATTCCATTGTTTTTCTCTGCTGAGTAGTACTCCACCCTGTGTAAATGGACCACACTTTTCTATCCAGTCTTCAGTTGAGAGGCATCTAGGTTGCTTCCAAGTTCTGGCTATTACAAGTAATGCTGCTATGAACATAGTGGAACAGATGCCCTTGTCGTATGCATGTGCATCATTTGGATATATGCCTAAGAGTAGAATTGCTGGGTCTTGTGGTAGGCTTATTCCCATTTTCCTGAGGAATCTCCATACTGATTTACAAAGTGGCTGTATGAGTTGGCATTCCCACCAGCAGTGGAGGAGTGTGCCTCTTTCTCCACATCCTCTCCAGCATAAACTGTCCTTGGTGTTTTTTATTTTAGCCATTCTGACAGGAGTAAGATGGCGTCTCAGAGTTGTTTTGATTTGCATTTCCAGGATGGCTAGGGATGTTGAGCACTTTCTCAAGTGACTCTCAGCCATTTTAGACTCCTCTATTGAGAATTCTATATATAGTTCTGTAGCCCAATTTTTAACTGCATCCTTTGGTGTTTTGGAGACTTGCTTCTTGAGTTCTTTGTAAATTTTTGAGATCAGCCCTCTGTCAGATGTGGGGCTAGTGAACATCTTTTCCCATTCTGTGGGCTGCCTTTTTGTCTTGCTGACTGTATCCTTTGCCTTACAGAAGCTTCTCACTTTCAGGAGGTCCCATGTATTAATTGTTGACCTCAGTGTCTGTGCTACTGGTGTTATGTTCAGGAAACAGTCTCCTGTACCAATTTGTTCAAGGGTACCACCCACTTTCTCTTCTAAGAGGTTCAGTGTGGTTGGATTTATGTTGAGGTCTTTGATCCTTTTGGACTTAAGTTTTGTGCATGGTGATATACATGGATCTATCCACATTTTTCTATAAGCCAGCATCCAGTGATGCCAGCACCATTTGTTGAAGATGCTTTCTTTTTCCATTGTATATTTTTACCTTCTTTGTCAAAGATCAGATGTTCATACATGTATGGGTTAATATCAGGGTGTTCACTTTGATTATATTGGTCTACCTATCTATTTTTGGGCAAATACCAAGCTGGTTTCAGGACTACAGATTTATAATAGAGCTTGAAGTCAGGGATGGTGATGCCTCCAGATGTTGCTTTGTTGAATAGGGTTGTCTTGGCTATCCTGGGTCTTTTGTTTTTCCATAAATAATTGTCTATTGTTCTTTCAAGGTCTGTGAAGTATTGTGCTGGTATATTAATGGGGATTGCATTGAATCTGTAGATTGATTTTTTGCAGGATTACCATTTTTACTACATTGATCCTACCCATCCAAGAGCATGGGAGATCTTTCCATTTTCAGATGTCTTCTTTAATTTCTTTCTTATAGATTCAAAGTTCTTGTGATACAGGTCTTTCACTTGTTTGGTTAGCGTTAACCCAAGGTATTTTATGTTGTTTGTGGCAATTGTAAAGGGTGATGTTTCTCTGATTTCTTGCTTTCTCAGCCCTTTTATGGTCTGTATATCGTAGGGCTACTGATTTTCTTGAGTTGATCTTGTATCTTGCCACTTTGCTGAAAGTACTTATCAGCTGTAGGAGTTACCTGGTAGAATTTTTTGGGTGACTTATGTAAATTATCATATCAACTGCAAATAGTGAAAGTTTTACCTCTTCCTTTCCAATATGTATCCCCTTGATCTCCTTTTTTTGTCATATTGCTCTAGCTAGAACTTCAACTACAATATTGAAAAAGTATGGAGAGAGTGGACAGCCTTGTCTTCTTCCTGATTTTAGAGGAATCACATTGAGGTTATGTCCATTTCGTTTGATGTTGGCTGTTGGTTTGCTGTATATAGCTTTCATTATGTTTAGGTATGTTCTTGTTATTCTAGAAATCTCCAAGACCTATATCATGAAGGGGTGTTGGATTTTGTCAAAGGCTATTTCTGCATCTAGTGAGATGATCATGTGATTTTTATTTCTCAGCTTGTTTATATGATGGAATACATTGATAGATTTTTGTATTTTGAACCATCCCTGCATCCCAGGGATGAAACCTACTTGATTGTGGTGAATGATTGCTTGATGTGTTCTTGGATCCTATTTGCCATTATTTTATTGAGTATTTTTGCATCAATGTTCATGAGGGATATTGGTCTCAAGTTCTTTCATAGTTGCGTCTTTGTGTGGCTTGGGTATCAAGGTTATTGAAGCCTCATAGAAAGAGTTTGGCAAAGACCCTTCTGCTTCAATTGTGTTGCTATGAACATAGTTGAGCAAATGTCCTTTGGGTATATGCCCAACAGTGGTAGTTCAGGGTCTAGAGGTAAGCTGATCCCTAATTTTCTGAGAAATCACATACTGATTTCCACAGCAGCTGTATAAGTTTGCACTCCCACTAGCAATGAAGAAGTTTTCCCCTTTCTCCATATCCTCTTCAGTATGTCATTGGTGCTTTTATTCTTAGCCATTCTGATCACTATATGATGGAATCTCAGAGTTGTTTTGATTTGCATTTTCCTGATGACTAAGGGTGTTGAGCATTTCCTTAAGTGTCTTTCCACCATTTGAGATTGTTCTGTTGAGGATTCTTTGTTTAGATCTGTACCCCCCTTTTTAAAATTGGATAATTTGGTCGTTTGATGTCTAGTTTCTTGAGTTCTTTGTATATTTTGGAGATCATCCCTCTGTCAGATGTGGAGTTGGTGAAGGTCTTTTCCTATTCTGTAGGGAGCTGTTTTGTCTTCTTGACCATGTATGGTTATGCTCTTAAAGAAAACTGACTCACCCTCCCATTAGCTGCCAGCTGCCAGTAGCTCTTGAACTAGCAGTGTAACTTTACACTATTCTACATGACTTCATCATGAGTTTTGATCTTGCCTGAGCTTAAGCAGGTCTTCTGCTTTTGTCACAACTGCTATGAGTTCATATGTTCAGATTCTCTGATGTGTCCAGGACACATTGTCCTTACACTCTTTTCACCTCCTTACCACAGTGTCCCTTGAACCTTGGGAAGAAAGAATATGACATAGGTGTCTCATTTGGGGTAAGGAATCTGAATTCTTTTAATCTCTGTAGCCTGTTGTAGATCTGTGTTAATCGTCTATTGCAAAAAGAAGAAAGCTTCTCTAATGATGACTAAGGCAAGCTTTAGCTATTAGTCACTAGGAGTCAGCTTAAAACTTTATTCATTTACCAGAATAATAGTAGTAGTTTTCCCCCTTAAGGCTTATGGCCTGTCTAGCCACAGATTTGCTGTGGCTTGCATTGGATTTCCTATTTATTAGCCTATGATGTTTAGTAGGGTCATTATTGCTACATTGTAGCATAAACCCCCACATATACCTCCTACCTCTACAGTAATAAGTAGATATCCATATGACTTTTAAAAATGTCTTCAGTGTTATTTATTTACTCTCCTTACCTCTTGTACCATATCATTTCTCATATCTTTCTTGTTTTATTAGTTCTCATTAAGCCTGTATACTTTTGCATTCCATCTTTCAAGGGGACTCTGTTGAAAGCCTGCAGAATGGCTTCTTGTTAATTTTCTGACTTCTATGAGCATTCCAAATGAACTACACATATCTAAAACTTCAAAGCTAACGTTCACAAAGGAGAGAAAACTTGTGATTATTCAGAATGATTTTTTCCAGATCTATCTATTTATCTGAAAATTCCTTATTTCTTAATGACTGAATAATATTTCATTCAGGAAATATACAAAACTTACATTGTCCATCTATCAATTGAGGTACATCTAAGCTATTATGGAGAACAGCAAATGAACATGAATGAGCAGGCATTTCTATAGTCAGATTTGGAGTCCTTTGGGTATATACCCAAGAGTGATACAGCTAGGACATGTGGTAGATCTATTCCTAGCTTCTTGAGGAATGTCCATTGTAGCTGCACTAGTTCGCACTCCTACCAGAAGTGAACAAGCATACCCTTTTCTCACATTCATGACAGCATGTGTCATGATTTTTTTTAATCTTAGCTGGCTGGGGTAAAATTAATTCTCAAAATAGTTTTAATTTACATTTCCCCGATAACTAAGGATATTGAAAAGTTTTTTTTTAATGTTTCTCAGCCATTTGTATTTTATTGTTTGTGAACTCTTTGTTTAGTTTCATTCCCTATTTTTTTGGACTGGGATTTTTTATAATTAGATTTTTTTGTTTGTTTTTACTTTTTTATGTATCTAAATAACTCTGCCAGATGTACAGCTGATAAATATTTTCCCCTTCTTTGGGCTACATCTTCTCTTAATGATGGTTTCTGATGTCGGAAGTCCTGTGATTATGTCAATAAAGCACTGTTGGGCCAATAGGGAACCAAGATAGGTGGGACTAGGAGTCCAGGAGAACTCTGGGAAGGAGAAACACAGAGAGTCAAGATGTAACGCCATGGGATAGGAAGCCCGGAACTATTCTCCAGAGAAATACTTAGATTAACAATTATGGGGTAATTACTTAAGTCAAAGCTAGCCAGTAAGAAACAAGCAAGGCCACCAGCTTCATAATTAATATAGCCTCCTGTGTGTTTATTTGGGACTCATGCGGCTCTAGAACGAGGCTGGCGGGAAGGCTTCTCTCAAGGAAAGGTTTCCCTTTACAGGTTTCTTTTGCAATAAAGAGGATTTTAGTTTCATGAGGCCCTATTTATTAATTGCTGATCTTAATGCCTGCACCATTGAGACCTTATTCAGAAAGTCCTTTCCTGTGCCAGAGTTTCAGAGTATTCTCTATATTCTCCTCTATCAAACTCCGAGCATCAGATTATTGACTCTAGTTATGCAGAGTGAAATGTGACTTTAGTTTAATTCTTCCACATGTACATATTCCATTTGATCAATACCATTTGTGCTGTCTTTTCTACAATGTGTGTTATGGGCTTCTTTGCCAAAAATCAGGACTATAGGAGTGCTACCTGAGCATAGGTCCTCAATTCTATTATACTTGTCAGTGTGTCTGCTTTTATTAACATATCATGCTGTTTTTATTTTATTTTATTTTGAGACATAGTTTCTTTGTATAGTTTTGAAGCCTGTCCTGGAACTAGCTCTATAAAACAAGCTGGCCTTGAACTCACAGAGATCTGCCTGACTCTGCCGCCTGAATGCTGGGATCATAGTTGTGTACCGCCACACGACCTAGCCAGCTGTTTTTTATTACTATAGGTCTGTTGTATAACTTGAAATCTGTGATGGTGATACCAAAAGATCTGGATTTTAAAAAATTACCTCATATTTTATATATGTGGTCATATTTATAAATGTGGTTTCTTGGAAAATTGATTATGATTTTTATGGTGGTATAAAAGGCAGCAGTGGGGATTGAATCTTGAGTCTCACAGACGCTCTTCCTCTGAGCTACATCCCCACTTCCAAAAATCGTATTTCTACATGAATTTTCAGTATAAGATAATTTTCAAAGAAACCCCACGTTGCCTGGTTGTGGACATGGGAGCAAGTCTCTTTATGCACTTGGAGCTAAGGATTAAGAACATTGGGGAAACACAATCTCCTTTTCACTACTCTTTTTGATAGGACAAAAATAATTTGTGATTGAAACATTATACAACTTGTCTTCCTGCTTCTGTTATAACTCATTGGTTAATTATTTCTTAATGAATTTTAGTTGGGAACTGATTTCTGGAAGCTGACTTTATACACAATAGAAAAATATTTTATGTATAAATATCTTACATACATTCACATTTTTGTACTTAACACATATGTATACACATATATAAACATTTTATCCATATGTATATTTTACACTGATCTTTTTTATTTATTTTATTCTAAAGGTATGCTGTATTTACCCCATATTTAGATCAGTGCATTGCAAGAATCAATGGACAAAAGTAGGATATGCTTAGTGTTTATACTTGGAATATTCCTGTTCCTAATTTACTGTCCACATTTTTTAAATAATTGATATACCATTTTCAGCCTTAGGAAAGGAGGTCAGGCTGTCAGGTTTAAAACAAGAACTATTTATTTCCATGAAATTCTTGAGGATAGAGAAAACGTGCAGATGTTTATGATTTTTAAAGAGAATCACTTAAGGTAGAAGCACCAAAGGGTTATAGAACTGCCCAAATCATAAGTAGCATTGTGAAATGAAATATGTGAGGAGTATAGCATTCATAATTACAATGGTAATAAATAGCCTTTTAGTCCATGCACTTTATGCATGTGTGCCATTCTCTGGGCTTAATTAATGTGCTTTCTGAGTCTGTTTACTTTCTGATGTCCAAGCAGATTACTCATTGTCCACACAGTAATGCTGAAAACAAGATCAATTTGTGATGTAGTGACTAGTCATCCAACTATAGATTCCAAGTGCAAACAGACCAACTTAGGCAAAATTAAGTTAGTTATGAGAGTGCTCATGTCCCCTGAGCAGCCAGTGTCACACGATAAACAATGGTCTCTTTTCCTAAGATTAAATCTCTTTAATCTCAACAAAACAAATGCACATGCTTTGTTGAATGGTGATACTTATGCATAAGAAGTTATGAAATATTTTAATTAAGTCATTCTATTGTGCTCTAGAAATACAGTAGACTTTGGGGAATGCCAGGTAGAAAAATGATTTTCACTAAAATCCTTTGCATTACAAGTTTTCTGAGCTTTACTTTTTTGTTTTTAAGATTTTTATTATTTAAAACAAATTTTAAATTTAAATTTTGATTATATTCTTCCCTTCTACCAAGTCCTTCCATATCCTCTCCCCACACCAAACTTTAAGTTCTTTCTCAACAAACAAAAAAACAATACAACAACAAAATTCCCGCAAACCAGGAAAGCAAAATAAACTAACACCCCAAAAGAAGAACAAGCAAACAAACCATCAATTTGTAACCAAATACAAACACAAATACAAAATACTGTATAGTCCATTATATGTTGGTCAACTACTCCTGAACATGAGACCTGCCCTGGGAGTGCCTGATGTACTCATTGGAGAAACTGATTTTCTGTCTCCCATCAGTCACTAACCTTTACCCTAGTGACTAGTTTTTCATTCATTCATTCATTCATTCATTCATTCATTTTAGATGTAAAATAAGATAAAAGTAGAAGACAACTCACAGAGGAAAATATTCCTAAGAGAAGGCACAAGAATCAGAGACTCACTTGTTCACACGTTCAGTAATCCCACAAAAACACTAAACTGAAAGCTGTAATATAAGCACAGAGGACCTGACACAGACCCTTGCAGCCCTGTGCATGCTACCTCTGTCTTTCAAGTTCATATGACCTTTGCTCATGTTGGTTTAAGGGAATTTTTCTTCTGATGTCCTCCATCCCCTCTGGCTCTTACATTCTTTCTGCCTCCTCTTCTGTGGGGTTCCCTGAGGTATGAGAGGAGGGATTTGATGGAAACATCCTATTTAAGGTTGAGTGTGCCTAGGGCTCTCAGTCTCTGTATAATGTCTGGCTGTAGGTCTCTATATTTGCTCTTACCTACTGCGGGAGGAAGCTTCTCTAATGATTGCTGAGTAAGGCACTCAGCAATGATGTCATTAGTAATCATTTTGTTGCTACATATTTTTTTAAAGACCAGTATTATTTAGTTTTACCCTAGTTCCCTAGAATATGTAGTCTCTTGTTCTTGGTCACCCAAGCAGTGTTAGGCATGGTTTCCATCTCATGGGGTGGCCCTTAACTCAGATCTGATATTGATTGGTTACTCCCACAAACTTTGTGCCACCATTGCCTTAGCATAGGCAAGATAGGGTTGTAGATCAAAGGGTTTGTGGTTGGCTTGATGTTTATATTCCTCTTTTGATTATGTGCAGAGTACTTCCCTGTACCAAAGACTCTGGAGTATAGTTGTCCAGAGTGAAGGCACAATGTAGGAACCAACTCGGCATCTCTGTATTCAATGAGCTGTGTAGGTGTTGTCTTCAGAATGGAACTTTGCTGTCAGTTTGTGGAGAGCCACTTATATTCTTGGCAACAGCTTGGGTTGGTTGGAGGTTCCTGTGGAAGCCCCTTTAGCCAACAAGTCAGTTTAAAAATAATACAGTCCTGGTACTGGATGCTTTTTTGGTGGAAAGAGATGGCCAGGTGAACTTTCTCTCCCCCATTATTTGGAGATTTCATTTAGATCATCTTCATATAAGTTGATGATTTCTAGATATTTTATATTCAAATTCAAATTATTTTCAAAACCACATATTAGTATAAATTGAACACAGTTTATTCCGCCTTTGCCATACTTCCCAAACTAGACTTCAACTCAGGGTGACCACAGGCATATGCTAAGAAAAGAATAGAAATGTAATTTCATTCAAATGTAGAAGTTATATGAGTAGTTCAGATGGACATTTTAATTCATTTTAGATCTTTTTGATATTTTAAAAAACATGATTTAAAAATATTCTATTAGGACATTTAAGATTTAATCTACTACTTTTGTAGATTCTAAAATGCAAACAGTTGATCAGCAGCTGTCCAGAAGTTGTACCCTGCTTGACTGAAGTGCATAACCTGTGGTGATTTCTTGTTTTGAAAACAAACAAGGAGAAGAACCTAGCAGACAAGGAGGTGATGCTGGCAGTGTCCTGTGTGCAGTTCCAGACTGTGCAGGTGGCTGCAAAGCCACAGGCAAGCAGCTTTTCCTTGAATTTTTATCTTAAATGTGGGTGCTAATTGCAGCGCATGTTCTAATTGGTCTTAATAATAAAAAACCTGGAGTCAGATATAACGGTAAATGCTGAAAGATCAGAGAGACAAAGGACAAACCACTTTACCTCATTGAAATCCTCAGACTGAAAAGCATGAGTTCCTGTCTTCTCCTACCCTTCATTCCTGTCTCCACCTAGCCATATCACTTCTTCTCTGTCTGTATAGACCTCTATGGTTAACTAGTGGCTAGTTCCACCCTCTGATCTTCAAGCAAGCTTTATTTGTTAGAGCACAAACAAGATATCACCATAGACCACACTGATTATAGCTGCACATTTTTCTTTCCCTGCACTTAGCCACCTTTCACAAAGTTGAATTGATACAATCTAAGTACATTGAGAGATTTGTACTTATGCGATTGGCTTATTTCATTTAATATAAGTTCTTAAGGTTCACCATACAGTATAGAATTTTTTTCTTTGTAAACGCTCAATGGTACTCCATTATATATAAATATATGCATGTGTAATATTACATATATATCTGTATATATATATTATATTATGTATCACATTTCCTTTATCCATTCATCTTTTGGTAGGCATTTAAGATGCTTCTATATTTTATCTGATATGGATATGCTGTATTATCAAAAACCTCAGTCTTGGAACATGAGGACTAGCCCAAAGGTACTAAGAGATCAAAGAAAGAGAGGCAAACAGATATAAACAGAGTGCAATTTATTGGGTGATTTGTCTCATGTAAGTGTAGGCCAAGATGGAAACACAGTCCTGCAAAGTTGGGTATAGAGGAATGGTACTTTTTGGAAAGTAGCTTCATCTTTCCTGGAATACACCAAGATCATCTTAAGCTAGTATTCAAGACTCAGACACATTCCTGGAGGTAGAGCCTGGTGTAAAATTCCACATATCACTCTAAAGCCTTGACTTTTTGTAGTTCTGCCTGAGAAGCTATGCCAGAACTAGGTGGGGTTACATGGGAGCATCTGTGGCAGTTACATGTCAGGACATCTACAATTCTGTCAAGCTGTATCTATTTATGCTGCAGTAAATGTTAGGAAGTTCTTAGAGAATGCTATTTCAATTCTTTTGAATAAATAACTAGAAGTGGCATTGTTAGATTGTACAGCAGTTCTATTTCTTACTTTTGGAGGAACTATCTGTTTACAATTATAGCCTACTGACATACATTAATACTTCACCAGTATTGTACCGAAGTTTTCTTTCCTCCAGTCAATACTTGAGTTTAGTCTGTGTAATAGCAGTCATGGCAACTATGAGACAGTACCTCTTAATTTCAGTTATGTCTTCCTACTTATTAGTGATTTGGACATTAGGTGGTGAGGAAGAAGTATCATTAAAACTCAGGTTAATTCCTTCAATGTTTGGAGATTATTCCATTGTTAGAGATAAGTTTTCAGATATTTTCTCCTACATTATGAGTCAATTTTTAAAAGACAGTGTTGTTTTCTTTTCTGTGCAGAAAATTTTGCTTTAATGTAATTCAAATTTTTATTTTTGTGTTACAGCATATGTAGGAAATCACTATCAAGATCAATGCCCAGGAATTTCCTACCTATGTTTTGATTTTGGAGTTACAGAGTTCTGGTTTTACATCTAAACTGATTTTAAGTTGATTTGTGGGTATGTTATAAGATAAGAGGCAGTAGATAATTCTAAGATTATAAAGTCTTGTGTTCAGTTTATTAAATGCTTCTCTGCATTAATTTGCAACCACTTCATGAGTTTACTTTGTTTCTTCTCATTTGATAGTTAAATTGATACAGCTAGGTTTAGCCTTTAAGAATGGATAAACCAAAGCTTGTATTAATGTTATATGTACCACCAATAAGAAAGTATTGGTCTAACTATTCAAACGTTCTACAAAGATTTACTGCATACATATTTACCAAGAACCACAATGTCAAAGAATAGTTCCTGTATTCAATGAGATGATGACTTAGTGTAATATATGTTAGGTGGGAAGACAATGGGGAGAGTAGCTTAAATGTCATATGGAGGTACTAATAATGTGCTATTAGGAAATAGAGATCCCCGAAGGATAATTTTTGTTATAAAATTCAATGCTCCCTCACGTTTTTAAATTTATTTATTTAATTTAGAAACAATCTTAATTTATATATTAATCCCAGTTCCCTCTACCTCCCATCCTTCCATGACCCCCACTGACATCCCCATTCCACCCCATCCACTCCGTAGGGAGGGTGAGACCTTCCATGGCAGATCATCAAAGTCTGTCACATCATTTGGGGGAGGGCCTAGTCCCTCCTGCATATATCTGGGCTGAGAGAGTATCCCTCCATGGGGAATGGGCTCCCAAAGTCCATTTGAGCACTAGGGATAAATCTGGTTCCATTGTCAGAGATCCCATAGACTGCTCAGGTCTCCTAACTGGTACCCACATTCAGAGGGCTTGGTTCGGTCCAATGCTGGTTCCCCAGCTTTATGACTAGGGTTCATGTTCTGTCACTTGGTCAGATCAGCTGTTTCTCTGGGTTTCTCCAGCATGGTCTTGACCCCTTTGTTCATCCCTCCTCCCTCTCTACAACTGGGTTGTAGGGGTTTGGCTCAGTGCTTAACTGTGGGTGTCTGCTTCTGCTTTCATCAGCTACAGGATGAAGGCTCTAGGATGGAATTTAAGGTAGTCATCCATCTCATTATAGGTGAGAGGCATTTAAGGTAGCCTCTCCACTATATCTTAGATTCTTAGTTAGGGGTCATCCTTGTGGATCTCTGGACATTTCCCTAGTGGTGGATTTCTCTTTAAACCTATCATGGCTCCCTCTATTAAGGTATCTCCTTTATTGCTCTCCTCTATTCTCCCCCCAACTCAGTCTTCCTGGTCTTTCATGTTCTCCTCCCCTTCCTCTTCTCCCCTTCTCTCTTTCCTACCTCCCCTCTCCCCATGTGTTCCCAATTAGTTCAGGAAATATTGTCCCTTTCCCCTTCTCCAGGGAACCATGTATATCACTTTTAGGGTACTCCTTGTTTCCTAGCTTCTCTGGCTGTATGGATTGTAGGCTGATAATCCTTTGCTCTGTTTAATATACATATGTGAGTGAATACATACTATGCTTGTCTTTCTATGACTGAGTTACCTAACTCAGGATGGTTTCTTCCAGCAACCTTCTCTAGAATCTGGCGGTGTCATATTTGTTTTTCTGTTGCTGAGTGTGCTTTTGTATTGTCTCTTTCCCGTCTCTTCTTCTAGTGGGTGCAGAAAGAGCCCCTTACTGGTCTGGTAGTAGGGGACAAGCGTTCCCTTTTGGTGGGTGCTAGCAAGTCCAATAATTTGGTGGTTCTTCTATTCTTCATCATCGTTCTGGTCCCTTGGGTGGAGAAGACCAGGAATCTGGGGTGCTTAGCCTCCCACCTGGACCCCTGGTCCCTTTGCTGGATCTGCTAGTTTCCTGGTCTCGTTGGTGGGAGGGAAGACCTGGAATCTGGAGTGCTTTGCTCCAGCCGGGATTGGAAGCTCTCTGCAGTTCCCAGGAGATCCCCAGGTACTGGAACACAGGCCCAGATGCAGGGCCTGTTTTACCTGGTCCTGCTGGAACAGCTGGTCCCCTGGTCTCCCTGGATCTGCTAGTTTCCTGGTCTCGTTGGTGGGAGGGCATCTGGGCTGTTTGTGTCCCGCTGGGATTGGAAGCTCTGTGCATTTCCCAGGTGATCCCCAGGCACTGGAACACAGGCCCGGATGCAGGGCCTGTTTTAGCTGGTCCCGTCCGAACAGCTGGTCCCCTGGTCTCTCTGGATCCTCTGGTTTCCTGGTCTCATTGGTGGTAGAGAAGACCTGGTCCCACAGGAACAGCTGGTCCCCTAGAAACATCTTTTTGATTTCTTGGTTAGGAGTATCCAAGAGACTCCCAAAACCATATAGGTTATTGCTATTACCATGGGTTACCTCCCAGAGGCTGAAGGTGAGATAATATTGCTGAAGACATCACACTTTGGACATAGGAATAGGAGGATTTTAGCTGGATTTGATCTAAAAGCTTCCTTTGTGAGGTCAAGTTTCCATAGTACCAGAAGGTACTAAGCAAGCAGTCAAGGGAGGGAAGTAATATTTCCACACAGATGTGATGCCTTTGAACCACAAAAATGAGCAGCATAGTAAGATATCCCTAAAGGTCCAACAGTGGTACTTGTCTTGGTAACCAACTCCTAATTCAATTCCAAGTCAGTTCAACAGGAGGGAAATCATGCCTGGTACTGGAAACCTAGACAGCTACCCTGGGGATAGCAAGGTCATGGATCTTAAAAGAAACCTATTACTGCCACTTTATGAGACTGCATAGTTCTTAACAGCATTCCAAATATTATCTTTATACCCATAAATAACTGTATCTCTCAGCCTTCTTTTTATGGTAAACAATAACCACCACAAAAAATTACAAGTAGTCAAAATACAGAGAACAGCTGGGCATGGATCTGAAACACAACTCCTACATCTAAGGCTCAGAAAACATCATGGAGGAGGGAACAGAAATCCTGTAAGAGCTGAAAGACTAGAATGTTTGCTGTGAGATTGTCTCTCCTAGAAAAGACAGGTACACTATACTCAAGATCTAAACAGTATGGCTGCCTAAAAACACCTGAACTAACAGACTTTCCCAGAGATGAACCCCAATTTGGTTATCAAATACCAAATGGTCAGACCTGAAAACATACATAAGCAACACTAAACAAACACAGTACATTGTATTTCTGTTTCTATGTGTTTCTATCTATGTAACAATAATAACCAAAGAAAAGAGGTCATCAATCTAAAAAGGTATAAAGGGCTGGGAGGAGGTGGAGAGAGGGGACATTGGGAAGGGTTGGTGAGAGGGAAGGAGAAAATGATGTAATTATTTTTAATTCTTTTAATCTAATATTCCAGATCTTCAGTAATGCTTTAAAGTCTGAAAAGAAAAGAGCTAAGCTCATGCTTCAATAATTTTACATGCCTAAGTTTGTGAAATACATAGAAAATAGTATGTATTTTTATCTTAGACCAAACTCAAATGAAGACCTTTAGAACATTTAATCTGATGTCCCTTACTGAGTTACTTATCCCTCCACACCAAATACTTGTCAATATATTCAAGTTTAGTTTTAGAGAGAAATGTAGAGTCAAAACCATACACTAACTGAGTTAAGTTTTAAGTCCTATATTTCTGTTTCTCCAAGTGAAACTTAAACCTTGCTGGTGCATGTGGGATTAGGGAAGCTTCATGGATAGAGGAAAGCTTGTTGACCTTGTAAACAGAAACGGCACTGCCTGCCACCATCTAGAATATGATGATGTCTATTCTGTCCTTTTAAAAAGTAAATTATGACCAAAGTGAGATGAATGGCTTTTGTTAAAGTTCAGTTCAAGTTTAAATTCATTTGTTTCAGTTTATCAACTCAGAAGCAATTTTACCTCAGCACATTTGGTGTGTATATTATCGAGCTTTGCCAAATCCAATCCATCACAGTTGAAGGCTCAAACAATCATCACTTCTTCATTACTGGAATGCAAGTACAGTTCAAGTAGATGCTTATCTAAGGTAAGTTATTATCCTTCTAATCAAGAAGTTTGAGGAGTTATACAATATACGCTATGATTTCTATAAGCTAAGCACGTTATCTGTAAGATGAAGATGTTATAATAAATCATGTAATATTTTTGAGGGAGAAGGCATTCCAAGCAATTTGTGATGCTGCTGAATGCTAGGAGACCAGTTTGTGAGTCCTTTCCCACCTAGTTTCTCATTGCCCAAGGTTCTCTATAGCATGCTGGACCGTAATTCCCATGCCCATGTCTGACAGGAGCAAGAGAGAAAACAAGAAGTTTCTCAGTATAGGAGGTCAGAATGCATATTTGAGCAAGGGATGTAAACAGCACTTCCTCAAGGAATAGTACACATACACCTGATCATAAAACCACACATATATCACATACTTTTATTCACATACCACACATACATATGTAGTATCATACCACATAATTACCACACACATTAACTTCCCACTACCATCACAGCACATATGTACCATACCCACCACATATATTCCAAATATACCATACACACACACACACACAACACATCACATATATCATACATATCATATACCTCACACCAAATGTCATGCATGCATACATTCACCAACGAGCAAAGATAACAGACTCCCTATACCATAACTACACATACACCATATATATATATATATAAAACAAAACACATATCACACACATATTATATATACAGACCATACACACACATGTATATGTATAATATCCCATACATACAGACAGTGACACATGCTATACATGTACAATACATATACCAGAACATACATTATGTTCTAGTATATAGACATACACATATATGCAGCATGCATTCCCCACATCACGTATGCATACCACATATGTACATCACACATATGCACCACACAGATGCATGTATACTACATCACATATATACACACAGGTATATAACACAACGGCACATATCACATGCATTCCACCTGCACATGCTACACAATATATTCCACACATATGCACACACCAAAGAAACCTCATATACATTCACACTGTTTTGAAACACATGTTTCATAAGAGTCCAAGGGAAAGCCATCTTTTCTGGTCTTTTGTATGTACATTTGTGTGTTGTGTGCAGATGTTGTGTTCATATGTATGTAGACTCAGGTATGTATATGTATGAGTGGATATGTGTGCATATGTGTGATGTGCAGATGTGTGTGCACATTTGTATGTATGTAGATACAGGTGTGTGTGCAGGTATACATGAATATGTATGTGCGTGTGTGTGTATGTATGTGTTTATAGGTCTGAGAACCTCAGTAATCTTCCTTGATTGTTCTTCTGTCTTACTCTTTGAGCCTGATGCCTTGCAGATCAGCCTGCCTGCAGAACAGATGGCAGAGGAAGCAAGCCCCGAGTGGTGCTGGGAAGAGTATGCTGAACAAGCATGCTACACTTTCTTTGTTAAAGTCTAGACCAGTAAAAGACATGGGGAAGATTTCTTTTCCATTTACTAAAACCTGATTTTTCAGTCACATCCCAACTCAACTTCCTCATGTGTGAAGGCCCCCCAAATAAGGGAAATCAGGGTCTTTTGCTTATCCTAAAATAAAAAGAGATGATCATAACAGCATAGTACAGTTCTTTCCTCACTACAAGTTTGAAATTCTCATCCCTGGAAAGGCCCTCATCTCAAGATACTCTCAGATTTCATAAGAAATAAGTTAAATATCATTTTTCTATCACAATGAAATTTTGAGGCAATAATATACTTTTCAAAACACAGTGAATGAAGAAAATAATCATTACAGTGCCTACATGAGCAACCTAGAGTTGAAAAAGCAGAAACAGAATTCTAGATGCCTACGCCTATTGTCAGCAATATGCCTGCACTTAGAATACATGAAATTGAGAGTAAAGTAGGTATTGAAGTGTGTACTACACATCATTTGAGTATGAACAACATTATATAAATGTACAAAATATTCTCAAATTACATATTTTGTAAATGTGCAGTGTATCCTAGAGGACAGTGATCTCTAGAAGATATATTGCGTATGTAAATGACTCTAACTGCTATGGATTTGGGAGTGTTCATCCTGGTCCAGAGTCTAAAGATTGCAAAAAAAAATGGTCTCACATCATAAGGTCTAGGAAGGAGTTTCCTCATCGATTTTAACAAAGATCTACCATCTTTCAGTAGCTTCTGTTTGTTGCCAAAAATACAGAATTAGTTATGTTTAAAAAAAAGAGATAAATTATGACTAAAATCAGATGAATAACTTTTGGTTCCTATGGGAAAATAAGTAAAAGTATGTAATTTTTAAAACAATGACAAAATTATTGGATTAAAAAATAAGACACATTCACACAGAAAGCTGACAGTAATTTTGAAGAAATATGGCAAGGTCTGGTTCCTTGAAGCTCTGCCTTTAGCAATCTCTGCAAAAAGAATGGAGATAAGCCCAAGGCTATCTAAATTTAGAAGGGCAATCAAGATAAAAAAAAAAACTCCTTCCTTTTGAAAAGTTGAGGCTCCGGAACAGAAAGTTCACTATGAAAAGAGAGCTAGAAAACAAATCCTGCCAAAATAACTAAAAGAAATCTGAAAGCTGTGGACCTGGCTTTGGAAGGATATAGAAAAGCACAGGCCTAGCTACATAAATTAAAAGGCCATTTTCAAATAATAATAATAACATATAACAGGAAGTGGATACTCCTGTTGGCACTACAACATTGCATGAACACACACACACAAACACCACACTACACACTCAAAAATAGTTAAAATTTTAGTTGAATGTGCTCTGGAAGCACCACATATAAAACTCCAATGTATATGAATGCACCATCCTTTACAGGACAATAATTAAACAAGACAGGAAATAAATTTCTAAAGTAAGAAACCATAAAAGGAAGAAATATTATATGTTCTCAAAATATTGCAAGTCATAGAAATAATGGTGTAGACTACAAAATATTTAGCGAAATTAAGACAAAATGTGCATTTCTAATTTATGACTAAGAAATAAGAAGTATCAGACTTGAGCAGGGCAATTTAGTGTCGGGGCTCATAAAAATGGCCCCTCTTCATCTTGACTTAAGGTCAGAGAGTTCAAAACTATCCTTGCTCTTCTAAGGTTATAGTCATTAGTTGTGGCTACTCTAGGACATTTGGCTTACGCTGTGGATGTCTTATCCAGATAACGAGAGATATGGTCTAAGGTGTGGTTACTAAATGTTTGGAGAATTAAGACAGAAAGTCTGACTGTGCATCTTTTGGGCATATGCCTAACAGTGGAATTGCTCGGTCTTGTGGTAGACTGAATCCCATTATCCTGAGGAATCTCCATACTGATTGTATGAGTTGGCACTCCCACCATCCTCTTTCTCCCCATCCTCTCCAGCATAAACTGTCATTGGTGTTTTTTATTTTTGTTATTCTGACAGGAGTAAAATGGTATCTCAGAGTTTTGATTTGCATTTCCCAGATGACTAGGGATCTTGAGCACTTTCTTAAGTGTCTCTCAGCCATTTTAGACTCCTCTATTGAGAATTCTCTATTTAGTTCTGTGCTCCACTTTTTAATTGGATTTTTTAGTGTTTTGGAGACTTGCTTCTTGACTTCTTTGTAAATTTTGGAGATCAGTCCTCTGTCAGATGTGGGGTTAGTGAACATCTTTTCCCATTCTATGGGCTGCCTTTTTGCCTTGTTGACTGTGTCCTTTGCCTTATAGAGGTTTCTCAGTTTCAGGAGGTCCCATTTATTAATTGTCAATCTTAGTGTCTGTGCTACTAGTGTTATGTTCAGGAAGCTCTAAATAGAACTTCAAGGACAATATTGAAAAGGTATGGAGAGAGTAGACAGCCTTGTCTTGTTCCTGATTTTAGCGGAAACGTGTTGAGTTTTTGTCCATTGGGTTTGATGTTGGCTGTTGGTTTGCTGTATATAGCTTTTATTATGTTCCTTTTATCCCAGATCTCACCAAGACCTTTATCATGAAGGGGTGTTGGATTTTGTTAAAGGCTTTTTCAACATCTAGTGAGATGATCATGTGATTTTTTGTTTCTCAGCTTGTTTACATTGAGGGATTTTCGTATGTTGTGGAGAGCTGCCGCACACCACTCATTAAAGATGGCGCGGGCTTCCTCCTTCCACCATCCCAACAGTGAGTGCTCTCGGTAACAAACAACTCCTTATTTGGCATGCTCCTATCCCACCAGGGACATGCCATGATCATCAGATTGCTTACGCGCGCTGTTGCACCAATGGCTTATGCATATGTGGCCGTTCAGGGTTGGCTGGCCTTGGCTATTTAGGGAGCAGGAAGGGTTTCTCCCGCGGCTGCCTTTCCACTGTTCATCAAGGTCCTGAATAAACTGTCTGCATGAAGGGTTCCTGAGTCACATCTTCCTTGCTGGTCGAGGTGGTCGTGACAACTGGTGGCCCGTACGGGGATGCTCGTATGAAGAAGATTCTACGGAACTCAGAACTTGCAACAGTCAGGGGGTGCACCGGTAAGTCCCCAGGTAAGGCGGGGACCCGCGTTAAGAGCGGGATTTTATTGTTCTCACCCATAGATAGAGGGAGAACAGACAGTAGAGCCACGTCAAAGCGGACTGAGTAAAAGTGAAACAAAGGGTATTATTTTTTCTTGGCCCTTTGGGTGGTATTCAATTTTATTTTTTGGGTTTTCTTTTTCACTGTTTGTTGCAAGGATTGTAACAGGGCAGGTCAGTCCAGGAATCGACCTTGCTAAAAACATGGGTAATTCAACATCCCACCCAATTTTTTTGGCACTCAATGAGTTGCTGCATTCAAAAAACCTTGAACTTAAGAAAAGTACTTTGGAAAGATTCCTGACGGAGTGTGACACTGTGGCACCTTGGTTTGCCGTATCTGGCAGCTTGACACTCTCGTCATGGGAAAATTAGGCAAAGATTTAGATGTTGCCGCAGAGCACGGTGTCCTTGCTCCCGGGGTTCGGCCCATTTGGACATTAGTTCGCAGGTGCCTTACCGAACAAAAATGCACTAAAGCCATAAAGAACAGTCAGGTGGCCCTAGAACTTTTACAGGAGGAGAGGTCAGAGTCGGCTGCCTCAGTTGAGGCTGCCTCTCCCATAGGTCATACCCCAGATCTAAAAATAAAGCTAAAACAGAAGAAAGAAGGGAATAGATTATACCCTGGCCTGTCAGACTTGGAGGATATTAATAGTTCTGCCGCCCCTACCTCCACCAAAGAGTCTGAGTCAGAAGAGGAGCAGGAGGGCCCCATAAAGCACCTTTACAGTCTGCCCGAAGATAGCTTGCTAAATTACAGCTAGGAAGAAAGAAAGTTAGCCAACTTTACCCAAGGACTGAGATAGTCCCTTCGGCTCCCCCTCCCTATCCGGATGCTGCAGCTAATTCAGGAGGAGCTTGCTTCAACTCAGAAGTTTGGAGACAGGTTAGAACAGAGATGCCCCTGGCCTATCCGATCTTCCAGGACCCACAAGGGAACAGGTTTCATGAAATGCTGGATTTTAAAATTGTAAAATCCTTGGCCGAGTCAGTCAGAACCTACGGGGTCACAGCATCCTTTACAGTTGCTCAGTTAGACACCCTACATAGATTTGCCATGACACCGGCTGATTGGCGGAATCTTGCAAAGGCATGCTTGTCTAGATTGGAAGGCCTATCTTAATGAATTTGCAACTACTCAGAGTGCGGCTAATGCCGAGGTCGGAGGGCCCCAGGCTGCTTGGGATGCGGAAATGCTCCTAGGCATGGGTCAATACGCCACTCAACAAAATGCTTATCCACCATTGGTGTATGACCAGATCAATCAGATCGCCATTAGGGCATGGAAGGCTCTCCCCAATAAAGGGGAAATGACTGGCAATTTGACAAAAATCTTACAAGGGCCATCTGAACCTTTTTCTGATTTTGTGGCCAGGTTGGTGGAGGTGGCAGAAAAAATCTTCGGCGATACTGATACTGCCATGCCGCTAATAAAGCAACTTGTGTTTGAGCAATGCACCAAAGAATGCAGGGTGGCTATCACTCCACTTAGGCATAGGAGACTTGAGGAATGGATGAGGGCCTGCAGGGAAATAGGCGGCCCCCTGACTAATGAGGGGCTTGTGGCCGCTGTCATCAAATTAAGCAGGGGAGGCGGCCACTCCAGAACTTGCTTCCATTGTGGTAAAGCGGGGCATGTGAAGCATAATTGCCCACAGAGAAACCAGCCAAGGACTAAGGATACTTTAAACTCTAAAGACGCTCAACGTGCCATGCCAGGATTATGCCCAAAATGTAAAAAAGGGAGGCACTGGGCGAATGAGTGCAGGTCTGTTAGGGACATTAAGGGTCATGTCATCCCATATATGTCAATGCCAAAAAACGGGAGACTGGGCCCCAAGCCTCAGGGCCCACAAATATATGGGGCCATGGAGAACTCAACAACGGAAAATCCCAATCCAAGGGAGACAAGCCTAGAACAGTAGCCGACCTTCTGGCACCCCAAAAACCTCACAGGGCCACTGCAGGTGCCGCGGGACTGGACCTCTGTTCCACCTCCGGACTTGTACTGACCCCTCAAATGGGGGTACAATTAATAGAATCAGACCTCCAAGGACCCTTGAACCGAGGCACAGTGGGTCTCCTCCTGGGAAGATCATCCAGTATTTTAAAGGGTCTTAAGGCACATCCTGGGGTAATCGACCCTGACTATACTGGTACAATAAAGATAATGGTAGAGTTGCCTAGAGGGATAGTAGCTATCTCCCCGGGAGACAGGATTGCCCAGCTTCTGCTTCTGCCCAGCCTACATGAGCTGTTTCCAGCATGGCCTAATGAAAAGGAAAGGAATGTTGTGGCTCTACAGGAACAGATCTGACCTTTTTGTCCTTGGAATTAAATCAAAGACCAGTCCTAACACTCAATATGGATGGAAAAAGGATTCTTGGCCTGCTAGACACGGGGAAAGACAAAAGCATTATAGCAAAAAAGGACTGGCCATCGGGTTGGCCTATACAGGCCTCCTCTCAAACCTTACGGGGGCTAGGGTATGCTAAGGCTCCGGATGTGAGTGATAGACACCTACAGTGGAAAGATGAGGAGGGTCATTCCGGAACTATGCAGTCCTATGTCATGGATCTTCCCATCTCCTTGTGGGGGAGGCACTTGCTCAACGATATGGGCTTTAAGCTAAGCAATAAATTTTCAGCCGCCTCTCAACAAATGATGAGGGACATGGGATGCCATCCAAGTTTCGGGCTAGGAAAACATTTACAAGGAAATAGGGGGCCTGTTCAAGCACACCAGAGATACCCGACGCAAGGGTTGGGTTTTTCCTAGGGGCTGCTGAGGGAGGTATTCCCATTACATGGAAGACGGAGGAGCCTATATGGGTTCCTCAGTGGCCACTTTCCTCCAAGAAATTGAGTGCAGCAAAAACCCTAGTCACTGAACAGCTTGCCTTGGGACACATAAGGCCGTCCCTGTCGCCATGGAATACACCCATCTTTGTCATTAAAAAAAAATCAGGAAAATGGCGCCTCTTACAGGACTTGTGATTATAAATAGCCAAATGCAAGCAATGGGCCCTGTACAGCGAGGGCTGCTGTTACTTTCTGCCTTACCGGCGTCTTGGCATGTTATTGCAATAGATATAAAAGATTGTTTTTTCTCTATCCCTCTCCATAGGAGGATTGTAAACGGTTTGCCTTTACTGTCCCATCTTTAAATCATGAAGAGCCTGATCAGAGATTTGAATGGGTTGTGTTGCCCCAGGGAATGGCCAATAGCCCCACTATGTGTCAGCTCTATGTAGGACAGACCATTGAGCCATTAAGAAGGGAATTCCCCATCCTAAGATGTTTTCATTATATGGATGATGTGCTGTTAGCTGCCAAGGAAGAAAAATTTTTAGAAAAGGCATTTATTAGATTAATGTTTTTATTGGAGAATAAGGGATTGCTTGTGGCTCCCAAAAAGATTCAAAAAGGAAAAATGGTGAATTATTTGGGCACAAAGATTATTGGAGATCATATTATTCCACAAAAATTAGAGTTAAGAAAAGATAATTTAAAAACCTTAAATGATTTTCAAAAGAAATAAAATGGATTAGGTGTTTTATTAAGTTCCCTAATTATGATTTAAATCCCTTGAATGATCTCTTAAATGGAGATCCAGCCTTGGATTCCCCCAGACAGTTAACCCCTGAAGCAAGGCTCGCCCTATGTAGGGTGGAAGAGAGACTACAAGATGCCTTCCTACAAAGATGTAAGGAGGGACAACCCATCTTTGTATGTATACTTCCCACATATTATCAGCCTACGGGCCTGCTTTGGCAGGATGGACCTTTATTGTGGATTTATCCAAGCATATCCCATGCTAAATCTATTGAGTATTATCTCACCGCGGTGGCAAGATTGGCTCAAAATGGCATCCAATAATGCTTACAACATTTTGGCATAGCCCCAAAAGTGACCATGGTGCCCTACACCAATGATCAAATTCATGTCCTTTGCACCACTATTGATGATTGGGCCATTTTACGGTGTGGGTTTAAAGGGGATATAGATAATCATTATCCAAAACATCCATTAATAGGATTTTTTAAGGAGCACCTGGTAGTTTTTCCAAAAATAACTTCCAATGCTCCAATCCCAGGTGCCCCCAATGTATTCACAGATGGCTCAAAAACAGGATGTGGTACCTATATGGTTGGCTCTTCGGAACCCGTTCAGATACAGTTTCAACCCGGCTCTCCCCAATTAGCAGAACTAGAGATTGTTATTAAGGTTTTTGAAAATTGTTCTTTTGCCTTTAATCTTCTTTCAGATTCTGCCTATGTGGCTAATGCTATAAAGGTACTGGAAGCTGCCGGCCCTATTAGGCCCAGCAGTCCGGTCTGCACCCTGTTTCAAAGGTTTCAAATTTTGATCTGGCATCGAAAGTATTGTTTTTTCATACAGCATGTCAGAGCACATATGGGCCTCCCGGGCCCCATAAGTGAGGGCAATAATAAAGTTGATCAATGGACCAGAATGGAGTATATATTCCTTTGTTCCACCCTGGATAGAGCCAGAGATTTTCATAAAAATTTTCATGTAAATGCCAAAACCTTACAACAGAAGTTTCATCTCTCCCGGGCTGAAGCACGACAAGTCATCTTGGATTGTGCTCAATGTGCCGTCCATCATCATCCGCCCTGTCTCGGAGTCAATCCTAGAGGATTGCTCCCCTTAAAGGTTTGGCAAATGGATGTTACTCATGTTGCCGAATTTGGCAGTTTAAAATATGTCCATGTAGCCGGGCGTTGGTGGCGCACGCCTTTAATCCCAGCACTCAGGAGGCAGAGGCAGGCGGATCTCTGTGAGTTCGAGGCCAGGCTGGACCGACAGCCTCCAAAACAGAGAAACCCTGTCTCGTAAAACCAAAAAAAAAAAAAATATATATATATATATATATATATATGTCCATGTATCTGTTGATACCTGCTCTGGAATTATCTGGAATTATCCATGCCACCCCTCTATCAGACGAAAAGGCTCGCAATGTTGTCACCCATTGCCTGGAGGCTTGGGCGGCCTGGGGAAAACCCAGGTAGCTGAAAACTGATAATGGGCCACTTATACGGCTCAGTCCTTTGCCTCCTTTTGCAAACAAATGGAGGTTCAACTGCTTCATGGATTGCCATATAACCCACAAGGTCAGGGCATAGTAGAACGTGCCCATCACACTCTAAAAGAATGTCTAAATAAACAAAAAGGGGGAATAGGCTATGGCCGCACCCCAAAGGAGAGGCTTTCTCTCGCCCTCTTTACTATAAATTTTTTAAATTTGGATGCTCAAGGTCGCTCTGCAGCTGACAGGCATCAAGACCCCCATGGTCCAAGCAAAGGCTTGGTAAAATGTAAGGACATCTTGACAGGCACATGGCATGGGCCTGATCCCGTGCTGACTTGGGCACGAGGTTCTGTTTGTGTTTTTCCACAAGACCAACAAGACCCTGTGTGGGTTCCAGAACGACTGGTGAGGAAGGCACAGACGCCGCTCGATCCGAATGATGCAAATGCCACTCAGGCCGCTCACCCCATGCCTTCCAATGATGATGATGATAACGACAATGGCAGTGGTGGAGCCATGCTGGGGAATTCTATCGGCCTTTCCAGTGCTGATGCCGGTCCGCCATAATGTGCAAATTTTCCCTCGGTTGTTTACCACCTCAAGCAAGCTTAACCTGCCCTCCCTTCCTTTAGATACCCAGGCATCCCCTATAGGGGAAAACCGGACTTTTCCTGAAAAGGGAAGTTTGTGTTTTACATTTTTGACTAACAGCTCCTGTATTAAGTTAGCCTGCCATACTGCAGGATGGTTTTTTGATAAAGATAAATATCAATCCGGACAGAGTCAAAGTTGTAATTCTACCATCTGCCGGATGCATCTTATCACAAATTACTCTAACAATGCGGCCTGGATTAATGGTTCATGGCCAGTAGTAGCAGAGAGGAGTAATGATACCCCTCCTACTCAACCAAGGTGGGCACCCCGATGCTGGGGCCACTTTGAGGGGGAAGCCTGGCCCTGGACAGGATGCCAGGCCGCGCAAGTGAATTGGACAAATGAAGATAAACTATTCACCTTTTCCCCAGATATGGTAGGGAAGAATAAAGGTCTTTTAAATACCCCGGTCTTTGTGTTACCAGCGTACAGTTTGAAAATTATATACGTGCTGCAAATTTGTCTAAATAACTTTCCAGTTATCTTCTAGGTAATTGGTCAGGGGAATTTGAAAAGGAACTCGACAAACTGCATGCGGCCATAGTGACAGTGAACTCCACCCGCGTCGATTCCAGCACCACAGAAGGATTGTCCTCCTGGATCATGGCCCCCATGGATCACTTAAAGGAGTGGGCGGGGATAGGGTCCCTACTTGGCCTGATGGCCATAGCCTCCCTGGTATGCCTGTGGTGCTTCTGTAATGTTCAGTCTAATCAGCGCCATAATGCGATGATGGTCATGCAGGCATTCGCAGCCATTGAAGAAGGATCGGGCCTCTATCTTCACCTGCCTTTGTTATTATATAAAAACAAAACGGGGGAACTGTGGAGAGCTGCGCCACACCGCTCCTTAAAGATGGCGCTGGCTTCTGCCTTTCACCATCCCGACAGTGAGTGCTCTCAGTAACAAACAACTCCTTATTTGGCATGCTCCTGTCCCGCCAGGGTCATGCCATGATCATCAGATTGCTTATGCGCGCTGTTGCACCAATGGCTTATGCATACGTGGCCCTGCAGGGTTGGCTGGCCTTGGCTATTTAGGGAGCAGGAGGGGTTTCTCCCGCAGCTGCCTTTTCGACTGTACATCAAGGTCCTAAATAAACTGTCTGCATGAAGGGTTCCGGAGTCGCATCTTCCTTGCTGGTCGAGGTGGTCGTGACAGTATGTTGAACCATCCGGGCATTCATGGGATGAAACCTACTTGATCATGGTGGATGAATTTTTTTATGTGTTCTTGGATCCGACTTGCCAGTATTTTATTGAGTATTTTTGCATAAATGTTTATGAGGGATATTGGTCTGAAGTTCTCTTTCTTAGTTGTGTCTTTGTGTGGCTTGGGTATCAAGGTTATTGAAGCCTCGTAAAAAGATTTTGGCAAAGACCCTTCTGTTTCTGATGAGCAAACGGGTCAAGACTGGGCTAGTTTAAACCACAGAAACAGCTGAACTGAACAAGGGGGAACTCATGGACCCCAGACTGATGGCTGGGAGGCCAGTATGGGACTAATCCAGAACCCCTGAATGCTGGTGTCAGTGAGGAGTGCTAGGCAATCTCTGGGTCCTTGGGTAGCAGACCAGTATTTATCCCTGGCATACAAATGTTCTTTGGGTGCCCATCCCAAAATGAGGAATGTTCTTTCAGCCTGGATTCTTGAGGGAGTGCCTACTCTATGCCCTGAATGAAATGACAGACTCTGAAGATCCTCCACAGAGGGCCTCACCCTCCCTGGGGATGGGAGTGAGGATTGGGCTTGGGGACCTGATGGGGGGAGGAGAGGAGCAAGAGGGAGCTGGGAGTGACATGCAAAGCAGGCTTGTTTCTAATTTAAATACAAAATAATAAATAAATAAATGAAAATCTGTTTGTTCCTTGTATCATTGTAAAGAAGTCTCTTGCTATTTTCCCCTTTTTGGTAGGGGTATATAAGAATGTTGAAGAATGAACGGTATTCATTGGATTGCCCTCCTGACTTTATTCTATGTCTGTCTTTTCCTTAAAAAGATTCTTTAATTTTTCTACCTGCCAGTTCCTCAGTCCACACTCCCCCTCCCCAGGTATGAACCAGGCAAGTCAGCTGGATCTGACTAAAACCCCCAAAGACATGTTCCCACAGATGACCCCTCAATGTGGGGTACAAACAAAATATGAGTTACTACAATTTGGTAAATAATTAAACATAAAATCTTGGAATAAAAATATAATAAATGAAACAAATACTCCACTATATGAATAAAAACAGAAGATCAGGTATATCTGAAGAACCAGAAGACAGTTGTGAAGAAAACATTAAATCTATGGTTCAAAGATAAAATTCAGGACAGTGAACCAAATGCAAGGAAGAAGCAGTGAGGTGACTCATAACTGACAATGTTCCAGAACTGAAAAAGAAACCCTCTTATACTTCTGAATCAAAATAAAATCTTGTCAGAATAGTTATATAAAATTTACCCCTGTGTGGATGGGTAGAAAACATGCAGAACACTAAATAAATAGGAATATTTGGAAGACACTGAATATCTGAAAGGAAAAGTAGTATGCTGATAGATGCCTTCAGCTGGTGATAAGTGTCACCAAATTGAAGGTAAAGCTAGAGAGCCAAGGTGAACACTTTCAACTCTAAACAATGGCAGGAAAGGTAAGGATAAGTTGCTTTTTTTATATCACAATAAACACTGTGATCAGATGCTACTGGGGAAGAAGAAGTCTCATTAGAGTTACAGGTCTACTATTACAGGAAGTCAGAGCAGGAATTCAACCATCAACTTTGAGGCAGAAACTATGGATTAACACTACTTGCTGGCTTGCTCCCCTGTGCTTGCTCAGCTACCTACTCTAATAGTGTCCCGTACCACCTGCCCAGTGTTGCAACTGTCCCCAGTGAACTACCCTCTCTATCAACCAGCAATGAAAAAGTGTCCCACAGACATGCCCTGAGGTCAATCTGATGGAGGCAATTCTTCCATTGAGATTCCTCCTCCCAGGCACATGTAAGTTTCTGTCAAGTTGACAAAAACTAAACAGCACAGTAAGCCATTCAGAGGCAAATACAAAATGAAAGTCTTTATCATAAGTGAGTCCTCCTTTACAATACCCATTAAGAACATAATTCAGAAAGAAAGCAGTCTTTGAAAGCGAAAGACTGGCATTGAAAGCTACAACAAATAGAAAGGGGATAACACAAGCCAAACAGACATTGATTAACAAAAGCAAGAAAAGCTTCTAATTTGAACAATTACTAACATTTAAATATAGTCTAGGTGCCTGTAGACCTTTGTCTGGTATTGAGCTGCCATGAGATGCCCCCTCTCCATGTTAGTATGCTTATTGGTGTCATCTTTGTTCAGGTATGTTTGCAGCTTCACACATTTCTAGGAGACACCGTGTCATAGTAAACTTCCTATTCCTATGACTTTTACAAACGTTCTGTGCTCCTTGCCCTGTTGGCTTTGATCCCTGAGCCCAGGAGCTATAGATGTATTAGTTGTTGCTTAACACAATGGTCAATGTTCTCTGCATGTTAAGAAGTTGTGACTTTCTGTAATGGTATCCCCTGGTTAAAAGGAGGTGCTTCTTTAATGTGCACTGAGACCAATACTTCCCTATTGAGGTGAGGATAGATATTTAGAATGCAGTTAGGGATTACATTGGCTTAGTAATGTGGCAGGTGTAGATTCCCCTCCAAGACCATGACTTCACTAGCCCTGGGTATCCTAGGTTTCTGGTACCAGGCAGTTTTCCTCTTGTTATGTGGAGCTACATCCAATTAGACAGCTGTTAGTATTGCCAAAGTGTGTGTACCACTACTACACCTTAGGGTTATCTTGCCATGCCAGTCACTGTTACGCTTAGAATTACAGCTGGATAGGAAAACTTGTAAATTTCCTCCCTTGGGAGCTCTAAGGAAACCTGGTACAATGAGAGCTGGTTCATCAGCAACTGATGGAAGCAGAGGCAGACACCCACAGCTAAATACTAAGCTGAACTCCTGGAATCCAGTGACAGAAAGGGAGAATTTATGAGCAAATGAGTTAAGAAGTGGGCTGGTTTAACCCACAGAAAGAGTTGACCTGAACAAGGGGAGCTCTTGGACCCCAGATTGATGGCTGTGTGGAAAGCATGGGACTGATCCAGACCCCCTGAATGTGGGTGTCAGTGAGGAGGCCTAGGTAATCTATGGGGTCTTGGGTAGTATTTATCCCTGGTGTACAAATAGACTTTGAGTGCCCATCCCAAAATGAGGGATACTCTCTCAGCCTGGACTCTTGGGGGAGGGCCTAGTCACTGCCCTAGATGAGACTCTGGAGATCCACCATGGAGGGCCTCACCCTCCTTGGGGATAAGAGTGGAGATTGGGTGGGGACCTGGGGGGTATGGGAAGGAGGGGAGGCAGAGGGTGCTGGGATCGACATGTGAAACCAGCTTGATTCTAACTTTAAAAAAAGAAGGGGGAAGGAATAGTCTAGGCATCAGGATAGGTAAACTTAACTTAAAGCAAACGCTGCATTGCTTGAGATAACAGTGATGATACTAATTAATTATACAAAAATACAAGTGAAATTTTCTAGGGTAGCCATGAAAACAAAAATAAAGGTGCTAACCAAAGAAAGGAGTTCTTCACTTCACTTCTGTTCATGAGGAGGATGGGATAGATATGGCCTGGAAAGCCAGGAAAAGGCAAACATGCCTGTAACCCCAGTACTGTGGGACAGAGATAGGAGGGTTTACTAAGACTATGGCTTACTGGCTGCTGATCTAGCTTCACGTTCAATGACATCCTGTCCCAGAGGAATAAGGTAGAGAGTGATGGAGCAGGATACCTATTGTCTTCCAAATGCACAGGTCCATCCTTCCATATGCACACAGATACATATACCAAACACACACATACATACACACACACACACACAGAGAAATTATCAATTCAAAAGGAGTCTAAAAAGAAGAAAAAATAAAAACAAAGCAAGGAAAAATTACAACATTAATGGCAAATATAAATGTAAACATAATAAAAAACCAAAATATATTTTGAGTGATTTATCTCAGCAGTTATAAAGCAAATATTTTTCAATTCGAATATTTAAAATATTAACTATACAATTTTTAAAGTATTTTAATTCTTTGGGAATTTCATAGAATGTATCTTTATCATATCCACCCCTTACCCTAATTCTTCCTACTCAAAAATCTTTACTTTTATACATTAATCTATCATCCTTCTATATGTTATCTATAGACACACAGATATATATGCCAATATTATATATATTCTACATGTAGTCATATGCTTACATATGCATATGATATAAAAAGAACTAAAGAATAGAAAGTAGAAGGCAAAAAATCCATTCTTTATAATATCTCATACAGTTCTTCATTTAAACAGGAACACATGATAGTTTCAAACTTTTAAGAATCTAGAAGTGCAGCCTCAAACAATGTAAAGCAAAATTGAAGAGAATAATAATAAAATGTACAAATTTACTATAAAGCTTAAACTAATTTTTCAGTAACTTATAACTCATAAAAGACAGTGAACTGCAGCATATATGAACACCACACAAAGTTGAACCTATACAGATACTAATATTACTTAAATATATGGAACGCTATGAGGATGAAAATACACTAGAAATCAAATGTTAAGTAATATTATAATTATTGTGATACTCAAGAAAAGTTAATTGGATTAGAAACCAGTAACAAAGGTAACTTAGAAGAAAACCCTGGAAGATTATTTTTAAAAACTTCCTATAATAATTCACTGACTGTATACAGATTAGAGAACACTCTTACGGAAACACGACAGAAAATAAGCATTAAAAATTATGGATAGAAAGAGTTATCTCCTTAGGGGTGATACAGAGCCTTAAATGTATGTCTAGTTTTTATTAAAAGAAGGAGGAAACACAAATCATAAAAGAAATGATCTAAGAACCTATAACAACATGAGCACAATGCTAAAGAATAGTTAAAGATAAACAAAGAGTAGGTGTTAATACAATAAATAAATTTAAAACTGAACCATTCCAGTCAAAGACTGTTTGAAGAGAGTAACATAAAAAATAAAATCTAGGTGAAAATAATAAAGAAAAGAATAAAGCAGAGTTCTTTCTTAGCAAGTACATTATTTCAATATAGAAATGTTACTTTTTTTGTATGTTGATTTTGTAACCTGTTATTTTGTTGAAAGTATTTCTCAGATCTAATACTTTTCTGGTAAACTATATGAGGCCTTATGTATAGGGTTGTACCATGACAGATAGGGGCAATTTAAGTTCTTTTTCTATTTCAACCCCTCTCGTTTTTTTTTTTTTTTTCTCTTCTCATACTGCTGTAAGAACAGCAGAGTTGGAAAGAACAGAGAGTTGAAAACCCTTCCCTTGTGGCTACTTTGAGAGAAAAAGCTTTTTTATTTTTTCCACATTTACTATGATGTCAGCTATAAGTTTGTTTCACACTTTATTATGTCAGGGTTGGCTCCTTCTATACCCAGGAAATAATTAGAAGACCAAATAATTTGATGGGATCAAATGACAAGTTTTGTTACAGACAGCAAAGGAAATAATCACCAAACTAAAGAAGCAGCCTATAATATGGGGATACACTTTTTCCAACTATATATCAAATGGGAGATTAATAACTTTACCTAGACTACATAAATCAAAAATAAAAAGTAAAACGCCAAAGGAGTTCCTACCAAACCACTCAATTAATAAATGCACCAATGAGTAGAAAGAAAAAACTACAATTGGCCAGTAACAATTTGAATAAGGTTTAAACATCTTTAACCGTCAGAAAAAGAAAATTAAAATGATCCTGTGACTCTACCTCACTCCAATCAGAATGGCTATGATGACAAGAGATTGCAAGTGCTAAAGAGTATTTGGCAGAAGAATCCTATACAATGCAGGATGTGAGGTGGTAAAGCCACTATAGAAGTCAATACAGGGTCCCATTCTGCTTGTTCAGATGTTTTATTTTATTTACTTGCATGAAGGGGTTGTTGTACTGTTTTTTTATTTGTTTGAGTTTTTTATATTTAGAACTTAAATTTGGGTGGGTTTGTAGGGATAGAGGATCTGCAAGAATTTGGGAGAGAGAAGAATATGATTAAAATATGTTTAAATTCAAAAGTTTCTTTAAATAATAAAAATATACAAAAAGAAAAAATAAAAAAGAAAGTTGTGTTGATTGACAATGGAAATACTTTAATAACTAAGTAGCATGCTAAATCCAAATGAAATATAACCAGGATGGTCATATTGTTGTCAGTAATTTCCTTCTAACTGAAACATTCTCTGCTCAAGGGAAGAGAAAATGTTATGAGATTCAGGAGGAAGTAAACAACTCACAAGACTAGTAACTAAAACTTACAAGCCTCATCACACCTCTTCTCAAGGTTACAGTAGTGGTAAACAATTGTTGGAATTAGCAAAATTTACAAACTAACTGAAAGAAATGGAGAGAAAACCCAAATTATTAAGATTTGAGAATAAAAGGAAAACATTACAACAGATAATGGCAAAAATCATAGGCCATACCTTAAAACATGTATTCTACCAAATTAAAATACTTGAAATAAATGGATGAATTTCTAGATGCATATGCCATACCTTATTTAAACCAAATGAAATAAATTGTAAACAGACCTAAAATAAGTCGTAAGATTGAAACAATATTTGAAATATTCCAATTAAAAAATTCCATGGCCAGATGTGTTCACCACAGGATTCTACCAGATATTTAAGGGAGAAATAAAACCAATGCTTCTCAAATTATTCTGAAAAACAGAAAAGAATTATTTCCAACCACTTTCAACAAGACCAGAATTATACTGGTACTAAAACCAGATAATGCTTCAAATATAAAATGAACTATATACTAGTTTCTACTATGATCATAGATTAAAAAATTCTCAATAAAATATTTGCAAAGCAAATTCAAGAACACATTTAAAAGACCATCCATTATGATTGAGTTTCTTTGTTCCAGAGATGCAAGGATGATTCAACTACACAAAGCAATAAATGTTATATATCATATAAATGAACTCAAGGACGTAAGTCACAAGATTATCACAGTTGATAAACAGAGGCCTTTAACAAAATCCAAAATCAATTCATGAAAAATAAAGAAAGGAAAACTTCACTAGAGATGTCAGGAGGGATGGAGGGAAGTGCTGAATTTCAAAGGAAATTCCAATTCCCCAAACTCCAAAAGGCAGTCAAATATTCAGAAATGAGCTCCCTCTGTGCTAAAAGCAATTTCTGGCAGTTAAATAAAAAGCCAAGGCCCATGGATTCAATATGTAAAACCAGGCCAGTCTTGCTTTTTCTAGAGTTGCTTGGTTTCCTGTTGACAAAGGCAGACTCACAGACAGGTTCACCTTCCTGAGAGGCTTCACAATGAAAAGGATAAACTCACAAAACAGGTTCCACTGAAAAAACAATCTCAAACTACCATGCAACTTAACTCTATTAGTAATCAACCACCTATGTCTGATGGTAAATGACTGGACAAAAAGAAGGATTTAAAGTTTATGTAAATTGTGAGGGTCTAAGAAAGTGATTTAAGGTTTGTGACTTAAAGATGATACATGATATTAAGAACTCAAAAAGTCAGAGTTTTAGCCTATTAATCTATGGAGTTCTGATAAGCTATTAATCTAGCCTTGGTAAAACTGTAAGCCCGTTGAGGTTCCCAGACCCTCAAGACCCAGGCAGCCAAGCTCTACCCTATAGAGGAAAAAGAAGCCCAAGATCAGGCCACAAAATTCCACAAATCCCTGAGCTTGCCCCAAGATAAGGACATAAAAATCCCACCAATCCTAGGACACCTTGGAAGTCTCACAGGAAATCCTCTATAACCTTTCCTCCGGTTCAGCTCTTTGCTGCTTCTCTCCCATGTAGAAGCAGCAACCCTTTTGTGTCTTTCCCAATAAATCGTTTGTGTGAAGTTTGTTGTGCAATGACTTTGCAGTATTCCTTGGGTCCTGATTGCCAGGATACCTTTCCCCTCAGAACACTTATATTGGTGCCAAGATTTAAATAGGCTCTCCTGGTGTCTGTCTCCTTTTCTGGATCTGAACCACACTAGGATCCTATCTGTCATCTCCAGTCTACCGGAAACAGACCCAGCTTCCAGCTCAGCACCCTATCAATCAGGCAATTAGGTAACTTTTCCCTTTGGTCAAGGTAAATGCTTCCTTGACTCTGAGGAAGTTGCTGTTGAGCATCCAGCAACCCTCTGGTACTCTTGGAAACAGAGGTACTGAAACATAATAAGGAAAGTAAAGCCCCAACTAAGTGAGGGGGATTACATGATCAGAAGCTCAGACCCGTGAGTGGCTGCAACAACATCTACAGGTACTCCCTTAGCCCACAATCGCAGGATGTGCTCCCACCATGGAATCCCAGACCATAGATGTGTCAATTATTTCTACCTAACCAAATGGCAGTTTGGTCACTTTTCCAACTAAGGATCTCTGGATTCTTCCATCCACCATTGTCATGTCTGGTAAGCCGACTGTTCCCTTCTTCCATGAGTTAGGACTTATCGAGATTGTGGTCTCTATCATTTTCTGGCTGGTCAAACATCCCAGTACTGGGTGACCACCACAGTCTCATCTCCTGGAGGCCTGGCCCTGATCCATGTTTGACAAATCATGGAAATCAGTCTTTGCCTTTCGTATCAATCCTCCCTTAGTCTATGGGACACTAGAGATTATAGGTTTTGGATCTCTGCCTCTCCCATGGAAGCTGCCCCCCCCCAATCAAACCATGTGACTGCATGCTGTTTCCTGCATGCTGAAACTCTTGCTGGCCACAGAGGCTTCCCATCATGGCTAAAGCTGTCTCAGGGTGGGAACCGCCTTCCACCTGGGAGTATCCTGTTTTTTCTCTCTCCAGTTCATCCTGGTTTAGAGTCTGCTCGGGCTACCAGGTTAGCACTTTTATTTTTGACTCTAATTTCATCTTTCACTGGCTCTGTTGGGCATGGCTTGTTTATGGAATACTGTGCCTTTCCAGGGTCCCCTGTTTTATCTACAGTGAATCTGCCTTCTTGTCACTCACTCTGTCTCTTTAAATCTGTCTGTTTGCTACAAGTGCCAATCAAAAATTATACTTTGGTCCTTCTTTCTTTTACCCAATCCTGTTTAACGTATCTATATGTATATGAATATGAATATGAATATGTATATGTATATGAAGCCGCCAATTAAGAAATACAAGGTAACTTTACATTCAATTTAAATTCAACTATACAAAATATCAAACATTTCTAAATTGTTATATTTTTAAATAATGACAAACACTTAAAATTATAAGGGTTTATTTCAAATTAACAGAGTATTTATACCACCCAGACCTTCCTGTAAGCTGTTTACAAAGGTAAAACTTCTATTACAAAAGGGAATTTTTCTGTAGTCACCAATGTACTTAAGCCAAGTCACTAAAGATAAATTTTGTCTGCTGAGATATACTAAACAGACAGCCCTCAAATGCTCAGAGATCTAGAGAACATGGCATTTAAATGTTTTATTTAAAAAACTTTGTATAACAGAGACAGGCCAGCTGCTGGCATTTCCTCCAAGAAGACTGGTGGACACTGAAGAAACAAAGTAACAAAGCTGGCCACTGAGGAATCCTGCCCTTCACCTCAACCACTTCAAAGGCCTCTTCAGTGGACAAGAGGACATTGGAATCCACTTTCTCCACTGGCCACTGAGGAATCCTGCCCTTCACCTCAACCACTTCAAAGGCCTCTTCAGTGGACAAGAGGACATTGGAATCCACTTTCTCCATGTTGCTTGGGTCAATGGTAGGAAAGCCTTCCTAAAAAGTCCCAATGCTCAGGTCTCACTATCAGCAAAGGGTAGGTGTTCTTGGAGCCTCTGACTTCAACAACTGTGGAGGACCCTGAGGGGGAGACAGCTAGTAAGTCTCTCATTCTCCAATCTCAGGTAATATTTTGTCCTTCTCGAGAACTCTGATGCTTTTGATGGCTGATAGCTTTGCCAGCTTAAAGTAACAGACAAGGCAAAGAACTAACTGTCACAAAACAGGTTTTAGGAACAGATATTCTAAGGTTTATCTATATAAGATGGTAATGTTACAAAGTAAGTTAAGACATTAAAAAAATAAAATATATTTTAGCTTTCTCTCTTTCATTATACTACTATTCATAGTCTTAATATTAACCAAGTTCTGATAAACTACTAGCCTAACTGTAACAGAGTACAAAATATCTATACCACTATATGATCATAACTACAAACTCAAATTTAAGGTGCTTTTCATTGTGCTAAAAATAACTATCACTTTTAAAAATGTTAATGCTTTCAGCTAAGTCACTTCTAACATAAATATTCTGCTAATGTGTCTAATACATGTGTTTTCACAAACTTAAAGGATTCTATTAAGTTCCAGGAAGCCAAATTGGACCCATTCAAACAGGTCAGATCCATTCTAAATATTATTCAACCTTTCCCCTGGTCCTGGGATTCCCTTTACTAATCTTGGGACCCCTCGGGAACCCCTCCCTCATCTTACAATCTTCCCCTCAAATACCAGGACCCAAGAAAAATTCTTTAAACATAACTTTGTCCTCTACTCTGCTAACATCTTACTAGTTGTTAGATGCCAGAGAATTCCATACAGCCAAGACTACAATGGAACAACCAGCTACTCAGGACGTGGCAATACCTCAGCAGCTCAGGGCTTCAACTCTCCTGGCAGAGATAAGCTCTAGCTAGCTGGTTTTCCAGAAATAAACAAACCTTGTACTTGCGTTCAGTGTTAAGCTCCTTGAAGTCCTTGGGGTCCTCTCTGAGTGGGCACAACAGTACGCACCAGCCATGGTCTTTAAGGCTATGGCTGGCCCTCTTTGCCTGACCATATTCCTCAAAACTTAGAGCTTCAATCCTTCCATTTCTTTAGACCCAACCAGGCTATTGTGCCCTTTCCTGCCCTCTTTTCCCATCTTCCCTTCAGAGATGCCCATATTCTGACAGCTCTGCTAGGCCCTCATGGTTTTTGTGACCCTGTTCCCAACTCTTTCCAGAGGATGAGACCTTCCCAAAGCTTGGTTTTCGTCCTTGCCTTCTGTCCTCCATGCAAGGAATAGTACCAGGCACCAAGTCTCTCCTCATGCTTAGCCAGACTAAGTCCCTCATCCCACACATACTGAGTGCACTCAGTGACAACACACTGAACAACATGTGTCTTCCTCTGGTCCTCGCTGAGTCATGGAGATGCCCTCAACTACAGACTGCAGGAGCAGTTTTCCTGCCCACCCCCTCTCTCATGCAGAGGAGGTGTCTTCCATGCCCTGTCATGCCCTTTTGGGATGCCTTTTATAAAACTTCTACCCCTTCCACCTGGCACCCAATCTCAAGGGCCCTAAATTTATTCACATTTGCTATAAAATCTGGCCTCAATATCCCTTACATAACCAATCAAAACGGCCACCTAATAGCATCCTAGATCTCAATATGATTCAGGACCTTAACAAATATTGGGAGTGATCAGGGAAATGGAGAGAGATTCCCCATTCCCTATGTTCAAGCTTTCCTTTTTCTATGCTTGAAGCCGTTTGTTTTTGTCTGTACTCTTGCCTCCACACTGTGTAAACTGTTCTTTAAGTTACTGTTAATGGCAGCCTAGTGTTTCTAATTACTCCTTCTATGATGTTTTGATGAAACTTAGACAAAACCCAAACACTTTTAGAAAAAAGTTACTGTTAATGGATTTGTACTTTGTTGCAAAGCAGGAGCTTGAGGCCAGTCCTATCTGAGAGGGAGAAAAACGGGGAGCAGCCAGGTGCAGTGTGCACACACCTCTCACTGCTGCATGCATCTCCTTGCTCCCTCCTGCAGCATCCTTTGTCTGTGTCCAGGGCTGAGAAATTTCTATCTTAAAGCCATCTTTGCTCTCACGTTATTGAGTTCAGTTTTACTGGGATCCAGGTGTCTTTCAAGTATGAATAGCATTACTTTTTTGTCTTTTGCTGTTTGATTTTAATAAAAAAAGCTGGCTCTGGAATTGGGGTATGGCTTCCCCTCCTCTGTCCTGTGTCAAACAAGTCACCTAACTCTAGGACAGAGAAAGGAGAATAAAAGAAAGGGGCAGACTCAATAGGGACTCAATATTGTTATTCATCTCATCCTCTTGTGGTTTTGGTTTGACTCTCTAAAACTTTTGCTAGGGTATAAATCTCATCTCAGAATTTGTAAGACTATATGCTAATATCCAGTTAAAATAGTCCCATTTGTTGAAGACGCTTTCTTTATTTCCATTGTATATTTCTGGCTTCTTCATCAAAAATCAGGTATCTATATATAGGTGTATAGATTTACATATGAATCTTTTATTCAATTTCATTGATCAACATTTCTATTTTTATGCCAATACTACACAGTTTTTATTACTGTAGCTCTATAGTGCAGCTTAAATTCAGGGGTGGTGATATTTCTGGAAATTCTATTGTTTTAGCTATCCGACGATTTTTGTTTTTCCATATGAAGTTGAGTATTTTCCTTTCAAGGTCTATAAAGAATTGTGTTGGGATTTCGATGGGAATTGCACTGAATCTGTAGATTGCTTTTGGTAAGACAGTCATTTTTACTATGTTCATCTTACTGACACATGAGCAAGGTAGGTCTTTTCATCTTCTGATATCTTCTTCAATTTCTTTCTAATGACTAAGTTTTTGTCATACAAGTTTTCCACTTGCTTGGTTAGAGTTATCCCAAGATATTTTATATTATTTGTGGATATTGTAAAAGATGTTGTTTCCCCAAATTCTTTCTCAGTTCATTTGTCATTTGTACATAAGAGGTGTACTGATTTTTTTTCAGTTAATCTTTTATCCAGCCACTTCACTGAAACTATTTATTTGCTGTAAGAGTTATCTGGTAGAATTTTGGGGGTTGCTTATGTATATACTCATACTATCTGCAGATAATGATACTTTGACTTCTTACTTTCTAACTTGTATCTTCTTGATCTACTTCAGTTGTCTTATGGCTACAGCTAGAACTTCAAGTACTATGTTGAATAGGTGTGAAGAAAATGAAGTCTTGTCTTGTTCATGATTTTAGTGGGATTGCTTTAAGTTTCTCGCCATTTAATTTGATGTTTTATGTCAGCTTGCTGTAAATTGCTTTTATTATGTTTAGGTATGTCCTTTTATCCTTAATCTCTCCAAGTGTTTTATTATTATGGGGTTCTAGATTTTGTTAAAGTTTCTTTGACATCTAATGAGATGATACTGTGTTTTTCTTTCAATTTGTTTATATGGTAAATTACATTGACTGATTTTTGTATGTTGAATCATCCCTACATCCCTGGAATGAAGCATACTTGATCATGGTTGATGATCTTTTTATGTATTCTTGGATTCAGTTTGTGTGTATTTTATTTCATATTTTTGAATCTATGTTCATGAAGGAAACTGGTCTGTAATTCTCTTTCTCTGTTGAATCTTTGTATAATTTGGGTATCAGGGTAACTATGGTCTCATAAAATGAATTTGGCAATATTCCCTCTGTTCTATTATTTTGGAATATTTTGAGAAGTATCAGCATTGGCTCTTCTGGTAGTATTCTGTACTAAAACCATCTGGCCCTGAGCTTTTTTTTTTTTTTTTTTTTTTTGTGGGAGAGTTTTAATGACTACTTCTATTTCCTTAGGGCTTAGAGGTTTATGTAAATTCTTTATCTGACCTTTGGCTAGTACTAGCTGTCATGAAAATTATCCATTTCTTTTAGATTTTCTAATTTTGTGGAATACAGGTTTTTAAAGTATGACCTAATAATTCTTTGAATTTCCTCTGGTGTGTGTTGTTATGTATGTACTTTTGTTTCTCTTTTGTTAATTTGGATATTCTAACTCTGTCTTTTAGTTAGTATGGTTAAGGGTTTGGCTATCCTCTCCAAGAACCAAGCCTTGGTTTCACTGATTCTTTCTTTTGTTCTCTTGGTTTCTATTTTATTGATTTTAACCCTCAGTTTGATTATTTCCTTCTGTCAACACCTCTTGGGTCAGCTTGCTTCTTTTGTTCTAGAGCTTTTAGGTGTGCTATCAAGTTGCTAGTATGAGATGTCTCCTATTAATATGGGCACTTAGTGGTATAATCTTTCCTCTTAGCACTGTTTTATTTGTAACCCATTAAGTTTTGGTATGTTGTGCATTCGTTTTCATTGAATTCTAGGAAGTCTTTAATTTCTTTCTTTGTTTTTGCCTTGATCCAGTAGTTATTCAGTAGAGAGTCATTCAGTTTCCAAGAGTATGCAGGCTTTTTGTTATTTCTGTTGTTGGAATCCAGCTTTAATCAGTGGTGGTCTATTAGGATGCAGGGGTTTATTTTAATTATACTGTATTTGTTGAGACTTGCTTTGAGACCAAGTATGTGGTCCATTTTGGAGAATGTCCTTTAAGATACTGAGAACATGTATTCTTTGGTGTTTGAATGAAGTATTCTGTAAATACCTTTGAGACTTATTTGGTTCATAACACTGCAAATACAGCTATCTCACCCTGCACAAAAATCAATCAAGTCCAGGTGAATCAAAGACATCAACATAAAATCAAAACACTGAACCTAATAGATACGAAAATGGGAAATAGCCTTAGACACATTGGTACAGGATACAACTTCCTGAACAGAACAGCAATAGCACAGGCACTAAGATCAACAACCAATAAATGGGACTTCATGAAAATGAAAAGTTTCTGTAAGGCAAAGGACACAACTAGTAGGACAAAAGGACAATCTATAGGAAAGGAAAAGATTTTCACCAATTCTACATCCATCAGGAACTAGACATCACCAAAACAAACAATTAAATTAAAAAACTGAGTAAAGATCTAAACAGAGAATTTTCTATAGACAAAACTCAAATAGCTGAGAAACACTTAAAGAAACATTCAACACCCTTATTCATAGGGAACTGCAAATCAAAACTACTTCGAGATCGAATCTTACACCTGTGACAATGGCTAAGTTCAATAACACAAGTAACAGCTCATGGCAGTGAGGATGTGGAGCAAGAGGAATGAACACTCATCCATTTCTGGTGGGAATGCAAATTTGTATAGCCACTATGGGAATCAATATAGTGGTTCCTCAGGAAATAGGGAATTAATCTACCTTAATACCTAGCTATACCACTTCTGAGCATATACCCAAAGGATGCTCCATCCTACTACAAGGATACTTGCTCTATGATGTTCATAGCATCTTTATTCATAATAAGCAGAAGATGGAAACAATCTAGATGCTCCTCAATTGAATGGATAAAGAAAATATGGTATATTTACACAATGGAATATTACCTGGCTGTTATAAACAATGACATAATGAAATTTGCAGGTAAATGGATGGAACTAGAAAAAAAATCATCCTGAATGAAGTAACCCAAACTTAAAAAGATAAACATAGCATGTACTCACTTATAAGTGAACATTAGCCCCTAGTTAAAGGATAACCATGTTATAATCCACAGACCCATAGAGGCTCAAAGAGGACACATTGATCTCCTTGGGAAGGTGAAATAGAACAGATTTTGCTGTGGACTGGGGGTAGGTGCAGATGAAAACAGGAGGGATAATGCGTGTGTGGGGTATGTGTTAAGAGATTAATTCAAGAATTGGGGAACATTTGGGTGATGATAGTGAAACCTAGTGCAGTGGAATATCCCTGGAATCTACAAGAGTAACCCTAGGGAAGATTCCTAGTAATGGGGGATACAGAACCTCAACTGGCTATATGTTATAACCAGGTAAAGCTTCCAGCAGGGGGACTAGGACACCAACCCAGCCATAAAATCTTCAACGTACAATCTATCCTGCATGCAAGATGTGTGTTCTCTATTTTTCTAAAGTATTCATTCAAAAGATGAAAATATACATAAACATTCGTGGAAAATCTCTAAAGTTGTTACTAACTCTTTGTTGAAAAAAAAAACTGTGGAACCTAGAAACAAGCCCAGTGATACCATTAAGTACCCCATGCACAGCCTCTGAAAAAAAAACAACTTTTATTTCTGCACAGTGCTCAAGAACTACCTGATTATATGCTTTAACAACAATGTCACTTCACCTACATCAGAACTTCAGAGATGTAAGTATGGATTGCAGATGGTGCTTCATCCTATAAAAGGGCAAAAACAAACAGACTGGCTATATTGTATCCATGTGTATGTATCATCAGAAATGTTTGATTAAATATATTTTGTGTGTGTAAAATATCTTCTGGAATATCTGGTGGCATTGGAATATATTATTTCATCTAAATATAAGTACTTGCTACCATAAACAGTATCTGCCTATCAAACAAAATCTTCACACCTTTGTTTATAGAATATTATTAACATAAAATGAATAAGCTTCTAATGTACTGCATCATTCTATAGGGAAAAGTCTTGGCTCAGCAACCCGTTCAGTGATCCCTGGGAATATGAAGAAGGCATTTAACTCCAACATGCGTCTATAGAGTTTAATTGGGTTTTTTATTATTATTATTCAGATTTACAATAGAGTGTTTTTAAATGATGGGACTCATCTACAATTACTCATTCCACAAACAAACAAACACAAAGCCTTGGTTTTGTAATACAAAAACACTAATGTTTAGAAATTAGGCTGTCAATCAATTCTATCTCCTTTCAAATAAAGGATGAAAGCCTCAGATATGAGATCTGTGTATAATGAAGTTATTCTGGCTTCTTTTCTATGAACAAATAAGCACATAGAACTCATCAAATTAAGTATTGTCCTATGACAGTTTCAACCCTTACTGTAGAATATTGGAATTTAATAGAACATAGCAATTATGTGTTTTTCTTCTGTACCTTCAATTCTATGTGTGCAGATACCGAACTTCTAAATAGATTCCCCCCCACCCCCACCCCGTGTGTTTAGGAGCAGAAGCCTCACTATACAATATTACAAAGTCTTTTGCTTCTTTATTTCATGATTTTTTAAAGAGGTGTTAAGGAGTCGCCAAGTGGACAAGGTTACTGGGTGGTACAGGATCCTCATGCATGGACCAGAATTGGACCCAGGACAGACCTAAAGAGGAGCATCTTAGCTACAGTTCTGTAGCTGTGAAGAGACACCAAGACCAAGGAAACTTTAAAAGAAAGCTTTTAATTGGGGGATGGGGTCTTGCTTACAGGTTTGAAGGGTTGGTTCACAATCACAATGCTGTGGAATCATGGCAGCAAGCAGGTAGGCATGACATTTGACCAGTAACTGAGATCGTACATCCTGATCTGCAGTCAGATAGCAGACAGAGGCGAGGCCTGGCATAGACTTTTGAAACCTCAAAGCCCAACCCAAATAACACACCTCCTTCAACAAGGCCACACACATCTCCTAACCATTTTTAATATTTATTTTTATTTTATGTGCACAGGTGTTTTGCCTAGATGTGTATACGTGTGAAGATGTTGGAACTCCTGGAGCTTGAGTTTCAGACAGTGGTGAGCTGCCTTATGGGTGCTGGGAATTGAACTTTGGTCCTCTGGGAAAACAGCCAGTGCTCTCAGTCACTGAGCCATCTCTCTAGCCCACTTCCTAATATTGTTTAAAGAGTCTACCAACTTGGAATCAAACATTCAGATATATGAGCCAATGGGGACCATTCTCATTCAAACCACCACAGGAAGAGAAGGGAAAGAAGCCAGATTGATATGGCAAACACACAGCATGTGCACTGTGGTGGGTGACTTAGAAAAACATGCTTACATACTTAGCTTTAGGATGTCCTTATCCTGTTGCTTCAACTGAAATGGCTTTCTTCTCTTCCCACCTATATTATAAAAGTAGAGGACCCTTGTCCAGTTTCTGTCCACAAGTCAGCACCCAGTATAACAACACTCGTCACTTCCTCACCCAAAATATGACTCTTGTAGACGTCTTTATGTGGGGAACAGGTCCTGTTTCCCTCTTTTTGTTGTATTTTCTTGTCTCATTTTGTCTAATTTTGCATTAATTTTGGTAAAAAGTTGGTTTCCTCCTGTGGTTATTCTATGGATTAAATAAAATATTATTTACAAAGGTATAGCACCGGGAAACTATAGGGCATTGCACAAAAGCTAGTTAGCACTGGAGTGTACTCCAAGATGATATCAGTCATTTCTTGTGCTGGGATAAAATCTGAAACTTATTTCGAAGTGGAAAAGGATGATTTCCTTTGGCTCCAGTCTAGTACCATTTAAACCTCATATGGACTTTCAAGTACGTTGGTGTCAGTGTATACCTTCACATTGTGTCCACCTCTTCACTGCCCACATTCACCAGCTCCCAACTGCATGCTCATGGATTTTGGCTCAGGTTATTTGCTGAGGTGGATTCACACACAATGCATTCTGACTCCTGCCTTGCTAATGCTTCACTGTGGCCTCTCGAAAACACAAGGAAAGGACATTTTGGTTAGTTTGTAAATGGGACACTCCTTAAACATATTTACTATAATTAGGTTGGGAAGATCACTGGCCTAAAATGAAAGCAACCTGAGATCCTTCATTTGCTTCTGACCCTGAACCAGAAAGGAACTGAAAAATTGACTGGTTAAACTCCCTAAAACAAATGACGCTTGAGTGGTCTCATGCATAATAACTGCCTTTGATGTAAATGCGGCCATCCGTCAGCAGCCACACGTGTTGTGATCTGCCCTCTAGTTCTATTTCTACAAGGCCTTTCACATGGGACAAAGCCCCCAGAAACTTGCAGTCTTCACATAGCTCAGGCCTCAGGATGCAAGGCAGAAGACAGAGCCTTCGAAGACAACTTTGGAGAAGACTAAAAGGAAACACTAGCAGTCAGGTACTGGTATATGTCCCTTCCTAACAATATCATCAGAGAATTTATGCTCTTTTCATACAAAAGTAAATAAGGTACTGCTTTCAGATGGGGCATGAGACAGGTGGTAACTTTCAACAAGCTTACTCCTAGCAGAATTCTTCAACCTCAGGTCTTCTTGTGCATGCAGTCAAGTCACGAACACTACATGTGCCCTGACATATTTCTCTGACTCCTATGTGGAGCCTCTCATTGTGAACTGCAAACATCCTCACATTCAGTAGCCCTGGCTGGTAAAAAGAGTGAAATTACTGGAGAGAACACAAACCACTGTACTGTTTACACACATTATCCATGTGCTATGTGCTATTGTGTTTTATTTCTTTTAAAACAAATATATGCTTATATACTTGCAGTTTGCATGATGGACTTAGGATGAAAATAAAAGGAGATGGATAAGAGTCATTTTCAGAAGAAAATTTACGACATAGAAGCCTTCAAAGAAGCAATTCATTTCATCACCTGCAGCCTGACAGACCATTGACATTAAAGCAAAGACATGTCCTAATCGTCATGCATGTAACCACTTTTTTCCCTTTTTTTTCACATTTGTATGCTAATCACAAGAAGCAAAAATAGACTTAGATTGGAAATCAAAGATTGGTTGTATACAGGTAATAGAGTGCGTGAATGCTTTATTTAAAGATAGAAGGCTCTTGAACCAGGCTTTATTATTTAACTAAGACTATCTATCCTTTTTGACACTTTTTAAATTAAGTTCTTCCTCTAATTTATGTTTTTGTCAGCTTTCTTCCCTTACTTGGTTTTAAACTGGCATCTCCCCTCTCTCTAAGTAATAAACTACTCCACAGAGAAGAAAAAAATTTTAATGACCCTCGAAATTCAGATTAACAAAATGGATCATTTGTATACAGCCACAGAATTATGAATCCTTCTGAAATATCGGTGCAGAAATTTTACCTGATGCAAAATTTCATTTTCCCTCTCTCTGACATATCTCTAACTTTTCCTTTTAAAAATGGAATAGTTATGGTTCCTCTATAGAAAGGTCAAACACTGAAAAGCTAAGGGAATATACGGTATAATTTTGAGATTTAAAAAGCAGAATAATCCCCCCTGTTTTTGAATTAAGGGAGACGAGTTCCAGTGTACTAACATTTCTCATAGCAAACAGTTTGTATAAGCTGGACTTGGACCATACAGGCTGCCTGCCCTTCACTGAGGCACAGTCTGCCTCCCTGTTCCTGTGAAGGCAGCCTGCCTCCCAGTACATCCTGCCTCCCATCTGACTTCCGCAGAGTTTGAGGAGCTTAGGACAAACAGAACAGGAGAGCAGCTGCACACTGGCAGGCAGTGGCAACACATCATCTATGATGATGTCATGCTAGAGTACAAGTTCCCCACTCACCATTATGTCTACCTGGAAAAATGCAAACAAAACTTACAAGACAAATTTTTATGCTTCTTGGCCTCATCTATGTTTTAACAGCATGGCTAAAATAGGGGTTAGGGAAAGTAAGAAAATTCAAAGCTAGAGGAAGCAGAATTCTAAAATTAGGTTCAATAAAGAATCAGAGATCCAAGTTGTTTTTAAATAATGGCATACTGGTATCATTTCTTTCATAAAAAAATTGTATTTCTCAGCACATCTCGTCCACTGGTATCTGCTTTTCCCTCATTATGTAGTTGGTTCTTTTTCGCTTCCCTGTATTTTACCAGTCCTTCCAGAAATAGTGAAGTGCTATGTCTTCTCCAGAAACTTCAAACATACACACCTTCCAATGCTTCATCCTCCAACTAGCAGGGAGCATAGAACATGCCAGACTCAAAGGTGGTGTTTCTCTTCATGATATAGCTTCCCTGCCTGAAGAATAGATAAATAAAACTTCTCACATTACTAGATCCTTGTATGTTTCAAATAAAGTCTGGCACGCAAAAGACACTGTGATGATAAATACTAAATGAGTTGAATTCAATAAATATAAGTAAATATAAAGCAATGAAAGAAATTATTTACTGGAAACTGTGAAGTCAGAGTGCAGGAGGTTGAGATGAATATCTTGTATCTTTTAAAAGTTTGAAATCCAGCACAAGACTTAAGTCAAGTATACAAATGAATATTAAATAAAACAAGAATACTGTTAGAATGAATTACAATTTACAAGAGCAAATCAATATGCTCATCAAAATTTAAAGAAATGTAAAGTAGCAATTAATTGAGGAAATGTTAGAGGACTAATAAATACTGTCCTTTAATATGAATTATTTGGGAACAACTAGTAGTAATTATTATTCATGATATATGAGCCAGAGAGTTTGAAGTGACAGATATGATATCCTGGGTACACAACTCATTTCACTAAAGTTTCGTATACAGCAGAGCATGACGGCACACACCTTTAAGTCCTCAGCATTCTGAAAGCAGAACCACACCAATCTCTGTAAATTCAAGGTCAGCCTGGTCAGCATAGTAAAAGTAAGACTTTGTCTGAAAAACCAAACTAAAAACAACTGTGTGTATTAAAACATCCCCTTGACTCCATGAGTGTCAGCCTTGCACATTTGTGATGGGATTCAGTAGTATGTGGAGACCAGAAAACAAGTTAAAGATGTGGAGGCAGTGACCTAGGTTTGGGTCTCTGTTCTCCTACTCCCCAGTTGTGTCTATGCAGATGAAAATTTGGAAAACCTGTTAGCATGCATTCAACAGTATTACTTCACTAGATTGCTGTAAGAGTTAAATCAAGTAGTGTATGCAAGAAGCATGTGATAAATGGTATAGATTTTCTCCATTTATTTACAGTTTTTAAATATGAAACAGTCATTTCTTTTCAAAATGTGCATTTATGCATTGTGTGTACATATGTGTTTGGCAAATGGATAGAGGTCAGTTTAGGTTACTCCCTTTCATTATATGGGCCTAAGAATCAAAGTCAGGTTGTCAGGCAGAGCCTTTAATACTAAGTCATCTTACTTGAACTTCAATGTTAATATCTATTCCTAAGTATGGGGCAATGCAGTCCAGATTGTGAAGGTAGTATTCCTTGTCAACTCAACTGGAACTAGAATCACCCAGGAGACTGTGGACAGAAGTTTCTGTCCTGCCCAGTCCCACAGCCATTTGGTCCCAAATGAACACACAAAGGCATATATTAATTATAAACTGGCTGATAGTTCTGGCTTCATTGGCTAGTTATCTCTTAATTATAGACCCATTTATATTAATCTGTGCATCTCCACATGGTTTTGGCTTACCAGTGATGTCCAGGTCGCTAACTTCCTCAGTAGCTACGTGGCATCTCTCTAGAGACTCACTGTCTATTCCTCTTCCCAGAATTCTCCTAGTGTGCTAGCCCACCTATACTTCCTGCCTGGCTATATCCTACCTGTTCTTTGGTCAAAACTGCTTTATTCATCACCCAATAAGAGAAACATATATTCACAGCATACAGAAGGATATCCCCCATTAGAAGACAGACATCTGGCTGTGTTTCTGAAGGCATTTCCATAGAGGATTAATGGCATTAACTCCAGATTGAATTAAGTGAGAAAAAGAAAACTCTGATTGACTGCCAGTTCTGTTTTTTCTGCTTCCTGATTCACCTAGATGTAAGAAAGCAAACTCATCTTCATGTCACCACAGCCATGACCCAGAAGCTGGTAAAGACAGCTGCAAATCTTTGTCTTCTAGACTTGACAGGGCCATTTCATTCATGAAAACATAGCAGCTGTGCTTATCCACACAAGATCAAGCCAGTCAAGTCAACCCCTCAGGTAAATGGGGGCTGAGGAAATACTGGCAGTTGTCAGTGCTAGAGAAGGGAAAGTCATTTTTCTTCAGGGTGTGGCCCCAGGTAGTTCACTCATGTTCTGTTGAATGACTCCATATCCATGAATGTGTATGAAGCAATAATTAAACTTGGTTGTTTTTTTTTCAAAGACATTAGGTTAGAAGGAAGATGTGATTGGGAATGTCCAGATGGAAATGTATTGGTGGAAGAGGGATTGATACAATCAAAATACTTTGTATTCCTGCAAAATAATAATAACAAATAATAAAAAGAGTTTTTAAAAATTCTCATAAGAAGAGGACGACATTGTGGCAGATGTTCTGGTGGAAGCTTCACCTCAGGCCCTGGCATCCATATTTCCAGAGTCTGGAATGTTCTGATGAAAGTTCAATCCCAAGGCCCCTGCTCCATCTCTCTCCAAACCCTGCCTCATCTCAGAAATCCTGCTAAATGATAACCCCTCCCCCAGAAATGATCAAGACTACTCCCACAGGGTATTTAAACTGACTCTCAGAAAATATACTCGTGGTTTTCTTGTCTCTCTTTCCCATGTCCTCTCTGAGGGACTGGAAAGCCATCCAGGAGCATTGTGTCCATTAAATGTGGGCTTTTTATAATTCAGTTTGATTTTATCTGATTTGGATTGCTGTATAGGCAACAAGGCTTATCAGGTTATAAAAATTTTTCATCAGCTGTCAATGAAATGCAGACAGTTATTAGAAGACTTCCTTTTATATTCACTTTATTTATCCCTCTTTGTGTGTGTGTGTGTGTGTGTGTGTGTGTGTGTGTGTGTAAGTCAGAGAAGGTGTTCATGTATCATAGTGGCAAATGAAAGACAACTTGTAGGAGTCATTCTCTCCTTCCAACTGGTTCCTGGAGATCAAATTCATGTCATGAAGATCATGAAGCTCATGGTCATGTACCTTGAAGCACTGAACACTCTCACCAGTCTAAAGGACATACTTCTAAAACAATTTTGAGACCAAATCTCAATTTGTAGTTTTTGATGGTCTGAAATCAATATATAGACCAGGAGATCTTCCTACCTCTATCTCCCAAGTGCTGAGGTTGGCCTTTCAAAACTTTCTAAACTTGTATTCCACTAAATTGGAAAATCTCTTTTTAATATTTATAGTTTGTCATATGATATGTATAATCATATTCTCTCTCGCTGCCCAAATTTTTCTTCAAGATACCCCCAGTCTATAAAAAGCAAATAAATCAAAATAACAATAAAACTTTCTCTGAATTATAATAAAAGTCCAGATCAAGATGGAATAACTGTAGAATTCTACCAGATTTCTAGAAACAAATGAATACCAATGTTTCTTCTCAAACTACCCCATAAAGTAGAAAATGAAGCAATATTAACAAAATCTTTTATATGAAGCCATTATCATACTGGTGGATTTTAAAAATCAGATTAAGAGAGACACACAGAAAATTATCCCCCCAATCACTCTGACAAATACAGGAATAAATTTCTCAACAAAATACTTGCAAAAAGAATTTAAGAACAGATAAAAAGGTCACCAAGATTTTTTTACTCCAGAGACGTAGGGATGATTCAACTTATAAACTGATAGATGTAAGTATCATGCAACAGATCAGAAATCACATGATCATTTGAAAGAATATATAAAAGGCTTTAATAAAATTCATCATTTCTTAATGGTAAAGCCTGAAGGAAACAGGAATAGAAAGAACTCATTTCAATATGCTAAATATATGACATACCTTTAGCCAATATTTTACCAAATTGGAAAAATATCAAAAAGTATTTCCATTCAAGTTAAGAAAAGGACAGTGGGATCCACTTTCTTACTCTTTTATTCAATATAATGTTAGAAATCCCAGCCATAACAATAAAGCAAGTAAAGCAAATAAAAATGATACAAAAGGAAGTCAAAGTTTCAACTTACAGGTGATATGATTCTATACACAAGGAACACTGAACATATTCAGCAAAGTTCCAGGATACAGAATTAAAAAACACACACCAAAACAAAAACAGTACCTTCCCTGTGTGCCAATAACAAATGTGCTGAGGAAGAACCCAGGGAGGGAAACTACAATTCCAATTGCCTCAAAAATATAATCCTAGAATAAACCTAACCAAAGAACTAAGAGACTCCTACAAAGAAAACTTGAAAACATGTAGATTCTCCTCCAGCCTCCTGCACCATATCATCCTTTAATCTCAATTCCAACTTCCACAGGCACTACCTACCTGGGTACCCTCCAACAATACTGGTCAGAGAACCAGGAGGGTGAACTTTAGACCTTCATTCCCTTCCTTTCCATCAAATCCAGTCCTCTAGTCTCACCCGTAGTCTACGGTTCCTTCTCTGCCCCCACCTCCAAAGGCTCATGCATATCTTACACACAGCCTTCCTCATCATTCCACCTCTTTGTCTCAGGCCCCAACTGGTCCAGGCATTCCCTAGGACCCCAATAACTAGCCTTACCAGCTATGGAAGCAGATAGGCCAGGAAAGTAGGCAGGTGAACTTCAGATTTTCAATATACCTTCTTATCGCCAAAGCCAATCCCCCAATCTCATCTCCAGTTCTGTAGCAGACTTTTGACTGTGGTCTGTACTCCCTGTCTGGACCCATTATCAGAAGACTAAACAGATCCTGGTAGAATACCCTGCTTTACTCCATGGATCCCCTCAACTCCCCACCCTTTCTAGCCCACCTCCATCACCAAGGGTTAGCTCCCATTTAAAACTATAATTCTAACTTGAAACCCCAGAGGCCACACCTAGCAGAATCTCAGAAGCATTTCCTATCAGGCAACACCTAACCGACATTGTCCTAAGAATCAGAGAGTGCAACAGAAGCCAACAAATGGAGCACAGTGTCTAAGAATAACAACTAATAAATGGGAAGCCTTTAACTCATTGGCCCAAGGAAAGACTTTCTGAACAGAACACCATTAGCATAGAAACTAGGATCAACAATTAATAAATGGAACCTCATGAAATTGAAACACTTCTGTATGGCAAAGGACACTGTCATTCCAACTAAGTGACAGGTTACAGAATGGAGGGCTAGTATCTAAATTATATAAATAACTCCAAAAACTAGATATTGAGAAAACAAATAACCCAATTAAAAATGGGGTACAGATCTAAACAGAGAATTCTCAAAAGAGGAAACTCGAATGGCTGAGAAACACTTTTTAAAATGTTCAGTATCACTAGTTCTCAGGGAAATGAAAATCAAAACCATTTTGAGATTTCATCTTACACCCATCAAAATGGCCAAGATCAATAACACAAGTGACATGCTGATGAGGATGTTGAGAAAGGAGAACACTTACCCACTGCTGGTGGAAGTACAAACTTGTATAGCAACTATGCGAATCAGTGTGGCTATTTCTCAGGAACATGAGAATGAATCTACCTCAAGACCTTGCGGCACTACTCTTGGGCATATACTCAAAGGACTCTTCATCCTATCACACTGACAATTGCTCAATGATGTTCACTGCTTTTCTTCTCATAATAGTCAGAAATTGGAAACCATTTAGATGTCCCTCAACAGATGAATGTATAAAGAAAATGTGGTACATTTATGCAATAGAATATTATTCAACCATTAAAAATGAAAGCATGAAATTTCAGGTAAACTTATTTAACTAGGAAAAAATCATCTTGAGTGAAGTAACACAGACCCTGAAAGGCAAATATGCTATGTATTCACTTATATGTAGGTATTAGTTGTTAAATCAACGATAACTAAGCTACAACCTCAAGAACCCAAAGATTAGGTATAGAGTAAGGGACCAGGGGGCAGGGATGAATTTCCATAGGAAGAGGAATTAGAAAAGATAGTCTGAATTGATGAGGTAGAGGAATTCGAATGGGAAGATCAAAGAGGGAAAGAGAGGTAAAAGAGAACAAGGAGAGAATTGGGGGGGAGCTAAAACTAAGGGCCATTTGAGGTGTTGCATGGAAGCTTAATTAGATAGAAGACTCCTAAAATAAATACATATGAAGGAGTTCTAAATGAAACTGTCAAATAAAAAGGCTGACCTAGACATCTTTTGTCACCAAATGAAGTTCCCAGTACCAAGAATAGGAACATCTAATGCAGTTGTTGACCAAAACCCCAAACAACCCAGGCTTTTGCCAAGGTTCTCAGTAGATCTCTAAAAAATGAAGGAAAGGTCCTATTTCTGGAGATACCTATAGAAGTCACAGAACATGGAGAGGTCAAGCTGGTGCTAGAGCATTCGCCACTGGAGACTAGTATTCATAGTATTGTAAGGTACTTTGTAATTGGAAGATTTCTGTCCCTTGCCTCTGTTTATTGAATGACACACCGAGGCTTAATATCAATTATAATTGTCTGCCAATTACTTAAACATATTACTAGTTAGCTTTTAACCCATTTCTATTAATTTATATATTGCCACAAGGATGTAGCTTACTGGTAATAGTCCAGTGGTGGCTACATGGTGTCTCCCTGACTCTGCCTTCCTTCTCTCTGTATCTTTGTTTGGATTTCCCACCTAGCTATACTGTGCCTGGCCACTGACCAAAACAGCTTTATTTATCAACCAATAAAATCAATGCATATTTGCACATACAGAAGGACTTCCCATATGATCTCCCCTTTTCTGTCTAATTAAAAAGGAAGGTTTTAACTTTAACATAGTAAAATTATATGTAACAAAACAGTTACCAAATAAGAATTACAGTTACAATATTTAGTCTATTTGTATTTGGCAAAATTAAAGAAAATATTCTACCATCTAGCCTATTTTTGTGAATCTAAAATTTTATACCTAGTTTATCTTTTATCATAACTAAGGAAAACTATAATTATAACTATCCTCAACTCCATCAAAGACCCCAGAAACAGGAAGTACATTGCAAGCAACTTTAAAAATTCTGAAAATGACAGAGACATCCGGCTGCCTGGACAGTCACCCAAAGTTCCTCTGCAATTTTGTGACATCCATCTTCAGCCTATAGGCCTAGAGTGTCTGGCAGAATTCTCAGTAATGCAGGAAATTTGAAGATTTGTTCTGCCTTGTACTGGCAAAGTTCAGCAGTTGCTTTCTTCTATGTCTGCAAAATATCTGCCAGTTTCCTCTGAGAAGCAGGAACCCTGAAGGACAATCCCATCTTATCTTGTCTAGTTTATACAGCACACAGTCAAACATTCTGGGCAAGAGAAGTTTCTTATTCAAATGTCTAGCTGTGCACGCTGTAGGCAAACTCCATAATGTTCGCTGATGCCCATCTTCCTCTCTGAAGTAACTCGTGCTGCCAGGATCAAATGTGTCTCACTGTCAAGAAAAATCTAGTTCTCAAAAAACTTTAAATGCCATATGCTGTAGGCCTTTGAAGTATTTGAAGCTTACCTGTCCATTTAAAATATATCTCTCCATATCTAGAAAACCTAATATGACTATAAGTTTCACTATTATAAATGACTATCTCTTAATCTGTATTTCTTAGTTAAATATTACATTTTTAAATGAGCTTCATAAACATAACACGTTAAACAACAGTAGAAATATACACAGTATAGCCAAGCTGACCTTAAATTTGTATCAATAAACCAAAATCCATACCAATGTATTCATTCCTATATCATATGTCCTGTTTTTTCTTTAGAAAGAGATTGATTGTGACCATTAGCCACTTATAATCAACCCCTTTAAATGAAAACAAACATTTATTTGGGAATTTGGACATGGTTTTCTGGAGTACTTCCTGTTGATTGGGGGTGCTGTTAATCTCATAGGAGTCCTGAGAAAATTTAGAATTATCGTTAAATCTTTGCTGTAGTAGTCTGTGAGGCTTCATCATCTTAGACAGTTGTCTTCAAACTGTTTCAGAGGATGCTGTATAATCAAACCATATTAGCCTGGAAGGAACCCATAGCTTTCTCTCTTCTGGGGAAACAAAAGCAAAGCATCTTTTCCAAAGTAACATGTCCTTAGACTTAAATTTTGAAGTCAAGATACCTGTAAAATATATATGCTTGTTTAGCTTAGCAGCCCCTACAATCAAAGGTCTCTTTGTAGCTAGTTCGTTAACAATCAAAAAATTAAAAGAAAACTCAATAATATACATAATCCAGACTTTGTGTGTTTTATAATTTTTTGTTTTGTCTTGTTTTGTTTTTTATGGGGTTTTTTTTAAAGATAGGATTTCTCTGTATTGCTTTGGAGGTTGTACTGGAACTTACTCTGTAGATCAGGCTAGCCTTGAACTCACAGAGATCCACCTGCCTCTGCCTCTCGAGTGCTGAGACTAAGGGCGTGTGCCACCAACACCCGACATATTTTCCATCTTTACATGGCTAATTATATTTTTTATTATTCTATTTCTCCTTTAAGGATCTCAGTTTATTATCCTTAAACATTATTTTTAAACTATGACTCTGTCTATCCTCTGTTCTCTGTATCCCAGGCCCATGTACTCTGTGACCTGTTTAGAGACCTTTTTGTCTGAATCTGTCGTTATTGTCCATCTGTAATCCTATTCCGACCAGGCGGTGGTAGCCCACACCTTTAATCTCAGCACTCAGGAGGCAGAGGCAGGTGGATCTCTGTGAGCTAGAGACCAGCCTGGTCTACAAGAGCTAGTTCCAGGACAGCCTCCAAAGTCACAGAGAAACCCTGTCTCAAACAAACAAACAAACAAACAAACAAAAAGAATGTTAAGTGGGCATGGCTAGGACTGGCCCCATGCCATTTGGCTTTCTAACATGGGGGAAGTTTGTAAACTGCCAGCTCTTGGATTGCCAGACCTGTGCTCACCACCTCAACTTTGGGAAACAGTGTACAGCAAGCTACCCATAAACCTTCTTTGGCATTATGAGTAAAAGCTAAATCTGTCATGTAGCTCCATATATGCGTTCCAGAATTCCCCACCCCTCCTCCAACCATTTTTTAAGCTTTCTCAGGTCTTATATGGAAACTCGAGAGTCCCACGTTGGCACACCCTATGTAATTGGAATTTTTCTGTCCCTCTCCTCAATTCTCACAGGCACTTGTGAAATAACACTCTAAGGCTTAATATCAATTACAATTGTTTGGCCAATGGCTCAGGCTTTTTATTGGCTAGCTCTCATAAATTAACCCATTTCTATTAATCTATGTATTGCCATGAGACTGTGGATTACTAGTAATTTCCAGCATGTTACTCCTTTGGTTGCTATATTGTGTCTCCCTGACTCTGCCTTCCTTCTCTCTGCACCTTTGTTTGGATTTCCCATCTAGCTATATTTTATCTGGCCAATGGCCAAAACAGCTTTATTCATCAACCAATAAAAGCAACACATATTCACAGCATATAGAAGGACATCCAAACACCGACCCATCTACAAATTGTTTGATCTATGCTGGTGCAACGGTGGCACAAAATTTGCGGAAGTAATCAATCAATATCTGATTTGAGTTAGTGCCCACTCCACGAGATGGTATCCATACCCAACACTGAACCATACACTAGATAGTCCATGGACCTAGGAGGAAATCAAATACTACTGCTCTGCTAACCTGTGGGTCATGACCTCTTAGGTGGTTACATATCAGATATCATGCATATTGATATTTATATTATGATTAATAACAGTAGAAAAATTATAGTTATGAAATAGCAATGAAATAATTTTATGGTTTGCGGTCACTACACTACAACATGAGGAACTATGTTAAACAGTGGAAGCATTGAAAGACTGAAAATCACTGTGCTAAGAAATGTAGCAATAAAATGACCCTTAACAAAATTCTGCTAAATTCACAGATCCACACCTTGTTCAGATATTATCAGAAAAGTTTTCTACCACAGCAGATGGAAACAAATATAGAGAACCACAGCCAGATAATATAGAGAGAGTAAGGAGAAGTGGTCCCATATCCCCCATGCCTAAACTGGAAGCTATCTTGAATTGAAATCCATTTGCAAATGAAAAATTAGTTTACTTCAAGGGTGTCTTACTAGGAAAACAAACCACTCTTAAGGGTAGACCCCATGCCCAGTAGTAGATGATCCACACAAAACAAACTCAATGTCGTTTTGGAAAAAAATGATATCATAATGTTAAGTCATGGTTTTCTTTTTAACCTTACAGGACATTGTGTATATATTATGGTTTCCTCTTTGGACTTTTAGAGGAGTCCAATGTGTATGAATATGTGTGTCTCTTGTGATTTCTCTTTGACTCTTTTTTCTTGTTTGGTTATTATGTCATATTCTGAGTTGAACATATCATTACATCTGAATCAGGTTATACTACAGAGACATTTTGTTGAACAAAATGCAGCATGGCACTGGCACAAACACAGATATACAGACCCACAGAAGATGCAGATACAAGTCAACACAGCTTTAGCCACTGGGATTTTGACAAAGATACCAAAACTATACATTGCACAACAGCCTCCTTAATGAATGGTGCTAGGAAGTCAGATGACCACATACAAAAAAAGAAAAATACTAGGTCAGGAAGTGGTGGTGCATGCCTTTAATCCCAGCACTTGGGAGGCAGAACCAGGTGGATCTCTGAGTTCTAGGCCAGTCTGGTCTACAATGCAAGTTCCAGGACAGTCAGAGCTACACAAAGAAACCCTGGCCAGAAAAAAAAAACAAACCTAAACAACAACAACAAAAAAACTAAACCCTTAGTTCTCACCCTGCACAACAATCAACTATATGGATCAAAGACCTTTATGTAAGACCTAGAACTCTGGAAGTGCTAGAAGAAAGCATATGGAAAACACAGCTTTTGGAACAGGACCATAGTCACTGGGGAAATAAGGCCCACAAATGACAAGTAAGACAACCTGGACTTAAGATCTTATATACAGCAAAGGAAGTAGTTACTCAGGTGGATCCAAAATGTGCAGAACGGGAGAAAATTCTGTTGTAGCTAGATATCTGATAGAGGGTTAATATACAGAATGTATAAATAGTTAAAACAGATGAACAAGAAGAAACTCAATAAATGGGCTACTGAACTGAACAGAGTATGAATTACATATGGTAAACATATGAGTATGTCAGACCTTAATAGCTCCCAGAGAAACACGAATGATAACTACATGGAGCTTCCATCTGACTCCAGTAAGAATATCTATCATTAAGAAAATGAGTGACACATACTGACAGATACATGCTGAATAAAATGTGAAAAAGTAGTAATCCACCTAAGTATCAGCATTCTCCCTTTCCTGCTTTGTGATCTACCAAGTTATGAGAAAGCAGCCCCACTCTTCTGCCACCAACTGCACTCACTCCCTCCTGCTGCCATACCTTTCCTGAGCCTAAATGAACCCCTCCAGGTTTACGTTACTTTTGGATACTTATTTGGCCACAATGACAAGAAAAGTGACCTACACACAAGCAAAGTAAAACTTAAATTTAGCAATAAAAATTTGTCTAGAAAAAAAGTGCTGTAGGAGTGTGTAGGTTCTAAGCAGAAAAATCTGCAGCCAGCCCTGGAGATAGATGCATACCTGGAACCCTAGTTCGGAGGAGGCTAGGCTTCATGGAGGTGTGTCTATGGGCTCACCGTTATGAGTCTGCCTTTTTGCACTTCACTTTCCATTAGTCTACGGTTTTGACCTGTCATAATGATAATTATTCCCTCGGGCTCTTCACACTCTGTTCTGCTGGTTTGTTGTCTCAGCTCACCATGGACATTCCTTTCCTCTTCTTGTTTTCCATTATTGTTGAGAGAAATTCACATGTTACCTCAATTCCTACTGGTCATTCTCTTCGGATGTCAGAATTAATTGCACTTTGTACAGATTTCTACATTTTATTTGGCTTTGGAATCACTGGATTCTTGGATTTTGACCTAAGTATCTTCAAACAATTCTGTAAACCTCAGATACTGAATTAGAATATTGCTTCATTTTCACATGGCAATCTTCTTCTAAGATCCTAGTCTCTGTATCTATGTCTGTCTATATATCTATGTCTGTATTCAAATATAAACATCTCCATAAGCTTCTCAAGCATTTTTCCCATTAACTTCTAAAGACCTTAACATCTGAACTCACATGTTGTTGTTAACATTTTTTTCAGGCCTTCATGAATTAGCATTGATGGAGGGTATGTGTGTGTGTGTTTATTTGTTTTTTGTTTGATTGTTTCGCCAATCTCCTGAAACTTTTATCAACTTTGAGCCACTTTGAAGTTTCAATTTCAGTCTTTCAATCAGAGAACGTATGAACTCTGATTACAAGTGTGAAATGTGATTCTGGGTTACAAGCTCTCACAACAGTTCATTTCCCCCACAGAACCCACTTCCAGTTCTGTTGTTTTAACTTTGTTCATATTTCTGTGCAAACAGTCTCTGGTACCCTAGCTCTGTTCAGAGCCCTCCACTGACTCAGTCTACACTGAAACACTGTAAGCATCAAAACAGTAATGGGCCAGAGGAGTTGACATGTAGTCCTCACAGAACAAAACTTGCTTTGACACTTGTACTTGTTTTGGAACTGCTTTTTTATTTTTTGATGATGTCATATATTCATTTAAGGAATTGATCAAATGCACCCCCTTTCAGTCCCCTCTAATTCTCCTTGTATCCTTACCACCACTTTTCCCTTCCAATTTAATATGCTCTATACTTTTAAAAGAACAAAAACAAAAACCTGCTGAGTCCTCTTACTACTCTGTAGGGCCACCTATTGAATATGAATAGCCTTCCAGGAATAGAGTCCCTAAAGAAAAGTCTCCTCCATCCCTTTCCCTCTCTGTCCCTCACTGCAGCTAACAATTGCCAATAGCTCCTCAGCTAGGGGTAGGACTTCATCATCCCCTCCCCAAAGCATACTGGGATCCAAAAGACTGGTTTGATTTTGTGCAGTCACAACTGCTGTGAGTTCACATTCACAGTGGTTCTGTCACGTCCAGAAAATACTGTTTCACTGCAGATGTCCACTACCTCTGGCACTTTCAATCCTTCTGCTTTATCTCTGTGATGACCTCAACCTTGGAGGCAAAGCAGAGCTGGGAGGAGGGTGAGCAGCTGCCTCATTGAGACATGAGCACTCTGACATCTTGATAAACACTTTCCCTTTGAGGTCCCTGGTTTTTAAAAGGTTTTCATCCTTCTGCTGATTCTTTGTTTATCTAGCTCTCTGGTACTTTTCAACACACTCTGGCTTTTCTGGTTTGTCATGTTTTCCACTGAGATGGCAAGTTATTCTGCCTAACTTGTTGATGCAAGAGAAGCCTTTCATTCTGTTTGCAGTCTCCTATTTCTTATATCCATGACTGCTTGTTTTATTACCATACAGGCAGGTGTATATTTAAGTATACACTAAAAATTGTGGCAGAGAAAGCAAACACTGAGCTCAAGAAGACAGAAAAACACCAATATTAGTAAAAGTAGAAAAAGGGATGACTAAAAATTTTAAACATTTTAAAACATTATGCACTTTAGAGATTATGATGCCAGGTACCAATGTGATAAAGTTAAGATTGTTCAGTTTGTTTGATTTTCCCCTTCATATTTGTGGCATAAGACAGAAGCTTCAGGTCAAATCCTGTTTTTTCAGTGTTGGTTTTGTTTTTAACAGATGTGTGTGTGTGTGTGTGTGTGTGTGTGTGTGTGTGTTTTGAAACATTAGAGTGAAGAACTAGAGACAACTTCACAGCACATGCAAAACGCATGAAATTCAAAAGCCACTGTACTAAGGCTCCACCAGAACCACACTCGCTCTTTTATGCCCAGGCCTAACAGCTCTCATGCTGCAAAGCAGATTCAACAGTCCTGGTAGAAGCCATATGGTTCACAAAGCCCATATATCAATTCCTGAGCCTTCACAGAAAACCACACAAACTCCAGGAATAAACAAACCTCTGCAGCAACTGCTAGGAGGAACACCAAAGAGACAAGGAGGGAGGTGAGTAGATATACAGCATGTATACTTTAAAAGGGGACTATAATCATTAATGCAAGAGATTTTCAATATCACCACCCTCTTCAAAAGTAAACTTGGAAATGACATCCCAGATAATTTTCTAAGAAAATCCACAAGACTAAATCTCTACTGGGAAGAGGTAGAATGAGCAGACTGCCTACAATGGAAGGGGTGTTTAAAGTTGCCATGGAGATGGGCCTCCTTCCCATCAAAATGACCATGTGAGCTGATGCTTTCATTAACAGGCATCCTCACATCAAATAATTTCCATTTCATTTAATTCTCCTAGGCATAAATTAGAAAGGAAGTCTTCTCATTTATTTTCCAAAATTAGTATAACCCTGGTACAAAAATATGAAAAAGATAAATAATAATTTCTAAAAATAATTAAATTCTATTTATCCATGTAAGCAAGATTGGTATGATTCACACAATACTATTTTCTAGTGATTTTTATATTAATACATGTGTTAATATCTGTTTGTGTTACTAAATCAGGGGCAAAGGACCATAATTTCAGTACATGAAAAATACACTTGATAAAATTTAACACTCATTTTTTATAAAAACTTTGTGTTCCTAATATAATAAATTATGTCTCTAAGCATCTCCTTGACATCATTATTTCCTCCCTTCCCAATTTATCTTTCCTTTCTTCCTTTAATCTTAACACTAGTCATTAGAAATAAAGGGAGTTAAAGAAAGTATCAAAGTGAAGACACCTTGTTAGGACTTCTGGAGGGCTGAGGACATGGAAGACATGTAGACACTGAGAATAATCAAATAATACATTAAAATAAATGTAATGTTTTACCATGTAGAGAATCATTCCCCAAACGTTAAATTATTTTCATTGTTATTTCACAACTGTAATTTTGCTAGTTATGAAGTATAATATAAATGCCTATGTTTTCTGATGGTGTTAGGCAACTCCTACGAATGGTTCATTCAACCCTCAAAGGGTTCATGACATGGTTTGACAACTGCTGAGCTAAAGTCATCTGAGAGGAGGTATCCTCAACTGAGAAAATGCCTCTGTAAGACTGGATTGTAAGCAAGTCTGTGTGTAAGTTTCTTAATTAGTGATTCACAAGGAAGAACCCAGTCAGTTATAGGTGGTGCCACTCCTGGGCTAGTGGTCCTGAGTGCTATCAGACAGCTGGCTGGGTGAGCCAAGAAGAGAAAGCCAATAAGCAGCACTCCTCTATGCCTTCTGCATCAGCTCTTACCTCCAAGTTCCTGCTCTGACTGCCCACCAAGACCAACTGTGATATGAAAGAGTAAACACCATAAATGTTTTCCTCCCTAAGTTGCTTTTGGTTATAGTGTTTCATCACAGTAATAGTCACCCTAAATAAGACAAATGGCATGAAAATCTAAAAGTTACTTTTCTGATTTTGATGACAAGCTACTACATGGGACTATCTCCTTGCTTGCAGGAATTACCACCTGAGAAGATGGCCAAATGGGTAAAGTACTTTTTGGGAAAGCCTGTGGACTTGATCCCCACCCACATGTAAAAGCCCAGCATGGCAGCATGCATCTATAACTCCAGTACTGGTTAAATGGAGACAACTGGATGCCTGGGCCTTGATGGCCAGTCAGTATTGCTGAAATGGCCGGGGCTACATTTCGTGAGAGATCCTTCTCAACATATAAGGTACAGAGACAACTGAGGAAGACACCCTAAAGTCAACCTATAGCCTAAACACACATTCTAATGGGTAAGTACCACCCCCCACACACATATACAGATACAAGCGCAATACTTGGGGTGCTAGGGTAAGTTATCTTCAATGGTTCTAGATTAAAATATCCATTTTTCATGCATTTTTATGTGAGTCTGAAATTATTTCAATTGACAATCCCATCAATATAATAACAAAAAGAGGCTAAAAATAACTGAGAACTTGGAGAGATGGCTCAGTGGGTAAAAGTATTGTTGCATAAATGTGAGAACCTGAGTTTGGATCCTCAGAACCCATGTCTTTTTTTTCTTTTTCTATGGCAATTGGTACACAGTAGTCACATTGCAATTACTCCATGAAATAATATAAAACCAAGTCTTGCCCATCTATGCACCATGGTGAATATGAGAATAGTTGCAACATGCAATTTAAGCCTTAGCTATGATGTGATCAGATTACCAAGCCACCCTAACTCCTCTGAACCTACACAGGCATCAATATAGATAGGATATGTATTTTATAGTGTAATACAGCACTGTTATGAAAAATGGGAACAGAAAAAGTGAAATCCCCAGAAGCTTGAAGACCATCTAGCCTGGTCTATGAGGTGGTAAACACTAAGAGGCTCTGTCTCAAACAAAATGGAAATCAGAGACTAACAGCAGAGGCTGTTCTCTGACCTCCATATGTACACCATGGCACAACCTCACTAATATGAACATGCACATTCAAAAATAAATAAAATAAGAACAAATAATAATCATATTTCAATTTAAAAGTTACTAAGTCCCTTATGCCTTTCCCTTTGGAAAATTTTGCGTAGGCTTTGGTAAAGGATGAAAATATATAGCATAATAGTCTCTCTAAACAAAATAATTCTTTGGAAAAATTCTCTGCCACCATGAAACCATATAGGTGATAATTTTGCCTACTCCCATACAACAAGTTGCTAGAAAATTTAGATAAGTAACATATGATTGATGAATAAACAATTGATAATTAAGATCTATAGATTCCTAAGATCTACTCAGGTTCACAGACCCTCACCCAGTCCCCTGCTTTAGCAGTCATGGCAGGCTGCAGCAAAGACTCAGCAACATGTTGCTTGCCTGGTCAGATAGCCTCCATGTGGCAAGGAATCAATAAGAAGTTAGCTGGCAGGCTCTGGTCATGCTTTATGGTGCTTCACGGAAAAGTGGTGTAACAGTGACATGCAGAGCATAGCAACCTCCCTAGGAGGGCTATAGGTCATAACAACCAGTTGACCAATCAACACAAGACAGGTTGCCCAAGTCCAGAAGAGCACCAATCCTAAAACTGCTGCATACCCCAAGACACTCCCCTACACACCCCAACAAATTCCCTGACTCTCAGTGCCCCCAGGTTCTTCTTACTCTACCTGTGGTGATGAATGGAACAAGGGCCCCTAGTTAAGATAGTTAACTCATTAAACTATAAAAAAACTCTGCTTTGGCATCAGAATGGGTCTCTTGGTGATTTGGGGGTGCAGAATTTGGGCACAACAGTAATATTTGTCTTGACTCGTCTTTACTCACTTTTAAGTTTTAGCTATTTGTATAAATTAAGCCATACAAAAAACTGTTGTAATCTATAATGGAGTGTCTGATCTCCCAAGGAAGTTCTTTTTCCAAGGTCAGACATTTAGACAAAAGTCCCCGTTCCCTCAGGGGCTTGCAGAAGGTTCCTGCCTTACCTTAACCCTGACTAGAAGAACCTATGGCCTTTCATTAGTATGTGACTGGTGCCTATTGTCAAGGTCACTGGTAGTTTCCTCAATCCCTGATCTAAGAAACCCCCCAGCTCAGATGTTCCCTTCCTCTCATTTAATCCTATGTGAAACTGTAGAGTATAAAAGACTTAGTCTTTTCTCAATGATCTTCCTATCAGCCATCCTGATTGACCTTCAGATCATGTCTGTCTTCTCCTCTCCCCACCCAAATCCACACATGCTCTTTGGGACCTGAACCTCCATGTTAACAGGTCTCTGGCATCTGTAATCTCAATATACAGAAGCCTCAGGCAGGACAATTGTGAGTTTGAGGCCAGACTGGGCTGTATATTAAGATTCTATCTATGAAACAAACAAAAATCCATACTAGTCTCCTTGGTGTAAGCTATAAATTTAAAGTAAAATTGCCATATGCATTTTAAGCAGTTCCAATTAAAATACTAAAAGTTGTTTTTTTTTTCAAAACAAGTAATTCTCTGTATGAAGAGCCCAGATCCTCACCCAGCCTACTTCTTTGGCAGCGATGAGAGGCTGCAGAAAAGACCCGTAGGATGTAGGCCCCTGACTCAGCAGCATGTGACTGACCTTGCCCTAATTACTAGGAAGCATCCTCCATGTGGTAAGGAACCAGTCAGCAGTTATCTGGCAGGCTCTGGATGTGCTTTGCTGATAATAGCAGAATGTTGGCACAGCAACTGCCTTGGTCTCTGGGCTTAACAACCTTTCTGCAGCTGCAGCTAACTAATCAACTCAAGACAAGATGCCTAAACCAGGAGGTGCACCAATCCTGAGACTGTTGCTATGAAGACACTCCCCTTGCTCTACCCCAATATATGCCCTGTCCCACTGCTGCTCAGGGTTCCTCCCACTCCATCCACTGTGTTGGACTGATGGAGGACCTGAGTTACTTCGTAAATTAAAAAGACTCTTGGTCCTCCAAAGACACAGAGAAACCCTATCTCGAACCATTCCCCACAAAAATAGACTCTTTGCTTTTGCATTAGATCTAGGGGTTCAGAGTCCAGGGACAACATATACATATCATATATGCTCAAATATACTGAGGTTCATGAAAATGATACTTAGCATATAAGTTTATTTTATAAACAAGTTAGAAAATACAGTTAGGTCCATGTTGGATCTGGGGTGAGGCCTTGGCCATGCTTCTTCTTAGTCTCTTCATGTTGCCTTTGTAAATCACCATAACTAAGGAACAGAGCATACTTCTCTCTGCTCTGGCAACTGTGAAGGCCTAGAACCGCATGCCAGCACAGTCAGTGTTCTCCTATGGAGAAGGGGCAAAGTGTCCCTAATGACATGAATCCCACTGGTAGTTTGTCACCTCTAAAAAGCTCCACCCTCTGACACCATTACATAGTGGTCAGATATCCATATGATTTTCAAGGTGAAACAAACATTCAGTCTATAACATGCTCTGCTTATCCTGTCTATATAGATGCCTGTGCATGCTTAGAGGGGTGGTTTGGAATCCCAGCACATCACAGCTAAGGTTTTAATAGTATGTTGTAAATACTCTCATATTCACCATGGTACACAGATGGACATGATTTGATTTTATACTATTTCAATGAGCGATAGCAAAGTTCCTACAGTATAGCAGTTGCTAGAGAAAAAAATGAAGGGTATCATACAAACACTCTTGGCTTTAAAGAATGAACATAATATCTATTATAAAGTCAATATTGATAGACTAAACAAAGGAAAACAAACCAGAGAAAATGTGACAGAGAGCAGCGGCTTCTCAAGGCTGAATGTTCAGGTGTGTGTTGCTTTTTATGACAAGTACTGCACTGAGACTGAACTGTATTATTGCTTAGAAAAAAAGACAAATTACATTAGGAAAAAAACTTGATATTTTCAATTACAAATATTGGGTTATTTAATTTGAAGTATTAGAAACTAGCACTCAAATGACAGACTGAGGGCAAAGAAGAGCATAGAAAATCATTTGCTGTATTCTATATGCAGATACCTGCAACCATTAACAACCAGAATTTCCTCAGGTTCCGGGAAGGATGGCCAGCAACACGATCCCTTATGTCAAACTATTAGACTTTCCTCACCCTGCACTCAAATATAGACATTCCCTATCAAAATGGGTGTAACTACCATCCCTTTACCTCCAGCTCACCTTTTGCCATGTGTATGAACACACTGTCAGCAGGATGGATGATGAAAACAGAATCTAGGACTTCTAAATTTGTACCCGGAATTCAAATGATTGTTGGTCTAGTTCCTAATCATTCTGAAGCTCAACTAGTGGGTTAACCCATCCAAACATTGCATGCTACCTATGTGGCACACACTGTACCCATGGCTCTACAATGTTCAATATATGGATTAGAGAGAGAATGAAAGGCTGGCTTCTCTTTCACACGGTTTAACAAGTGGGGATGACATGAAAGTAAAACATCTCGGTTGCAGCAGATTCATCAATATTAAAGAGACTGAAGATGGTAAAGGCAAGGATTCTGGCAGCCGAACTACTGTAGTAATCAAACTACAACAGCACAACAGTCAAGATCATATACTACACACTGCAATCTTAATTAGCACCAACTAATGCAATTTTCCTTGTTTTCAACTAGGTTGATTTTATTCTAGTTCAACAAAGGCCACAGAATTCTCATGTCTAACCACTTCTAAAGTGAGAGCTGACTCCAAAGTTATTAATAGCAAACCAAAACCAACATTACACACAGAAACCAGTGCCAGAAAAGGCACAGTTGGCATGTCCAAGATAGGTACCTGACAAAGTCAGATACTAGGCTCGGTTGCCACAGGGATGCATGGAACAGTTCTCTTGTAGTGCCTAGTGTATTCCAATCCTACTTCAAAGGAAGATTTGGTTGAGGCTCATCTATTTGAAAACAAACACTCCTCTTATATATGAAAACCACCTCCTAACCGGCAGAGGGCAAACATAATAGGAAATGAAGGGGTTGGGAACAGAACTGAAGGCACATATTAGACCCTGGGTTTCTTCACAGCACTGAAAAGAAAGAAGAAAAGAAAAAGTAAATTGAAGAAGGAATAGTGAAGATTTTCTTTAAGTTAGTGAACAGACACACAGCTTATATCAGGTCCAAAAGAGACTGGAGACAAATGGCTAACTGTGGTTCCCATTAGCGTATCAAAGCAGGACTGGCCTCCAGGCACCACAAGTGCCTGATAGAGTCCTTCTGGAAACCTGACTCCTCTAAGCTCTTTTCACCCTAGCCCACTGCCCTAACCTTCTGCCCACAGGCTTCCCTTCCCCCAGCTTCTCATTCCTATATAAGCATGCCATTTTTGGCCTTATGATCTCTTGGCTCTTGGCTCCCCTCAGGCCCAACCTGCCCCATGGCCTAGTTCATTCTGCTGGCCATGTTCATTCTACTACTTTCTCCCCTTGCTCTATCAGATGTTTCTGGCTGTGCTCTCCTCATATCTACAATAAAAACCTTCCCCTCAGCACACCCTGGAGTGGCCGTGTTCTCACTCTATACATCTGCTGCTGAAATCCCCACTTTATACACTTTATCGGTGCCAAATCCAGGAGCTTCAAATGGGGAAATGCAGTGGCTCCAACTCGTTTGGGTTTTCCTTCTCTCACCCTTAGCTCACTAGAAGGTGACAGGTATGTAACATGTCCCTTCAAAAGCATTCTTCCTCCCTTCCCTCCTGTAATACCATCTCCTCCAAAATGAGCATTTTTAAATTCCAAAAGATGAGAGAAGCATATTTAAAATACTATAACATGTGTTTTCCATTAATTAATTACTTTATTCCCTTACTATTATTTGAGACAGGGTCTCAGTCTATAGGCCAGGCTGATCTTGAGTTAACAACCCTCTTGCAAGCTGGGCAGTGGTGGCTCATGCCTTTAGCCCCAGCATTTGGGAAGGGAGGTAGGCAAATCTCTGTGAGTTCCAGATCAGCCTGGTATGTAAGAGTTAGATCCAGGATAGACTCCAAAGCTACATAGGGAAACCCTGTTTCGGTAAGAAAAAAAAAGAATCCTCTCTCTTTGGGCTACCTATAGCTATGTTTATGTTGGTTAAAGTTTCCCCCAAACAAAAGCTGCAACTGGGTCTAAGATTCTACAAGGCCAACTGATGGAACCTTGTGATTCTAAGTAGGGAGGTAAATTAGAGACCAGAGCCAAATTACCTCAGTCTATGTTTAGCCCGCTCCTTTGTCTAACTAAAATTTTTATGACTATCACAAAGTTTAAAATGGATTCTTGGCAGACCACTAGCTTCCACCATTCTAAGAGATAGGATAGTCAATGGTTAGCCATTGGGACATTAAGGTTTCACTGCTTTGCTGTGGTCAGTCAGTGCAGTCCCCACCAATGCCTGTGGTGTCAGGTCCCAAACAAACTGAGGACAAAAGGCTACCTGTGGTGGTGTCCATTAGCATGCCAGAGTGTGAGTTGGCCACCCGAACCTCTCAGTCCTGCAGCTCCTCTCAGCTCTTCCCTCCCCTAACCCCCTCCAGTCCATCTGCTTTGCTTCCCTCCCCACAGCTGTGATTGCTACCTACACCACACTTTGACCACGTGCGCCCTTGTTTCTTCTCTCTCGGTTCCCTTCCCCCTCTTGGTCCACCACTAATGGCTCTGGATCCCTTCTCTTGACCCTCTCTCCTCTCACCTCCTTCCTCTCTCACTGCACACCCCACCCTGCCATGGCCTGGTAGAGTCTGGACTCCCACAGGCCTCTAGTTGACTCTCTCTCATACCGATAATAAAGTCTTCCTCCTCAACCACAACTTGGAGCACTGACGTCCCCATTTCATTCAGTAACTGCCTTTACTTACCTTTGGTCCGTACTCATTTCCATAATACAGTATGTCCCCTGTGAGCCATGGCAACTCATGTTTGACTCAAGCATAAACTGCCTCTTTTCCATTAAGCCAGAGCTGTGTTTTATGCTGATATGCAGTATATTTGGTCCTTATTTTATGGACCCTGTTTTTTTTCCTTTGAGAAAAATGTCTTACTTTGCAGCCCTGAGTGTTAGGAATTTTGTGAATGGGGGACCTTGATGGATTCCATGGTGGGTGAGGAACAAACATGCCAGGCAGACAGAGCTTAAGTGAGAAGTTTTATCAGAAAGGGAGAGGGGGAGAGAACTGTAAGAGAGGGAAAGAGAAGGAGAGACAGAGAGAGAGAGAGAGAGAGAGAGAGAGAGAGAGAGAGAGAGAGAGAGAGAGAGAGAGAAGAGGGAGGCAGGAAAAGCCATGTCTGCCCCTTTAGAGACACAGTGGGAAAGAGAGCAGAAGTGGGTGGGGTTTTTCTTTTTAAAGAGTCCTTTGCACCTGCACAGCAGCCATGGCTGTGACCAGGGTGCTGCCTGAGTACATTCTGCCAGGTGACAGGGGCAGGCCCGCATAATGTCTGAATCCTTACACTGAGTACCTTGGAAGTTGCTACATAGATCAGGTTGACTTTGAACTGACAGATATGTCTGTCTGCCTCTGCTGTCCAAGTGCTGGAATCAAAGGTGTTGACCATTTCACCTGACCATGCACTCCATCTTCCTTTCCAAGCTTCACAGAACCCTTCTGGGAACACCTGTCCATAGCTCTCTGTGTACCACCATGACATCCAATTAGTGAGCAGCACTGTCCATGGCAGCCTTTAAGGACAGAGGACATTATAACTTCAGAAGTAGCTGGTATCCAGGTCTTGAGAGAGAAGCTGTGTGTAGCTTGAGACCCCCTGACAGATCACCCCATGGAGGAGGGAGGTGGCCTGGCAGCAAATGCTGTGCCTTCTGCTGGGGATCCTCTCTGAAGAGAGTTCTTCTAAAGCGAGCTGGACCTGCATCTGCTGGGGGGTGGGGGTGTCTTTCATCCTGAGACTGCAGCCAGAGGCAGGCATTTGTAAACCTAGCAGCCTACAGGTCACAAGAGCCAGGGTCACACAGTGGCCAGTCCCAGAATCCCTTTGCTGTTGAGGATCCTCAAAAAGGCTCGAGGTGCTGCATCTCGGGACAGCAAGGCAATGTGAACTTGGGCCACCTCCAAAGCTCTAGGGTTTCATTTGTTGGTTTGTTTTTAATTGTTGTGGCGGGCGTTAGCTTTGCTAACTTTGCTCTGTCTGTGCACACAACTAATGGTTGATTTATTGCAGCCACCTTGGGTTAGTTCAGATTAGAGGTGCCTCAAGGCTGGTTCCTTGCAAGCATTACATTATTCTAAGTCACACAAAATGGTTTTCTATTTGTCCTTTCTTCATTCCCTCAGTGCCTCTAGTCAAGTTTCCAGAAAGACTCCAAAGGGAGACTTACCTTTACTCTACCCCCCATAGGTTTCCCTATCTTTTCCTGTTGCCTCAGGGACATAATTAGCTGGTTGTATGTATGTATAAATCTATTTATATATGTATGCATGTATGTATGTATGTATGTATGTATGTATGTATATGTAAAACTTGTGCAAAATAAATTCAATCCATCATTCTCATGCTGTGACTCAAAGAGAAACATCAGATACATTCAACAATTTATTTCAAAAATAGACAACCTAAATTGGTGTCAGGGGCCTCCCCACACCACCACCACAACCCTCACAACCTGTGAGAGTGATCAGTCAGAGGTACACTAAAGTCTTTGTGAGCAATGGCTGTAGCCTTCCAGACACTAACTGGCCAAATTTTTGATCTCTGCCTCACAAGTACTGGGATAACAGAGCTATGTCACCATGTCTTGCATGACACCATGTTTGAGGCTTCATTACAGCATTTAGTATAATACTTGGAACTTAACATAGCTGTTGTCAAGCAGATTCCAGGATGGACTATTTTACGATCTCATGTCCCCAAAACTTTACTTTCTTTTTAACTCATTTCATAAATATAGATCCCTAAGTACACTCTGCTCAATCTGGATAACACTGATTTAAAGTCATGCTTACTACTTCTTTATTGTGCCTAAAAAAAAATCACTCTTCCTAGTACTTAAATTCCCACCGGGATGCTGAGTTTGTAAGAGAACAGCTTTCCTTATTCCTACATGGGCGTTGATTGTCCATATAGAGGTAAAATAAACTGAAGAAACAAAACAGTATTAGATTTAATTGTTCAATGTCTACCTTTATGCAGAAATTAAATAAAACCCAGACTCTATTCAATAAATAAATTTTAAAAGACTCGCTTTATTTCCATGCTGATCTTCTATTATGATGTATCAAATAGAGAGGTGATCTATTAAGAACCTTTACTGTAAAGATGATTCACTCAGAGAAGCTGAGGAAGACAATAAGCATTAACTTCTACCCTCTACATATACATATATACACACACACAGGTACACCTGCACTCACACATGAATACACACATCACATAGGCATTTACAAAAAGGATTATAGTTGTTACTAAAGCTTGACATCATTCTGAAAGACAAACTATTGTAAAATGTTTAGTAGGTTGACTTCAGAAATTTTCTATGCTCATTTATATAAACATAGTTAAACCTATTAAATGTGTAGTAGTTTTAGTTGGATGGCATCTTGTTACATGTGTTTCACAATTTAATTGTTGAACTGAAATAAACTGCACTGTTAGATGAGTGAGCCAACTTTACTTTTAAATTCTCTTTTTCTCTATTATCTGTTATGTTGCAGATTTTATACAAGCTAGGCAAATGTCTACCCTGAGCTGTACCCTTTGCCCAGGTCAACTTCATATGGTTAATTAAAACTTCTTAGCAGTGATGGCCCATGCATTTAATCCCAGCATTCAGGAGGCAGGGGCAGGCTGGTGGATTCCCATGAATTCAACGCCAGTCTGGTCTACAGAGAAAGTTCCAGGACAGCCAGGGCTACACAGAGAGACCCTCTCTTGAAAAACCAAGAAAACAAACAAACAAAAGATTTCAGAGTGTCAACAAACACTCATTCAAACATTCAGCAGAGAAGCCATTCTCTTGATGATGGATACCATGAATGTCTGACAGTATTAAGGGAAATTCACTTTGTTTGTAGAGCTAACTGTTATTGAGAGTAAATGGCAGAATTTCAGGCAACCGAATATGCATATTTTGAAATTGATAATAACTGCTAAAATACCAGGCAGGGGCCTGTGCTAGGACTCCCTTGAGAAGACTATGAGAACACTGTGCCCAGATCCTCAAACCTCAATATTAAAAAAAAAAACATAATTTAGCCGGGCATTGTTGGCACATGCCTTTAATCCCAGCACTCAGGAGGCAGAGGCAGGAGGATCTCTGTGAGTTCAAGGTCAGCCTGGTCTACAGAGCGAGTTCCAGGACAGCCTCTAAAACAATACAGAGAAACCCCGTCTTGAAAAACACCAAAAAAAAAAACCCACAAAAAACAAAAACCCATAATTTTTGAAACTTTTCACAAATTGTACATATTTGACAGTTTTATAATATGGGACCCTTTCCATGAATGTGATATTCTTTTAAGTGTTATTTTGTGGGCACTATTAATATTTTAGAGGATTCTCCCTAAAGAGCATACCCATTTTGTTTAGTTATTCTTATGTCTATTTTAGTTACAGTTACCATTTGGAATTCAGTTCATACATTAGATAAAGTGATATAGCATTATCACCAGAGGATATACAAGTTAATAACCTTGTTCATGTTTTTTCAGAGTGTGTTCCTTGGTTCTACTGAACTATCTTGATTTATATTAAAGGGATGCAGATAAAAAGTGCACTCGGATATTTAAGCTGTAATGCCCAATTCTTAAGCTGGGGACTCCACTCTCTAAATCTGACCCCATATATTTCTACAAGAAAAGGTCAAGGTCTGACAAATATTCAGTTCCCATGGGTTTTTTGGGAACTCTAATCCAGAAATCTACTTCAATACTCTGTTCCTAAGAGACTACAGAGGCCACTTAGGATGCTTTTCAGAGTTTATAAAGGATTCAAAGGAATTAATAAACTTATTAGCAAATATATTCATTTATTATAAACATTAATATAATCATAAATTTATTATATTTATGAATATATTATCAAATATTTATCCTTTCATATTATTACAATATGAATTAAATTATAAATATATTTTATATTATGTTATTTATTTTTATATTATATTTTATGATATATTTACATTATATAGTTTAGATTCTAAAATGTAAATATAAAATTAAATTATTGTAAAAACAAATGTTTAAATGTTAATAAATAAATGTACACTCAAAGTCCAATAATTTTGAAAGTAGGTCCTGAGTATTACCAATCAGTACACCAGAGAAAGCATCCAAATAGTGGACTGAAAGTCTTTATCTCTCCCTCTGCTCCTCCAAATCCAATCTCTCAGTTTCATCCCCTGCTCTATAGTAGAACACATACCAATAGCCTCCCTTCCCCCTGCAACAATCTCCAGTGATCACACAGATCTTCCCCTATTAATTTCCATTCCCTACTCATTACTTTATCCTAGCTCCAAACAACAACACTCACTTCTGCCTGGAAGCAAGTTAGCTACCTGCCATGATGCTCACCTGTCCCTGTGCTTCTCCCCCAAGTCTGCTGCAGCAGAACATCTGCTATGTTTGCCTTATCCCCACCGCCATCTCCAGTGGATCACACAGATTTTCCCCTCCAAATACACACACTCTCTGTCTCTCTCCCTCCCTCTCTCCCTCCCTCCCTCCCTCCCTCCCTCCCTCCCTCCCTCCCTCTCTCTCTCTCTCTCTCTCTCATGCACGCATGCGCACACACACACACACACACACACACACACACACACACACACATTGCTTTGTCCCAGTCTTCTGGGACTCCACAGGCCACTCTGGCCAAGGGGGCACATAGACTGTACAGACACCTTCAAGTCTCCCTCCATTCGTCCAGGTCTATCCCCCAATGTTATCCTCAGCTCTGTAGCAGACCTTCTGCTATGGCTCTTCTCACTCTCTGCCCTCATTCCCAGAAGACTAAGCAAATCTGTGTTAAATACCCACCTTTCCTCCAACTGTGGAACTCCAAAACCCCCATCCTTCCAAGCACACCGTCATTTCTAAATGTCGGTTCCAATACCCAGAAACACATTTTATCTGGAACCCCCCGGTGAACATAGAGATCAGAATCCCATAAGAATTTCCTGCCAGGCAACACCTAATCACCACACTCAGAAACAACATTCAATAAAGACAAAACCAGATACCAGAACCTAGAATCACAATCAACCCAAACCTAGATGCCTGGAGATGACTGTAAAAACACAGTTGGTAACAGTCAGGACAGTATGTCTCCACTAGGACCCAGCAACCTCATAACAGCAGGCCCTGAAGCACAAGAAAAAGAACTCAAAATAGCCTTTATGAATATGATCGAGTTCCTTAAAGAGGTAATTAATAAATTGCCCAAAATCTATGAAAACACAAAGAAACATTGGAAGGAAATGAGTAAAACAGTTGAAGACCTGAAAGCAAAAATAAAACCAAAAAAAAAGAAATCCAAAAAAAAAAATCAAACTAAGGAAATAAATTTGGGAACTGAAAAAGGAACCAAAGGCAAACTTTACTAAAAGAATGCAAGAAATGGAAGAATCTCAGGCATTGAAGACATAATAGAATAAATGAAATATTTGATCGAACAAAATATTAAATCTAAAATACTCCTGGCACAAAACATCCATGAATTCTGAGACATTATGAAAAGACCAAATCTAAGAAATATAGGAATAGAGAAAGGAGAAGAAACCCAGGTCAAAGTCCCAGAATATATTTTCAGTAATATCAGAAGAAAATTCCCCCAATGAAAAGAAGGAGATGCCTATTAAGGTACAAAAAACATTCAGAAATAGACTGAACTAGAAAAGGAATTACTCTTGACACATAATAATCAAAACACTACATATTTAATACAAAGAACAGTAAAAGCTACAAGAGAAAAAAAAGGCAAACCTATTGGAGTAACACCTGACTTCTCAATAGTGACTCAAAAAGCCAGAAGGACCTGCACAGATGTGATGAAGACTCTAAGAGACCACAGATGCCAACCCAGACTACTATACCCAGCAAAACCTTCTATCACAACAGATGGAGAAAATAAGACATTTCATGATTAAAAATCAAATGTAAGAAACATCTCTCTACAAATACAGCACTGCAGAAAACACTAGAAGGAAAACTCCAACTTAAAGAGGTTAACTACACCTAAGAAAACACAGAAAATAATCACAGCCCAGCAGATCAAAATACAGGACAGACACACACACACACACACACACACACACACACACACACACACACAAATAAAAAAACAGCAACAAAGTAACAGGAATCAACAAACATTGCTTACTGATATCTCTCAACAGGAAAACAGACTAACAGAATGGATGTGAAAAAATGATCCATCCTTCTGCACCAAAGAAATACAACTTAACATTAACAACAGATATCATCTCAAGGTAAAAGGATGGAAAAGATAAACCAATTGCTTACTAATAACTCTCAACATGAAATTGTCTCAATTTCTCAATAAAAAGGCTCAGACTAACAGAACGGATGTGAAAAAAGAATCCATCCTTCTGCACCAAGGAAATACAACTTAACAACAACAGATATCATCTCAAGGTAAAAGGATGGAAAAGATAAACCAATTGCTTACTAATAACTCTCAACATGAAATTGTCTCAATTTCTCAATAAAAAGGCTCAGACTAACAGAACGGATGTGAAAAAAGAATCCATCCTTCTGCACCAAGGAAATACAACTTAACAACAACAGATATCATCTCAAGGTAAAAGGATGGAAAAGATAAACCAATTGCTTACTAATAACTCTCAACATGAAATTGTCTCAATTTCTCAATAAAAAGGCTCAGACTAACAGAACGGATGTGAAAAAAGAATCCATCCTTCTGCACCAAGGAAATACAACTTAACAACAACAGATATCATCTCAAGGTAAAAGGATGGAAAAGATAAACCAATTGCTTACTAATAACTCTCAACATGAAATTGTCTCAATTTCTCAATAAAAAGGCTCAGACTAACAGAACGGATGTGAAAAAAGAATCCATCCTTCTGCACCAAGGAAATACAACTTAACAACAACAGATATCATCTCAAGGTAAAAGGATGGAAAAGATAAACCAATTGCTTACTAATAACTCTCAACATGAAATTGTCTCAATTTCTCAATAAAAAGGCTCAGACTAACAGAACGGATGTGAAAAAAGAATCCATCCTTCTGCACCAAGGAAATACAACTTAACAACAACAGATATCATCTCAAGGTAAAAGGATGGAAAAGATAAACCAATTGCTTACTAATAACTCTCAACATGAAATTGTCTCAATTTCTCAATAAAAAGGCTCAGACTAACAGAACGGATGTGAAAAAAGAATCCATCCTTCTGCACCAAGGAAATACAACTTAACAACAACAGATATCATCTCAAGGTAAAAGGATGGAAAAGATAAACCAAGCAAATAGACCTCAGAAGCAAGTTGGTGGAGCCATTTTAATACATGACAAAATAGACTTCAAACCAAAACTATTCAGAAGAGATAGGGAAGGACATTACATACTCATCAAAGGAAAAAAAACTGATCCAGAGGCCATTACAATTCTTAACATCCATACATCAAACACAAGGACACCCAAGTTTGTAAAAGAAACACTAAGGAGAGAGTTCAAGTTCCAGCCTCAATGCTCTCTCAAGGTCCAGGTTAGGGGCTACACAGCAGGCATGTAGGGTTTTTCTAAAAGGACTCTGACAGTGAGAGGGCAATAAACCGGCTCAAACAAGTAGTCCTCTCATGGCTCTTTATCCAAGAAAATGTTCTTCCTAAAAGTTCTCTCTCTCTTTACGATTTCTCTATAAAAGCTCTTTCCTCAAAAGTTCTTTCTCTAAAAGTTCACTTATGATCTAAAAGCTCCTTCTAAAAATTCTCTCAAGTTTCCTAAAAAGTCTCCAAATGTTCCTTCTTCTAAAAGTTCTCCTAAGGTCTTCTCCTATCCCACAAGGCTTCTAGTTCTTTTATCCACAAGCATATTTAACAACTCTGTGACAATAGGGCATGCAGATCTCTCAGATCCAGCAAGGCAGATAGGGTCTTGAGAGAAGCAGGTGCCTTATATCACTCCCTGGACATGACTTGCAAAACATCCTGGCAAACTTAAGTGGGGGCTGGGGAGGGACGATGATGACACGATTAAAGGTGACTTCTTGGTGATATATTAAAGGGGAAAACTTAGGCTATGTAGTGTGAGATTTGGAGGCTGCATCTCTTACTGCTCATGCCCCACTGAGAAGGAATTCCTTTCTCTGGGGCTTATTTGAAAATACAAAGCACCCAGTATATATTCTATATAGCCAAATTTGTAGTAACAGATATTCTGGAGATGATACCTAGAATATTAATTGCTACTTCTGTAATAAATGATAAAGACTCAAGGAAAAACACTATGATTGATTGAATCACATAGTAATCCAAACACCATGACAGCGGGAGACTTCAATACCTCACTCTTAACATCCAGACAAAAACTGGAGGTAACAAACATTATACCAAATGAACCTAACAGGTATTTTAAAAACATTTCACCAAACACAAGAGAATATACCTTCTTCTCAGCACCTCATGAAACTTTTTCCAAAATTGACCATACACTCAGATACTACAAAAGTCTCAACAAACAAGAAAATGGAAATAACACCCTGAGCTCCATCTAACTTTCACATTTAAAGTTGGATATCAACAACACAGACAACAGAAAACTTACAAAATCATGGAAACTGAACAACTCATTACTGAATGGAAAAATGATTCAAGACAGAAATTAAAGACTTTTTATAATTGAATGAAGTGAATACACAGCATACACAAAGCCACAGAACGCAATGAAGGAAGTCCTAAAGGGCAAGCTCCTGGCACTGCACACCTGGATGAAAAACTGGAGGGATCTCATACTAGCAGCTTAAGAGAACCACCGAAATGTTTGGAGCAAAAAAAAGAAATCACACCCAGAAGAAGTAAATAGCAAGAAATAATGAAATTTGGGGCTGAAATCAATATAATAGAAACAAACAATACAAAGAATCAATGAAGCAAGCTGATTCTTTGAGAAAACCAGTAAGATTAATAAACACCTTATTAAAATTGGCAAAAATGTGGATAAAAATGTCTACAATAATAAAATTTGAAATGAACAGTGACATATAACAACAGACACTGAGGAAATCCAGAAAATTATAGAACAAACTTTAAAAACCTGTACTACACCAAATTGGAAAAATCTAAAGAAGTGAATAAATTCCTTGTAGTGTATCCCTTACCAAAGTTAAATCAACATTAGATAAGCAATTTAAACAAATCCATAACCCCTAGTAAAATGGAAGCAGACATTAATCTGCCAACCAAAACAAACAAACAATAACAAAAAAAACCCAGGGTCAGATGGTGTTACTACAGATTTCTATCAGATATTCAAAGAATAATGGCAATACTCGAATTATTCCACAAAATAGAAACAGAGAAATCACTGCCCACTCATTTTCTGAGGCCACAGTTACCTTACCCAATACCCAAACCACATAAAGACCCAGCAAAGAATGAAAATTATGGACTAATTTCCCTTATGAACATAGATGCAGTAATTCTCAATAAAATACTTGTCAATTGAATGAACAAACACATCGAAAAGATCATCTACCATAATCAAGTAGTCTTAATTCCAGAGATGTGGGGTTCAACAAATGTAAATCAACAAATACAATCACCATATAAACAAACTGGAAGATGAAAAACACCATATCATTATATACAGAAAAGTTGGACAACAACTCAGATCCTGGCTAGTGTAGGGTCACAGACCCAGGTGTGGCCCTTGGCCGTAGCTCTGGCCCTGAGTAGCAGTGTAGGCCATTCAAATCAGCATGGACCCAGTGATGGCACAGCCCTGGACACCACAGGTGGAGGCCCAGACCTCAGGGCCTATAGCCTTTGGTGGCAATATAAGCCATAAACATCTACACAAAAGACTCTGGTTGTGGTAGGATTAAAGACTTAGACACGGCACTTAGCAACACCCCAGCCCTGAATATCATCATGGTCCCAGGTGGCAGCACAGGTCACCTCAGCATGGACCCAGAGGCTCTTAGACACCAACATGGCCCCAGATTTTGGGCCAGACCCTGGCCATCCACACCATCCTGTTTGATGGTAACAGGAGCCACAGATATCAACACAGATCCTGGGTGGAGTAGGGTCACGGACCCAGACAGCCCTCAGCTGCAGCTTGGGCCCAGATATCACCATATCCCCAGGAGACCATGTAGGCCACTCAAATTTAAAATAATAATAATAATAATAATAATAAAATAAAAGTTTTCTAGAAATCACAATCCATAAAAGAAAGTACAAGATAGTATATTCCCTGTAACCATTAGGCATCCTGAATGCTTAAGTTAAACAAAACTCTGTGTTTATTAGCATCTTACTCATCTATCGACACACTCACAATTTTCTAAAAAAGAGAAGAGGGCAGAGAATAATTACCTTGTATTTTAAGTTATAGTTACTTTTGTCTTTAGTATTCTAATATTTAAATATAACTTTTTGCTATTTAATTTCCATATTATCAACTCAGCATGGTGTTGCACATCCATAATTTCAACTGTTCAGGATACTGAAGCAGGAAGATGACAAGTTTGAGACTAGCCTTGGCTATGTTTCCAACTCTAGGCCACCCTGATCAATTTACTGAGCCCATGAATCAAAAATTGCAAAACAAAACAAGAAAACAGGGCCAAGAATAATATAACTCGTAGTTTCTACCAGTTATTCAGACAAGAAATCCAGCCCACTTTCTTTATATTTTTCCCATTCTTACTTCAGAAGATAATGAAAAAAAAAAAAAGACAATGTCAAAAAGACAAAGAGCTCTCAGCAAAGTAATTGGATGTAGGCAGGAGACAACTGGCCCCAAGTTTTGTCTGGAATTCTAAAATATTTACATTTTTCCACAAAGTTCATCATTAGGAAAGAACACTGAACTGCTTCTGGGGTAGCTGTAAAGAATGTCAGGAACCCAGACCCCAAAAGGTAATATAGTATGTATTCACTTACATGAGGATATTTGACATTATGTAAATGATAAGCAAGCTACAATATGTAGACACAGAGATGAGGTATAGAGGAAGGGTCTAGGGGGACACATAGATCTTCCTGGGAGGCAGAAATAGAATATATTTTATGCATGGACTGGGGGGCAGGTGGGGATCGGAAGAAGAGAATGAGATGGGGAGTAGGAAGAGAGATACATAGAGGAAGAGAATGTGGGAGAGAAAGCTGGAACTGAGGGCCATCTAGGGGATGATATGGAAACCTGGTACAGTGGAAAATATATGAACGTGATCCTAATGAGGTCTCCTAACAAAGGAGAAACAAAGTCTCAACTGGTCATCTCTTGTCCCCCAAAGAGGCTTCCATTAGTGGGACTAGGTTGCATTCAGTTGAGTTTTTGGCCAAAGGGATCACATGAAAATCCCCAAGCAACTCAGGTTGTTGCTAAGACACTGGTTTGCACTCTGAAAACTGACAGCAAGGCCCCATTACTGAGGACAACACCCACACCACACATTGAATATGGAGAAATAGAGCTGGTGCCTACATGGGGCCCTTACCCCTATGTTCTAGTATCTTTGGTGAGAGAAGGTACTCGGGAATCTGCAAAAAAAAAAAAAAAAAAAAAAAAAAGGACACATAAATATCAATCCAGCTACAAAACCTTTGACCTACAATCTGTCCTGCCTGCAAAACATGCTAGGGCAATGGTAGCACAGGACTTGTGGGAGTAGCCAACCAATGTTTGATTTGACTTAAGGCTTACTCTATGAGATGGTACCCATACCAACAATGTTTCGGTAACATAGAATCAGAGGATAGATATAGCTCAGACACATAGGGTCAAATGAAACATTACTGATCTAAAAAAAAAGTAACAATATAATGATTCCTAGTTATATTCTGCTATACTCATAGATCAGTGCCTTATTCAGTCATCATCAGAGAAGCTTCCTCTGAGACCCCCCAGTTGGACCTTACTCAGAAAAAGAGTCTAACTGGAAGGTCTCCATCAAATATCTCCCCTTAGGGTTCAGGTAACCCCATAAAAGAGGAGACAGAAAGAGTGTAAAAGCCAGAGAGGGTGAGGGACATCAGGAGAACACTGTGCTCTGTATCAACTCAGCACAGATAACTGAGCTCACAGAGACTGGAGCAGCAAGCACAGGGCTGGCACAGGTCTACACCAGGGCCTCTGCACATATATTTTAGCTTAGAGCACAGGTCTGCACCAGGTCCTCAGAATATATATTTTAGATTAGGACTTTGTATGACTCCTGACTGAGAGAATGTGTGGGTCTTTGATTCTTGTGCCTGATCTTGGGACTCTTTTCCTTCTTTTGGGTTGCCTTGCTTCAGCATTAATATGATGGGATTTGTTTTTATTTTATTATATTTGCTTTATCATGTTTACATGTTATCTCTTAGAAGCCTGCTCTTTTCTAATGTGAGACAGAAAGGGAGTGGATCCAGAGGGCAGGGGAGAAGGTGGGAGTAGTAGAGGGAGAGAAAACTATAATCAGAATATACTGAATGAGAAAAAATTATTTTTATCAAAATGGCAAAATAAGAATGACAGGAACACAGGAGTTCCTGGTACCAGGAAACCTTACACTGGGCCTTAATCTACCTTCAGATGCTCATCCTCATGTGCCTGGCATCATACCATGTACATTAGATTGTAATGCATAACCAAAATCTCAGAAACCCTTGCTTCTAAACATAGAAGACATACAATTTCAATCATTTACATTTCTAACTGAAAACATAAAGTCCCCAAGTGAAGCTAAATTTTAATGGGCAAGTTTGGTCTTGTTATCTAATCCAATTTCTACAACAGAATTCTCTGTATTCTGAGACAGAAAGAGAGAAGAAGGGACTTTACAAAAACTGGATATGAGAAAATTTACCACAGACAGGCAAAGAGTGCTAAAAGCAAGACTCTCCTGGCAGCTCTAGGTGCTGCCGTGTAGGAATCAGTTATTGGTATGACCTTTGGTTTAATGTGTGGAGGCTTGTATGATTGAAAGAACCACAGGGCACAGTTGACAGAAATGAAAAATGCATAGGAATTAAGCTCATTCTGTGTTTAAATGACCATTACTTACTATATATTTAACAGGTGGGGCTAAAGACTTACTATGAATCAATAACAAAAGGCAAAGTCAACAATACCTCCCTCATTCCCATGGCATTTCATAAAGGTGTATATTTCAGAGATAGGAAGCGATAGCCATGGGAAATTTATGGCAGTGATCTGTAAAAGGTCCAGAAGCTATGGGGAGTACACTGCTTCATAAATACAGAAAAAGAATTATTGCAAATCCCCTACTGAGTCCATTATATGTGTCAAAACTCTGGAAATTTGAGAAAAGTGATTTAACATCTGAGATTGTGACTGCCAAGAATGAACATGTCACAATTTTTCACAGGAGGAAAAACCATCACAAGAGCTGGTAGCAGCCAATTGACACCCTGCAAGGAGTGCACTGGCCCAGACCCATCCAACTGGTTTTCTGGGCATGCCATAGAGGGAGTGCACAGGAGAAAATGCCTACCTTAAAAACCGTGTTTTCTGAGGATGGAGCCATTTGGGCTTGGTTTTATAGTTTCTTGGTGTGTATATTACATAGACACTTGGAAACGTCTATGGCCATATAACTCACAAGCAATAGAGCACATAGGCAAAGTAATAACTCTATTATGGACAAATATCAGAAAAATACCTATTGGTCAAGTCTACTGAGTATTTATTCATGAGCATCCTAAAAGCATGTACTGAGCACTGCCAATCTGTGGCATTCTGCATTCCTAGATCCATGGGGCACCTCACTTAGTGAAAGTGAAGTGAAATTAGAGCAGAATTTTGTATCATCCCCACTCTTCCCTTCCAACATCTTTACTAAAAGAGACTATGTAGAAGCCACTGTATTATGCTCTCCCTATGAAGGATGACATGATTACAAATGCACCACAGACACTTTTCTTTTTGAAAAGTGATCAAGAGTCACAACTCAATTTTTCAATAGCTCTTATTACTCTGACACTCCCACCAACTCCCTCTTTCCATGGTGGAGCACCAGTGTTTCATATTTTCCAGGCAGCATTTTTCTCCATATTGTTTTAGACACGGTGCCATTATAATCACTTGCAATTGACCAGTAATTGTTGCAGAATCAGGCCTCCCTCTGCCAGTGCCACCCAGTTGCTGGAATACACCCAGCTGAGTGTAGTAAGTTCCAGAATCCAATCAAACTAAGCCCCATTGGTATCCAGGTTTCTCATCATGAAGTTGAGCCAACTCTTGATTCCATGCACTACCTCCCTCCTGCAGGGTACACACAAAGGCACTCCATTTTAGCTATGATTCAGGCCCCTGTAATACTTTTGTAAGAAAAAAATTAGGCTGAGCTATGGTCATTAATTTGTGTTTGCAGATCATGTTTTTGTAATTGGCTTTATAACTAAGTTAGATGCGGGTACCCACATCCCACCTGGGAAATGAGAGTAGCAGCATCTTCTTCTGGGATGTAAGAACAACCTTATCTCATCCTATAGACTTTCCAAAATAAGAGATAGCCCAAGAATAACCATCTCTAAATATTTACCTTACTTCTGGTTAGAGTAACAAGAAATACAGATACATGGCTATACTCTAAGCTTGAGTAATTTTCTTATCTTCTAAGCTACTCAACAATGAAAAACTAGAATAGTATGAAGAAAATGAGCTCTTATTAATAGGGTAATCTAGGCAAAATTACAGAACCTGCAATGTGTAAAATGGAGCTGACAGAACAAAGATCGTCATCGTTGGTTACAAGACTGTCTATTAACAATGGTGGTGATTATAATTCTCACTAATTGACACTGAGAATAACATGCACAAGTATCATTCTCAGTCACAATTTAGCACATGATATTCAGCCTTCCAAAATTTGCAAAACCTTACCACTGAGCTACCACCAAATCCTTCAAGATTTTTATAGCATTTTAAAGTTACCATAGGCTAGGTTAAGCCTGTGCTCACTGCTATGAAGGTCTCCAATGTATTTCACACAATATTGTCTTGGGAATGGGTGACTGCATTCATCCTAAGCCTTTGAGAGGGAACTCAAACGTTCAGTTTCTTCAATAAAAAATAAAAATAAAAAGCTAGCATTTTCAAGTAAGTGGACTGAGTGTGGAAGAGTGCCAGGCTGCTGAAAAACAAGGGAAGTTGCAGTCTGGTGGGTATGGATGTGTCATGCATATCTTCTGGCATCGGCTCCGCGAAGCTCGCTAGTCATTCACACAGAAACTGGGATAGGACTGCTCAAGAAGGGAACGTACTACGGTTCTTGCTTCTCAAACAACACTCTTTGTGCCGCAATAGTTCATTTAGTTATTTTTAACATTTATTTTATTTTTAGGGGGGGATGCACAAGAGTGCAGGTGCCCATGGAAGCTGAGAGAAGATGCTGGATGCTCTGGAACTGGAATAATTATTAAAGGCAATTGTAAGCCTTCTGATGCGGGTTCTAGGGACTGAGCTCAAGTCCCCTAGAAAGAGCTCTTGGAAAGATCCATCTCTCCAGGCCTGTTTATGCTTTAATTCCCTTGCTTCTTCCGGTGACTAAAATCATAGGACAATCATTTTAAGGAGGTGCTGCTGTGTTTGCATTTCTGCAGCTGTCTCTGTGGATGTGTTTCTATATAACTATTTGAGAGTTGATATCTTTGCATGGTCTCTCTGTGTGTACTGGGTCAGATGTTTCTCTTGTGTACCTGGGTGTATGTCTTTGTATGTTCTCCTAGGTGTTTCTGTGCACACATTTCTCTGTATTTATTTCTGCCAGTGTGCTCCTTCTGATGTATGTCTGTATGTCTTATTCTTAACAATAGTGTCTCCATGTATTTATGAGCAGGGGAAGGGTATGTGACTAGATACTGCAGGAGACCCAGAACATCCCCCAGGAGATCTAAATGCACATATTTATGAGAGGAATGGATCTTTTCTGGACAATTCCGTTTGTGAAATCCTGAATGGTCTGAGAAACCAAAGAGGGTTGAATATAAACCCTTTTCTTAAATGTTTTTCCCAGATGCTTAAATATTTTACAGTCATACAATACCCTTTATCTGTATCATGAAGATGAACCAATTTTTGCTATCTAATAGTGGGTTTGCTTGTGACTATACTTTGCTATAGTGAATAAGAATCTGACAGAAGTGCTCTTTGTTTTGCATGTTTAACTATTTTGTAAATGGCAGTGTAAAACACAGCCTTGGTCATCTCAGAACTATCAGCAACAAATATATCAATGATCTTAGAAATTTCATTTGCCTTGGGATCCAGAAGGCATTTTACACCATTTTTTATGTGTCTAGTAGATTAACATTTCCTTTGTGCTACTAGGCTACTTTATTATTCTTGTTATCTTCATTTAATGCCCTAAGAAACCAGGTAAGACAATTTTGTGAATTTAATGATCACTGGCATAAAGTACACATTAGGGTCACTCAGGACATGCCACCCTTTTCAAGGCACTTTGCCAAAAAAAAAGCCCGGAGTTATTAATTAACAGTGGAAAATCCCCTGCCAGTCCAAAAGTCCAAGCCTTGAAAGAGAAAATAATAATAATAATAATAATAATAATAATAATAATAATAATAATAATAATAAAACAAAAATGACTCTCTAGGTTATAGGCCAACAAACCTCTTCTATAAAAATTAAAAGCCTGACCAGAACTCTGATATCAAATGTCTTTTTCAAAGAACACCTAATGCAGAATTATTATATAATATAAAGTAAACATAGATGGCTGGCTCAGAACTTTCGTATGTATCATTCTGTACCATAAATCACATTATTGTGGTAGCTGTGTTATAGTTTATGTTGATATAACACAGCTGCTATGGATTATAGTGTCACATTCAATACACTCAGCATCCTCTTTAAACATGCCCTGAGTCCCTGTGAGTAGTAATAGGGTAAGAAGGAAGTGTGTCCTCTTTCAGGAACATTTTCAGGGCCAGAGAAGGGAAGTGGAGGGGCTAAGATGGTAAAGGAAGCAAGCTCTCCTGCCTTTGAAGGCCTCTGTGAAGGTAAATCCTAGGATGGATGTACAGAGAAAGGCACATGAAAAGGTAATAAGTAGGATGCAGAAAGAGAAGGAAGAGAGCTCTAGAAAGAGAGAAGTAGACAGACAGGGAGTAGAAAGAAAAGGAGATGGGGACAGGAAATGCAAACACTTCCTGGTAACTCTTCCTTCTGTTTGATTGGCTGCTTCTAAAGAACGGTTTCCCCAGTTGCAGTTGCTGTGCAACTGCTTCCTGTAACTGACTAACTTTATTTACTTTATCTGTTTCTCCCTCTCTATTTACCTCTTGCTACCCAGCTACCTGGGAGAGGCAAGCTTAGCTGGACAAGGTAAATTTGTGCTAATGTTCTATACATTTTGTTAACCTGTGTCCAGTAGAAGGTCTGAAGTATAAATAAACAAGGTATTTTATCTCCTGAATATTGGTTTATATATTTACAGATTTATATTTATATGACATATGTGTATATTTACTTTCCTTTATGAATAATATCCATATTGTAAGATATATATGTGTAAATACATAGACAAATTTATATATTAAAACTTTCAAGATCCATGTTGATAAAACATAGCTTTTTCAAATAGTTATTTTCAGACAATTGTCCTGCCCTACACCCAGCAATCATACATTCCCAAACTGAGCCACAGAAATGGAGAGAAGTCAGAAGGCTGACCATTTTCAGAAGCTTATTTATACCTTTCTGCATAATAAAACCTAGCAAAGTGGCTGAAAATTGTAGCTACATAATAAACAGTGCGTAAATGAATACAAGTTAGCATATCCTTACAATTACTGTGGTTTTTGACCAAATGAATTAACTAGTCCTTCCTCGGAGATAAGTGACATTCTCAAAGTGCAAAGCCACTTGGAACTGAGGTCATGATTTTTTGTTTAGTTTTTGTTTAGTTTTGTTTTGTTTTACAATCAGTAAGCTTTGAGATATTAGCTTATTTGGAATAGTCACCAAAGCCAAATAAGCTCCTACTTAGTGAGCACTCTGAAAACTTCAGAAAGTGGAGGAAAGAAAGTTCTTCTTTTCATGGGGGCGGAAGAGAACTTTCAAGGGTGTGTGGGTCATGCTAGGTCAACCAGTGGATAGTTCTCCACTGAGACTAAATAAATGATCAGCACAAAATGCTCTTTACTGGTTATTAAAAAAAAAAGGACACAAGATAATGAATTTAAGAGGGGTTAGGGAGGTGGGAGATGGTTCTAGGGGGAACTAGGGGTGAATATGATCAAAAGGCAATGTATGAAGTTCTCAAGACCCAAAACTATTAAAGGACTGGAAAAGGTGATTCAGAGTTGGAGAACACTGGCCGCTCTTGCAGCGGATGCAGGTCTGCTCTGCACATCCATAAAAAGAAGCTCACAGCCATCTGTGACACTAGTCCCAGGTCAGTTATTGCTCTCCTCAGCCTCTCAGGGAACCAGTCATGCATGAATGCATGGACATACACAGAAATTATAAATCTATAAATTTAAAAAATATAATACTCCCAACAACAGCACAGACTATAAATATACGAGTATAGTGTGTGTGTGTGTGTGTAATAAATACATATGTTATATCTAACCAAATGAATTTGTTTTCTATTATAAAGTACAACTATGTACTATTACATTATATAGCAAACATCTTAAGCAACATGAACAGTAGTCAATAATGATAGATTATTTTTTTAAAAAATGATGTTTCTAACAGGACAGAAGCTTGTTTTAACCCTGTGGCCATTGTTGGGGACTGACCCAGGGTTCTGCACATGCCACACACACACCAGCAGGAGATTTGATCAGTATATTGACAGATCTTAATTCTGAGTCCCATCTTTGGCCATATCTCTTATTGTTTTTCCATTTCTAAGATCTCAAAACTTTCTCCATGAAACTTTTAAAATTTGCTTAATGTTTCCTTCTGCAATTAAGATACAAGAATTTTCTCACTGTGGTATGAGGCAAGGACCGTTAGTCACGGGTACTTAAGAAGCTTAAATCAAAAGGGCATTTCTTAAAAGACTGGCCAGGACAACAGAGGGAGCCCCTCCTCTAGAGATGAAAGAGACAGACAGAAAATGTAAGAGGGAGAAAGGGAAACAAGGGGAGAAAGGGAGAAAGGAGGCACTCCCAAATCATGCATTTTTATCACTAGACTGTTGTGAAGGTAAGTTCTGTAGCCTGGGCCTGTCTACCAGGCACATGCACTAATCCATCAACAACCTAGAGGACAATATTACTCTGCAAATGAGGAAACAGTTTTGAGATAGGTAGAGTGACTTCCACTACACATGGAACAGCATCTGAAAAACAAAGGCAAAACAGACAGACGCTGGTCTGTCTGACTTTGGACCCCAAGTTCTAATACATCAAGCAAATTCTCACTGACTCTAATTATAAAAATGAATCAACTGTTCCTTGAGCCATGATGCATATGAAGTAAAGAATGTTTCTGAAGTATTGAAGAAGAAATTCTTCATATAGTTTATCATTTTTTTTTTGGTATGGCTAACCATCCTAGCAGAATAAGACTTGTAGGGAATTTGTTATTAATAAAAAGGGAAAAGGTGAAAAAGAAAAGACACATGTCTGAAAGACACCACTGAGAATTCTTTAAAGAAAGCTACCAGCTGGCAGGGGTGTTTATAGTTAGGTAAGTAGCCAGCAACATCCTTTAGCTGAGACACCACTGGGTTCAATGACCAGGTTGTGGTTTCAGTTGAAAGAAGACGAGAATTGAAAGGAATGAAAGAAAAGGGGAACTTTAAAATTCTTGTAAAGAGAGAACTGCAGAAAAGAGGGTGCCAAAGGAAAGCCATGGAAGAAAGTCATGAGGGAGGGGAGGGAGAGAACACTAGCAATCCAGAAAGAGAAGCAGCAGCAGACCCCGTGACTCGGATACTCCACTTATCTCCAAAGCAAAGCCTTTACATGCAACATGAAAATCCGAATCCCAGCAAAGACAGGCCTCTAGTGACACTGCATCATAACATGCAAAACAGCCAGTTTCTGCTTATTGATTATTGATAATTACTACTAGACAATGTTTGTCAGAACAAGGAGTTAATTTTCAGGAGTTTACTTCCATGAAGGGAAATAAGTCCCCTATCTGGTGAGATGCCTCAAAGAGATCCAACACTCAGGTGCGGGCTCTCGTGGGAGGCATTAAAGCAATTCTGCATTTAAGTTTGAGTCTTTGTTTAAGACAGGTGATGAAGCAGGAGAATTGCCTTTTGTTCAAGGCCAGCCTGGACTACATAATGAATTCCAACATAGCCTGGGCTGTATAGCAAGACTATCTGAAACAAACAAACAAACAAACAAATCAAAATAAAATATAATTCTGGATAGTTTCTGCAGGATATTTGATGCTACAATATATATGATTTAACCGAGATAAGCAGAATCCTTCCACATATGAGTTTTAATATTTAGTTCACTTAAATGTTTCGCTATAAATGTAGGATTTTTGTTTTACTTATTTAAGAATATATATTTAGAGTGCAAAACTGGGTTTCATTGTGACATCTCTGTACTGACATATCACTGTGCTTTACTACTCCCCTTCCACCACCCTCCTATCCTCCCTCCCTCCCTCCTTTTGTTGGTATCCTCTATTTTCCCAAATAACCATTCCTCTTTTGCTCTCTTGTTTTTATACATACAAACACACACATACAGACAGACACACGTATGCACACAGACTTCATATACAGATACAGACACTTATACACATATACAATATATACAGATATCCACACCTATGCATATATACTCACATATACACACACATACCACATACCTTAAGACTCATACACATATAGACAGACACATACACATACATATGGACAGACATATACGCATATAGACATATACATATATACAGATACACACCTATACAGATGAACACACACATATAGACACAGAGACATTGACACACATACATACAGGCATATGTATATTTATGGACACATACATACAGACATACACATATGTAGTCACATACACATTCAGACAGACACACACACATACATACAAATACACACATATATACAGACATACACACATACATATAGAAACACACAGACATACGTACATTTGTGCACACACATAGAGACACACATGCATACAGACATATAGACATACATACATACACACACACATGCACATAGACACACAGACACAAACAGACACATATATAATTTAAGTGTGAGAAACAATATACAGGCAGATTCGGAGTTTAGATTTCCTTTCAGTGTCCCTGGTGTATAGGGCACTTTTCTGTTAAAACACCTTGTCTCATTTTAAGTATCTGATAAAAAATAAGTGATCTAAAGGGATAACACCAATTGGCAAGCTAAGCAATAGTGGAGAGACCACCTCGAATGCCCATTCCTGATAATGATCTTGATGTCTATAACCATCCGGGAGCCTTCATCCTGTGACTGATGGAAGCAGAGGCAAACACACAATTAATCACTGAACTGAACCCAAGGAACCCAGTGACAGAGAGAGAGGAGTGATGAGCAAATTGGCAAAGAATGGGCTGGCAAAACCAGCAGAGACAGCTGATCTGAACAGGGGAGAGCTCTTGGACCCCAGACTGACAGTGTGGAGGCCAGCATGGGACTGATCTGGACCCCCCAAATGTGAGTGTCAGTGAGAAGGCCTGGGCAACCTATGGGGCCCTGAGCTGTGGATCAGTGTCTATCCCTGATATACAAACAGTCTTCGTGTGCCTATAGCACAAAGAGGGATGCTCTCTCAGCCTGGACTCTTAGGGGAGTGCCTGGACCCTACCCAGAGTAAAGTGACAGACTCTGATATCCCCTATGTGGAAGGATTTGGCAATAGGGTGGGAGGGTGGGGGGGAAGGGGAGTGTGGGAGGAGGGGAGGGAGAGGGAACTGGGATTGACATGTAAAACAAGCTATTTAAAATTTAAAAAAATCTTGGCACTTTGAAAATAAGTACAGTAAGGAGAGTACCTTAAGGTATCTTGCAACTTCGGGATTAAACAGAGGTGTTTTGATGTAGTGAAAATAAATAAATAAATAAAAATTGAGGTTTAGCAGAGACGAAGTGGCTTTTCATATTTCTCCCATCAAAAATCAGTGCTTTCTAAGTGGCCTATGAAGAAACAGAAACAAGCCCCCTCCCATCTGCGATTTCCCTAAACTACCTACATCACTTGTTCCTTGAGGCTCTAAGATCCAAATCAAACCAGCTCACTTGCTCTGCATCCCTTACTTCCCTAGTCTTTCAGTCACCTTCCCTTCCCTTGACATAGTCCACAGTGATATTTCTGAGCTCATGCAATCCATAGACACCATCCCTACTATTTTCCTCTAAGAAGTTATAACAGAAAAAAATGCTACCATTAGATGTTGGGGAAAAAATCAACAGAACTACTCCACTTAGAAGACTTATCTTGAGAATTGAACTGGCTATCTCTAATTTCTGATTGTTTTTGCTTGATGCTTTATAATTTTTACCTTACTTTCTTATTTCTTACTATCAAAATGATAAATATACCAGCCCACCTGATATCCCTGAATGTCTCTTGTTTATCTAAAATGAACCCTAACTTAATATACCTTAAATGGAATGCAACCCATCTTTCTGGAACAGAGAAAGGGGGAAAGAAGAAAAATGTTATTTCCCAAGGGTTTAGGCAGCACAGAAAAGCCCAGCCAGGGAAAGCCAGAAAGCCCTCCCGGCTCTTCTCTGTGGTCTGCTTCACCCATGCATCTCAGAACTGGATGACTAAATTCCTAAAGGAAGCCAGAACCTCGCCTCTCTACTCTGCCACCCCTTGGGAACATCCTCCTGGTTGTCCTGTATATTCTTTTATCCACACTTAATGTACTCCTAAGCAGAAGCCCATCCTTTGACCCCAGGCCCATACCCTTCCCAGGTCGCTCACTATTGAACAGAATAAGGTCATAGTGCTCAAGTGGTTCCTAAGGCCCTGCATCAGTTCACCTACTCACCCATTCCCTGCAGCCCAGCCTGTATGTTCTTCTACAGCCTCATCTCATTTGGCTTTACTGTCACCAGTAAACAGAAATGCAGTCGATGGGCTCTGTCACTGTTACCTTTACATTTCAAGTTGTTTGGGTAACATCGGCAGAGCCATTTAAAGAGCCAGGTCTGAATTTCCTTTTCCCTTACCGTCAAGAAGGAAAGAAAACCTGGCACATGCAACTGGGTAAATATGAGGACACCAGCAGTGACTTTGGGGTAGTAGGGATGGGATTGTGCAAAAGCCTTCAATGTGAGACTCATGTTACCTACCAGTGAAGAGAGTGGGAAGCAGACAGAGTGAGGTGTTGTTTCAAGGACAAGTGTAATTTGTCACACACACACACACACACACACACACACACACACACACACACTTACTACCATGCCATCTGTGACACTGACACAGTCCTCAGAATACCTAATTGACATGCCATCCACCTTTGATATGAATTTGGTATCAAAGCACATAGCCTGCAATTCGACCAGCTTTTCCAGAACAGCAAAGGAGTGCTCACAGGCTTATGCCACTGAAATACAGAAAGATCGTTTCCAGAAATTCCTATCTTCCAAATCCTCTGTGAACCAAAGGAAGATGTTTGTTTTTTCAAAGGTTGCCTAATGATCATTCTTTGTGACATTACATGAACGAAGTCAACAATGTGACATTTGCCATAAGCAAAACAGAGTGACAGAGCCGAGATGAACAATAAGGCCACCCTCTCAGCAGCCAGCAAGTCTGCCATGATTTTTTTTTTTGGTGCAATTTGTTTCTCTGAGTCTGGCAAAGGTTTTGGCTTCTGTCTCATGTTCTTTGATTATTATTATGCCTGTCTACTAGTGGAAACTGAAAGTACTCATCTTTCCCGTCTGAAATAAAGAAATGATGAGACAAGCCAAAATCTGTTAGAAGCAGGGGTTTAAAAGAAAGCAGTAGGATTATTCACTAAAGACCCAGAAGGACAATTAACCTGCCCAGTCACATGTACTAGATACTGCAATGCTGTACCCTCTCCCACATAGGCAGCACAAAGCCCAGTAGGCAGAGTAAGGGGTGGAGAACTAAACCCACAAAAACAAAGAATTCTTAGGGAACTGATCCATTCAAGTCATCAGTCGCCTTTACTGATCACAAAGGCTAGAAATTCCCAGTGCACAGTGAGTCCTTACAAAACTGTACCTCAGTCTCAGGGACACTTAAAATGCTGTATCATAGTCACCTCAACCTGAGACAAGAGACACAAAATTTGGCATCACTAGAAATGGTCTTCAAGTAACCATTATGCAAGGGAAAGCCAACAGCTACAACCCATGAGGTTTCCTTCATTGCTGAAGTTTTGAGTGATGACACCTACAAGGGCAAGAATGACAGGATGAATTGGGTAGGTTCAAATGAAATGCTATTCTCAGGATGAACTTTTTAAAATGCAAGAAAGAGTCATATCTATTTCAAGGAATTTAATTTTCTTTTAACATTTTAAAGTTAGTTATTTTGGAGTAGTAGTGTTTTAACCAAACAGTCTTCGCTCCAACCATCTTATTTTTGATGGCATATCTTCTGATGATTACTAATTCATATATCTTATAAGAAGTTCAGGAAGATGTGCAGTATGACCAAACCTTCATGAAGGAGGCACCCTGTGACTCATGGTCTCGGGGATCGTGCAGGAGGTGTACAGCATAGGGCACAGATCTTAGTGGTCATATCAGACCCTGGCCTCCACACACAGTTGAATTTTATTAAAGAACTGTGGTTCCATCTGTCTATTGGCTGATCGCCCTGAGGTGTATGATTGGAAGACAGTGAAATGTAGTCCTAGGTGAAGTCTGTGGTCTCCAGTTGGGCTCTGAGCTCACTCCTTTATCAGCCCACAGTCCGGCTGTGTTCAGCCAACGGAAGGCTATTTGCTTAGCCACACTGAGAGTTCTCCCGAGGCTACTACTCTGAGCTGTCATCTCTCCTTCCCTTGTCAACTCTTCCCTAGTTCTATTTTAGTTGATTGAATGTTACTCATTTTGTGGATCTTCTGACACCTTTAATTGCTCTTCTCTTCCCACGCCTATTAAGTTTTCTCACCCTTTGATATTGGCATTAGAAGAACTTAAATAATTTGCCAAATAATGTTTTACCACTGCTGTTTGCTGTCAGTTGCATTGCACTGCCTTTAACCCTGCGTTGATGCTGCTGTAAAGTGTTAAGTAGCATGGAGTGAGGTTATTTTACACAGAAGGTTTCAGGGCTCCTTAGAGCTAAAGTCTTTTTCACAGGCCTATTAATTCATGGTGGAGGCAAGCGAATATTGAAAACTTGCTTTGAAGCTCAAAATTGATTTGTAAAAACAATTTCATCTTTTGGCATCTAGCCAGGGTGTGTGTGCCCAGTCACCTACAGCACTAGCTCTAAGAAGGAGCTACAACAATTTTCCAGTATTAAAATTCTTTTAAACTCTCCAAAATGTTAAGGATAGGACTAGTAGTATGTAGAGTTTTATTTTCTCTAGACAAGGTTTCTCTGTGTATTCCTGGCTGTCCTGGAACTCACTGTGTAGATCAGGCTGGTCTTGACCTCAGAGAGTCACCTACCTCTGTCTCTCAAGTGCTGGGATTAAAGGTATACACCACCACTGCCTGGCAGAAAGGGATAATTACTAATATCAGAAGAGTCAGTTTCCACATCCTGCCTTGACTCCAGCTATGCTTTGGAGATACTCTGATGCTGAGGGTTACTCCTGGCACCCAGGAGACCTTCAGCCTTCCCTTTGATCATCCTTTTGAGAGCTCATGACCCCATCCTGCATATGCACTGGCATTGACAATGATGGTTCTGTGACACTTGTGCAGATCTCCTCATGGTAGTGTCCTGTGTCTTTGACCTGACAAGACTTAGTTTTGCCTTCAGAGCATAAAGACTCTCCACTAACACTGTGCTCATAAAGGTTACAACGAGCTACATCCCACGTCACTCTGACCCATCCTCTCCCCAGACTTCTGAGGTGCTCTAAGTTCCTTCTACCCAGAGAAGGGAAATGTATGCTTTCTACTTTCTTCCAATACATAACTTGAACTCTATTTCCTTGAATTCATTGTAACTATGTAGAGTAAAGGGAAAAATGAAATATCCTGAAGTGAACCTAGAAAAGCACAGAAGTGAGACTTAGAAATGCCTCCTAGAGGTTGGTTACTACCTTATACGCCATCCTAGAGCCTTCATCCAGTAGCTGATGGAAGCAGAAACAGTCACCCACAGCTAAACGCTGAGCAGAACTCCTGGAACCCAGTTGCAGAGAGGGAGGAGTGATGAGCAAAGGGATCAAGATCAGGCTGGAGAAACCCACAGAAACAGCTGGACTGAACAAGGGGGAATGCATGGACCCCAGACTGACAGCCGTAAAAACCAGCATAGGACTGGCCCAGACTCCCTGAACATGGGTGTCAGTTAGGAGGCCTGAGCAGTCTATGGGGCCTCTGGTAATGGATTTGTATCCACCCTAGTATACAGAAGGACTTTGGAAGCCCATTCCACATAGAGGGATACTCTCTCAGCCTAGACACATGGGAGAGGACCTAGTCACTGCTCCAAATGATATGACAGACTGTAGAGATCTCCCATAGAAGGCCCCACCCTCCCTGGAGAGCAGAAGGGAGATAGGAGGGGGACAGTGAGGGGTAGGGGAGGAGGGGAGGGATAGGGAACTGGTTTTGACATGTAAAACAAGATTGCTTTTAATTTAAAGAAAAAAAAAGAAGAGAAAAAGAAAGAAAGAAACGCCTCCTGGAAGAGTCCAGGGCCTGAGAGGGCCTATGTGCTCCTGAATTAAAGAAAGACACTGAAGGTATAAGAGGCCCCATAACCAGGTGAACTCAAGTATGCAAATAAAAATATGGATTGGAATGGCAGTGACAGGATGCTATGCTAAATCAAAGTGAGGGAGATCCTTCTAGCAATCTTCTTCTTCATCCTCTTCACCCTATTTTACACGGGACAAACTGAAGTTTCCCAGGCCACACTAGACTCATACAAAATGAATTGCAATCTATTCCTCCAAACACGTGGTGTTTTCTTTTTCTGTAGTGAAGATCTAAGGAGCAAATACTTAGAAAATAATGACTCAAGCCTTCCATCTGGAAATCATTAGCATGATATGGTTGCCTGAAATGAAAAGGATGCAATTAATAAGATTTGGCTTTTTAAGAAACTGAAGGAAAGGATCTTAAAAGAGTCTAAAAATTTACTAGTAACTTGAGAACTTTTCTTTGCACCTATTTGTGGCAGGCAAAATAATAACACCCAAAGGATGTTCGCCAGCCTAATCTCAGAAATTTATGAGGATGTTCATTGACTTGGCACAATGGAAATAAGTATACATATGGGTGGCCTCCGGAAGCAGGGAAGGCACGGTAGCAGACCCTCTGGGAGTGCGTGACAGAACAAAGCACTGTCAACACCTTGGTTTTACCCTGGTGACACATGTGATTGACTTCCCATGTGCAGAACTTATAAAAATGAATCTGTGTGTGATATGGTGACACATACCTAGAATATCAGTACTCTTGAGTCACTTAAAGCAGAAGGATCAGGAATTCACAGTCACATTAGACTACATAGTAAGCTTGAGGTTGGACTGCGCTCTATGAGACTATGTCTCATAAAAGGGAGGGCAAAAGGAAAGGGGAAAAAAAGGAATGAAGGAATGAATTTTCTTTGTATATGCCATGAAGTTTGCAGTCATGTTATGTGTCATTAGCAAGCAACACAGCAGTTGCTTAACCAGTTCATGAAAAGAAAATTTAAATTTATTCATCTGAATTATTACTGGGAATCTGTCCTTCCCTTATGAACTAAGTGGCTTATAATACTATATTAGGTTAGCAGAATCAAGCCACTGACTGCATAAATAACATCAAAAAGTATGGATGTCATAATTGTACTACATTCCAGGGACTTTTTTACACTCATAGTTTGTGATCCTCCCTTAGCTGAAGTTCTCTAGGGATCCTGGAAACAGTAAAGTCACTTGTTATATGTGCAAAGCCTTTTGGAAATGAGTTTCAGAAAAGGCTCTCAAACTCCTGTTTCATGTTCTGTCCTTGAGAATTCTTTACAGATGAGAAAATGTATTTTCTACATTCCAATTGTAAGAACAAAATGCAATCAAGTAAATTTGATTGTACTTTAATTCATATAATCAGTCTTAGAATAGTGCAACTCTTAAGCATTTGTACAATTTTTAAAACTATTCCTAAGCCTCTGGGTAGAATTTTACTACAAACTAGACTTGGTTGTGCTCTCTCAGATTAATTTTGATGACTGAGTAATAGTGTCTATGGCCATGGTGAAATGCCATGACCAAAAGCAACTTGGGGAGGAAAGGGCTTATTTTGTTTATACCTCCACATCGTAGGTCATCATCAAAGGAGGTCAGGACAGGACTCAAGCATGGCAAAAACCTGAAAGTAGGAGCTATAGCAGAGGCCATGAAGGAGCATTGGTGACTGTCTTATTCTCCATGACTTGCTCCGCCTTATAGGACCCAGAACCATAAGCCCAGGGATGGCACTGCCCACAAATCTGGGTCTTCCCATATCAATCAGCAATCAGGAAAATGCACCACAGGCTTACCCACAGGCCAGTCTGGTGGGGGCATTTACTCAATTGATGTTCCTTCTTCAAAATGACTCTAGCTTTTGTCGAGTTGACATAAAACTTACCAGCACAAGTACTGGGATTTCTCTGCCTCTTTCTTCTCATTGCCACAGTTCTGAAACCAGAAGCAAGTTCACAGCTACTGCTCCAGAACAGGCCCAGAGCTGGGATGCCAGATTCTGCTTCATGACTTGTCAGCCCCATTGCAACCTGCCCTAGGGCCTCCTGGCAGGCAGCAAAGGGGTTTCCAACCACTCCTGGAAAGAAATCTGTCCAAAGAACATGCTCCTTAGACATATGTTTATTTAATATGTAGGGAGGTGGGAGAATATATATTAGCATATATTTAAATTGTAATGTACTAGAACCTTTTAGTTTTAGAATTTTTCATTTGTATTACTGACTTAAATTTCATTTTTAAAGTGGTTATATGAATTCTAGCTTATGTCTAAAACAGAATTTCCAAAAAAATTTGAAATGGCCCTAAACAAACCTCTGCCATTGTTACTATGTATTTAGGCAAAGCAGGGTTCTTAAAAATGACGATTATAAAATTTAAGCATAAGGGGAATATAGCTCAGTGGTAGACATAAAGTGGAGGCCATAGTTTTGATCCTTATCATCAAAAGAAGAAATTAAATACAAAAAATGTGCCACTGAAGTTTGTAAAATATTGAATGCATCTTACAGTATCGGTTCCTCAACTACGATGTCATTCTCGTGTGAAGACAAACGAGCTCAGCTATCTCAGTGTGCGAATTTACTTCCATCTTCAGTAGATGGAAAAATCATGGCTATACCAAATACCTGTTCAAAGTCATGACTTAGTAGTAGTGTTTGGTTTGGAACCCTATTAGGTACCTGGGATTGTCTGGAGTGAGTGAAGAGTCAGGAACAGGAAATGTCTCAGTACCTCTAAAAAGACCAACATCTACACTTGGTGAACTAGTCAGGATTTGGCTTATTATTTTCCAGGCACAATGGCTGCTTCTGCTGTTCCAGACAAGGGAGAACATGTTTTACTATACTTTGTACTCTGTTAACAGAAATAACAATTCTATCAACCACCTCTCGGAGTCAGCCCACAAGGACAAGATCTCAAGCTTGGACATCACCCTCTTCTTGGACCCCACTGCCGGGAAGATTACGATGTGTGTCTGGAGGGAACCTAGATCTTTTGTCTCCCACAGGCTCTGAAATGCCAAAGCTACTGCTCCCAGGACAGCACTGGGAGGAACCAAGGGCTCTATGCTCTCCTGAGAGTGTTTGTCTCCTTCAGACAATTGTCTTTTTCCTGTCTCTCCTGCTTAATTAATTATATCGGGGATAATACCTCTGGGTCCCCACCAATGTCACAGAAAGTGGCAAAATGAAAGAACAATGTATATTTTTACATTTTGGGGAAGAGGCCTAGGGATGGGGTTTCAATCTGAAAATGTGTTGCCCATATTCATCAAAACAGAACTCAAAATGCCATAGCCCTACACTCTTGTCCCGAGAGATAAAGCAGGTGCTGCATTAATCAGCAGGACGTGGAAACAGGTGAGGACTCACTAACAGCTTCAGGAAAATGAAGCACTGTAGCCAGGTCAGAGGCACGGGTACCATGGAAGAGAAAGCCCTGTGTACAGAAATGAACCCAGCCCCAAGTCCCTGCCAGACAGTAAAGCTTCAGGAGAGTTGGGTTTTACTGCAGTGTTTCAGAGCGCCTGCCTGGAAGTGCTCCCAGATGTGCAGTTCAGGTTCACACTCCTCATCCCCATCTCACTTTATATGAGGCGATTATATCTTTTACTCACAGAGCTGGGAACAATGTCCTTGAATGTACTAACCATAGACAGACCTGTCATTAAACTCAATTGTAAAAATCTCCCCTAAGAACAAAGGCGAGGACCACACTGGCTTTTCAGAAGTTCTGAGTCCGAGGAGCAAGTCTCAGTTGCCAAAGCCCAAATCCCTCCTGAGCAGTGGAAGAACCATGGTCCAGAAAGGACAGAGCAGAGATGACCTACCATACAGTCATTGGTAAGGGAATTGAAAGTGTCACAAAGGATTAAACTGGTCACTGAATCCACAGTTCTGATATAGGCAGAACTGCTGCTGGCACATTAAGAAGTTAAATAGAATAATGGAATTACTTCATTTAATTACAGATTTGCAAAACGTTTCTTTTTAAATCTTCATTACATATCTTTGAACTACTTTAGGATGTATTTAAGTAGCCAATTATATTTCAATTGAAAGTACTAATATTTTCAAATATATTACAGGTAATACTAGGAAGACATTGTAAGATAACATAAACATATAGTATGGATATGCTAATAGTATTTTCAAGCAACAAAAATTGCCATTTTATGCAGATAATAATGTAATGTTTAACCAGTAAAATAATTTCCTCATTTATTATAATAGCTCTAATTATAATAGCTGTAACATCACTAATAGCTGTGTAATAGCTTTATAGCTATTAATATTATGGTCTAAAATCAATTTACATTTAGTCAGAACTTTTGTTATTATCAAAAAGTTATTAAGACTCCTTTGATGTATAATTTTAATGTACCCCAAAGTGATCTGAATAGCTCAGCAATTAACAAAGAACAAGATAACACAAAAGAAACCTTATTTTTCTCCAAACTAGTAGAATTTGTTTGTATTACAAGTATTGGACTCAACATTTTTTGAGATGTAGAGAAATGTTAAAATGATTTAATTTAAATAATATCTTTAGAAATCATCTTACTGTCTTGACATACAAGCTTTGGGCATATATTGCAATGACTCTATATAATAATAATGAATTGTGTGCCTGAAAATTAAAAACAAAAATAAATCAGTGCCATTTTCCCTGATTTTATTTTGCCTAAGAATTAGAGATCATGTTGTAAATATATTCCTATAACAGGTGACTGCAGAAAGCCCACACAATAACAAACACTTTTTTTTCTTGAGACAAGGTCTCAAAATATAACTCAAGCCAGCCTAGAAATCATGATCCTCCTGCCTCAGCTCCCTGAGTCTTGGGATCATAGGCATAAACCCTACACAGGATAATAAACACCATTTTCAATGAAAGAGGGCTTCAACCGGTAACATCACAATTGATATATTATTTGAAAGTGTCAAATTTTCAAGCTAGTATGTATTTGACTTTAAAGGTAAAACTAATTTAACAGATAATAATGAAGCTAATATTTATGCAAGGTTTACCATGTACCAGGAACTATGTTTAGCACTTTATATTTATTCTATCATTTGAATACAAGGTATGTATTATTACTGTTAATACTATCCCCCCCCCACTTTTCACAAAGAAGAAACCCAACAAACTAAAATGTGGCAGTCATAGAATTCATACTTGGGTCATTGGCCACACTGACTAGTGTTTACATATATATCAAATATGCTATGCATCCCCAATACAAATAATTATGACTTCAAGGAGCAAAAGTATGATACAATGGAGTCATGGAGCATGAAAACTGAAATGCCAGATTAACTCTGGTAGTAACTGGCAATGTTGCCACATAAGAAGAAAAATAATTAGGGGACTGTCTTAGTTATTGTTCTACTGCTGTGACAAAATACCATAACCAAGTATAAAAGAAAGTGTTTATTGGACACACAAATTCAGACGGTTAGAGTCATGATAGCGGAGCAAGAGCATGCTGGCAGGGGCAGCTGAGATCTTACATCTTGATCCAAGGAGGCAGAGAGAGCAATGGGAATGGCATGGAGATTTTTCAAACCTCAAAGTCCAATACCAGTGATATACTTCCTCCAAGAAGGCCGTACTATCTAAACATTCCCAAACAGTTCCACCAACTGGGAACCAAGTATTCAAACATCTGAACCTTTGCAGGGCATTCTCAGACAAACCAATACATTCCATTTCCTGGCCCCCATATACTCCAGGCCATATATTAATACAAAAATGCATTTAGTCCAACTTCAAAATAGCCATAATCTCTCAGCCTCAATACTGTTAATTCCAGCACTCAGGAAGCAGAGATAGGTGGATCTCTATGAGTTCAAAGCCAGACTGGTCTATGTAGTGATTTCCAGGACAGCTATACATCCTGTCTCAATAAGACAAAATAAACAAATAGTCCAAAGTCAAAAGTACTTTCTGAGAGTCAAGGCAATCTTGTAATTGTAATCTTATGTAAAATAAAAAACAAATTACAAATTTCTAACATAAAGTGACACAGAATATAAAATACTATTCCAAAAAAGAGAAATGCAGGAATAGTGAGGAAATACCTGACCAAAGAAAGATCAAAACCCAAACAAGGCAAACTCTAAATCCTACAGCCCCATGCCTGATGTCAGAAAGATTAGGTGTCTCTGCACTTCCAGCTTTACTGCCTGCAACATCTCCTCCCTCCCCTGTCACTTCCTCCCTCCCTCCTCCCTCCCTCCCTCCCCTGCCCTCTCTCTCTCTCTCTGTGCAGAGACTCCTCTGCCACACACCTGACATTAGCTGGCCTCAAACTCGCAGAGATCTACCTGCCTCCCAAGTGCTGGGATTAAAGGCATGCACCACCACGGCCCAGCTTCTTATATGTATATTTTTAGGGCTGACCATTTTTCATTGGAAAATAATAGCTGTTCTCTTCCCTGGGAATATTATTTCTCGTGCTCTCAGTATTACGTAACTGCCTGTAGTTATTTGTGTAGGGTTTAGCCTTTATGAGAGTCCTCCTACCCTGTCCACATTAGCATGTCTATCGTGTTGTCCTGTTCAGCTCATATTTAGGCAGTCATGTTGATGACACTTTATGGGGTCAAGCTTCTGACATTTCCAGGAGACACAATCCCACAGCAAACTGCTTATTCTCTGGCTCTTACAATCTTCTGGAATGGTCCCAGAAACTTAAGTGCAGGAGTTGTATTGTAGATGTACCCACTGGGACTGGGTTCCACAACTCTGCATTTTGATTGGTTGTGGTTTTCTGTAGGGGTCTTCATCAATTTCAAAGAGAAGTTTCTTTGATAAGGGGTGAGGACTATACTTATCTGTGGGTGTAAGGACAAGTATTTAGAATACAGTTAGGAATTATGCTGGTTTAATAGTGGTACTTGGGGGTTCTCCTCCAAGATACATGACTTCACTAATCTTGAGTACCTGGCTAGATTTACAGTACCATGCAAGGTTTTCCTCTTGTTAAGTAGTTCTTAAATCCATTTTGAGAGCTGTTGGTTACTTCTGTGGTATGCGTGCCACTATCTATCACACCCTTAGGGTTATCATCCCCTGTTGGCCAACAGACTCTCAAAATATTATAGGCTATTGCTATTGTCCTTGTTTTTACCAAGAGGTGGCAGACAGGTCCCTATCAATGAAAATACCATGCATTTCAGACACAGGACCCAGAGGCCCTTTAGCTGGAATTGACCTGAATGCCTCCTTCTTGAGGCCCACATAGCTCTCATGGCGCCCGAAAGTGCCATGCAAACTTCCAAAGGAAGGAAGAAACCAACAGTCCTAACCCAGCTATGATGCCTATAAACTACAACAATTACTTTTTTAGACATCCATACTGTTATTTTTACCCTCTTCCTTCCTTCTACATTTATCTATCTCTCCTCTAATTAGAGTTTCCCTACATTTTTGCCATTCCCAATCAAACTGTACATTTGTATTTCTTTTTGCCCTACATGCTCTTTTTCACTATAGACCTGTATAAGAGTTATTACTTATAAACACATGACAGAATCAACATGAGGCTGTCTTTAAATCTCCTCCACCAAAAACAAAACAAAAGAAAACAAAAACATACTCATTACTTTTCAACTTCATTTTAGGGAAAATTTTCTTAGGATGAGACCAGAAGCAACCACATTTTTTTGCCCAAATATTACAAGACTTGTCTTAGGCTACTTGCTAATATTGTTTCCCTCTACAACCTCTTGAGAGAGGTATGGTGGTTTGAATGAGATAGTCTCCATAGGCTCATAGATTTGGATAGCTTGTCACTAGGGAGTGGCACTATTTAAAAGGATTAGGAGAGTGGCCTTATTGAAGGAAATGTGTCACTGGGGGTGGGCTTTGAGGTTTCAAAAAGCCCATTCCAAGCCCAGTGTCTCTCTCTTCTTGATGCCTGTTGATTCAAATGTAGAACTCTCAGCTCCTTCTCCAGCACCATGTCTGCTTGCATGCCACAGGCTTCCTGCCATGATGAAAATGGAAAACCTCTGAAACTGTATGCCAACCCCAATTAATTTCTTTCTTTTATAAGAACTACTATGGTCATGGTGACTATTCTCAGCACTGACTAAGACACTAGGCCTCCAGAGGCTATACTGCTCTCATCACTACTGCCTTCCAAGGTCCTACCAGGCCAGCCCATGAAGACTGTCTTACAGTGTCCAAACACTTTTCTAGTTGGTAGTACCAAATCTTACACATTCTTACTAAAAACAACACTTTCAGGTTCTTCATAACAAAAGCCTATCTGCTGGTACCAACTTTTGTATTAGTTACTTTTCTGTTGCTATGACAATATACAGTGATCAAGGCACTTTACAAAGTAATGTTGGGCTTACCGTTTCAGAGGGCTAGGGTGCATGATTGTGGAGCAAAGGCATAGCAGTTGGAACAGCTGAGAGCTCACATCTTGATCCAAAGTGGAAGACAGAGAGTGCTCACTAGGAATGGCATAGGCACTTGAAACCTTAAAGCCCACCCCCAGTAACACACTTCCTCCAACAAGGCTGAACCTTCTATTCCTCCCCATATAGTTCTATCAGCTAGGGATGATGTTTTGAAATACATGTGCTTCTGTGAACCTTTCTCATTCAAACCACCACAGGGTCTTAGATAGCATGGGAATTCTACCTTAGCTCTTTTCTATGACTCTCTTTTATTTCTAACAGTGTAACAGTGTCTCTTCTCCCATAGTGCCCAACTTTCTGATACTCCTTAGGTATAGAGGTGGTAGCAATATACGAGACAGTTCATACCAGTTATGTTAGTTACTTATCTCACTACTATGATAAAATACTTAAAAGAAACAACTTTAGGGAAAAAAGGTTTGTTTGAACCAATGGTTTGGCAGAGCTCAGTCATATAAGAAAGACAAGGTGTAGTATGAGTGGAAGACATTTAGCTACATCACACTAACAGTCAAGAAAAAGAGATGGATCAGAAATGGAATTCTCAAGAATCTAGTAACCTACTACCTCTAGCTAACTGCCACCTCCTAAAGGTCCCACAACTTCCTAGATAGCACCACGAGCTGAAGTCCAAGTGTTCAGTAAATGAGTATATGGTGGGATATTTGGCAATCAAACCAAACCACCAATGAAATACAAATATCAGCAGTTACAGCAGATGGACCTTCTCTGCTCTGGCTATTTGTCCTTGAGAGAGAGAGAGAGAGAGAGAGACAGAGACAGAGACAGAGATAGAGACAGACAGAGACAGACAGAGACAGACAGAGACAGACAGAGACAGACAGAGACAGAGAGAGACAGAGAGAGAGCAGGCAGTCTTGAAACTTCATAGAAAAGGGGCTGGAGAGATGGCTCAGCTGTTAAGAGCACTGTCTAGTCTTCCAGGGGACTCGGGATTAATTTTCAGCACCCACATGGCAGCTCACAACTGTTTGTAACTCCAGTTCCAGGGCTTCTGTCATCTCACATCGACATTCATGGAGGCAAAACACCAAGGAACATTAAATAAAAATAAACTATTAAAAAAAAGACTTCATAGAAGAGAAACTATAAGAGCTTGGATCCTCAAATGCCTTATAAACAGAATGGTCCCTCCACACACACTTCATTACCCCTCACGGGTAATGTGGAAAAACCCACTTCCTTCATGCTAAACCATTGAAGTGTTAAAACTATCTGTTACAAACACGCATTCTACCCCCTGCCTCTGAGAGGCCTTTTCACACCACACATGACTGAGATGCTGAGTTCATGTTGGCGCACCTGGCTCATCTGTCTTAGAATACTGTCCTCTAGTTTCTTCCAAGTTGTCAAAACAGCAAAATGTTCTTCTTTCTTACAGTGCTCTCTCTCCCTTTGACTTTGCCTCTTATCATCCTTACTAGTGGACAAAGGGTTTAAAAAAGGCCATGTTTCTAAATGTTTGGTGAAGCTAAGCTAAGCTGTTTGCGTTGCACTGCCACCTTCTAACTGCTGTGTGTGAGAGACACATTCCTGTTATGATTGTGAGAGACATATTCCTGTTCTGATCAGTTGGTTCCTTAAGTCTTGCTTCTCCCAACTAACCCTTTTGCTAACCAACTGAAAAGTGCATGTGTTACCACAGCTTCTTTCTAGAGGGAATTTTCTCAAAGACATGCTTTGCAGAGTGTGAGCATACCCCCCCAAATGACATAAAAATAGGTCATAAACCCCATATTACAGGATATGCTTTTTTATTGAAATAAAATGAAATTTGTCATACAACTGGTTTCTGGACAATTGATTTCTAAGTAGCAGCAGTCTGATTTATGGAGATCAAAGAAAAATAAATACTTGACTTTAACACAAATGAGTAGCTCAATTCATTCATCTGGTTTTTCTGTGTATCCACCAGGAATCTGTTGGGAAGCCAATGGCACATGCAAGCCAGATAACATGAGGAGTGTTAAAAAAAAAGCAAAAGAGAGACACTGCAAAGTTGTAAGCAAGGAAGAAGAATTAGAGAGAATGTTATGTTACAGGCAGAGCAGGACCAGGAAGGAGAAAGACAGTTGCAGAGGACATTCCTAGCAGGAACTAAGGCTAGGTCACCCAAAACAATCCTTCAGGGAGCTTCCCTGAGTCCAATACACCTCACGCTGTCTCCTCAAAATCCCATCTTCACAACTCACCCTGAGGTCTAAGGCAGCAGGATAGAAGCCCAGAGAAGGGCCTGGGAACAGAGCAGAACATTCATTCACCTCTCTCATGCAAGTAACCACAAGTTTGTCTTTTGGGAGCTATACCATGACCCCTTACAAATGCTGCTATCACAGACTGTCCATACACATTCTAAACTGTCTATACATAAAGTTAATTTGCACATGTTACATTAAGAAATTTCCAACAATGCTAAGAGTAAAAACAAAAAAAATGGCAACAACATGTAGATGCTTGATTTACAATGGCGAATACTCAATTATCTCAAGTATTTTATTCAAAACTGTATAGAAAGTTGGAAACAGGTAATTTTTATGGGTGTTCCCTCACATCACGAAGTCAAAGAATCCCAAGCACTATGATAAATCCAGCTCATAGGAAGCAGCAGCTTCACAGCCTTTTAGTCTGTGGCTGCTATGAAGTAAAGTCAGAGTTACTTGAATACAAGCTCTCTGATGGTCGACAGCAGATCCAAAAGAGCTAATTGGTGGCCAGGGGAAGGAAATGTACTGAACAATGGGATGACTTGTATTCTAGGTGGACAATGCAGGATACTATGAGTTTCTTATCAGGATACTTAGGATAGTGTATAATTTAAAATTTACAAATCATTTCAATTTCAAATTTTCCATTGAATATTTTCAGACAATAATTGAGCATGGGTGACTGAAACCACAGCAGTGGAACACAGGACAGGGTATAACAGCATACCCTGATGGTCTAATTGACAGTGTCAGAGCTTAAGTGCTCCAATCCTTGTGTTCTTTAAAAGATGGTGAAGAGGTGGGTTGTTATACCAGTGTTTTCTACAAATCCCGGGTGAGATGAACTTCTGTGGTGTTTTTGACTTTGAAACAAACAAATCTTGGCAGGCGGTGGTGGCGCATGCCTTTAATCCCAGCACTTGGGAGGCAGAGGCAGGCAGGTTTCTGTGAGTTCGAGGCCAGGCTGGACCGACAGCCTCCAAAACAATACAGAGAAACCTTGTCTCGTAAAAAAAAAAAAGAAAAAGAAAAAAAGAAACAAACAAACAAATCTTATATAAATATTTGTGTTCAGATTTAAGAATGGCTGTTGATGTTATTTTGCTCTCTTTTGCTTTTTAGGGAGGCCCACCACCCAGCTCCCAAATAAACACACAGAAGCTTATTCTTTCCTATGAACTCCCAGACTTAGCTTGGCTTATTTCTAGTCATGTTTTCTTAATGTATAATATTCTATCTACCTTTTTTGCCTCTGGGCTTTTATCTTTATCCTATATTTTTCTAACTTCTTATTCCATGGCTTGCGGTGTAGCTGGTTGGGTAGCCCGTGAAGTACTCCACCTTCTCTTGCTCCTAGATCTTCTTCTCCCTTATTTATCCTCCTATTTATTCTCTCTACCTGCCAGCCCTGCCTGTCCTTTCTCCTGCCTACCTATTGAACATTTAGATCTTTATTAAAACAATCATGTGTTTTAGACAGGCAAAGTAACTCAGCTTCACAACAGAGTTAAACAAATGTAGCATAGAAGAATGCAACACATCTTTGCATCATTAAGCACATATTCCACAGCATAAACAAATGTAACACATCTTTAGCTAATATTCTACAACAAATGGCAACCTACCTCCAAACAGAGAATTAGGCATCATCTTCCTGAAGACCAGTGGGTACTTCTTACCATCATTATTTTGGTGGTACATACAGTACCATTGTCCTTAATTTGGAAGTGTGGTTATAACTACTGTCTAGCTCCTAAGAAATCATAGTCAAAGTTTAGGGCACATTATAATCACTCACTCATAACCTTGTATGTTTAATTTTAAAACTTTTACCATTATCTGCTTTCTCATCTGTCTCTTTTCGGACTGGTGCACCCTATAACATTTATTTTGGTCACAGAAAATAGATATGTTTTTAAGTTTCTTGTTAGATGATCAATGAATGTCAGTTGAATTTTCTCTTGCTGGAGCACTAGCAAGTAGGCTTATATGATTCATTATAAGTAATGTTGTAGCAGGGAAAATGGACCAGTGGATAAAAGTACTTGCCATGCAAATGTGAGGACCTGAGTTCAAATCCCTCAGGATCTCTGTAAAAGTCAGACACTACAGCATGAATATTTGTGATACCAGGACCCATGATGAGAGATAGAGTTGAAGGAGAATTCCCTAGGAGCTGGAAGGCCAACTAGCCTGGCATATATCATTAAAACAACAAAGAAAATGGAAGACAGTGACTAGGACTCAAAGCTATCCTCTCAATAAATGTGCTGTGGCAAAGGCATGTTGCATTCACAAAAAAGAATGTGTGAGAGAAACACACACACACACACACACACACACAAAGAGAGGAGAGGGAAAAGAGAAATTCAAAGAATGGACAATTTAAGAACAGTTTGGTAATACTTTCAAGTTTGTCAATCTTAGTGGGATGAAAACACAATGTCCTTTCATTTCAAGTGAAACTGCCTTCAAGAAGCCTTCCACAATCAATGCAAGCAATATTTCCATATGTGAGCTGTTAGCTTGCCTTTGGGCTGCAGGGAATTCATCTATACATCACTTACTGCTCATCGCTAGATAACTGAAGGAACAGCAGATCTTGTACAACAAGGCCTCCTTGTCTAGCACACTCTTTTCTCACACAATATTTCAGTCCTTGTCACAGAAAATGCATATCAAATCTGAGAGACCTACATATATATTACAAGAACCTGTGACACAGGAGATCTTTGTATACATCTTCTGCATAATTCCGGAGGCCAACACATGACTGAATTGACCTGTCAAATGGAATTAATGCTCTTTTTCACCACCTCAAGCACAAGAAGAAGATATCCAAAAAATCAAATGTAATCTCCAAATATTAATCATAATCTGAGAGGTTTCAGATGATTTTTAACTTCTAATTAAAGAAACACTGAACTATCTTTGAATTACTTCAAGGGCAAATACCATGACCTTTGGGCAGCTTATGATAAAAAATTAAAAATCTAAATGCTAACGGTGAGAGAGAAAACCAAATAACATTCATGTCATGTAGTCACAGAGTCAGAGAATACATAGTAACTCAATCTTGGTTCCAAATATGTGTTAAACACTAGAGTCAATTTTACAGGATCCAACAAAATGTCTGCAAATAGCTGCAGTGAAAATTCAAAACCATGTACATGGTGTCAATGAAAACTCAGACCTGAAAAGTGCAGAGTTGGAAACTGGGTGAATGAAAGAGCCAGAAATGCAAAGTGTAGTAGATTTGGCAGGCTGAGATGCCAAGCAACACACCTGCCCCCTACCTATTTGTACACTCACATACTTTGGCACAGTCTGTCATGGATGCTGAGAGTGACTCTTGAGAGTGAGATGTGACGAGAGACAATGGAGACAAAGTCGGTCTAGACTGTGGTTGGCTCAAAGAGGTCTATAGCCCTACTTTTTCTGGGCATTGGAATCATTTTGCTTTGTGTGGTATAAGATTTCCTCAATATCCAAACTGCAAGGGAACACAAAGACAAATCACTATCTCCAAGTGGGCATGCAACCCACAGAGTGCTCAGAATACAAGAGACCTACATACAGTTTTTATTTTCCTAGGATCTATTGTACATCCTTGCTTTAAATACTTATGACTACATTTTAGGTGGAAGTAACAGAAGCAGAAATATTACCCCTTAAAACAAGAGTAGGATGATTTTCCAGAATGAGATGGTCATTTGAATACTTAGGTTAGCCAAAATCTGGGGAGCATTTGCTGTGCCAGGTACTGTGGTAGATTCCAGATGTATGCATGAAAGAAGAAATAGTCTTCATAACTGAATAGGATGAACAAATAACTTTATTTTTCAAACTGCATGCATTGATGATTAGGGAAGTCCTCCTGTACATATGTTTCTCTTATTGATTGATTAATAAAACACTGTTGGCCAATAAGACCGTAACATCAGTGGGACTAAGAAATGAGGAGAATTCTGGGAGAGGTAGACACAAGGAGCTCACCAGAATAATCACCATGTAGGCTGCCAAAGGAATAACAGGTAGATACCGTTCACTAGTAAGATAAGACCACATGGAAATACTTAGATTAATAAAAGTGGGTTAATAATTAAGGCAGAGCTAGCCAATAAGAAGCCCTAGCCAACAGCCAACAGCTTTATAACTAATATAGTGCCTGCATGTTGATTTGGTGCTGAAGGGTGGCAGGACCAGCCAGGACAAAAAAAATCTCATTACACACTGAAAAGCACTGAATTAGAAAAAATCCATAGAAAACTGTGAAAGACAAAAACAAGCATTACTAAGTTACCACTCATTTAACAAGCAATTCATCTCCAGCTCACATGTATGCTGAGCTAGAAAACACTGCTAACTTTATTAAAGGTCAGAGTGAAGTTCACCATGAAATAAAATAACTCCATTGTGATATTAAAACAGTTATGGGAGATTCAGTATTCATATAGTCTAGTCTGCTCCTAAACCCATTTCTTTTCTTCTCCACACTGTTTCACATGCATTGCACAAGTGATCTAGTATCAGAGGATTCATCAGATTTCAGAAAGAAGGATGCTTTGCTAGTTTACTTCAACTACAAAACATACCCAAGATATTCAAGAAGAGGAAAACATTTATTTGGCTAACAATTCTGAAGATCTCATTCTAAGACTGACATTATGATGGGAGTGTATAAAAAGACAAAGTCATTTACTTCATGGTCAAGATGCAAAAAAAGGCTGGGGGTGGGGAGAAGAAGAGAGGGTTTCACTATAATCTTCAACAGACTGTCCTAATGACTAGAAGATCTTTCACTGGATTATCCCTCTTAAAAGTTCTAACACCTCCAAATAATAACACAGACCAGTGGGGAAGACTTGAAGACACGAGCCTTTGAGGAAACTTCCAGATAAATTATAGCAGATGTGGACATAAACACTTATAACAAAATGATGTGCTAAAAGAAAAATAAAACCTGTTATTGAGGACCTCAGAATTAATAATATATTTATTGAGCATTTAATAATATACCCAAAGCACTTGGTTTTGTTTAAATTGCTAATAGTATAGATAAGCATAACATAGCTGGTTTATAAATAAATAAATTTTTAAAGATTTACTTTTATTTTATGTGTATGTGTGTCTTACCTATGAGTATGTCAATGTACTACTATATATCTACAGTGTCCATGAAGACCCGAAGGGGCCATCAGATCCTCTAAAACTGAAGTTATGGACAGCTGTCAGCTGCCATGTGAGCTCTAGGAATTGAACCCCGATCCTCCAAAGAAACAGCAAGTACTCATAACTGTTGAGCCATCTCTCCAACCTCCATATACAAATAATTTAAAACCCATTATAAATAATGTAGCTCCCCAAAGTAAGTAATGTTTTTCAATAGTTTATTATCATTTATGCATAGATGTATGTGCAGGTGCTGATGGAGGCCAGAAGAAAGAACTGGAGTTATAGGTCGTTATGAGTCACCTGATTTGGGTACTAGGAACCAAGCTGCAGTCTCCAGTGAGAAAAGCAACACTCTGAACTACTTACTGATCCATCTCTCCAGGCCTAATATTTTTAAAATGCTGGGTGTAATTTTTGCAGAAAATCTACTGGGTTCAACAAATCATGCTACCAAATGTTAAGAAGACATAGAGAAGAAACAGAAGCTACTTTTTCACCAGAAAACTTAAGAGTCTAAATTGGAACACATATACACATGCCCCCCACTGCCACAACACACACATACATACAAGATATATGAACAAGTAGAAAGTTACATGGAGTAACTATACACATGTTAATGAGAATCAAAGTAATGTATTTTGAAGTCAATAAGATTTTTATCAACTGTTTCTAAGTATCTTACAGAGAAGAACTGAAAGAAAATTGTAGGTTAGAAAATGGACTGAAACATACAAAAGAGGAGTAGTGTTGAATATACCTGGACAACCACAAAAAACATCTCAAGGATGAATGTCATTGTCTAGATCTTTATGCAGGCCAGCTTCACTGATGCTTTTAGTAAAAACAGGAAAACACAAACAAAATGTGCCCACACCTGCCTGAAGCCAAAGAGTTATTTACTAGTTACTGTGGACTACAGAGTCCACAAAACACCTCATTTCTTGGTTTATTTCCTCTGATTTCTACTCTATGGAAGTCTACTCCACCTTCTGAATGCTTCCTCCAAATCCAAGCTTAATTCTCTACATCTAACGCTCAGCTCCAAAGAGAAGACCTATTTTTTTAATGTGACTGATTGTCATAGACATGATTGTCAACACTCAGAATGGGCTATGTGCTTACCACCTGGCTTCTGGCATTATGTAATGCACAATGAATGACATGGAGGCTTTGAGGATGGGGAAAAGGCACCCTCTGTCTTGAGTTTCAAAGATATATCACAGTGGGAGTAGACAATCATCAAAGACAGAGAGGAGCCAAGAGAGACAAACAGACCAAGAAACTATATTTTCATGGTAAGGTCAAACTGCTTCTGGTAGTAACCAATCAACATCTGATCTGACTTAAAGCTTACTTCAAGAAATGGAACCCATAGCTCATATGTCCTAGGTGACCAAAAAAACAGACAAGAGATATTCCATGGGTCTAGGTTAAGACCAAATACTACTGTTCAAAAACAAACACCACCCCCACCACCACCACCACCACTACCACCACCACCATCATCACCACCACCACCACCAACAAAAACATTGTGATAAAGTGACTCATAATAACATTCTGCTATACTCAATAGATCAGTGTCTTGCTCAGCCATCATCAAAGAGGTATCCTCCTACAGCAAATGGAAACAAACACAGATTCACAGCCAGATATTATGCAGAGATTGAGAGATCCTAGAACATCCAGCCCTAAATGGGATCTCTCCATCAAATTCCTCCACTCAGGGACCAGGGAACTCTGTGAAAGAGGAGACAGAGTCTAAGAGGCAGAGGTGATATAGGACACCAGGAAAACAAGGCCTTGTAAATCAACATAATCAAAGCTCATATGAACTCACAGAGACTGAGGCAGTATGCACAGAACCTGCATTGGTCTATATCAGGTTCTTTGTGTATACATCATGGTTCCCAATTTAGTGTTTTTATGAGATTCCTGAGTGTGACATAATAGGTCTCTGATTCTTGTGCATTCTCTTTGGCCCTTTTCCTTCTGTTTGTTTGTCTTTGTCCAACTCCGATGTGATAGTTTTTCTTTTATGTCATATTTTGTTGTATTTTATTATTATCCCTTAAATCTATTTGTTTTCTAATGAAACAGAGGAAGGGGGTGAATCTAGATGAGAGGGTGGATGGGAAAAACTGGGAGGAGTAGAGGGAGAGGAAACCATAATTAGGATACATTATGTTTGAAAAGAATTTCTTTTCAACAAATGAAAAAATAAAAAGAAAAAATCTGTTCTAGTCTCATATGTTGAGAATCATACCTTCATAATGGTCTTGTTGGAACTGAGATTTGTAAGACTTTTTAAGGTACTAAAAGGGACTCAGAAACAGGAGTACCACTTTTCTCTCATGAGGACCATTTCACTTTGAGAGACTCTCTCTCTGTCTCTCTCTCTCTCTCCCTCTCTCTCTCTCTCTCGCTCTCTCCCTCCCTCCCTCCCTCCCTCCCTCCCTCCCTCCCTCCCTCCCTCCCTCCCTCTCTCTCTCTCTCTCTCTCTCTCTCTCTCTCTCTCTCTCTCTCTGTGTGTGTGTGTCCACAGTTCAAAAAGAGTCTGAGACTTTCAGTCACTATATGAACAACTGAAGGCTAAAGCAGAGTTCAACAATGTAATTAATACATCTTTAGCCAAAAACATGGGCAAATAAAAAGTGAAATTAGAAAATATTTTTGAGACTAATGAAAGTGAAAACAGATCAAAGTCTCTGGGGAGTAATAAGGCAATAACATAGTTTCCTATATTCAAAATTAAGAATGTCTCAAACCAATAATTCAACCTTATATATTAAAAAATCTAGAAATGAAAAATTAGGAAGATGGGAGTGTATAATAAAAATTATGATGTTCATTAAAAAAAGAAAGAATAAAAAAGGGAGACAATATAATTGACTTCTTTGGAAAAGGCATCAAAATGTACAATTTCTGAATAGATTGACAAGAAAGAAAGCAAGACTCAATTTATTAAAAACACAAATAAAACTAAGGTTATTGATGCTAACACTCAGAAAAAAACCTAAAGCATATTGAGCAACTGTACACTAACAAATGAGAAAACCTAAATAAAATGGACATAATCCAGAAAGCACACAAGCAAAGAAAACTTTCTAAAGAAGAAAAAGAAAACCTGAATACAGCTTTAAAAGTAAAGAGAGAAAATAAGTAATTAAAATGCATAATTATCAGACACAGATTTTAAAAACTAATCTTTCTCAGATTATTTCCAAAAGAATAGAAGACATGCATTCTAACGAGAACAGCATTATCATTACATCAGTGTCAGATAAACCTATCACAGGAAAACTCTACACCAATGCATATTAAGAATATTCAATACAATATTAGCAAAAAAGTACATTTTTTAAAATTATGCTTCATAACCAAGTGTGATTTATACAAAAAAGTTAGTTCAACCTATGAGAAATTGAACTTTGATACTTACATGAAATTAATAAAATAGAGGAAATTCCACCTGATTATCTCAGCTGATAGAGAAAAAGTATTTGATAAAATCTGACACCATTTCATGACAAACATTCCATAAACTAAAAACACAGCAGTGGGGGGGCACTTAGCACAATAACAGGTGATGACTATGGACACTAGGAAGGTACTAAATACAACAGGAACCTACACTTTAAATGGCTCCTTTTATGTTAGGTGAATTTTACCTCAACTTTAAAAAATAAGAGGAGACAAGATAATGCAGGGGAAGCAGCTACCACAATGAACACATAGTTAAGCTTTCCCTTCTGAAGGAGCTGTGTATTGATAAAGGGCATGGAAAAAATGTGTTGAGTACTATTGTGCAAAGTGTAAGCACTATTCTAAGTGCTTTAACTACAAAGTCAATGAAGTCCTCAGACCTAGTCAGGAAATAGGCTATCATCCTTTTACAAATAAAATTATTGAGACCCAGAAAGTTAACACAACTTGACCAACACCAAATAATCATGACATGGCCAAGCCAGTGTTTCAAGTCAAAAAGCCTAAATCCAGAGAATTCATAACTATTATATGTTATAGTGCCATAGTTCTACAGAGGGGTGGCAATTGGGATGTGGGGAGAGGGTGGATGGACACAGTAGACCACAACAATGACACTGCTGATTCCCAAGTGACTGACAGACACACATAATTAAATTTGTCTGCGGAACATTCCAGTTTAAAAAAGTAAAGCACACAGTAAGTAGTCTGCAGGGATTTAAAAGAATAGGAATATTTAACTTGGCTTACATCCACTTGAGATAAGAATAGACACAGCAACAGAGAATCAAATGCAGCTAAAATTCAGACTGTTCACTATAAAAATCACGAGTAATTTTCAAGCTTCTTCCAGGAATCATTGACTTCAAAAAATTAGATTAGGAAGCAAACATAAATATTATCAAGGCCAAACTCCATACTTTGCTAAAGAAAAGACTTAAGAGCAATTAAATACCTTATTACCATGGGCCAGAGTTTATAGGACAGTACCCTAAATTAACCTGTGAGTCCTTCAAGTGTGTCTTACGTCTTGCTACACAAACCTTCCTGTTAAATTTTACACAGTTGATACATTAGTTATTTTTCTGTTGCTTTGATAAACTACAATGACAAAGGCATATATAAAAGGAAGAGTTTATTAAGGGCTTACAATTCCAGCTGGATGAGACTATTGTGGTAGGTCAGTAGAGCAAGCATGGAGGTAGGAGCAGGAAATTAAGAGTTCATTTCCTCAAGGGCAAGCATCAAGCAAAGAAAGAAAATTGGAGTAGGCAAAATCCTACTTGTATTTTCAAAGCCCAGCTACAGTGACATAATTCCCCCAGCTAGGCCACATCTCCTAAACTCCCCCCAAAGCACTCCCAACTGGGCACCTAGTGTTCACATGTCTGAGCACATGGGAGACAGTTTCATTGAAACCATTACAGTTGGCGTGGAAAGTAGTTTTAACTGTATACTTACATGAAATGGTTAGGTTGAAAATTTGTAAACAGCTATATACTTAAAATATTTGTAGCAGGCTGGAGAGGTGAGTCAGTTGGTAACATGATTATTGTGCAAGAAAACAGACCTGACTTCTAATATCCAGCATCCAAATAAAAGCCAGGTATAGCAGCGCATGTCTGGAATTGAGGTGCTGGGAAGGCAGAAATAAAAAGATTTCAAGGGCTCAGTGACCAGCCCATCTAGTCACTGCAGTTCAGTGAGAGACCATTTCTGAAAACTTAAGGTGGAACATGACCAGAGAGGACACATGATACACAACCCCCATATGTACATATACATACATCACACACACACACACACAAGTGCTATTTATGCTTCATTCAAGCTACATAATAAGTATAAATAGATTAAGCAATACTCTTTTCACATCTCATTCATTGTCTTAATACATTATAACAAAATATGTGGATTTCAAATGCTATGTAAGAATTATTTTACCTAAACAAACATTTCCTCAAAATGTAAAAAGAGGTGGTAAAAATGAAAAGAAAAAACTTGAACCAAGAGCTAAGAAATCCTAGAACCTTAGGAAAAATATATGAACCATGGAAAATTTCAGGGTTTATAGCCCCACACAAGTGCTGCTGAGTATTTATTTATTTTATTGCACGTTGATAATAACAATGCTGCTCATGTGTGTTTAGCTCAGTTTTACATCAGCTAGGAAAACAATTGTTAAGCTGTTGTTTACGTCCAGTAAGGGTTTGAGTTTAAGGAGCCTCCCTCCCTTCATTCCCTCTACAAGTAAGTGGTATTTTGCCAGCACAGAACAGAACTTGAACAGGGGCAGATTGAGTTTGGTTCTAAACTTAGAGCACACAAATTTGAGCAACTGCCAAGCATACTGAAATATGTTCTTTCCAATCTTCTCAAATGCATAAGTATTTCAAAAGAAAAAAATATGAAGTTTTCACTTGAATTTTCTCTTCACCATTACATAATTACATACTGCATGCTGTATATAAGACTACGAGGCATTACATTATCATGCCTCTTTTCTGTGTGTCTGATGTCAGTATATTACACCACAGAAACAATGCTATTAGGCACCATTTTCAAGTCCATACAATTTGTTTTATATAGCTACAGTATCTATTGTCCTTGATCATATGTTTTTGAAATTCATCTACCATCAATCACCAAAAGAGCTGCAAGGAGTAAAGCATTAGAAAAAAGATCTGTGTAAAATATGCAGTCAATAAGTTTCTTAATTTCTGAGCATATCAAAGAGTCTCCAGTGATTCACTGGAGTCTTGAGGGGGATGGGAAGCTATGAGGGAAATCAGCAGATTGATCCAGACATATGGAAGATATGAAGATGTCTGAGAGTGGGAGAAGGAGAGAAAGGACATTCAAAACAAGAGGCCATGTCGATGGGTTCACTCATTGCCAATAAGCTGAAAAACATGTCATGGGCATTTACCATTTAAATGTGATGACATTTAAATAATTCGTCTTGTTCTTGTTTTTAAGACTTCTCTATAATTCATAAGATGGTACAAATAATTTGCATATTTCACCAAATTTCAAATTTTGGCAAAGCTTGGGCAGCAATATTAAGGAGGCTTAGAGACTAAGAAAGGGTTAACAGCTTCATGAAAAAAGCTTATATTTGGGATCATGCTGAGAAGAGAGATTTTTATTTCTAGATTTTGTTTATTAGTGATCATTTCAACTAATTAGAGATCAGATCTTTATTTTCATCTCTGCAATCTCAAGCATTTGTTGTTTTCACACTTCATTTTTTTTAATCTTACAGGATGAAATGCAGTATGTCTGAAAATAGCTTTTCTATAGGTTTGGCTTCAATCTTAGGTTAATTATCAATAATGTTAAGGGTTTTTACACTTAAAACTGGTATCTTAGCTTTCACTTCATTTAGAGAGGACACTGACAAAGTGAATCCTCCTTGCATGCTGCTTTTGCATATTGACTGGGAACATACTATCAGTGAGTTCAGGCGAGCCTGCAGTTGTAGTAATGGCTACTCTTCCTATATGATGCCATTCAGACACTTAACAATTGTCCCCTCACATTGGTATATAAGGCATACTATATAAATATAAACAATGTAATGTATCATAGTTTCAAATGCAGATAAAATTAGACTCACTGAACAATTTTGCCAGGAATCAAATTTTTACTCATCACTCAGCAGTCTTAGACAATACAGGTGACAGGGTTGTCAGGTGGCTTCAGTTTAAATGCTGTTTTCAACAACTTATGACATTAGCCAAAAGTATGTTCATGCCTAGATTTTCCTAATATACAAATTTAGACAATCTACTAGGAGTACAATTCAGTGGTAAACCATATGCTAGCATGTGTTGACCTGAGTTCACTGGAGTTGGGTGAGAGAGAGAAAGGATAAGAAAAAATAAAGGCATAAAAAGAAAAATATAAAACAAATAATACAGTGTCAAGCAACAAATATAGGATTGCTATGAAAATTACATAAATCAATATTGAGAACAAGGAATGCCTGTCATCCACAGCAAAAGTCTCTCCCTTGTTAAATATTTATAAGGAAGTCAAGAACTATACATTACTGGGAGCACAAGTAATCTTGGACATGTGGCTGCTTAATTTTTAGTTAGTCAAATTTAAGTATTTGGCAGATTTCTCTAGATTAATCCTTCCAGCATTCTGAGTCATCAACATACAGATACTTCTCCAGCTGTATGCATACCACACAGTTTAGTTTCCAAAGACCACATCCTTTAGACTTCAATATCAGTCATCCTTCTCCCTTGAAACTGTCCCTGAAACAGAAAACCCTGACAGTTATCAGAGAAGACCTTGCTGTAATTGTCCTCTTCAACTGCATATTAGACTATTTTTCTTCATATTTTTAAGCGTATAAAGACAACAGACACTCAGAATGAATTTTTTGCTAATTGTTAATGAATGTTAGCTCATGGAAGGCTAACTTCCTAAGTGTTTCCTTTTAGGCTTTTGTCTATCTGTCTCAACCTCCACCTGATTAATGAAATGATTATATTGAGTACAGTCATGTGTCTGAAAGCCATGTGCTGTGTGTGCCTATGCTATTAGAGTCCTCATTGGTTAAACTGGCAAAGTTTTGTGTTTCTGTTACAGTATCTGAATTGCCTTGTCATATTTCAACTGTTTCTCATGCCTTCACTGTATATTAAGCATATTTTGTATGCTAACTTTCAGCATAAGAAACACAAAGAAGAGCACTGGCACTCATTTTAGTTACACCCAGTAACGTGAGAGAGTACAAATGGCTTTCTTCACGTCATCATTACTCACGCTATTCGGGTAGACACTGATGGGGGTTTTCTGATAGTTTTAAACCTTTGTAACAACCGTGACATAACATTATGTCTGTAGAATCAATGGTAATTCTAGGTTCCTTAAGTCTATCTCTGCACAGAAAAAGGCACTATGGGCTCATTCAGAGTCTGACATTTTCTTCAAGATTTTCTCAACATGAGAGTATGAGAGCCCCAGCTCATTTCCTTCAGCTCTGGCACTCATCTGGCATGAACTGTTCAGTCAGTCACATGTATGTTTTTCCTAGTTGTTTCTGACTGTGTATATTCTTTCACTGACTGGTAAAACAAGTGTGGAAGTAGAGTTTCCTTGACAGTAAAATAATTTCTCATCACTGCGTGATTCTATATTTTATATTTTTAGTTATGAGCCTTTGGTTTTTATTTCCTATCATTTCACATTACCTGATCTGCAAAGGAAAGGACTATGGTTCCTAAATTATGAGAGGCTGGCCCAAAGGTCAGCATTTGTCATTTGTCTACATTTCCAGACCTTGGAGATTTCCTGTCCAGGATGGTTGCATTCAGATGGGTATATAATACCAATATACACTTACAGAAAGGAAAACCTGGAAGTGCTAACGTTGTACATATGAAAGAAACAACAGATTAATCAATGCAGAGAAAATTAAGGCATTTCAGATATTCTGTTATCACTATGACCAAATCTACTGACACCAAACCTAATTTTCACTACACTGAGAGATATTGCCAGACACACGGTTATTCAGTTAGTTAAGCATCTCTTCTTGCTACAGGGCGCCCAGATGGCCTCCAAAAGAGGAGGAAGACTTAATGCAACTGGTCCACATATTGGGGGTTACTGTATTGTATACTTTCAAATATAGTTACTCCTATGTGAAATTTCTTTGATATTTTTGAAATGTATGTATTATATAAACATGATGATGGAAAAGAAAACAGAAACTAAGAACATTCAGTTCCAAAAGGCTTGAAATATATCCTTGTCTAATGATCTCTTACCAACCTTTGTCTTACTACTTTGTAGATAAAAGTAATCAGTGACTTACACTGTAACCAGAATCAGCATTCAACAAAAGAGCCTTCCTATCCAGATGATATGTTTTATATCTTTACAATAACAACCAGGAACTAAGCTAAGAATTGAGAAACTAAAGAATAGTAAAGTTTGGTGTGGAAGACATTGATTAACACTTAAAAACCACTTGTAGCTTTTGGAGAGGGCCTGTGTTTAGTTCCTAGCATCCACACGATGGAGCACAACTATCTTTAACTCCAGTGCCTGGAGATCTGACTCACTCACCCAGCCTTTGTAGGCACTGCATGCTCACAGCACACAGACATATATACTAGAAAAATACAAATGCAAATAAAAATAAACAAATCTTTAAAGAGAAGTAAAGGAAATGGAGATGTTCTGAAAAGAATACTTTCTATAATATTTAGGACTAAAAATGGTCTAAACATAGTACATATTGGTAACTTTCTTCCTCGCAAATTATTCTTTTACAAGCAGCTATTAGTTTAAAATTAGACTTATGGTATTAATTTTCATGACTACATAACACATCAATCAAGATAGTTTGCAGGGATGGGAGGCAGTTCATTGGGTATCAAGGTTTTCGTCAACATAACACAATAAGCCTAGACATACCTAGGAAGAGATATTCGCAAGCAAGGAACTTTTCCATTGTATTGGACTATGAGCATGCCTGTGGGACATTATCTTGATTGTGAGTCAATGTAGGGTTCCAGCCCACACGGGGGGGGGGGTGGCTGAGTCATATAAGAAAGGTAGCTAAGATCCAACCTTATCTCTAGGGTCTATCCAGGTAAAGGGACAGAACTGGAAAAGATCATGTTCAGTGAGATGATTAAGACCCAAAACCACAAACATTACATGTTCTCAAATTGGAAACTTCAAACTCTAAATCTTCAAATGTGAGTATATATCCTGGAGTAACCTCAAAAACCAGGGAGTAAAACAGGGCCATTGTCAGGGTAAGGGATGGGAGAGCATCAGGGCAAATGATCTGATTGAGGGGGAAGAGAGAAAAAAGATGAGTTCTAATAAAAGAGAAAGGTAAATACAGAAGAAGATGGGAGGAAAATCATGAGGAATCATTCTATTAATACTCCCCACTCCCCCCACAATAACTAAAGATAAAACACTTGTATAAGCACACACACATAATTTCAATAAAATTTTCTCGTCTCTGCTGACAATGTTTCCTCCAACAGCCAAAGCCAGCTAAAAACACCTCAACCCAAGGCATAAAAAGCCCTCTGTTGAGCTGTTGGTCAAGGTCCTAGAAAGAGACTCCCAGAACAGTGCAGGCTACTGTCATTGCTCTTGATTGCTCCCTCAAGGTGTAGGGTAAGTCTTGACTGATGAAGACACCATGTCCTTCAGACACAGGGTCCAGAGACCCCTGAATTGGATTTGACCTGAATGCCTCCTCCTTGAGGTCCACCTACTTTTCTTGGTCCTAGAAGGTCCATGCAAGTTTCCAAAGGAGAGAAGGATTTTGTAGTCCTACCCAGATATATGCCTATGAACCACAACAATGACCCACATAAGATAACCCATAAGGAGCTTCTTCAGTCCATCATCTTCTTGAAGTAATTGGTGATGCCAGGAGCAGATGTGTCTCACTGTCAAGAAAAGTCTAAGTTCTTAAAACATTTTAAATGCCATATTCTGTAGGTCTTTGAAGTATTTGAAGATTACCAATCCATCTGAAATATATCTCTGCATATCTAGAAAACCTAACATGAGTGTAAGTTTGACTATTATAAATGACTATCTCTTAATCTGTATTTCTTATACATTACATTTTTAAATGCACTGCATAAACAAGAGTAGAAATATACACAGTATAACAAAATTCACTTTAAATTTGCATCAATAAGCCAAAATCCATACCAATGTAAAGTATTCATTTCTATATCACATTCCTTTTTTCTTTAAAAAAGGATTGACTGTGATTATTAGCCATTTATAACCAACCCACTTAATTGACAACAAACATGTATAAACAATATTTTGGGAAATTGGGTATAGTTTTCTATAATACTTCCTGATGACTAGGGGCATTGGTAATCTTATGGGGACCCTGAGAAAAAATTTAGAATTATGGTTAAATCTTGGCTGTATTAGTCAGTGAGGCTACATTATCACAGCCAGTTGCCTTGAAGCTGTTCTAGATGTTGGATCACCTGGGCTACTGCTCCCATTGGAGACCTCTTGGGGAGTCTTACTTAATCAAACCATATTAGCCTGGAAGGAATCTTCTCATCTTCTGTGGAAACTAAAGCAGAACCTCTTTTCCAAAGCAACACATTTTAGACCAAAATTTTGAAATCAAGATACCTTTATGTTGGTTGAGCTTAGCAGCCCCCACATACAAATGTCTCTTTGTAGTTACCTCATTAACAAACAAAAATTCAAAGAATACATATTCAAAGAATATATAATTCAGACTCTCCATGTGTTTTCCATATTTACATCACCCATTATAATTTTTTACTACGCTATTCTTCTTTAAGGACCTCAGATTATTATCTTTTGATTAATTTTTTGTAGCTATGACTGTCTATCTTCTTTTTCTGTATTTTTTCTCGAGAATTTTTATTTAAATTAGAAACAATCTTATTTTACATATCAATCCCAGTTACCTCTCCCTTCCATCCTCCCATGTCCCCCACCTTTATTCTCTCCCTCCCGAGCCCATGCATATTTATCAAACATGCCATGACCCTTTAAGAGGCTTTTTTTTTGTCTGAATATATCCTTATTGTGTATCTGTAATCCTTTTTTGATCAAGAGAATTTTTAAAACACTAAGTGGCCTTGGCTAGGACTAAAGCAGCAGCTTTGGCTGCTGGTTGTGCCCTGCTCTGCTTTCCAACACAGTGGGGATACCAGAAAGAGTCACCCTTACCTACAGCCCCAACTCTTGCAAGCAGTACTAAGTAGCATGCAGCTGTACTCTTAGGCCTGAGTCTGTGTTCTCAAACTCACAGATATAGGCTGGGAGAAGCCTCTCTGTACTGAGGTCTAAGAAATTGTGGGACTCTGAAGAGGGCTCTATCTTTCAGGTAGCTGTTGGGAGATGTCTCTGTTACTGACATGAGATTGTGAGACTAGGAAGCCCAGTAAAGCTCTGTTTTTGTGTGTTTAGAACACTTTTAAAGCTTTTTTAGTTTTATGTGGATCCATTCCAGACAGTGGGTGCCAAATGTAGCTGGAAGCTTTTATGTGTCCTGCCCAGTCCCGCAGTTCCTTATAAAATAATCACTCTGAGGCTTAGTATTAATTATAATTGTTTGGCCAATGGCTCAGGCATTTTATTAACTAACTCTCACATTTAAATTAACCCATTTTTATTAACCTATTTATTGCCATGTGGCCGTGGCTTACTGGTAATGCTCTAGCATCATACTCCCCTGGCAGCTACATGGCATCCCCCTGCCTCTGCCTTCTCTCTCTCTGTATCTCTATTTAGATTTCCCAGCTAGCTATATTCTGCTTGGCTATTGGCCAAATAAACTTCTTTATTAACCAATGATAATAAAACATATTCACAGCATACAGAGGGGCATCCCACATCACTGCATAAATCTCAGATGAATATGAATGACACCAGATGGACATGCCAAATGGAGAGGGGAAAGAGCATGAGGCCTTAACCCCACACAAAGAATTATAGGCAATTAAGGACTGCTGAGAGCAGGAGAAATAGCCTTCCCCAGGAAAGATTATACCAACTTGTTATCCAATACCAAATGGTCCTTCCCGAAAACATACATACAAGTAACATTATACACAATGAGTAGCTTACATTTAGAAATGTATCTGTAAATACATATGCATATACACAGATAACAGCAATTACTGAACAAAGATGCTGCACATCTGAAAGAGAGCAAGGAAGGGTATATAAGAGAGTTTGGAGGGAGAAGAGGAAAAGGGCAATGACATAATTATAATCTCAAAAATGCATATATAATAAAAATTTAAATATTAAAGTTTCTCAGGAAGGACAGATGGACAGCAGGAGGCAGATAGATGAGCAAGCCAAGGGAAGCAAGCCAGTAAGTAATGTTCCTCCACAGTCTCTGCTTCAGTTCCTGCCTTCAGTTTCTTGCTTTAAATTCCTTCCCCGACTTCTCTCAATGTTATATAATGACCTGTGAGATGTAAGCTGAAATAAACCCTTTTCTAAAGAAGTTGCTTTGCTCATTTTGTTTATCCCTGCAGGAGAAAAGTATCTACAGCAGTAGATGAGAGCACTTGAGGGGCAAGCATTAGGACCTGTGTTCAAATCCCTAGCCCCCACATGGTAAAATCTGGGTGTGTTCAGCCACATACTTGTAACCCAAGCACTCTGAGGGACTGAGACAACAGGATCACTGAGCTTACTGACCACCAGCCTAGCTTCAGTTTCAGTAACAGTAGGTCTCAAGGCCTGAGTGGGACAGCTGATGTCCTCTTCTGGCCTCCACACAAGCCTGGGACACACACTTGCACATACACTACAGACACACACAACAAGCACACAAAAGGTAAACAGTTTGCAATATTTCAGTAGTCATCCCCTTGTGTCTGTTGGGGACTGATTCCAAAACTCCTGTGGATATCAAAATCCATGGATGTCCAAACTCTCTGACTGAATGGTATTTCCACACAACCTGTTTGTCTTCCTGTACACTTTAAATCACCACTAGATGATTTTTCATACCTAAATTCAACATAGATGCTTTATAAAATAATTAGTTGCGGAACTTAGAGAAAAGCAGGGAAAAAAATGACTGTCTTTTTTCAGTACTAATTCAATTCTTCCCCTGCAAAAAAATTCTATCCAAGGTTGATGGTATTCACAACCACAGATCTTTAGATATACAGAAGTCTAACCAATTCTAGTTGTGTGCCAGTTTAAAGACCACATCTTGCATCACGTCCTTAGACACCTCTAGGAAGCAACTCCCAATTTCTCCCACTACAATCTCCACACATTGTCTGGGCCTCCCCTTCTTAGGCTTGAATCCCTGAAACATTCCCAAGTGGCAACCTGATTCAATACTGCATGTCTCATGACCAGCAATCTCTGCAGCAGGCTGAGTAGATGTATTATTTAAAAATACATTATATCCCCTTTCTCTTCTCAAAACTCTTCAGTCTAGGTTAGATTTCAGTGTCACTTGATGCAACCTACAGTCATCAGCTACCTCAGGGATGTATCTTGATCATATTTGCCTGTGAGAACTTCTGTAGAGCCTTGTCTTGATTGCTAAAACCAGCCCTAAAAGTCGGTACTGTCCTTAGGCAAGTGATCCTGCGCTGTATAAGAAAACTAGCTGAGCATAAACTAGCAAGAGAGCTAGTGAGCAAGATTCTTCTACAATTCCTTCCTGAGTTCCTACTCTGACTTCCCTAAATGACGGATTGTGACCTGGTATTATAAGCATAAGGCAAATAACTTTAAGAAAAAACCAACTTTTACCCCAAGATGCTTTTGATCAGAGTGTTTTATCATAACAACAGACTAAACAAGAATACTCAATGTTATTCAGATCAGTTCCTCCAGGTATCCCCCAGGCCAAGATAGGCTGATATGATCTGGCCCCTCTCTCTTTTCAACTTTACTTCCTGTTCCAATCAAGCTGGTTTTCCAAAATTGATCTGGTTTGTTGTCTCTTAAAAGTATTTACACTTGATTTTAAGCCTAAATGGATGATCCACAAAGTGAGATTCTCAGTTAAAGGCCCCTTACTTTACTTGAATAACTTTGCTAGCCATCTTCTCAAGAAACTCTTTGTCACCTTTTATATAACTGTTGTTCCAAACACACCATACACAGCTATACCAGGAGCTTTCTTTAGCCTGTTCTTGTTTGCATGACCACACTTGTACTTCCTGGTACTCTCGCAGTTTGCTTGTATTTTCTGACTTGCATATCATGTTACTACCAAAAAAGCAACCAATGAGCTCAGATTTGTATAATTCACTGCACTATATCTTCATGAGCTGGAAACATGCCTGGAAAACAGACCCCAATAATTATATATAGTATTAACTGATCTGTTAAAGAGTTCAAACATTCTATGGCTAGACATTAAGAAATTATAATCTCTATCAGAACAAAGGGCAAAAACACATAAAGCTCACTGGCATATGCTGCATTTTCCTTAAAGCAAATTTGTGTGATGAACACTTATAGTGATTTGTGAATATCCAAAGCAGTTTTGAATACCCAGCAAGAACAAACCATAAAAGGAGAGCAAAGGCTTAAACCATACAACCCACCAATTAGAGTTTAGACCCATCTCCTAGAATATCTTACCTCAGTGGAACTAATGGCTGAAATCAATTAACAGGCACATAAATATTACTAAGTGGTATTTTCTAAAGTTAAGAGGACTAGCCATTACAATATGGTCTTGATTGAGATTTTTTTGTTGTTTGTTTCGTTTTTTTTGTCATTGATCATCTTCCACTTCCCAGTCTACAACCCTAGATTCAACTAAGGACTGGAATTAGGGAAAGCAAGTAAGTGCCATGTTAACTTGACTTTATAAATACTTTAATTGTCATTGTAAAAAGACAATGTGTATACAAGTGTGTATGGAAGATTATTGATAAGCTGGTGGTCCTATACAACATTATACATCATTGTCTCTGGGGAGTTTAATGCAAGGATAGACTTATGCCCACTGAATTTATAAGGCTGCAGATTTTCTAGATTCATAAAATTTGTTTTATAAGAGTAAGTTGCAATGTCACTATCATGCAAAAACGATTCTAGCAAGTACTGTATGAAATTCCTGTCTCAGTACAGGCTTATTGTTTCTTTTCAGTAGTGTTTCACAACCCAAAAGTAGAAGGAAAAAACTATTTATCATCAGAAAAAAAAACAGTCAGAAAAACTGCTGTTCAATTTCTAAAAGATGGAAAATAGTCTTAAATGTTTTGACAGAGAACAAAATTCACAAACAAATGGAGAGTTTGTGAATAACAACAAAATTTGGAGAAATGTTACAACCCAAAAATGTTCACCAGCTGCTTAGAAATCAAAATTCTGGTGCTCCTTGTGGAACATTTAGTTCCACAACCACAGTGACTGCAAAAGTCTATAGTAAATGAGGTCCTAAAAGAAACATATATTAGTTATGGTGGGGCAAAGTGGTATTAACTAGCAGATTTTCAAATCTCACCATATTAAAACATAAGGATATTTAGGCTTTTTTCATGGAATGGCTGAAAGAAGGATGTTTCATATGGGGAGTGGACTTTATGCCACACAGTGATTTAGACAAACTTGCTCTTTCATAGTATGGCCCCATCATCCTTTAGGGCCTCACTGTCAACCTCAAACAGTCAAAGGAAGAAAACAAAAACCTGGGGATCATATAGTCACTTCTCCAGCCTTAATCTGGATAGGACACACATTCCTTCCTCTCACTTCTCAATCTATTGCCCAACCATTCTCAAGTAGTAGCCAAAGCAAGAAATTTGAACCAGCCATGCACATTCAGCAAGGAGCTCACTAAAAAGGTTTTAAAATGGATTCTATAACCCAAAGTGATCTCTACTAAGTTTAACAAAAGGTATGCACTCTCTAATAATACCTTCCAAAATATGAGTGAAAATGCTATTTCTAAGATGTGGCAGAGACTGTGTCAGACTCATTCTTCCTCTTTCTCTGCTGTATGAGAACTTCTATGTCTTAAGTAGTACCTGGTCTTCTAGCATGGAAATATTATCCACCTACCTGTATACCTAGCATGATCCTGTCACAACATTCTGGCCAGAAGAACCAGCACGAGGGGATAAATGTCAGTGAGTCATTCAAATATGGCCTCCTCATTTCTTTCCTTCCTGCTGACTGACTGGAATGCATGAAATATAGCATCCAGGACTATGTTAATGTAGGCAAATCTTCATATTACAGAACAAAAGAAGATCCAAAGAACCAAGATTTTTAACAACACCCAGCCTATTTATCCCATTACAGATGGCAAACAATATGAAATTCTGTTCACTCTTGATCCAACCTTCAAAATATCATAAAAAGGGATTAAAAGAAAATCAAAGATAGAAAATGTAGAAAATGTACTTATTTCAGTCATAGAAGATAGGAGTTAGATATCAATATCAATGCTCTATGGACTTCAGTGACTATTGAAGTTAACATAATAAAGCATAGCCACAAGTCTGAATCAAGGGCCAAGTTTATCTAGTGATGGTCATAAAAAATTAGCCACCGTTTTAGACAACTTGTCACTATGTATCCCAGGATGACCTTAAACTTAGAACTTTTCTACCTCTCTCTCCACTGCTGGCATTATAAACATACACTGCTATGGCTGGTTGCTTCAAGATCTACTTAGACAACTTGCTGAGAATGTCCTGGATGGTTTATTTGTATTCCCCTAGAATATAATGTGGCAAAATTTGTCAAAATCAGAGTTACCCCATCAAACTGTGAGCTCTGCAGACACTGTTCACAGGACCTGTCAGCATCATCAGAAGGCATATAGGTACACAAGAAGGACAGGATATAAGAACAGAAATTCAAGAAAAAATAGAATCAAAGTAAAATTTCAAGCCAAAAGATTAGACCACCTTTTGATTTTGCATTTGAGATTATTTTAAGAAATGACAAGGTCTATGGCCAAGTGAACAAAAAAAGCCAAGGTAAACTAAATTTAGAAACTAAGATAAACAAACTTCAATGGACCTATTTCTAAGACTTATGATAAGAATGACTGAATGTATGTAAGCACATATATCATGTCCACATTCCTTCAGCATCTAAGAGCTGAGGCTGTTTAGAAAGAGAAACTACACAACAGCTATTTCTAGGTTCACTGTGTTTTTCTAATAAAATACACGAAGTTGAACAACTTATAGAATACAGAATTCATTTCCCATACCTTTGGAAACTGAGAAGTCCAAGATTAAGAGACTGAGAGATTTACAGTCTTGGTCCTAGATAAATGTTTTTGAAGGAAAGGGAACGTATTAGTTCTATCAAGACCATTTATATCATTTTGCATGTAAGAAACTGTCATATCTACCTCAGGCTCCACCTACTAATGCCATCATATAGGCACTACCTACATTTTGAATGGATGTATTCAAACCACAGAACAGGAGCTACAATGCAGTCACCACACTAGTTTCAGGACATACTAGGAGCCAAGGGTTTCCTATGTTCCTTTTTAAACTTTTCTAGAGCTTATTTGGGTATTATGATGCTAGAATACTGATTATTCATGTAAGATTGAATATTATTGAAACAACCAAGTTCTTAGCATGGACAGGCTACCTGATGACAGTCGATGTCTGAAGACAATGGGCTATTCTCCAGCCTTTGATCCTATAGGAGCCACAGTCCCCACCACTCAGGGGATCCCACTGTCACATGCTCCACCCTGTGGTGTTGATGAAAAGTTGTTACTAATCACAAGCTCTACATTTCTAACTACATAAGTTCCCAACCAAACAATTTTTTTCATGTGATGAATTAAGCAGATAGATTCAGTCTCATCTAAAATGACAAATGCTTCTACGTAATAACAAATACTTGTAGTTTGGATTTTATATAAGTGTCGTATCTGTGCAATGGAGTAAATCAGACTTAAATGAAAAGGCAGTAATGCCAACACAAGAGCCAGAACTCACAAGCTTACTACTATAAACATTTATACCAGCTCTACATAGTGGGTTTCACTGCTACTCCACTATCCAGACAGGAACTGAAGCTGAATGTCTTTCTGCCTGCTTGGATCTGTGGTAACAGTCACTGAGCTACTTAGCCTCCCCATTGTTCTACTATAAAACCAGTTGGCTGTGACCAACTGCGTTCCTATGGAAAAGGACTGATCAAGACATCTACCCATAACATTACTGAAACAAAATATTTTATTGTTCCTTTTGTGTGCTGGGATGAAATTCAAGGTTTTGTACATCTAAGCAAGCACTACTATACCTCTGAGCTACACCCCCAGCCGGAAAAAGTATAGTAAATTAATCCATTAAAAAGATTTCTGAGAGCACTTCTGCCACATAGAAAATGATCAAAAAACACCAGCTAGAAATATATTCATTTAACAAAACCAAAATATCTGATGGCTACTGGACATAGTCTTACTGTTAAGTGTTCACTGAAGCCGTATGAGACTGAACACACAAGAATGTGCTCTGAATACTGGGGCAAGTCTGGAAGGTAGTACAGGACTGACAGGATACTATGGGGGAATCACTGGTGATTCCACATACAATAATGGCATTGCGGTTAAGAAAATGTCTTTTTCTTATGATGCATACAATGAGAAAATGAAAAGATGCGCTTTAAACTTTTCCAGCATTTAAGCAAAAAGAGATAACAAACATAGAATAAACAAATAAAAGTGGCTAATAGATACACGAGTTTTCATTGTATAATGCATGCCTGTATTTTTTTCAAAGTAAAAAATTAAAAAGTAACAGAAAACATTGTATAAAGTTTTATATGTCTGAGCCTTGAAAATCCCTTCAACAAAACTGTTGCAAGCAATAATTTTAGATGATCCTCATCATGCTTTGTCATAATTGCTGCATTCTATATATCTACTCAGAAACTTCACTGTAGATCAAAAGAGCCACAGCAAATAGTGATATGCACCCATCTTCCTTTAAAGAACAAATAAAGTATGTCTACAGGTAAGGTGAATGCATACTTATATTAAGATTACATTCCATTTGTAACACAGTGGTCCACAAAGAAACTATACCCCATCTCGTCTGTCTTTTCATAAGTATTCTATATCCATAAACAGTGGTTTCAAAGTTAGGAATATCTTCATATGATCTAAAATTCAGACTCATCAGAATGTATCTGATATGTCATTACTAAATTACTACTTTTCCTATAAGTTGATTTCCTACAATTGGGCCACATCCATCTTCTTATGTGCTTTATTTCTATCACCTAATACTGGCTTCTAAGAATCTCTGTAATTCAGTAAGAATTACACAATCAATTAGTAGCTACTGATGACTGGAGTAGATACAGCAGCAATGAGAGTGTTTTGGATACACTTAGGCTGGCACATACTACTTAGAAGAAGGTGAGGGTCTGGACATGCACAACATCAGGCCCACTCCCAAAACTTTTTAGTATTTTCTCCCAGTCACATATAGAAAAAGCAGATAGTGCAAAACTACAGTCTCATTACTCAGAAGGTTGAGGCATGAGAATCATGAGTTTAAGGCTAACCTGCTACAGAGCAAGTTCTGGGACAGGCTCCAAATCAATAGAGAGAAACTCTGTCTCAAAAAATAAAAAAAGAAGAAAAAAAAAGACTAACCTGGGCTGCATAGTAAGACCTTGTCTCAAAAAAAAGTTTAAAACATATCTTTTTCAATGAGAAACAAGATGTGGGTGTGTACTTTCTCTACTATTATTTGATGTGGTGCCCAAAGCCTGAGCTATAGCAGTAAACAAAAGAGAAATAAGTAAAAGAAATATAAATAATGTGGTGGCTAATCTTAATTTCACCTTGATAGGATCTGGAATCAACTAAGAGACATTCTTCTTGATGGATCTATGGGGACATTATTGGACTAGACAGCTCCTATGGTCATAAGGCATTCTAATAAAGCCCCTATTGTAATATATACACATTCTTTCATTTCTGTTCCTCTAGCGAAGCCTGATTAAAACAAACAGAAAGGGAAGAATTCAAATTATCCGTATTTGCAGGCAATATGATCCTATACTTTAAAAAGCCTTTAAAACTCAATTAGAAACTCTTAGATCTGGTAAATTCAATAAAGTATCAGGATACAAAATAAAGACCAAAAATCAGTAGATTTTGTATATACCAACAACAAACATGCCAAGAAATGGGGGCGATCCCATTTTAACACTTAAAAAATAAATAAGGAAAGCACGGAGGTGAATGACACCTATTATAAAAATTGCAAAACATTGAAATGTAAAGTTGTAAGTTTTGTACAGAGAAGAAAACAATAAACATTGGCAAACCATCCTATACTATGAGAGAAAATATTTCCAACTACACATCTAAAAGGATTAATACCTAGAATTCATAAAGAATGTAAGTACCAAAAAATCATCCATTAAATAGAAATAAATGAATTCAGCAGACAGTTCTCAAGAAGCACAAATGACTAATAAATAGATAAACAAAACTGTTCAACATTCTTAACCATTGGGACATTGTAAGGTAAAACTACATTAAGAGTCCATCTCACTCAGTCAGAGAAGCTATCATTAAGGAAAGATTAGGGTATCCCAGGACACTCTCCAAACAATATAGGCTATTGTGGCTGTCCTTGGTGACCTCACAGAGATTGTAGATAAGTCCCTAATGGTGAAGAAACCAGGCACAAGACTCAGAAGATTCAAGTTAGATCTGACCTGAAAGTTTCCACAGTATCAGAAAAGGCTATATAACCTACCAAGGTAGGGAAGATATCAATAGTGCCAAGCAGCTATGATGCCCATAAAACACTAAAATGACCAGCAAGGGACTTATAAAGTCAGTAGAGGCACTCATATCTTGGAGGTATTCAACTCAACAGCTGTCTAGTTTGACTTAAGTCCTGGTCAACAGAAAGTAAATGATATGATAAATAAAGCTTGCCTGAAGATCAGAGTACAAAACTAGCCACACTAGTTAACCATAGAGGCCAGGCTTTTGTAACACACACCTTTAATCCAAGCACTTGGGAGACATAAGGCAGATGGAACTCTGTTAGTTCAAGGCTACCCTGAGCTACTTGAAATTGAGCCAGACTAAAAGAGAAACAGAGCTCATACACCTGTGATCTCATGCCTTTAATCTTAGCACTAGAGAGGAATGTAAAGCAGGAGGAGGCCGTCTCATTGCAGTCTAGGCAGAAGGCTATCTGAAGTTTGGTGGAGAGCAGAGCAGTCTGAGGAGCAGTGCAGTCTGGATATGCAGTCTGAGGACAGGATCACCCTTTTGATCTGAGCATTGGTAGACGTGAGAACTCTCTAGTGGCTGGCCACTTCGCTTCTCTGATCTTCATAATTTGTGCTATAGGTAAATGATGCCTGGAACTGGAAATAACCAACTAACAGGGCTTGTGAGATCATGGACCAGAAGAGCTTACTGCTGCAACTTTCATAAACCCGAATAATTCCTAATTGCATTCTAAGTATTTATCTTCATACTCACAGATGATTAGAGCTCTCACCCCTCATCAAAGAACCTTTTCTCTGCAGCAAAGAATATATAATGTCAAAATACAGAGATGAACTGATCATAGTGCCACAAACCTCAAAGGATACATCTGCAACACAACACTTGCAGGGAATGTCATACAAGAAGAGGTAGAAAAATTGTAAGAGCCAGAAGACCAGGAAATCAGATATGAGACTGTGTGTCCTAGAAATGACAGAGAAGTTTCCTTCATGATACCTCAACAATATGATTGCCTAAATAAGATCTGAGCAATAACAATGCTGTCGTGGAAAAAAGAAGCCTCACAGGACCCCATCCATAGACAAGGAACTACATGCAACTAATGACTGCTGAGAAAGGAAAAATCAGTCTCTACCAGAGTAAAGATACCCAACTGGTTATCGAATACCATGTACTCATTCCTAAAATTATGATAAAACAATCAACACTAAATGAACTTGGAAAGTTATGTATTTGATTATATTATATAATACATAATTATAACTATGCTATATATTTTACAATTATAATATACTATATAATATATATAATTATATTATAATTATACAAATTATACAAATATATGATTTTATAAAAAGAGGCTATCAACTAGAGGGGGAGTGGGGTGGATGAGAGAAGAGAAGGGTTGGAAGGAGGAAAGGGGAGGGGAAATTATTTCTATTTTAAGTAAAATTTTTTAAAGTTTTACAAAATAAATGACAACAAATTCTGGTAAGAATGTGGGCAAAAGGAAATGTATACATGGTTGGAGGTGGTAAAAACTGCAGCAGCCACAGAAATCAGTATAGTAACTTTGGAAATAAATATAGAATGAGTTATGAGGGTAAAATAACAGTGACAATGTATGAAAAGTCATAAGGAATCATACTATTAACTACCATCTTTAAAAAACTATAAAACATGTGTGTGAATTTACATAAATAGTTTAAATGAAATTTTCTCATCTGTGTGATAATGCTCCCTCCAAGAGACAAAAGCCAGTTAATAAGAACATCAGCACCAGGCATGAGAAGCCTTCTTTTGAGATGCTGGTCAGATTTACCCATTAGACTTCTAAAATATTAGAGGCTATTATAATTGCATTTGATTGCCCTCCAGATATGGAAAGTAAATCCCCATTGATGAAGACACCATGCACTTCAGACAGGGTGATCTGAAAGCCTCCACTGTGTAGTCTACCATACAAACTTCCAAAGCAGGGAAGGAATCAATAGTCTACTCAGCTGTGATGACTGACTGAACGACAATGACTAGCATCAGATGATAACCCTAGGTATGCAATACTGGCATGCATACCTTGGTGGTAACCAATAGTTCTCTAATTGAAACTAAGACCCACTCAACAAGAGGGAAATTATGCCTGGTATTGGAAACCTAGTCAACTACTTATAGGGCTAGTGAGGTCATGGATCTTGGAGAAGAACCTACAACCACCACCTTACTTAAACCAGCATCCCTACCTACATTATTATATCCACTGGTAAGTTTAATTGCCACCCCTCATCAAGGAACTCCTCCTTGAAACAGATGGAAATCACTATAGAAAAGCACAACTAATCAAAATGCAGTTGTAGGGTCCAGTTTCAGTGGACATTTACAAAACAACTCCTGCACCTAAGATTCAGGGAACCTGGTAGAAAAGAGGTCGATAGACTGTTAAAAGTTAGAGATCAGAGAGTCTACTGTGAGATTGTGCTTCCTAGTAATGGCAGAAACTACATCCATAAAACTCACCTCCAGGACTGTCTAAATCTAAGATGAACAAGAATGACACCAGCTAGACATAACAAATGGACAGGGGAAAGACCATGAGGCCTCAGCCCTACACAAAGAACTACAGGCAAATAAGGACTGCTGAGAGCAGGAAAAATAATCTTCCCCAGGGAAGATTGCACCAACTGGTTATCGAATACCAAATAGTCATTCCTGAAAACATACATACAAGTAACATTATACAGACTGAGTAGGTTATAGTAAGGAATATATCTGTACATACATATACACATATACATATAGTAACAATTACTGAAATCAGAGCCTTGAGATATGACAAGGAGCAATAAGGAATGTATAGGAAAGTTGGAGGCTGGAAAACAAATGGAGAAATTATGTAATTAAGTTATAATCTAAAATAATAAATATTTTTAAAAGTTAAAACTAGAACTACAATATGATCCAGTCATGCCAAAAGTCTGGATGTGACTTAGCACATCACAAAAATAGCTATGCAGCCACATTTACAGCAACACCATTCACAATAGCCAAGACAGGACTTAGAGGTCCATTAACAGATGAATTAATAAAGATATACAAATAACTGCCTTTTATTCAGCCATAAAAAATAAACTGACAGTATTTACAGGAAATTGGATGTAAAGGTAGATTACAGTAAACAAAGCAGACTCAGAAAGGCAAATGAAGCATGTTCACTTCATTTGTAGAATCTTAAGTTTTTTAAATTTGTATATACTCACTCAATATTCACTTCCTTTCCAACTGAATCCTTTCTTCCTTGTACCTCACCCACCAGTAGCCACACCAATAGAAAACTGACACCTCCTATTAAGTAAGTTGTATATATAGTGTAATATTAATTTGGTAATATAGGCAAAAGACCTTTCTTTGTACATGTAAGTACATAAAACTATAAGACAATGGTTACCTAATATATCTATATTGTGGTTTGAATGAAAATGACTTCCGTAGGATCACAGGCAATGGCATTATTTTCAAAGACTAAGGTATGTGGCCATGTTGGAATAGTTCTGGCCTTCTAAGAGTAAGTGTGTCACTGGAGGTGGGCTTTGAGGTTTCAGATGCTCAAGCCAGGTGCAGTGTCTCACTCTCTCTTTCTGAAGCCTACCAATCCAGATGTAGAGCTACCTCTGCAGCACCATGTCTGCCTTCATGCCATCATGCTTTCCACCATGCTGATAATGGACTAAACCTTTGAAACATAAGCTGGTCTCAAGTAAATGCTTTCCTTATAGGACTTGCCATGGTCTTGGTGTCTCTTCACAGCAATGGGACATTCACTAAAAATTCTTACTTGTATAAAAATGTGTTATTAAAGGGGCTGGAGTTATAGCTCAATTGGTGAAGTATCTGCCATGCAAACATGGAACTGAGTTCAAGTCCCAGCACCTACATTAGAAAATGGGCAAGTCAATGTGCTTGTGATTCCAGCACTGAGAGGTGGGTGGGGACAGGAGGGTCCCTGGGAAGATATATATGCTAGGGAATGATTGAGGAAGACTCCTATTGTAGAACTTGACATCCACACATACACACACATATGCAGAAACATACACACACATAAACACATATACAAAAATACGCATGAAAAATTTTAAATGCCATAAAGCTCAAATTATTTTGTAAATTTACTGAAAGAAAAACTAATTTTTTTAAGTAGAACAGAGGTAGCCTGTCAATACTGAGTGACTTAACTAAACTACACCAAATTCACTACTTTAAACCTTCTCAGTTATCTAAAGTCAAATTACTTCAACTCCATTGTTTGGCAGCTCAGAGGCACTCAGTGGAGTAGATAAAAGAAATGCAGGTTACTCAGGTCACAGGACAGGAAGCGAGGCCACCACATAACCGTGAAGCCCTGGGAGTAGCTGCTGTCTAGTAAGTCATCACACGTCCCCATGCTATTTCTTTTGGTCTTATTTTACACTTCTTTTTGTGTTCTGTGCAGCACTGTCTCAAACTAAATCAAAACTTTTTGTAGGGAGTGATCTTAAATTTAACCCCTACTCTCCCAGGACATCAAATATTCACCACTAGTCAAGAATCACCTGCAAATGAATTCATGTCTACTTTAGTACGTACTATTTATAATCTAATCTGGTCATTATGTCTTATGCCCTTCGCCTACGGCAAAGATGCTGAATTTGTCTCATAAGTGCACTGTGTTGTCTCATTACATTAATAATCCTCATACTCTGCTGGGCAGATTGCACAAAGTCCTGGATCACAGTCAATTAATACTGAGCACTGAGTGTTACTAGTATGTGTTCTTGTTAATGATGTCTCCATTTTCCCATCTGAGATGAACCTCTAAGTATTTTCTTAAATCTATGCCTTGAAAATAAAATGTTGCATTTGAAGCACATTACAAATATGAAAATATAAAAATGTACATTGAAAAGATCTCATTAAGGTTGCTTTCTTCATGAAATTTAAAATAACATTGTAATCATTTACTATGTTTTGAGCCTTTTTAGGATGTCATGTTTTTACTTTTTAAAAGTTACTTATCTGCCATATTCTTTACTATATCGTATCTGTAGAGACCCCCTCTTCAGAAAAACGTGGGATGTTTTACTTGGGCATTATGATTCAATCTCAGTTAGGGTTTGAGGTTTGTTTGTTGTTTCTTTCTTTCAAAGCCCAAAACCTTCTGGCACACAAAACTGGCAGAAGAGCCTACCCATTTAAAGCCTTCTATCAGATTCCCAGGACTGTGTGATGTCTCCCATAAAGCTGGGTAACATGGCACAAAGCTCCTCATAAATAAATAGGGCTGGAGGCATGTTCAGATCGCAGAGGGCAGCCTCCTGTTCCATTTTCACTGAAAGGTGGCCCTGGCTTAGTGCAGATATGGTTTACTGGCAGAAAAAAGCAAGAAGCAAACATTTCAAACCACTCTGTTATCATCTTGTTCAGTGGGGGGCGTTCAGATGCTCTGACAGAAAGCATGAAGCTCAAGTAAACATATTCAGCTAAACCTTGAAGGCAAGTGATTTACTTTGCCTTGTCTCAAGGCATTTTCTTTCTTTTTTCCTATTTCATATTTGAACAGATGAAGGGCTTACTTGCTTGGAACCACGAGACAAAAACATGTTGTCCAAAAGACACTAAGACAAGGAAGAGCAGAGATGAAAGGGAAGAAACGGAGGAGGGATTTTCACACAAAGTGAAAACAATTGCTGAGGATAGTCAATCCTAAACAGTGAAAAGCAGGAAGGAGGGAGCTGCTTTCAGGAGATTTATGAACAGGTTTTCACAGAAATACAGGCAGATGTTCTTATGAAAGGAAACTTACAAACTGTCAGATTCCTAAATACAAAGCAGGGTTCAGTCCAGCAACATGGCTCTTGGAGGACATATACCCTGAGGAGATGGACATCCTGTGACCTAGCAGCTGGCTTCTGGGGAGGAGGCCCAGACAAGACAATCTGTCAACTTCCACCATAGAGCACTTTCCAGTAAGTCCTACCATGCTAAGGCCTGTACTGCCCTTTGTACTACCAAACCAGAAGGCAGCACTTAAACAGTTAGATTTCACAAGTGAAAGAGAAAAGGATAGTGAACAGGACATCTCTAACCCGGGGTCCAGCCTCCAGGTTAGCTTCACTGTCAGAAAGAAAGAGGCAGCTGCAGTTCTAAGTGCACCCTTCAGCGGAGCATTTAAAGAAGAAAGCACATTCTGTAATCCTAAACCATCTTCCTTGTCTTCTCCCCAGGAAGAACACACAGAAAAATGTATTTCATAAGTTACAGCTGAGTTCTGATAAATAGGAATTAAATGAAATGAAAAAGTAGACAGATGATGGCCATCGTGTCTATGATTTTTAACTTTTGAGTACTATTTACAACCAAGAAATGCCTGGAGGCCATCCTCAGAACACATCTCATACATTTAACCTCTAAGAAGGCCAAGGCTTGGAGCCACAGGCAGGAATCTGGAAGAAGTAAGTGGCACACCAACAGAGAGGAGCAAGAGTTTTCATTCAGGCTTGCTTTTCCCAGCAGAATCCCCAGGTGTCTGCTGGACATTTCCTCCCGTATTTCCTCTGTGCAGCAGACAAATGTAATAAAGACTGCTATCAGGGAGCACTGTGGCCTGGCTCCAGGCTCTGTCTCCAGTCCTATCTCTTATCTATTTCATCTATTTCTCCCATCTCACTCCCTGTGGTGCTATATTACTTATGATCTAAAATAAAGCTTGCCAGGAGATCAGAATGCAAAACTAGCCACAGCCATAGAAGTTGGGCAGTGGTGGCACACATCTTTAATCCCATGACTTTGGAGACAAAGCAGATGGATCTCTGTGAGTTCAAGGCCACCTGAAGCTACATGAGAATGAATCAGTCTAAAAGAGAAACAGCTCATCCCTTTAATTCCAGCACTAGAGAGAATATAAGGAGCTCAGTGCAGTCTCAGGCAGCACTCTGAGATTTGGTGAGGAACAATGCAGTCTGGAGATGCAGTCTGAGGTTCGATGGGTCGCCCCTTTGGTCTGAACATTGGTAGAGGTGAGAGCTCTCTAGTGGCTGGCTGCTTTGCTTCTCTGATCCTAAGCTTTAACCCCAATATCTGTCTCTGTGTTTTTATTAATTGTGCTACAACTCCCCACTGTGCCTGGCTCACCTCATTTACACACTCATACAAATACTCCATGTCACACACATATACACATTCTGTTGTGCCCAGACTCTGAACCCCCAAAACCACCAAGAGACCAGCGGGTAGAGTAGGAGGGACTCCAAGCAGCAGTGAGGCAGGGCATATATTGGGGGTAGAGCAAGGGGAGTGTCTGGGGGTCCTCTAGTTGCATAGCAACAGTCTCAGGATTGGTGCACCTCTGGGCTTGGGCCACCTGTCCTGAGTTGATTGGAGAGCTGCAGCTGCAGAAAGGTTGCTAGGTCTAGAGGTCCTCCCAGCACAGATGCAACACCCTGCATCCCACTGTTATCAGTAAGGCACATCCAGAGCACGCCAGCTAACTTCTGATTGGTTCCTCGTCACATGGAAGGTATCTGGAAGTTGCTTCCTAGAAATTAGGGCAAAGTGGGGGGGGGGGGCAAGCACATGCTGCTGAATCAGGAGCCGACGTCTTGCTGGGTCTTTTCTACAGCCTGTCATGGCTGCCAAAGCAGGGGACAGGGTGAGGGTCTGGACCCTTCAATTCAAGCACATACAAAATCCAGTCTACTCTGAATCCAGTAACTATTTTTCATAGCTGCATTTAATTTCAAATCTTTATTCCATTCAAAATGGCATTCCTCATCTGTCCTCTGCCTGCCCCACACTGAAGTTTCACTAGAATTTTTAAGTTTGGTTGGCTGGGTTTTTTGGGGGGGAGCATGTGGGAGAAAGAGTGTTTGTTTGTTAAGACGAGGTCTCACCATATTGTCTAGGCTGGCCTTGACATCACTGTATGGCCCAGGCAGCTTGTCTAAAACATGCAGCAATCCTCCTCCCTAGCCTTCTGAGCACTAGAATTACAGGCATGTAGCATCATGCCCAGCTCTCAGTGGCTATTTTAAATAATGCTTTTCATTGGCAGAGGCCTCTTAGGTGCTTCCTTTCCAGAATACAGTTTTCAAATGTCTTTACTTTCACATAGCCATATCCTTCTTGCAACTACTACCAAACTTGGGGATCACACTCTGTGCTCTAAATCAGGTCCAGCCAGCAGTCCTCAATAAGCCAATTTAAAGAGCCAAATTAAAAGTAGAAAGCATAGGGTTGCCTTTGCTGCCACCTGGGCCATGGTGACATCCAGTCTGGGGTTGTTGTGGAGGATCATATCTGGGTCCACAGTCCAACTACAACTGGGGTCTCTGTTGAAGTTCAAGGCCTTTATTACCACCAAAGGTCACAGAAGCCCAGCATAGGGACCACACACTGTGGCCTTGTTGGTGTCTGGAGGCCATGTTGCTGCAGGAGCCATCCTGATCTGAGTAGCACTGCTTCCATCCAGAGCCAAGATGTCATCCAGGACAGAGCTGCTGCTGAGAGCCATGTCTGGTCCTTAGTCCAACTGCAGCTGGGGTCTGTGTTGATGGCTGTGGCTATGTCATCTCAGAGGGCCAAAGGAACCGTGTGTGTGTGTGTGTGTGTGTGTGTGTGTGTGTGTGTGTGTGTGTGTGTGTGTGTTGTGTGTATGTATGTGTGATGAAATCAGAGGGCCATGCTGAGTAGGACCTGCCCTTCACTGGCCCTGGGAAAGCTGGTCCTGCCTTTTGCTGAACACTGCACTCAGGAGAGATGGCTCCACCCCTTATCATAGGTAAGGGAGAACTGACCCTGATGACATGGGCAGAGGGGAGCTGGCTCTGACCCCTCCCCTCAAGGGGGCAGTCCCAGTGGCCAGGCACAGATAGATAGATAGATAGATAGATAGATAGATAGATAGATAGATAGATAGATAGAAGATTGAGTGAGTGAGTTTCTGCAGAAAGAATGGCTCAGTATTCTCTTTAGGGTATCAGATATCTTGTCAACTGTAGGGAGCATTGAGGAAGCTGGTATTTTGGGAGGATAATATCTTCCCCAGTCTTAAAGCTTCAAATAATGTTAATGGGGAAAAACTCCACTGATAACAGAATTTTCTTCAGATTATAACTAGATGATGCCAATTAGTTTTGTAAAGCACAAAAATCTTACTAAAAGAAAAATGATATTCTCTTTGGAAAAAAGGGAAAGCATAAAAATATTAAGTGTGGCTACATTGGGAGAGAAATAAAGAGATCTACAAACACCCCCACACAATTTTATGTGTCCTGAGGTGAGATCAATGTTTAAATAGAGGCCAAGGATAAGGTCATTTAAGCAGTTCCAGTCAAGGTGTGGTCCCAGCCACTACTGTCCCATCCTTGTCTGGACCTTATAGTCACATCTGACAAGTTGTTAGAAGTGTGAAAGCTCTTCCATGGATATACGTTTCCCCTCTTGCTGGTGTCTTTTCCTTCTCCCAGCAGGAGATTACCAGAGAAATTCCCATATTTTGAGGGTTCATTATTTCCATAATCTGATAGTACTGAGTCATTCCTACAAGGCTGGTTATACAGCCTTTACTATGTCTACCACTATGTGCCCAGGTGTAAAGTAAGTAGGTGAGTCACCATCACCAACTTCCTTTAAAATGGTGGTGGTGATACATGCCTTTAATCCCAGCACTCATGAGGCAGAGTCCGTTGGATCTCTGTGAGTTCAAGGACAGCCTGCTCTACAGAGTGAGTTCCAGGACAGCCAGGACTGTTACACAGAGAAACCCAATCTCCAAAAACCAAAATAAAAAAGTAAGTAAATACATAAATAAATCTAAATCATGTGGCAGATTGCTTCAGATATCTTAAGTGCTGTGAGCAACAGTAGACCATTAGCAAATGCAGTGAGTGTAGTTGGAATATGAATGAAGTCATCCACATTTATAGTGAGTTCATTCATTTTAAGAGAAAAGTAAAAATGCCTTATTTCCACATGAGTTGTTTATTTAAATCAATTCCATACCCCACTGTGATGGTTAGTATTAACTGTAACTTGACAGAATCTAAAGTCACTTAGACATCAGGTAACTGAAAACGCCCATGAGGGATTACCTGGTTTAGGTTTGCCTCTGAGCATGTCTATAGAGGATTGCTTGAGTCCTTTAATTGAGGCTGAGGTGGGAAGACCCCCTTACTGTGAGTGGAACACTCCCTAGCCCGGGGTCTGGACTGTAAGGTGAACAAGAGCATGCATGAAGCATGAATGCAGCAAACGAGACCAGCTGCCTAGAGCACCTGCTGCCTTGACTTCCCTGCCATAATGCAATTTACCCGTGACCTGTGAGCCAAAAGAAACATTATTCCTTAGGAAAATAACCAGACACCAACTGACCATGATAGGAAGAAGAGGTTTGGATTGCTTCTAGCATGAAGGCTCTTGGTTGTCATGGCTGAACTATTATGGAAACAGGATGTCAGTACATGTAGAGGCTGGTAGAGATTAGCTAGTTCTCCCACAAGCTTTCAACATAGTGGAGACAGGCATTTCTAGTGGCAAATGCTTTCTTTGTAAGATCTTACAAAGCAACATAAAATACGAAACAGGGATCTTAGCTTGAACCTAGTACCTGCTCTAGGCCCAGCATTGATAGTGTAGCATAAAGATGTGTGGACAAACTTTACTGTATGACTCCCTGTGCCACACTACAACTTCCACAATGGGATTTTACCTTTTTTCCTCTTTTATTTTTTCATTTTTTCTCTTAAATTTAATTTTATTTTGGAGGGGGCTTGCAAGGGAGAGGGTGGATACAAAGGATAGGGAAATGAATGCAACCAAGGCAATGATGTAAAAGACAAAAAGAATAAAGTTTAAAAATATGATATGAAATGTCAAAATGATATCGTTTTTTCTGTGATATAGCACAAACAAATTTACCTTTGTATTTTTCCTACTTTCTAAGAGTCATTATACCATTTTCCTAATCAGAAAAATACAATATTCTCTTAGAAATGAAAGTAATAGAGAACAGTTAAGAAGGGAGAGAAATTATGGTGCTTAATGGAAAAACTAATGCTAAAATAAGATAATTTTATTAAACAATGGTTCACTTGATGTCTTATACAACTCAAGCCATCTCCTCTTAAACTTTATGATTATATGGCATTCATTGATTATTTCTTTTATTTTTGAGATTAAATACATTATCTTCCCTTTCCTTCTCTTCCTTCAAACTATCCAAATACACCTCCTAATTGTTACTACACACATAATTGTATATAGATATATTCCTAAACATACCCTTCTCAGTCTGTATAATGTTACTTGTATGTATGTTTTCAGGGATGACCCTTTGCAGTTGGATAATCAGTTGCTACGTTCTTCCCTAAAGAAGACTGTTTCTCCTACTCTTGGCATTCCTCAGTTGCCTAGTCTACCCAAATAGTAGAAGTAGTAGACCAAAGCCACCCAACTAGTTCTCTGTGTAGAACTGAGGCCTCCTGGGCTTCCCTGTTTACTTCGGCATGGCTACTGCTGTTGTCCTTGTTCAGCTCATATTTAGGCAGTCATGTGGATGAGATTTTATGGGTATAGCTTATAACATTACTAGGATATACAATCTCACAGTAAACTCCCTTATTTCTGGCTCTTAGAATCATTCCACCCCATCTTCTGCAAGGTTCTCTGAGCCTTAAGTATGGAAGTGTTTTGTAAATGTATCCATTGGGACTGGGCCCTAACTCTACATTTTGATTGGTTGTAGTATTCTGCAATGGTCTCAATCTGCATCAAAGACAAATGTCCTTGATAAATGGTGAGGATTTCATGTGACGTATTTAGAATGTAGTTAGGGATTACTCTCGTGTAGAAAGGTGGTGATCTGAATGTTCAAATTGCAGAAATATTTTATTAAGCTGAAAATACCAGGGCTATGAAATCATTCTCCCTTATGAAATATGTGTTAGGGCTATATCAAATGGGCCAATTGAAGAAACCACTCTACAAAACTGACCAACTAAAAAAACTAGAACCACCCACATACCCAAACAGCAATATATTATTTTACTATCACATTTTTTCCACTCCTCAAATCCATATCACAAAATAAAAACAGAGAGGCAAGTACTTTAGTCATTCAACTAGTAGAACTAAAGTCATCCAACTCGTTTAGTGCTTGCTACACAAAAACCTGTAGATATTTTTATTGTGGGATATTAGTTTAAAATGTGTACCATTTGTTTGTGCTCTGGAATATTTGTTTAATGATGCAAAGATGTGTTACATTCTTTCATGTTACATTTGTTTAACCCTGTGAAGCTGTGTTACTTTGCTTGTCTAAAACACCTGATTGGTCTGATAAAGACTTGAATGGCCAATAGACTGAGAGAATAAAAGGACAAGAAATCTAGGGAAGAGTGAGGAGTAAGAAAAAGAAACAGAAATTCCTGGCTGTGGCCCAGCACTTGGGAGGCAGAGGCAGGTGGATTTCTGTAAGTTCGAGACCAGCCTGGTCTACAAGAGCTAGATCCAGGACAGTCTCCAAAGCCACAGAGAAACCCTGTCTTGAAAAACAAAAAAAGAAAACAAACAAAAAAAGAAACAGAGAGGAGGATGCCAGGTATCAGCCACCCAGCTACAGACTGTCATGGAGTAAGAGGGAAAGAAAATATATAAAATAAAGAAAGGTAAAAAGCTCAGAGACAAAATGTAGTTAAAGAGAAACAGGATAATTTAAGTTAGAGAAACTGACTAGAAACATGCCAAGCTAAGGTTTGGCATTCATAAGTAAGAATAAGTCTCCATATATTCATTTGGGAGCTAGATGGCAAGCCCTCAAAAGAGAAAAAACAAAACAAAACAAAACAAAAAACAACCAAATACACACTGTAATCTTCAAAATGTTGTGAAAAACTGCCAGACACCACCGTTCTATGACCATTCTATGAGTTATTTTTACTAGGTTTGCAAATAAATGTTCCCTTTTCCTTTACTTCTCTTTCCCACTTTTATTATCTTCTCCCTTTCTTGTATTTTATGCTTCTGCTTATAAACTAAGAATAGCCACACTTTTAAAAGTGAACAGATGGCAGGTGGAGTAGAAGGTTTTACACGTCTGTGTCAAGTTGTTGTCAGTGTCTTGTCTCCATTCTTTTCGTTTCTGAAGTTCAGATCAGGGCTGTCGCCCATGGAAATTTGTTGTCGGTGTCTTGTCTCCATTCTTTTCGTTTCTGAAGTTCAGATAAGGGCTGTCGCCCATGGAAATTTGGCTCAGGTAGGTTTTTGCAATGGCAGCTTGTCGGTTGTATTTATGAGTTTTCCCAAACAAACCCCTAAAATTAGGGCCAACTAAACTCAAAGTTACCATCTTTAATACCCCAGTTGATTCCCTGTCATACTTTGTCAATTTCTGTGACTGCTGTCCTAAAAGACTATGGTATGTTCCCAGTCCATATTTATCTGGAGAAGACGGCTTCTTTAGAAGATGTAAATTCCATTTTCATCATCCTCATTTAGAATACATGGAATTCTGTGTTTCCTTGGGTTAGGATCATATAAAACATAAGAAGCCCATCTTTAGAGTGCTTTCCAGGACACACAGAGAAACCATTTCACTAACACTCTGCCAGCATGGATACTTAGATAGTTTAATATATTCCACATTTGTTTTTGGTTCTTGTTTTTAAATTTTTGTTAATCTAGCCCAGGACAGACTAGAAGTCTCAGCCTCCCCATCACTGGAATTATACCACTGTACCATCGATAATGCTTTTTTAAATATGTTTTTATTTAAATTAGAAAGATGCATGCTTCAAATGCCAGTCCCAGCTCCCTCTCCCACTCATCCTCCCTTGTCCCTCCACTAGGCCTCGCCCCCCCACCCCCAGCCCAATCCCCACATCATTCCCCAGGAAGGGTGAGGGAGATAATGCTTTTTAAAAATAAAAAATTATTGAGCCTACATCCTCACTCAATAACTGGAAATAAGAAAAGGTACTAGGTTTTAAAACAAGTACCTCTACATGCTTTAAGTAAAACATACATGATCAGTGACCATAAGTATCTTGATGTTTTTAACTAACTTAGTGCATACTGACCTCCCCCAACCCCATGTCAGGCCCAGGGAGGCATTATAACAGTGAAAAGATGAGCAGATTATTTGCCTTGTAGCAGGGAGCATTCGTATGAGGGAGACAGATGAACCAATTCAAATAAAAGTGTTATAGATACAGTGCATTTTGCTTAAATACACATTCTGCAAGCATGGTTGTATTCCAATATGACTGGGATACTAGAGATAACTGAGCATCTGGGGCATAAGGCAAATTTGTTTTGTTTATGTACAATACTTGGTGAGAAATGCTGGGAACACTGTGAAGTATGCTCAGTTCTGCCTGGCCAAACAGAAACATAAACATGCACCCATGCCCTCCTGGGATTCCCCTCTCATTCCCATATATCACAAGTCTTACCCACTCTTGGTAATACAGATGCATGCCGTCCAAATTCAGAGGCCTTCCACCTGTGAATCAGCACTAACCCTAGTCATCCTACAAACTCCAAAGCTTTTCAAGGTAAGCGCCACATGTAAAAGCACACTAGCATTTTACAAGGTTTCTGTTTCTTTTAGTGTTATTGATGAAACCTGTGCTGTCCACAGAGTGATGCCACACAGTGCATTACATCTTAACCGACTGTTGTCATCAGTATCACAGAAGAGAAATGTTAAGGTGCAAGAGGAGAAAAAAAATACAACACCTCTCTCAAAAGGTGAAGAAGAGGGAGTGAGTTAGACTAGGGGAACAGAAGAAAGCATAGAAAAAGTGCCATACTGAGGTTCCCAGGAGTATCTGGCAGGTGAATCAGGAGAAAGAATGATCGAAGACCGTGTGCGCTTCAGCATTTAAACATTTAGTCCCCAGCTGGAGATGCTGTCTGGGGAAACTTAAAAAGTGAGGCCTTCCTAGACTAAGTACACCACACTATGGGTAGACTTTAAGAGTTTGAAGACTTAGCACTTCAAGTTTACTCACTCTGCTTCCTGTTTATGATTAGAGATTTGGACTCTCAGCTGCTCCTGGGACCACACCTGCCTGGTGCCACACTTTCCCACTGCAATGGTGATGGACTCTTATACCTGTGGAACTTCGAGCCCAAACAAACCCTTCCTCTATGTTGCCTAGTTGGTGTGGTGTTTTATCACAGCACTAGAAACATAACTACACAATCAGCCAAGAGAAAGGAAGAGGACACTAGGGTAGAAAATGCAGACAGTCCAGTCGTCCAGGCCTTGCTCTTTGGGGCCCTGAAGGCATCTGCAGAATTCACACATCACTTGGGAGAAAGGAGAAGCATTGTAATGTCCACAGGAGATTTTACCTGTGAAGCATGCTTGTTGTAGGAATCCACAGGAAGAAAAGGAGATGGAGTCAGAGCACTTCTTGAGGAGCACATTAGATTAACAAGAAAGCATCACTTTCCTTGGACTGGGGATAATGTCTTCCAGAGACATCCTCTATAAAGCTCTCTGCACAATGAACTATAAGGATGTTGAAAGAACATGTGGGCAGGGAAGGAAAGAGTCAACCATTTTTGGTGGTTCCAATGCAATCTGAATATGTGTCATCCATACCATGAGTTCTCCTTCCAGGCTTTAAGCTCTACTCGGTGCTTTTTGTGCTCTAATTCCACATATCCTAGGCATGGAGAGGCAAGAAGACTGCCTTGCTGTGCATCTGGAGAACAGCCATGTAATCCCCCTGCTTCTCCTGATCTGTGTGTACAGTACAAGTACTGAAGCAGGATTGTGGCTAACGTTAAGAGCCGCCAAAGTTGGCTCCAAGAGGACCTTCCTGTATCAGGAAGGACTTCATCATCAGTAAAAGCCTCACTCTGAGTTCTCTCCCCTCTCACCCTTGTCCACATGCCTTCACACTGATTAGAGGTAGTCTGCCTTCTACCTTCTACCACATCTGTCTATGTGGTACCCTGGAGCAGTACAGGTGGCAACAGAAAAGTAAGGATGTTCAAGCACCAAAATTCTCAGCAACTTGGTGAATTACATACAAAGAAAGTAGGGATAGCATTCACCGCTTTTTTGTGCATTTACTTCAATGATATCAAAATAGTTAAACACTTAAGTACCTGGATAGACATGTTATACCACATTCCCCTCTTGTCAAAGTAACAAGATTTTATAAGGTTGGCTAAATGTGGGTTCTAAATGACCAATGAGCAATGCCAGAAAGACTGAATGCATGGTGCTGCTCCAGATAGATCCTTATCTATCACCATGCACAAAACGTAAGTGCAAATGAATCAAAGACCTCCACATAAGTCCAGCCACACTGAACCTCTTACAAGAGAAAGTGGGAGGTACCCTTGAACCAATTGGTACAGGAGATCACTCCATAAACAAAACTCTACTAGTACAGACACTGGGATAAACAATTAATAATGAGACCTCAAGGCAAAGGGCACAGTCAACAAGACAAAACAGCAGCCCACAGAATGGGAAAAGATCTTCACCAAACCCACATTGGATAGAGGGATGATTTTCAAAATATACAAAAACTCAAGAAGTTAGTCACCAAAACACCAAAGAATCCAAATAAAAAGTGGGGTTCAGAACTAAATAGAGAAATCTCAATAGAGGAATCCAAAATGGCTGAAAGACACTTAAGAAAGTGCTTAACATCCTTAGCCATTAGGGAAATGCAAATCAAAACAACTCTGAGATACCATCTTACACTGACCACAATGGCTAAAATCAAATGACAATCTATGTTGGAGAGGATGTGGAGAAAGGGGAACACTTCTCCATTGCTGGCAGGAATGCAAACTTTGGAAAGCAGTAGGAGATTCCTCAGGAAAATGGGAATCAGTTTACCTCAAGATCTAGCTATTCCACTCTTGGGCATATATCCAAAGCATGCACATCCATACAACAAGGACCACATTCATAGCAACATTATTTGTAATAGCCAGAACCTGGAAGCAACCTAGATGCCCCTCAACTGAAGAATGGATGGAGAAAATGTGGTACATTTACACAATGGAGTACTACTCAGCGGAAAAACAAACAATGAAATCTTGAAATTTACAGGCAAATGAATGGAAATGGAAGAAACTACTGGGTGTGGTAACCCAGTCACAGATAGACAAGCATGTTATGTGCTCACTCATATATGGATATTAGACATAGAGCAAAGAATTACCAGCCTATAATCCACACAGCCAGAGAAGCTAGGAAACAAGGAGAAATACAAGGTCCCCCAAAGAAGAGGAAAGGGACAAGAACTCCTGAACAAATTGGGAGCACGGGGGGGGTTGGTAGGAAAAAGAGAAGGGAGAAGAGGTGTGGAGGAGAATGAGAGGGATCAGGAAGACTGAGTCAGGGGAGAAATAGAGGAGAACAAGAAAAGGGACACCTCTATTAATAGAGGGAGCCAGTATAGGTTTAAAGAGAGATTTGGCACTAGGGAAATGTTCAGAGATCCACAAAGATGACCCCAATTAAGAATCTAGGCAGTAATGGAGAGGCTGCTTTTAATGTCATTCCCCTATAATGAGATTGATGACTACCTTAATTGCCATCCTAGAGCATTCATTCAGTAGCTGATGGAAGCAGAAACAGAGACCCACAGCTAAGCACTGAGAAATACTCCTGGAATCCAGTTGTAGAGAGGGAGGAGTGATGAGCAAAGTAGTCAAGATCATGTTGGAGAAACCTACAGAACCAGCTGACCTGACCAAGTGAGAGCACAGGGACCCCAGTTGTAAAGCTGGGGAACCAGCATTGGACCTAACCAAGCCCTCTGAATGTGGGTGCCAGTTAGGAGGCCGTAGAAGTCTATGGGACCTCTGACAGTGGAGCATTATTTATCCCTAGTGCACAAATGAACTTTGGTTCCCATTCCCTATGGAGGGATACTATTTCAGCCCAGATACATGGGGGAAAGCCTAGGCCCTCCCGTTTGATGATCCCCCATGGAAGACCTCACTATCCTTGGAGAGTGTGGGGGGTTGTGGGGGCATGGGAGGATGAGAGGGAGAGGGAATTGGAGGGATTTATATGTAAAATGATTGTATCTAAATAAAAAAAGTGGAGGGATATTGTTCTGACTCTGGTGCTGAGTTTATTTCCTGAGAATTACACAGCTTCAAAAGGAAACACTCCCTTCATTATTATCTCTATTAGGCAAACATTTACTTTGTGTTGATCTAAAATCTGAGCTAGCATCTGCTAGGGTGAAAAATCAATAAAGCCAGCAGGTAAGTCTCCCTAAGAAAGTCCAAAGTGCACTGGTTACAAGCACAGCACTCTTTTAAGATTAAAACAAAGTTCCTTCCCATACAAGGTATATCGAAACCTTTTAAAAACAGGTCTTGAGAAATCAAGCATATGTCCTCTTTCAACATGAGAAGTGGATGTTTCATCCTTCCAGTTGAGCACTATGGATTGAGAGACAGTGACCTGACAAAGGCAAAAATGTTGTGTGATATAGGAGGGCTACAATGTGAGTGCAAAAGCTGAGCAATAGATTCAGAGCTTTACTAGCAAACATGCCCATTGGGCCTGAGCCAGTGATGGCAGAACAGAGTGCTGCAGGAGGAGAGTAGCCACTAATGGTACAAACACGGCCGGGCCCATCTGTCATAAACAGTAGGTCCAAAGGCCACAGGTGCAGACAGCACTAAAAAGTAAAAATTACACTCAGAAAAGGCCACTTGATAGAACAGGAAGAGACAAAAATCTAGGATTGGTTTCCAATCAATAAATGAATAATAATGCCTATTCATCTTTGGCACCTGTTGCATCTTCTTCTTGCTAGCTCACCATGAATAAAACTGTTTTATTTATAAAAAAGATGGTGTGTGTACCCAGGGCCAGCCTTTCGCCTATTGTAAGCAAGGCAAAGTTTGTCTTTGTGTTCTGCATAGACAGCTGGCCAGAGCTACTGTCTTTCTCTCCTACCAGGTGTCAGGGCCTTGGCTGGCTACCCTACCCTTTCATGTATTCCAGACCCATGCTTAGAACCTCCCTTATTCTCCCATGAAAGTCCCATGTCAACTCACAAATGTTTACTTCTTGTCTAGTAAGTAAAGCTTTGTCCCAAATAGGAGGGTGTGATGGACAGCAGTGTATAATAAGGCACCACCCACAGAAATGATGTAACAGAGGCAAACACAGAGGCAAAACAGACACTCTATACAGTATGACATAACTGCACACAGACCACCAAGGAATAAGGGTTGGGAATATTCAAGACATACACAGAAATTGGATCCTAAAGTAGAGGTGTATGATGGTAAATACTGTCAACGCAACAGGAGGTAGAATCACTTAGAAGACAAACCTCTGAAATGCCTGGGGTGGAGTGGAGATTCTAGGTTAGATTGAGGTGGGAAGACCCACTATAAATATGGATAGCATGATTCCATGGACTTGGGTTTTGAACTGAATAAGGATGAGAAAGTGAACAGTACAATAATCACATCTCTGTTTCCTGACTGAGGACCTGGTATAATCAGCTACTTCAAGTCCCTGTTACCATGACATCTCCATCGTATGGAACTGCACTCTTGAACTGTGAGCCAAAATAAGCCTTCTTTCCTTTGCTTTTTTGCCAGATATTTGGTCACTGCATCAAGAATAACCAATGAGAAAGTGGGTACTGGGAAACAGGATAATTTCTGTGAAAAATATGACCCTGTGATTCAAGGATTTTGGATTTGCAGCAAGAATGTTAACAGTTTAGAAAAGTCCTAGAGATCAAGGGAAAAGTGAGCAATACTAACACCAACGATGTGTGAACCTGGTATTTTATAAGACACACACAGATACACACACACACACACACACACACACACACACACACACACACACACTGCAGATCTATAATGAATAGGAGCAAGCTGAGCAGGGGAAAATACAAAACGTATAGTTTGAAGAGAAAGAACATGATGAAGGTTAATGAACTAAGTCCTGTGTTCAAGAAGACTAAAGATTAAAGAAAACCCTGCTGTTAAATGAAATTAAAGGGAATGGTGACTTCAGGGCAAGGCATCACCTAGCTAAGCTTCAAACTTGGGAAAAGGAATTAAAGAAAGCCTTAGGGCCTGGCATTGTGCCATATGCCTTTAATCCCAGCACTCAGGAGCCGGAGAGGTGGATCTCTCAGTTCAAAGCCAGCTTGAATAACAGAGAGAGTTCCAGAACAGCCAACCTTAGGCTGTGAAGGAAACCATTGAAAACAGAAAGCTGGTGTGATAATGTATTTGAATGAGGGGGCCATGTTCCAGCCCCAGCAAGAAGCAAAACTTAGCAGATTTGGCCATGTAGTTCTGGCTTTAGAGTCAAGGATAGAAAAAAGGAGTTATGGAATCTCCCTTCATAACTAAGGAAAGCTCCTGAGGCCAGGCATGTGTCAGAGGTAACCCTGAATGGAGGCCTACAGAGCCATTGTGTGACGCTGTGAAGGTGAAAAATGGGTTGCCCTGGACACCCCCAAAGTGTTGGAGGTGCCAGAGCCATGTGATACCTGCCAAAGAGAGCTGCAGATCAGGTGTGAAAGGAACCCAAGAGACAGAAGTATGTTGCAGTCAATAGAGCTGAAAGGAGTTGCAGATCTGAAGAGTGTTTTGACACAGACATGGGGATAATGCAATTTAGAGTTTGCCCAGCTGTGTTTTTTTATCTTATTTTGATATATCCTGACCATGCTGCTTTTCCCTCTTTTTGGAGCTATAATGTATATCCTGTGCTGTCGTACATTTGGAGTATATGATCTACTTTTTTATTATTTATTTTGATTTTACAGAAGATTACAGTTAAAAGATTGCACGAATCTCCAAAGAGACTCTGGACTTTTAAACAGTGGTGATGCTATAATATGAAGTTGGACTGAATACATTTTTGCATTATGATATGGCTACCAAGCTTATGAGGCCTGGGGAATAGGATGTAGAAGTTTGAATAGGGATGGCTCCCACAGACTCATTTATTTGAATGTTTGGTCATTAGGAAGTAGCATTATTAGGAGGGGTTTTCTTGTTGGGATAGGTGTAGCCTTGTTGAATAAAGTGTGTCACTAGGCATGGGCTCTGGGGTTTTAAATGCCCAATGCAGACCCTCTCTCTCTCTCTCTCTCTCTCTCTCTCTCTCTCCCTCCCTCCCTCCCTCCTTCTCTCTCTCTCTCTCTCTCTCTCTCTCTCTCTCTCTCTCTCTCTCTCTCATCTGGACAATTACTCTATAAACTCTAAAGACCAAAGATGTCAACCCAGATAACCATAACCAACAGAAAGTTCAATCACAAAAATAAAGAAAAATTCCACATTAAAATAAAATTTAAGATCTACAGAATGTGCTAGAAGGAAAACTCCAACCTCAAGTGGTTAACCACACAACACCACACACACCACACACACACACACACACAAACAACAACAACAAAAAAGCAAGGAATAAATAATATCAGACCAGTACAACAAAATAACAAGAATCAACAAACACTGCTCGTGATAGCTCTCAAAATCAATGATCTCAACTCATTCCCTTCAGACTGACAGATTGGATCTCTCAAAAACAGGGTCCATCTTTCTGCTTTTTCCAAAAACAAAAATCTTAATCAAGAATAGACCTAACCCCAGGATAAATGATAGAAAAGGATATTCCAAGCAAATAGACACAAGAACCAAACTAATAATAGTATTTGACAAAAGAGACTTTAAACAAAAATGAACTGGATAGATAGGTAAGGACACACATACTCATCAAAGAAAATATCCACCAAGATGGTATTTCAATTCTAAACATTTATGCAAGAGCACCCAAGTTCATAAAAGAAACACTACTACAGCTTAAATAACTTATTGACCTTCACATAATGATAGTGGAAGACTTCAATAGCCCACTCTCACAAATGGACAGGTCATCTATACAAAAATTAAACAGAGAAATGCTGGAGCTAACTGATATTTACAGAACATTTCACACAAACACAAAAGAATATACCTTCTTGTGAGCACCTCAGAGAACTTCTCCAAAACAGAAACATGACTTGCATACAGAGAAAGTCTCAACAGATAGAAAAAAATGAAATAATATTCTGCATCCTAACTGACACCACAGATTAAAGCTGGATGTCAACAACATAAACCTTACAAACTCTTGCAAACTGAATGAAAAATTGGTAAAGACAAAAACTAAGAAAATTTTTTTAAAAATTTAGAATTGAATGAAATGGAAACACAACATACTCAAACCTGTGGGATATAAGGAAGGCAGTTTTAAGAGACTATCATAGCATCAAGTGCCTACATAAAATATTAGATCTTAAATTAGGAACTTCTGGGCACATCTGAAAGCTCTAGAACCAAAATAAAAGTAACATCCAAAAGGAGGAGAATTAGGTGAGAAATAATCAAACTCAGAACTGAAATCAATAAAATAAAACAAAAAATTACAAAGAATCAATGAAATGAAGAGTTGGTTCTGTGAAAAAATTTAATAAGATTGACAAACCCTTATTCAAATTAATTAAAATACGGAGAGAAAAGATACAAATTAGCAAAATTAGAGATGAAAAGGGGGACACTAAAAATAGACACTGAGGAAATGCAGAGACTTTAAAAATCTGTACAAATTATAAAACATAAAATGGATAAATTTCTTGATATCCATCACCTACCAAAGTTAAATTAAGATCCAATAAGCAATTCAAGCAGACCTATAATAACCTATAATAACTCCTAGTAAAATATAAGCATTAATTAAAAGTCTCTGACCCCAAAAAAGCCCATGGTCACATGGACTGAGTGCAGAATTCTACCAAACATTCTAATGAAAATCAACACCAATACTCCTCAAATGATTAGGGAAAAACAGAAACAGAAGGCACACTGTTTAATTCATTTTATGAGGCTACAGCTACTCTGATACATAAACCACAAAAAGACACAATAAAGAAAGAAAATTACAAGCCAAGTTCCCTAAATGAACATAGATGCAAAATTTTTCAGTAAAATACTCGCCAGCTGAATGTAAGAACACATAAAAATACCATCTATTATGGTCAAGTAGGCTTCATCTCAATGAAATAGGGATTGTTCAACAAACATAAATCAATAAATAGAATCCAACATATAAGCAAACTAAACCGCATGATCATCTAAATCATTAAATGATAAATCATGATCATCATTTAAATGAAAAAAAAGTCTGACAAAATCCAACAACCCTAATGATAAAATCCTGGTGAAACTAAGAATACAAAGGGTACCATCATTCAAACAAAGCGGCAGGCTAAAGAATGGAAAAAGATTTTTACTAACTACACATAAGTCAGAGGGCTAATATATAAAATACACTCCCTCAAAAACTGTACACCAAGAAGCCAAATAATCCAATTTTAAAATGGGGTATAGATTTAAACAGAGAACTCACAAAAGAGTAAACACAAATGTCTAAGAAGCATTTAAAGAGATGTTCAACATCTTTAATCCTCAGGGAAATGCAAGTCAAAGCTACTTTGAGATTTTGTATCAGGCAAAGTGGCCAAGATCAGTAAAACAAATGACATCTCATGCTGGCAAGGATGTCAGGTAATGGGAACACTCATCAATAGGTGGTGGGAATGCAAACTTGTACTGTCCTTATGAAAATCATTGTAGCAGTTCCTCGGGAAATTGGGATATATCTACATCAAGATGCAGCTACCCCATCTTGGGCTTATACCCAACAAACTCTATATCCTACTATAAAGACATGCATTCACCATGCTCAGTGCTGCTCTGTTCAGAATAACCAGGAACTGAAAACAGCCTAGATGTCCCTCAGGGATGAAAAGATAAAGAAAATGTGGTACATTTACACAGTGGACCATTATTCAGTTGTTTAAAAAAAATGAAATCATTAAATTCACAGGTGAATGGATGCAGCTAGGGAAAAAAATCCCAGTAAAGTCACCTAGACCCAAAGAGACAAGTACTGTATGCATTCACTTACATGTGGATACTGGCTATTAGGTCATTGATAAGCAGGCTACAATTCATATAACCAGAGAGTTTAGGTATAGAGTAAGGGACTGAGGGGGACAAGAGGGTCTCTCTTAAGTAGGATTGATGGGAACAGGAGGATCACACAATGAGGGGGAGAGAACTGAAGGGAAAGGAGGGAATATGGAGAGGAGTAGATAAAATTAGGGCTATTTGGTATAGAAACCTACTGAAATATATATATATATATATACATACATATATAATATATACATATATAAAAGCAATCTAAATGAAATAAATAACAGGGGAGTCAAAACCCCAAATAGATATCTTTGCCACTAAATAAACCCTCTAGTACCAGGAATGTATTACATCTAGTTGGGCCATTAGCCAAAGGGACCCTACAGAAACCCTAAACTACCTTGGCTATTACCAAAGCTATTAGCTGCTGTCTACATACTGATAGTAAGGTCCTATTGCCAAAGGCAACACCTACACAACTCACTGAACAAAGAAGTCGATGTGGTACCTATCTAGAGCCTTCGTCCCTACTGACTAGTGTTCATGGTAATGGAAAGTACTCTATACTACCAGAAAATAGTATACACTCATTCACCCAGCTATAAAACTTTCAATGACTCAATGACTATAGGGACTTTTAAAGTTGGACTAAATGCACTTTGCATTATGATGTGGCCATGGGCAGTATAATGTGGTAGTTTGAATGAGATATCTGCAGCTGAATGCTTGGTCTCTAGATTCAGAACCCTTAGGAGGTATAGCCTTGCTGGAGGAAGTATGCCATTGGGGCAGGTTTTGAGAGTTTAAAGATTTGGACTATTCCAAGTTCACCACTTACAGTTTGATAGATGAGCCTTCAGCTACTCCAGTTGTCACACCTGCCTTAAGTCATGTTTCTCTGCCATAATAAGGGACTCTTATCCCTCTGAAACCACAAACTTAAAATAATCTCTTTTATCAGCTCCCTTTGTCATAGTGTTTTAAGACAATAGAAAAGTAACTGACAAAACTGTTAATGCCAGTCATAAAGTAGATGATGGTGGTCAAGGGCAGGTTATTGGTGGAATTGATCAATTCACTCTGCTGGGAAAGATGAGCATGTGGCATAAAGCTAGTGAGAAAAACACCTGCCAAGAACTAAGATGAGAGAACCCAGAAAAACACGGGAAAATACCAACGTGACATTAATGACCTTAATTTAATAACTATATTCCAATGTAGATTAACTCTGGATTTCAAAATTCTCTGTAAGTACGGACCCTCTTTCTGTTCACTTCCCTACATGTAAAGCAGTCACCTCTTAAAACTGATTCTATTGATTTGTGACAGAAAATGTTAGTCATGTATCCACTGTTTTCCTGGAGAACGTGATCAATGCTATCTAGAACCATGTTGCAGGCTGGTGGCCTCTAGTGGACAAAGGAGGATGTGCAGCATGTGGAGTGGCATCATGATGCAGCCACAGTCTCTGACAAGATGCAGCAATCTCATTTTCTACTGATTCTATGAAAACCAGAGATGTGTTCCCCTTAACAAACACAAAATCACACACAACAGGGTGTTCACTGTGCACATTTAATAGAAGTAAAAAATGTTAGGAAATATTTACTGAAACTCTTGGACGACGTAACACATAGCTCTGCCCACAGCTACATATTCAGTTCTCTCTCCCTACTCTAAAAAACAGGCTACCAGCAACAGAACCTAAACATAGTCATCATATGCTCCTGCTCACAAATCCTCCGCAACATCCATTCCCATCTTTAGCGCTCTCTAGCAAAGTATCACAGAGGCATCAGTTTGCTCTCCCACGGCCTCTGGTCTCTTCTTAGTACACAGAGAGCTTCCAACCCAGTGTCTCCCATTCTCCATAGCCACCTCCTTAAAAAAGGCCTACCAATTCTGTGTTGTATATCCCTCCCTGTTCCTTTTCCTCTCTAAAAGAAAAACAATGAATTCCTTTGGGAAACTGTAACAATGAAGAATTTACTGTAATGTCACCTGGATGGAAGGGGATGCAAGCAGACAGAGACAGTTGAGCCTATTAACTAGGCCCTCTGCATTTGGGTGACAGTTGTGTAGCCTGGTCTGTTTGTAGAACCCCTGGCCGTGGGACCAGGACCTATTTCTGGTACATGAACTGGCATTTTGGAACCTATTCCCTATGGCAGGTTACCTTGCTCAACCTTGATGCGGGAAGGGGGGGAGCTTGTCTCAACTGAATGTGCCAGGCTTTGTTGACTCTCTATTGGAGGCCTTACCCTTTCTGAGGAGTGGGTGGAGGTGGCTTGGGGAGTGGGAGAGAGTGGAAGAAGCAGAGGGAGGAGGAACTGTGGTTGGCATGTTAAAATGAATTTTTAAAAAAGATGGAAGGAAATGTTTTCAAACCAGTATCTAGTCCTCACTCTCCACTCTGCAAATCACTCATCTCTTGAAAACTACTTAAAACCTCCCTTCATTTTTTTCTGAATCCTAGCCTGGACTGGCTCCATTTGCTGTTTACTGTGAAATATGAGGACATTCATCTGGGCATCATTCTCAAAAAAATAAAAAGTGGAAGAAACTGGGGGACATCGTGTTAGCAGAATGAATCAGATGCAGGTAATGATTGCTTATTCTCTACATAGAAACTAAAAAGAAAAAAGTTCATCTGAAAGTAAAAGAGGTCGACTGAAAACTCAGAAGGGGACAAGAGACAATGCAGAACAGTGGAGAAAGACAGTGAGTCATGCCCTTCCCCCGCCTGCTGTACACACAAGTTCATAAATAACTCTCCTTGGATATTCCTACCACTTCTAGATGTTTTCTTCAAATAACAAATACCAACTGTCTAGTACAGTTTTAACCAAAGTCTTAAATAAGAAACAAATTGCAAATCCTCCTGATTGTCTTTAATGCTCAAACCTTTTCTGTAAGACAAAAAGTATAAATATCTACATATAAAAAAGAAAATAAGTCCTTCCAATTCTCCCAAGCGCTGAAAATAGCATGCAGCCATAACTTCAGGTCACTTTGCTCAGAGCCAGTTACTGTGTTAACCAGTCTAATGTTCCTGCCTGGAACAAGCTCAGGATGGTGTTTATGCTTTTTGAACAAGCTGATGAAAAAAGCATTTGCTTAAGGCTCCCGTCAATGAATGCAGAGCTGAGACTAGTCTTTAGCTTACACAAACGTTATGCTTATTAATTCAGAATGTTCATTCAGTTATTGAAACATGATAGCAAAACGCTACAGTGAAAGACTGATTCTCTATTATACAAATTAGCTTTGCACAAAATCCTCTGGATCAGGAATAACTGTCCACATATCAGGAGTCATACACCTCTTTTGAGGGTTTTAAGCTGTGACTTCTATATCAAAACTTAACATCAATGCTCTGAATGCACAAATAGATTATAAATGGTCAAAACACATCCATCTGATTAAGAACTTTCCAGCTGGATTCCAGCTTAAGCAATTCTAAAAGTACCTATGTGTTGTTCAGTCTCTGCCAGCATCCTTTCAATTAAAGCAGCACTATGACTCACACCACCTGTCTCACTGATCCTGCTAGATCCCTTTTCTCATCAGAGGTCTCTTTTAGGATTAAAACTTTTATGAAAACAAATAGCAAATATTTATTCAAATTGATTATTTCACATCCTGAAAACTCCATTTCCTACTATAAGTCTATTTATCTATGTTGATTTCAACAAGCCAAGGACTGTTAGTACATGTCATGTATCATATGTGCTTTCAAAGGACACAGAGAAGGGGCCTTATTAAAAAGATTTACAAAAATTCGCTTAGAAATTGTTGAATGGAATGTTTAAGGAGCCATAAATATACAAAATATAGCAAATATAGGAGAAAGGGTGGTAAGGATGAAGGAGGAGAAAAACAAGAGTTGCTATACTTTCAGACAGAATCCAGATAATGCATCATTGATCAGGACAGTTCTCTAAACTTGGATTCAAGGTAAGACTGACTGGGAGACTTCTACAGAAGTCTGGCCTTGGAAGAGCAATCTTTTCCACTAATGAGTTTCACTGTGGGATATGAAGATTAAATATACTAGTATGGGGACTATACAACCAACTTGAAAGGCAAGCGCTAAAGTAAATGAAACTAGAAAAAATGAGGGTTAAGTTGTACTGTTCCTTTCGATGAGATGAAATCTCTTATTTTAAAGAAAACGCAATATACTCAGTGGAAGAAGGAGGCCGAGCAGCAGCAACAACTACTACTACTACATGATCACTGATTCAAACTTCTTCCCTCTCAACTTTAGGAACTCTTTGTTTTTCTCTCTCTCTCTCTCTCTCTTTTTTCTTTTTTTTAAATATCATTTTTTATTTTAATTTTATTTATTTTTTATTTTATTTTATTTTCCAGTTTAAATTTAGATAAGAAACAAGGTTGCTTCACAAGTCAGTTCCAGGTCCCTCTCCCTTTCCCTCCCCTCCTCCCATGCCCTCCTCCCAACCCCCCTCATTGTCCCCCCCCCCCATTATCCCCTCATTCCCCCAGGGAGGGTGAGGCCCTCCATGAGGGTGTCCATAGTCTGTCATTTCATACAGGGCAGGGCCTAGACCCTTCCCCAAGAGTTCAGGGTGAGAGTGCACCTCACATTGTAGGATGGGCACCCAAAGTCCATTTGTATGCCAAGGAGGGAATCAGACTACCACAAGACCCAGCAATTCCACTCTTAGGCATATACCCAAAAGATGCACATTCATACAACAAGGACTTCTGTTCCACTATGTTCATAGCAGCATTATTTGTAATAGCCAGAACCTGGAAGCAATCTAGATGCCCCTCAACTGAAGAGTGGGTAGAGAAAATGTGGTATGGAGTACTATTCAGCGGAAAAAACAATAGAATCTTGAAATTTGCAGGCAATGGACAGCACTAGAAGAAACCATCTAGAGTGAGGTAACCCAGTCACAAAAAGACAAACATGGTATGTACTCACTCATATAAGGACTTTAGACATGGATCAGAGGAGTGCCATCCTACAATCCCAGAACCTTCAAACAATGACTGATGGAAGCAGAGGCAGACACCCACAGCTAAACACTGAGGAACCCAGTGACAGAGAGAGAGGACTGATGAGCATAGGGGTCAAGACTGGGCTTGTTTAATCCATAGAAACAGCTGACCTGAACAAGGGGGAGCTTTGAACCCCAGACTGATGGCTGGAAATCCATCATGGGACTGATCCAGACCCCTGAATGTGGGTGTCAGTGAGGAGGCCTAGGCAATCTATGGGGCGTTGGGTAGTAGACCTTTAAGAACTCTTAAGGAGGTGATTACAATGTTTTCATCTGAGAAAAATGGGATAAAGGGAGCCAGTATAGTTTGGAGAGAGGTCTGGAACAGAGAAAATGGTGGGGGAGCTACAAGGACCACCCAAACTAAGAAGCTAGGCAGTGGCGGAAAGGCTGCCTTTGATGCCCTTCCCCTACAATGAGACTGATGACTACCTTGGTTACCATTCCTAAAGCCTTGACACAGTAGCTGACCGAAGCAGAAACAGGCACCCATAGCTGAGCACTGAGTCATACTCCAGGAATCCAGTTGTGGAGAGGGAGGAGAGATGACCAAATGAACCAAGACGGAACTGGAGATACCTGCAGAAACAGTGGGCCTGACCTAATGGGAGCACACAGACCCCAGTTATAAAGCAGGGAAGCCAATATTGGACCAAACCAAGCCCTCTGAATGTGGGTACCAGCTAGGATGCCAAGGCAGTCTGTGGAACCTTTAACTGTGGAGCCAGGGTTTATTCCTCGGTCACAAATGGACTTTGGGAGCCCTTTCACTAAGGAGGGATACTATTGCAGCCCAGATATGGAAAGGAGGTTCTGGGCCCTCCTCCAAATGATGTGATGGACTTTAATGACACCCTATGGAGGGTCTCAGTATCCCTGGAGAGCGGGTGGTGGGTGGGTTGAGGGGTTGGTGGGAAGCATGGGAGGATGAGAAGGTGAGGGAATGGGGGGATGGATATGTAAATAAGTGTTTCTAAAAATAATGTTAAAAATGTTTTAAAAATAACCTTCTAGGTAGCAATTAAAAAGCAAACAAACAAACCAAAAAACCTCTCCTGCTGTTTTGTAATGAACTACACAAAAATGAAATCTGAAACTCATGCATTACCATATGAGAGACAGCCAAGCACACAGGGAGACATTACTCAGAAATGTGGGGGGAACAATCCCTTGCAGGCCAGAGAGCTCTAGCCCAATGAGGGGAGCAGATGAAGTTCTGAGTGTACATTGTTTGACATGAACACAGCCATGGTAACCACCTCATGGGTTCAGACCCATGAGAATAACGAAGCTTTCCACTGGTCCAAGTATGATGTCAACAGTATGTGCATGAAAATTCAACTATAGTTTCTTCCTCCTTCCTCCCAATGTTTACAGCCTGAAACTGCTCCTCCACAGAGGAGCTATTACTCTTGCTACCAAAATTAGCTCAACTTGCTCCCTTGTTCAACTGTATGTAGTACTCCGCCTCCTCATCCAGTTATGTACAGAAAACCTGCCTCTTTGCTCACTGTTTACATAATAAACTTGCTGAGTTTTCTGGCTGCTACTGAGTGTCTATCAGGACACAGGCCACCTGATTCTAGTCTAGCTTTCCTGTACCAGTTGGTGTCTGTTTGTCTTTCCTCATTCCCTCATTGCCCTAGTCAGTTCAGCTCCAATCCAGCACTGTAAAGACCTAAGGTACAAGTTATGGACTCAACACTCCAGTGGCAGCCTAGAAACTGTAAGGACCAAACCCAACTCTGAACATGGAGACCCCTTTTTCCAACAAAGAGGAGGGAGCCAGAAAACTGAAGACTCATCAATCTAGTAAGTAATTTACATGAAACTAACACTTCTCCTCACCAAACTATCCATAGTAACCTAGGACCTGAAGTCTCTGGTCTTTTTCCTTTAGCACATGTTACAAAATAGAGAGAAAATGGGAGGAGAGTTCAAGGGCACTTCTGATGAAAGTGGGATGAATTGTTACAGTTGCCTGGGAAACCTCTGAAAGCAGCAATATTTGATATGTCAAATATCTTAAGTCAATATGAGCCAAAGTTATGTAGAAGGTAAAAGCAAGCAAGCAAATGGTGTGAAAGGTTCTCGATGTGTCACATTCTCAGAACTGAAATTCTGAAAGGAGAAAAAAACTACATAATCTCTTAATTGCCCTAAAAGAGTGCTAATACTAAAAGCTAACTGTTAACATACAGAATAAGACTCAGTGTAAAGGCATTTCAATTTCTTAAACATTTCTTAAACCCAGGAGTTTGTAACACCTTACAACAAAACACAGTGTTCATATAGAACATTTCCCTGTGGTCTTTGTGATGCTGTTAAAGTCTAGTGTGTAGACTAGTGTAATTTCTTTTCAGATTTCCAGTATAAAAATGTATGTACCAAAGTTAAGCACTAAATGTGTCTTGATTCAGAATAACAACAAATGTTTGCTCTAGCAATTCTGATGAGAAAAAATTAAATAGAACAATGAGTTATCATTTTTGGCTGTGAAGGGAGAAACTCCCTAATATACATTTTGCCCCAAAATATATTATGAGAAGAGATTCCTCTATGAATTTTTTTCAAAAACAAATAGCCCTAAAAAGCTGCATGATAAGGACTTACACACCTTACTGGTACTAGATTCATATACACTTTTGAATATATAAAAGAAAAATCAAAACGCAATTCCTCAGGGGTACAGCTCAATATTAGAGCACTGCACATGCAAGATTCTAGGCTCCATACCCAGTAGAAGAAGAAAAGAAAAGTCAAAGTGCAAGCATCTCAGGGACCTCGGGGAATTCTTTATGTCCTCTGCACCTCAACATCTTCACTTAGGGACCATCATGCTCATCACTTTGTTACTTTAGAGATCTGCAGTTTCCACGAAGGCACCCTCTGAAAGGGCAGCTTTTAAGCAAATATTTTTCTCTGCAGATTTTGATTTGTTTGCTTTTGTTTCTTTTTTTTTTCCTGGTTGGAAACTTTTCAGAGTTTTATTGCTCTGAGCTGCCCTCTGCTGGTATAAATAATTCATGCAAAATACTCTGCATCTCCACCCTATTCATCAACAGTGCCATTTAAGAGCGGCCCTGCTCCCTTCTTCCACATAATCGTGGAGGACAGCATTTGACATTTTTAAAATTAAAATTTCACATTTTAAAACTGTATTTACATTTTTAAAATGTAAAGAATTAGAGGAAAGCTTTCTCAGTTTGGGATCTTAGATATGGAGAGGCTACTTTTTCAGAAGACAATCAGTTACAAACTAAGGATGACGTGTCACCTAAGAAACTTGGCTTTAACCAAAGTCAGCATGTGACTAGGAAGTTACTTAAGGTGGGACTAATTTTCCACAACAATCACCATTCTTTACCAGTTGCATAAACAAGGGCTACAGGAGAATCACTTTTTTTCTATGTAGTTCATTTGAGTTGACGTGAGGGACCCAGTCAATTAATCTGACATCAGTTTATATGGATGTTGGAAAGACCAAGGCTCTCGGTGGTATGCAATTGGAAAGGAGAAAATCTTTTCTGTGGAGACATCTGCTGTGAGCCTGGGCCTCCTATCCCCTCCTGTCTGCTTAGAGCTGCCTAGCTTCATCAGTCCTGAGAGAGACCTGGCACAGTCCAGAGAACCAACACCACAAAAGGAGAAATCTTACAATGCTGGTGTTACATACCCAAAATTGCAACAAATAAGTGTTCCTAAGCTTTGTTTTAAGGAACACATTCAGAGTCTTAAGTACCACAGAGTGACCAATGAAATCTTTGTCCCTGTGAACATCTGTCAAATTACCCATTTGAGAGTTCTAAAACGATGCTCATTTTTTTAGAAACCCAAGTAAGCTTGACATTAAGAATAAATTATATTTCACAAGGGAAGAAAATTCATATTTTGTTGCCTGTGTTCCAGTAAAGAGACATACAGCATACATATGTTGCAGGTCTCTTATAGCAACAAACAACCGCTCAAGTATTCAACTTAGCTGCATATTTGATGCTTATTATATGTAAGCAACAGATGTATTTCTTATCTGAGCACCATTGAAAAGTGATTTTCTAAAGGAAAATTCCAAATAGAAAATGAGTCAGTCCCAGTACAAATCCATACTGCACAAGTAGCATTTGTAATATAAACACACAGACACTTTACAGAAGGGCTTGTAGAATCTAATAGTCTTCAAGTGTCCCCTATAATCACATCACATGTCCTCTACTCCTTCACAGCAGGCCATTAGTAACAGCAGCTCCTGGTGACTACCAACAGTCACACTTGACACAGGACTACCATCCCCATACTTGCAAGAGAGGAATAACACAGTTCAATCTTCCCAGTCCCACCCCAGTACTGTTTGTTTTCTTCCAAAGTCCAAGCCAGAATGCAATCAAGTAACTACAATCTACCTCTGACAATATTTGTCCTTACCTGTACCTGGTAGATTTCTATAGGTATGTGGAGAGATATCTTTTCTTGGATATGTTCCAAAATGTTCTGATGCTATTTCTCTTAGGGTTTCTCCATGATGATCCATTCAGATACCTCATTACTTTCTAAAAGAAAAAATGTTAAATTATGATACGAAAGTCCATTCTTTTTTTCTCATATCAGGTGTAAACAAAGACAAACCACTAGGACTGGCACCTTGCACAGTCCTAACAGGTGTTGGTTTTTTGCGTACTATAGTGCCAGAAACCTTCTCTCCTCTTGTAGCTTTACTTAAGAGCCACATTTGTTATTTCAGATCGAGATTTTGCTCCTTACCTCCTGTATTCCCGTGAGGTCACATTCTGTGAGAAACATCCTGCCCTTCTCCCCACAAAAAGGTTTCACAGAGTCAGAAAGCAGAAGCCTGCAACTTGCTAACTTTGCTCTGTATTATTTACCAATCACACAAAGAAAATGCTGTCTATTCAGAACTCATTTCAAAACTCTTTTCACTGTGAGTAAGCGAACAAGCGGGCTCATGTCCCAAGCCACAGTCACATCCCCAGTGGTCCAGTGATGGCTATGGGACTGGCACTGAGTGGCACAGCCTTCAGGCATCCTACAAGGGTCTGTTGTAAATAGCCTGAGACCTTCAAAGCCAGAAGGAAGGAAATAAGGTGGGGCTGAGCTCCTTCACTTTCTCTACCCCAGTTTCTGTGCATGCTTGCTCCAAATCTTTGTCATCAGTATCCCTTTCCCAAAAGGTTCCTTTGTCATCAGTATCCCTTTCCCAAGAGGTTCCTTTGCCCCAAGATGTACCACGGTGACAAAAGAGGAAGCTGGTTAGCTGCTGAGTCGCTGTCCTTGGGTAAGTAATTTAAATCATGGAGACCTCAGTTGCTTTCAAATGCCATGCAGCAAAGCATGGCCATGCTTTCCCCAATCATCCCTTCCTGTGCCTCTTCCCTCCCTCCCTCCCTCTGAAGCTCTAACCATTTCTATTGATCACATCAAGGACATGGGAAATAAACACGGAGAGGATAGACTACCTAAGGCTCTTTATCGAAACAAAGGAGCTTCAAAACATGTCTGAGACACATCCAGAAAAAACTTTCAGCATATCACAAAATGTCAAGGCTGAGGAAGGTACATATGGGGCCATCTGAAAAAAAGTGAGCAGCATCTTCTCTGGGAACATGGGAACAAAGAGTGAGTCAGCCTGCTGTCAGGAACCCCCAAGATTTGATGTTCTACAAAGGCCATTATAGAGGATTTCAGCAAAGTCAGTCAGGACAGAAATCAGATGCTAGACATTCACATCACTACAGATGATCCCATCCTTTCCTACATATCTCATATACACCTAGGTGGTTGGTGCATGAGGGAACAGAGGTGTAGGACCTGCATATCATGGATATTATCACATAGCTGGGGATCTGGTGGTCCCAACAAATAAGATAACAAGAATAAGAGCAAAAGCAAGCTCTATGATGATTCTTTTAAAACTTGTGTTTTTTCAAGTGTTCAGTTAAGTCACCCCATAGACATTTCTGATAGAATGGAATTTCCAAGAACACAGGACCTTGCTTTTTATGGCTGTTTCCCCAGAGTCAGACACAGTAGCTGCTGGCCCATGGCAGCAGGCTAGTTCCCAGCTGATATTTGTTGTTCCACTTTAAGACAATGTTCTTCATTATGGTGGTTTTAGAGAATTCTAGAGGAATATCTATCCCTGAAGCTTCTAACTATGGCTCAACATCAATATTTTGTTTTCTAACAAACACCAAACAGCTTTTGTGTTCCCACTACTTCCAATCCCTTTCTCAAGTCATAAAAATCTCTGAATAAGTCCTCACGAGCTACTTCACTATGCTGCCCTGCAACTGACGTTAAATAGTTTAATAACATGTAAGACATTAATTACTCCATGGCCAAAAAAAGGAGGAGGAAAGAGAGAAAAGAAAGAAAGACAAGCATATCAGTGAGCTTCCCAAACTGAGCAAGTTTGGGCAAGCATATGCAGCCTCAATTTGGGAAGCCACAATATGCCATTCATCCCTAACTAGATGACGGGACAGAAATATTGCTGCTGAACCAACCAAAGGAAATATGCTGCTCATCCAAAACAAACTTGCAAAATCTAACTTCCACTGCCGAAAATTTTCAGATGAGAATTTTTCCTACATATCATTTGGAGTATTTTTTTCACAAGCTATGTCGAACTGGTAACCCAGGGGCATATCTCAAAAGATGGAATCCTTATACGATAAAATATGGATTTATAAATAACTGGGTGAGGACCTTTCTTCAAGATGAGACTATATGTGAATGGATGTGACTAAAGAGTTAGCATGTGGTAAACGCATTAAAAACAAAGACTCGTGGGCCAATGAACCATGGCCTATTCACTCCCTTTACTTCTAAAACCGTCCAACTATTCACTAACAAGCCCCTTTAGAGTGACCACATCCTAGGGCCTCCATTGGCCAGGTTTTGCTGGCAAGAGCTAACTTTGGTACCCAGTACCAGATCAATTTGATGAGAAAGCTGGAGGATCTTTACTGGGGCTGTGCTTACGAATGGGGGCTCTAAGGGAAGCAACCATAAGGCTTCCTCCTTAGGGACCATATCTTGACTCCAACTATTCTCACCCTCCGTCCTCTTTCTTCTTCATTAATTGAGGTGGGGTAAGAAGTCCTAGTGAAGACATCGTTTGGACAGCCTAAAGGCAAATCCCACCTTTTCCTTTTCCACTAGCACTTTCTTGACTTCCAAAGTCTACTGTCAAAGCAAGATATCTGCAAATACTTTAGGGCCACTGTCAGGAAAAGATGAAGTTGAGATAACCCATATGTACCCAGATGAAGTCTCCATTTCTAATTTTAAAAAATTACTTATAACAATGGAGGAACATTCCAGCAAATGGTTAAATCCACACAACACTCCACAAGATGTGTTACAAAATTCTCACTTGCTGGCTGCTTCAAAGAGCTTATTCTTGTGCAAAACAGCCATTTACCAAGTACTTGTTTGTCAAAATATCCTTAAAACAATTATATAGTTACATTCCATTAAGAAATAATTACTGCTTAAGGTTAGGGTTGTTGTGGATTATTCTCCCTAGAAAACTACATTTATTTGAATTAGGGAACTGAAGAGAAAAGCTTGTCCTAACGTTTATCTATTAGATGATGTTCCCTGGAGGAGTTAATATGACAAGGTGATAACCTAATAACTATTGGCAAGGATGTCACTGTCTCTAAAGAAGAGGAGAATAGGTAATGATTACTCGTGCTTGGATTCAGTAACTTGTGGACTCTAATTTCTGAAAACGCCTTTTGAAGTCTGAAGGCAGTACTGGCAAGGATGAAATGGAAAAGAAAGCATTTTTCTGGCAAGTTACAAAATACAAACAGCATCCGATCCCCAGAGCACAGTACAGCAAAATGCATAGCCCCATTGGTGACATCAGGTCACCGTCTTGAGAAAGGGTGTGAGAAGCAGGCCAGGCCACGGTGGTCACTGGTCACTGACACTGAAGAAAGCTGGGGAAGGGGCAGCCCACAGATTCCTGATTCTGTTTCCTTGAACCATGCCAATTTCTTTTAATTCTCTGAGAAAGCAGTGGGCGGGCACAGATGGGAAGTGGGAGGCTGCAAAGGGAAGAAGATGGTACCGGAGAGAAGTGCAGAGCCAGGCTCCTCTGCAAGCACATCCTCCAAGATCCAGATGGCATGGCCTCTCTTTGCTGCTGCCACCTGGCACCACTGCCTCTTCAGCACCCACTATCAGCTGTCAGGACCAAGTGACCATATGATAGATACCCAGTCACCCTAGATCAATCTGCAAGCCTGGGGCCACAACTCACTATACAACCTGTAAGGGGCTCTGTAAGCATTATACATATTTTAAAGGAGCAGCAGGTTTTAAAAGAGCCTGCTAATGTGCCACCTTTCATGAAATGCAAACTCTCCTTGGGGGAATGCTCCTTTATCTATGAAACTAACTTTAAATCAGTCCTTTCTTAATGAGCTATCAACAACAACAACAAAAAGTAAGAGTGACCTGGGAAGGCAGAAGCTGCCTGGTTCTGAGCTGTATGTTTCCAAATCTTAGGCTGCATTAGGCCCTTGTCCTCTTTTTATGTGTGTGAGTTAGCTCTCAGCTGTGATACTTGCTCTTTATAGATTACAACTTGAGAAAAAGAAGGAAGGGGAGGAGGAGGAGACTTAAGAGACCAATCCACAAGGCCCTAGAGTACACTGTCCAGGCTACACTGGGAACTCTGTGAAGCTCCCTGTCACTCTTGTCTTTGCTAGGAAGTTCTCCCAGACCCGGGCTAGTGACTCCTGCATAAAAGAAAATCTCCTCTACTCACAGAATGTGCAGTCTATGACTAAAGCACATGCTGAACAAATGCAACACTGCAGTGCAGTTTCAGGAAGGGAAGCATAACGTACTGCAGAGTAGATAACATGCAGCTCTTGCTCTCTAGGGCACTGTGAAGGGTTTCCCTGGAAAGTCAATATTTTATCAGAGATAATGGAAGTGGTAAGAACTAACTAGAAAATACGATTCTTTGCCAACCCACCCATGGCATGTGGAAAGGATCCAGAGCATGAATGGCAACAGCTGAAATGGATGTGTACAAAAGGAAAGCCCGGCACCACTGCCAGCGACTTCCCATCAGCTTGGTAGCCTATTCTCTGTGACTATGACTGCCTCCCTGCCAGAGTCATTCCCATGTTCTTGTTCATGTTCCCTTTAAGAATATAAAAGTGAGCCTCATAGAATATTTCTGGAAAATCAAAAACAGATGCCACTCATATGTAATATCACAATAATCTAAATAAAATACAAGGGCACTAGTGCGTACTTCCACTTTCTGCTTCATGCCATTTTTCCATAGAAAAATAAATTTCTATATTTCATATCCAGGAAAAAGTTCCCTTAATCAGTCTAAGATACCTCTTTTTAAACAATGAAAAAGTTCCAAAATTTCTGGGGTTCTTTCTTATAGTCTTCTTTGTTAATGAAGACCTTTTTAGAAGATCAATTCATCATCCAGAGCAATGAGTTAAGACGTTCATGCAAAACTTTGAAAATACGGCAATAGTGCACAGGTATCAGATCCTGGTTTACAAAATCATAGATAAAATGAATTAATGAAGCAACATGAGTGGAAAGACTTTGTAAATAATTATTGTACCAACGAGTCTTTTCCTTTGTCTTCAAAGGGAAGCAACAGCCCAGACATTAGTTAATACACCAGCACCTGTTTTGGGTGGGAGGAGCCTTTCAACTTTTCAGAGGTAGATTTCCAGGCCATCTGCCACCAACTAGCTAGGTTATTGGAGCGAGTTGAGTGATATACATAACTTCAAGAAAACCACTATCAATTAAGATAGAAAAAAATATAAACCTAGTTATTATCCTTGATTCATTACAAATGTTTTCCCTGGCCTTATGCCCTGCCCCCATGGCTGTACTGAAAAACCCTTAAAGGAGACTGGTCCTAGAGCAGGACACAGTCTTGTCTCTGAAACATTTCCGTTATGGTTTGGGTGCTAAATATCCTGTGTATATCCTTTAGTTCAGAGACTAGCAGGAAGAATATACCACAAATTAACACTCTTATAAAGCTATATGAATACTTAAGTAGTACAGGCAATTATCAGAAATGTTCCTGGAGTTTATTCTGTTGTGACAACACTGATAATAGCAGTGCTGTATCCACTTGGTCTAACTTGCTGTACATAACTTGGGACTAAGGGATTACAGAACAAGTGGGATTTGCCTCTAGACATACCATTTAAAGCACAAGTGGATTGTACTTTGTTTTTTATTTGTCTGGTTTTGAGACAGGATCTTGTGTGGAATTCAGCTCAAAGAGGCCAAAGCACAACACAGGTTTCTACCCCTTGAAGTTGAAAGAGATGCAGGATTTCCTTCATCCAGTGTGGTAATTAACAATTAACAAAATGGAATTTATTATGCTAGCTATGCTTTATAAAGTTAGCATAATCTTGTAAGAATGGACACTTACTTGAAATTATGATAAAAAAAATAAGTATGCAAATCTCTTCTACAACAGCTAAAAAATACCAGATATGAGTGTGTTAACTTTCCACTAATATTTTTTTCTAGATTGGAATGCATATCTCTTTAAGAAATACAACTTCACTGTATTTTATAAAGAAAAATTATTGGGCAGATGGAGTTTAGGGGTCAAGGACACCACAAAAAAAAAAAAGAAAAAGAAAGAAAAACAAGGAATCACCTAACCTGGGCTCACTGGGCTCATAGAGATTGAACAATCAGGGAGTCAGCATGCAGAGCCTAGGTCCTCTGTATATATGTCATTGTTGTGTAACTATATGTTCTTGTGGAACTCCTAACAGTGGGAGCAGGGACTGTCTCTGAATCTGTTGCCTGCTTTTGGGACCCTTTCTTCTTATTGGGTTGCCTCATGCAGCCTTAATAGGAGAAGAGGTGCCTAGTTTTACTACAACTTGATATGCATGGTTGACTAATATACATGGGAGGCCTGCCCTTTTCTGAAAAGAAAGGAGGAGGAGTGGATGGGGAGATAGCTGAAGTTTGGGGGAGGGACTGAGAGGAAAAGAAGGAAGGAGGAGAAACTGTAACTGGGTTGGAAAAAATAAATTAATTTAATAAAAAGGAATAATTATTGGCATCACTAGAGGGAGACAGCTTGCCAAAAATTTATTATCAGGCAGAACAGGAATCTTTCTAGTTCTCTAAGAATTAAGCCATGGGCCTGAAGAAAAGGCTTAGTTCCTAAGACCACTGAGAGCTCCAGCAGAGGACCTGGGTTCAGTTCCCAACACCCACATGGTGGCTCCCAACTATTCATAACATATCAGATTCCTTCTTCTAAACTCCACTGGCACGAGGCAGATACGTATTTTCCACAGACTTACAAGCATGAAAAGCACTTGAACACATAAAATAAAATGTAAAAAATCTAAAAAGTCAAGAATAAAGCATGAAAATTACTACGTTTCAAATATTCATGGCGCTTTGTGAATTTTAAAACTTTACAATTACTCCAATAGATTTTCCCTTTCTCAAGCATAATAGAAGCTGAATTAAAAGTTACAAATGGAAATTTGACAAACTCTAGCAAAATATTTACATTTAAATATGAGACAAATGTGATAGTGCACACTTGTGATCCCAGAACTCAGGAAATGGAACAAGAGGATCAGAAGTCCAAGCCAACTTTGACTACACACCAAGTTGGAGGTGATCTGGGATACATGAGACAATATTTTAAATGAGCGAGTAAAAATTCCACACATTTTCACCTACCTCAGGATATAAAAGTAAGCTGTCAAAGACTGCGTCTATTGTTGTGAGTATAACTCCAGGGTGGAGAGCTTGCTCAGAATGCCCAAGGTCCTGTGTTCCCTCACCAGCACCACAAAAATTCTTCCAAAGACTGTCTAGGTGCTCAAATACCATGCCCTATACTCCAAAAACAGTGTCTGCTAAAGTCTAGCAAAAAAAATAGTACGTTCAAATTACAAGAGCTAATATATTATAGTTTAGAAAATACTAAAGAGAAGAAAATGTCACAAGTATAAAAACAATTTAATTACAAAACCTTGATAACATTATATTAAAATCACTACTCTTTATAAGTTTAATTATGCATATTAAACAGGCAGAGAGGGGGCATGGGTGTCATCTGTAATGCATTCATTTAAAAATGATTTCTTCTCTTCCCTGGGAAAAATTCCAAATCACAAGTCAAAGGACAGCTGTTGGACTCCAGATGTTTTTGGAGATCATCAATGCACATTTAAACTGAGAGTCAGGACCTGGACAAAGATGTTAAAAACATAAAATAGCTGGTTTATGACATCTTTAAATTAATTTCTTTTAAGCATTTAAAATAAAAGGAAGAACAGATGGTGAAGACTTAGTGAAAGTGAGAACCATTAAAATAATCTCAGCTGGAAAGAGTGTTGCTAACAGGAATTCGTGAACCATGACAATTAGGCAAAAATTTTAAAATGACTGTTTAGCAAAAGAATCTACAGTGTGACAATTGTATATCATTAAACTAGTATCTAACAACATTAGGAATCCCATGTTACTGTTAAAGAAGGTTAAGAGTAACTAAAACACACTTTACACAGTCAATGTAATTGTTCAATCTGTACATCTCCATCTTAGTCAACATTCTGACAACTTTTATATGCCTCATACTAAAGGATATAAAGGTAAGGTGTACATTTTAATATTATAATGTTATTTAAGGTTTCCACATTTTGTACAACCTGGTTCCTTTCTTTACATTGCTTTTTTAAAAAAACTAAAGTCAGTAACAAATTCACATGATTCCCACAAATAAGGAATTTCCATATCCACAAATAAATTCATAAATACTTATAACTATTTTTAAATTTTTTGTTGCATTGGGGCATAGATCACTGGTAACATACACTCCAAAATCAAATCATCTTTGCACATCTACACATAATTTAAAACACATCTAGCTACAATTACTTTAACTGTCTCTCTCTTGCCTTCCCCTGCTGCATGTCTGTGTGTCTGTGTCTGCACTGTTCAGAGTCATGTTGAATGGCATAAACTCTGCAGATGTTGAATTCCAAGTGCTGAGTCAGTAATTTTTGGCTAACAGGTTCTGACAATAGCTATAATGTTATTGATAACTCCCAGGGAGAAAATTATTGCTAGTGATGGTGATGGAGCCAGTTTGATGAAAGGGGTTGAGGCTGGCCAGTAATAATAGATGAGGTATAAAGTTTAAGCCTCTTTATTGCATATCTGACCCCAATTACATCTCAAGACAAATAACACCCTTTACTCAAACACCTGGTACCAAATGTGGCCACTTCAAATTTCTCCCTCATGGGAACATCTAATCATTTTGGGTACTCAAACAATGAGCATTAATTGCCAGTTTTGTTCCTGAGATGCTGGACCTCTCTGAAGTTGAGCAAATTATGTTTGAAATGCTTTGGCTTGTTGAGAATGATTTTTAAAGCTCTTCCGTTAACTAATAATTGGTAAAAATAATAACAATACAAGCCAAGGCAGAGATTAGGCACATGACAGACAGTTGACTCAAAATGCAATGCTTTCTAAAGGCACCTGAGTGTTATAGTTGCATCAAAATGGAGTGATGACTGTATTTATCTCAGAATGATAAAATTGCTAAATTCATGAGGATTTGCTGCTTGGCACCAACACTGAAGGTCTATTTAGGACTAAAGTATAGAAGACATTTTTAATTTTATTGGGATTCTTCAGGGAGACTCCAGGTTGCTTTTTTCAGATGGACTATTGTACATAAACAACAAAGATCTGAGACCTAGCTCTGGAGCTGGCTAACAGAACCTCCAGTCCTCAGTTATATACTTTGAACAGGTTAGACATTTAGTTTATACTGTTTTGTCATCTATAAAACACAGCAATAACAGTGCCTATGTAGTATGTGTAATTCAGGAACCTGGAACCACAGTTAGTCTGTAGAAGTGGTAATCCACACTTTTATAATTAGGATTATTGGTAGAACAAAAAGGGCCATAACATCTTTGTAGTTCTTTAACTGAATAAAACACACTGTTCATCTTTAATGAAATACTGGAACAAACTCTAAAAGTGTCACTACTTTCATGAGATGTGTGTATCAATTTACTTATTTAATACTCAATGTAAAACTTTCTTTTGTCATATCCCTTTCTTCTGCACACTTGTAGTCTGTAGAAAAAAAGGACAAGATTGCAGGTAATACAGTGCTGTAGACTTGTGAGAGGAGATTATGGTGCACAGGAGTCTCAGGCTGGCAATAAAGGGAAAGCATTAAGAGGAGGCAGGAAAGAAAAGCTCATCAAAATCAAGTATTCCTGTGAGTGGGCAGGTGAAGAACTACCCAAATGAGAGTGTGTCATTGTCCACTAGTATCACTTACCAATACCACTTTGCAATTTGTTGACAATAGATACTCTCCAGTGGGAGACAGGCCAGATCTCCAAAAAAGGTATAGTGTGGTAAAGGACTTAGGATTTTTCTCTAATTCTCTAGAAACACTTAGGGAGAACCTGCAACAGAGCAACATGAGGGCCATAGAGGTTCATATGATTCAATTTGCTTTTTCAGGACCTTTCAGATCAGCATATGAAGGAACATACTGTAGGAAGATAAAAGTGGAAAGAAAGAAGTAGAGAGAAGCTTGTGGAGCCGGGCGTTGGTGGCACTTGGGAGGCAGAGGCAGGCAGATCTCTGTGAGTTCGAGACCAGCCTGGTCTACCAAGCAAATTCCAAGACAGGCTCCAAAACAATACAGAGAAAACCTGTCTTGAAAAAACAGAGAGAGAGAGAGAGAGAGAGAGAGAGAGAGAGAGAGAGAGAGAGAGAGAGAGAGAGAGAGAGAGAGAGAGAGAGAGAAGCTTATGGTACCATATATGCTAACCACCTCCACCAGCATCTCTCAAAGTGGATGCAAACCTACAGTTTCGGCATCACATCAGAACTGCCAGGCCAGGATACCACCACCCACAATGGCCTTGACCCTCTCCCATCAATTACTAATTAAGAAAATGCTCTCCAGGCTAGTCTACATTGCTGCTTCTTGGGGATGCTGAAGGGCAGAGCCTAGAACTGGAGTTACAACTACCGGACAGGGCCATCCTTATGGATTTCTGTGAATAACTGTAAGAACATAGGGAAGAGAAAGCTGCTGATGGCCATTTCCTGAGCTCTGTATACTGAAAAGGAGCAAGAGCTTTCTCTGGTGTCTCTCTTCCATCCGCTCTTTGTGTTCCTTACTAACAGAAGCTAACAGTGATCCACTCTCACTGGACAGTGGATTAGGGGATCTGAGTCAGTATGTAAAAACAAGTCCTTCAAGGGTAGTACTGGAGATGACAGGAACTACATGGCTGGCACACAAAATAAACAACACTCTCTCCAGGAATTCTTTCCAATCCTGGAGACAACCACCCCTTAGTCTGTCCTGCTGGACCATGGCTGAAGAAGGACAGGGCCCACATAAAATATGCTAGTCAGTGTCTTCTTGTCTCCCACAAGTATGGCTAGATATAGCTGGTGACTGTGTGTGTTAAATGCGCCAGATATCTCACCAACCATTGAAGCATGAGATGACAAAAGTCAATTCTTTCTCTCTAAGAACTAGTAGGCTACAAAAGACAAAAATATGAGCTATGCATAATTCTTGGCAAACTAGGACCGCTGCCAATATGGACTTTATTTTATAGTATTTTTATGCAAATTTTATTTCATTTAACATGTCACACATTTAAAAAATGAAAAGCATCCACAGAAGAGCAAAGAGACTAATAACATAATCTCCTTAGAAGTTTGATAACATTGCATAAGAATTTAGTGCACCATTCATAAAACACACACATTAAAACAACAACCATCTTCTTGTATCACAGCTCTACGTAGGACAAGCTGGTGCTTATTCCCATGTGATGGACTGCTCCAATCTCAACTCCTTCACTCAGCATGCAAGAGTATATACAAATGGGCCACATCTAATCATGGAATATATACCTCTTCCCCAGGAATTTGAAATGCCCTGTTAACATAGTCTTAATTTCCCCCTTTGAATCCATGTCTATTTCTGGGTGTTCCACTTCATTCTGTAAATCATTTAGTCATTAGTTGTTGGGGCTCTCTGAAACACTATGACCATACTCCACATTCTAAACCTTCAGATCTTTAATTGTAAATATTTTTATGCAAGGACTGATTAGAAAACTACTTGTGATCTTATTTGGTGCAACTAAAGAATGGATTATTTGAGGTAAACTAAAAGGCAAAAAAAGCCATATTTGCAGATTGGTGCATTTCTCTATTGTATATTTCTCTATTTCTCACTGTAGTAAGATATTCAATGTCTAGCTGCTAAAGGACACACTAAAATGGAGCTGTTGTTGAAGAGGATAATGAAATATATACTACATAATGAAAAAGTAGAAAGCAGGGAGACTGCACTGTTGAGGAAAGGAACCAACAAGGGGCGTGGACCTGAACATGAGGGAGGCATCAGGAGAAGTCAAATCAGAACAAAGTATAACCATATATTAGGAAAATGCCAAAATAAAACTCATTACTTTGTAAATTAATGTAAACACTAAAACACAGTAGATACAAGCTAGTCATGGTAGGAAAACATAATCATAGAAATGTTTAACAACACATCATTTACTTTGCAGAACAGAATTCTTTTAATGCAAAGTTAGATGGGGCAAGCTGGCTAGGGCAAAATTCATCCTCCACAGGAAGGAAATGAAGCAGGCACCCTGAACAGATCTGCAAAGGGGTACAGAAGGGAGGACTCTCGGTGGAGAGCCCTTTATCCTGTCATGTTGGGAGTGTTTTTTCTCACCCTTTCTCAGAAACCCTAACTAGAAAAAACAATTTTCATTTTTTTATTGTTCTCCCTGAAACACACACACACAGAAAGAGAGAGAGAGAGAGGGAGGGAGAGAGAGAGAGAGAGAGAGAGAGAGAGAGAGAGAGAGAGAGAGAGAGAGAGAGAGAGAGATTTTCTGCTGCTCTTGCTGCCAGAATAAATGCTATGCAAGATGAAAACAAACTTGAAATCTAGGAAAATACACTATTCTACTTCTTGTCAAGGATAAACTAGAAGACCAAATATTGCTAATGTGGAGGCTCCTGAGTGTACAGCAAGAGACATTAGTTTTGTTACCCAGCCAGACCAGAGAAATAAAGTCTTTAAGGTCCCTTCCTTCAATTGTGGGATGATTCTCTGCACAGAAACACTGCTTCCTGAAAATCCAGGAGGATTTCTAGCTTATTCAAGGATGACAGATGATCCACATCTAGTACAGTTCAATACTGCACCTTATTAAACACTTGACATTATAACTCAACCAAACTCAGGTATGCCTTAAATGTAAAATGCACACTTGATTAATAACGTGAATAAATAAGAAAGGCATCTCACCCATGTTTATTAATTGTGTTAATATTCGGGTATCTGTACTCACCTGCCCTTCGAGTCCTCAGCTGCAACCACATTTGTTGCCTTCCTTTTAAAATGTGGGCCTTGCCAACCTCCCATCTCTTTCTCTTCCCCAATTTCTCCCTCTCTCTTTCTCTTCTGCCACTCTTGTCCCTAGGGACCAGTCTCCTCTCCCATCTCTGCTTTTTTTCTGCCCCTTCTCTCTCCTCTTCCAATAAATCTCCAATGTGAGCTTTGCTACATGGTGTGACTTCTCTTCAAGGCAATTTTTAAATTACAACAAATATGTAATGAAATATTTTCAAAATGTTGAATGCAATAGAGCTCCATGCATGTTAGAAAATCTTTCTATACTAAGCCACATCCACAACTCATAATTTTTTGGGAAAGGATCAGACTGTATACTTAGCTTGCATTCATCATGATTCAGACAGGCCTTGGACACACAATCCTTCTAAATGCTGAAGTTACAGGTGTGTGCTACACTATATGACTTAAATATGTTTCCAATATTACCTTTCTTGTTTTTCTTTCTCTAACACTGTTATTTGCATATATGGCTCACACTTTTATTTCTACTCGAAAACATCTACCTAAATGGTTGTCTGTCATTTAGATGGGAAACCCCAAGGCTGGGGCTGAAGAACAGATAGACAGAGGGAGGCGTTGCTTAATTCTCTCCTTCCAACCAAGACCAAGTCTGATGGAATGAGGTATTCATCTGATCTCAATCTCCTATTATTCCAAGTAATAAGGCAAATACAATAGCTACAATAGCTGGATATCATGGTAGACAGCTACAATATTTGGATGTCATGGTAGATATGTACACAATCCATAAATTGTCCCCTCCTACTGCAGAAGAGATATTTACCCATGGAGGACAGCATCTGAGAGAAAGATTTGGCTAGTTCCACCAGGGTTACCCAAGATTATTTATCTTCACAAAGCTTGCCTTCAGACTGTAGACAAGAGGTATGAGCAAGACAGAATTTTTAAACTACCTCTTTGTCTTACTTAAGGTTTCTATTGCCACGATAAAACACTATGACCAAAGTAAGTTGGGGAGAAAACTTATTTCAGCTTATACTTACAGGTAACAGTTCATCACTGAGGGAAGTCTAGGCAGGAAATCAAACAGGGCAGAAACCTGGGAACTGATGCAGAGGCCACAGAGGAGTGCTGCTTACTGGCTTGCTCATTATAGCTTGCTCAGCCTGCCTTTTTTTTTTAATAGAACCCAAGACCACCAACCCAGGGATGACACCACCCACAATGGACTGGGCCCTCTCCCAGCAACAGGTAATTAAGAAAATGACTTATAACCAGATCTTATGAAGGCATTTTCTCAATTGAAGTTCCTTCCTTTCAGATAACTCTGGCTTGTGTCAAGTTGATATAAAACTAGCAAGCACAATCTTCATTTGGGTTACTGAGGCAGGGAACATAGAGAATGAAACTTCCCCTTTGGGTGACTTGGAATACCTAATAAACTCAAGTAACTCTAAAGTTTCTAATGTAAAAAATGAAGAAAATAGTACTACCAACCAATAGTGTTTTGAAAGTAGAGGTCCTGAGTTACCTCTGATCTTCTCGCAGAATCCCCACCCCTACCCCCACTCCCCACCCCTGTTTTAGTTTTTCAAGGGTTTTTTATGTAGCCCTGGCTGTCCTGTAGCCATGGATATCCTAGAACTTGTTCTGTAGATCAGGCTGGCCTCGAATTCAAAGATTTGTCTGCCTCTTCCTTCTGAGTGCTGGAACCATGATATTTTTGTTGTGATTAAAGATGTTTATGAAGACTCATGATCATCAATAGCTACTTTTTCTTTTCTTTTTGTTTGCTGTTTTGTTTGCTTTTTTTTGAGATTCACTATATAGCTCTTCCTGTTCTGGAATTCACTATGTAGGGCAAGCTAGCCTCAAACCCACAGAGGTCCACCTGCCTCTGCCTCCCAAGACCTGGGATTAAAGATATGTGCCACCACACTCAGAAAAGCTATTATTTCTCAAATGTATCATCAGCACTTCACTCAGGATTAGAATGATGATTACTGATTTTAAAAGATGAGAAAATGGGGAATGAAGATATTGCTCATCAGCTAACAGTACCTGCTGTTCTTCAAGGAGACTGGAATGCAGTTCCCAGCACCCAAATCAAGCAGCTCACAAACTGCCTGTAACTACAGTTCTGGGAGTAGGGGTATCTAATATCAGTATCATCTCCTATCTTCCTCTGGTATTCATACACATGGATACACAGACATGAATAAAAGTAAAAGTACATCACTTTCAAGGGCTAAAAACATGGAATATTGAACAGGGTTTAAGTCCCTAGAACTAAAAAAGACAATATTTATAAGTAACTTCCTCACCCCCCCTTTTTTTTTGGTGTGCCCTGTATATACTTTGAGCTAGGACCAGATACCTTATCCATTGGACTATGCAGTTCCACCAATAATATAATCCTGTGCAAAAACTCAGACACAGACACTTTGAGGTAAAGCATCACAACACATAAAACAGAACAGTGCAAGCAGCTATTCATTCTTTTCCCAACCTCCTGTTTCCACTTAGTAAGAAACATGTATCCAGTAAGCACTTGAATCTGTTGTTTCGAATATTCAATTTATATTAGTTTCCTGTTTGGGTTGTAACAAACCACTGAATGTAAGGGCTAACGGAAGATACAGGTATTATTCTTCTTTAGTTCTGGGCTTCAGAACTTCAAATTCAATTCCACTGAGGTGCCATCAATGTGATAACAAAACTGCTCTTCTTCTGGAGGCTCTGAATTGCTTTCTTTGTCTTTTTCAGCTTCTAGTGACCGACTGTATACCTCAGCCTGTAGATCCTCCCTCTACCTTCAGAGAACACTACTTCAATATCTGCTCCTATCATCACCTCTCTTTCTCCCAGTTCTGGGAACTACTCCACAGCCCACATGGACCTTTCTCTACCAATAGATCCTGAACTTAACCACAGCAGCAAGGTGCCTGTGTCACATAAACTAACAATCACAGTTCTAGAGATGCAGTCTGGGCAATGTGTCATCAGAGAGCCTATCACAAATTCCAAAACAAAAATTTGAATATATTAATTAGCAGGTGGTTGTTGATATAAGACACTGAGATTAAGCTTAAAGTCTCTGGTCCTCATAATGCATTAGAATACAGTTTACCACTCAGAGAGACACTAAGTTCAGCTCCAATAAAGCCACCCCCTGCTCTCTTCCTATACTAGCCTCTCTGTCTCCCACAAGCTCCTAGCAAAGCACAAGCTGGTTTTGTTTTGTGGTTTTGAGATAGGATTCTGCAGTGTAGCTGAGAACAACACTTGATACTTCTTTAATTCTTCATGGTACTTAACATGACTTAGCATGTCCTCAGTGACCATCCATGAAAGTGCCTCCTGGTTCATCACCTAATATGTGACACAAATTATTAGACACAGATGAGCAACTGCTGTATAATATCATTTTAAGATGTGTTACATTTGTTTATGCTGTGGAACATTTGTTTAATGATGCAAAGATGTGTTGCATTCTTTTATGTATATGTTTAACTCTGTGAAGCTGTGTTACTTTGCCTGTCTAAAACACCTGATTAGTCTAATAAAGAATTGAATGGCCAATAGCAAGGCAGGAGAGAAAAATAGGCAGGGCTGTCAGGCAGACAGACTAAATACAAGGAGAAAGATAGAGAAGATTGAGAATTAAGAGAAGAAGGAGGACTTCAGGGGCCAGCCACCCAGCTACACAGCAAAGTAAGAAATACAGAAATAGAGAAAGATAAAAGCCTGGAAGCAAAAGATGGGCACAGTCATTTAATTACAAAAAAAGCTGGCTAGAAATAAGTCAAACTAAGGCCAGGCATTCATAAGAAAGAATAAGTCTCTGTATGTGATTTATTTGAGAGTTGGGTGGCAGGCCCTCCAAAGAGCCAAAGACCAAATGAGTAAAGAGTACCAAGCAAACAACTACAAGCAATCTCCTCTTGACTGAGTAACATCTTAAATAGCCCTCACATCTTAAATAGCTAGGTCATACAAAACACAGGAAATAACAATATTTATATATGCTTGCAGGCCTGTGACATACAATAGGAAGTACTTCCCAAATCCCTGTGTAAAAGCCAAAGAATTTAGCTAAGTTGAAAAAGACAGAGATCAAATTCAGTGAGGACAAGGTAAATGGAATTCACAGCAAACAGGATGCTACATGGCAGAACTCCTCAAATCTGCAGATTTAAAGCCTCCTCCCCAGGTTTAACAATACATGCCTTTAATCTCAAGAGGCTGAGGCAAAAAGCTTGTGATGTTGAGCCCAGCCTGCTCCACAGTGTCCTAAAAACAAACTCCTTGAGCTGAGGAGGTGGTTCAGTAGGAAGTGGTGGCTGGACGTGGGGACCTAAATTCAGATCGCTGGCATCTACATAAAAGCAGGAAACAGCAGAGAGCACCTCTAATACCAGTACTGGGGGCAGAAAGAGAGTGACACTGGTCACTCACTGGCCACCCTATGTAGCCAAGAAGTGAGTTCTAGGTTTAATGAGAAACCCTGTCCCAAAAATAAGGTGGAGAGCAACAGAGAAAAACATTTGATGTCAATGTTGGGCATGCACACGCTTGTGCAATTGCATACACGAGCACACAAACACCCCTCAAGTCCACATCTGAGGACTCATCCCTGAAGAAAACAAAATTACCCAAGGCAAAGGAACATACACTGAGAAAGCTGTGGGGGTAGGGAGTAATTTACACACTCAAGTAACCAGAGTAAAGACACTTTAAAATCAGAAATCTACCCCAGAAGACATTGGAATGTGGACTGAATTGTGCTAGACAAAAGGCTGTTCTAGACTCTACCCAGCAAAGCTTTAAAAACTGCCTTTAAATGGGAGATGGTGGCAGGCACCTTTAATTCCAGCACTGGGGGATGGGGGCAGGCAGAGGCAGGCAGATCTCTGTGAATTCAAGGCCAGCCTGTTTACAGAGAGAGTTCCAGGACAGCCAGGAAAATTTCACAGAGAAACACTGTCTTGAAAAAGCAAAAAAAGCCCAGTCTTTAAGTAATACAACTGTTGTAACTGCTTTCCAGAACACAGTCTAACACTATTTAAAGAAACACAACAACAAAATCCAGCACCCAACATCATCATATCGTTCACAATGGTCAGTGATAACCAACACTCTGTTACAATTTACCACACAAAAGGAGCAGGAAAACATGGCCCATAATAGAGATGAGTTAGCATAGGATAGTTCTCACAAACACAGAAGTGACAGAATTATTAAAGATGTTAAAACAAATATGTTCCTTATTTCTAAGAATACAGTCACAAACCTGAATACAATGTAGGGAGAAGGAAAGACAAAATCACTCACACAGGCACTTTGTAGATGAAATACACAATCTCTGAAATGAAAATACACTGGGTGAGTATAAAAGGGTGCTGCTGTAATTACCAATGCAACATGCTAACCATTAACCATAAGTTATTGGACCAAAACTGTACAGTGGTGACTGGAAGGGGGAAAATTTTGTCTGCGATATTTTTTAACTGGAAAGTTCAGAGCATCACCACTGTGCCACGAAACTTAGGCAATCCAGTGTCACAGACATAGATGTTACAAATGATTGAGGCATGTTGGAATCTATGAGTTTAATTAAAGATGTGATGTGAACAAAGGGTGTCCATTAGACAAGAATTTGGTCTTGGCAACTGATATTTGCATCAATTTGCTTAATTAGATCAGTACTTTTAAAACAATTTGTATAGCATACGATTAAAGGGCTGAATTTCAAAGGATTGAGCAGAAGCAACAATCATGGTTTCAAACAAATCATCTGCAAAAAATTGTAGGCTGAAAATAGCAATTAGCAGCCCACAGAAAAAAATGTTAATGGGGACCATCTCTATCAATTGAATAACCATGTATAATATGGCTTAATATGGCTTTGCCTGAATCACTGAGAAGTTAACCTTCACCAGATTTGTCAGTGAGAGCAAACTGCTCCTCTCGTTTATTTCAGAACTCATGGACTTCAAATAAAAATTGATCTCAGGTGCAAAAGCACTGTGTGTTATTTGGGTTGGGAAGGGGCTAAGGGGAAGCAGAGATAACAAACCTTCAACCTCATGCTGCTCACACTTCTAAGACATTTGTTGTAGATCTATAGATTCAGTTCCTGGACACTGACTTGGTACATTTATTTAAAGATTGAGTTCAAAACTCCTTAGAAAATCCATCTCATAAATTGTAGAACCAATACCTTGATCACTAGCCCTGGTCAATCCTCTTCCCAAAACAGGGTAGGAGTATTTAGAAGGGAAATAATTCCTTGAAGAAGGTAAAAATTTTAAAAATTTAGTTAAAAAAATTTACCCACTTTAATTTATAGTAAACTTGCTTGAAAGACTTTCAGAGAACAGGTGACCAGCCATGCGTTAGCTGTCATTTTCTCACGTATGCTAGTGAGCCTTGCGTCAACTTGACATACAAACTAGAGTTATCTGAAAGGAGGGAAACTTAATTGAGAAAAAGGCCTTCATAATAATCAGCTGGAAGGTATTTTTCTTAATTAGTGATTGATGGGGGAGGGCCCAGACCACTGTGAGTGGTGCTATCCCTGGGCTGGTGGTCCTGGGCTCTATAAGAAAGCACGCTGAGCAAGCCATGGGGAGCAAGACAGTACGCAGCCTCTGCATCAGCTCCTGACTCCAGGTTTTTGCCCAGTTTGAGTTCCTGTCCTGACTTCCTTCAGTGATGAACGGCAACTTGCTTTTTGTCATGGTGTTTCTTCACAGCAATAGAAAACCTATGACAGTCTCTTTATCACACATAGATACACCAGTTTGTGATCATAGAAGTTCTCCAAGATCCTAATGTATATCACTCAGAGAAAATGTGAGTGTTAAACTATATCACACTCCACTTAGAAATTAATATACATATCCCTATCGCAATTATCCCCCACAATGTCGCCTGTGCTTGTACTGTTCCTCAGACTAGAGGGCCATACTGACACATAACAGTGACGCTGAAAAAATCCTCTTCTTCCAAATGAAGCACATCAAATCAACTAGCTATCAGCATAGAGTGACCTTGGCCACACACACACAAAAAAGCACGTGCACACGCATGCGCACGCACAAGCGCACACTAACAACAAAAACAATAAAAACCATAGATTTGGTAGTTACAGATCACTGTTAAATTCTTGGAAACAATCTGCGTACCAGCCTTCTTTCACTGAGACAAAAGTCATGACAAGCTGGTTTTTCTTTCGGCAGGAGTTGGGCAGTGTATGCTGACTGGGGGAGGGGGGATGGCAGTAATGAGAATGTGCAGGTAACATAACTTGTATTGATTGGTTCCACGTGGATTATCGGATGTTGGTATAAACAAGGACTCACATAACCTAACAAGCATTTGTATAAACTGAATTAAATAAGATTTTTTTCAAATAAATAAAACTGAGGTGCAGTTGTGCTCATTAGCTACATCAAACAGATGGATAGTGAAAAGAACTCAGCCACATACTAAAACTTGTGTTCGCCGTGTTGGTCCACCATCCTTACTGGAGCAATCACAAACACTTTAAGGCCCACAGTTCAACCCCAGGTCTTGATCCATAGGCTCTAGCCAACCCTAAATCCTCCTCGGGATTTTTTAGGAAGCAGCTCACGGCGCCATACCCAGGTCCCTTCTTTTTTTTTTTTTTTTTGTTTGTTTGTTTGTTTGTATGGGTGGCTGGGGGTTTGAGGCAGGGTTTCTCTGTGGCTTTGGAGGCTGTCCTGGAACTCGCTCTTATAGACTAGGCTGGTCTCACAGTGACTCGCCTGTCTCTGCCTCCCGAGTGCTGGAATTAAAGGCATGTGCCACCACCTCCCCGCCCAGGTGCCCTTCTTAAACAGGGAGCTCTGCAGACCCTCAGGATGTTCGGCCCCTACCCCTGCACACACCTTCGCTCACCCTGCCTCTGCTCAGGCCTTGTCCCTGCGTAGTTCCACCATGCTCGTCGTCTGTCAGCTCTTTCTTCCTCCGTCTGTCCTGTGCCTGCACCTCAGGCCCTTGCCGAGCCTACCTTTCTGGAACTTTCGGTGAGTGTAGCTCCCTGCCTTGCCTCATGCAGCACCTTCACTCTACAGGTCCCACACGGAGCTCACTCCACGTGACTTTCTATCCAAGTAGCCTTGGCGTCTTGGGTTTCGCATCAGCAGATTCCATCAACCTGAATCTACTAGTGGGGAGGTGCCTCTGTGGCTACACTTGACATACATACACAGTTTTCCCTAGTATTCTCTAAATGATATCATAGAATGGCTACTTTAAAAAAAATCGTATTATGTGCGATCCACGGATGAATTAAAGTGCATATTTTTTTACAAATGTTATACAACTTGAGAAATTCCCATCTACATAGAGTTTGGTGCTTCTGGAATCTGTTCCCAAATACACTGAGAAATGTTGTTTTTGTTTGCCCTTCGTTCTGCCAGTACGTTCGTCTCATCATATAGGACTTTGTGCGGCTCTTCCTTACCTAAAGAAGCTATCTGTCTCGTAGGATGTGATCAGTAAACACTGGCTACGAGAAAAACGCAGCCACAGCTATTTTAATTGGATAGAAATGCTTCCTGAGGACTTGGACTCTGTGTGAAGCATCTCGAATATTCTAAGGGAGCTGCTATAAATGAGGTGACGTGGCAGATCTCTACGGTCTTCTCACAGGCACAAGGGGCCTGGAGGGTGCATTTGTGTAGTACCAAGTAGCTCTCCCCTCAGTCAATTCTCACAGGGCAGACACGATACTGCTCACCACAGCCCATCCGTCAATAATTGTTCTAGGGATTTCTAATGTCTGCAGTAGGGGAGGTCCAGGGTCTATAATTTTAGAAAATACCAGTCGATAAATTATCATTGTCGATTTGACTGGATTTAAAATTGACCAGAAACACATTTCAGGGCATGTCTCTGAGGGTGTCTCAAGAAAGGTAGTAAAAACATACCAAATACCCCAATGAAAATATATTTTCGACAAATGCGAATATGAAAAAAGGATAGAAGAAAAGATGCCAAGGTAATTAATATTTATTTATTTTAATGTTATAAAAGCATAACTCCAAATCTGTGCCTATAATTGCCATGATTTCGAATTAAAACAATTTGCCTCCAGTGGAATTTCAACAAAAGTCTTATAATGTCCTAATGCAACCCACGAACTGTCTTTCCTTGTACTTAAATTTGCTATTCACAGAGCAATTTGATAAATATTATTTTATTTCATCTTCAAAATAACATGGTGAAGAAGGAGTTAATGCAGCAACAGCAATGGAAAGGAATTTTCAATGTGTTTGTTTTTCTAAAAATTAAAGTCCCTGAAAGAGCTGAAGACCTGTGATATTTCACCCATAAAGCATTAAGAGCCACAGCATGATCAAGAGACAGGGGAAATCCCTGTGAGGAATGAGACATTGTGAGGTACATCAGTGTACAGCTAAAACTAACAACCTTTCCCATAGCCACAACACAATACCTTTATTCTCCTTAGAAGGCTTAGCCTAGAATTTTAGTAATTGTCCTGTGTTAGCCTAATTTCTCTTGTTACTAATTTTTTTCTGAGTTCTGGGTACATATATTTCTTTTTTTTTTTTTTTTTTGGTTTTTACGAGACAGGGTTTCTCTGTATTGTTTTGGAGGCTATCGGTCCAGCCCGGCCTCGAACTCACAGAGATCCGCCTGCCTCTGCCTCCCGAGTGCTGGGATTAAAGACGTGTGCCACCACCGCCCGGCTGGGTACATATATTTCTAAAGGTCTAGTTAGCTTACTTTGTGTGTCCAAAAGTCTAAGATTGGGTAGGCCATCTGTCTAGACTACAGGGAGGGGCCCATGAAGGAGAGCATCGTAACAGAAGTGAGTGAAGACTGATACACAGCAATACAGAAGGCTGGAGAAATGAGGCCAACTATGGAGCAACAACAATTCTTCCCAAGGGAACCAAGTCGCTGCATGAGAACGGTACCAATTTCCTCTGGGAAAGGTTCTCTCACCTAATTACCTTACTAATCCCCAACTCTTCAGGGCTCCCCCACCTCTTGTTACACCAGGAACCAAGTTCCCTACATGGACCTATGGAGGACACTCCCAAACCTAACCCCATCCAAAGCAAAGTGATCACTAGGAGCCATTCACCTTTCCAGTAACTTTCTACAGTCATGTTCCCTATTGAAAATAAGAAAAGGGAGGTAGAAGAACGAAACCTGCTCTACTTGTCTCATTGGCTATATAGGGAAGCTGGTGGGTCAAAGAATGGAACTTTAAAGCTTCAACTGGATCAGAGTCATGGGGAAAGTGAGAGACATTGCTCTACCATGCATGGAATAACTTCATCCAAGAGGAAAAGATGCCAGAAGAGGAATAGGAAAGAGCCCAGGATCAGCAGACTGGCTCGGTTTACATAATACAAGGCCCTTTTGTTTCCAGGAAAATGTATGCTCAAGGCATTTCACAATTTTGATCAGCTTCAGGAAAAGATTACCTATGTGTCTAAAAGACATCTCTTTTCTGTCAAAAAAGTAATTGTATGTATGTCACAGTATTATGTTTCATAAGGACATATTCATAGCAGTATATAATGTAAGTGGAGCACATGCCCAGTATGTATTCCCATTTGTCACCTGTTACCCTTCCTACTGGTCTCCTTGGGTCCCCTAGATAGTTTCACTTTTATTGTCATGACACACATATTATTTTAAGCATCTGAATAGAATCTAGGAGCTGCAAATGAGAGAAAACAAGATGATTATCTTTCTGTGCTTGGCTCAATTTGTTTCAAGTGATTATCTCCAGTGACTTTACTTCCATTTTCTTAAAATCAGTACAACAACATTCTTTAGAACTAAAGAAAATTCTGTTGTGTGTATATGCCCCACTTTCTTTATCCATTGCACTGTTGTTTTGACCCTGCCCTAGTTTCTTTCCTGTAGCTATGATAAACACCTTGACCAAAAGAGACTTGGGGACAGAAGGGTTTATTTGACTCCCAGATCACGAGGCAGGAACTTGGAGACAGGAACTGAAGCAAAAACAACAGAATAGCATTGCTTCCTTTCCATGGCTTGTTCAACTTCTTTTTTACATCACCCAGGACCACCTGTGCAGGGGTGCCGAGATGGTTCCTCCCACTTTAATCATTAATCAGGAAAACACCCTGCAAATTTGCCTATGGGCAACCTGATGGAGGCAACCCCTCAAATAATGTTCCCTCTTCCAAAATGACACTAGTTTATGTCAAGCTGACAAAGACCTAACCAGCATAGACACCTAAGTCGGTTTCATAACTTGCCTATTGTGATTAGTACTTCAACAATCATTGATCTGTGGTGTGTTGACTTGGTGACCTGTTGGGCGGTAAATGCCAAGGAGTGGTATAGCTTGATCATATGTTAGGCTTACATCTAGTTTTTGATGAGCCTCCATACAGATTTCCATAGTGGCTAGACTAGTTTACATCCCCAGAAGCAGTTGTGTAAGGGCACCTCCTCCCACATCTAGCCCGTACATGTTGATTCTTTCTTTCTTGTGACTGCCATCCTGGCTGGGGAAAAATTGAAATGTAAATATAGTTTTCATTTGAATGACTGTGATGGCTAGATAATTGAATACATTTTCATGCATTTAATCGTCATTTGTATTTTGAAAATGTCTTTTTTACTGGGCTGTTCTTGACTAGATGCTTGATTTCTTATTATTTGTATATTCTAGATCACAATTCTCTGTCAACTAGCAAATATCTTATGCTCTATAGGCTGTCTCTTCACTAGAATAAGTGTTTTCTTTGCTGTGCAGAAAGATTTTTAGTCCAGTCATCAATTATAAGAGTATTTGAATCCATTTATTATTATTATTATTATTATTATTATTTACATTCCAATCCCAGTTCCCCCTCCCTCCTCTCCTGCTGCTCCCTCCACCTCCCCCCACCTCCCATCTGCTCCTCAAAGAGGGTAAGGCCTCCCCTAGAAAGTCAACTATGTCTGTCCCGGCACCTCCTTGAGACAGGACCAATGCCCTGAACACTCCTGTGCCTAGGCTGAGCAAGGTATTTCTCCATAGAGAATGGGTTCCACTAAGTCAGTTTATGCATTAGAGTTAGATGTATGGCCTCATATACTACCCAAGCCACACCATTGTCACCTGTGTTCACGGGGCTTAGTTCAGTCCTATGCAGATTTCCCATTTGTCAGACCAGAGTCAGTGATCTCTCACTAGCTTGGATCAGCTGATTCTGTGGGTTTCTCTATTGTGGTCTTGACTCCTTTGTTCATATTGTCACTCCTCCCTCATTACAATTGTACTCTGCATCCGTTGCTTTCAGAAGTTAATGAAATATGTGTTTTTGAGGGTATCTTACTCATGTGTTTAATTTAATTGATATTTGTCAAATGGCTGCATTTTCTTGTGCAATTTTGTTCATCTGTTTTTCTCTCTCTTTTAGTTTAGCTAAGGATTTGCCCCGATCTTGTGTATTTTGTCAAAGAACCAACTCTGTTTCATTGGTTCTCTGTATTGTTTTTCTCATTGCCATTTCATTAATTTCTACACTGATCTGAGTTAGTCCTTTCTGCCTGCTGATTTTGGGCTTCATTTTTCCCTTGTTTTCTCCAAGGCATTACAGTGAATTGTTGTTAAGATTTTTATTTGAGATATCTGATTCTATGTTATGTAGGTCCTTGTTTTTACAAATGTTTTTGTTACAGCTTCTTCCATTTTATCCCATCATAGGTTTTGGTATGTTGTATTTTTATTTTTGTTAGACTCTAGGATATTTTCAGTTTCCTTTTTTATTTAATTGGTGACCCTTATCATTAAATAGTGTGCTGATTAATCTCCAGGAGTTTGTGTATGTTATGCAAATTCTCTTGCTTTTGATTTCTAGTTTGTCTTCCTTGGTAAGATAGAATGCAACAAATTGTTTCAACTTTTTCATTTTTTCTGTTTTAAAGACTTTCTTTGTATATCATATATTTTAGAGGCAGTTCCATGGGCTGATGTGTGATCTGCAATGTTTAGATAGAACATTCTGTAGATGTCTGTTAGGTCCTTTTATCAGCCTGTGAAGACACAGCTGGTTTGGTCTCCACTTTAAACTCTCATTTATCCCAAATAAATTTGCCAAATTTTACAAATTAAAGTATATGACAGCCAATTATGCTTAAATTTCAGATGCATAACAGCAATGTTTAGTTATAAGTCCTGTGTAGGACATAAAACATGAACTAAAGAATAGTTCTATGAAATTTGAATGTAGCTGAGTATCCTATTGATCTGAAATCTGGACATTTAAATATCTATCATGTGCTTGGTCTGGTGACATTAATTCCAAAACAAGTTTAAAATTAAAAGAATGTTATAGGAAGACTTTAAACTCTCATGCACCTAATGTGTCAGGAGAAGGCATTCTACTTACATAAAAGAAGCCATCCTGCCCTGTCAGTGGGTTAGAAACATCAGCCTCCACAGGCCTCAGAGAAGATGGCATCCTTGCACCCATTCCAGGCCTTTCCTGCTACCTGATACTGCTGAATCAGGACAATCGTGACTAACTTGATCGTGGAATCACCAACCTCCTGCGCCTCCAGTACAGGAGAGACTTTGCACCTGGGACCCAGTCTATAAGCTGCACTCCATGAAGGCCCAGAATCAAAGGAATGGTGCATTTTGTTGACAGACTCAACCGCTCACCTTGGGCAAGAATCGCCATTTCCTCACAGTCTGTAAAGGTGAATTTCCCACATCCCCAGGGCACAGAGGGAGCAAGCAAGCGCCGCTCTGGACATTCTTTTCTGAAACTTCACCAATTAATCATGACTTTCTTTTCCTCCACATGCTTCCTTGCTTAGTGTGACTTTGTTTTTCCTAGTGGCCATTGTTCTAAAATTTAAAAATGGATATATCAGGTCTCTTTATTTTCTAATTTTATTATTTCTAAATAATAACCTGAAAGATTATTTCTATTGACTCTCAAGCATGAAAGAACAAGTTTGTGCATTGGAATCATTTTATCTCCTCTCACCCCTTAGTTAAATAACCATTATGTTATATCCTCATTGTTTTGAGATACTTGTATACTTCAGTCTCCAGTGTTTGGCTTACAAGCTTTCATCTTTCTTTGCATGTGAAACCTCACACCTCTCTACCTTCTTGTAAACTTAGTTGCTATTGACTCTAAGCCTGTTATGGTTTTGATTATGAAACATCACCCACAGGTTCATGCATTGAATATATGATCCCAATGTTGGTGCAATTTGAGGAAGAAGCAACAACTTTAGGAGGCAGAATATACTGGAGGAAGTAAATCACTATGTCCTTGAATATCTTCTTCCTGAAAGTCTTCTCCCTTCTTTGCTCCCATCCCCTCTCTCCACATCCAACCCATCTCCCTCTCATCCGCAACAAGGTGCAGGCATCCACCACAAGTTTCTGCTGCCATTATGTTCAGAGTGCTTGAAACTAAGACTACATGGACTGAACCCTTTCTGTCAAATTAAATCCTTTTGAAGATGTTTCTGTAGGGTATTTTGTCATGGCTTCAGGACATACATTTCCCAGAATCCTCCTAGACTCCTAGTCCCACCTATCTTGCTTCCCTATTGGCCAACAGTGCTTTACTGACATATACACAGGACTCTCCCAATCACATCTTCTACACCCAAAAGCTGCGTTTTGCCTCTTGTGTTCTCTGCCTGCATATTGGACTTCTCTCCAATCCTTAAACCTGCTGGCTTACCATCCCTCCCTGCCTGCCCCCTTCTCTCTCTCCTGAACCTTCCTTCTGGATGAATCATCCTTGGTCTACTTTCACTTAATTTGACTCTTCAGGTGTCAGCTGTTCTTGGGAGCTCTGTGCCATGCCCCTGTGGCAACCAGAACACTAAGTGTTGAGTTAGCTATTCCTGCTGGTTCCACTGTGTGTCCTAGACAGCTGTCAAATTGAAGCTCTCTATGTGACTGCCGTGGCACTGATGTCCAAGAAAGGGAAATAGAATATAGTGTTATAAAGGGATAAAATGAAAGCTAGAATAGTAGGATTAAATGGATGGGGAATGGCGGAACAGGGTAAAGGAGGGAATATGAGGAGGAACAACTAACATCAAAGGCCTTTTCTAAAGCCACACATAAACCTATTACTATAAAGTTTCCTCAAACATATACACATTTTATTTATAGCTAGTATCCCTCTGTTCAAGTCATTGTACATAGTTAAAGCCTTAAGAACCTGCCTACATAGGTAACTAAGATTCTTTTTTTAAGGCTTATTTAAAGGAAAGGGAGAAAAGTGACTTTTTTGACTGGACCATGGTTATTTGAAAGGACACATGGTATATATTACTTTATCAAAAGATTTTTGAAAAGGCTGAATTTCTGCTCTCATACCTATTAATATAATAATCCCATAGAAAATGCAGTATGAGTATATTTAAGGCTTCCTAATTGTGAATATTAGTGATCATCACATAGTCTTTACCAAGAGGGGATTTGTAAATTGTTGATTTTTTCAAAATGTAGTTAATTAGCACCTTTTCATTTGAACAATGAATAGAAGATAGAATATATTTTGTGATAAATTCTTCATGTGTTGTGAGGTATAATGTCATCTGAACCAGTAAATTAATAAATAGAATTCACAGTATAAGAGATTTCTTATAGTGCCAAAAAAGTAGCAGTCATCTACAAATCGCTGTCTACTTGCCTCATCTAGCAAGAATGCTCTATGTGTCAATCATCCATGCAAGTCTCAGGATGACTTGAAGAGACAGGCACACTTGCACATCTAAACAACAAGATACTTGTCCCAGGAGATTCTTAGTGTGAGATGAGCGCTGAAAGCCTATCTGTGAGTTGCTGATAACACAGGCAGGAAAGAAACAATCAGAAGGGACTCATGGCAGGCTCTGGAGGAAGTGGGTAAAGGGGCCAGTGCCTGGAAGACACACCTTTGTCCATGACCTGAGACTTACCAGTCGGATGGGAGCTGTGCTGGTGAGTAGCACAAAGCAGTTACATCTGGGCAGATGACTCACTGGGATCTGGAGAATACCTATTTCATTACAGAACTGTGTAAGATTAACAAAAAGCTGCGCATGTGCTCCCTTGTCCCAGTACAAACAGGGACCAAGCAGTGGATACAGGCTTGAACAGACACCCAATGTCTTTTACCTTGCTCTGGTTGTTGATGTTAACAACACTGACACTTTTGACAATGAAATACACAGCATGTGACCTTTCAAAGGAACCATGGGGGCCAGTCAAAGGTAATGGCAGTCAGGAGGGGTGAAGAGCATCCACATCAAACATAGCCAAACTCACAATTAAAAGAAAGATCAGTTTCACACAGCGACAAAACTGTAAAGAGTCCTCAACAGTCCTCTGAAATAAAATGAATCAGAAAGGAAAATTCTGAGCACTGAAATCATGGCAATTAAATCTTCCACCTACATTTTAATTAAAAACCAAGTATATGATTTCTTGAAATTTTTAAAAATCTTACTTGTGAAAAGTCAGCTCCAAAGCTGCTGAAGAGAAACGTCGGACAAGGCTGGAGAAGTCTTATCTAAAAGCAGGACACACACACTCATCATAAAAAGAGAAGAAAATCTTTCCACAAACTTGGAAACCACATGACTCCAACTTTAGTCCCTGTAATAACTTCTCCTTTTTACCCTGTTTATTCATATTCAAAACTTTCATGCAACGTCCACGGATTCATTTATTATGAGCAGGCGGCTTGAATTTACATCTCCTCTATGTGGAGCTGAGTCACATATTAGGTAAATTTCACTGAAAAGATTGCAACCTGTCACTTTAAAGAGTCACTAAGACAATTTTAACTGCCACTTGATGCCTTTACCCTGAGTTTCAGTCAACTCGTCAAAGAAATTTGTGGTTCAATTAAGTAAAAATCAAACAAATATCCAACAGGGGAAATGAAAGAAAAGAACTCTGATGCCAGTAAGACCAATTCCCTCAGCTGGAGCTGCCAGGACCCTCCAGAAAAGCTTTAGAAACTTACTGGTGATGTCCTCTTTGGTGTAATAGCTGACCCTTTTCTACCTTGTTACTAAAACAAAATGAAACAAAAAAGCCCAAAAATCCAGTTTTACATATATATACATACATGATTTTAAATATTTGGGTCCTAAATAAATTAGACAAGATTTTCTTCTTTAGGAATTAATATTCATGAAAAACAAAAATGGAAATCAAACAAAAACATTCCCTAGCATTATAATGCCCTTGAGTTTGGTATTTCTCAAACTACTTTTCGATGTGTCCTTAGCAAGGACCACTGCTGTTGTTATACAGTTAAATGAATAACTGAATGACTGGGAAAATCTTTTTTTAAAATCCTTTTCTGTAAACACTTCAGACTGCCAAGAAATGTGACTATGTCAGGAAAGACACTCAGCTGCAGTCAAACCGATCAGACATGCCCAAGCAGTTTCTTGGTGGAAACAGTTCAAGTGTTCTCCTTGCTCTTGTTTCAAAGTGCAGTCCTATTTTTCAGTATCAGTGATGGAACTAAGTAGTAAATATTTGTCTCTGTGACTAGTGATATTAACCGATTGCTTAGTAAACAATCTAAGACTGCTTTTCCAGAACAACTGTCGAGGTTGTGTTAAATTCACTTTTCAGGTAGTTCTTGAAATCTTGACTTAATTCAACAACGATAGCAAGCAAGCTGCAATGTATGAGGACCCTGGGAGCAATTAGTGAGACCCCATGCTGCCCAATGTCAATGTCAAGCAGCATGTAAAACATGTACTTTCCAAGAAACTGGCAGTAGGAGCGGAGTCATCAATGATTTCAGTCACATGCTGACCTATTCTTATCTAGAAGTAAGATTTGTTGTGAAAAAATACAATGGTATATTTTCCTATCTGTTAAGCCATATTTTCTAATTCTTTCCTCTTCATGAACTCAGGAGCAGAATAATAGCAAGGTATTCGAAAACTTTGGGACAGGTGTTCATGGCCATCTTTAATTACAAGCAGTTTGGTACGAAGAGTGGGCAGCATTCATGCCTGTTACCAAATGTCAGCACTCTTCTGGTCCAGGAGCAAAGGGGACAAGAACCAAAACAACAGAACTTTCTTTCAGAACATCATGATTAGAATTTTTCACGAAACTATCTTACAGGTGTTTTCAAGCAACAATCAGAAAAGTAATAGAACATAAAACTATGAAGTTCCATTTTTACAGCTTCTTGTCAGAATTCAAATCCATTCATAGCCTACTATACATTTTTGAAATGTGATGTAAAATGTGGAATGTCGTCTGGAGTATCTTTGGAGGCGTCTATCAGATTAGAATTGTTCAGCGTGTGACTAAACTGTTATTTTAAAATCAAGGAGAGACCCTTCAAGGTGAGCCAGCAGCATGGACCCAAGTACATTAGGAAACCAGAACAAGGAAAAAGAAAACTCAAAGGGACAGTCAAAGCAGCAGAGCAGTAGTCCCGCAGTTCCATGGAGATTTGCATGAGCAGCTTTGCATTGGTTTCCATGCACATGGTGGCCCCACAGCCATGTGGGTGAAAGAATTTCAGTGTATGCAGGAAAACAAATGTTAAATGCAATGGCTAAAAGGAGCCTTTACCAGGGCTTTGGAGACACCACTGTCTGGCTACGCTTCCAGAAGCCCCAGCAACAACATGGAGGTTCACAGTCATACATAACTACAGTTCCGGGAGGATGCAAAACCATCTTCTGCCCTCCACAAGCACCAGGATGCACACGGTACATGGGCATACATGCAGACAAAATACTCACACACATTAAGTAAAGTATTTATTAACTGATATAGTTTTTAAATTTTTAATGGAACATCATTTTTTCTTGATTCAAGAGAATTCTAAAATGGCTAATTTAATAAAGACATCTTTAAATGGTACAGTTTTTAAGGATGATTAGAAGCTAGCATAAGGGCAGCTAAACAAGTTAGACTCGAACTTGTAGTATAATGCAGACTATTTTACCATTTGGGTCTACTTCGTAAAATTATCGCTAGCTCATTTAGCTAACAGATTGTAATCTATTTCATGTGTTCCTGAAATTGTTAAATGCTGTATTGTCATACTCTACAGGCAAGCCAATTTCCCATTGAAGGGAAGAGCTGCAGAAACTGCTTCTTGTGTTTGGGCTCAACATGGACTTGTGCAATGAATGATCACAAGATAAGCAGTGTGTGACCTGATGTGTCAAGAGTGCAACCCAGCTGCTGTGACTGTATCAGCACTCAGGAGTCACCTTGCTGAACGCTCCATGAGACTACACTCACAAGACTGAGGCAGCAGGGAGGAGCAGGGACCATAGCTCTGGGAGACAGATTTTACCCATGACCAGGATTGACTGATTCTGTTAGCTGTCTTACTCAAATCTCATTATCTCTTATGATTTTCTAGGACTCCTCTTTCCACATTCCAACCCTTCTCCTGGAACTACTGACAATGTGGGCATGTGACTCACTTAGAGAATATGATGCACTTGTAAAATGTTTGGTACATCATACACCTTTTTCCTTTGAAGAGCTGAAGAGCAAACTCAGAGCCCTATGTATGGCAGACAGGCACTTCACTGATTGACTACACCTCTACCCTACCCTACTCTCTATCTGCCATATGGATATTTCCAGAATAAAGAAAGAGATCAAGTGGATTTCAATTATACCAAAATACACTAAGGCAGAAGCAAATCATTCAATATTCAATAGCAAATTCAGTAAAGATACAAAATATAATTCATAAAAAACGCAAATACTAATAACATAGTCCAAACAGCATTCTGTCCAAACAGTAATTTTTCATATCCAACATCTGAAACTGTTACCACAGGGCTGGAGAGACAGCCCTTTGGCAAAATGCTTGAGTTCAATCCACAAACTGACTTAAAGCTGGGTGTGTTGATACACACTTAAATCTCAGCACTGAGCAGGCAGAAACAGACAGATCCTTGGGCCTCCCTGGACAGTCAGCCTTCCTCGTCTCTTTATCGAGTTCCAGTACAATGAAGAGTCCCTTCCCCCAAAAAGCATTGTGGGTGGCACCTAACATAGACCTGACGCTTTCCTCTGGTCATCACAAGTACCTGCACACATATGCACAGCACACACGCAATAAAGAAACTTGAGAATGAGGATTTCTGGGTGGATTCGAAAGATCTCATTAAAAATACTTTAAAAGTGTTTTTCTTTTCAATTGAATATTCTTTCTCTTAGAAAGCTGGCAGTTTAAGTTATTTTTAGAAAAAATTGTCAAATTGCCTCTGTCACTTCCAGTTGATAGAGATTATACACCTAATTAAATGTGGTTGTGTCCAGGAGTAATTCATTTGGGAGGGGGTCAGAGTCTGCCATGCAGCCCAGATCAGCCTTGGACTTTCGGTCCTGCTGCCTCTGCCTTCAGAGTGCTAGAATTACAGCTATGTGCAACCTAACCTGGCAAGAGGCATTTTTCATGTTTGTATCTCATCAAAATAAACTAGTGTTCAAATGGAACAAATGCCTAATAACAACTCTGAAGGTTGCATTTCTCTGAGATTTTTCTTTAGATGTAGCTATGTTTCTAACAAAAATTTATTCATAGCTAATTTTAACTGGAAAACAGAAACAGTCTTGCTTTTCGTTTGACCAGTATTGCCACTGCCTCCTTCATTCAACCTATAGATGCAGAAATTGACAACATGGCTACTCCATGGTATAGGAAGGTTTGGTTGTTGGTGTGAGAAAAAGAATAGCCAAAGGGCATTTGGAGAAGTCCAGAGCAGAGAAAGAAAGAAGTAAACTGAACATGGCCAGCAGATTGGACATGACCAGAGCTTTCTAGAGAGGGGAGACTAGCAGAGAATAGAGACAGCATAGTGAGGACAGCACAAGCAGGAGCCAGGAGAATTGCTGGGCTATAAAAAGGACAAGGAGCTGAGGGCAGAGATGCCTGTGAGCAGGAGGGAGTTTGGGATGGGGGAGGAGGTGAGAAGGCCTAGGATGCTAGCTCGAACTTTGAAAGCTAATTGGAGGGACTATGACTCAGATGACAAGGGCCCTGCACAGAGACCTCCAGGTCAGGTTCTCCTCATTTCATCATGTGTTTTTCATGGGAGAGAATCTGTGCCAGGCAAAGCACAGAAAACGACTACTTATATGTTTGATTGTCATTGTGTTGGCTTATACAGTTATGGATAGATGAGCTTTTAAGTAGATTTGGGTTACAGGGTAGCTCAATGATAGAGCTGGCTGAGACTAGAATCCCCCATCACCAAGGTGAGTAGGGAACAGAGACACAACAAAAAGCCTTTTCTTAGTATTTTTAAATTGTACAACACTTTAAATTTTGAAAGAGCCAACCAAAACAAAATATTTGAGCAAAAGATATTTTCAAACTAGGACTGAAATTCTGGCTCTGCTCTTTAATAATAAGCCTGCTCAATGTAAACCCTATAGACTTCCCCTTACTTTTCAGTTGTAAATTAGTTATTGCTTTTAAAGATGCAAATAGAAAGAGAGGAGGGGGAAGAAGGCAAAAGGAGGGAGGAAGGGGAAGAAGGCATCATTTCTTGTTTCTCCTAAAGCAGCTGAACACTAACTCATTTGCCTAAGAAACAACTGCACTACAGAACAAAAGGAAACTTTACTTAGACAGATGGCTTCATTTGCTTAGGTAAAAATTCAGCTCTGAAGAGCCCGCGGACAAGCAAAGCCACATTGTCTAAGGGAGCACTGATCTCCATGCTGTACCCTGAGTAGGAGCACCCACTCCAGACACCCGCCACCAGCCATCTCCCAGAACTGGAGGGACTGACCACTGACCAGTGTACCCAGTGAAAGGCCATGGAACCGGAGTACATAACTTTCTCTATTGATGAAAACCTGGAAATTCTATCTTGCAAAGATAGTTTAGTGTATCCTCATCTCCTGGGTCTCTTTGCAAACAGGCTTTTGTCATTGTTTTTCTAGGAGGGGCTTTTGCTGCCCTGCAGGTTTGTAATGACTTAGACTGAGGGCACCTGGTCACAATTTTCACAGCAAGAAAAGGCTTTGCAAAGAGCTGACTCCTGGCCATCATTGAGGACTGGAACAAAAGATGACTTCTTCACACCTGCTGTGCTTGTGCACCAAACCAAGCTTCATGATGTTTTCCGGGGGAGACATATCTCCCCCTTTTTCTCAGCCCTGTCTTCCTTGTACTGAGGTTCAAGCAGTGCAGGAACTTGACATTTAACACACTCTTTTCCTTTCCCAAAACCCGTGTCTCAGACTGCAGTTGTGATTGATATGCATTGTTTACTTGTGGATAATTATTTGGATAGCAGTTGGTTCCTTTCCTAAACATGCTTACATCTAGTGAGAAAACAAAACCCTATCTAGTTTTACAGATCTTTGTTTACAGTTCTAGAATTTGGCAGAAGTCAGAACCAAGTATGGTTCAGAAGGTCTTGCTTCACAAACTAATGAGTCTGAATCAGCTGTGATTGTTATGGTGCAAGTCTAAGTTGTTCATGGTTTATTAAGGTAGGCTCCTTGTGTCTGCCTGAGACTTGATTCATCATTATGACAGTCCTCTTTACACATCGGGTAAGGTTACATTTCACTATCTGTGCAGGAAAAAAAACGTAAGTTGTGTGTAGAACATGCAAGGATGCCGGCACAAATTCAATTTAACCTCTTCTAACAAGGTTTTATTATTACAATTTATTTTTGTTGTTGCTATTATTATTGTTATTGTTATTTATGCACCTTACATTTAGACTTTGTTTTTCAGAGCCAAGAGATTTCCCACATATGCTCAGCCTACCTTATTGTCAATATTCCCCACCTCAGTGTGACACTCATTTTGACTAACATATATTGACTTACTCAGCTGTGTGAACTGGACAGGACAAATACAGTCACAAGATGTATGTAGTTCACATGTGGGTTTCTTCTTTGTGTCATACATCCACTGAGATAGGAGAAGTATGAAATGCTATAATTCACCACCATCTCACATACAAGCTAGCCTCACTGCCTTCAAAGTTCTCACCTACCCATCCTATATCCTGTTGAACCACACCCAGTTCCTTTTGCCTCCATCAATTGCCACCAGCCTGGACGCAGCCCTCTCACTGGTTTGGGCAGAAGCCTCTTAGCTATCCCCAGCTTCCCTCGCTGTGATTCATCCCACATATATTTACCAAAAGGTCCCATGTAAATAAAGACCAAGATAGCATCCTTCAGCTCCGGATTATAGCTTAGAGGGTTAGAGCCTTCTATCTGTCTAAAGATAGAAGATAGATAAAGATAGATAGATAAAGGTGGTACAGAACTGTGGGGATGACAAACCAATGACTGGCCCAGACTGAGACCCATGCCACAAAAGGGAGCCTGCCCCTGAGGGTCAGGACCCAGAAGCTGGACAGCCCAGAGACCGAGGACAGAATAAAGCACAAATGGAAAAATAAATCAATGAAATGATTCCTAATGATATTCTGATATACTTATAGACTGGTGCCTAGCCCAACTGTCAGCAGAGAGGCTTCATCCAGCAACTGATGGAAACAGATATAGAGACCCACAGCCAAACATTAGACAGAGCTAGGGGAATCCTGCAGAAGGGTGGAAGGAAGGATTATAAAGCCAGTCGGGACAAAGACACCACAAGAAAATCCACAGAATCAACTTAGCTGTGCCTATAGGGACTCACAGAGACTGAACCAACAACCAGGAAGTTGTTGGAACTGACCTAGGCCCTCTGCTTATAAGTTACAGATGTGTAACTTGGTTTTCTTGTGGGATTCCGAAAAATGGGAGCAGTGGAAGAAATCAAACATTCCACAGATAAAGCTAGCAATAAGAAGGTATGAGTAGGAGCTGCAAAATATTCAGAAAAATATGAACATAGACAAAAAAGAAAATTTCTTTCTAAGTCAGAGAAAATAGTTTGGATAAAATTAAATCAGAAAATGCCCCCAAATTATGGGAAGACAAGCCAGTCCAAATACAGAAGGCATTTAAAACAAAAAGACATGACCAGAAAAGAAACTCCTCTCTCAGCGTAATTAAGCCACTGAATATAAAAGGAAGAAAGCATATTGACAACAATGAGAGAGAAGCACCATGTTAGATATAAAGGCAAGCCCATCAGAATGACAGGAACAGTCTCAATAGAAGCTTAGAAGCCAGGATTGTTTGGAATGACTCAGCCTAAGTTCTGAAAGATAATAATTGCTAGCCGAGAGTTCTAGATCAGTGAAGTTATCTGTCACAATTGAAGAAGGGAAAAAAATTCTTCACAATATTATAAAACTAAAGTGATTCCTGACCACAAAGCTAGGCCTACAGGACCTACTTAACAGAGTCCTTTAGACAGAGGGGAAAGACAAAAAAGTCAGTGAGGTGAGGGAAAAATCATAAATTGTGCTTGAATAATTGTTAAGGAAGAAAGAAATAAGGACACAACTACCCGAGCCCAGGGTACTGCACACTGCAGCTCCCATTTTGGCAGGAGCCAGCCCACCCAGAGACAGCCAGTGTTCAAGTCCCATTCTCCAGCCACATGACAGGCAAGAACAGGTGAACCTAACTCACGGTGCCCTGAGCAGAACCAACAGAGACTTGGGGATCGCACACTGAAGGCTCCATCCTGACGGGGTCCAGCCTACCCAAAGATTGCCAAGGACTGCCTCATTCCATACAAGAGGAAAGCCACCAGAGTATTGGACCTGCTCACAAAAACTGTAAAGGAACTGTGGTCACATACCCACTGGAAGAAATGACGGCAAAGAGACAATATAAAAAGACACCCAGCAACAGAAAAAACAGTATGACACTACCAGAGACTAGAGACTCTACACCCGCAAGACCTGAACAGTTCAATGCAGATGAAACAGATGAGAAAGACATTTTAAAAACTTCATGAAAATGATAGAGGCCCTCAAAGAGGATATAACAAAATCCCCTAAAGAAATGGAAGAAAAAACATACCAAAAATGCAAGAAATGGAAGAAAAAGCAAACAAAAAAAACCAATAAATGCAAGAAAGGGAGGAAAAGACAAAGCAAAAATTGCAAGAAACAATTCAGACAGTGCAAGGGTTGAAAGCTGAAATGGAAAGAGTAAAAAAACACAGCCTGAAGGAATGCTGAAAATAGAAAAGCTTGGAAAATGGTCAGGTACTACAGATGCAAGCATTAGTAATGGAATACAAGAGATGGAAAAGAGAATCTCAGGTGTTGAAGATACGCTAGGGGAAATAGATTCAACAACCAAAGAAAATCTTAAGTCCAACAAATCCATAACACAAAATATCCAGAAAATATGGGACACCATGAAAAGACCACACCTAAGAATAATAGGTATAGAAGAAGTTGAAGACACCCACCTCAAAGGGGCAAAAACCATATTCAACAAAATCATAGAAGAAAACTTTTGCAACCTAAAGAAAGACATACAAGAAGCTTACAGAACACCAAATAGAGTGGACCACAAAAATAAAATCCCCTTGCCACATAATAATCGAGACTCCAAACAAACAGAATAAAGAAAGAATATTAAGAGCAGCTAAGGAAAAAGGTCAAATAACATATAAAGGCAAACCTATCAGAATTACACCTGACTTCTCCATGGAAACTCTGAAAGCCAGAAGTTCCTGGATAGAAATTGTACCAACACTAAGAGACCACGGATGCCAGCACAGACTGCTATACCCAGCAAAGTTTTCAATCACTATAGATGGAAAAAAACAAGATATTCCATAACAAAGCCAGATTTAAATAATACATATCCACTAACCCAGCCCTACAGAAAGATCTGGAAGGAAAATTCCAACTCAAGGAAGTTAATTACAACCAGAAAAACATAGGCAATAGATAATCCCACTATAGGCAAAAGAAAAATGGGGTGAAAATCCACACACAATTCCAACAACAACAACAATTCCAAAACGAAAAAAATAAGCAATCAATGGTCATTAATATCCCTCAATATTAATGGTCTTAATATGCCCATAAAAAGACACAGACTAACAGAATGGATTCGAAGACAGAATCCATCCTTCTGCTGCATACAAGAAACACACCTCAACTCCAAAGACAGACATTACCTCAGAGTTAAGGGTTGGGAAAAGATTTTCCAATCAAATGGACCCAAGAAACAAGCTGGAGTAGCAATACTAGTATCTAACAAATTAGACTTTAAACTAAAACCAATTAAAAGAGATGAAGGAGGTCATTTCATACTCATCACAGGAGAAATCCACCAAGATGAAGTATTAATTCTGAACATCTATGCCCCAAATAAAAAGACACCCACATTGGTAAAAGAAACATTACTAAAACTAATTAAAGAAGACACCAGAAAATGGAAAGATCTCCCATGCTCTTGGATAGGTAGGATCAACATAGTAAAAAATGATAATCTTACTGAAAGCAATATACAAATTTAGCACAATCCCAATTAAAATCCCAGCACAATTATTCACAGACCTTGAAAGAACAATTTTCAATTTTATATGGAAAAATAAAAGACTCAGGATAGCCAAAACAACCCTATTCAACAAGGCAACGTCCTGAGGCATCACCATCCCTGACTTCAAGCTGTATTGAAGATCTAAGGCTCTGAAAACAAAAATAGACAGGTAGACCAATGGAATCGAATTTAACACCCCGACATTAACCCATACACATATGAACACCTGATCTTTGACAAAGAAGCTAAAATTATACAATGGAAAAAAGAAAGCATCTTCAACAAATGGTGCTGCCATAACTGGAAGCTGGCATGTAGAAGCCTGCAGATAGATCTATGTCTATGGCCATGCACAAAACTTAAGTCCAAATGGATCAAAGACCTCAACATAAATCCAGCCACACTGACCCTCTTAGAAGAGAAAGTGGGAAGTAGCCTTGAACGAATTGGTACAGGAGACTGCTTCCTGAACATAACTCCAGTAGCACAGACACTAAGATCGACAATTAATAAATGGGACTCCTGAAATTGAGAAGCTTCTTTAAGGCAAAAGACATGGTCAGCAAGACAAACTAGGCAACCCACAGATTGGGAAAAGATATTCACTAACTCTACATCTGACAGAAGACTGATCCCCCAAATTTACAAAGAACTCAAGAAACAAGTCTCCAAAACACCAAAGCATCCCATTAAAAAATGGGGTACAGAACTAAATAGAGATTTTTACTAGAGGAGTCTAAAATGGCTAAGAGACACTTAAGAAAGTGCTCAACATCCCTAGCCATCCAGAAAATGCAAATCAAAACAACTCTGAGAGACCGTCTTACCCCTGTCAGAATGGCTAAAATAAAAAACACCAATGACAGTTTATGTTGGAGAGGATGTGGAGAAAGGGGAACACTCCTCCACTCCTGGTGAGAGTGCCAACTCGTACAGCCACTATGGAAATCAGTATGGAGATTCCTCATGAAAATGGGAATCAGTCTACCACAGGACCCAGCAATTGCAGTCTTATACCCAAAAGCTGCACACTCATACAAGGATGTCTGTTCTACTATGTTCATAGCAGCATTATTTGTAATAGCCAGAACCTGGAAGCAACCTAGATGCCCCTCAGCTGAAGAGTGGATAGAGAAAATGTGGTACATTTACACAATGGAGTACTATTAAGTGGAAGAAAAACAATGGAATCTTGAAATTTGACATTTTCAGGCAGATGGACGGCACTAGAAGAAAGCATCCTGAGTGAAGTAATCCTGTCACAAAAATAGAAACATGGGATGTACTCAATGATATATGGATTTTAGACATGAATCAGGGGAGTTACAGCATATAATCCCACTGCCAAAGAGTCTGGGAAACAGAACCTTTATCCAGTGACTGATGGAAGCAGAGGCAGACACCCACAGCTAAACACTGAACTGAATTCCTGGCATCCAATGACATAAAGGGAGAAATTATGAGCAAAGGGGTTAAGACTGGGCTGGTTTAACCCACAGAAACAGTTGAACTGAACAAGGGGGAGCTCTTGGACCCCAGACTGGTGTCTGGGTGAACAGCATGGGTCTGATCCAGAGCCCCTGAATGTGGGTGTCAGTGAAGAGGCTTAGGCAATCAACCCATAGGGCCTTGGGTAGTATTTATCCCTGGCATACAAATAGGCATTGGCTCCCCATCCCACAATGAGGGATGCTCTCTCAGCCTGGACTCTTGCGGGAGGGCCTAGGCCCTGCCCTGGATGAAATGACAGACTCTGGAGATCCACCATGGAGGGCCTCACCCTCACTGGTAATTGGAGTGGAGATTCAATGGGGGCTGGGGGGCCTGGTGGGGAGGCAGGGGGAGAAGGGGAGGGAGAGGGAGCCGGGATTCATATGTGAATCAAGCTTGTTTGTAACTTAAATTTAAAAAAAGGAAAATAAGAAAGAAATAGGAAAAATTAATGAAATGACAGGATAGACTGCTTTAATATGCATCTTTAATTATAACTCTGAATATTAATCATCTCATATTCACATCCAAAAGACACATGATCGTATGAGCTTACTTTAGAAAGCATATATATGGCTAGAGACATAGCACAGTGGTCTGCAGCACTTGTTCTTGCAGAAGAACCAAGTTCAATTCCCGTGATGGCTCAAAACCATGGGCTCTATTGTTCTCTTGTGACCTACACATGCACCAAGTATGCACATAGTACACATAAATACATGCAGTCAAAACTTTCCATCCTGGTATAATTAGCTAAGTTTTAAGTTAAAAATAAATATACTATGTGGAGTTACACCACACTGGTAATAATACTCCCCACCCAAAGGGCCACAGACTAACAGAAACCCTTGTTGATCGGGGGAGGGGGTTTTGTCCCAAACTATACAGGACATTGCCATTGACATTGACTATCTACTAGAACCTGAAGATTAGACCGTATTACTGAAGTTACATCAGACTCTGGACATGGAACGTGTATGACTCAATTTGACCAAAAATTTCTTTACAAAATGTTCAGAATTTAACAAAAGTTCCAAAGAAACTGGAAATAGCCAGGCAGTGATGGTACACATCTTTAATCCCAGCACTCAGGGAGGCAGAGGCAGGTGGATCTCTGTGAGTTCAGGGTCATCCTGATTTACAGAGTGAGTTCCAGTACAGTCAGGACTGCACAGAGAAACCCTGACTCAAAAATTAGTGAGGGGGGGAGAGGGATAGGAAGGAAGGAAGGAAGGAAGGAAGGAAGGAAGGAAGGAAGGAAGGAAGGAAGGAAGGAAATAGAAGAAACATATCGCAAAACAATAAGGAATTTATACGACAAACCCATAGTCAACTTTATAGTAAAAGGTGAAAATTTCAAAGCATTTCAACTAAGGTCAGGTATAAGACAACAGAAGCAAATAAAAAATCTACAAATAAGAGTATCCTTACTTGCAGATACAAAGGAGGGAACTTAAGGACGATCGTGAACATTCTTAGAACTGATTCTTTCAGCCAACTGTTGGGACACAAAATCAATCCACAAAAACTAGTATATGTCAATCAAATCGGGAAATAATCCAACAATCAACAAACAGGAGCTCATAAAATTAGAAAGTTATGTAGAACAAAAGAAACAGTTAACAGAGTGAAAGACAGTTTACAAAATGGGGGAAAAATCTTTATTATCTATATGTTTATATAGAACAAAACAAACAAAAAACCAACTAACAACAGAAAAAGATCCACTGAATTGTAAAACCTCTATGAAAATGAACAGAAAGTTGTCAAAAGAGGAAAAAGAATGGACATTGGGTATTTTTTAGTCTGTTTAATATCCTTAGCTATCCTGTAAATGCACATTAAAACTGCTTTGCAAAACAACAGCAAACTACTTTGAGATTATATCTCATGGCAGTCAAAATGGCTGTCATAAAGAAAATAAATGACATCAGATTAGCAAGATTGTGAGGAATGAGGAACCCTCACTCACTCTTTGTGTAATCACTATGGAAATGTGGAGATTAAAAAAACAAAACTAAAATAGAGTTACCATATGACACAGCTACTCTAATACTGGTCACACATTAAAAGGACTCTGTATCCTACTACTCAGACAGTTGTTCATGTATGTTTATTGCTGCTCTATTCACAAAAGTTAGAAGACAGAGTCAGCCTAGATGTCCATCAACTGATGGATGGATAATAAAAACATGATGCAATTTACACAATGGAATTGTATTCATCTGTAAAGAAAAATGAAATTTGCAGGCGAATACATGAAACTAGGAAGAAATTTTACTGAATGAGAGGCCACACACTACAAAAGGAATACATGCATGGTCTCCTTCACATGTAGAGCACAGCTTCCAATTTTTAATTGAAATTCGTTTCATACAATATATTCATACCACCATTTCCCCTCCCTCATGTCCTCCCAGATCCTCTCCACTTCCCCACCCATTCAACTCCACACCTTCTTTCTTTCTCTTTAGAAGACAAAGAGACAAACAAGCCAGAATAAAACAAAACAAGAAAAAGCACAAGAAACACATATGCACAGACAGACAGACAGACACACACACATACACACAAGAAAACTTATAAAAACACAAAAACAGAAAGCATATTATATAAGCAAAAGACTGGTAAGGTTAAAAAAAAAGATCAACGTATCATGAGACAGAAAATCTCTGTAAATGCCATTGAGTTCATTTTGTGTTGGCTGTGCACTGTTACCCATAAGGCCTACCCTTGAGTTAGTTTGAATACCCAGCAGAACTCCACTGGAGAAAACTAATTTTTCCTTTGCAAGTGGCTATCAATTGGAGACAACTTCTGGGTTAGGTATGGGCTTGTGTATACTTGGACTCTCTCTGGCTTGGACCTGTACAGGCACTGTGCATGCTGTCAAAGTCTCTGTGAGTCTATGCATGCATCAGTTCTCTTATGCTTAGAAAGTCTCATTTCCTTGGTGTCCTTCATTCCCTCTGGCTCTTTGAATCCTTCCACTTCTGTTAAGAGAAGCTTTTTCTTTGAGAGAAGCCTTCCCGCCAGCTTGGTTCCAGAGCCGCATCAGTCCCAAATAAACATACAGGAGGCTATATTAATTATGAAGCTGTTGGCCTTTGCTTGTTTCTTACTGGCTTGCTCTGACTTAAGTAATTACCCCATAATTGTTAATCTAAGTATTTCTCTTACCGGAGAATAGTTCCGGGCTTCCTACCTCATGGCGGTTACATCTCGAACTCTCCTGTGTTTCTCCTTCCCAGAGTTCTCCTGGACTCCAAGTCCCACCTATCTAGATTCCTATTGGCCAGACAGTGCTTTATTGACATATACACAGGACTTCCCCAACATCTCCTCTTTTCTGTTTAAACAAAAAGAAAGGTCTTAACTTTAACATAGTCAAATTGTATATGACAGAACAGTTATTAAGTAAGAACACAGTTACAACATTTTGTCTATTAACATTTAGCAAGATCTAAAGAAAATATCATCCATCCCATCCTTGTGAGTCCAAAGTCCTATATGTAGCTTATCTTTTATCATAACTAAGGAAAACTATAATTATAACTATCTGTCTTCAACTCTATCAAAGACCACAGACGGATAATATATAAACACTAGGATTGACAGAGAAATCTTACTGCCTGGACAGTCACCCAAAGTTCCTCTGTAATGTTGGGGCATCCATCTTCAGCCCATAGGCCACAATGTGTCTGGAACACTTCTCAGCAAAGCAGGAAATTTCAAACTGTCCATCTGCATTGGCAGTCTGTCAGTCATTTTTCTGTGTCCTGCAGAAAGTCTCGTAGACTCTTCCATGAAGTAGGAACCCTGTAAGACTGAGTTCAGCAGTCACTTTTCTGTGGGTCCTGCATGTCCAGAATATACAACAACAGTCAAGCAGTACAGGCAAGAGCAGTTTCTTGCCCAAATGGCTAATCTTGCCATGTTGAAAGCAAACTCCATAACAAGTTTCTTCGATGCCCATCTCAGACGTAATTGGTGCTGCCAGGAGCAGACATTTCTCATTGTCAAGAAAAACCCTAAACCATTTTAAATGCCATTTTCTGAAGGTCTTTGAAAGGTTTGAAGACTATCTATCTCAAATATATTTCTGTATATCTAGAAAACCTAACTTACCTAACTATAAGTTCTGACTATTATAAGTAACTATCTATAATATGTATTTAATTATGCATTACATTTTAAAAGATCAGTATCAGCACAATACTTAATCAAGAGGAAAAATATACATATCACAAAATTGACCTTGAGTTTGTATCAATAAATGAAAAACCATACCCATACCATAATTCCCCTTTTTACCATTACAAAAGATTGGTTGTGATCATTAACCAATTATAAACAATCCCATTTAAATGAAAAGAACGATTTATAAACAAGATGGGAATTAGGACGTTGCTCATTCCAAACTGCTTCATTCTGGAAGGGGGCGCTGTTTATACCATGGGGATCATGACAAAACTCAGAAACCATTCTTACTGGCTTGCTCTGACTTAAGTAATTACCCCATAATTGTTAATCTCATGCTGTCAAAGTCTCTGTGAGTCTATGCATGCATCAGTTCTCTTATGCTTAGAAAGTCTCATTTCCTTGGTGTCCTTCATTCCCTCTGGCTCTTTGAATCCTTCCACTTCTCTTCCACAGGGTTCCCTGAGCTGAGGCAAAGGCTTTGTAAGAGATATCCCATTTAGAAATGAGTGTTCCAAGATGGGTCTGTCTCTGTATTTGTCTCTGTCTCTCTCTCTCTCCACATTGTCCAGTTATGGTGTCTGTTTTGGTTTCCATTTCCTGCAGGGATAAGCTTCTCCAATGGTGACTGAGCAAGGCATTGAGCTATGACTACAGGAGAATATCATTAGAAGTCATTATGTTGCTATGTTCCTTTAGCAGAACAATAGTATTTTGATTCCCCTTAAGTCCATGACCTGTCTAATCTCAGGTTCTTGGCTACTGGAGCAGTATTGGGCATGGGTTCCATCCCACAGAGTGGGCCTTAAGTCCATGCAGACAGCGGTTGGTCACTCCCACAACTTTCATGCCACTAGTGCACCAGCTCATCGTGCAGGCAAGTCACCATTGTGGATCAAAGAGTCTGTGGTTGGGTTGGCGTTTACTTTTCTCCACTAAGGTTTGTCTGTTCTTCCTGGAGAGATCAGTCCTGATTCACAGATCTCCTAGAAGAAATGACCTGTCTGTCAATCATTGAATACAGACAACTGATCTCCATCTCTTGTGATTGTGGCTAGAACTGGGAAGAGTTATGATGCTTATGAAATAGAACCGCCAAACATTTCCTTTATAACCTTTAAGAGCATAAGAAAATGACCCCATCTATACCTGCTAGCCTTTACCCTTCCCCAGGTATCTAACCTAGTTATTATTCCAGGAGCACTATACATTCCTGTGAGAGGATTCTACATCTCATTGATACCTGAGGTGGTGGTGCTTCTAGGATGTCTTCTGTGTTCAATGTATAGAAGAATGGCCTATAGAGTTGTCAATATGCAAACTTTAGAACCTTGCTCCCAGCCCTCTACTTGGGTGCAACCCAAGTTTTTATAAAATTTTGATACTGACAAGTACTTGTTGAGCAACACATTAAGACACACATACTACTGGAATGTCAATTATTCTCTCTGCTTCTGGGCAAGGGGAGGGGGGCTACAGTAAAGTAAAGTAAATTATGTACTAAATGGCACAATCCAGTACACACTAACAGCCAGCGCAGACACATGAATATTTATGAAAAAAATGACATTCATGTAGACAGTGTAGAGTTAGCCTTGGAACTAATAGAAAGATCTGGATGTCCAGAGGTCCTCCATCTGTGATCCACAGTGGCCCAGAATCATCAGCAACTCATAAGCATTGTTAGAAATGCTGATTCCTGAGTCCCATACAGCTTTAGGTCCATTGTGCAAGATATAAGACACTGGGAAAGATATAAGAAGTGAAATATAATACAAAAAAGTAACTGATGACTCTTTCTGCCATGTCCAATAGTGCGTGGTAGACATGGTGTGCCCTTTCCCCTTGCCCTGATCTCTGAGCAGACATGTTCTCGTGCTCACACAATGCTAGTAGAAAAAGAATCTGTTATAATAGATGCTCAGAACAGTTTCTTATGTGAAAAGTAGTTTTCTGAATTAATCATAGTGGGTGCGTAACGATAACCCCAAGATGGTGTTATATTTTACAGTGTTTGATTAGTTTACATTTGGCATCCCGTATGTACCAATTAAGTCATAAATTTGTTCAGATACTGGTGGGTGGGGAAGAGTGTGTTCTTCATAAATGGTAATAAGCCAACAGGTTTTAAAGCGTAGTGCTTAGTAAATGATATACATATCCAATATGTTATATACACAGCATGATAAGTCATAATTAAAGCAGAGATGTAGTTATTAATAGAATATATGGAAATATGTTCATTGAATTGCAGGATGCAGGTGAATTAATCATTGAGGCTGTATTTCAGAGAGACATTTGCACTGTCTGAACTACTGCTAAGACATAATTGGAGCTGGGTAGAGGTGGCACACTCCTCTAATCCCAGTGCTCAGGAGGCAGAGGCAGGTGAATCTCTGAGTTTGAGGCCAGCCTTATCTACAGGGCAAGTTTCAGGATGGCTAGGGCTACATATCCAAAGAAACTCTGTCTCAAAAAACCAAAGGAGGCAGGGAAGGAAAACAAATAAATGGAGGCAAGAATATGGTTATAAGCTCTCTTAAATAGACATAAGGGATGATGTCACAAACTATAAGGACAGAAACAAGAAAGCACCATGGAGGGTGTCTCTGCCTTTTTTTTTAACATTTCCTTTCATTGCTTACAACACAGAAAATCCACAGATAAAATCTGTAGCTACTCACCTTGCAAAACTGTTTTATTGATCAAGGACAGGTACTAAAAGGAAGAAGGAAATCAGGGCTGCAAAGTTGTGGCAAGTATAGTAAAAAAGTATTCTGTAGTCACAGACCCACGGCCAGCATGGAGCTTTAAGATGGTGTTACATTCTGTAATGAACTGTGGAGCAAAATGGATCAGAGATTTCCTGGGAGGAGCTAGCCAGGGTCCTGGGATGAAAGTGGTGAGAAGAGGTAATATTTGTCTGATAACTGCAACAGCATGACTTCTTCACCAAATGCATTGCTTTCAGAAGAAATGCACTAGAATGCATCACACAAGCAATTCTGTCCTAAGTTATAAACATTAGCATAGTGCTTTTATGTTAAATTCTAATTGGATGTAATCATTTTAAAGTATCACTTTACTAAGTTCATCCTACCCACAAAGATGTGTTCAGGACTCAGGTCTAATGGGGCAAGTTGTAGCCCAGTAATAGAGCACTTGTTTAGCATATATGAGGGCGTGGATCCAGCCCTACCACTGTAAATACACACACACACACACACACACACACACACACACATTTTTAAATGGCCAGTAGGTATATATGCTTTCTATAACCTAAAATTTCGCAATGATACTTATCTATAATTACTTTTTAAAATCTGTTAGAGAAATTTCAGAAACATTAGGACCACACCTGGACATGTTCACTTGCTCATTTCTTCATTTCAGCAATTCTAGACTTAGACTATTTCTTTCCCAAGTAAAGCAACATGGTTCAAGATAGATACCAGCTGTTCAGTTACTCTAGGTTTCTGTGGTTATCAATACTTGTTTTTTAAGTGTGTGAACCTTTTACTTTATTACAGATTGGTATACAGCCTCAGTGAGAGGCCTCAGCCCACATTAATCAGGCAAATGTGACAATCCCAAGCAAAACCACTAAGTGGAGCTCTTGCCATGGCTGTATAATATACAGGCTTTCTTTGTGCAGAATGAAAACTTGTTTTCCTTCAAGTTTTTGGTCACTGTGTGGGCAAGCAACATATAGCCTCGATAGGCACCAAGGAAACATAAGAAAATGTTTAAATAAAAGTTTACTAAATGAAATGAATAAGGTTAGGGAAACATGTAGCTGGTATTCTTCGAAAGAAAAAAATATAGCTTGGTATTCTTTGAAAGAAACAAAAGAATAATATTTATATGAAAATACAAAATTGATATTTTAAGACTTCGATTAAATTTTATTTAGTTAGTTCTTAAATAGTAATAAGTGTGTTCCTATCCAGTCTTTACAGAATGTAAAACTCACCATTTTCACTCATATATCCTCCATGCTCCAAGTTACAAATGTGTTCTGCATCTCTTGAATGAGAACAATTGTCATTAAAATTTTCATATTTAGCCAGGTGGTGGTGGTGCATTCCTTTTAATTCCAGCACTCAGGAGGCAGAGGTAGGTGGCTCCCTATGAAGTAGAGGCCAGCCTGGCCTACAGAGCAAGCTCCAGACATCCAGGGCTACACAAATCCTGTCTCAAATGAATAAATAAGTTTATATTAGCATTTATTAAGAAAATACACCTACAAGTTTATTTTTACAGAATTTTAGGAAAATACATCTAGAATGGAATTATTTTGAACCATAATGTGTATCTGAGTTAACAAGTAAACATGCATCCATGTGCACAACATATTTCTTTTTATTCATGTGTTATCACCATCATGTTGGCTTAGGATGTCAATGAGAAGTTGGTTTGTATAATTTTTTCATAGAGTATTAGCATTTTCATTGAGTAACCTGTGGCAGCATAGACAGTAACTAGCTGTAGTTTGTTGCCGTGATAAAACATTGGCAAAAACAATTGAGAAGGAAGGGGTTTGTTTGGCTTACAGGTTATAGTCCATCATCAAGGGAAACCAGGCAGGAATTTGAGAAGGAATCTGGGATCCAGAACTAAAGCAGAGGCCATGGAGGAGAGCAGTTTTCTGGTTTACTTCCCCAACTTGCTCTGCTCCCTTTCTTATACAGCCTAGTCCCACCTGCCCAGGTATGAGACAGCCCATGTCAGGGCAGACCTGCCCATATCAAAGATCAATAGAGAAAATACCCCACAGACATGCCCACAGGTCAATTGAGGAAGTAATTCCTCAATTAAAAGTTTCTCTTCTCAGGCATGTCTAGGTTTGGGTCTACCTGACAATATATGACACAAGCACAAGAAAAAGAGCTAAGCCACATTTTGAACCTTTTCTGGCATTGTGAGCCTGACTTCCAGGCCTTGCACAGCAGCCAGGCCACCACGAGCAAGGAACAGATGGGACAGGCAGTAGTAAGATACTATAAACATTTTGAAAATGGTTCTACAAAGCCAAGTGGCCTGTGTAGTGACAGTAGGGGAGATGGGGAGAAAACAACAAATTGATTGTGAGATGTCCCAGCAGGTGTCAAGCACTTTCAAGTGATGCTGGTATTAAAGGGTTAGCTGCGGGTGCTTGGAGCAGTCTGAGGAGGTCTGTGTCTGCTGGAAAAGCTGGCATCCACTTCCCACCTCACACCTATTAGGTTAGAGGAAACCTGGGCCAAGAACTTCAGTAGGTCTAACTTTGCCAAGGCAGTATGTTCCTTGGGAACAGTCAAGATGCATATATCCACACAACACCTGGAGGATGAAATCTAACTCCTTGTCTTGATATGGCTCTACAATACAGTCTTACACTGTATTCTCAGCATGACTCACCATTGCCATCCTAAAAGTCACAGCCTACTGAAGAGGCAGGCCATCATTCTGTGTCTACATGGTGCCGTTTCTTACCTTCTGGCCATTCTCTGTCTGCCTGAGGTGCCTTTCTAATCACATGTCAAAAATCCTCCAAGGAGAAATCCAGCTGGTACTGGTCTGGAGGCCTCCTCCCTGGTGGCTCTCACTCATGGTGTCAGAAGGTGCCATGCAGGCTGGTGGGGGAGTAAATCATCAACAGTCCTACCCAGATGTGAATCTAATGAACTACAATAATGACTGACCTGGCAAAATATGCCTAACAATGCAAGAGTGACATAAGTATCTCTGGGGGTAACTGAGAGCTGTGCGTTTGGACTTAAGGACTATTCAGTTGGAAGGAACTGTAAGTCAAGAACCCATGCATGGAGAGGTCACAGACACTAGAGGGGAGAGAACCTACTGGTACCGTTTTTGGTAAACTGACATAGTATCCAACTGCCTTCTAAATACTGACCCTTTTGTCCTTGGATAAAAGTAGCTTCCCTTTCTCACCAAAGACACTCTCTTTGCAGCAGGTGGAGGCTACTACAAAGGACCAGAACTAGTCAAAGTCCAAAGACTAAGTGACTGTGTAGTGTCCATCCCCAAACATGATCTCTATAAACTATATCATAGGCCCTATATATAAGACTCAGGAAATGACTCAAAACAGACACAAAAGGACAAGGAGGAGTACTGTAAAATAGTTGTCTTCTGGACAGGATAGACATGTGGTCATGAAGTCTCAAGGGTATGTTTGCCTGTTTGCCTGCACAAGACCACACCAGTCAATATTCCAACATGGGTGGGAGAAAGATTCGCAAAATCCCACTTTCACTTGAGGAACTACAGGTAGTTGATGCCTGCTGAAGGAGGAATATTAGTTTTCTATAGAGAAAAAACTAAATGGTCATTTCTACACCCATGTGCATATGGACAATATTGGTGTGTGTGTGCGCGCTGTGTATGTGTGGTGTGTGTGTCTGTATGTGTGTGCTGTGTGTGTGTATGTGTGTTTTGTGTGTGTGGTGTGTGTGTGTGCTGTGTATGTGTGGTGTGTGTGTGTGTGTGTGTGTGTGTGTGTGTGTGTGTGTGTGTGTGTGTGTGTAGGAGGCAGAAGCAGAGAGAGTAAGCTAGAAATGGCATTAGTCTTTAAATTCCCAAAGCCTACCACCAGTGTCATACCTTATTCAACAGGGCCAACACTTTTTTCCATTTCCCTCTTTTCATTTTTACTTATTCTTCTCTCATACAATACAACCTGACCATACCCTTCTCTCCCTCCACTCTTCATTGTACCTCCATCTCCCCTCTCCCCCAGATCCACTGCTTCCCAGGGATATCAGTCAAATACAGCATAACAAGTTACAATAAAATGAGGCAAAAACTCTCATATCAAGGCTAGATCAGACAGCCCAATAGGAGGAAATGATCCCCAAAACAGGCAAAAGAGTCAGAGATAACCCCACTGCCAGTTTCAGAAGTCCCACAAAACCCCCCAAGTTAACAACCACAACATACTTTCAGAGGACCTGTCACAAATCCATGCTGGCTCGGTGATTGTTCCTTTAGTCTCTGAATCCCTACGAGCCCTACTTGGTTGACTATGCAGGATGTGTGCTCTTGGAATCCCAGACTTCTCTGGCTCCTACAATCCTTTCCTCACCTCTAAGGGTTCTCCAAGCTCTGCCTAATGCTTGGTGATAGGTCTCTGCAACTGCTCCCATCAGTTGCCAAGGAAGCTTCTCTGATGACTATTGAGCTAGGCACTAATCTATGCATATAGCATAATATCACTAGGAGTCATTTCACTGACTTTTTCTTACACAGTCCTGTTTGCTTCTACTCTGGGTCTCTGGGCTGTCCAGTCTGTGCTTCCTGGACGCCCTAGAAGTATCAAGCATGGGCTGCCTCTCTGGCATGGACCTCAAGTTAGACCAGTCATCGTTTGGCCACTCCCATAAGCTCTGGGCCACCACTGCCCTGGCACGTCTTGTAGGCTGGACAGGCTGTAGATCAAAGGTTTTTTTGGCTTGGTTGGTGTCCCAGTTCAACCACTAGAAGCCTTGCCTAGTTACAGAAGACGGCTGGTTCAAGCTCCAAATCCTCCATTACTAGGGGACCTCACCAAGGTCACCTTCATAGGTTCCAGAAAGTTTTCACTGCACTAGGTTTCTATATTGGCCCTCAAATGTTTCCCATTTCCATTCATCTCTCCCTGTACTGTCTCCCTCTATCCCTCCCTTCCCCATCTGATTCTTCCTCCTACTCACATCCTGACCTGCCCCCAGTCTACCCACAAGATCTAGTTTATTTCCACTTTACAGGGAGATGCACACTTCCCCCTTACTAGAGGCCTCTTTGTTAAAGGCCACACTTCTTAAGCTTCCCCAAACAGTGCCACCAACTGCAGACCAAGTGTCCAAATGCTAGAGCCTCTGGGGGACATTTCTCACTCAAACTGCCACACATACACAGACATACATATATACATACATACAATAATTAATAATGATAATAATAATAGAAAGCATGGGAGGACGGAGGGTGAACTGATAAACATGCATTGTACTTCTGTATAAAATATGGAAGGAAACAAAAACAAAACAATTTCCAAGGCTTGGCAGGAAAGTCATCTCCTGAGAAGATTTTGTCAGCTCAGGAACTCCCTTGGGAACCTGAACAACATGCTACTTGTTTATATGTCACTTAAAATATAACATTTAACATAGAGCCCATCTTCTCTGGTGTCACTAAGCTTTGTTCACTGGTTCACATTGTACAGGGCCTGCAGTTCCCCCTACTTCTACTTCTATGTCTTGAACACTTGCTGTATGCATCATTTCATTTTAATCTGCCTGTCAGACAACCCTCGGCCCACAATTCATCAGTTGTGCAACTTTGGGTATGTCCCTCAATGGTCCCCACCTGTGAAACTGAATGTCAATAGTCCTGCCCTAGTCTGTTACAGTGAAGGTTGAGGTACGTCTCAAATTTCACCACAAGCCACACAGTTGGTAAAGGGGGATTGAAATTAAGGTCACTCTTAATGACCCTGCCTGACTACCACATTTAATAGTTACTTAGACAAAAATTAAAAATATTTTGAGTAGTCTATTGAAGATGTAATAAGAGCATTAAACTCTTAAATTCTCTGCCCCTAATGCAGTAGAAATTGTACGATCTAAATTTCATCCTTCACAAATGAAGACCAGGCACATTGACAATGCATTTAGAAAAGTTGCTGGACATATACTCAATATGAACCAGTGACATGGCACCCCATGGACTAACCAGAGGCAAAAGATATGGTGCCTGTACTCAAAGAGGTTCTTAGGCAACCAGAAATTCTCCAGGTCACCTGATCCCTAGAGAGCTCTTGCCAGTCTGGGTTCCCTGCATAGCTTGGGTTCTTGATCAGAAGGCTGTGCAGTTAACAGTTGCATTAGAGTGTTATGCTAGAAAACCCTGTTTGGCTTAGTGTGGAAATGTAGAAAAGTGTTTTTGCTTAAACACAAACGAAAAACTAACTCTCATGTCACAGAAAATCTCTCCCTGAGCAAACTTGATGGGCCTGCTCAATCCTGGAAGGAATACCAGTTTCCAGTGTTACTGCATAATTTGCCACCTTCCTTCGTGGGATTTGGGTACAAGCTGCCTGGACCACGTGTGCTGCAATCGGAAAAGACCAGCTGCTTCTGCCCACCTTGCCACTTGCTTCCTCCCTGTTCATGGGTCCTCTCTGAGGAATTTCTGTGTACAGTCTGATGCAGTGAAACCTCGTGTGGAGTGTACAAATCAGATAGCCAAGGACGCCAACGTCAACGAATCAATAATGAGAACTGGTTTGCCTGGGAATAGAGGTCAGGAGTCATGTAGAACATCAATCAGGTAGCAGTGCCCCTAGTGAGCTGACAGTGACACACACCTGCACCTGCATGGTTTCCGCCCAGAGCCTCACCAAATAATGACACTCAGCAGGGATTTGTTGTTTGTTAGATTGAAAACATGCTAAAATTGAGTGTAGGTTAGAAGGTACATGTGGTGTTTTATATATATATTTCAGTGTGAGCAAAAATGGACATCCAGGAGCCATCCTTTCCCACAACACCAAAATCTTTGGCAAATATCGTTAGAGCCCATCATTTCCAGATTCTATAAAGTAGCTAGAGATTTACACCAATCAGATTCAGTAGAGATAGCTGAGCAGGCAAATCATAGTGACGCTACCCAGCTTTCCCTCCTCAGACTGTGTCCTTTTGAAGACCACAACCTATACCCTAATGAGGCCTCTGTCTGGAGACAACAGAACATGCCTTGGTCCCAATAAATGGTCTTCTACTGCTTTAGTCTGAAGTTTCCCCCAAAGGAGTCCAGCAAAGTTTCCCTGTGTTCTGCCCAACTCACAATGCACAGCTGATTGGTTCTTAGAAAGGAAAATGACCAAAGGAAGGAGCTCTGCCACTGAGGGGAAAAACAATCTGGCATATATATCCAGCTGAGCATGCCAGGGAGGAAGTTTGTAGGGAGGAATGGGATTGCAACTGCACACAAGATAGCTTTATAAAAAGATTGTAATAATAAAAACTTATTAAACATATTTCGGCGTCGTTTTACCTACTTTGTGCAACAAGAAAGCACTTTCTGGGGGCTGGAGCAACAGCTCAACAATTAAGAGCACTGGCTGCTCTTTCAGAGGACCAGGGCTCAATATCAGCTCTCACAAGGCAGCTCACAATCATCTGTATCTCCAGTTTCAGAGGATCTGATCTTCTCTTTTGGCTTCTGAGGGCACCAGGAATGCCCTAGTACACAATCATATATGTAGGCAAAACACCCATATATATTAAAGAAATAAATAATTATAAAGGAGAGTTTGTTTTTAAAAGAAAAAGAAAAAGAAAGCACTTTCTGAAGATAGAATGCTGAAGACAGACTGCATACTAAGGAAAGACCTAACACGACTATAGCTTTCACCTCTGGCTTATCTTTAGGCTCAGAGCAAGCATAAATTTAAATAAAGACAATGATATAAATGGTTTGCATATGCAGTAAAGATCTGCATACATCTGGCTGTATTAGCTACCCTTCTATTGCTAAAATAAAATGCCAGTGACCAAGGCAAGGTATAGAAGAAAGAGTTTATTTGGGCTTATAGTTCCAAAGAGAGACATGAGTCAATGTTGACAGGGTGGCAGCTTGGTGGCTGAAATTGGAAACTGAAAACTCACATCTTGAACTAGCGTCAGGAAGCAAAGGGCAAACTGGGAACAGCACATGACTTTTAAACTCAAAGGCAACTCCCAGTGACATACTTCCTCCAGCAATGCCACTTCTCCTAGACTTTCCTAAACAGTGTCACCAATGCCAAGGGTTATGGGGGACATTCTCATTCAAAACACCACACTGTAGGACATTTTTCTTCCTGTTCATATGTGTCCTTTAAAATGCATGACATAATATTCAGTCCAGTGTTAACCACCACCACCAATAAATTCAAGGCATGAATAGAACAAGAAAGGATGACATATTTACAGGAAAAAAGGTATTTGCAGAAACTTTCCCTGAGGTACCACATGCACTGGACTGACTAGACAAAGGAAATATATTCTATGATGTATGCTTGGTAACTCTAAAACAGTAGTTATGAATCTATGTTAACAAATAAATCTGTAATGCCTGACAATAATATGAAGGTGATGAACAGATGTGCATGAAAGTGTGGTTTGACTTAATGTATGCTATCAGAAAGCACACATTATGGGACACAGGACACATGTTAAGCTACATTCTGACAAGTCTCTAAACTGTCACTTCTGAATGTGCACTATGCTAGTTAAGTTGACGCTTGTCAAGCAAGGTCATTGAGGAAGCTAATTGGAATCTCCAAGTCACCAGGGCAATGGAAATAACTGCCAACGGGAGACTTCTGTTAGTATAAAGAAAACATTCAGGCATCAGCAATTGAGGATGCTTGCAAAATATTGTGAACACACTGAATGCAACTTCCATACCGGTAAATTTCATGTGTGTTTCACCATAATAAAAAAATAAGTAAGAAAAAAAAAAGCAATGTGGCCTTCACTCAGGAACCATTCAAACTGCTGCTGACTTCAGTGGGAACCAATCCATTTCCACACCACAGAAGTAAGAGGGAATTTTTGGTGATGCATCCATGCTTTCTTTTTAAAGGAAGCTGCCTTCCCAAATGTGTTAGTTACTTTCCCGTTGCTGTGACAGTATGCAATGACCAAGGCAACTGATAGAAAAGAGGGTTTATTTGGACATTTGTCCCAGAGGAGTAAGTCTGTCATCTCTGTCCTCCTTTGGCAGTTTCTTCTGTGGAAACCATTGTGATATTGAGGAGTAATCTTTTGAGTTTTAGGACTTTTGAAAAGTTATTAAAATTTACGTGAAAGCTGATTTGAACTGAAACATCAACAGTGATGAGGCAAAGAGGGGACCCCAAAAGATGCCTCACTTTAAGTCCTAGAGAGAGAGAGTGTGTGTGTGTGTGTGTGTTGACTCCTTCCTAACAGAGAAGACAGAAGATGTAATTAACCAGCTAACCCGGAAATGGGAGTTTATCTGGGATTACCAAGACAAATCCAGTGGAATCACAAGGGTCCTTATAGGTGGTGGCGAAGAAGGCAGAAGACTTGAAGAAAGTGGAAGACTGGAACATGAAGAGAGGGGGGGGGAACAACAGCCAAAAAAAGAAGGTAGATCTTAGGATATGGAGAAGGCAAGGAAAATATTTTAGTCTGCTGAGTCTCTTCTGGTCTCCCAGACTGTAAAAGAACAAATCCATACCATTTTAGGATTCTATGTTGTTAGTAACTCACTATCATAGTAGGAATAGGACACCAGACAGGAACGTGAAGCTCAGAATATCGAAGTAAGTACATCCTCTGTCAACTGATTTGACTACTGGTAGGTTGGAGAGCATCTAAAGCCAGTCACTGCCTTCAAATGCTTTGGATAACACAAGTTGCATACAAAAAAGGAGTTGATGTTTCCCCAAGGTAGTAAAAATTCAAAAGCTTCATGCAACATAACCAGTTGTAAAGGCAAAAGAAATTCCACAGAATTTTTACACAAAAGAGTAGCACTTGACTTGTCATTTTAGTGGTAAAAAATTCTTTGTCAAAGAAAAATGAAAGATTACAAAATGGTGGTCATACAGGGAAGCAGTTAAAGAGAATTAAGGTCAAAGTGCAGAGAAGTTGTTTTATGTACTAGGAAATTAATTAATAAAATATGAAACTATTTTGCTCCATTATCTGATGTTGTATCATCAATACACTTTTTAGTTATTTGAATTTGCTTTGTGCATAAAAAAGCAATGTGGCCTTCACTCAGGAACCATTCAATCTGCTGCTGGCAGTCCTACGCACCCAGATCAGTTAGTCATCTCAAACTGAGGATGGGCTTGGGCTTGGGCCTGAACTGGAGCAGTAACTCCAAGGCTTGAGTAGTGTGTCACAGAGCAAAGTCTCCCAGAGTGTGGTCCCCAATGCAGCAGGTTCTGGACTGGCAAATGAGCTTATTTTAATTGGCTCTCAAGGGTTCTAAAGCACTAAAGTTTCTGAACTTGGTGCCTCGACTTTTCTAAGCCCGCCAAAATCCATTTAAATCTTTTGCTTTATGGAGTGAAGAGGTACTCACAGCAGCGATCTGTTGCAAACATTGTTAAGTACTGACATTCTGTTTCAAACTGTAACTAGCACAAGGGAGCCCATATGGAGTTGTTTGGATCTAGAATTTCTGTTGTTTTTAAAAAGAAAGTCTGGCAGTTAGGCGCCATCCTGTGGGAGAAAGCCGGCCCTGCACAAAAATAGTTCCCACTGTGACTGGTTGACTTTGGAGTTTTGATTTTTTGTTTGGTCTTTATTTACCACAATAGCTTATACACAAGTGGAGGTTGTTTTTTTTTAGAAATAAAATAATAATAATAATATAATAAAAGGGAGAGGACATTAAAGAATGGACAACACATAGCATGTATTTTTAGAGTCTCATGGCCACTGTCACGTTTCCTCACACTGTCTTCCTTCTGGGACCAGAAACAACATGCAGACTAGCTTGAACCCGAAGCTGGAACGGCACTGTGCTGTGCAACAGAGTAGAAGGGAAATCAGTGCTGCTGGAATCCACCCTCTACAGAAAGGCTTTTCTCTGCAAATGGCTTCCTTTGTTGCACGACTGAAAAACAGGTGTGCATGTCCATGTGCAAACAGAACAATCACGATGTAAGCAGGAGTCTGGTCCAACACCTTAAGGTGTTTATTCAAATATCATTTGTTTCATGTGCTTTCTTTTTATTTCATTTTGTTCATTTATAAAGAACTCAAATTCCTAAAACAATCTGTGACTTATGAATTATGTGGAGATTTAAAAAATTGTCTTGGTGAAAGAAAAGGGCCCCCAGAGGGAGTGGCACTATTGGGAGGTATACCCTTGTTGGAAGAAGTGTGTCACTGTAGGGGCGGGTTTTAAGGTCTTTTGCTTAACCTTCACTGGTATCATTGTCAGTCAACTTCCTGTTGCCTACAAGGTGCAAGACTCTTGGCTGTTCCTCAGCACCACATCTGCCTGCATGCCACCATGTTCCCCATCACGATGATAATGGGCTGAACTCTGAAACTGTAAGCAAACAGCTCTTAAAGTTGTTTTGTTGTTATTGTTTGTTTTGTTATTGTTGCTTTAAATCGAATTAAGACAAACCTGGGCTGTCAGCTTTCCACAGGATGGAGAGCTCCTAGGTGCTAGGGGTAGGGCAGATGTATAGGCAGATTGGCTACCAGCTATGCCCATGTAGGGTAATTTGCCCTCTTTGGGCCATTAGTGTTCTGCCCAAATGGGTGCCAAAATGTAGCGAATGATTATAATCAAGTCCAGGAGAGCCCAGAATAAAGGGAAGTCAGGTATTTACTGGGGAGTCACTCACGAATGACAAGTGACATAGAGAAGAGCTTCAGTCTTCTGCCCAGAGCATTGGAAGCTGCAATCATCACCAAACAGAGAGAGCTCCCTTCGCAGTTCACACATACAGCACCTGAGACCCTGCCCAGAAGGGGCCAGTACCTCAGAGGCTACAATAGCCTGAATGAGTTCCCACAAGTTTCTCTTTTATTATTTTTATTTTTAAAGCCTCTTTTTTATATAAATTAGAAACAATCTTACTTTGCATATCAATCCCAGTTCCCTCTCCCTCCCATTCTCCCATTCCTCCTGCTGCCCCCCCTTCATCCCATTCCCCATCAACTCCCCAGGCAGAATGAAGACTTCCATGGGGATCATCAAAGTCTGTCACATCATTTAGGGCAGGGTCTAGGCCCTCCCCCATTTTTTTAGGCTGAAAGAGTATCGCTCCATGGGAGAATGGGCTCCCAAAGTCCATTCATGCACTAGGAATACATACTGGTTCTACCACAAGAGGCCCCATGGACTTTCCAGGTCTCCTAACTGTCACACACGTTCAGGGGGCCTAGTTCTGTCCTATGCTAGTTCCCCAGCTGTCTGTCTGGGGTTCATGAGCTCCCACTTGTTCAGGTCAGCTGTTCTGTGGGTTTCCCCAGCATGGTCTTGACCCCTTTGCTCATTACTCCTCCCTCTCTACAACTGGATTCCAGGAGTTCAGCTCAGAGCTTAGCTGTGGATCTCTGCTTCTGCTTTCATCAGCTACTGGATAAAGGCTCTAGGATAGAATATAAGGTACTCATCAATCTCATTATAGGGGAAGGGTATTTAAAGTAGCCTCTCAACTGTTGCTTAGATTCTTAGTTGGGGTCATCCTTGTGGATTTCTGGGAATTTCCCTACTACCAGATTTCTTTTTAAACCTATAATGACTCCATCTATTAAGGTATTTATTTTCTTGCTCTCCTCAACATAAATCCAGCCACACTAAACCTCTTAGGAGAGGAAATGGGAGCTACCCTTGAACAAATTGGTATAGGAGACTACTTCCTGAACATAATTCCAGTAGCACAGACATACAGATTCACAATTAATAAATGGAACCTCCTGAAACTGAGAAGCTTCTGTAAGGCAAAGGACACAGTCAACAAGACAAAAAGGCATCCCACAGAATGGGAAAAAATATTCACCAACCCCACATCTGACAGAGGGCTGATTTCCGAAATAATATAAAGAACACAAGAAGCTAGTTACTAAACCACCAAATAATCCAATTAAAAAATGGGGTACATAACTAAATAGAGAATTCTCAATAGAGGAATCTAAAATGGCTGATAGACTCATAAGAAATTCAACATCCTTAGCCATCAGGGAAATGCAAATCAAAACAACTCTGAGATATCATCTCACTCCTGTCAGAATAGCTAAAATCAAAAACACCAAGGATAGTTTATGTTGGAGAGGATGTGGAGAAAGGGGAACACTCTTCCTTTGCTGGTGGGAATGTAAACTTGTACATCCACTATGGAAATCAGTATAGCCATTTCTCAGGAAAATGAGAAGCAGCCTACCTCAAGATCCAGCAATTCCACTCTTAGGTATATACCCAAAGGATGCACATTCATACAACAAGGACATCAGCATTATTTGTAATAACCAGAACCTGGAAATAACCTAGATGTCCCTCACCTGAAGAATGTGTTAAAAAAGTGGTACATTTACACGATGGAATACTACTCAGCCAAAAAAATAAAAATAAAAAAACAATGGAATCTTGAAATTTGCAGCAAATGGATGGAACTAGAAGAAACCACCCTGAGTAAGGTAACCTAGTCACAGAAAGACAAGCATGGTATGTACTCACTCATATATGGACATTAGACATAGAGCAAAGGATTACCAGTGTGCAAACCACACCTCCAGAGAAGCTAAGAAACAAGGAGAACCCTAAGAGAGAGATGCATGTTCTCCTGGAGAAGGTGAAAGAGCTTCTGAACAAATTAGAAGCATGGGGAAGGGGAGGGGGGAGTGAGGTAAGAGAAAGAGGAGGAGAGAAAAGGAGAACAGTTTCTCTTTTAGACTGAATCAATTTTGTGTAGCTTGTGTGGCCTTGAACTAACAGAGATCCATCTGCCTCTGTCTCCCAAATGTTGGGATTGAAGGTGTGTCATCAACACTGCCTGGCCTCTATGGCTAACTAGTGTGGTTGCTAGGATTAAAGGTATATGCCACCACTGCCTGGTATCCATTGCTAGCTAGTGTGGCTAGCTTTGCACTATGATCTTAAGGCAAGCTTTGTTAGATCATAAACACAGTATCACCACATTTCCCCTTTTTTGTCCAAAATAAAAAAGGTGTTAAATAATATAGAAAAACTATATACAGTAAGTAAAATAACTATATACAATATATACAGGTAATAAATACATCAACAATGTCTAGTCCATTTGCATTTGACAAATTCAGAGAAAATACTTCATTATCTATCTTATCATGGTGAGTCCAAAAGGTTGTACCTAATTCACTTTCTATTCTAATTTGCATTATCAAAGTATCTTTTTTCTCTCTCTCTTTTCTCTCTGTTCCTTTTTTTTATTTACATTAGAAACAAGTTTGTTTCACATGCCAGTCCCAGTTCCTTCTCCCTCCTCACATTATCTTTTACTGTCTCTCAATCTTTTACACTTTGCACCTCTTTAGTGAGTTTTTTTTCTGAGTCTGCTAAACAAGGAAATCTACAACTCTAGCTATCTAGTCTTTAATTCCCTCAGAAACTGGGGAAGGAATAATATTAACTGGGTAAGCAGAAAGTGCAAGCAAGCTGCTTCCAAAAAATGTGAGAAATGACAGAAACAGCTGGGTGCTTGGACATCCAAGGTTCCTCTGCAACATTGGGGCATCCATCTTTTGCTACAGGCCTAGCATATTCGACAGACTTTTCTATGAAGCAGGATTTTTGAAGGACTGTCTCACCTTGTCTTGCAAGGTTTTTCAGTCACTCTCTTTTGTGTACTGCTTGTCCAATTTGGACAGCATACTGTCAGCAGTGGAGGCAGGGGCACTTTCTTACCCCGTGGCTTACTTTTGCCAAAAAGAAAGTAAACTCCATGTAGAGTTTTTTTGATGTCAACCATCTTCTCTGTAGTAGATTGGTGCTGCCAGGAGCATACATGACCCCTTGTTATAACAAAAAAACTATGTTATTATGTTATTAAACATTTTAAATGCCATATTCTGCAGCTCTTCAAAGTTTTTGAAGATGACATGTCTATCTAACTAGATCTCTTTTGACCTTGTAAACACACCTAATGTGACTAAAATTTTAATTGTAATAGGTGACTAATTGCTAACCTGTATTTCCTTATTATCCTAAATAGTTGGTAACAATAATTTTCAATGACTCAAAATTTGCATTACATTGTTAAATGAACTGTATAGATACAGTACCTTGAACAAGATTAGAAATGTATATGCCATATGTTTTAACAAGATTAATTTCAAATTTGTATCAATATACAAAATTTGTATATAATAATCAAAAGTCTAATCTAATGTAAAATATTTTAAAACTAGTTATTGCTTTTTAAAAGTAGATTCAATAATTTTCCTTTTTATCGTATATCTATGTCCTCTCTTTTTTCTTTTCAGAGTAGATTCAATAATCTACCCTTTTTGTCCTATCACATATGTATCCCCCCTTTTTTTCTTTTAAAATCTAAACCTAATAATCTTTGCTTAGCTTTTTTCCTGACCATTTCCAATAACACCAAACCCTTAATGAGGCAAGGTCCTGTGAAAACAAAAGAAAACCAAATCTGAGTCTCTCAAGCCCTGCGTCTGGGACCAGGCAGCCAGTGAAACTTGAAGCACCTGTAGCTGGCTGGTGAGTGAATGAAGCATCTTCTAATATGTTTCCTGAATTGTGAGGTGATATCTGTGGCAGGGTCAGGTGTCCAGATTTTCTGAGTGGCCCACACACCAACAGTACCATTGACATATATACTTCATCTGCTATGGTGGTTTCTCTAAAATTCACACCAATCTAGTTGCTTTTCCGGGATTGGTGCATGCAGAGGCAGCAGGATTGCCTCGTATTTAAGGCCAACCAAAATTACATAGCAAGAGCGTCTATAAGTAAATAATAAATAAATAGCCAAGGTGAGACAAATTAAGAAACGAGCCTTGTGGTCTGTGTTGACAGGACGTTGGGGAAAGAGCGGCTTCTGGTTTTAGTAGTAGCAGTTCGGGGAGGTGGGAAGCAGTTGGAAACACTAATTTTGAGAGCCGGATACCATCTACCATTCACAGTAGATAAGAAAACTTCCAATAATAAGCAGACACAGGGTGTAAAATCTCACAGGATGTGCTACAGTTTTCCACAGGAGCACTTTTTCTCTACAACCATCCCCATTTCTACCAAAGACTGCTATTAGGACTCATCACATTTCAGACAATGTGGTATAGTCCAACAATTGCCATCAGGGTTAGGCATAATCTTTGGATCAAATCTCAAGGCTGCTTCGTACTATCCATATAAACTCAAGGAAGTTACTGGAAATCACTTGATTTAGCCTCTTTATTTTCCGTCACGTTTATTTGGGGGGCAGAGTCTGTGCTTTGGTGGGCATGCATTAAGTTAGAAGAGAGCTTGTGGAAGTCAGTTCTCTCCATCTACCATCAAAGTCCTGAGAATCAGCTCAGGCCATCAGGAGGGGCAGCAAGTACCTTTACTCTTCATGTCAACTCACTGCCCCAGTCCCTGTGTGCTTAAGACAAGGCTAAAACACCAGTATCTACTCACAAAACTTGTACAGAACCAGGAAATACGTGCTCTATGTGATGTCATGTGCCTATGACACTGGATGCTAAGGCAAGAGGAATGCAAGTTTGAAGCAAATGGCTTCATAGTGAGAACCTTGTGTGGAAAAAAATTAAACAAAATGAAATAATACAAGAAACTGCTCAATTTGCCACATGTTGTGCATTCAGAAATAAAGTAGTAGGTGTCTCCACTCTAATAGACACCATAAAGAGTTTCCATTGAAATACAGGTTAGAAAATTATTCATTTATTGAATATTTTCATATTTTGTATTAAAACAGTGAGGTTATTTCACATGTATATTTTTGTCTCCCTAACATTTCCACATCTGATCACTATTATTACTATGTCCTATCATAACATTCCATATGTACTTAAAACCAAGTAAAGGGTGGAGTTCCATCCTTGAAAACTAAACAGGCATTTTAGACAACACATTCTTGGCAATGGAACCTGGACAACATTTATCAAACAAAGTAGGGAAAGTTCTCACTTTGCATTATAAAAAGGGAAGCCAGATATAGCAAGTGTTACAGAAATTAAGTAAGACAGAATATTTCAAACTGTTTAAACCATTTTCTAAAAGAGAAATCTCCTCCACTGCCAGAGATCTTGAATAGCCTCCTGGTCAGTCATCCAGAAGCAATTCTTCACATAATTAATGAACTGGGCTACAACTTTGGGAAGAGAACCACCTTTTTCTATGCTTGTTAGCATTTTTGCCTTAATGTCGTCGTCTAGGTCCTTTGCAGGTTTTAGGAGTTTTTTCCTGTTTTTTGAAGGACTCTTGACCTTTTGATCTTGGTGTTGAAGGTTTTAAGTCTTTCTCATTTTGTGCATTTTTGGCTGGGGTATCTGGTACATATTTCTTCAGTGTAACTTTTTCTTCAGCTTCTTCATCGAAATCATCATCTTCTTTATCGTCATCATTGTCCTCATCATCCTCCCCCTCATCTTCATCGATTTTTACCTTTTTATGTGGAACTTTGCTACTACCTCCAGGAGCAGATCGCTTGAAGACATACTTAAGAGTTTCACATCCTCCTCATCTTCATCTTCTGACTCAGCATCTTCCTCTACACTACTAGGTGCTGGCTACTAATGGGCACAGACCCTGAACCACACCTCAGCCGTAAGACCACAGGTGGTGTGATTTCAAAGCCCCCAAGGGAAACTGTTGATTGTACAGGCATTTTCAAAGTTGCCAGTGTTACTTTAATTGGATTGCCTTTGTAGTTCATTGCTTCTGCCTCTACGATGTGTAATTCATCTTTTGCCTCTGCCCCTAAACTAGCCGTTCTTAGTGACAACTGGTGTTCATTCTCATCATTATCCACCTTAAAGTGGTAATCTTTGTCATCTTTTAGTTCACAACCGAAAAGGTAGTTTTGTGGCCTAAGAGGGCTCATGTCCATGTCCATCGAGTTTTCCATGAGGTGGAGGTGCGCACTTTGGTGTGAGAGAAGTCGGACTAGGAAACTGCCTGCTACTCGTCAGAACACACATGCAGGACAGATTCACGCCAGGGACTGTTTTCTTATTTTAAAGCATTCCACAAATGCTTTACAGCTGCTAAGCAACAGTTCTAATTTTGGAAGCTGCCATTTTAGTAACAATAACATAATTCTAAGAGTTGATAGAGAGAGATGCAAACAACTTTACGAACCAAGTCTGCCGTGTGACTCCCAGACAGCGAGAACCAGTAAAATAAAGAGGCCCATGCTTCCTGCCTCTAGTGTACTTCTGCTTTGTTGTGGGATATTTGTAAACTGTGTGAAAGTGTACTGTTGTGATAAAAAGCTGAATGCCCAATGTGGGGTTTCTGGGGAGAGAAAGAAAGAGGAAGAAGAAGCTAGGTGCAAGAGAGACAGCAGATAAGGAAGAAGCAAGACGGGTGGTGCGTAGCAGGATGAAGATTAATAGAAAAGGGTTAATTTAAGTTATAAGAGCTAGTTAAAAGAAAGGCTAAGCTAAGCCTAATTTCATAATTAATAAGAAGTCTCTGTGTCATTATTTGCAGGCTGACGATCCAGACTAAAAACTACTGTTACACTCTTCCTGGCATATAAATTCAATCAAATGGATAAAGTAGTTGTTTGTGTTTCTCAGAAGAAACAGAATGGCACTGGGGTAGCTTCCTGTACTTCTAGATATTGAGTATTGAGAAGCAGGAATTGTCACCTGAGCCCAGAGTTTGAGGACAACCTGGACAATATAGCATGATAAATGTCTGTTTTCTCTCTTTTCCCTCATAAGCAAACTTCAAAGAATTGCTGGAATAGTGTATTCCCCAGCAATAAAGTCCCTGGTGGACATCAGTGAGAACCTCATTCTTTGAAGTTAGAGGGAGGCACATGATTTGGTCTGGAAATTGGCTAGCATGATTCAGCAGTTTCCCAGGCCAGTATTGGAACTGGAGGTCAGCCCCAGAATGTGAACTCTTCTTCTTCTTCTTCTTCTTCTTCTTCTTCTTCTTCTTCTTCTTCTTCTTCTTCTTCTTCTTCTTCTTCTTCTTCTTCTTCTTCTTCTTCTTCTTCTCCTTCTCCTTCTCCTTCTCCTTCTCCTTCTCCTTCTCCTTCTCCTTCTCCTTCTCCTTCTCCTTCTCCTTCTCCTTCTCCTTCTCCTTCTCCTTCTCCTTCTTCTTCTTCTTCTTCTTCTCCTTCTCTTTGTCTCTTTTTGCCTAGTCTAAATTTTGTCCTTTGTGATATTTGAGCATTTACACACATATATTTGATGGAATTCAAAAACAAAGCATTTATAAATATAAGAGACTTTGCTGCACACGTTGGGTTTGCTTCATTTTGGTGTGAGGCAGCAGAAGTGTTCAGTTGATTATGCCTGGGTTTTTCTGTTTTGATGTGTTTTTACTTAAGTGTATGTATCTCTGTGGATGTAAGTGCCAGCTGGAAGATGCCCTGGGGCTGGAGTTACAGGGTCTTTTGAACTATCTGACATAGGTTCTGGGAACTGAACCATCTCCCCAGACCATTGTGAGTCATTTTAAATGATTAGCTGGTTCTATTTCAATCAGAGTTTTCACTGTTGTAGTTCTGGAGGAAAGAAGTTCATGTTGATAGATGAAAAGAGTTTACATCCAATTCTCTGATTCAAACAGGTTTTCAAGTCTTTGTTTTAAAAACTTGAGTGAGTCCATGAAGGGACACTAGCCCACTCAAGCACCTGACTCTGGCAGGCCTTGCCCTTCTCCCCCATTCCCTCTGCCTTTCTACAAACGGTTAGATGATATTCCTAAAGCTAGTCACCAAGGTCTATTCCCAAAGTCACTTCCTCCTCCTGAGACTGACTACCAAAATCCAGCAATCAGAAGCTCCCTTTGGCCCAATTAAAATTAAACATCTCATCCTGACACAGGGGTTCCCATTTCACTGTTATAAACGGCCATTTCCTATGGGCCATGTCTGTCTCCCTTCTATCCAGAGGATAAGCATGATGATGAGGCAAAGAAGGCAAACCCCAACCAATGTTCTGAGTGGCTCTGTTCATACAAAGATTAGCATGTTACTCTGGAGCTGAGGTTGAGACTGAGTGGGGAGTGGGAAACTTCTGGTCCTCTGGTCGTTCCCTGTTTCTACACTGGAGTGCTGACCTCCTTGGGTGACTCATTTGCAAAAGTATATTTGTGCTTCTACTTTCTTCCAATTCACCATCCTTCACTATATATATTAAAAATGAAAGCTAGCCATGGCCATACTGCTGCTAGGGTCTGTGCTGATATCCATGGCTCTGTTACCACTGAAGGCTATGTAAATATTCAGGGTCTGGGCTATCACATGAAGCCAGGTTGGGGTCTGAGGGCCATGTTGAAGCCAGGGCCATACAGATCTGACTAGCTGATACTGACACAGGTTCCATGTAAGGTCTGGGCCCAGGCTGCAGCTAAGGACCATGTAAGGTCTGGGCCTGTGGCCTTACTGCAGTCAGGGTCTGTGTTGATGCCCATGGCTCCTGTTACCATTGAAAGCTATGCCAATGCCAAGGGCCAAGTCTGGCTCCATGACTCTACCATAATCATGGTCTGTGTTGATGGCCTATGTTGCCACCAAGGGCTGTGTGAATGCCTAGGGTCTGACCTGAGACTATGTTCATGTCTGAGGGCCATGCTACCACCAGGGCCATACTGATCTAGGTGGTCTGTGCTGCCACCAAGGCCATGGTGATGTCTGGGACCAAGCTGCTGCCAAGGGTCATGTGTGGGTCCAAGGTCCTGCTGCTGCTGGGGTCTGGATTAATGTCCATGCCTTTGACACCACAGGGGGGTCACAGAAAACTTGTGTAGAAATCTAAGGGCTGTGCTGATTCAGTCCTGCCCTTCACTGGCCCTGGATAACTGGCCCTGCCCTGAACTGGACACTGCAGCAGGAGATCTGGGCTCCTGCACTCAGGAGAGATGGCCGCAATGACATTGGCCTAGGAGAGCTAACTCCACACCTCACCTAAGAGAGGTGGTACCAGCGGCCCAGACTGACCAGCTCAGTTACCACCCAGGCCCACCTCCTGGGCCTTAGGTTGGCCCATCCCTAACATCTGCCCCATCTATGACCTGCTGGAGCACCTGAAGGGACTGGTCCTACAAAACAATAGCCACGGGTTCCCCAAGACTCTGGGCAGCAGCAGGATATGAAAGAGGAGTTTCAGTGAGGGTGCATTGATGATGGTGTACCAGAAGCCAGAGAACTTGAGCCAGACAGTGACTCATTGCAATGAACATTTGCCAGTGGGTCTGATTGGACAAAAGAGTACGATGCATGGCACATTGCAGTCCCCAGTGCCACTAGAATGAATGGAAAGGTGTTGGAGAGATGGGAAAGATGGAGGAGCAAGGGTTTTTTATTTTGTTTTTTGCTTTGTTTTGCTTTTAATTAATTTGGGGGAGTCATTTGGGGGGAGGAAGGCTGCAGTGGTAAGGGGAAGATATGGAGGAATGGTGAGGTAAGTGGGATTGGGGTACCTGATGTGAAATTTCCAAGGAATTAATAAAAATTATATTATGAAATAATGAAAGAAAGAAGGAAGGAAAGAAAGGAAGGAAGGAAGGAAGAGAGAAAAAAGAAAGAAAAGTTAGCTAGATGTCACTTACATGCCACTGTGACAGTTAAGCTTGATGGTCAACTTAATGGGACATAAAATCACCCTGGGTGGCAGTGGTGGCACATACCTTTAGTCCCAGTACTTGAGAGGCAGAGACAGGCTAATCTTTGTGAGTATGAGTTTAGCCTGGTCTACAAAGAAAGTTCCAGTACAGGCTCCAAAGATACACAGAGAATCACTGTCTTGATTAACAATAAATAAATAAATAAATAAAAACCACCCTGGAGGCTAATCTCCAGGCATATCTTTGAAGGAGCTAGTGGAATGGGTTAATTGAGATGGAAAGACCCACCCTAAATATAGGTGCCACCATTCCATGGACTTACTGTTCTAGACTGTATAAAAAAGAAAAAGTGAGCCTAGTATTAGTACCCACTGTTCTTTGCTCTCTGACTATGAGACCAGTTGCCTTAAATTCCCATCATGAATGACTGTGCCCTCAAACTATGAAGAAAAAATAAACCCTTCCTTCATTAAATCCAGCCATGGTGGCTCAAACCTGTCATTCCAGCACTTATGAAGTTGAGGCAGGAGACGACTGGCCTTGCAGTGAGCCTGGACCTAGCACTGGAAAGCATGTGATATTTTTAAACAAATTAATGATATAGTTGTCTTAGAGTATTTATTGCTGTGATACCATAGCCACAGAAACTCTTTTATATGACTTTTAAAAATTATTAAAATAAATTATGTCTTAGAAACATGCATGCATGCTTCACATGTCAGTCCCAGATCCTTCTCCTACCCCTCCTCCCTTGTCCCTGCACCATCCCTCCCCACCCAATCCCCACATAATTCCCCAGGGAGGGTGAGGCCCTCCTTGGGGGGAATGTCCAGAGTCTGTCATTTCATCCATGGCAGGACCTAGGCCCTTCCCCATGTGTCCAGGCTGAGAGAACATCCCTCCATGTGGAATAGGCTCACAAAGTTCATTCGTACGCCATGGTAAACACTGATCTACTACCCAAGGCCCCAGAGATTTCTGAGGCCTTCTCACTGACAATACATTCATGGAGTCTGGATCAGTCCCCTGTTGGCCACTTAGGCATCAATCTGGGGTTCAAGAGCTCCCCCTTGCCCCATCAGCTGGCTGTGGTTTTCACCAGCACATCTTGATGCCTTTGCTCATCACTCCTACATCTCTGTCACTGGGTCCCAGGAGTTCAGTTTAGTGTTTCTCTGTGTGATCTTTCTCTGCTTTCATAAGTCACTGGATAAAGGTTCTAGGATGGCATATAAGGTAGTCATCAACCTTATCATCAGGGAGGGGCTATTAATGTAGTCTCTCTGCTATTGCTTAGTTTCCCAGTTGGTGTTATCCTTGTAAAAATCTGGAAATCTCACTAGTGTCAGCTCTATCCTCAAACCTATGACTCCAGCTATTAATGTATCTCTCATTATGCTCTCCTCTATTCTTACCTCGACTCAAACTTCCTGCTCCACCTTGCCTTCTTCTCCCCTCCTCTTATCCCCCTCTCTTTTTCCTGGTTCCCTCTCTCCTCCCCCGATGTTGCCAAACTGCTCAGGAGATCTTGGCTCATACCAATTCTCTAGGGTATCATGCATCTCTCTTGGGAACAACCCTGTTTTCCAGACTCACTGGCACTGGGATTGTAGGCTGGCACTCCCCTGATCCATGTCTAAAATCCATATATGAGTGATTACATACCATGCTTGTCTTTTTGTGACTTGGTTACCTCACTCAGGATGGTTTCTTCTAGTGCCATCCATTTGCCTGCAAATTTGAAGATTCCATTGTTTTTTTCCCCACTGAGTAGTACTCCATTGTATAATGTACCACATTTTCTCTATACACACTTCAGTTGTGGGGCAACTAGGTTATTTCCAGGATCTAGCTATTACATATAATGCAGTGGAACAGACATCCTTAATGTGTGAATGTGCATCTTTTGGGTATATGCCTAACAGTGGAATTGCTGGGTCTTGTGGTAGACTGATTTCCATTTTCCTGAGAAATCTACATACTGATTTCCAAAGTGGCGGTACAAGTTTGGACTCCCACCAGCAATGGACCATTATTCCCCTTTCTCCACATAATCTCCAGCATAAGCGGTCATTGGTGTTTTTTATTTTAGCCATTCTGATATCTCAGGGATGTTTTGATTTGCATTTCCCTGATGGCTAGGGATATTGAGCACCTTCTTATGTGTCTCTCAGCCATTTTAGACTCCTCTATTGAGAATTGTCTATTTTAATTGGAACCTTTGGAATTTTTGTAGACTTGCTTCTTGAGTTCTTTGTAAATTTTGGAGATCAGCCCTCTATCAGATGTGGGGTTATTGAATATCTTTTCCCAATCTGTGGGCTGCCTTTTTGTCTTGTTGACTGTGTCCTTTGCCTTACAAAAGCTTCAGTTTAAGGAGGTCCCATTTATTAATTGTCGATCTCAGTGTTTGTGCTACTGGTGTTATATTCAGGAAGTGGTCTCCTGTACCAATTTGTTCAAGGGTACATTCCAGTTTCTCTTCTAACAGGTTCAGTGTGGCTGGATTTATGTTGAGGTATTTGATCCATTTAGACTTAAGTTTGTACATGGCAGTAGACATGGATCTATCTACTGTCATTTACATGCCAGCATCCAGTTACTCTAGCACAATTTGTTGAAGATGCTTTCTTTTTCCATTATATAGTTTTAACTTCTTTGTCAAATATCAGGTGAACAAAAGTGTGTGGGTTGATCTCAGGATGCTTGATTCAATTCCATTGGTCTACCTGTTTATTTTTGTGCCAATACCAAGCTGTTTTCAGGACTATAGCTCTATAACAGAGCTTGAAGTCAGGGATGGTGATGCCTCCAGAATTGCTTTGTTGAGCAGGGTTGTCTTGACTATCCTGGGTTTTTTATTTTTCCATATAAAGTTAAGAATTGTTCTTTCAAGGTCTGTGAAGAATTGTGCTGGGATTTTAATGGGGATTGCATTGAGTCTGTAGATTGCTTTTGGCAGGATTGCGATTTTTACTACATTGATCCTACCTTCCAAGACCATGGGAGATATTTCCATTTTCTGGTGTCTTCTTTAATTTCTTTTCTTTAAAGACTCAAAGTTCTTGCTATAGAGGTCTTTCACTTGTTTGGTTAGCATTACCCCCAGGGTCTTTTATGTTGTTTGTGGCAATTGTAAAGGGTGATGTTTCTCTGATTTCTTTCTCAGCCCTTTTATCTTCTGTATATATTAAGGCTACTGATTTTCTTGAGTTGATCTTGTATACTGCCACTTTGCTGAAGGTGTTTATCAGCTGTAAGAGTTCCCTGGTAGAGTTTTTGGGTCACTTATGTAAACTATCATATCATCTGCAAATAGGGAAAGTTTTGCCTCTTCCATTCCAATTTGTATACCCTTGATCTCCTTTTGTTGTCTTATTGCTCTAGTTAGAACTTCAAGGACAATATTGAAGGGGTATGGATAGAGGGGACAGCTTTGTCTTGTTCCTGATTTTAGAGGAATTGTGTTGAGTTTCTGTCCATTTAGTTTGATATTGGTTGTTGGTTTGCTGTATATAGCTTTTATTATGTTTAGGTATGTTCCTGTTATCCCAGATCTCTCCAAGACCCTTATCATTAATGGGTGCTGGATTTTGTCAAATGAGTTTTCAGCATCTAGTGAGATGATCATGTGATTTTTGTTTTTGAGCTTGTTTTTATAGTGGATTACATTGATGGATTTTCATATGTTGAACCATCACTGCATCCATGGAATGAATCCTACTTGATCATGGTGGATGAGTTTTCTGATGTGTTCTTTCATCTGATTTGCCAGTATTTTATTGAGTATTTTGCATAAATGTTCACGAGGGATATTGGTCTCAGGTTCTCTTTCTTAGTTGTGTCTTTGTGTGGCTTGGGTATCAATGTTATTGAAGCCTCATAGAAAGAGTTTGGCAAAGACCCTTCTGCTTCTATTACATGGAATACTTTGAGGAGAACTGGTATAATTTGTTCTTTGTATTTCTGGTAAAAATTCTGCACTGAAGCCATCTGGCCCTGGGCTTTTTTGATTGCGAGACTTTTTATGACTGTTTCTATTTCCTTAGGTGTTATGCATCTATTAAAATTACTTATCTGTTCCTGATTTAATTTTGGTAAGTGGTAAATATCCAGAAGATTTTACATTTCCTTTAAATTTTCAAATTTTTTGTGGAGTACAGCTTTTCAAAATATGACCTGATAATTCTGTGGATTTCCTCACTGTCCGTTGTTATGTCTCCCTTTTCATTTCTGATTTTGTTAATTTGCATGTTTAGACTCTGTTGTTTGGTAAGTTTTGATAAAGGTTTGTCTATCTTGTTGATTTTCTCAAAGAACCAGCTCTTTGTTACATTGGTTCTTGTTTTTCTAACTTCTACTTTACTGAATTCAGCCCTCAATTTAATCTTTTCCTGGCATCTGCTCCTCTGGAGTGAGTTTGCTTCCTTTTGTTCTAGAGCTTTCAGTTGTGCTGTTAATTCTCTAGTGTAACTATTCTCCAATTTCTTTATGTGGGCACTCAGTGCTATGCATTTTCCTCCTAGCACTGCTTTCAAAGTGTCCCATAAGTTTGGGTATGTTGTGTCTTCATCTCATTGAATTCTAGGAAGTCTTTAATTTCTTTTTTAATTTCTTCTTTGACCCTGGAGTGGTGCAATTGTGCATTATTCAATTTCCATGAGTTTGCAGGGTTTCTAAGATTTGTGTTGTTGTTGAATTCTAACTTTAAAGCATGGTGGTCTGGTAAGATACATGGAGATATTCCAATTTTTTGTACCTGTTGAGGTTTGCTATGTTGCCAAGTATGTGGTCAATTTTTGAGAAGGTTCCGTGTGGTGCTGAGTAGATATATTCTTTTGTGTTTGGGTGGAGTGTTCTATGGACATCTGTTAAAACCAATTGGGTGATAACTTCTATTAGATCCTTCGTATCCTTGTTAAGTTTCTGTCTTGTGGTCCTGTCTAGTGGTGAGAGCGGGGTGTTGAAGTCTCTCACTACAAGTGTGGGAGATTTTATATTTGCTTTGAGTTTTAGTAATGTTTCTTTTACAAACATGGATGGCTTTGTATTTGGGGCATAGATGTTCAGAATTGAGACTTCATCTTGGTTGATTTCTCCTGTGATAAGTATGAAGTGACCTCCTTGATTGGTTTTAGTTTAAAGTCTAACTTTTTAGCTATTAGGATTGCTACCCCTGATTGTTTCTTGAGTCCTTTTTATTGGAAAATCTTTTCCCAAACCTTAACTCTGAAGTAACGTCTGTCTTTGAAGTTGAGGTGTGTTTCTTGTATGCAGCAGAAGGATGGATTCTGTCTTCGAATCCAATCTGTTAGCCTGTGTCTTTTTATGTGTGAGTTAAGACCATTAATATTGAGGGAAATTAATTGCCATTGATAGCTCATTCTCGTTTGTATTGGAATGGTTTTTGGTGGTGGAATTGTATATGGATTTCCACCACTTTTTCTTTTGCCTATTGGTAAAGTGGGATTATCTATTGCCTATGTTTTTCTGGTTGTAGTTAACGTCCTTGGGTTGGCGTTTCCCTTCCAGAATTTTGTGTAGGGCTGGGTTAGCAGATATGTATTGGTTAAATCTGCTTTTGTCATAAAATATCTTGTTTTCTCCATGTATATTTATTGAAAGCTTTACTGGGTATAGTAGTCTTGGCTGGCATCCGTGGTCTCTTAATGTTGGTAGAATATATCCAGGACCTTTTGACATTCATAGTTTCCATGGAGAAGTCAGGTGTAATTCTGATAGATTTGCCTTTATATGTTGTTTGGCATTTTTCCCTAGCTGCTCTTAATATTCTTTCTTTATTTTGTATGTTTGCCGTCTTGATTATTATGTGTTGAGTGGATTTTTTTTCATCCACTCTATTTGGTGTTCTGTAAGCTTCTTGCGCCTTCATTGGCATGTCTTTCTTTATGTTGGGAAAGTTTTCTTCTATGCTTTTGTTGGATATGTTTTCTGCCCCTTTGAGGTGAGTTTCTTCACCTTCTTCTATACAGATTATTCTTCAGTTTGGTCTTTTCATGGTGTCCCATATTTCATGGATATATTGTGTTAGGGATTTGTTGGACTTAAATTTTTCTTTGCTCTAATTCTCCTAGTGTATCTTCAACACCTGAGATTCTCTCTTCCATGTCTTATATTCTGTTGGTTATGCTTGCATCTGTAGTACCTAACTGTTTGCCCAGCTTTTCTACTTCCAGCATTCCTTCAGACTGTGTTTTTTTGTTTGTTTCCTATTTCACCCCTTGCACTGTTTGAATTGTTTCTTGCAATTTTTGCTTCGTCTTTTCTTCCATTTCTTGCATTTTTTGGAATGTTTTTTTTCTTCCATCTCTTTAAGGGATTTTCTCATATTCTCTTTGAGGGCCTCTATCTTTTTCATGAAGTTGTTTTTTATGTCATTCTCTTCTGCTTCATTTGTGTTGGGGTGTCCCAGTTTTGCAGGTGTAGAGTTTCTGGACTCTGGCTGGGTCATATTGGTTTTTCTGTTGCTCCTTGTGTTTTTATATTATCCCCTTCTCATCCGTTCTTGCAGTGGGTTCCAGAAGGTGCCTCTTCCTCTCCTGGTGGTTGTGGGACCAGGGTTCCCTTCTGGTGAGTGTAGGCAAGTCCAATGCTCTGGTAACTCTGTACTTCCTAGTCTCGTGGGTGGAGAAATGGACTAAGATTCTGGGTTACTTTGGATCCCTCTGGGATGGACGGGAGCCCATGTGGTAGACCCCAGGCACAGGAGTATGGCCTGGAGACAGGCCCTGATAGTCTTAGTCACGTAGGTAGAGTAGGAGACTAGGATGCTGGGTTGCTTTTGCTCCTGCTGCCATGGCAGTCCCCAAGCACAGGCAGATGGCCCAGAAATGGGCCCAGACTTACCTAGTCCCATGGGTGGAGCAGGAGACTAGGGTGTATTGGTTCCTGCCGTTGGGATGGAAGTCACAGTGGTAGACCCCAAACACAGGCAGCCAGCCTAGACCTAGTCCCGTGGGTGGAGCAGGAGACTAGGGTGCCTTGGCTCCCACAGGTGGGATGGAAGCCTCAATGGCAGACCCCAAGCACAGGCAGCCACCCTAGTCTGAGGGTGGAGCAGGAGACTAGGCTGCTGGGATGCCTTGGCTCCTCCTGCCAAGATGGAAGCCACTGTGGCAGTCCCCAAGCACAGGCCCATGGCAGCTCTTATAAAGAAAACATTTCATTGAGGTGGCTCACTGTTTCAGAGGCTTATCATCATGGTGGGGAACATGGTGGTGTGCATGCAGGCATGGTGCTAGAACTAAGAGTCCTACATATTTCAAGCAACAGGAAGTCAACTGAGACAATGGGCAGCATCCCAAGCTTAAGAAACCTCAAAAGCCACTCCCACAGTGACACACTTCCTCTAACACTCCAAGAAGGTCACAGCTCCTAGTAGTGCCACTCCCTATGAGATTATGAGGGATAATTACATTCAAACTACCATAATAATAATTTATTTCTTTTGCGGTCAAATAATGGTGTTACCAGTACCTCACTCTAGACCTTTCTTTGCTGCCTAGAACTGTAGTGAGCTTTGCTGCACAGACTGTCCATCATCCTGAGCCCCTCACGAGTTGTGGTCATTCATTTATTCACTTATTTATTTATGCATTTATATCTTACATTATATTTTGTTTAAGAAATTATTATAACATAATTCCATCATCTCCCCATTCCTTCTCCTGTATCCAAACCCTCCCATTTACCCTACTGTGCTCTCTTTCAAATTCATGGCCTCTTCTTCTTTAATTGTTTTATACGTGTGCATGTGCACATGTGAACATGAACAAAAGTGAGTGTTCTTAAATAGATAAATATAACATGTGCGATCTGTATATTGTGTTCTTAAATACATAAATACAAACTGTTCAATCCCCATAATGTGTTTTCAGGGCTGAGCATTTGGTATTAGATAAACCATTGATGTGTTTCTCTTCAGAAGACTACTTCCTATGCTTAGCATTCCTTAGCTCTTTGTCTAGGGTTGAAGTTTCACGATCTTTTACTTTCTATCTTAGCATGTCTGTTGGTATCAACTCTGCTCAGATCATGTTTAAGCAGTCATATTGGTGATATTTCATAGCTGTAGGTTCTGACATTTCTAGGATACACAACCTTATAACAAACTCCCTAGTCCTCTGTCTTACAGTTTTTCCATCCCATCTTTTACAATGTTCCCTGAGTCTTAGATGCAGGTTTGTGATATATATATATATATCAGGAGTGAGCTCCACAACTCCGCATTTTGATTGATTGAGGCTTTCTGTAGTTCTCTGTATCTATTTCAAAGAGATGTTTCCTTGATGAGGGGTGAGAACTACACTTATCAGTGAGTATAGGACAAATATTTAGAATATAGTTAGTGATTACATAGGTTTAGTAAAATAGTGGGAACCTATTCAACAACCTAGGGCTAGTGAAGTCATGGATTTTGGAGGAGAACATACAACACTTGTCATTCTTCTTACCACAACACACTACACTTTACTGTCACAGATTCCACCTTCAGTGACCTATGGAGATTCACCAGGGCCTATGGTAGAGACAGGAAGACGGCCTCCAAAGCTCTAGGTCCAGCTTGGTAATAGCACAGCTGGTATTCTAACTGAAGAGAAGAGGACAAGTATCTTTCTGGACTCCTCTTAGACGACCATCTGTCAAAACTGAGTAGCAGTTCTGTATGCAGTAAGCTTTAAGATACAGAATCTAGAACTAGGCATGGAGATGCTCCTGCAAGCCCAGTGCTCAAGTGGCTAAGGCCAGAGGATCCAAGATCCAGGCTTTCTCAAGATACTTAATTGCTGGGTCACCCTGTATTGCATAATGTCCAAAATCCAGAACAGAAATTGTCTACCCCAAAATTCCTAAGTCTTAAGGCAGGACATAATAAAATCAGTGGTGAATCTATGAAACAAAACATTCCAATTTAAATTTTATTATTGATATTGTATACATATGATGTTTGCAGAAGGATGAATGCTACTGGATGCATGTGAAGGTCATAGGACAGCTTTGTGTAATTTTTTCTCCCCTTCCATCTTCACCTGGGTTTTGGGATGGATATCAGGTCCCCACACTACTCTACAAGCAAATTTACTTGACAAGTCATCTCACTGACCTTAGAATATATACTTTTTGTTTATTTGGATTTTTGTTTTGTTTACATAGGGTTTCTCTATGTAATCCTGGCTGTCCTTGCAATTCTGTGCATAGACCAGGTTGGCCTCAAACTCACAGAGATTCACCTACCTCTGCCTCCTGAGTGCTGGGATTAAAGCAGTGTACCACTATGCCTGAGTCTTAAAATATAATCTTAATGAGAGATCATAAGTAAATATTCACTAATATCTTCTAACTGATTTCTGAACTTTTACTCTTCACGTAATTACCTTAGTCACAATTATTTTGTTGCAGAATAGCCTTGTGTTTCTGAGAAAACAGATAGGAACAGATGGGAGGAAATCTGCCATAGAAGGACAAGCCCTGGCCAAGCTTGAAGTACGACTTGAACCAACAAAGAAAAATCTGTGTTCATGAAAGCTTAAAAACTTAAACATAACCCAGTAATGAATTCTGAAAATTGTCTATTTTCATTTTCTGGAGTGGAACATTTAATTATCAATGAAAGCACACTTTAAGTTTAAGTAGTGGCTCGTGTCTTTAATCCTAGGACTCTTGGGGAAGTAAAGGAGAACAGATCTCCATGAGTTTAAGGCCAGCCTGGTCTACAGAGTGGGATCCAGAACAGCCAGGACTATTTCACAGAGAAACCCTGTCTCAAAAAGCAGGAAAAAAAGTGTTTTTGAATGAAGGCTTAACACTGAAACTTTTGTTTGACAATGACTTAGAAAATGTCATTTTATATATGGATTGTTTATAAATGACTGCCTGTGGTGGTTTGAAAGAAAATGGTCCTATAGGGAGTGACACTATTAGGAGGTGTGGTCTTATTGGAGTAGGCATGGCTTCGTTGGAGGAAGTGTGCCATCCACTATGGCAATAATGGTCTAAACCTCTGAACTGTGAGCAACCCAATTAAATGTTTCTCCTTATAAGCTGCTGTGGTTCTGGTATCTTCACAGCAATAGAAACCCTAAATAAAACACTGCTCTTGAAGCATGACCTGGCCACCGCCCTCTTCAACTGACTGCAGCTGTGATTAGCTGTAGAACCTGCACAAGATTCTGTCATCAACCTTCTGTCCAGGAGGGGAGTGGGGCATACAAGATTCCACCCCTCACCAAAGATTTATAGACAGGTAGTGATTACTAAGAGACATTATTTTTTTCCTGTAGTGTCTATGCCTATGTCCCTGTAGGCAACCTCAATTAAATTAGTTGTCTCACTGGGATATACTTGAGTTGAATCTTTATTTCTGTTTATGCCTTATCTGGGGTGGGTATCCCTTTGTTCACCTTTCCACAGAAAGGGTTCATGCAATAGATTCATTTGTCATTGTGTGCTGCCTTAGCCTGACTCAGTGAGGATGACCGGACTGGGTTCGACAGGAACTCAGTCTTTCACTGATCTGTGGAGTCATTTTAGGTTTGTCAACTGATATTTTCTTTCCCAAACAGGCATTTGGAAGAAGTCAGATCATCCTGATCTGAAGTGATTTGTAGCTTGCTGTTTGGATCTTTTCCAAGTCTCTAATACTTGCATACCTATAATGCAAGACCTTGCAAATGGAATGATTTGCAGACAGTCAGAAGGCAACTTCATATGATAGCTTAGTCTGATTACACTTTGTCTGTGACACACCCACAGGCCAGGTATGGAATTCCTCATGTGTGACCATGTCCACATTGAAAAACTATCAGCTTTTGGAAGTGCTTAAAGTTTCTGATCTTCATATCAGCTTGAGCAGATCAGGGCTGCCTCACTTCCAGCACACATTGCTAGTAACTGGAGACAGGTCAGGGCTGTTTTTTGGGTGCTGAGCAGATAAAAAGGAACAACACGTTTTTCAGCAACAGTGCAGCACATTACAATTACAAGAGCCAGCTTTCCTCTTGAACTTCAATGTCTAAATGGGCTAGTGGAAACAGAAACATTCACAGAGGATGAGGGCCGTCCCTTAGGACATGCCTTTCCTGTTCAGTAAGGTTGGCACAATTCAGATTAGATACCAGGTCTGGTTAACAATCCACAGCCTGCGTTCAGTGCTGGGCTCCTTTCTAAGTACTTTAGTACTAGTTTATCTTCTTCTTCATGTGGTAGGACTTGTTTGCACTCCTATTTGAATGAGAAAATGAACGTACAGTGGCTTGATAATTTGTTCATGAAATGAACACTTAAAAATTACCTCCAAATTTAATATTGTTCACATGCATTTTTTGATTGATTTGAACACCTACAATGAATCTTAGTTCTTCCATCCTTGTTCTAGAATCCATCCCTCCCCACTCCTCAGGAAATGCCTCTTCTATTTTGCATTGCTCTCATTAGCACCAACAAGGCTACCAAGAACTCTCTGAGCCATGCCTTTGACTCGACCCCACTGCTTCATCCCTGCTTTATTCACAGTTCCTGCTCCCTAACCATCATCCTGTGCTCATGACCCACTTCTTATCCATACTCATTCCTCAGCGGCCCTACCCTGGAACCCTTGCTAAACTCATTGCAATTGCTAGCTTCCAACCTATCTATGTTGAAGTCAGTACCGTGAGAAACTGTATCATAAAGTAAAATAAAAAGCATCTTAGCGGGTATTTTTAATTAACCTGAGTGGATTTTTTAAAAATATATAGCATAGAATAAATTTTTGAAGTATACTAGTCATCTATGAGAATGTTTGTAATCCAATTTTATAGGCTTACCTCTCAAATAACTTACCACTTGAAACTATACTAATCACAAAGCCCTTTAGGCTACTTTCTATCTCTGTCAGATACATCCCACCAATAAGCTCCTATTTTCCATTAACCAACAGCCTTTTCATTTCTCTAGATAGTTATATGTAAAACTACTTCATTTTCCAAAAGTAGTAAATATAGTTACTGTGATAAGTGTAGTTAAATTGAAAGTATATTCTTTCCCGTCTGTGTTATATAGCATTATTGCAGATATAATGCCCACTCACATCTCTTACTTTTGAGACTGTATGTGATGGCTAATCTTGGTTTTCAGCTCAAGACACCTAAGAGGGACCCTCAGTTGAGTAATTGCCTCTATCAGATTGGCATGTGGGCACTTTCTTGATTGCTAAGGAAGACCCAGCCCATTAGACCTGTGCTGTATAAGAAAGGTAGATTAGGATCTGCAGAGATAGCTTGTAGTGATATTTATGATTATTAAACTTGCCTGAGGATTCAGAAAGTAAAGTCAGCCACAAGTCACAGAAGCCAGGCACACACATTTAATCTTAACAACCAGAACCCAAGAGGTAGTAGCACATTCCCTTAATCTTAGGACTCAGGATTAAGATGTAGATGGATCTCTCTGAGTTCAAGGCCACCCAAGGATACACGAGATTGGGTCAATCTAAAAGAGTAACAGCTGCCTTTAATCCCAGCACTATAGAGGTATAAAATATAGAAGTAGGGTCTCAGTATGCAGTAGGAGGCATTCATTCTCTAGCCATACTAAAGATGGAGGAATTCATTCTCTAACCACACTGAAAGTAGGAGGCATTCATTCTCCAGTGACACTGAGGAAAGACAGCAAAATCAACCCTTTCTGCCTGAGGTAGTGGTAAGAGCTAGTGGCCTGCTACTTTGCTTTTCTGTTCTTCAGCTTGAAGTTTGAACCTCAATATTAGTCTCTGGGTCTTTTATTTATTCATGTTACAATGTCTCAACATTAAGAACAGCACCTGTTACCTTTGTAGAGGACCAGGTTTAGTCTAGTCTCTGCAGGCACCAGGCATGTATGCAGTGCATTTACATACATGCAGGCAAAAATATTCATGCTGTCTTAGTTAGGGTTTCTATTTCTGTGAAATAGATACCATGGCCATGGCAACTCTTATAAAGGAAGACATTAAATTGTGGTGGCTCACTTACAGTTCAGAAGTTCAATCCATTATCATCATGGTGGGACATGGTAGCATCCTGGCAGACATGATGCTGAAGAAGTAACTGAGAGTCCTACAGATATCTTGTAGGCAACAGGAAATGGTCTGAGACACTGGGTGGTATCTTGACCATATGTAAGACCTCAAAGCCCACCTTCACAGTGACACACTTCCTCCAATGAAACCACACTTACTCCATCAAGGCCAAATAGTGCCACTACCTTTGGGAACCATTTCCTTTCAACCACCATATATGCATAAAATAAAAATGTCTTTAAGAAAGAAAGAGATGAGGGGGGAAGGGAAAGTAAGTTAACTGAATGTAAGACTAGGAACAAGACACTCAGTGTTCCTCCATGGTCTCTGTTTCAGTTTCTGCTTCAAGCTCCTGCCTTGAGTTCCTGCCTTGGCTTCCTTCAGTGATCACATGTAAGAAGAAATAACCCCTTTCCTCCCCAGGTTGTTTAAGTTCAATGTTTCATTACATCAAAAGAGAAATAAACCAGGATGATGGGTTTTGCTACATAGTCTACATTGGTCTTGAACTTATGACCCTCTTGCCTCAGTTTCTAAGGGATGGTATTTCATGTATGAGTTTCATGTATGACTTCTCTGTGGCTTCTTGAATATGATTATGTGTAAATATTTGCCTATAGGCCAAAGAAAATAGAGTTTAAATTTTTATAATGTACTTCCATAATATTTTTGAAGCCAAAGGCATTTGTGATTGTCTCTTTCTTTCTCTGATGGATAAAAGAGTGTGCACACAAATACATACCAAATACTCAGTGATGGACAAAATCAAAGGTACTGGAAAGTGGGAGTGGGGACTCCCATGTGACATACACCTATAGATTTTTTTCGATACAATGTAAACAATTGAAAGGTGATTAAATCAACTACCAATATTTGTGCTGAGTATGGCATGTTGGTTCACACTTATAATATCAGCGCTTAGGAGGAAGAGATAGGAGAATCTGGAGCTAGAGGTCATCTCTGGCTACAAACTAAGTTCAAGGCTGTCCTGGGATACCTGAGATCCTTTCTCAAAATACAAATAGCCAGCATTTGTAATATTGGTGTATCACTAAGAAACTAAGCTTTTGTCTATTCTTTGAAGGATAGGTCTTCTCAAGTGTTTGATTGTGAATTTTTCTTGTTGTAATTAAGTGAAGGTAAATGAATGCATCCAAGTATGACTTTCTTCTGTTCAAAGAATGAATTCAGAAAGCACATACTCATCTCCCTGACACACATACCCACTGTCCAAGAACACCTGGATTTTATTCTATTTGAAATGTCAAAACCATGAGATTGAATATCTAAAAACAAAAATGATCTCAGTATATTTGTTCCTGATAAATTGTGTATGTATGTGTATGTGTTGTGTCAGGTTTCAACAGTGGTGTTTTACTCAAATAACTTTCATTAAAATAAATGACAAATTTTTCATATTCCCGTTTTAATAAAATTCACAGTTCATAGTAATACAAATAAATACAACAAATTCTTAATACAGGCTTTTAAATATTAAATAAGAATTACAAAATTGAACACAAATATCTGCCAAACATATCACTGAAATCATGTACAATAAAGTTATTATTTTTCACTGGTACTGAAATACAATTTGGATAATTAAATGTTTGTTATGCAATGTTAACCATACAAAAATAATATTTCTAGCAAAAATACAATAAAGTTTTAAATATTCTATTTACAATATATGATTTAAAATCTATTTCTTAAAAAAATAATATGAATTTTTGTTTACACAAAGGTAAGCCAAGAAAGCCTCCATCCTCCTGCAGGACACCACTCATCAGTTACTCCTGGAAAGTTACTTTATGCAGGATCATGTGGAACTAAGCATTAAATATGATTCCAGGTACTTTTTCTTCAAATTAGATTTGCATCTTATGAAATACCTGAAGTGAAAAAGAGAATAAAAATATTAACAACATGGGTTTCAATCCACGTAAAATATTTTAATACTTTAATAGTTACATTTTATATTATCTTTTTTAATATAAACCTGAGAAAGCAGTCTTGTGTGCTGACAGAAAGTAGGAAGGAAATGTTGATCTTCCTAGTGACAGCAAACAAATAACTCAGAAGATGTTCCTAAAACATATCAAACTGGAATACTGTAATTATAATTGCTTGATAAATAATCTGAAACAGGGCTGGAGAGATGGTTCATCAGCTGAAAGTACTGGCTGCTCAACTAGGGAATCCGGTTCTAGTCTCAGCACCCACATGGCAGCTCACAACTCCAGTGCCAGGCGTACACAAGGACAAAAAACCCATACACATAAAATAAAGGTAAATAAAACCTCAAATATATAATAATTTGAAATAGACACTTACACAGAATATTACACAAGAAATTGCTGAACCTCAAAACTGTTTTAGTCATGATTTAAACCCTTCAATTTAAAAAATCTCCAGGCAAATATAATTTGAATACAATATTATATTACCTTTATATTTGGGTGGTGTTTGGTATTAAATTCAGGAACTCACACACACACACACACAAATACAGGCTCTACCATTAAACTACATCCCATGTCCCATGTTTTAAATATTCATACAATGTTGGAGGAGGAACAAATCCAATTATTTTTTTAATCTAAGAACTTCATATAAATTTTCATGCTCATAAATATATTAAGAACCAAAAAGGGAAGAGTGTGTGTGTGTGTGTGTGTGTGTGTGTGTGTTCATGTAGGTACTTTTCAATAGCTAGGTGGATTTTCTTTCTCTTTTTTTGATAGATTTTCCTATGTATTTATGTTTTGAAAATTCAAAAGGGCTGGGACAACTTGTATGTAGCTAACTCGTGTAACTACCACTGAATACTGAGTTAACACATTTTCTTCCTCTAATGCAAAGGAAAAACTTAAATGTGGTGCCTGTGACTATTCAGACTTCACAGTGCCTATTTTTTCTAATTTTTAATTGCTGCTTTAAAATAATAATAATAATAATAACAACAATGACACAAGACAGTTTCAAATGAGTCACCACACACAATTTGGTTACTTTGCATGCTAGCACTTTAGTATTAAAAGTGGAATTATATACTTTATTATCTTCAACACTGGGAAGTCTCCACACTTGTCATATGTCTGCGAGGTGTGCAAACATCTGAGATAGACTGAGTTAAACTGACCAATGAAAGACACTTGGGATATTTTTAAACTGCTGGTGCTCATAACTCTCATTCCCCACCTTTTTGACTTGAAGCACCACGTTCCTTATAGGGAATTGTCCGTGGTACTGAATGCTTACACTAAAATATTGACTTTGTACCAGGCTGCGAAAGAACTTAAAACAGAATCAATCTCATGTAGCAAAGACGTGAGTATCTTTCAGTATGTTTCATGTAAAGTCTACATTTTAAACCAGAATTATACTTTATATTGAGTTGCTATTGTTGTACACATAAATATTTTCTTTCTTTGGGCTCTAGAATACAACTTTTATCATTGATCCAGAACACAATACAGGCAGCATTTCACTTTACCAGGCAATGGGCTAAGCTAAAGTGCATGATAATTTTATCACTTCATCTTCCATGTATGTCTAATTGGGATTTTTTTCTTTGTTCTTGAAACTGGCTTTCATTATATTGACCAGGGTGGCCTTGAACTCAATCTTGCCTCTGCTCCTCAGGTGCTTGGATTATAGCATGCACTGTTATGCCCGCCTAATTGTTCTCCTACTTTACCAATATCCTCTCTGTTTTTCAGGTGTACTACTGTGTTAAACTCAAGAAACAAGTCTCCAAAACACCAAAGGATCCAATTAAAAGGTGGGGTAAAAAGAGCTAAATAGAGAATTCTCAGTAGAGGAGGCTAAAATGGCCAAGAGACACTTAAGAAAGTGCTCAACATCCTTAGCCATCAGGGAAATGCAAATCAAAACAACTCTGAGATACCATCTTACTCCTGTCAGAATGGCTAGAATCAAAAACACCGAAGACAATTTATGCTGGAGAGGATGTGGTGAAAGGGGGACACTCCTCCATTGCTGGTGGGAGTGCCAACTGGTTCAGCCTCTTTGGAAATCAGTATGGAGATTCCTCAGGAAAATGGGAATTAATCTACCACTAGACCCAGCAATTCCACTCTTAGGCATATATCCAAATGAGGCAAGTTCATATAACAAGGGCATCTGCTCCACTATGTTCATAGCAGCATTATTTGTAATAGCCAGAACCTGGAAGCAACCTAGATGCCCCTCAACTGAAGAGTGGATAGAGAAAATGTGGTACTTTTACACAATGGAGTATTACTCAGCAGAAAAAAACAATGGAATCTTGAAATTTGCAGGGAAATGGATAGCACTGGAAGAAACCATCCTGAGTGAGGTAACCCAGTTGCAAAAAGACAAGCATGGTATGTACTCACTCATATATGGATTTTAGACATGGATCAGGATAGTGCCAGTCTGCACTTCCACCGATAGAGAGTCTGGGAAACAGGAAAGAACCTAAAAGATATGCATATATGCATAGTACCCAAGAGAAGAGGATTGAGACAAGATCCTCTGAATGGATGGGGAACACGGCGAGGGGTGGGGGGGAGTGGGACCTGGGAAGAAGAGAGGGGGTGAAGAGGAGGAGAGTTGGTCATGGGGGAACAGGAAGTTGAGGGGGTGGGGGTAGAATAGGGGGAAGAGGGAATCATAGGATCGAATACAGATCAGGTACCAGAGTGACCTCGAGTGATCTAAAGGGATAACACCAATTGGCAAGCTAAGCAATAGTGGAGAGACCACCTCGAATGCCCATTCTTGATAATGAACTTGATGTCTATAACCATCCGGGAGCCTTCATCTGATGGAAGCAGAGGCAAACACACAATTAATCACTGAACTGAACCCAAGGAACCCAGTGACAGAGAGAGAGGGAGTGATGAGCAAATTGGCAAAGAATGGGCTGGCAAAACCAGCAGAGACAGCTGATCTGAACAGGGGAGAGCTCTTGGACCCCAGACCAACAGTGGGGAGGCCAGCATGGGACTGATCTGGACCCCCCAAATGTGAGTGTCAGCGAGAAGGCCTGGGCAACCTATGGGGCCCTGAGCTGTGGATCAGTGTCTATCCCTGGTATACAAACAGTCTTCATGTGCCTATAGCACAAAGAGGGATGCTCTCTCAGCCTGGACTCTTAGGGGAGTGCCTGGACCCTACCCAGAGTAAAATGACAGACTCTAGATATCCCCTATGTGGAAGGATTTGGCAATAGGGTGGGAGGGTGGGGGGGAAAGGGGAGTGCGGGAGAAGGGGAGGGAGAGGGAACTGGGATTGACATGTAAAACAAGCTCTTTAGAATTAAAATAAAAAATGTAAAAAAACCAACTTTTTCTCTATTATATATCTGACAATTTATGATAGACCTGATAATGGTTGTTTGCCTGTGTGTACCTGTGGAATGTTTCTGTAAAACAATATAATGATACTGAAAACAGTTGAAGTCTTTTTAATCACCAAGGGTTTGTAAGGCTTTGAGAAAAGCTGCTTATCTTACTTGATGTAACAGCTTAGAGGACATTTTAAGTCAACTCATCAGAACAGCATATTTAAAATCAAGTTTGGAGCAGAGTAAAAAATCTATTAGTAAGTGCTGTTGCCATTGTGTTGTGCTAATGTTAGCTACTGGGCTTCTTGGACTCTTCAACTTTTTCTCTTTAATTCCTGTCAGAATGGCTAAAATCAAAAACACCAATGACAATTTATGCTGGAGAGGATGTGGTGAAAGGGGGACACTCCTCCATTGCTGGTGGGAGTGCCAACTGGTTCAGCCACTTTGGAAATCAGTATGGAGATTCCTCAGGAAAATGGGAATTAATCTACCACTAGACCCAGCAACTCCACTCTTAGGCATATATCCAAAAGATGCCCATTCATACAACAAAGATGTCTGTTCCACTATGTTCATAGAAGCTTTATTTGTAATAGCCAGAACTTGGAAGCAACCTAGATGTCCCTCAACCGAAGAGTGGATAGAGAAAATGTGGTACATTTACACAATGGAGTACTATTCAGCAGAAAAAAACAATGGAATCATGAGATTTGCAGGCAAATGGATGACACTAGAAGAAACCATCCTGAGTGAGGTAACCCAGTCACAAAAAGAGAAACATGGCATGTACTCTCTCATATATGGATTTTAAACATAGATCTGGGGAGTGCCAGCCTACAATCCTATGGACAGAGAGTCTGGGAAACAGAAACTTCATTTAGTGGCTGATCAAAAAAAGAGGCAGACTCCCTCGGTTAAGTACTGAGCTGAACTCAAGAAAGCCAGTAACAGAGAGGGAGGACTGATGATCAAAGGGATTAAGACTGGGCTGGTTTAACCCCCAGAAACAGCTGACCAGACAAAGGTTAACTCTTGAATCCCAGGCATCAGCCTGGGAATCCAGCATGGGACTGATCAAGACCCCCTGAATGTGGGTGTCAGTGAGGAGGCCTAGGTAATCTATTGAGCCTTGGGCAGCAGATCAGTACCCATCCCAAGTATACACACGGACTTTGGACTTCCATCGAACATTGTGAGGTGCACTCTCACCCTGAACTCTTGGGGAAGGGTCTAGGCCCTGCCCTATATGAAATGACAGATTTTTGACACCCCCTTGGAGGGCCTCACCCTCCCTGGGGGAATGAGGGGATAACGGGGGGGGGGGGCTGGGAGGAGGGCACAGGAGGAGGGGAGGGAAAGGGAGAGGGACCTGGAACTGACTTGTGAAGCAACCTTGTTATCTAAATTTAAACTGGAAAATAAAAGAAAAAAAAGAAAAAATATTTTTGTTTAAGTTCTGAGTTTTTGAGACAGGGTCTCACTAATAAAGTAATGAAGTCACCTTCAGACTCCCCTGAATTTAGTTTCTTGAGTGCCAGAATTTGGAATCTGGGATTGTAACCCTGCATTTGATCCCCACCACCATGGGGAAGAGGGGGTGTGAGTGGAAGGAAAGGCAATGGAGAACAAAAATACTCTTAGGAAAAAAAAATAAATAAAAATACTCACAGGGTTAGTTTCCTAGGTCTGGGAGCACAGTGGACTCACAGCTAATCTCATCAGCAATCTAGCACACCTTTTATAATCTAGAAAAGGCATTTCAAGATAATAATACATATAGTTAATTGATATGAATGAGAAAGAAATAATATTATTATCATTGATTCATGTAACCACCATGGTTTTAAAAGCCCCTAACATATTAGGTGCTTAACATGGGTTTTGCTCTTTTGTTCTTCTGAAAAGATATGGAAATCTGATGCCTTCATGTTAGAGAGGAGACACACCTTTAAATGTAACTTATCTCATAGCAGCTAATCTGAAAACTGCCTCTTCTCCACCAAACTTGGCTGTCATCCAGTGTCTTTGCCTTGAATCTCTTGCTGACAAATTGAGTTGTTTTTGTTGTTGTTTCTGTTTTTGTCAATGTGATGCAGATTAAAGTCAACTGGGAAGAGGAAACCTTAGTTGATGAATAGCCTCCTGTAGGTAAATCTGTGGGATATTTTCTTTATTCATGATTGATCTGGGAGGTCCCAGACCACTGGGGGTAGTGTCAACCCTGGGAAGTTGGTTCTGAAGTGTAGAAGAAAGCAAAAGCCATGGAGAGCAAATCAGTAAGCAGCTTTCCTCCATGGTATTTGCTTCAGTCCTGGCCTTGAGGTTCCTGCCTTGAGTTCCTGTTGGCTTCCATCAGTGATGGAGTGTGATGTGGAAGTATAAGCTGAAATAAATCCCTACTCACATCACTCTTGGTCAGCATTCTGTCACATCAACAGAGAAGCAAGCTAGAATGAATCTAATGTGCTTAATTTTCTCTAGTCATTAAATATAAGGTTTTGAGGTGTTTCTTTTTTTGAAAAAAATAAAACATAAAAATCTGACTCAACATCCTAAGTAAAGTAAAATACTCTGCAAGACCATCTAGATGCCAAGAAACGAAGTGGTCAGTATCACCTTAAAAGGAAATTTTAGACTTAGAAAGGAATTTGAAACAGGTGACTCGGCTACCATACATCATTGTATTTTGAATGATAGCCCATTAGTGCTATGCTTGGAATTATTATTAACTCCATTAACTTAAGTATTCAAAAGGGCTCATTGCACAATAGGCTATCATCATTCAGGGAAACCCAGCACACACTGCACAAATGACATGATATAAAAAACATTTACTTCAAAATCACTTAGGAAGAGATGTCAACTTGCACTTCACAGTTAGCCCAATTTCTTTTTTTCATTCATATAAGAAATAATTTTATTTTTACCAAGGAATTTGAATAACGATAAAAGGTTTCCATCCTGACAAACTTTCTAGTCTTTAAGAGAACCTGGCTATTTTCAGATTTGGAAGTGTTCCCACCCAGAATGTGGCCTCTCGTTCCTTATAGTCTTAACAGACCACACAACCTTGAGTACTGAAAAGTTATAAATAGCAACCCATGCAATGTTTAGTCTATTGTGTCCCACCCAAAGACAGTTGAAGTTTGAAATTATATGCATTCATTGTTGGATCAGTTTTTTGTTTTTTCTAAATCTGTCCAGGCAACTTACAAGCTGGCATGGAGCAATCCCGGGTATTGTGATAAAGTCGATGGAAGTGTTTGCTACATTCAGCTGAAAACGTGACAGGCCCTAGAGAAAGGGAAAGAATGCTTATTATAAACATGGGCTTGTTTCCCAAACATGTTTCTAGCACTCTATGGATGGAGACAGTGTAACTGTAGATTCCATCCTCCCTTCCCTTTAAAGAACTGGCCTGAGGATTCCTTCCTTTACCCAGACTCTGTGGGAGGCACTGAACTTTGATCTAAATTCACTCCACATTCTCAGTATCTCACATCATGGAACCTTCTGACTAGTAGAGCTCTGGAGGAACTGAAAGGGGGCACTCCAGACAGAAGGGAACCTCAGGGAGCAAACCAAGAGGGAGTGGCTTTTTTCTACTCAATGGGAAGTAATGTTTCTAGTGACAACATTTGTTTTTAGTTGAAGCAAGGTGTGCTCATTAGTGTAAGGAACTACTGTGAAGGGAATAGGGCCTTGAAACTGCAACAAAACTTTCCTCCTTCCATCTGGTGCACAGGCAGCTCCCCAACACTCCGGGCTGCCTTCCTTATCTGCAGGTGTCTCTGTATGATACACAGAAACACCTTTTGAAAGTTAACAGCTGGGTGTGGCTGTATTGGACTATAATTCCAGTACTTGGGATAAGAAGGCAGACCTTGAGGTTTCAACCCTGCACAAAGAACTGTAAGGCAACTGAGAAAAGCTGGGAATAGGAAATGTGGCCTTCCCCAGAAAAGAGAACGCCACTGGTTGTTCAATGTCAAAATGATTAGTCCCTAAAACATGCATACAAGTAACATTACATGGACTCAATAAGTTATATTTAAGAATGTACATGTATTCCAAAACAATACAGAGAAACCCTGTCTCGAAAACAAACAAACGAACAAAAAAAAGAATGTACTTGTATATACACATATGCATGCAATACCACTTAATGAAAAATGGGGCAATTGGTTTGAAGGAGAGTGAGTAGAGGTATATGAGAGGGTTTGGAGGGAGGATAGGAAAGGGAGAAGGGTTATAATTAAACTGCTATTTTAAAAAACAAACAAAACAAAACAAAGCACACAAGAGGTGTGTGTGTGTCTGTGTGTGTGCGTGTGTGACATATGCTTATCTGTCTTCTGTTTATAAAACCTCAATGCTGTAATGCTGTGCTGGCCATAGCACAGTCTAAATCTTTCAGTGGGCCCCTGAAGGTTGTTTGCCATCTGGCTTGTTCACACACCCTCCTAGCCCACTAGCTAAATGCATCCTCTTCCCAAGTTCACCCTTCATCCCCAGTTCACCCACACCATGGGCCTCTCTTCTCCCACAAGAGCCTTCAAGCCTTGCTGAATTGGTTCCACATGACCAGACTTTCCTACTTAAAAGCCAAACTCAGCATTTTCTCAGCAAGTCATACTTTTTATTTTTCTCTAAAATATATTTATGTCCTATTGCTTATCAAGTTCTAGTGTCCATTACAGATCATACAACTTACTAATAGTTGACTGAAAACCCAGCTGAATTCAGGCCTCTTCTATACATTAATCTCCATAGCTCCATTATCTATGGATGTATTCTATATAAACCTTTTTTTTGTAACTGAGTCACTGAAATAATGTATGCTTACCTGTGAAATGCTTTATGAATTTGTCTTTCAGGGTCAAGTCTCTTGGGAATATTTCTGAAAAGAAAAAAAAAGACTTCGTAATTTACAGGATGAATTTCCACTATTAAAACATAATTATAGCACTAAAGGCATAGATCCATGCAGTATATACAGCAGATCTCAAATCCCTGTGCTCAGGTCCTATCCATTCTCCAGGGCTCTGGAGCTCTAGCAGAACTTCTTGCTTTCTCTACCCCAGCACCCCAACCCTCTCCCAGGAAACCATACAGACCTCTCTGTATGAGCTACTGTTGAATATCTGATTTTCTGGCTTCCAGAGTTTCCCCTATCCCGTGTTCCCCAGCCTCAGTGAATAGCATCATTCTTTAACCTTTGTATAGCTGTGGTGATTTGAATGATAATGACCCCCATAGGACCACAAGGAGTAGCATTATTAGGAAATGTGACCTTAATGGAGTAAGTATGGTGTTGTTGAAGGAACTGCATCACTAGGGGGTGGGCTTTAAGTTCTCAGAAGTTCAAGCCAGGCCCAGGGGCTCACTTGTTCTTCCTTCTGCCTGCCAATGTCACCTACCTCTCCAGAATTATGTTTGCCTGAATTCCACCATGCTACCCACCATGGCAATGGGCTAAACCCCTGAACTATAAGCCACCTCCAATTAAATGTTTTCCTTCATAAGAGTTGTCACCGTCATGGTGTCTCATCACAGCAATAAAACCCAAACTAAGACAATAGCCCACCTCAACAAGTTATGCTTGACTGTTTTTTTCCTCTCCACTCTGTCAAACCATGAGTTAGTTTGCATACTCCACTTCAAAACATTCATCTGGGGTCTTGCATTTTTACCTTCTACTGATTCTGGCTGGCCCAGCTATCATACTTCTGTGAGTATGTTTAGAAAACAGCCTTCTAACCTGTCTTGTCCTTCCTGAAATGCTTTCTCCAAAAAAGCAGCCAGAGTAAGTGAGCTGAGACACTCTTGAGGTCTCATAAGACTGACCCACTTACAAGGCTTTTTCTTGGAATGAAATACAAATTAAAGATAAGGCTTCACTCAAGACTTCACTGATATTCATTAAAACATGCTGTCCAGAAAACACAGTGTATAATGCATTAGGAACACACACAATAAATGTAGTAGAGGAGAAAATAAACTCAATGGATACTTGAAACTGAAGGTTTGTTACCACTTGTATATTTACCTTTTCTTTTCTTTTTATTTTTTTCTTTTGGTTTTTCTAGATAGGGTTTCTATGTGTAGCTTTGGAGCCTACCCTGGCACTAGCTCTGTAGACCAGGCTGGCCTCGAACTCACAGAGATCCTCCTGCCTTTGCCTCCTGAATGCTCGGATTAAAGGCATGCGCCCCCAACGCCTGGCCACTTTTTCTTTTAAAAAATGATTTTTGCTTATATATTGTCTTAGGGTTTCTAGTACTATGAAGAGACACGATGACCACAGCAACTCTTACTAAGGTAAACACTTAATTGAAGTGGTTTACAGTTCAGAGGTTCAGTGCATTATCATTGTGGTGAGACATGGCAGCATGCAGGCAGACATGGTGCAGCAAAAGGAGCAGAGAGCTCTATATCTTTTATCTGCAGGCAACAGGGAGTGAACTGAGACACAGGGTGTGGCTTGAGCATATAGAAGACCTCAAAGTCCATCCCCACAGTGACACACTTCCTCCAACAAGGCCACACCTCCTAATGGTGTCTATGAGCTCATGGTGGTCAATTGCATTAAAACTACCTCACTTATTTTATCTGTGCTGGTGTATGTGATGTAGCGTGCATATGGAGGTCAAATGGCCACTTTCAAGGGTTTGGCTCTCTCTTTCCAGTTTGTGGGTTCCAGGTACTAATCTAGGTCATCAGGCTTGACAGCAAGCAGTCTTACTCACTAAGCCATCTCACTGACCCTGCCAATTGTACATTTAGACTTCTAATTTTTTCCTTACATACGGACTTATTTATAAACCACATAATATGAATGCAGCATGGAAGGCACATTTATCACCTATAGATGACAGAGTTCAAGGAGACTGAGAAATGCTGATGGAGTCTCAGGGAACATCCCAGGAGGGAGGGAGTGGATGAGACCCCTTCTTGTGTAATAGCTATGGTTGCCAGCAGTGTGTTAGTTCAGAGTCTAAGTGAGAGAAGGGAGAGAGAGCAAGAGTGCAGGGATCCAAACTTTGCTTCTATGTGACAACAGACACCTGCATTTTAGAAATAATTAAAAACCATTTGGGAGCTGGAGAGATGACTGAATCTGTAAGAGCACTTTCTGTGCAAACATTAAGACTGGGTTCAGATCTCCAGTTCTCATGTAAAAATCTAAGCATTGATGTTCAAACCTACAACCCCATCACTGTAGCAAGAGATGGGCAAGTCATGGGTACTCATGAGCTGACAGGCCATCCTAACCAAAAAAACTATGCTTCTGATTGAAACCCTATCTCAAGGAAATAAGGAAGAGAATGATAGAAGGAGATACTCAATGTCTTCCTCTGGATTATACATGTATACACAAGGATGCACACCTGTGGGGAAGCGGCCATTTCTCCAGTCCAAAACTGCTATATATTTAAACGTTTTATTATTTAACAGTTTTACAGGTACAGAAAAATTTCACTGTTCGGTATTCCTAAGCACTCTACACCATGTGTGAATACAGTACTTTCTTGCCACTAATGAACCTATAGATAAATACCGGATCACTCATTAAGGTCCATATATTCTGAATTTTCAGGTATGCTCACTTTTCACTCAGACTCTTTTTTCCATCCTAGGGTTTCATGTTAATTACAATGATCACGTCTTCTTGGGTTCTTCTAGCTCTGATGGTTTTTCCTTTTGCTGTTGTTACTATTTTGGACAGGACACTCAGCTGATCTGGAAATTGCTATGCAGACTAGGTTAGGCTTCTTCTTGTGATCTTTGTACTTCAGCCCCTGAGATCTTGGGTTGTTGATATCACAATCTGCTATTTTCCAGGATTTGAATGACTTCAATGGCTGTAAGTAGTCCTGGTAAAGAATTTAGCAGAACGTTCTTTTTTATTTGCATTTTTCTCATGATTGGACTGGAGTTATAGGTTTAAGGAATATCTCACAGGTAAGATATCATTTTGATCTGAGCAAGGGTACATGTAGTCATCATAATTATGGCTGCTGATGTTAACCTTGCTCATCTAGTATAGTTAATATTTGTCAGGCATGTCTCCATGATAGAGTTTACGCTTGCCCTTCTCTAGAATGGTATCACAGTATTATGTCTACATGTTGGGGAGATGGGTTCTTTCTTCCCTTGAGCATGCTTATATGAACAATTTAGAATCCTGCATGGAATATTTCTCCCTCGGTCAGTCACCTATTTGTTCCAATGTGAACCAGTAGATGTTTATTTTTATATTGGGTTATAATCTATATGATTTCCTTTATTCTGTTGCTGAAATGAAACAGATCCAATTTGGGCCATTTTTGTTTTTAACACATTTGACATGGTAAGAGTTTTGTCATTGTTACTGTTTTGTATATACTACTTTCTACTTTCTGGCTCTCTTCAAGTCTTTCCAAGTCTTGTGGTACAACAAACATATGAGGACAAAATTCTAAATCCTAGTGCACATAGACCAGACTATTTTAAAAATGCACAATGATGTTTAAATATAAATTTTCTTGTTTTTAAATTACAGGATAATTCATGTATAATTTAAACTTTCACCATTTAATTAGAAGGCTAATTTCATGAAAATGAGTTTTTTAAGTTACTAATTTAACAGTTAGACCCCTCCCTCTTGATTAAAAATTATCATCTCTACAGACTCTTAAAAATAGTGTTTTATAAAAATGTTAAACACTTCAAACCAACAGGAATTACAAATAACTGACAATATAAAGCTGTGCATCAGAAACCGCAGAAACAGGCCAGATACGGTGGCATGCTCCTTTAATCCCAGTGTTCATGAGGCAGAGGCAGGTGGATCTCTGTGAATTCAAGGCTACCCAAAGCTACATAGTGGGTTCCAAGACAGCCAGAGCTACATAGTGAGATCCTGTCTCAAAAAATGAGGAAGGGGTGGGGAGGAGTAGGAAAGAAAGGGAGGAAGGAAGGAATGAAGGAAGGGAGGGAGGGAGGGCAGGGTAGGACAAGGCACTGCAGGGCAACCACATAACCCAGTGCTGAGGGTGCTCTTATTAGACCTAGTAGTTAGAAGCCTTAGCAACAGACTTAGCCACAGGAAACCAGAAAAGGCTACTGATCCAGTAGGAAATAACATGCCCACTCTAGAACCACCGTGTGGCTTGAATGAAAATGGTCCCCATGGGATTATATAGTTGAATGTTTGATCCTTAGTTGATGGAACTGCTTGGGAAGGGTTAGAAGGTGTGGCATTGTGAGGGGAGGTCTGTCACTAGGGGTCTGTTTTGAGGTTTTGAAAGTCCACAGCACGCATAGCTCCCCACATGCCAGCCTTGTACTTGTGGATCAGATTGTAAGCTCTCAGGCACTATCTCAGCATCATGCCTACAATCCTGCTGCTGTGCTCCCCACCATGATGGTCATGTGCTCACCCTCTGAAACCATAAACCCCGATTAGATGCTTTCTTTTATAAGTTGCCTTGGTCATGGTGTTTTGTTACAACAATTAAAAAGGAACTAAGACAACCACAATGTCGAAGAAGCAAAGGTTTGAGTTTACTGGGGCCAGAAATAAAGAATGGAAAGTAAGTGTGAAGGTTCCTGAGACAAAAGGTCAGGTATAAGGTCCTTGGGTTGAAGACACAAAGCACATGACTATGTGATTGGAGAGTAAGGGAGAAAAGAGAAAAGGAGATGTCCATGGAGACAATGGGTGAAACTGGAGACACACATCTGGCTTCATGCAGGTGCTGTGAGAAGGCTTGTCAGAAGAGCAAGTGGGAACAGGCATCAAATTAGGGGTTCACTTAATGATGGCAGGGAGGGTCAAAAGGACCAAAACTTCCTGGAGGTCAAGGGAGATGGAGACCGACTGCCCACCAGGAGTGAGGCCATGCCCACTCCGTGAAGCAGTATGCCAACCTCACATCCAGGCACAGGAGGGGGAAGGATAGACTTGTGGGGTAATCTTTTTGTACACTGTTAAGATGTGTCTCTGCCAAGGCAACTTCTTGTTGGTTTAATAAAGAGCTAAATGACCAATTTTTGTAGGAGAGGAAGGACTTCTGGGGAGAGAGAACTTGGGTGGAGAATCTGAGAGGTAGAGTTTTGCCAGCGAGATGCGGAGCCAGTCGGGTGTACAGTATGGAGGAGAGATAATGAGGCGCATGACAACACAGATTAATATAAATGGGTTAAGCTATAAGAGCTCTTTGGAAACAAGCCTAAGCTAAGGCTGAACTTCCATAGTTAACAAGAAGGCTCTGCGTCATTATTTGGGACCTGGTGATGCAAAGACAGTCTGCTGCATAGAGTCGTAAGTGAAAGTGGCAAAGAAGACCAGAGTTTGTCCTGTGAAGGGTTTAAACATTGTTTTCTTTACTAGATTTCCTTTTAAAAAAACAATTACAATTTAGATGAGTATAGAGCTAGTCACATTTGTCTGCAACATGCTAAGTATATTTTGTGGCATAAAGATACATCCTTTGGAAGTTTACACACCCATACACACACTCACCTCTATTTTTTATGTAAGTGGCTTAGATAATCAAACACAATGGCTATACCATCTAAAATAAGATAAACTACAAGACTCATATTTAATCATCTTTATTTATAAATCACCATCCTAATAATTATAATTCCATTACCTTGGTCATGGCCAAGAGTATAACCATCCGTGACTGTAGTCACTCACTGAAAATGGAAGAGGAGTCAAAACTACTTCTGAGAAGAGGCCAAATGCTGTCAGGTTTCCAGCTGTGATTCTGAAGGCTCCAGTTCCAATTCCCTTGGAGGTGGGATCCACCCTGAAGGGAATTCAGATTGGGAGGAAGAGGCCTGCCTGAGGAGGGCAGGAGGAACCCTCACAGTGAGCAGATTCCATTGCACACCGAGGTGGTTCACAGAAATCCTTGGTAGGAAGCCATCTATAGAAGCTTCCTACATGTTTCCTAGGGGAGACTGAGGGCAAGGAGGACCCCATCTCACGAAAAGGATCCTTGGAAACCGTAGGTCAGAGATGGGATGAAGAGCTGAGTTGGCAGAATAAGGCCAGGACCAGATGCTTTGATTCAGCAGGGAGAGGGCACATTGGGCACATGTGACTACCTAGATCACCATTGTTGTCACTGCTGCCTGCTGACTCCTGCTCTGGAGACAGTGGCCCATGACTTTATCCCCCCGCCGGGGGGGAAGGGGGAGGGCTAGGAAAGCTACCAGAATTAGACTAAAGTGTGCCGTGTTTCATAGAGTGGAGTTGGAATGGGGTGTGATTGGTGTGGTTGAGGCTTCATCATCTGGCTGTGTTCCTGTGGAGCCAATGGGGGTGCAGTGTCAGGCGCTGTCTGGGGATGAGGATGGGCTTCCCCAGGGCAGGTGGGGCCTCCTTGGTTGCTAATCAGGTGGAGCTGAACCCTTGCTGCTTCTCCACCTCTTCCTCCGTTCCCCAGGAAAGCTGGAGGGAGCCTCCACAGGGCAGGACTGCAGGCAGGGTGAGCGGAAGTCACCCTGACACACACTGCATTTAAAACATCAAGTGCATAAAGATGTTTCCTAAAACTTCAAATGTAAAGACCATTTCAGCCAATTTTTGTCTGTTGTGAGAATTTCTTGTCTTACAACAGTGGCAGTGTATCTTTTCCTCTTCTTGATGCCCTTGAAAGGAAGAAACGGCTCTCTCCAATTCCTCAAGACCATGGCTTCACCCTCTGTGGCTCTCCAGCTCTTCGGCTGCTTGGTGCTCTGTTATACATTTTAAAGTTTCTCTTTTTATCTGGAAATTTCCTCTCTTTATTTGCTGTGGGATTTTTTTTGGAGTCTGTAAACACTTCAGCCTCTACTTTATTTCTGGTGAGGCCTCTGACCCTCACTGTCTCTGTACATTTCTGTTGCGAAGATGCCTCTTTAGTCTGAAAGGTTTTACTGTTCTCAGTAAGATACTGGTTCGTTCTAGGTCCTTCAGATACCTGTATGAAACTTGCCCTTTATCCTCCTTCTGGAGATTTTTAAGAAACGTCTAACTCAGTTGCCTGACTCTCTTCTGTGTTCCTTTTGGCATTGAATTGAGCACAATTTTGTGACTCGCTACACATTTGATTCTAGTTTGTTGTCATCGGTCACACCTTCTTCAAATATGGTGGCCTAGAGGTTGCTTTCTTTATTGTGACAGCTTTTCTGCACATTGTTTGGACTCTGAGTGTGTTTTGTCTCTATTCAGATCACCTGTTCTTCCCACATTTCAGCTTTTTGTAGAAGCCTTTTCTGGCTTTCTTGAAGTTGGTAATTCCCATTACCAGTCCTATCCAGTGATCCATTTAGGTCATTCTTCATTTATTTAAACTACCCTGAACATCAGCTGCTTATGATCTGAGCTTCAGCGTGTCTACTAGTGACAGTATCCTTTTAAAATGTAGACCGTCAATCCATTCTGTGCAGAATTTTCAGACATCTTTTAGTTTTTTCTCTAGAAATTATATTTCAGTGTGGATTCCTCTTTCTAGATTCTCTCCATTTGTCTCCAACTTTCTGCTTCTATTGACTCCTTCCTGATGCCTCTAGGCCTTCTTGTCCTTTTCAAGCAGTCCTAATTTTCTCAAGTAGTTCATATTTTTCTTCATGCTTTCTTCGCTGAGTCCTGAAAGCTGTAGAACAAGCATTGTTCTCCTTCCACATGAAGCAGCATATTAATTGGTGGAAAGCCTTTCCATAAAACCAAGAGAGCAGTAAACAATAGCAACACAAAGGATCAATTCCTGTGAGAAATGTTAGGGACTATAGTCTGGTCTTCACACAACAGTACCATAACCTGCACAATTCCCCTAAGACGAGCACCAGCAGGGTTCTGGGACAACCCTGGACTCCTGTATGGTACCAGGCAGCAACATAGGCTGCCTGGACTGCCCGTGCCAGCCAGGACACAACAGAGAGCACAGAACACCCAGCATCACCTTCAGAACTGAACACTGACTGGGTGATGGCGGGGCAGGCTCTCTCTGTCTGTGAAAACTAGGATTAGGGATGCACATTACTGCACCTGGCTGTACATGGGTTCTGAGGATTTGAGCAGGCTGCCTCCTCATGATTGCTGCCACTGGACCATCTCTCTAATGGTCACTGCTATAATTTTCCATCTAATACATTCTTTTTAAATTTTCATTTATTTATTGTATATGCGTGGGTGTTTTCCCCCATGTGTATTTGTATTCTATATATATGCAGTACCCTTAGATACCAGAAGAGGGCATTGGATCACCTGAAACTAGAATTGTAGACAATTGTGAATCACCCTGAGGGTGCTGGAATTTAATCCTGTGTCCTCTCCATTGAGCTACCTCTCCAGTCCCCATGTAATACTTTCAAACCTTGGTTAGCCATAGGCACCTATACACTTCAAAAGTGACACTAAGTATAAGGCCAGGTCCACTGTACTTCACATCCACAGTGCTGCATGTTGCCAGAGACAGGAAGGAAACATCACCTGCCTCTCTGCCTCCTGACAGAAATCCTCAAAATCTGCGCCTAACATTCGAGAGTTTACTTACAACCATAAGAATGAAAAGCAAAGAAGAATAAGTATGATTAAAATGGAATTTTAGGGCTAGCAAGATAGCTTAGTATGTAAAGTTGCTTGCTGCCAAGCACGGTGACTGATGAGTTCAATCCCTGGGACCCACGTGATAGAACTGACTCCCACAAGTTGTTCCCTGACCTCCACATGTGTACCCCAGAGAATGCATATACATACACATAAATGCACACATAAATAAATATAATAAAAAGTTTAAAGGAATTTGAAATATGTAGCTTCCCTGGGTGATCTCTGATTAAAAGGTAATGTTCTATGGAAAGGAAGCAACATGACTTTCTCTGCTTTCCAGTGAGGTAAGTGGATCCTTCAATCAGATAACGTTACTGTGAATGGGGAGAAATCCATTCATGTAAGTGAGCTCTGGCTGCTCATAATGAGTGCTTATGCTTGGAGCATCTGGCTACTGAGCCCAACAGACAGCAGACATCTGGTTATAGCACCTGCCAAATATGAAAGTGGAGCGAAATCATATGTATCCTTTCCACCTTGACCTCTGGCCACACTAACAGTTTTAGTGAAACAAATAACTCTAAGCAACTCCACAAACAAAATATTACCATGTGTTAAAACCAAAGGAAAGGGACATGCTTGCTTGACTATGGTAATCATTTCCCTCTGTAGATGTATAGTAAACATCAGGCTATGAACCTTCGTTATGTCTAATAAAAATGTTTTAGGAAAGAATTCCCATAACTAGGCATATGCCAGTAATCCTGGCACTCAGGAGGCTGAGGCAGAAATATTGGAGCTTACAGTCAGTTTGGGCTACATAGCAAGACTGTCTTTGAAACACAAACAACTATACCTTCTATGTTGATAATATGCAAAGTAGCAAAAAAAACCCAATTTCATTGTTAGTAACCAGGTATTAAAGTATGAGTGTCTAAATGGGCAGAAGGAATCCTTATGGATTTACAATAAAGAAAAATTGCCTTGTACAAATAGAATTCCACTATTAAGAAAATGCCAGCATTATCCAAATGTATCTAGGGTTGTCTGAGATTTTTTATAAAGGTAACTATGGGACATATTTAAGCTATTTTTGAACAGAGAGAGATATCATAAAGGAAGAGAAATATGATGCTAGGAAATATATACTGTCTTTTAGATCTGCTTCCTGAAGTTCAGTCCTAGGAATCTCCAAGATGACCCTGTCTTTGCATGCTAGAAGCCTTTAGAGTGCTTCAGAATGGGAAATGGTCACCAAAAACAACATGGCAACATAGAGGGCTGGTCCCAGGCGAGTGAGAAGAGCTGAAAGTTCAGTGAACATCAATGTTCAGTGAGTCATTCATTCCTATCTATTAATAAAACTGCCACCAAACCTGCAAGATGGTGGGTCTCAGAGCTTCCAGGTAGCTGTGTACACGGAAAGCAGAGAAGGGTAACTACCATCAGAGGGCATGGAGGTGAGTGGTTTCCCCACTCTTCATCTCATTAACCTTTTATTAGAAACAAACAAAGGCAGGAACAGTTTTCCCTAACATCTGCTAATTGCTCTAGCAAATTAAACTGTTTAGAACCCAGTTTGTAGCTGGTTGTTAGGAATATCAGACTGGAGTTAGCACTTATTCAGAGCGCTTGAAGTGAAGCTGGGAGGTCATCACATCTCAGATAGGTGCAAGCCTGAGCCTTAGAACCAGGCTGCAGACATTGTGCCTTCCAACCCCCAACCAACACAGAATGTCATATCACACACACACACACACACACACACACACACACACACACACACACACACACACGGGCCAAGCCAGTTTCCTGAAACAGTTAATCCCTGCCTTTGTACTGCAGCTCCTTTCTCCTAGACCAGTTACTTTCTTATATGGCAGCTTCTGCCAGCTCAAGCCATAATGCCTTACAAATGACCCATTTGGAGTTAAGTAAATACAATATTTTGTAAAACCTTGGAGCACATTTTCAAGATGTCTTGATTTTGTATTTTCACACACTGCAATCCAAATTAGGTGCAAATGAATTTAATTTTCTCTGTGAGTAGGTTGACTCTGCTCACATTCAACAGTCAGAACACCAGATTCGGAGACTAGGTGTGAAGTGGGATCACTCTTGGAGTTGAACCCTATCTCTACATGGAGAGCATCAGGATTGAGCCAGATTCAAGGACACCAGCTGGTGTCCACTGCAGAATGAATTATGCTGCTTTGGGGGAGAAAACCAATGCCTTTTAATGTCACAGAAGTCTTCCATTTTGGTTGCTGGGCAGAAGGGTATGGAAAGGCAGTTGTTTTTACCACAGAATCCAAAAGTGCAAACAGAATTCTATCAGACAAAGATAAGAGAAGCTCGTTGGTGGACACACTAAACGGCAGAGGTGGGATAGTGGTAGCATCTGTACAGAGCCTGAGACTTCCACAGCCATGGAGAGAGAATGTCACAAAGGATGGGGTTGTCCAGGAGAGGGAGCAGACTCCTTCACTCTTCTTAAATGTCTCAGTGAAATGTCCATCCATCTTCCTAGAGCCTCTTTTCCCTTTCTGTCTGCCTGCAGGAGACCCGTCTGATTCCTGGTCCCTTGTTGCCTTTGAGAGGATTTAGGACTTCTTGGGGGAAGTCCGAGAAACCAGTACAGATTTATTACTGGGGAGGGGCCAAATCCCACACTACTTAATAAAAAACGTCATTTGCAATTGTTTAGAATGACCTCCCCAATGGGATCTTCAGTGTCAGAATGGCCTCACATTTAAACAACCCCTATAAGACTCCAGCTTGACAAATTCTATAGAAATAATGGAAGTGTATATAAGTCATAAAGGGGTATAATAAAGTCCAAACTTCCCTGTGTTCTTCTTTTTCCCCATACTTCATGACTATTTCCTCTGTTCCCAAAATCTTCCAAATCTCCTTCCTATTCCATCACAGCCCATTTTCAGCTTTCTGAGGTTGTCCACATGTCTGTGCTTGAGAGCCTAGAACCCTTTTTCCTTGCAAAGTTTGGGGCAGGCTGCCATTATGTTCCTTCCTACTACTATGATGATGGACATAAGAACTGGTTTCAGAGGGCAGGAGGAAAGGCTATGGAAACACACACATTTAATTCTTACCCAAGTCACACAGAGGCAGGCTTGGGAGACAATCTGGAAGGTCACTGTAACACAAGGCCTTCGATCCAGGTGGTGAGAAAGACAATAAAATGAAACAACAGATTCTAGGCATTTGAGGCACTAGCTGAACTGAGCTGAAGAACGACAATGAAAAGCACTCATGATCAAAAGTTTATGAACGTGATCTCAAACATTGTTGAATGGCTAATCCATTCGTGGATGGCAGATCTAGTATGGGGAGGAAGAGAATACCACAGGTGGCTAATTAGCTGTGTTCTTGGGAGCCTAATAGCCCCTCCCCCTTGCTCATACAACAACAATTCTAGGGAGGAAATCCTGGCTGGAAACTCTTATCCCAGGCTTTGGATTTACTGTCTCTTCTGGCCAGGAATGGCCCTCCTACTTCCAGCCTTGCCTCTGACTTAGGGAAACTGGCCAACTTACTGAAAAGGAATGATATACAACTCCATGTTGTGATACTGTGAAATGCATAGTTGCCCTTACTGGTATAAATCATAAACCCCTTGAAATCTGGGAAATGATAGTGGGTAAGATTGGCTGAGGGCTGGCAGTTTCTGAATAGCTTCAGGGTGGGTCTGATGGGTTAGTTGATCACCACTGCCAAGTGATTCAATCTTATCTATATAATGAACCCTCCACAAAAACTCAAAAGCACTGAGTTCAGAGTTTCTGGATAGCTGAACATACAAATTCAAGGAGTTGGGGGTAGGGTGGGGTGGGATGTTTGCTCAAACATGCTCTTCCTCTATACCTCATCCCACACATCTCTTCAACAGTATCCTTTGTATTACCATTTATGAACCACTCCAGCAAATTAGTGCAAATCCAAGGAGAGTGTCAGAAACCTAAATCTTAGCTAGAGGTGCAGAAAACACAGGTACAACCACCAAGGGACTGCATTTGACACTGAAGACAGTTCTCAACTTGTGGGGTCTGAGGCCCATCTTCAGGGGATAGTAAATGCCAGTACTAAGGTAAATTAGAACCCCAGCTGGTGTTTAAGGCAGAACTGCTCCTGTGGTATGCAGGGGAATCTCCCACAGTGCAGTGCAGGGATGAGCTACGTAGTCATGGAACAGAAGGAGAAACTGGGTCTGAGTTAGATTTTTCTACTTCCAAGTACAGCAAGGATTCCAGAACTTAAGCCTGAAACCGTGGGGTTGGAGGGAGGAGAAGGAAGAAGGAAAAACGAGATGTGGAGCACAAGGACCATCTGCTACCCTCACGTGACAGCCTAGCAGGAGTTCCCGGGGAAGCTAAACCAGCCCTGGGCGTGGGCCTTTCTTTTACAGATTCACCTTCAAAAACCAAAGGGGCAATTCCAGGCTCCTTTACAGGGATGACAGTCCTTGGCCTCTAGGACCTGGGAGATGTTTCCTCCTGGATGAGTTATGACCCCTGATGCTTCTGTAAGAACATCCAGATAGGAACTTGTCTTCTCTGTACTAATGTCCTTATTTCTCCCTGATCCATGTCAAGAGTTCCATTCACAAACAGCCTCAAATGTAACCACCCACCCTTTCTTTCCCTGTGTAAACAAAATGCAGTAATCAAAATACTAGGCTGCATCAAACAGCTGTAGAAAGCAATGGATTTTGAGGGTAAGCCATAGCTCTTTTTTTCCCCAGCTACGTTATTTTTAAGTCTTCTCTGTCATTTGGGAAAGGGAGTACTTCGGGTTAAGCACAGAGCCTCACATATGCTAGGAAAATGTTCTTTGTACCACTGAGCTGCATCCCCCAACTCCCTCCACTGTCTCTAACTAGAGAAAACTTGTTAAACTAAAATAAAATAGGTGAAGTTCATGTGTTGCCATAAATGATATGGCAGTTAGAGATTTTCTCACAATCTTATTATATCCCAAAGTAACACTGGATCCTGAGGCAAATATTTTCATTAGCAGTAATTTTTAAGTCAAAGTGTATAACTGATGCCATCACATCCTGGAATCCTCTCTCCTGTGGTGACCCCCACACACCCTCTTCTGGAGGACTGTCAGATAAACAGGCTTGGGCTGGACCTACACATTAGCTTCCCATGCTTTCCCATCACTTCCCTCTGCAGCTTTCCGACCTGGCTCACTCAGTTCGTCCATGTGCACTCTTCTCCTGCCTCCCTGAAATGTGCAGTAAGCACAGACACACCCAGCCTCCTCCGGTCAGCTCGCTACATGGTGTGTAGCACAGTAAGGTAAGTTCTTAGTAGAAGCTGTGTAGTGACTAAGTATACACTTGCACCACCACAACTGTTAAGATAGGTATGGTTCATCTGTTATCTCTGCACTTGGGAGGCTGAAGCAGGAAGATTTCTAAAACTCTAGACCAGCCTGAACTATGGAGTGAGTTCCAAGTGACATGAGGTGTACAGTGAGACGAGAGAGAGAGAGAGAGAGAGAGAGAGAGAGAGAGAGAGAGAGAGAGCAGAATACCCCCATATTTTCTTAAGAGTGAAGCCTATACTACTTATGGTGGTATGTGTCTATGACTCTAAGACTGAACCAGGAGGATGGGGAGTTCAAGGCTACAAAGTGAGATTTTGCTTCAGAAAAAAAAAGGGAAAAATGAAATGGATGAGGGGAGAAGAAAGGAAAGAAGGAAGGAGGGAGGGAGCAAGGGAGGGAAGGAGAGGGAGAGAGGGAAGGAAGGAAGGAGGGAGGGAGGGACTGTAGTGAAGGAGAGATCTTGCATGCAGGGCATTCCAAGCTATCCCAATGCTGTGTCCTCTCAGTAAGTTCAGGACAGGCCAGGGAGACAGGCCCTTTGCTCTGCCTTTACCTCACTCTGCGACAACAGGCTTAAGCAGAGACAGCCAAGTGGCTTCTCTCTCCCTCACCACCTTGTTTCCTGCCCTCACCTTGCACACTCCCGAGCAGCCCTACACCCCCTGCTCCCCAGTCTCTCTCCCTTTCCTTCGCATTCACACATCTCAGTGTGGGTGTCTCATGGGCCTCCGTCCTGACTTTTCCTACCTTCTTCCTAGGCATCTTAGGAGCAGGAATGTCCAGAGTAGCCATGGGCCCTTCTCACTGACCCAGGAATAATGCAATCCAACACCAGCCATGGGAGCTTATTGAAATTTGCATGCCAGTTACCCATTCCCTGGGGCCAACTTGAAAGGGAAAAAAGGGACATTCCAGAATACACAGGTGACTAAGGATGACCATGGTAGTTAAACTCAAGAAGACCTAGAGCCAAGGTTTTGACATGCACAGGTTGTCCATCATACTAGCAGGTGAGGCTGCAACCCAGGTCTTTCCACTGCTGAGTCAATTTGTATCCAAAAGACCTCCCGCAGTTAGAAAGGAGCCCATAAAGCTGATTTCTTTACCAGCTGGGTTTTGTTGTTGAAGAGGCAAACACAGTACGCCTGTTACTTCCTTCCCAGAGAAGATTCCCAGGAATCTACAGGTGTCCACCCTCTGCTGTGCTGAATTCAGCCTTCCCAACAGGAACTTGCCCAACTGCAAGAGCTGTGAGACACAGGAAAGGGCAGGTCTGGAGGGCTGGAAGGGCTTACCTGAGCTCCCGGAGGCTCTGGGAGCTTGCCGAGTCCCTGTTACTGGGAGGAAAAGCTGTGGCTTGAGCTCAGCGGGACGCGCCGCCCTGCGTCCCCGAGGCCGACCCTGGGTCCCCGGCGGGGACAAAGCCAGCACCAACAGCAGAAGCGCGGGCAGCCGGGCGCTGGGCTTAGCGGGCCGCATGGCCTTGGCAGGCTGGGCGGCACTGGGACTTGGAGGCGCGGTGGCGAGATCTATGCGCTCCCGGGCACGGGGCGGGAACCGGAGGCGGGGCTGCACTGGGCACCCGAGAACCCGGGACAAGGGAGGGTCAGGGCACAGGACCCTAGGAAGCACAAGCCACCTCCCTGGGACTATTTCCTTGCACCCAGGGTTTAGGGGCAGAGATGGCGCCAAGGCGGGATCCTCACGCCCTAGATTGTGGGTCTCTGGGTCATGAATTCCACTGACCACAGGTTTGAAAGAATTCACGACTTCTGCTTCTGGGCGCGAGAAAGCAAGGTGGAATTTCTGCTGGAGGAAACAAGGTGCAGAACTCTTTGGCTAGGAGCCCTGTTCTGCCCTAGGGCTGGCCAGGTAGGCACCCTAGCTGTTCCTGCTCAAGTACCAGAGTCCCCATCTGTCCAAGGAGGAGGATCTAGAGCTGGGATGCCCCAGGAGGTCCAAGGATTGGCACTCAGGACTACTATAAGCCAGGAGTCCCCACACCAGGGCACACTCGGGTCTTTCTGTGCAGATACCCACCTGGCTGAGATATTTAAGTTATGGGTCTCTCATCACAAAGTTATGGAGGTGTTATCATCTGTAATGGGAGGGAGTCCCGGTCCATTCCTTTAAAATGAGAGCTTTTCTGATAGAGCAGTACTATGTCAGTTAATGTTTGAGCTATTTCGTCTGCCTGTCTCATTACTTTGTGTTAAGTGTATATGTCGACATACACGTGGCTTGATTGGTAATTATCTTCTCACAATAAGGGCAATAGAAGGCTCTGTGGTTCCTTAGTCATTGACTGACATGGAATTTCTCTTCAAAAACCTAGTCTGTCTCAAACTGAAAAAAATAATCTCAATTTACTCATACAGTTGCCCTAAGCTGTTTTCAAACATTCACAGGAATTTGGGTGGAAAGCACAAAGCACTTTTCTCAGGGTTTTATAAAGTCGTGCCTTTGACGGTAAGTCTCTCAAGAAAGCTGTTACACAAACCCCTTGTTTCCTGAGCAGATCACAGAGTGTAGGGATGGCTTCCATTTCCCAGGCAGCCTTACCGAGTCCTTAAGAGACCTTAGAGGAAGAAATAAACTTTCTCACGTCTCAACTCAAGTGAAATAATGAAATGTGAAGAATTTCACGTTTAAACTTAATGAGAGATATTGGAAGCTGGGTATTACTCTGCAAAACAAGGCACTAAGAGCAGGGAGTGGGGCGCCAGAGTGTGAAGTGATGCCAGAGAAAACCAGAAGTGACAGACATGCACCTCCAGTCTCTGCGAGTGAAGACAGCTGATGGCTTTTTTCTCTTCTCCAGGACAAATTCAAGGGAAGGCAGCAAACCAAGGAACTTCACAGATCCTGGCTGTTGGCAGGGCTTATTGCTCAGGTTTGGGCAGTGTGAGTCAGAACAAGCCCCAAGTTTTCTCTGAACTCTATTGGCTTTCTATATCTCATGGAGAGAGGGCAGATTCCAGAGCTCCACATGGTGGCACAGGCCCGTGGTACCCTGCTGGAGGCTGACATGTCAGGATCCCTTGAGTTTGGGAGTTTGGGACCAGCCTGGGCAACATGGTTAAAAATCATCAGAAAACTGAAGGGTATTTTTAAAAGCAGACTTCCACTCTTCCTGGCATTCAGTTCTTCTGGAGGGACCAATGCATCCATATTTCAGGGTTGGCAGGACAGTTTTAAAGCAAACAGGCTTTCAGTTCAACAGAAATTACTTGAAGGCAAATCATAGGCCAGGCACAGAAGGAACCACTGCTGGAAATTAGACAAAAATCCTTGTCTCTGTGAAGCCTGAGCTTCATGGACTTAGCTGCACAGCATAATGGTCTTGTCTTGAATAAGCAGATTGCCCATAGTGAAGTAGCTATCTCTTTTGAGAATGTACTTTGTGACTTCTTGCTGTCCCCATGAGTGCTACTTGCTACCAATGCTGGTTTGTTCTGTGGCTTCCTGAAGTTTTGGTGTAGACATAATCTCACAAGAGTTGCCAACTTTCCATGTATGGTATTTCTCATATAAAGAAAGGGGTGTCTGTTTAGAAAAGGACACTAAGCAACTGTGATGGTTTGAACTAGAATGGCCCCAATAGGTTCATATGTTTGAATGTATGTTTGAATGTTTGTTCCCCAGTTAGGAAATGTGGCCTTGTTGGAGGGAGTGTGTCACTGGGGGTGGATTGGAGGTTTCAAAAGTCCACACCAGGTCCCTCTTCTCTCTCTCTCTCTCTCTCTCTCTCTCTCTCTCTCTCTCTCTCTCTCTCTCTCTCTCTCTCTCTCTCTCTCTCTCATTCTGCCTCTCTGCCTGCAATTTGTGGGCCATGTGAGCTATCAGTTGCTTCTCCAACCCCATTCCTGCTTGTTTCTGCTGAGCTCATGAATGAACCATCTGAAACTGCCAGCTAGCCCCAATTAAATGCTTTCCTTTGAAAGTTGCTTTGGTCATGGCGACTCCTCACAGTAATAGAACAGTCACCAAGATGATAGCTCATGTTTTAATAATTCTACATTCTTGTTTTGTAGTCAGGATCTCCCTGTGTAGTTCAGGATAGACTGGAACTCCATAAAGACTTGGGTGGCCCTGAAGTCAGGGAAATAACTTCAGTGTTAGCCTACTGAGTTCTGGAACTATAGAAGTGCCCCAAACGCACCCAGCTAAATAATTCAAACTTTGAAGTGTACATTTAGAAATATGTTTTTTTTTGTTTTTAAAGATTGATGGGCTATTTACTTATTTATTTATTTACTTATTTTTTATGTATACAGTGCTCTGTCTGCATGTATCACTGCAGGCCAGAAGAGGGCACCAAATCTCATTACAGATGGTTGTTAGCCATCATGCGATTGCTGGAAATCAAACTCAGGACCTCTGTAAGACCACCTAGTCTCCTTAGCCACTGAGTCATCACCCCAGTCACAAAAATATGTTTTTTGAAAGAATCAATGCTCAAAGTTTCTTTGTTTTTTGTCTACCACACTCACACTAAGTAATTCTACATCAGCAGCTTAGTGCTAGCATTATAAGTGTGTACCATAAAACCCAGCCATTTGTTTTCTTTTAAATTATCAAATAAATAAAACAAGTACATTCCTCTACATTTTTGGCACCAATGCTCTCTGGGCTGACACCCAGTTGGTACTACATGACAAAACACAACAAAGAGCCAAATCATTCAGAAATGCCAAGCCAATGGTGGCACCTCCCCTGGAAAATGCAGGATGAGATCTGTGAATTCAGTCAACATAATAATTGCATTTGCCCTCTGTGTGGTAAAATCAAAAAATCAAAATGGGAAAAAAAAGGCTGTGTCTCCTTCAGAGAAGGTGTCTGAACCACGTTCCTGTTGTGGTCAAGTGCTCATCAGAAGACTGATATGGAAGACAATAGAATCCCATGTAACAACTAAAACATACATAATATAGCACTGCACAAACTACATTCACCATTGCAAATGATGGTCACAAATTTAATACGTCAAAAGCAAAAATTTAAAAGAAAAAATAGAGGGAAAATAACGTTCCCTGGTAGCTACCAGCTACCAATATCGCTTCCCCTAATTTTGGCTAAATTTATCTTGTGCACTTCACAGGCAGACTGTTCTGAGTTCATGAGTGTGGTACCCATGTCAAGTCCAAAAGTTTGGATTTCACACCACTCTTCTCCATCATCTGACTCTTACATTCTTTCTACCTCTTCTGTGATATCCCCTGAGTTGTGATGACAGTGGGCAGTGAGCTTTGTTGAGAAGAAACTGAGCACTTAGTCTCTTTTTCTTGGCAAATTGACCAGAAGCTTCTCGGACTAAGGTTGAGAACAGCCCAGGTCTATCTATGCATATGGACACGTGTATTTAAAGGCAATTTGAAAGGAAAATCATTTAGAAAAACAACAAGTGGTTCTACATTTTGGCCTATGACATCCTGGGACAGTCATGTAAATTTGATTAGGATTATAGTACTAGGTAAGAAATTACTTCCTGTAGTGAAGGGCTCAGATCCAATCAGAGTATGGCTAATTGCTCCATAATGGTTGTACCACTATTGTACCAGTAGGTGCTTCTTGCCTGACAGGTTGGCTTGAAGCACACAGGGTCCAGTGACATATAAGACCATTGCTATCCCTTCTCCACAGCTGCCTGAAGAGCATCTTCTGGCACAATGGAAAAAAGACGATTGTGCTGGTTGGTTTTTCAACTCGATACAAGCTAGAGCCATCAGGGAAGATGGAAGTCATGTAATCAACTCTGTGGGTTATTTTCCTAATTAATGATTAATGTAGGAAGGCCCCGGGCCTATTGTGAGTAGTTCCCCACCTGGTCAAGCAGTCCTGGGTAGGATTAGGAAGACAGCTGAGCAAGCCTGTGAGCAGTGTCCCTCCATGGCTTCTGCTTCAGGACCTGCCTCCAGGTTCCTGTGTTGGCATTCCTTAATGGCCTGTGACTCAAGGGACGGAAACCAAATAAACCCGTTCTTCCCCAAGTTGCTTTGGTCATGGTCTTTATCACAGCAAGAAAGCAAACTAGAACAACAGTGTCTTAGTTTCTTAGTCTAGCTAAAATTTTAAAAATGTCATCATCTCTCTGTATCTTCCAGCGTCAGTTTTCTGAACAACATGAGTGGGGCAGTCCTGTATGGTGATGTATTATTTATGATTTATTAAAGCTTTCCCAAAGATCAGAAAAGCAAAGCAGCAGACCACTAGCTCTTACCTCTACCTCAGACTGAAAGGTCATCCAAACCTCAGACTGTAATCCCAGACTGCTATGCTCTCCTCAGTGTGGCTGGAGAATACTTAGACTGAATGCCAGCACTGAGACCTTGCTCCCATCTTATATACCTCCCTAATGCTGGGATTAAAAGTATGTGATCCCAGGTGCTGAGATCAAAGGTGTGTGTGAGCTGTGTTACTCTTCACTCTTATGTAGACCATGGTGGCCTTGAACAACAGATTTATCTACTTCTTAATCCTGAGTCCTGTGATTAAAGGTGTGTACCACCACTGCCCGACTCTATGACTTGAGACTTTGTTTTCTGAATCCTCAGGCAAGCCTTAATAAATCATAAATAATATATCGCCACAGTCCTGTTTCAGGCTGGTTAACTGTATTGATCAGAGGTTTTATCTGTTAAAATTTAAGACTTTGGTTTCATTATAAGTTTGGGGAACAGGCCATTTAAACAAGAACCTAGGAGAAATTCCAAGAATATAAAATCATACTGTGAAGTTTATAGACGAAGGCTCTTTTTTGTTGAGACAGGGTTTCTCTATATTTCTTAGGAGGCTGTCCTGGCACTCAGTCTGTAGATCATGCTGGCCTCAAACTCACAGATATCCACCTGCCTCTGCCTACTGAATACTGGGATTAAAGGCATGCACACCAATATCTGGCTGAAGCAGGTTCTTTTAACAGCAATTACACTCTAGTTACCTACATCTGCTCTAATGGTATGCTCCATTTCACTCTATCATTCCTTTCTTATCAACTGAAATCTTTTATATATATACTGTAAGATAATGTCTTTCACCATTTTTCTCATGTCTGTGTTCATGGAATCCTGTGTGTGTGCACACACATGCACACACACGAAGTTGCAAGATTGCTTACTAATAAAATTGAATTTCACTTAACAGAAATAATGTAAATAATATGACTGTGGGGAGCAGATGAAGTCCTCAGTAAATGAATATTGTTGGCTTGAGCAAAATCATGTCAAGGATCCCAATGCCTCTGACCCTTATGAATGGCTAAGCCTTCCCTAAGTCTGGCTAGGGCAATGTTCAGGACTTCACCTAGTCTGAGTATGGATGTTAGGAACAATTGGTCTTTAGCTAGAACCAGTGCATGCAAAAACTATCAGCCATAGTCAGCTCTGCCTCATTCAGCTGTATAGAAAAAACTCACCTCTTTGTTCATCTATAAACAATGCCCCTGCCTGCTTGGTCAGCAGTGCTAATGTGTCTCTATCAGAGAACACAGCACATGCAATCCCAGCTATTCTGTACATGTGTCTGTGTCTGTCCTTTTTGCTTTCTCATTGTCCCAGTCAGGTGAACCCCAAAGCCGTACATGCCATTTCACAGAGCATTTTCTTATGAGTACAATTTTAAAATATCATCTCTCTCCTTTATTATATCATAGATTCCCCCCCCCATTTTGCTGTTCTAGGATCTGAAACAAAGTCTCTCTTGTGTCAGACAAAGGATTATCACTGGGCTACATTCACTGTCCACTTTCCCTTTTTAATATAATCAAATTTCATAATAATCTTCCCAGAATTTTACTTTTCATTACTACTTGCTGTAGTTCTTACATGCTACAAAGCCTGTGTGTTGAAGACTTAATCTGCTCCGTATGACATCAGGAAATGGTAGAATTGCTAAGATATGGGTCCTGGTGGGAAGCAGTGGGTCACTGGATGCCTGTTCAAGAGGGAGTATTGACTTTCTGACCCCTTTTCCTTGCTCTCAGGCCTCCCTGGGCAGGAAACAAGCAGCTTCCATGGCCTCATGCTTCCCCTGTAATTCACTGCCCCAGTGCAGGCCTAACAGCAATGGGCCAGAACGTTCCATAACAGGTAAATAGATGGGTACTCTTTCAGGTGGATTATCTCAGCAATAGAGGATAGCATATTCAAGGGCAGATGGTCAGAAGGAACCCCCATTCCACATCCCTGCTCTTCAGCTGTCTACATCACCAGTACAAAGAGCCTTCACCTCCCAGCAGTGGAGGTGTCTAGGTAGTTACTGCCTGACCAGGCTCTTCTCTTGGAGATATCAGTAGGGATCAGTGTCAGACCACTCCACATGAAACAGGGTATCAAAATGTACAACCTAACAGTAGTTTTTTTTGTATGACTCTTGACAGCTTAACTTTGAATTGTATAGGTCTTAAAGTTTTAAACATTACATTTAATTCTTCCTCTTTTTCATCTATCAACTACACGGTTTCCAAAATATAGTGTAAAAGTGAATTAAATGTTTATATAATAGAAAAAACAAAAGTAATATGAAAATGAGAAAGGTCATATATGACTTAACTTTTTGACATATTTATAAATAATCATATTTCCTTTAGCAAAGTCATATTAATGCTGCATACAGTTTCATAGACAACATGGGACTTCTGCTTGGTTACTGAATGGTAGATAGCCTCTACTTTTAGGTTCATTTCTATTTCAATTTATTTGTCTATTTGTTTGGTGTTTTCAAACAGAGTTTCTCTGTATAACCCTGGCTGTCCTGGAAATCACTTTGTAGACCTGGATGTCCTTGAATTCAGAGATGTGTCTGCCTCTGCTTACTGAGTGCTGGAACTAAACGTGTGAAGCACCACCCAGTTCCCTATTTTTTTAATAAAGCAGAAACTCTTTAAAGTTAGGGGAAATTCTGGTATTAAAATCAAAGTAGGATATGGGTTCCCAATTTTTACTACTACAAAAGCATGGCACCTGGGAGAAGGGAGCCTAAACTTGAGGTGGAGTAAATCCCATGCAATAGTACCTTATTCAGAGTACAGGTGATTTATGCTCTGAGGTCATGAAGAGTCACATGAGTGAGGTATCCAATGACAAGGGCAAGCTACAGGTGGCAGACAAGCTGCACACAGCAAAATCATGTTTTTCCACCGAGGCAAAGAAACAGTTACAACAGCCAGTATTGAGTAATCTAAAGTAACCTCACACCTGTCTGCACACCTGGAAAGCATAACTGAAGAACAATTCCATGTTTTTCAAGAAACTGAGATTTCCCAGAAATTTCTCACAAGTGCACAGAAATCTCATAACATGATTTCATTCTTGAACTGCGTTCTGACACTCAGTAAACTACTACTTGAGGAAAATGAGTCTAAAGGGACACATGTCCCCACTATCATTTCAACAGTGGATACATATTTTAGTATATTTCAGGCTGTTATTCACTGAATCTGGATTTCCCTCTGAATTCCACACAGAACACACACAATTCTATCATCATGGCAGGGAAGTCTAGGCAGGAGCCGGCAGCCGCTGCCCATGTCACATCTATAGTCAGGAAGCAGAGAGAGCTGAATGTCTGTGCTCAGCAAGGTCTTTTCCACTTACGTAGTCTAGGATCTTAGCCCAGGGAATGGCACATCAACTTTGATTGCCTATATAAGAACTACAGAAGCTTGGTCCCAACAACATTGTGTCATGAGTGGAAGAAGGGTTATGAAGCCTTCTGTTCCCCAAGGAGACTGGGAGTTGAATGTTGCTGGTGCAGAGGGAGACAGTCCTTCTTTGATGTAGCCATTGGTAAGTTGCCCATATTACTGTCAATACCCCTCACCCACACTCATGTAAGTAACCTAATTAAGCCCATTGGTTTATCAACATCAAAAAAAGATGTGAAGATAGAAGGAAGACTAGTTTGGAAGAAGAAAGGGGTAAGTAGGAGTGAAAGAATGACAAGAGAGGGAAATTGAATATAAATATGATTTAAATGAAGCTGTCAAAATGGAGCACATTTTCTTGGATAATTAATATATGCCTCCCCCATGATCCCTTCTGATAAGCTTCATAGTAACACCCTCTTTCTCTCTGCCCATCTCTCCCTCCAAACTGATTTAGGAAAAAGAAGACATCCTGTTTGTAAGATCTAAATGAAATGCATTTGGTGGCAAAGATATCAAATTGCTGTTTCCCTGTACAGCATTCTTTATTCATATTCCCTCTCTAATGGAGATCAGGAAGGAAGTGATCTTCCAGTATATAAATGCTGTGTGTTTCTCCTTAGGTGAACTGTGCTTATTGACTGCGTGTTGATGTCCCCCACCCCACTCCAAGGGGTGAAACGACTGCATTTTACAGGAAAGCTGCTCCAGTTTCTGTTAGGAATTAGATTCCCCACAAGCCCATAACCAAAAACTTGATCTCTATAGGAGCAGCAATATCAGAAGATGCCTTGAACCCTTAGAAATTGAAGGGCCAAGTATGTCTCCCAGTCCCCACTTCTGTCTCATTTCCCCCTTTTCTGGATGTGAGCACTTGCTCTAACATGCAGAGCATTGTGGGTTGGCCACCCTTGCCACAGGCCCAAAGTATTAGACTCCTTGTCCTTGGGCTGAAGATGTGAGTCCAAATGAACTTCTGTTTACCTGGTAAATAGCTCAAATATTTCATTATACACCACAGAGATGACTGGAAGAGTTACATCCATACAGAGATTAAAATTCTTTTCCAAGCAGCCTATGTGAGTACATTGGGAGTAGGTTTCTAGATTTTGCATTTGTGTGTTTGTCTGTCTGCTTGTTTGTTTGAGTTGGGCCTCCTGTAGTCCAGACAGGACTTTAATTCTTTACGTAGCTAAGGATAACTTTGAACTACTGTTCTTCCTGTTTCTACTTCCCAAGGGATGGGATGACTGGTATATGCCACCATAGAGGCAATTTTAAGAATAATTCATCAGAGTTATAAAAAGCCCTACTTTTCCACAGCTATGAAATCCTCCATGGTTAGTCTCTGACATTCTTCCATCATTGTTAGGATTCTGCAGTAACTAAGAAACATAATAAAATGAAGTGGGAAGAAGGAACATTTGTAACTATACAGGGAGTCTATCCCAGTGCATACTACCCAGAGTTTTCAGGCCAGATACTGAAACACACACACACACACACACACACACACACACACACACACACACAGTTACAATCTTCATTAAAGATCTCTCTACTCTGAGAACCTATCAACCTCTCTGCCTAGGATGATTTTTATAAGAAAAAGATTGGAATTCAGTTAAAATGTTTCTGAATGTAAAGTGCTTTCCCAGAGAAGATTATACCACCCAGATCTTGAAGGCAAAACAAGAAAGCACTTGTTGTGTATTATTAGGTAGCACAATGACAGTGAAACCTAAGAGACAGGAGGAGAACCAAGACCACATTGCAATGATTCCTGCATTTGGTGACATAGACATTGGATAGGCACATCATTAACATCATAAGTAATGTTTATGGGACTAGCAAGACAGCTCAGCAGGAAAGTGTACTTGTTGCCAAATCTGGGGACCTGAGTATAATCCCTGGGACTCACATGGTGGAAGGGTGAACTGAGTCCCCAAAGTTGTCCTCTGCATGTATATACTCACACAGATGCAAACACATGTGTACTTAATGAATACATATAATGAACATTTTTAATTTTATGCTTTTCCTATTTGTGGCTACCTTAAAAATCTACTGTTAACACTGCTCTTGAATATTTTAAATATTGTTGCCCTGTACTTGAAATAATGGAAAAATTAGTCATAATATATGCACCAACAACTCATGTCACTTAGCTGCTGTTAAACCATATTATAGTAGAATATAAGGAGTAGACAAACATGGCAGTTCAGAGCACTATACCACAAATGAGTCTTCATATCTCAGCTGTCATGCAATGGTGATGAGACCGCAAGGTCTCAGTTCTCTCCCTGTAAACAAGAGTGCTAAGCCACTAATTTCAGATACCTGATGTGCCTAGGTTAGACCTAGTATTAGCCTACATTAAAGTAAGTTCCAAGGCAGACATCCCTGGATCCCACTGCCTTTTAAGTCTCCACTCCAGTATAATATCCAGATGACCAATTCAGAGCTTGCTGTCCTCTGCTGGGGTTGGGAAAACCACTGCTTCTGCTTGATTCCTTAATAAATGCATATCCCCGACATTTAAGAAGGTGTCTGAGGAAAGCTTTTACTTGCATATGAGTTTTAATTTTCCCATATTTCTCAGGAAATGCCCTGTTTAAAGCTTGCACAATTGACTGTTAAACCATGTGTTAGACACAGAAGACTCTAAGGCTGAATGTTCTTCACCACAGTGGATGTGTGGGTTCCAATGTGAATAACTCTGTATCTTGCCTTTCTGTGATTGTTCTTTCTGGGGGACACCTCAGTCAGTGCAAGGAAAACTCACCCCATTAAATTCCTTTCTGGGACATCACACTGCCTCAGATATGTTAGGAGATGGATGTTTCACAAGTATTGCTATTCAACTGTTCCAGCCTGAAGAGTAAGCATTCCTCTTCATTTTGAGGGCCAGGTGGGATAAGAGACATAAACAACAATCTTGTCGATATATAGAAACATCCTCTTCTATATAGTTTTCTTCCTTTGTTATAGTTACCCATGGTCAGTCACATTGAAAATGTTAAGTGGAAAGTATCAGAAATAAGCAACTCATTTTAAATTAAGTGACATTCTACAGTGTGAAGAAATCTCAAGTCATCTTGCTGCACCCTGCCCAGAATTTGAGTCACATGCTGATGATGTATTAGCCACTTAGCTGTTGTAATACCCAGTCTAACTTAATAATGCCCCCAAACACAAACAGAGTGATCCTGGCTATTCTGATTTGTCAGAGAAAGCATATGTATTTCCTCGTGTTAAAAAGAACTCTGATGAAATAAGGGTAGAAGTGATATGCTGATGCTGCTAACAGCCAGGCGAGAAGAAAGATAAAGAACAAAAGACTGGTGTTCCTTGTACTACTTGGTACTATTTCAGACAGCAAATGGTGTAGCCTCGATGGGTGCTAAGGGCTTAATTAGATAAAAAATGCAAAACTGACATGATGAAGCACCCTTGACATCATAGCCATGAGTCTGAGACAGGAGGGTTATGAGTTTGAGCCTATTAAGGCTCTGTCTCAGAGAAAAGTTGGCAAATTATTGTTTGTTTGTAGAAAATGTGTTCTACTTGAAGATAATAAGCTGTTCCCCATTTCATTCCATCTCATGGGCTTCATGTCATCTCACCATCACTGGAAGGGCAAGTATTGTATAGAAGATACCAGGTGACAGAATGTACACCCAGTCGGCTTGTACTACAGTGTGTTCTTATGATTGTTCTGTTGTGCTATGTTATGTTATAATCTCTATGTTAGTTATGCTCTCTTTCTGTGCCTAATGCATAGATTAAACTTTATCACAGCCATGTATGTGTAAGAAGTGTGTGTGTGTGTGTGTGTGCACTCACATGTGTGCACTCACTTGCGTGCATGTGGCTCTGCACTGTTTGTGGTGCTAGATCTCTTTTGGATGTCCTGGACTTCCTTCCCCATGGATTAGGGACTGTTATTGTCCTGTAAAATGTTAGTCTTTGTGCAGGGAAGAACTCGATTGGGACACAAATCCACCAATAGATGGCAGTGCTGATTCAATTTCTGGATGGGTTATTGGACAAGAAACTGCTTTAAAAATTGGCTATTTCGAGATCCAGGTAAAGAAGGCCTGGCATCCCAGCTTGCCTTCCAGTGACTGGGGAAGGCCGCAGAGCTTCTCATCCAGAGAGCGGGGGGGAGCCAAACATGCCAGATCCCAGGTCTTCTCTTCCAACAAAGAGATCAGGGGACCAGCTGGTCCAGCGGGACCAGGTAAAATAGGCCCTGATCTGGGCCTGCATTCCAGTACCTGGGGATTGCCTGGGAACTGCACACAGCTTCCAATCCCAGTGCGAGCCAAGCACCCCAGATTCCAGGTCTTCTCTCCCACCAACGAGACCAGGAAACCAGCAGATCCAGAACCAGAACTAGGATGAGTAATAGAAGAACTACCAGAGTATTGGACTTGCTAGCACCCACCGAAAGGGAACTCTGGTCCCCTAAACACCAGACCAGTAAGGGGCTCTTTCTGGATGCACTACAAGAAGAGATGGGAAAGAGAAAATACAAAACACACTCAGCAACACAAAAACAAATGTGACATCACCAGATTCTAGAGACTCCACACCAGCAAGACTCCAACATTCCAATGCAAATGAAGAAGAAAAGAATGACCTTAAAAACACCTGCATGAAAAAGATAGAGGGCCTAAAAGAGGATATAGGAAAATCCCTCAAAGAAATGGATGAAAAAACAAACCAAAAATGCAAGAAATGGAAGAAAAAACAAACCAAAAAATACAAGAAATGGAAGAAAAAGCAAACCAAAAAATGCAAGAAATGGAAGAAAACAAAAACCAAAAAATACATAAAATGCAACAAATGGAAGAAAAGATAAACCAAAAATTGCAAGAAACAATTCAAACAGTGCAAGGGTTGAAAACTGAACTAGATACATTTAAAAAACACAATCTGAAGAAAGGCTGGAAATAGAAAAGCTGGGCAAACATTCAGGTACTACTGATACAAGCATTACCAACATAATATAAGAGATGGAAGAGAGAATTTCAGGTGTTGAAGATACACTAGGAGAAATGGATTTATCAACCAAAGGAAATCTTAAGTCCAACAAATCCTTAAGACAAAATATCCAGGAATTATGAGACACCATGAAAAGACCAAACCTAAGAATAATAGGTATAGAAGAAGGTGAAGAAAACTACCTCAAAAGGGCAGACAACATATTCAACAAAATCATGGAAGAAAACTTTCCAAACCTTAAGAAAGACATGCCAATGAAGGTACAAGAAGCTTACAGAACACCAAATAGAGTGGATCACAAAAAAAGTCCCCTCGCCACATAATAATCAAGACCCCAAATATACAGAATAAGGAAAGAATATTAAGAGCAGCTAAGGAAAAAGAACAACTAACATATAAAGGCAAACCTATCAGAATTACACCTGACTTCTCCATGGAAACTCTGAAAGCCAGAAGGTCCTGGATTCTACCAACACTAAGAGACCATGGATGCCAGCCCAGACTAATATACCTGGCAAAGCTCTCAATCACTATAGATGGAGAAAACAAGAGATTCCATGACAAAACTAGATTCACGCAATACGTATCCACTAACCCAGCCCTACAGAACGGTCTGGAGGGAAAATTCCAACCCAAGGAATTAACTACAACCAGAAAAACATAGGCATTAGAGAATCCCACTCTACCCACAGCCAAAAGAACAAAGGGGTGGAATTCCACACATAATTCCACGACCACCAACCATTCCTAATCAAAGAAAAATGAGCAATCAATGGCCATTCATATCCCTCAACATTAATGGCCTTAACTCACCCATAAAAAGACACAGGCTAACAGAATGGATTCAAAGACAGAACCCATCCTTGTGCTGCATACAAGAAAAATACTTCACCCTCAAAGACAGACATTACCTGAGAGTTAAAGGTTGGGAAAAGATTTTCCAATCAAATGGACCCAAGAAACAAGCAGGGGTAGCAATCCTAATATCTAACAAATTAGACTTTAAAATAAAATCAATCAAAAGAGATGGAGATCATTACATACTCATCACAGGCTAAATCCACCAAGATGAAGTGTCTATCCTGAACATCTATGCCCCAAATACAAAGGCATCCACGTCTGTAAATGAAACATTACTAAAACCTAAATCACATATAAAGCCCCACACACTTATAGTGGGAGACTTCAACACACCACTCTCACCACTAGACAGGAATGCCAGACAGAAACTCAACAAAGAAGCAAAGGGATTAATAGAAGCAATGACCCAACTGGGATTAACAGACATCTATAGAACATTTCATCCACATAAAAAAGAATATACCTTCTTCTCACCACCACATGGAACCTTCTCAAAAATCGACCACATACTTGGCAACATATCAAAACTCAGAAGCTCCAAAAAAAAATAGGAATAACTCCATGCATCTTATCAGACCACCATGCTTTAAAATTAGAATTCCACAACAACACAAATTGCAGAAAAACTACAAACTCATGAAAATTGAATAATGCATAGCTGCACCATTCCTGGGTCAAAGAAGAAATAAAAAAAAAAGAAATTAAAGACTTCCAAGAATTCAATGAGAATGAGGACACAACATACCAAAACCTATGGGACACTTTGAAAGCAGTGCTACAGGGGAAGTTCATAGCACTAAGTGCCCACATAAAGAAACTGGAGAATAGTTATACTAGCAGCAAAGCTGAAAGCTCTAGAACACAAAGAAGCAAACTCCCCCAGGAGGACTAGATGCCAGGAAATAATCAAATTGAGGGCTCAAATCAATAAAGTAGAAACTAGGAAAACAATACAAAGAATCAATGCAACGAAGTGTTGGTTCTTTGAGAAAATCAACAAGATAGACAAACCTTTGTCCAAACTTACCAAACAGCAGAGTGTGAACATGCAAATTAACAAAATCAGAAATGAAAAGGGGGGATATAACAATGAACTCTGAGGAAATTCAGAGAATCATCGGGTCATACTTTGAAAACATGTACTCCACAAAATTCAAAAATTTAAAGGAAATGGACAACTTCCTGGATAGATATCACTTGCCAAAATTAAATCAAGAACAGATAAGCAATTTAAATAGACCTATAACCCCTATGGAAGTAGAAGCAGTCATCAAAAGTCTCCCAACAAAACAAAAAAAGCCCAGGGACAGATGGCCTCAGTGCAGAATTCTACCAGAAATTCAAAGAACTGCTTATACCAATTTTTCTCAAAGTATTCCATGCAATAGAAGCAGAAGGGTCTTTGCCAAACTCTTTCTACAAGTCTTCCATAATCTTGATCCCCAAGCCACACAAAGACACAACTAAGAAATAGAACTTCAGACCAATATCCCTCATGAACACTGATGCAAAAATACTCAATAAAATACTGGCAAATCGGAAACAAGAACATATCAAAACAATCATTCACCACGATCAGGTAGGTTTCATCCCAGGGATGCAGGGATGGTTCCAATATATGAAAATCCATCAATGTAATCCACTATATAAACAAGCTCAAAAACAAAAATCACATGATCATCTCACTTGATGCTGAAAAAGCCATTGACAAAATCCACCACCCCTTCATGATAAAGGTCTTGGAGAGATCTGAGATAGTAGGAACATACCTAAACATAATAAAAGCTATATACAGTAAACCCACAGCCAACATCAAACTAAATGGACAGAAACTCAATGCAATTCCTCTAAAATCAGGAACAAGACAAAGCTGTCCACTCTCTCCATACATTTTCAACATTGTACTTGAAGTTCTAGCCAGAGCCATATGACAATGAAAGGGGATCAAGGGGATACAAACTGGGAAGGAAGAGGTCAAACTTTCATTATTTGCAGATGATATGACAGTTTACATAAATGACCCAAAGAACTCTACCAGGGAACTCTTACAGCTGATTAACACCTTCAGCAAAGTGGCGGCAGGATACAAGATCAACTCAAGAATATCCATAGCCCTACTATATACAGATGATAAAAGGGCTGAGAAAGACATCAGAGAAACATCACCCTTTACAATTGCCCCAAACAACATAAAATACCTTGGGGTAATGCAAACCAAACAAGTGAAAGACCTGTATCACAAGAACTTTGAATCTGTAAAGAAAGAAATTAAAGAAGCCCTCTAAAAATGGAAAGATCTCCCATGCTCTTGGATAGGTAGGATCAATGTAGTAAAAATGGCAATCCTGCCAAAAGCAATCTACAGATTCAATGCAATCCCCATTAAAATACCAGCACAATTCTTCACAGACCTTGAAAGAAAAATAATCAATTTTGTATGGAAAAACAAAAACCCAGAATAGTCGAAACAACCCTGTTCAACAAGGCAACATCTAGAGGCATCACCATCCCTGACTTCAAGCTCTGTTATAGAGCTATAGTCCTGAAAACATCTTGGTGTTGGCACAAAAATAGACAGGTAGACCAAAGGAATCGAAATGAAAACCCTGACATTAACCCACACATGTATGAACATCTGATCTTTGACAAAGAAGCTAAAAATATACAATGGAAAAAAGAAAGCATCTTCAATAAATGGTGCTGGCATAACTGGATGCTGGCATGTAGAAGAATGCGGATCGATCCATGTCTATCGCCATGCAGGAAACTTAAGTCCAAATGGATCAAAGTCCTCAACATAAATCCAGCCACACTGAACCTGTTAGAAGTGAAAATGGGTGGTACCCTTGAACGAACTGGTACAGGAAACAGCTTCCTGAACGTAACACCAGTAGCACAGACAGTGAGATCAACAATTAATAAATGGGACCTCCTGAAACTGAGAAGCTTCTATAAGGCAAAGGACACAGTCAGCAAGACAAAAAGGCAGCCCACAGAATGGGAAAAATATTCACTAACCCCACATCTGACAGAGGGCTGATCTCCAAAATTTAAAAGAACTCAAGATGCAAGTCTCCAAAACACCAAAAGATCCAATTAAAAAGTGGGATACCGAATTAAATAGAGAATTTTCAATAGAGGAGTCTAAAATGGCTGAGAGGCACTTGAGAAAGTGCTCAACATCCTTAGCCATCAGGGAAATGCAAATCAAAACAACTCTGAGAGACCATCTCCTGTCAGAATGGCTAAAATCAAAAACACTAACAACAATTTATGCTGGAGAGGATGGGGTAAAAGGGGAACACTCCTCCATTGCTGGTGGAAGTGCCAACTTGTACAGCCACTTTGGAAATCAGTATGGAGATTCATCAGAAAAATGGGAATAAACCTACCACAAGACCCAGCAACTCCACTCTTAGGCATATATCCAAAAGATGCCCATTCATAAAACAAGGACGTCTGTTCCACTATGTTCATAGGAGCGTTATTTGTAATAGCCAGAACCTGGAAGCAACCTAGATGCCCCTCAACTGAATAGTGAATAGAGAAAATGTGGTACATTTACACAATGGAGTACTATTCAGCAAAAAAAAAAAAAACCCACAATGGAATCCTGAGATTTGCAGGCAAATGGATGACACTAGAAGAAACCATCCCGAGTGACGTAACTCAGTCACAAAAAGAGAAACATGGCATGTACTCTCTCATACATGGAATTTAGACATAGATCTGGGGAGTGCCAGCCTACAATCCCATGGCCAGAGAGTCTGGAATACAGAACCTTCATTCAGTGGCTGATGGAAGAAGAGGCAGACTCCCACGGCTAAGCACTGAGCTGAACTCAAGAAAGCCAGTAACAGAGAGGGAGGACTGATGACCAAAGGGATTAAGACTGGGCTGGTTTAACCCTCAGAAACAGCTGACCTGACAAGGGTTAACTCTTGAATCCCAGGCTGATACCTGGGAATCCAGCATTGGTTATTACTTCTATTAGACCCTTTGCTTCTTTGTTGAGTTTCTGTCTGGCATTCCTGTCTAGTAGTGAGAGTGGTGTGTTGAAATCTCCCATTATAAGTGTGTGGGGCTTTATATGTGATTTAAGTTTTAGTAATATTTCTTTTACCAAACATGGATGCCTTTGTATTTGGGGCATATGTGTTCAGGATAGAAACTTCATCTTGGTGGATTTAGCCTGTGATGAGTATGTAATGATCTCCTTCATCTCTTTTGATTGATTTTATTTTAAAGTCTAATTTGTTAGATATTAGGATTGCTACCCCTGCTTGTTTCTTGGGTCCATTTGATTGGAAAATCTTTTCCCAACCTTTAACTCTCAGGTAATGTCTGTCTTTGAGGGTGAGGTGTGTTTCTTGAATGCAGCACAAGGATGGGTTCTGTCTTTGAATCCATTCTGTTAGCCTGTGTCTTTTTATGGGTGAGTTAAGGCCATTAATGTTGAGGGATATGAATGGCCATTGATTGCTCATTTTTCTTTGATTAGGAATGGTTGGTGGTCGTGGAATTATGTGTGGAATTCCACCCCTTTGTTCTTTTGGCTGTGGGTAGAGTGGGATTCTCTAATGCCTATGTTTCTCTGGTTGTAATTAACTTCCTTGGGTTGGAGTTTTCCTTCCAGAACTTTCTGTAGGGCTGGGTTAGTGGATACGTATTGCGTGAATCTAGTTTTGTCATGGAATCTCTTGTTTTCTCCATCTATAGTGATTGAGAGCTTTGCCAGGTATATTAGTCTGGGCTGGCATCCATGGTCTCTTAGTGTTGGTAGAATATCTATCCAGGACCTTCTGGCTTTCAGAGTTTCCATGGAGAAGTCAGGTGTAATTCTGATAGGTTTGCCTTTATATGTTAGTTGCTCTTTTTCCTTAGCTGCTCTTAATATTCTTTCCTTATTCTGTATATTTGGGGTCTTGATTATTATGTGGCGAGGGGACATTTTTGTGATCCACTCTCTTTGGTATTCTGTAAGCTTCTTGTACCTTCATTGGCACGTCTTTCTTTAGGTTTGGAAAGTTTTCTTTTATGAATTTGTTGAATATGTTGTCTGCCCCTTTGAGGTAGTTTTCTTCACCTTCTATACCTATTATTCTTAGGTTTGGTCTTTTCATAGTGTCCCATATTTCCTGGATGTTTTGTGTTAAGGATTTGTTGGACTTAAGATTTTCTTTGGTTGATAAATCCATTTCTCCTAGTGTACCTCCAACACCTGAGATTCTTTCTTCCATCTCTTGTGTTCTGTTGGTAATGCTTGTATCGGTAGTACCTGACCATTTGCCCAGCTTTTGTATTTCCAGCCTTTCTTCAGATTGTGTTTTTTTAATGTCTCTATTTCATTTTTCTACCCTCGCACTCTTTGAATTGTTTCTTGCAATTTTTGTTTTATCTTTTCATCCATTTTTCCATTTTAATGAATTTTTTGTTTATACTTTCTTTCATTTCTTGCATTTTTTGGTTTGCTTTTTCTTCCATTTCTTGTATTTTTTTGGTTTGTTTTTTCTTCCATTTCTTGCATTTTTGGTTTGTTTTTTCTCCCATTTCCTTCCTTTTTTGGTTTGTTTTCTCATCCATTTCTTTGAGAGATTTTCCTATATTCTCTTTTAGAGCCTCTATCATTTTCATGTTCTTTTTAAGGTCATTCTCTTCTGTGTCATTTGCATTGGATTGTTGGTGTCTTACTAGTGTGGAGTCTCTTGAATCTGGCAGTGTCATTTTTTTTTCTGTTGCTGAGTGTGTTTTTGTATTGTCTCTCTCCCATCTCTTCTTGTAGTGGGTCTAGAAAGAGCCCCTTACTGGTCTGGTAGTTAGGGGACCAGAGTTACCTTTCGTTGGGTGCTAGCAAGTCGAATACTCTCGTAGTTCTTCTATTCCTCATCCTAGTTCTGGCCCCGTGTGTGGAGAAGGAGACCAGGAATCTGGGGTGCTTAGCCTCCCACCTGGTCCCCTGGTCCCATGGTCCCTTTGGTGGAAGAGAATACTTGGGATCTGGGGTGCTCCTACCAGAATGGGAAGCTCTGTGGCCATCCCCAGTCACTGGAAGTCACGCCAGGATGCGGGGCCTTCTTTACCTGGATCTGCTGGTTTCCTCAACTCCTCACCATTTTATAATAAATAAAAAGGGAGGGATTTTAGTATTTAGACATCTGGCCTGTCCTTGAGCCTCTCATAGGATATGCCCTTAGCTGTAGCCACTAAGAGCACCTGCTGTGTACATTCACTATGTTCCCTTTTAAAGGAGCTCTGCCCACCTCCCACTTTTCTCTCTTTCTTCCTCTCACTGCTTCTCTGTCTGTCTCTCTGTCTCTCCTTCTCTACAAACCCCTCTGCCTCTCCTGTCCCCAGATGCCCATCTCCCTTCTCCATTTTCCCATTCGCTCTCTCCCCCCAAAAAGCCTTCTCTACCCAAGCTCTGTCACAAGGTAGCTTTCTCGCATGCACTACTTTTTTTTTTAAACTATGATATATAGAGTCCTTTGGATACATGCTCTGAAGTGGTATAATTCTATTTTCACTGTTTGGAGGAACCTACCTTCTGATCTTCATAGTCTTTGGACCAGTTTACATACCAGAAACAGTGAACAAGTTTCTCCCTTCTCCATATTCTCACTAGCATCTTTTTTCTCAATGATAGACTTGGGAGAGAAGGACATGTGGGAGCAGGAAGATCGAGTCAGGGGAAGAATAGAGGAGAACAAGAAAAGAGATACCATAATAGAGGGAGTCATTATAGGTTTAAAGAGAAATTTGGCATTAGGGAAATGTCCAGATATCTACAAGGTTGGCTCGAACTAACAATCTAAGCAATAGTCAAGAGGCTACCTTAAATGCTCTTCTCTGATAATGAGATTCATGACTCATTAATGCCATCCTAGAGCCTTCATCCAGTAGCTGATGGAAGCAGAAGCATACACCGACAGCTAAAACACTGAGCTGAACTCTAGTATCCAGTTACAGAGAGGGAGGAGTGATGAACAAAAGAGTCAAGACCAGGGTAGAGAAATCCTCAGAAACAGCTGACATGAATCAGGGGGAACACATGAACCCCAGACTGATAGCTGGGAAACCAGCATAGGCCCAACCTAGACCCCCTGAACGAGGATGTCAGTTTGGAGGTCTAGTTATTCTATGGGGCCTCTGGCAGTGGATCAGTATTTATCCCTAGCATAATTTGGGAGCCCACTCCACTTAGAGGGATACTCTCTCAGCCTAGACACAGAGGCACAGAGGGGAGGGTCTAGGCCCTGCTCCAAATGATATGACAGATTTTGAAGATTTCCCCATGGAAGGCCTCATCCTCCCTGGGGAGCAGAAAGGGGATGGGATGGGGGGGTCAGTGGGGAGCAGGGGAGGAGGGGAGGGAGAGGGAACTGGGATTGACATGTAAAACAAGCTTGTTTCTAATTTAAATTTTAAAAGGGGGAAAAGATGCAATCTCAATATAGTTTTGATTTGTATTTCTCTGATAGGAATGCTGAACACATTAGAAAATATTTCATGGTTATTTGTCTTTCTTTGGAAAATTCTCTGTATAGTTCCACAACTCATTTTTTAAAAATTGTGCTATTTTTTTTGATGTTTAGACTTTTGGTCTTTTATACATATTATATGTGACTTCTCTGATGGGATGTGGCAGTGGCACATATTTTCTTCTGTTCTGTAGGCTGTCTCCTCACTCACTAACTTTGTTCTTTGCTGCAAAGAAAGTTTAATTTCATGAGGTCCTATTTATCAGGTGTTGCCTTATTTCCTGGATGACTGGATTTCTGTTTGGAGAGTTCTCACCTGTGCCTTGATCTTGGAGTGTTATTCATACTTGTTCTAGCAAGAGTTTCAAATCTTGTTTTTCTCTTGAGGAGTTTATTTGGTGGCCTAGGGCCACATCTGAAAGAAGATGTCAGACGTTTTGGTGGTGAAACATGGCTGTGCTACCACTGCAGACACAGGGGGCAGTGGGAGCTTTTGGAATTGTGAAAATGCTTGGCAACTGGCCTGCAGCACCTGCTGGCTCATATCTTCTACCATCATGTTCTGTATGGAGTGCGCATATGTGTAGTGCCAGCTGTCCATAACCTAATATCACTGCGTGGCCATGTGACACGGTCAGGTTGCAGTATTGAAGATTGCTAGTCTCAGTCTCACAGAGATTTTCCCATCTCTTTATAAACTGTTGAGATTGAAGGCACATGCCAGCATCCTGCCTCTCCTCCCCAACGCAGACCTCTCCTTCATCTTCTTCAGCTGCAACAGGAAATGTCAGAAGCAGGACTTGGTGGCACATGGTCAGGTATGAAAAACCATGCAACAGAGCCATGTCACACTTCTAGGGGAGTAGGCATCACCCCACTATTTTGTATTCCTGAAGTGTGTCTGGGGTCTTTATACTGTTATCTTTGTGCTGGTCACCACCTGCAGAAATGAGTTTCAGTTTTTATATCCAGTTCTTTGAACCATTTGGAATTATGTTTTGTACAACATAATTAGGATCAAGTTTCATTCTTGTACATATAGATATACAATTTTTCTGCTGTCAATTGTGGCAGAGGCTATCTTCACTCAAGAGACTATTATTTGCATTTTTTGTCACAATCCAGGTGCCTGTGGCTACAGGGATTTCTCTGGATCTCCTATTGTGTCCCATTGAAATCAAGTGTGATGATACTCTATCTTCATTTCTCCTCAGGAATGCTCTGGGTGGTTGAGTCTTCAGTGTTTCCATGCTTGAAGTTGTTTTTTTTTTTCCGTTTCTGTGAAGAATGGTATTGGAATTTGATTGAGAAGTACAATGACTCCAAGATAGGCATTTTAACAATGTTGATTCTTCTAGTCCATGAACAGGAAATGTCTTTCCATCTTCTCATGTCTTCTTCAGTTTATTTCTTAAATGTTTTAAGGTTTTTCATTTCCCTGTTTAGGGTTAATTTGTGTATTTATTTATTGATTTACAACTATGAATGGTATTGTTTCTCTGCTTTCTTTCTTTTTATATTTGTTACTGACCTCAAAGTCACAGCAATCTATTTGCTTCTGCCTCCTGAGTACTGGAATTGAAGACATGTTCCATCACACCTGGCCTTGGCTATTTTATCATAGAAGCAGAAATGAAACCAGAGCTCTTTGTATCCCACAGATTTTGATATGTATGTTTTCATGATCATTGAATTCTAGTAACTTTGAGGGTTCCTTCTTGAGTTTCTCAATGATCTATTAGTCATTCAATAGGGTGTTATTTAATCTCAGTGAGTTTGTGTATGTTATTCTTGCTGTTGAATTATAATTCTATTCCATTGTTATCAGATAGAAAAAAATTATCTCAATGTTTTCTTTTTTAAAACTTTGCATCCTAATATGTTACTATTTTCGAGAATGTTATATGGGCTGATGAGAAGGACATGTGATGTTTGGGTGGAATGTTCTGTAAGTGTTGGTTTCGTTCATTTTTCTATGATATCATTTAATTCACATATCTTCCTGTTTTGTTTTCATTAGGAAGACTTATAAGGGAATGATAGTGGGGTTTTGAAGCTGTCCATGGCTGTTATGATTAGGTAAATATGTAGTTGTTTTATGAAATTGTCTGCATCTGTGTTGAGGGCATATATGATTAGAATTGTAATGTCCTCTTGGTGACCTGTTCTCTCAGGGTCAACACTGATGATGTGATTAATAATGATGGGTTCTGGTGGCATAAGCAAGGCATGGAGCTGCTGAGGTGTCTCTGAAAACTTCATCTGTTGAGATTCAAAGACCTGCTGGAGGTACTTGTCACAGATAACAAACTCTCACTCATGAGGGTCCCTGAGCTTGTGTGTTTTTATATTGCCACAGTGCTTGGATGATCACTGGACGTGTCTCGGTATGGATGCCCTAGAGTCAAGCCAGGCAAGGGTCTAATTTAAACTGGTGGGGCTGGTAATCCAGCATCAGCAGGACAGTGCACCACACATTCACATCTCCTGGTCACTTCACCTGGAAGCCATCGATCTCCTGGATAGTGACGGTCCTGTGCCTTCTACCAGGTGGTTGTCTGGCCCATAGAGGTCTTTGTCCAGTTAGATCACCAAAGACTTAAAAAAGGAAGAGAACTTTCTCTTTTGCTTGGTAGCATTGTATTTGGACAAGGCTGAATCCTCCAGGAGACATCCTTCTACCCTGAGCTCCCAGGAAGCCACAGTCCCTTCCCCATCCTCTGTATCTGACTTAGCCGGATTGAAAGTGTTAGAAATGAAAATTAGCAGCTTCCGTTTTTTGCTTGATGGATGTTTTAAGGCCTCCTGGATATCTAGCCATTTCCTCATAATAATCTGGTCCAGTTTCCTTTCAAAAGCCAGGAAATCCACACAGGCCTGTGATTCTGGTACAAATTCCCTAATCCTTTGAGATAGGATTTTGTCAGCCATCTTCTTTTTCTTTGCATTGTGATTTCTATTTTGGACTGCCTGCTGCTGGACTTGCTGGGTCTGTTGAGGTGCAGTATCTCTCTTTTTCCACTGATATAGAATACTTATATTCTATATAGATATAGATAAATATAGACCTCTCAATTTCTCCAGCACTATGTCTCCCCATGTGCCACTATGCTCCTTACCATGACAATAATGAACTAAATTCTGAAACTGTCAGCAAGTCCCCATTTAAATAATTTCTTTTATAAGATATGTCTTGGTCATGGTGTCTCTTTATAGTAATATAACACTGACTAAGATAGAACCTATTTATCTTTTTATAATGTTTTTATTAGTTCTGAAAGGAATTCAATGTCTTCCCCATCTTCACACAGATTCTTCCTCATCGTCTTACCCACCCAACTTCATTTTCTCTCTGTCACTCTGTCTTTGTCTGCGTCTCACTTTCTCTCTCCTACTGAATCTCATTTATTGGCTATCTGCATCTGGGGCTATAATAGGGCTACAGATGTTAGTAGGTCACCAGAACTTAGCACAACTGACTCCATGATGGAAGTACACCATTTAGGTCATAAAATTCAACACATAAACAATACCTCCTGCCAAAATGAAAACAAAGACCCAATCCATTAAAGTCCATAGTTCTAGGAAAGTCTCTAAACATACTAGCTTTGCTTTTTGGCTCCTATAGTTACACTTTTGGATAACTGTTCTTATTAACTGAAATATGGTTTCATGCTTTAAAATGCACCCTGAGAAAGGCTCAGGACTTCACTGAGATCATAAACACCCATTGTAGATGCTAGCTGGCTAATAGAGACTTCTGTGGGCTTAAACTCATATCTGAGCAGTCTTCTCTGGTGGATATCCCACAATAAGGCCTGAACCTGGGATGTTGTTAATATACCAAGGGTCACACCATCAACAAAAACTGAGTCTCCTGCTCCCAGCAGCAATCAAATACCAATAACTCTTCAGTCAGGGATGGGTCTTCATGCCCAGTTCCTCTCTTCCATGTTGGGATTTTGTCTGGTTTGAGTGTGTGGAGGTCTTGTGCATGCTGTCCAGGTTTCTATGAGTTGGTATATACATCTGCCCTGTGTGAAAGCATCTACCACCTCTGGTTCCTATGCCCTTTCTGGTCCCTCTTCCATATAGATCTCTAAGCCTTGAGGGTGAGGGTGCAGTATCAATTTTCTGTTTAGGGCTGAGTACACAGATATCTCTTATTCTCTACTGATTGACCAGTTGTGGATATCTGCACTAATTGTCACCTGGGACTGGAGAGATACCTTAGCATTGAAGGGCACTTGTTGCTCTTGCTGAGGACTCAAATTTGATTCCCAGCACACATATACTGTCTCACAAGTGTCTGTTACTCCTGTTTTAGGGGATCCAATACTCTCTCTGTCCTCTAAGGGGACTGTACACACATGGTATATGTACGTCCTTGCAGGCAAAACACAGATAACAGTAAAAGCAAATGTTTTTTTTTGTTCTGTTTTGCTTTTAAGCAGAAACATCTGTGATGAGGACTGAATAGTGCACTGTGGATCCCTCTTATTTTTTTCTTTTGATTTATTGTATTAGGGAGGTTCCAGTGAGATCAAAATTGAAAACAGCAACTTTTGTTTGCACTGCAATAATGAACACTCCCAGTTACTGTGACCCATGAAGGAATTTAGCTGGCCATTCTTAGAAATAAAGGACATTCAAATCTTCACTACTGGGGCTCTGTAGAAAGTGCTGTGTTCTACTGAGACTCTAAAAATGTTACATATGATAGGAATAATAGCAAAAACAGCTTCTTCCATGTTGATAAACTAGATTTATTTGCTATTTCTTTTTATTTATTCAGAAATATAGTGTTAATTCATAGTAAAGTTTGAGAAGTACAGTTTGAGCTACATATTATAAATAGAAATAATTACATATTGCATTAAGTAAACCATTCATGTTATGGTTATTTCTCATGAATGGACTCTGCCACATATTAAATAATGGATTTTTTCTGAATGAGATCAACAGTGCAGCTGAGAAAAATCATCACAGGATGGTCTCCAGCCTTCCTGTATTGCAGGGTATGTTAAGCCTCCCATGAACTTTGTTTACATTTCTTTCCCCTGTCTTCTTAAACAGTCTAAATATAAAACCAATTCACACCCTTTAAGGAGAAAAACTTGTCTGGTGTATCTGCTAATCTCTGTAAATCCCTAAGAGTGATTCATATGATTTCTGGCTGTTTTGAGGGGCTAGTGCTTTCCCATTTTATGGCTGAGGAGTGCTAATCTGGGACTTCTCTGAGGTGTCCCCTGCAGCCCTAGTCCAGACCAATGCCGGCAGCCTTTCCTGCAGTGTCAGCCTTGCAGATGGACAGTGCAATCCCAAAGCCATTTCAGGAATAATTCACAGGAGGAGATTGGAGTTCCTGCTCCCTCCCTGGCAGTGTCTGAGGGCTCAAAACATAAGTAGTTACTAGATAATTTTCTACCTCATTAGGAAATTACCATTGAATAAACCTTCACTTTCATAGGGGTTTCTAGGCTGTCTGTCATTGCCCAAGGTCTCCTTGTGAGTACTCAGAGGCAGTTTGAAACCACCATTGCTCCCATCTGCTTAGATGTTATTTTTACCATCCAGATGTATACTTTGCTCTGCATTTCTCCAATTTCATTCATTTTTACCTTCCTTTCAGCTTAACTTGTACTTAATTTAGCAAGTTAAAAAGAGTTGATTTCCTAGAGAGATAACTGGCTAGAGCAGAGTTTCCCAAAGTAGCTCCTTGTGTCTCCCTGGCAATATGTTAGGAAAGACAGTAGTGCAGAGAAGGGCTATATGCACTTTGAGCAGCTTACCCAGGTATTGTCTAACTGTACTTTAAATGCATGAATAGCTGTGACTTTACATTGGTACATTGTACTGGAAAAGTTTCTGCACCCTGATAAGCCTCTCTGCTGGAAAACCATGCATCTCTTTTCTAGGGAACACAAATGCCCTGTGGTCTTGGGCATTTGTAGGGGAGGGGTCATCATTTGTTGGGCTTTCTGAGATGCAGCAGAGTTTGGAGAGAGAGATAGGGAAGGAGGGCTTGGGTGGAACTTATACCAGAATATTCCATCCTCTTTGAGTATATGGATGCTAGGGTCTGGGGTGAAGCTTCCTCCAAAACAATACAATACTGTCAACCAGAAAACTAGTAGAGGTGTGAGGGAGTGCATACTATTACAGCAGGCTTCTCCTCCTAGGGGTGTACCTGTGGGTGACACTGAATCAAGATGCAAAACTATTGTCACAAGAAGGTGTCCATGCTGAGAGAGGAGGTGTTAAACAGTATCTTTGGTAGTCAGATAGGTAGGGAGAGGGGGGCCATGGCTAGGTAATAAAGGAATACATTTTCAAGATCGCCAGCATCTTCTGCACCCTCCTGACTTGGGACAAAAGCCTAGCAGCTTAAAACATTGGTCTTGTGGGCTTTTGTGTCTCACTAGCTGCCCCCTATTTCACCCAATGGACTGGCTCAACAAGTTAAAGGCCTGCTCAGGGTGTGTCACACAACAGTTGTGGGCCAATCCTTTCTGGCTTTCTTCAAGCTGATCAACCCTAAATGAGGGGAGGACAACTTGTTGGGGCTTGAAAACCCCAGCCCTTAAGGAGTTTCTGGTTTTCCTAGCCTCCAATCTTCCTTGTAGAGGGTCTTTTCCTCTGTGTGCCAATATATGTGTGTGCTTCCCTGCCTCTTATAAATGCTTTTCTTCGACTGCCAATTCTGTCTGTGGTGTTTGAGATTTCTATGCTGACACCTGTTATGCTTCTGATTTTTTTAATGATTTTAATTCTTTAACTGGCAGAGAATACCCTATCAAAGGCCCTGGGGTGTACGAATACCACCCAGTCTCCCCCTGATCTCCAGAAGCTACTTGCTTGTTACCCATCTGTTTGCTTTATTTTTATTTTTAGAAATATCCCATAAATAGAATGATATAGTATATTATCATGTGTTATTTTCCTCCTTAAATCAACATACTGACCCCATGGCAGGACCAGATTATATTTATCAATCATTTATTGGTAGTTCATGGTATGTATGTGCATGCCTGTTTCCTTTATTTTTTACTGAAGATATTATGGTGGTGGTTTCAACAGTGTCTCTGAATATTCACATACAGATTTTGTTTGAGCTGAAGTTTTCTTTTCTCTGGTGTAAAGGGAAGCCTTCCCACCAGCCTGGTTCCAGAGCCGCATCAGTCCCAAATAAACATACAGGAGGATATATTAATTATGAAGCTGTTGGCCTTGCTTGTTTCTTACCGGATAGCTCTGACTTAAGTATTTATTCCATAATTGTTAATCTAAGTATTTCTCTTACCAGAGAAATTTCCGGGCTTCCTACCCCATGGTGGTTGCATCTTGACTTCCTGTGTTTCTCCTTCCCAGAGTCCTCTTGGACTCCTAGTCCCACCTGTCTTGGTTCCCTATTGGCCAACAGTGCTTTATTGAAATATACACAGGACTTCCCCAACATCTCCTCTTTTCTGTCTAAACAAAAAGAAAGGTCTTAACTTTAATATAGTCAAATTATATATAACAGAACAGTTATCAAGTAAGAACACAGTTACAATATTTTAGCAAGATTTAAATATCATCCATCCCATTCTTGTGAGTCCAGAGTTCTATATGTAGCTTATCTTTTATCATAACTAAGGAAAACTATTGTAACTATCTGTCTTCAACTCCATCAAAGACCACAGAAGGATAATATATAAACACCAGAACTAACAGAGACATCTCACTTCCTGGATAGTCACCTGAAGTTCCTCTGTAACGTTGGGGCATCCATCTTCAGCCCATAAGGCCACAATGTGTCTGGAAGACTTCTCAGCAAGCAGGAACTTTCAAACTGTCCATCTGCATTGACAGTCTATCATTCATTTTTCTTTGTCCTGCAGAAAGTCTCGTAGACTCTTCCATTAATCAGGAACCCTGAAGGACTGTTTGAGTTCAGCAGTCACTTTCTTGTGGGTCCTGTATGTCCAGTTTATGCAGCAACAGTCAAGCAGTCTAGGAAAGAGCAGTTTCTTGTCCAAATGGCTAATGTTGCCATGTTGAAAGCAAACCCCATAACGAGTCTCTTCAATGCCCATCTTCCTCTCAGACATAATTAGTGCTGCCAGGAAAACCCTAAACCATTTTAAATACCATTTTCTGAAGGTCTTTGAAAGGTTTGAAGACTGTCTATCTCAAATATATCTCTGTATATCTAGAAAACCAAACTAACCTAAAAATAAGTTCTGACTATTATAAGTAACTATCTATAATCTGTATTTAATTATGTATTACATTTTAAAAGATCAGTATAAGCATATACTTAATCAAGAGGAGAAATATACATATCACAAAATTGACCTTGAATTTGTATCAATAAATGAAAAACCATACCAATACAAAGTATTCATTTCCATACCATAATCCCCTTTTTCCTTTAAAAAGAGATTGGTTGTGATCATTAACCAATTATAAACAATCCCATTTAAATGAAAACAAAGATTTATAAACAAGATGGGAATTAGGACGTCGCTCATTCCAAACTGCTTCGTGCTGGAAAGGGGCGCTATTCATACCATAGGGATCATGACAAAACTCAGAAACCTGTATAGGTCCTTAGTTTCAGGGTCTGTAAGACTGCATCATCTTAGCTGTTTCAGTTGTTGGAACACCTGGCCCACTGTTTCCGGGGGTCTTAGTTCATCAAACCACAGAAGCCTGGAAGGAATCCACAGCTTTCCATTTTCTGTAGAAACATAAACAGAACCTCTTTTTCCAAGTAACATATCCTTATACTTAAATTTTGAAGTCAAGGCATTTTCAAAAGATAGAAGTTGAATTAATTCAGCAGCATTTATAATCAAGTGTACTTTAGCAGTTGTTCCTTTCTGAGCAATCAAAAAACTGAAAAACATAATAGCGTACAGTATCCAGACTTTCTGTGTATTTTCCATCTTTATGTGGCTTATTTATCTATTATTATTACTCTATTTCTTTTACTTTTATTTATTTTTCTCTGAGAGAGGGTTTCTCTTTGGAAATCCATCTGCCTCTGCAGCAAATCCTACCTGCATGTGCTACCACAGCCGGCTTCTCTACTTATTTACCACTTTGCCGTTTCTTTTTCTCTCTCAATTCTACATATATTTTTAAACACACTGTAAACTTTTAGAGGTTTTTCTTCATCCAAGTCTGACTTTACTGTAAATCTTTATGTTTTTCTGGCCACAGATCTTATCTGTTAAAACCACGGCTGTTTAAACTGCAGTTTTTCAAAGATGGCAGGCGTAAGCGTGACTCAAGCTGCTGGCTTGGAGATGTGGTCACTGCCACTTCCAGCTGTGCTTACACACCTTTCAATTGTTAGCAGAGCCTCTTAAAAGAACCTTGCTTTTTTTTTTTTTTTTTTGCTTGCTTATGCTGAGTCAGGAAGACTCCCTTAAGCGAATTGCATGAGTCTCTGCTTGTCGCTAGCAAAACAGAGCACACCTGAGAAAATGCTGCTACCAAAAAATCTGTGCTTCTCTCCATTCTTCTGTTTCTAAAATTCCTTTAAAGCTTTTGTGGAAATTCATGATTCAACTTCTGATCACCACTATGTAAAGGGAAGCCTTCCCGCCAGCCTGGTTCCAGAGCCGCATCAGTCCCAAGTAAACACATAGGAGGCTATATTAATTATGAAGCTGTTGGCCTTGCTTGTTTCTTACTGGATAGCTCTGACTTAAGTATTTATCCCATAACTGTTAATCTAAGTATTTCTCTTACCGGAGAAATTTCCGGGCTTCCTACCCCATGGTGGTTACATCTTGACTTCCTGTGTTTCTCCTTCCCAGAGTCCTCCTGGACTGCTAGTCCCACCTATCTTTGTTCCCTATTGGCCAACAGTGCTTTATTGACATATACAAAGGACTTCCCAACACTCTGGGATAAATGCCCTGTAGTTGCTGTGTCATATGGCTAATAATGCTTTTACATAATAAGAAATGGGCAGAGTCACCCCAGGCCACCATTTGACAGGTTCATCAGCTGTACATCTGTAATCCAGTTTGTCCATTAATTCTGATAGCATTTGCTTCTGTCACCATTTTAAATTTTGATTCTGGTATGTGTTGGATTGCTTTCCTTCAAGGCTTGTGATAACGTCCATCTTCATGTATTCACCTCTTGTCTGTATATCACTTGATAAAACATTTCACATAATTTTCTAGGTGAGTTGTGTGATGAGCTTTGTTGAGTTTTGAGAATTTTTATTGTCTAGATCCAAGTCTTTTCTTGGATGTGTGGTTTGAACATTTGTTTTTATCCTTTTAACAGTTTTTCATAAAAACATGAGTCTTCCCCCTGACCATGGATCATATCTTTCTTTATTGGTTTATAAATGAAGACCTCTTATGATTTTCTAAGACTCCTAATACTTTTCTAGGTTGTCTTTCCTAAATTATAGGTGTTTATATTTAACTTTATGATTAGACAGCTGATCTAAACTGTGAGTTTTTTGTTAAAATTCTTACTTTCCAGTCTAGGATACCTAGTTACTCCTAATACCTACCTGGTACTAGGGTACAGGAGTGTATGAGTTCAGTGTGTTATAAATTTGCATGAAAATGACCTTAAGGGACAATGTGTAATACACAAGACTGTATTGCTAGGTCTTGCTTTTGTACCCGTGTGATGTTCCTTTCTCAGCTTTTGTCCCTTAATCTTATATGACCTCTCTACCATGGTCCAGCCTGGTTAGTGTTAGGAATAGAGAATAATGGGTTGGGACTGCAGGTGGCAGGTCCATGGTCCCATGCTGGGACCTTGGGTAGATGGGGAGACAGAGACCTGTAGACGTGACTCATTTTGCAAGTTTTATTGAGGGGGAGGTAAGAAAATAAAGAGACACAGAGACATGGATACAGAGATAGGACAGAAGAGAAGAGGGAGACAGGAAAAGCCCTGTCTGCCCCAAGGGAACAGCAGGAAAGAGAGCTTAAGCTGGCAGGGGTTTTTCTTTTAAGGGGTCCTTTGTACCTTTGTAGCCATGGAACCCTGGGCTGACCAGGGTACTGCCTGAGTGTGTTCTGCCAGGTGACAGGGGCAGATCAGCATAATGCCTGAATCCTTACAGTTAGTACATAGCTCCCAGAAGTCTTATACTGACCCTAGCACTTTATTAATTACCATTTTAATCTCTTTATCTTTCCATATAAATTCTAGAACATAATAAACTTTCCCAACGCTTCAAAGTTTTTCCTAGGATTTTGGCAGGAATTGTGCTGAACTTAATCTTTAGAAAAAGTGGAAATTTGTTATGTGTAGTCAATAAATTTGTGAGTTCTCTCTGTTTGCTTAGACCTTTAATTTTTGAAGTCAGTCTTTTGTAGTTTTCAGCAACTAAATGCTGTACATATTGTTAAGCTTTCCCACTATAGATTTATTTATGATGTTCATTGAATAGGACAATGTATTTTTTCTTTCTTAATTCTTTTTTATTTTCTTTTCTCTTGTTTTATTTTAATTTTATTTTTAATTTTCATTATTTATTTTTTATTTCTCAGGAGACGCATTGTAGATAGATAAAACTATAAGAGACTTTTGTATTCTGATACTGTGCTAGTGTCTCCACTAACCACACTCCTCAGCTCCAGTTTTCTGTTGTTCTTGGTTCCTTGGGATTTGCCTATTATCATAATCACATGATCTACAAACTGAAATAATTTTAGTTTTTCTTTTGAACTATATCTTCAATAACCATTTCTTTTGTGTGAATGTGAGCTTATATGCATGTTCAGCTGTGCAGGTGCACATGTGTTGGCACCTGTGGAGGCCAGAAGTCACCCTGGTTCATTCATCAGGAGCTGCTTATAACTATCTCTGAGACAATGGTCTCACTGTGCTGTGGCTTGCCTGTTAGTCTAGGCTGTCTCACCTATTGCCCCTGAATTGAAATTATAAATGTATCTATTATACTAGCCTCTTACAAGGGGTCTTGGACTGAGCTTGCTTCCTTCTGATCACAAGTCAAGTGATTTCTGACTGAATTCTTTTTTTTTAATTATGAAGCTGTTGGCCTTGCTTGTTTCTTACTGGCTACTCTGACTTAAGCATTTATCCCATAATTGTTAATCTAAGTATTTCTCTTACTGGAGAAGTTTCCGGGCTTCTTATCCCCATGGTGGTTACATCTTGACTCCCTGTGTTTCTCCTACACAGGGTCCTCCTGGACTCCTAGTCCCACCTGTCTTGGTTCCCTATTGGCCAACAGTGCTTTATTGACATATACATAGGACTTCCCCCATCATCTGCTTTATTGACATATACATAGGACTTCCCCCTTAATCTCCTCTTTTCTGTCTAAACAAAAACAAAGGTCTTAACTTTAACATAGTCAAATTATATATAACAGAACAGTTATCAAGTAAGAATACAGTTACAATATTTTGTCCATAAACATTTAGCAAGATTTAAAGAAAATATCATCCATCCCATCCTTGTGAGTCCAAAGTTCTATATGTAGCTTATCTTTTATCATAACTAAGGAAAACTATAACTATGTCTTCATCTCCATCAAAGACCACAGAAAGATAATATATAATCACTAGAATTGACAGAGACATCTTGTTGCCTAGACAGTCACCTGAAGTTCCTCTGTAATGTGGGGGCATCTATCTTCAGCCCATAGGTCACAGCATGTCTGGAAGACTTCTCAGTAAAGCAGGAAATTTCAAACTGTCCATCTGCATTGGCAGTCTGTCTGTCATTTTTCTGTATCCTGCAGAAAGTCTCGTAGACTCTTCCATGAATCCAGAACCCTGAAGGAGTTCAGCAGTCACTTTCCTATGGGTCCTACATATCCAGATTATACAGCAACAGTCAAGCAGTCCAAGCAAGAGCAGTTTCTTGCCCAAATGGCTAATCTTGCCACGTTGAAAACAAACTCCTTAATGAGTTTCTTCGATGCCCATCTTCCTCTCAGATGTAATTGGTGCTGCCAGGAGCAGACATTTCTCATTGCCAAGAAAAACCCTAAACCATTTTAAATGCCATTTTCTGAAGGTCTTTGAAAGATTTGAAGACTGTCTATCTATCTCAAATATATCTCTGTATATCTAGAAAACCAAGCTTACCTAACTATAAGTTCTGACTATTATAAGTAACTACCTATAGTCTGTATTTAATTATGTATTACATTTTAAAAGATCAGTATAAGCACAATACTTAATCAAGAGGAGAAATATACATATCACAAAATTGACCTTGAATTTGTATCAATAAATGAAAGACCATACCAATACAAAGTACTCATTTCCATACCATAATCCCCTTTTACCTTTAAAAAGAGACTGATTGTGATCATTAACCAATTATAAGCAACCTCATTCAAATGAAAACAAAGATTTATAAACAATATGGGTATTTGGATGTCGCTCATTCCAAACTGCTTCGTGCTGGAAGGGGGCGCTGTTCATACCATGGGGATCATGACAAAACTCAAAAACCTGTATAAGTCCTTATTTTCATCGTCTGTAAGGCTGCATCATCTTAGCTGTTTTAGATGTCAAATCACTTGGGCCACTGCTTCCGGGGGCCTTGGTTCATCAAACCACAGAAGCCTGGAAGGAATCCTCAGATTTTTATTTTTGGAGAAGTTTCTGGGCTTCTTATCCCTATGGTGGTTACATCTTGACTCCTTACTGACTGAAATCTATAAAAAGCCTTAGAGCAATAGTAGCCTGGAAGGAATCCTCAGCTTTTTATTTTCGGAGAAGTTTCTGGGCTTCTTATCCCTATGGTGGTTACATCTTGACTCCTTACTGACTGAAATCTATAAAAAGCCTTAGAGCAATAGTAGCCCTAACTAAGGCAGATACTGAGACATGCATATTGACACACATTGAAAACCCATACAAACAAAATTGGAATCATAATATACAAGAAAAAGATCTGTAAGGAGAAAAATACTGACTAAACATTATGAGATCCTTCCCTCCAACCTAGGCCTTTACTCTATATCTAACTTCTGTGGTTGTATTGATCACAACCTGCTTATTGAAAATTTAACAGCTAATAGTTACATAAAAGCAAAGACATACCATATTTGTCTTTTTAATTCTGAATTACCTCATGCAAGATGATTTTTTTCCTAGTTCCATCTGTTTACCTTCAAATTTCTGATTTTTGTTGACAGCTAAGTAACATTCCATTTTGTAAATGTGTCACATTTTCTTTATTCATTCATACATTAACAGACATCTAGTTTGTTTCTTTATATATATGTATATATTTAAATTAGAAACAATCTTATTTTACATATCAATCCCAGTTCCCTCTTCCTCCCATCCTTCCATGCCCCCTCCAGTCCCCCATCTCATCCCCCATTCACTCCCCAGGGAGGGTGAGGCCTTCCATGAGGGGTCATCAAAATCTGTCAAGTCATTTGGAGCAGGGCCTAGGCCCTGCCCTGTGTATCTAGGCTAAGAGAGTATCCCTCCATGGGGAACTCCCAATGTTCATACGTGCACTGTGGATACATAATGGTTCTACTGCCAGAGGTCTCATAGACTGTCCAGGCCTCCTAGCTGACAGCCATGTTCAGGGGACCTGTTTGGTCCTATGTGTGTTCCCCAGCTGTCTGACTAGGATCCGGGAGCTCCCCCTTGTTCACATCAGCTGTTTCTGTGGGTTTTCCCAACATGGTCTTGACCCCTTTGTTCTTCACTCTTCCCTCTCTGAAACTGGATTCCAGGAGTCCAGCTCAGTGCTTAGCTGTGTATCTCTTGCTTCTGCTTCCATCAGCTACTGGATGAAGGCTCTAGGATGGCACATAAGGTTGTCATCATTCTCAATATAGGGGAAGGGCATTTAAGGTAGTCTCCCCACTATTGCTTAGATTCCTAGCTGAAGTTATCCTTGTAGATCTTTGTACAATTCCCTAGTACCAGAATCTAGGCTGTTTCTAATTTCTGCTATTATGTGCAGCAATGAACACAGTTGAACAAGTGTCTCTGTAGTAAGATGTAGAATCTTTTGGGTATATGCCCAAGCGTGGTATAGATGGCCCTTGAGGTAGATCAAGTCCCAGCTTCCTCAGGAACTCCCACACTGATTTTCATAGAGGCTGTACAAACTTGCACTCCCACAAGCAATGGATTACTATTCCTATTCTCCTGGCCCCACATCCTTGCCAGCATGAGTTTCCATTTGTGTTATTGATCTTGGTCATTCTATTAGTATAAAATGAAATCTTAAAGGAGTTACAATTTTCATGTCCCTGATGGCTAAGGATGCTGAACATTTCTTTAAGTGTTTCTCAGCATTTGCATTTCATCTTTTGAGAGTTTTGTTTAGAATCTTACCTCATTCTTAACTGGGTTATTTAGTTTCTTGATGTCTTGTTTCAGCCTCCTATCAGAAGTGTAGCTGGTAAAAAAACTTTTCCCATTCTGTTGGCTTCCATGTTTTTTTTAATGATGTTGTCCTTTGCCAACAGAAGGTTTTCAGTTTCATGAAGTCCCATCTATTAATTATTGTTTGTGGTACCTGTGCTATCATTGTTCTGTTCATGAAGTTGTCTTCTGTGTCAGTGAGTCCAAGATTACTCTGAAATTTGATCAGATTCACTGTATCTAGCCTAATGTTGAGGCTGGAGTTGTGTTTTGTGCAGGGTGAAAAGTCTGGATCTATTTGCATTCTTTTATATGAAGGCATCTAGTTTGATCAGTACCACTAGCTGAATATGCTGTCATTTTTTCCAATATGAACTTCTGTTTTTTTTTCTTTCATAAAGATATTTTGTCACCATCCCTGCATCTCTGGGAAGAAGCCTACTTGATCATGGTAGATGATCTTTTTACATATGTAAATTTAAATTTTCATTTTTTTCTTTCTTTGTCTTTATGTGGTTTGGGAATCAGGGTAACTGTAGCCTCCTAAATAAATTTGACACTGTTCCTTCTGTTTTTATTTTGTGGAATAATTTGAGGAGTGTTAGTGTTAATTCTTCTTTGAAAGTCTGGTTGAATTCTGTGCTAAAACCATCTAGACCAGGACTTCTCTTCATTGGGAGACTTTTAATGACTGCTTCTGTTTCACTAGGGATTGCAAGTCTGTTTAATTTGCTTATCTGATCTTGATATAACTTTGGTAAGTGGTATACACTTAAAAATCCATTTCTTTAAGATTTTCCATTTTGATGATATACAGATTTTAAAGTATTTCCTTATTATTATTTGGATATTCCTAGTGTCTATTATTAAGACCTTGTTTTTTATCTTTATTCTTATTAATTTGGATGCCCTATCTCTATCTTTTAGTTAATTTGTCTAGTAGTTTCCCAATCTTATGAATTTTCTCAAACAATAAGCTCACCATTTCATTGGTTATTTATATTGGTTTCTTTGTTTTTTTTTAATTTTATTGATTTCAGTCCTCAGTTTAATTATTTCTTGCCATCTACTCCTTTTTCATGTTCTTTTTGTTTAGAACTTTTAGGTGTTACATTGTTACTAATATGAGATCTCTCTATGTTTTTCATGTAGGCAGTTAGTGTTGTGAACTGGCCTCTTAGAATCATTTTCATTGTGTCCCATAAATTTGGGTAGGTTGTCTTTTCATTTTTATTCAATTCTTAAGTGTGTTTAATTCTTTTTTAAATTTCTGTCTTGACCCACATTTCATTTATAATAGAGCTGTTCAGTTTCCATGAGTTTGTAAACTTTCTCTTGTTGTTGATATCCAGCTATAATACATGGTGGTCAGATATGATGCATGGTGTTATTTCAATTTTCTTGTATCCCTTGAGACTTGTTTTATGTCTAAGTTTGTGGTCAGTTTTGGAAAAAGTTCCACGAGCTGCTGAGATGTGAGATGGTATATTCTTTAGTGCTGGGTGAATATTCTGTAATATCTACTAGGTTCATTTGACTGATGATAACATTTATTTCCAGTATTGGTCTGTTTAGTTTTTGTCTGTTTGACCTATCTGTTGGTGAGCATGCTGAGTGTTGAAGTCATATACTATCAATGTGTGAGCATCAATGCTATGAACTTGGGTTCCCCTGTACTTGGTAAAAAAATATTTAGAATGGCAATATCCTCTTGGTGGATTTTCCCATAGTGAATATGTATTGTCCTCCATATCTTTTCTGATTCAGTTTTGTTTGAAGTCTATATTAAAATTGCTATACTGGCTTGTTCCTGGGGTCTATTTGCTTGGAGATTTTTTTGCCATCTTTTTAACTTGAGGTGATGTCTATCCTTGATGCTAAGGTCTATTTCTTGAATGCAGTGGAAAGATCAACTCTGTTTTCCAATCCACTGTGTTAGTCTGTGTCTTTTTATAGGGAAATTGAGACCGTTGATGTTTAGAATTACCAGTGAACAGTGTCTGTTTGTTCCTGTTAACTTTGTTGTTGTGGTGTGAGGCTCCCCCCACTTTTGATTTGGTAATATTTATTCACTATGCTTTCTTAGTTGTGGTTTACCTCTTCAGTTTGATGTTTTCTTCCTCGCACTTTGTATAGCACTGGGTTTGTGGATAAGTACTGCTTAAATTAGGTTTTATTGTGAAATGTTTTTCTTTATCCATCTATTGTGATGGAAAATTTTGTTGGATATAGTAGTCTGGGGGTGGCATCTGTGGTTTCTTAGAGTATGTAGAACATCCATCCATACCCTACTGGCTTTTAGGGTCTCTGCTGAGAAGCTAGGTGTGATTCTAATAGATCTGCATTTATATGTTACTTGGCTTTTGATATTGTTTCTCTGTTCTGTATATTTAGTGTTCTGACTATTATGTGTTGTATGGAATTTCTTTTGTTGTCTATTCTATTGGGTGTTCTGTATGCTTATTACCTTGAAAGGTACTTCCTTCTTTAGCTTAGGGAAATTTTCTTCTATGATGTTGTTAAAAATATTTTCCTATGCTTTTGATCTGGGTTTCTTCTCTTTCCTCTGTTCTTATTATTTGTAAATCTAATATTTTCATGGTGTTCCAGATTTCCTGGATGTTTTGTGCCAAGGTTATTTTAAGCTAAACAGTTTCTTTGACTGAGGTATCCATTTCTTCTGTGTTATCTTCAGTGCCTGAGATTCTCTCTTCCATCCCTTGTATTTTGTTGATGAGACTTACCTACAAGGTTTTTGTTTGACTTCCTAAATTTTTCATTTCCAGTTTTTCCTGTTTGTGCTTTCTTTAGTAATTCCATTTCTACTTTAATGTCTTGAACTGTGTTCTTCATTTCATTCCACTGTTTGTGTTTTCATAGACTTCATTAATAGATTTATTCATATCCTCTTTAAGGTCAGTCATTGAATGCATCCATAAAGAGCTATTTGAAGTCCTTGTCTTGTGCTTGAGCTTGAGCTATATTATATTTCTCAAAGCCTATTGTAGCAGGGCTGCTGGGCTGTAGTAAGGGCATACATATTGTCTTGGCAAAAATTGGTTGCAATTTTGTGCTGGTGTCTGGAAGTCTGGATTTGGAATGATTGTAGTTCTAGGTGTTGCTATCTTGTCTTTGAGGGTGGATGTATCCTTAGTTCCCGTCGTCCTATCTGTAGTAGATGTGGGTTGCCAGAAAGGAGTGTTTCTGAGTCCCTGTGAGGTGTAGCCACTGGGGATCCTGTATAAAATGTGTTTCCAGACAGGAAGGAATGGGGATGACCTTGGGGAGGAAAGCTGAAAGGGTCCAAAGGAAAGAGGAAAGCTGTACCTGCCAAAAACTTATGGATGGCCAGGAACTGGGAGCTGGATACCTCACAGACCTAGGTTAGAAGCAAACATGACTGGCAATAAAAAAAAGATTCCTAGATTCCTAATGATATTCAGCTAAATTCACAGATCAGTGCTTAGCCCAATCAGAGAGGCTTTTTCAGGCAGCTGATGGGAGCAGCTACAGAGAACCACAGCGAAGCATTAGATGGAACTCAGGGAATCCTGCAGAAGAGGAAGAATTGTAGTAGCCAGATGCACTGAGGGCACCAGGAGAATATAGCCCCACAGAATCAACTAAGCAGGTTCTTAGGGCTCACAGAGACTGGAACAGCAATCTCCAAGCCTTCACAGGTCTGCACTATGGCCTCAGCAAATATGTCATGGTTGTTTAGATTGATGTTCTTGTGCAACTCCTAACAGTGGGAGTGGTGGTTGTCTCTGACTCTTTTGCCTGTTCTGGGGACCCTTTTCCCTACTGGGTTGCTTCATCCAGCCTTGATATGCCAGTTTTACTTAGTCCCACTGCATCTTTTTGTGCTGTGCTTGGTTGTTATCATTGGGAGGCTTTTCATTTCTGAAGGGATATGGAGGAACAGTGGATCTGGGAGAGAGGGGAGTGGGAGAGGCAGGGGGAACAGAACATGGAAGGGATAAAGTTGGGATGTATAAAAAAGAAAAATGTCCTCACTTCACATACTTTGTAGCTTTCCTTTTAAATAATATACCATTGCAATCCATTGGGTAAATTGACCCTTTTATCATTGTATACTGTGTTTCTCTATCCATAGTGATGTTTTTTCCCTCTAAAATGTACTTGGTTTAATATTAATGTTGTCATTTGATTTTTCTTTTAATTATCACTTGCATGCACTGTTTAGCTATTGTTAATGATTTTTCATGGTCTCTGGTGTTTTATGATTTTTAAATAACATAAATGGTATTATACTAGTTTTGAGTTTTTGAACGTGGGGGCTAAGACAAATGTTTGAATTTATGGTTGCTATTGCAGTCACAACTGAAAAGATCATGTACATATCAAATAATCTATTAGAAATTTCTTGATCAATCATCTACTAGTCAAGAAGATAAATTTCAAGTTATTATAAGTGGATTCCATCAAATATTTATTGTATGAGTAAAATATAGATAAGCAGAAAAGACTGCATGCTCAGGTTGTGTTTGTGTTAGACCCTGCACATGCTAGGCAAGCTCTCTACAGCTGAGCTGTGTCATCAGCCCTTTTAAATTTTCTATACGTTATTCTTAAGCTCAAAATGAGATTATAAGTGTGATGAAGAAGTGTGCTGTAATCTGCATTTGGACAGTAGTCAATTCAACGAGACAAATTTGATGCTTTTCTGGTAGCCTAATTATTAAAGCAGTGATCACTTTTATAGTCAGGGTTCATAGGTATCAGATTGAAGAGAGAAAACAGAATATCATAAACTTAATCACCAAACATTGAAACATACCACACTTACTTTAGAAAGAGAATTACTATCTTCAGTGGGACCATACTCTGATGATTGTGAGATTTTTGCCTAGACTCACCTTCTGCCACTAGGAAACAGGTCCAGGCATATTTGAGAGTAGCAGATGGACAGTAATAATACATACTTCCTAAATGTGTCACCCGGAATCTAAATTCTCTCTCACTTATGTATTTCCTCATAATCCCATCAGAGGAGTTCACAGGACTGAGACATTGGTATCTCTCAAACGACTCTCATTTGAAACATATCATGCGTAAGGCATTGTTGCAGGTGTTAGAATCTCAGTTATGTTTCCTGATGACCAATAATTGACACTGCTGACTTTTTACACTTCTCTGCCAATATACTTTGAAATGCATATTTAAGGACTCTTTGTAAACTGCTCTTCAAGTCTTTCAGGAGAAATTACAATGAAAATACTTTAGTGGGACTGAATGCTGACACATTCAGGTGAAAATACCTTTTAACTGTGATTATTTCTGTAAACAACAAATGTTCTTTTATTATTGAGCATGGCTGTTTCCAACAAAAGAGTTGTTGGTTCTTAGCTTTCAGCAGTGCTATTTTGGAAAGTTTAGTAGATGAGGCTCTCTTGGAGGAAGCAAGTCATTGTGGGAAGTGCTTGGGATACATTTTCCTAGTCTCTTCCTGTCTACAATAAGATGAAGCATCTGCTCTGCCACATGGCTAGACTGATACAATATTCCTCCCAAGTACATGGTGTGTATGACCCTGAGTCTGTCAGCAAAACAAATAATTCCTTCTATGTTGGGGACTGCTAGAACCTTGAACAAAATGGAGTCTGTCAGCCATTTCTTGGCCTTCTGCCTACGTGACTGCAGGCACACATGCCCTTGAGACAAAGGAAAAAGTTAACCACAAAAGTTAAATTTACACAGGGCAGCCCATCCGCCTAGCCAGGGGGAAGTAACCCTTATAGAACAATTGCCTTTGAATACCTTTTACCCCTCCCTAATTCCTGCACCTGGCTTACACTGACAAGCATTTGCAGAAGGCAACTGATGGAAAATTACAGCTTCGTCTTTACCTTATTTGGTGTATATTTGAGTTGAGACTTGATTGGCATGCTTGTACCGCCCCCTGAGCTTCTCTTCCTATAAAAACTATCTTACCCCCAAAATAAATGCTCTTGATCAGCAAAAGTTGTCTTGAGCCTGCTTTCCTTAACCTCTTGAAGTTTGCTTTTTAAGATTGGATCTGCTCGTGAAGACCCACCAAATTAGTAGTGACCCTCATCACTTCATCCCCACGGGTCGGGGGTCCCCTCCGGGGGTCACACTTCTATATGTTCTGTAAAGTATTTTGGTCAAAGCAATGCAATGCAAAAAGGACAAATGCAATTGTATTAGTGATAAACTAATTTTAAATGAAATGGAAGTTAGAATGTGTCTATGAATACAAGCATGTCTGAAAAGCACCAGCATATAATTCATGTTCGAGAACACCTTCAGGTATATAAGTTCAGTGAGTTGATGACTATGATTTAAACAATTTAAAGTTTTTTAAATGGTAAGTTATTGAGTGAAAATTGACAGTAGTTTTTGTTATAATATGGCACAAGGTGGGACAGTGGTGGATCCCATGGTGGGCAAGGGGCAAACATGCCAGGCAATCAGAGCTTAAGTGGGAAGTTTTATTGTGGTAAGGGAAGGGAAGGGAGTGGAGAAATGTAGGAGACGAAGGAAAGAAGAGAAAGAGCAAGAGAGACAGAGAAAGAGAAGAGACAGGAAATGTCCTGTCTGGCCATTCTGAGGAATGAGGGGCAGAGGAGGAGCAGAATTGGGTGGAGCTTGCTTCTTAAAGGGACCTTGGCACCTGTAGGCAGACAATGTAATAACAGTGACAGAACAGTCAGTCATAGGACCCTGGGCTGGCCAGAGTACTGCCTGAGTGTATCCTGCCAGGTGATAGGACAGGCCAGCTTAATGCCTGAATCCTAACAGTTTTTACTTGATGTCAGGCATTTTTCAAATAACCATGCTTTCAAAAATTGTCTTCAGGCTCTATGAGCATGCAGTTTGTACTGAAATACAACCTAATCCCTTTGCTATTAGTGTCTATGAATTTGAGGGTAACATGTGAATTTTAAGTTAGATAAAAACATGCTGATGTCTGTGCCCTGTGCCTGGATGTAGAAGGGACATAAAGGGCTCTGCTGTGACATAGACACTGTGAGGATCACATATGGTAAAGCTCCACCCTCAAAGGTGCCCTTCAAGCTCCTGGTATAATGTTTCCATTTCCATTGAACAAGAAACTGAATCATGGAGCAAGGTCAGAACTGGGAAACAGTAGAGGTAGAATTTGTTCCTGGCAGGCTTCTCTGACCGCATACTCTTCATGCTCTGTGTACAGCCTGTCAGTTTCCTTACTCAGCATTCATTTGTTTACTAAGTTTCATTATATGACTAAAGCTAGGTTCAGCAGTTTTGAATATGAGGTGCCCCCATCCTGCCTGTGGAAAGGCACTAGAGAGAAATTGACTTATTTGGCTTTCCTTGTCTACAGATAGTAGTTCCCAACACAACAAAAGGAGCAGTCTGTTGTTGTGTCTGCACTCATTCTCACACAGCACCTAAGATAATAATAATAATAAAAAACCTCCTACTTCTGAGCAAGCAGAATGAGCTACTTATTAGGCAGCAGCAGCCACAGAAGTGCCATCATTTCATTGGCCAGGTTCTCTGAGGTGCAATGTCATAACAAGCTGTTTTTTTCCGGTCATTTGTGTCAACACTGATGATGTGATTAATAATGATGGGTTCCGGTGGCATAAGCAAGGCATGGAGCTGCTGAGGTGTCTCTGAAAACTTCATCCGTTGAGATTCAAAGACCTGCTGGAGGTACTTGTCACAGTTAACAAACTCTCACTCATGAGGGTCCCAGAGCTTGTGTGTTTTTATATTGCCACAGTGCTTGGATGATTACTGGGCATGTCTGGGTATGGATGCCCTAGAGTCGAGCCAGGCAAGGGTCTAATTTAAACTGGCGGGCTGGTAATCCAGCATCAGCAGGACAGTGCACCACACATTCACATCTCCTGGTCACTTCACCTGAAAGCCATCGGTCTCCTGGGTAGTGGTGGTCCTGTGCCTTCTACCAGGTGGTTGTCTGGCCCATAGAGGTCTTTGTCCAATTGGATCACCAAGAACTTAAAAAAGGAAGAGAACTTTCTCTTTTGTTTGGTGGCATCATATTTGGACAAGGCTGAATCCTCCAGCAGACATCCTTCTACCCTGAGCTCCCAGGAAGCCACAGTCCCTTCCCCATACTCTGTATCTGACTTAGCCAGATTGAAAGGGTTAGAAATGAATTTCACTAAAAATCACACACTAGTTTGTGTCTAGTAGGCAAGTATAACCCAACTAGATGGGAGTCCATTTAGTGGTTTGTGTTGCCTGCCTGGGATGTGCATGAGGCTGGCATTTTTCTTTATGGAATAATTTATTAGTTTAAGATAATTAAACATTTTAAATCTTAATTGTCTGTTTTAGAATTGTCCATAAATTATATAGGACAGGTGTAAGACATGCATTCCTTTGGTGTTTTTGTTACTGGCAGTTTTGAATTGAGCTCTTTCCTGGCATTGACTCCCAGGACTGACTTAGGTTCCTGAGATGCTTTTCTGGGTGTTTCCTGGCCCCTGCAAACTGGGCTCAGTGCTGATGGATAGCAGACCACTTTTGTTTTCCAGATTTTTCCTTCTTGATGGTGGCAATGAGTTTTGAATGTGAATTCAGTAAGACAAGCTGGAAGGAGGAATGCAGTACAAAATTTCCAAAGATAGAAAACAGAAAAGGCAGCCTGGGGAGTCTCACTCAGCCCTGCCTGGAGCAGGAATGCAAAGCCCTTGAGCTGCTCTAAAGCCTGTAAGTGTAGGCACCTGGAAGCTTTGAAGAGACAGCTCCCAAACCTCTTCAATGACTGTGACTTAACAATGTGCACAACACAGACGGATTCAAGTGGGGCAAGATGGCAAATACCATTAAATTTATTACAACACCTGTTATTTTGCTCTCCAAACAGAGGTCCTGACATAACCGAGGGTCTGTTTACCTGGTAACTCAAACTACTGACAGTGTATGGGAGAGACTCACAGATGAGAAGGGGAATGAGAAGACATAGAGTAAGGACATCTGAGGGGCAGGCCACAGGCTGACCAATTACCAAAGATCCCAAAATCACAAATAGAAAATAAAGCAAGCATTTTGATGTAACAACCTCCACACTACTAAAAGCTGGTTTGCCCCAGAAGAGCATTTACAATCCCCAAAGGAGCAGGTGAATTAAATTGTTGGTAAACTTCAGGGATTTTGATGCAGAAGGAGGACACCATATTAGAATGGATATTTCTACCACGTAAGAAGAATAAAAAATTAAAAACATATAAAAATTGTTGGTAAAGTCTGTGCCTCAAACCGTTGATTAAAAAAACACTGAGTTTCTTCATTGTGAGAGCCTGTGTAAGAAAGCTGTGAACTATGGATGGGACAAAGTGAAGAATGTTGCCTTCTAAACAAGGTGGCCTTCTAGAAAGATTTGTATAAACTATGATAACTGAATGCACTTGAAGTCAAGGACATGAAGGGAGTGACCTGGCATGTCCACATTATCTCTTTGGGAAAGAAAAAGGCAAAGAATATTCCTGGTTCTTTTCACATGGCCAAAGATGACAAGACATAACACCAAGTGTATTCCTTTGCTGTACTTGTATTTGCTTAAGCTAACTGTAAATATCACCTCATATTTTGCTTCCTTCAATAATAAAAACGAGAAGTGTTTTGTTTGCTCTACTCTTGAACTTGAATGCCTGGAGTTCCCTAGTTATCCTACACAAATCTTTTGGCATATCTTCAGTGGCGACTTAGCCTTGTTGGCTGGGATGGGTTAACACTTCATTGATATTCCTTTCTAAATAGCAAAACAAAAACCCATGGATCATTCATGGCTCATGGAAAAAGACACTTACCACCAAGCCTGATGACCTGAATCCTAAGTTGGATCCCGAAGATCCACATGGTGGAAGGAGAGAACTAACTCTTACAAACTGTCCTTTAATCTCCATGCGTTCTCCTTGTAACATGCACCTGCACACACCCATGTGTACATTCCCCCACACACACTACAATCAGTAAATGTAACAAAAATTACAAAAACAGGATCTATTTTTTTTAGAGATTTCCTTAGCATTTAAAAGATACTTGGGTGCACACATCCACTGAGCATACTTATTCTCCTGACATTTTGTGTGCACTGTGGCACATTTGTAGCTTGTGTGCAGATGAACATGCCATTTGGTTGTTACACTTGTCAAAGACAAACACTGGCATTATTTTGGTGCTGGGAATGGACCCTAGAATCTGTTACATGCTATGCAACTTTGGCCACTACTCACAATACCAATCTTGGGTTTTGAGAGATCTCTTCATCTGTGATTCCCCTTGCTTCTACCTCCTGCCTTTTGTATTTCATCCAGGCATCACCAGCCCTGGCTTAAAGAGTATCTTTCATTGATAAGTGGACAAATCCATCTGTTTTAACAGCAGTTAATTCTGTGTCTGTTTTGCCTTTTCACATATATAATTCCTATTTTCAGTTCACTTGGGCATTATTTTGGAGCATGAATGAGGCAAGGAGCAGAGTTGACTTACTTAGAGAAGCAACACAGTTGTCTTCCTGTTTGTAAGAGAAGCTGGGTAGATTTCACTAACTTGTCCGCTATGGCCTGTGCAAGCAAGAGGCAGTCACTACAGCCAGACTCCTTCCTTTTGATGTGACTGCGGAGAGACCAGAGAGACAAGATGAACACCTGCAGTCAAGAGGTGGAGGAGAGCAGTGCTGGGGCTGTGCTCCCAGGAACATGGAGAAGGGAGAAGGACCTGGCTTTAAAATTCAAAATAAAGGTGGGAGATGGCTCAGTGCTTTCATTCCCAGCACTCAGGCTTGCAGGTCACAGTCCTGTATTCCAGCTCTGTAGGAGCCAGCACACTGTTTTGGCTTTGCAGGCACCTGCACACACATGTGCAGACACACACAACAACAAAAATAACACCAGTAAAAATAATTTTAGAAAACTCAAAATAAGCTAGTCACAGGTTACATGTGGAATTTAAGGCCTATCTACAAACAAACAAACAGAAATATTCGGTTGTGTAATGGCCATGGCCTAGACTTCATCTGCACTATAAGCTGCCTTATTTTAATTTGGATTTTTTTTAAAGAGCCTATGATTCCTTTGTCTTTTGTAGTGATGAAGTGTTCTTTCCCAAAGACACGAACACTTGGTCAAGCTTCTGGAATATTAGAAAGTCCCACTAGATGGAGGACAGTTCACTGGGAACAGCCCTTGAGCACTGTGCTTTCTCTCAGACCCCTGTCCCTCTCTGTTCTATCTGCTGGCATGAGGAGTTCCTGCCTTGTGCCCGTTACCATGGACTTCTGCTGCAGTGCAGATCCAAAATCAACAGCCAAGGAGTCTGAACTGAACTCTGAAGTCAGGTGCTGAAACAAATAATTCACCCTTTGAGCTGTTTCTTCTGGCCTTGGTTACAATGACAACAGCAAACTTACATGGGAAACACACAGGAAGATCTTATTTCAGGCTGAAAAACATGGTAAACCTGGATCACAGGTTGGTGGAGTCCTTGATATGTTAGAAAAGAGATGGACAGTCAAAATAATTTGGAATCAAAATCCTTAAAATACTAATAGCAACAACATCAAGAGAAACCCTGGGTTCATATTCATTTTAACACTATAGTTTTTGGAAGACAGGGGTCAGGGCTAGAAACAAAACCATAAAAACAGGGAAATTAATCATACATACTGGTCTCAGTAAAAGACAAATGACCACCAGGAAAGCATTCAATGTATGTAGCTTTTTCATGGAGACAAAAGGAAAGAATACTAATATTAAGAAGTGATGTTCCCACGGGAAAATAAAAAATACATGCTTAAAATACATTCAGTATATTTTCTATAAGAGACAAATTAAAAGCAAAATAGATACAGAGAGTTGGAAAAACAACTATGCTAGATGCTATGAATGGGAAGAAAACACAGGTAGGATTTAAATATAATTAAGAAACCTATACAAATAAATACATACCTGTATGTGCAGATAGACAGACAGGTATTAGATAGATCAATTAAGTAGATTCTTTTGAAGCAGGGTCTCATACTGCCCAGGTTGGCCTTGAACTAGTTGTGTATAGTTGAGGATGACCTTGGACTTCTGATTCTCTTGTTTCCATGTCTGAGTGTGTGGATTCCAGGCATACACCACCCCTGGTTTATGCATTGCCTGGACTTAAACTCTAGGGCTTTGTACATGTTAGGCAAGTACTCTACTAGCTGAACTGCATCCCCAGCCATCCCCCATCCCCAAATGAAGGTAAGAGCATCACATAAAACAAAATTAAATGGTAAATACATGAAAGATAAGACAATTATGAACATAAATCTACCTGGCAATGAAGTTTAAAGTACATTTGTCAGAATTGAGTTAAAATACATAAATTATTTTCACGAAATCCAATGTATCATTCTTTTCTACAAATTGATCTTTTTTGTTCTGTGCAGGCTGTGTTTTTTTCCCCACACAATGGATGGTGTTTTCCTACTTTCTTCTAAATGACTTTTTTTTAACTTTTCACATTCAATTCAACAATCCATTTCATATACATTTTTATGTGTTTCAAGTAAGTTTTGTGGCTACAGTGCTCTCAAGGCTGAAAGAAACTGGGGTTCAAAACCAAAACCAAGCCAAACCTGTATATTAAGCAGTTCTTTCCTTAGGAGTCCACTTGTAAAGCAATTCTATAAACTAGATACCCTGCTTTTTATGAGAATGTTGCTCGAATTCTAGGTAGCAGGTTCTGCAAAACGCAGTTGGACTTTCTGGAGGAAACAAGTGTTGAAGTTTCTCCAGGAAGTACTGGGAGCATGCCGACTATGGTGTGGTGATGGACATTGATGTGGTGGAACAGGAGCTTGGGTAAGGCAGAACTGGGGTCCTGACATGAACAGGAAGCACATGGCTGCAGGTCCTGGTCACACACAGCTTCTGAAGTAACACGCCTGCGGGAGCTATACTGAAAGATGTTGCATATGGAGATGAAAAATGTGATTCATGTTGACAGAACATGATAAGAATGCAGGCAGTTTATGCTTGTGAGACAGGCTATACATTTTCAGAGGACTTGTGCTGAAGAACATAAAGATTCATGTTCATCTCCTGGGCTAGTTAAGGTCACATTCACTGGCAAAGCAGAATTCCAGAGAGATTACAAGTAATACCAACAACATGAACTCTCCAGCTCTACTGGAATTGGATGATGACATTTCTAAAGCAGTTAAGAAGGAGGATTACAACATCATTTGAGATCAGATTGTCAGAAGTATCTTCTTTTTTTAGGTACCATAAAAACCAGAGTTCTGAAATATATCCTAACATTTATGAAGGAAAAAAGACCCCCAAAAACAAAAACAAAACAACAAAAACCCCAAAACAACAACCCCCCCAAAACTATTAACAGCTATGAAAAGCTCTGGGAACTCCTAAAATGGTCAAAATGAAAAGTCGAGTGCAACTTAAAGAACAGCACACTGACATTAGTGATGATGTGTGAGAAAAAAATTCAGCAATTTTTCCATGGGGCACAAGCTCTCCATAGCAAGGCAGTCCCAGGCTGCACTCTAACAGGACACATGTGTATAACTGCTTAGATTTGAGATTAAATGAAGGGTGAAACCTGCATTTACCTTGAGAGTTGTCACCTTTTCTTAGCACTGGAAACACCATTGCTAGTAAGCTTTAAAGTAGGAATGAAAGAACTTGGTATTGCTTACTCTAAGTGGCTGCCAAGTCTGAGACATCCAGTAAGTATGTAAACCACATAGCTTACAGCTGACTGTTTCGTCTCTTTACCACTATGTTAAGAACTTGCAAGAATTTCCATCTCACCCATAAAGATTATAAGTTATAGTGCATAAAAACGTTGACTAAAGACAATGCAGTGAGAGTATGATGAGCATAAGTGCCATTGATAAACAGGCATTAAGAAGTCACGTGTCCTAGTTTTGAATAATCAAGATAGGTAAATTTATAAAGATCAAACATTACCAACTTTGCTTGGCTTTAGTCCACATTCACTCACAAGACTTTTGTCTTGTAGTGCTGAAGACCAAACCTAAGGTCTTAAAATGAGCAAGCAGTCCATTTAAGATGTATCCCCAGCCTGTATATTTTGAAAAGCCCAAGGATATCAATAAATCTGTCTATATCTTAAAGGACAACAGCTATTTCAAGCCTAATTTTGTAAAGGAATGTATTTTTACAATGTTCCCCCTATCTATCTGTACATGTTAACTCAGTGTTGAGTCTTTGACCCAAAGAATGTGGTAGAAGCCTGTGACCTTTGTTGTCACTCTTACCAGAATGCTGTTGCCTGTTTGTAAACATCAATTCTCCAAGGGGTTACACCAGGCATTTTTAAGTCTAATCTGTGAAGACATCACCATATAGACTCTTCCACCTCAGCCACCAACACACTTCTGCAGCCAAATGTGCAAATAAATTTGGTTATCTCAGGGTCCAAAGTGCTAAAATGATCAGCAACACAACACAGAGAGGTTCCAACAGAAAGATCCAGATGAAATAAAAACAAAACCCCCAGAAAATACTGTTGTAATAGAAAGCTGTCGAAACGGTAAACAAAATGCTGTTGGAGACTATGAATGTGGAGATGTATGTCTAAAACTAGCAAAAACAATTGGCTACACTAACAAAACTGCCATGCTTGTTAAGGTTGCCAAGACATGTTCAATACATTTCAGTTGGCTTCTTCTTAGATGTTTTGGTGAGGCAAGTCAGAGGAAACAATCTACATTGTTCAGTTTGTCATAGTAACTTAGCTAAAATAAAGGACTACTCAGAGTTGTGCTCAGCAAGCTGAAGATTTTGAGTATGGATGCTGTGTGGTCATGATCAACATAAAAGTCTTTGACTGTGAGGTCCTCCATTAAGATGTCACTGTTGTTAAGTCAGTATGCTGAACTAGACAAGGTGAACCCCTACAACTGTTTCCTCATAACACACTAGTGGTATGAACTATGCTTTTTCACCATAAACAAGACATGATGTCCACTTTCACATCTACCTGACAAAGCACTAACGTTCTAGAAGGGCAACCAAGGAAGAAGTGGAACTACACAGGCCTTAACTGTCCCCATCCCAGCCTCAACAGCCACTCATTGAATAAGCAAAGCAAAGAGTTACGTTTCAGAATACAAGAGCAACGAATGAAAATTAGTTTAGTGTGACAAAACAGTGGCATTAGACAACTCTGAAGCATCTAGGAATGTGTCCAAGGAAGGACTTGCATACCAACAGTAGAACACTGAGAACTGACAAGATGGAAAAGCCACCTCCTTTATGGCTTAACAGACACAATATTACTGAACAGGCGATACTCCCTGGTGATTGACATATTCAAGGTGATCTGTAGCAAAATCCTAATTGTCTACAGCCCACCACCAAATAATTGTAATAAAATGTTAAAAACCTCTATTGTCAGTTTGATACAAGCTAGAATTATCTGGGAAGAGGAACTTCAATTGGGAAGTTTCCATTAGTTTAGTTAGTTGTCTTTAGGAAAGCCTAAGGAGTGGGAGGGCCCAGACTAAGAGTGATAGAACCCCTGGATAGGTAGTCCTGAGCTCTATCAGAAAGCAGGCTGAACAAGCTGTGGGGAGCAAGCCAGTAAGCAACACTCCTGTATGGCCTCTGCTTCAGTTCCTGCCCTGGCTTCCTTCAGTTATGGAGTGCAACCTCTGAGTTTTAAGATGAAACCCCCTTGCTCCCCACATTACTTTTGGCCATGGTGTCTGATCACACTAATAGAAAACGATGACAAATTATCAATATGTTTGTGGGATACTGCTGTGACCGATCTATCCATGGTCATGATTTTGGTAGTGTTCTGGAAGGACCTTGAATTCTGGGCTAGAAAAGTCATTGAGTAGTGCTCAGAGCTTAATGGGTTGTTGTGAGAGCTTAGGAGAGATGGGAGCAGTGCAGATGAAGGGGTTCTGGCTTGTTAAGTTTCAGAGAGAAGTTTTAAGAGTCCTTAAATACTTGATTGGAGCAGCTCAATATTAAGAATCTGTGGTGTTTGGTCAGCTGGAGCTGTGACTATCAAGTGACCAGGATGCACTAAAACAAAATCTTTGCTTTGTTGCAACAATTGACATTGGCCAGTAGAAGAATCAGCTGTGATAAAGAAGAGGCCAGCATAATGGAGGCAAACTCTTCTAGAAAGTGTTTCCTTGGGGTCAACATGTGATCCAGAGGGGCTAATGCTATCCTTAATGTATAAGACAGTTCAGGTGTGAACTCTCAGCTGTTGCTCTGGCTAGCTGTCACCTGCTATCTCTGCTGTCATCATGACTACTCTTCTGAAACAATAAACCCTTTCTTCCATAAGTTGTGTTGGTCATGCAGTTTTATCACAACTCCCTCCTCTCCTTCCAGCCGCCCCCCCCCCCACCTTTGTCCCTATACCCCAATCTACTATTCTGTTCAAGATATGGATATCAACAAAACATGACATAACAGGTTGCGGTAAGACTACACACCTCGTCTTGTATTAAGGTTGGGCAAAGCAACACAGTATGAGGATTGGGGTCCTAAGACAGCCTCTGCTACTCAACTGTAACATACATGCAGAGGGCCTAGGTTAGTCCCATGCAGGATCCCTGGTTTTCAGTTCCCTGTGAGCCTGTATGAGCCCAGGTTAGTTGATTCTGTGGATTTTCTTGTGGTGTCCTTGACTCCTGATTCCTACAATCTCCCTTTCTTCTGCAAGATTCATTGAGCTCAGTCTAATGTTTGGCTGTGGGCCTGCATCTTTTCCCACCAGTTTCTGGATAAAGCCTCACTGATGAGATCTTATTCATGTTTTCAAAACAGTACAATACTAGTTTATAAGATTTCTGCAAACTGCTCCTTGTAGCGCAGATTGTAGCAAAACTCCTACTTGCAGCTCAGGTTGGTTTTGAACTTTGGATACTCTTGCTTCAGATGTTAGAGATGTTGGATTTATAATCATGAGCCAGGCAAATATAGTGCTTTTATTATTACAAATCACCACTGTCACAACAAACATACATATGTATTTTTTTCTGTTGTTTTGATACAGAGTTTCTCTGTGCAGTCCTGGGTGTCTTGAAATTCCTTGTGTGGACCAGGCTACCCTTGAACTCTAAATGCCTTCCCTGTGCTAGGATTAAAGGCATGTGCTACCACTGCCTGGCATCCTGGTCTACAGTTCTAGGACATCCAGGGCTGCACAGAGAAACTGTCTCAAAAAATGGGGAAGTTCACAGTAAAAGTTTCTCCCACCTGCTCTTCAGATGGGCTCTCCCTGTTGCTCAAGCACTCCTGTCTCAGTGTCCTAAGATGGTGGGACCACATCTGACCTCCCTAAAGCTACATTTCTTTTGCCACAGGACTATACTGTCTGTATAAAGAAACCTTTATAATAGCATTTAATATATTCCTAAAATTGCTTAAATCACTAATATTTATAATCTGCATTAAAAGTGCAAACTACATTATGTAGGTCCCACTACCCTGTTTTAAACATTGGGGAAATGAGGAGTCAGTTTATGGAAGTCTATCTGAGACTGAAAGCCAGGCATCCTAACTCCAAAGCTCATATTGCTTTTAATCATTCAAAACTAAGAACTCAATGAATTCAGGTTACTGGAAAGGTTCTGCTTTTCTAACAACATCATTTTAGTTTTCATTTGCTTTTGAAACATATGTGTGAACACTGACAAGATAGGTATGAACGCACCATGAAAAGAAAATAATCAACGACCACAACTAACATTAAAGATCAGTATTAAGAAAAGAGATTTAGTGTGTCACAGCAATAATTCCACAGCATAATAACCACATATTAAATCTGAAGAGCATTAATTGAGTAAAATGGCCTGCCTTAGCAGTTTGAGACACAAACACAACTGTTAAAAAAAAATACAGTCATTTGTTATACTTGTAATCTCTGCATAAAGATGTCATCAAAGGATTGAATAGAAACATATGAAATCATTTGTCCATTTATTCATTAATATGTTGTCAAATTCAGTATTCTATACACTATATTTATTCATTCTATTAGATTACATATATATAAAAATATCCAACTTATTTTATGAAGAAATTAAATATTTCTGAAAAAGAATCATTTTCTTAGTGCTCTCTAGCAGCAACCCTGAAGACGCTCTTTCTAATCCATTAACTACTTCAGCACATTTGTTCAGTGCCGGCCGGCTTCTACAGCCCGAGTTTACATGGTTCTCTTCCACAGAATACCACTTCACGGTTACATAGGATACAAACAACATCTCTGTGATAAACATGTTTCTCTTTGATTACAGAACAATTTCTTCACCCTTCCCAGCAATCACACAAATAGATTAAAAATGTAACCTTAGAAAGGCACACATATTTACACTTTCAATTCTTTATTGTCTTAAAATTGTACAGATCCTTTACAATACCATATTTTGTTATTTAAACCACCTCTAAATGTTAATGTACAATGGTACTGTTTCTGAAGTGCAACCATGAATTACAAGTTCATCAATGTGATTATTTCAAACAGTTCTAAGATGCTGAGAAGTTTGAGTCCTGCACTTGAAAACCTCAGTGGTGCAGACTCTTCTTCCCCGGGAGCCTGGATGATCTTTGTGGAAAGTGCTTTTCAAGATTGCTCATTGTTTATAGCTGATCTTAAAGTCAGTCAAATTACATTGTTATATTTTTAAACATCAAAGGGTATTTAAAAAAATTAAAGAATTTGCGTTAGCAGTCTTCTGAGGCAAACAAAATTATGATTATCTGCATGCAGTACACTCCTCTTTAAATAGTTTGGAAGGATTTATACATTTTATAAAGAATGTGTTAAAGAGTGCAAGGACTCTTGAGTTCACAAGAGAACAAATGCTGGTAACAACAACACTGGTGTCTAGTCAGCTAGTGTTTATTAACAGGCAATTAATGAGGCTAGTCACAAGCCACGGTGCAGGCACTGCCCTTGGAGAACAGTAACTAGTTTGGTCCGCATTTCTAGTTATTTGGGTGGAAACAAAAGAAAACCATTTCAATTCAGCCAAGAATTTTGATGAATTTATTGTTCCTAAGATATATCCACTTAAAAGGGAAGTGTAGTCCACCAATGTAGTATACTGCTGTGTTGACTTTTGTAAAAAGGAGGATGGCCGGTTGTTTTGGAGTGATTTATTAGTGCTAGAGGACAAATCAGAAAATGGTACCAGATGTAGATTTCTTCTGTGGCTATACTTTCTTATTCCATGACACAGCTTTCACTCTGTAAAACTTTGTCCCCAAAGGAACTTTAAATCTGTTTTGTGCCTAAGAGGGAAAGAAAAATAAAAAATAAATATGGAATCACTGTATGACTGAATGAGTTTATTCAAGTCCCCTTCAACCATTCAGCTTACTTCTAGGGGTATGATGTAGAGTCTTTACTTTGTATCAAACTACAGAAGATAAGGTCTTGACCAACTGGGTAACTAACATTGTCTTGGGGCGGGAATGCTATGGCTAACCCCTTCTTTTTCTAACCCATTCTTACTATATACCCCTGATACCCTGGCACTCACTATGCAGACCAGACTGGCTTCAAATTTGTAGCATTCCTCCTGTCCCTGCCTCCCAAAGGCTGGGATTATAAGCATATATATATATGCACACACACACACACACACACACATACACACACACACACACACACACACACACACACAGCCTAGGATGGTTTGGAACTATTGATCCTTCTGTCTCTGCCTTGATTGCTTTGACTGTTAATTTCAGTTTAGCCTCCAAATAAGACTTCAGAGTTATCTTTCACTAATGGGGTAGCATACGAAAATGAGTAAAGAGCAACTGTACACACAGAGTTCACTGTTGCTAGCAGTTACACACACGAGTTGTTCTCCTTTGAAGGTCAATACAATGTTGGTAATCTACCTCTTCTATCTAAACATAATAGCAATACTTAGAGGATTTCTGGCTTAAATTCAATTTAATAAACCTTAAGCTCTAAACTGAGCAAAAATCTCAAAATACTAGTAACGATTTCCATACAATAAAATTCCTAGTTTTACTATTATAGGGTAGAGTTCTTACCTTTTTGGCTTGACAATATTCCTTTTCCATTACTTTTCCAAGGACCCAGGGTCTTCTAGATGCACCTGAAGCTAGTGAATAAATTATTAACTTATTTTTCAAAGTTCATGGCAAAAAAGAACTGCAGAATCAAAATAGTAATGGTGTTCTCACAAGAACATATACAACTTTAAAAACCATTAAAATCAGTGAAACTCATATTTTATTCACTGAAGAAAAAAATCTGTTGTACTTTCCAACATGTGCTTCATTCAAGGAGGCCAGTAAACTAAGTAGGCAACATGAGCAAATAATTAACTCGACACTGCCACCTACTGAAGGAACTATGATGATGATCTCCACTTCTCAAAGTGGCAAAATACACTTCTAGGTCTAAGTGAAACAGATTTCTGAGTGGCAGCCCTTCAGTGTGGGTTGGAACTTCAACCACAGCACCTAGCACAGCAACGTCAATACAACTGGGATTCAGCAAGCAATGAAGAATAAAACACACATTAAGTCCTGAAGTGGACCTCCTATGCAGAGGCTGAGAATGGTGCAGAGTACAGAATTACCGAGGTGGCAAACCCCTTCTTTTAGAATTGATTATAATAGTTGTACACATTTCCAGTTTCACATGTTTAGAAATACACATAGGAAATAATACAAATAATAAAAATGGTAACACACGAATCTGTGTCAATATGTGGATTTTCCTTGTCTTATACATCTTTATACCTTTTAAAATATCATTTTCACTTAAAAAATGTAAAGAGGTGGGATACAACTTAGAAACAAGACACTAGGTTTGATCTCCAAACTACAAAAGACCTACAGTAAATAAAAGTTTACACAAGTGAACAAGAACGAGACCAGAAGAATGATGCAGCCAGGCATAGAGCTCCATGCTTGCAAACCCAGCATTGGGGAGCTACAGGTTGATGGATCAGGAGTTCAAGACCAATCACAGACACAGGATAGTTTGGAGTCAGCTTGGGATACTTTTTATCAAAAAGCCAAAAATTAACAAAAAATATGAAAAATGCTAGAAATCTCAATGTGAAAATAAGTTGCATGCTTACCTTCTCACTTTTCATGGTCATGTAGTTTCTGTCCCACAGATATTCTAAATAGCTTACCCATCGAAAACCATAATGGAGTAGTCAACGATACTGCCCCACTCCAAAATGGGTATTTGTTTACATGCCAATCCAAATAAGAACATGAGTTCATATACTTATATAGTCTGATCAGCTGATTCACTGTACACTACTACACTTAATTTTGGATTTATCAATTAAATCCAATAAAGACTTTTGTAAAAAAAACTGAGCAGCTTTTTTCCTAAGGACTTTAATTGTGTATATAGTACACAACAGGAGAATATATGTCCTCCAGTCAAGATTAATAATTTAGAACTGTATGTGACACTTACCTCCCTCACCTGGTTTGAGATCCAGGGCAGGAAGAGACTCTGAATGCAGAAAATACAAAGTAGGGCTAACAGTAAACAACACATAATTGTCATGTCGCTCATCTAGGATGATGAGAACCAAATCTCCCACCTGAAAACTAAGGAAAGGAAGGTTACCATCCTAGAGAGAGTTTATCACATGTGATACAAACTTAAGAGTATATAGCTGGTTCTGAGTCCAGATTCAACTGATGGGTCACGCATAACTGCTGTGGAAAGGAGTCTGATCTCTGCCACGTGACACAGGTTAACACTATTTGCAATAGGTGCTAAAGCAATCTAGAGATGATTTAAAGTAGATAGGATGTGCACACAGGTCACACACAAATACTGTACAATTAAATGAAAGGGACTTGAAGGGGATGGGAAGCTCACAGTGGGTAGAGGAACCAGCTGACAGACCTAGAGCCCAATGGTGGGGGGAATCTGCAGACTGTCCCCTGACCTTCATACACATCTTGTGATGCACACCACTGAGGTGACTTGAGGGTCCCTACAAGTACCTTTCATCTAATTGTTCAAAGGAACTTCCAGCAACTTATAAAGACCAACATTTTTTAAAATAAAATTTTCATGATCTAATTAATGAAAGAACCAAAACAAAAACAAACAAACAAACAAACAAAAAACCCCACTTTACCCGGAGAAATATCTAGTCACAGGAATTTTCCTTGTAACCTTTCATTTATACCAAGAAACACACCTGGTATTTTAATTCTTAAGTGTGATACTCTTCATTTCAAAGGAAAAAGCAATTGAACTAAGTCCATGTGTACAGTCAGGCCTCAGAAAGCCTTAGTACAGACCTTAAGGGAGAGATGAACAAGCAATTATAACTGCCTACATGCACGTACTCAGTGTCTACCTCTCAAAATGTGCTCAGCGCAGTTAACAGGTTTGAAGATCAGTCTCAGACTCTAGTTGCCAGGGTAATTTTATGTGCTAGGTTCTCCAGCAGACAGAGTCGGCTAGCTATCAAGATTTCCATCCTTCCCTTTTTGTTGTTGTTGTGATTCTAGCCTTTAACGCCTGAGCCATCTCTCCAGCCTCCCTTCCCCTTTATTGAGAAAGGGTCTTTCTATGTGCTCCAGGCTGGTCTCTGACTTGCAGTCAGTTGTCTCTTGCTTTCACTTTCTCAGTACTAGCGCTACAGGTGATGCCACAGCATAGTGTAGGAAAAGTCTGAAATACTGCTGCAACCATGGGGTAAGCACTGTTGGCTGAACACTAAAAGCTAACATAGTAAAGAGTCGTATTATGTTAAACTCATCTCTACTCTTCCAAAGCCCAATGATCTGATGCACAGTTGGTTAAGCAGAGAGCCATCCTGCCATGGCATCACCTGAAGAAGATAATGCTGAGATGCTAGGGCCAGAACAGATATCTAAAAGCCATATAAAATAGAAATAAAAAACAAACCAAAAACCTTAAACCAGTTAACAACAAAAATCTATTATAAATGAAATAAGGGTCTTCACAAATACTATGATTTCACCCTTTTAATCCTAACATTTGAGGTAGCAAGTTAAGATGGTGTGTGCCTAGGCCAGCCTGGGGTACAAGTTAAGGCTTTTGTGTATAAAGTTCAGTAATTCTTGAACAATAGACCAGGATTGATGAGCTGCTATGATGCTTTTCTTTATTTATTGCTCCAAAGCTCCTGCAGGACAACTCACAGGAGAAACAATTACTTCTATGTGGTAATTTGTACCAGGAAAGCTATAATATTAAACTATTCAACTGATGAAAATATCAAAGTATACTCCGAATTTATAGCACATAGATAAACATAAAATGAAGGATGCACAGGAACCTGAAATCAAGATCTTACCGTTTGAAAGGTAAAATTGAGAAGATAAAATTCTTTTCAGACAGGATGGCAGCTGAAATGTTAGCCAGCACAAGAAAAGCTTCAAGGGTTTTGTGTGAATTGTAGAGCTGTAAATGGCCTAAATGATCATTATGATCACAATGTATTCAGTAACTAACAATTTGATTTAAAACCCACAAAAAAAAAAATGATATACTTACTCTCGAATGGCTATTTTTTCAGAATGTCTTGAAGATACTGAGGACATGCTCTGAGACATCTGGGACAAAGAAGGAACCATGCATGAGCTGCACACATCTAAAATATGATATTCACCAGAAAAATTTGGAGACATGCTTCAATCTGTGTTCATTCAAGCTGAATGTAATATTTACTTATGTAATATTTACATTCAGTAATTCAACAATGAAGTTTGGTGCACTAAACTTCATCTATTCCCTTCCAATACTATCTGTTACAGAGCAGGGCTTAGGAAACGAGGGAATTTAATATCTGACTAGGAAAGTCTAACCATTTTCAGAGATTTGAAAAAATTAACCAGAAAACGACATATATTCTACCAGACAAGTTAAGACTACTTATAAGACGGGTTCAGTCTTACAGTTTCCCTGTGTGAAGACAGTAAATGAATGGGAAAGCACACTGCTCTAGATGCCAGGTCTGGAGACACGTGTTAGCTCTTTGGGTTACGTGGGAGTATCTTTGCTTCTCTGGTTACTACTAATATAAGTTTTAGGCTGGAGAGATGGCTCAGCCGTTAAAGGCTAGGCTCACAACCAAAAATACTAATGTAAGTTCTAGAACAAAGCAGTTTAACAATGTTTCTTGAACCCCATTGCTGCCCTACAAAAACAAAACATAGTAAAAGTCTTGGCCATATGTGGCTTATCTTCCCTTTGGGGACACTATGTAAAAACTGTATATGATAACATCTTATAAAGCCTTTTTAATTAGTAGTCTATCAGCATATAACATCTAACTTTTGTTGTTTGTGTGACAGCAAAAGAAAAAGTAGAGGCTGGCAATGGTGGTACATGACTTGCTGAAATCACCACATTCTGGAGATAGGACTATGTATTTCATGCAACCCAGCGAGATCCTGCCTCAAAAACAAGCACAAGAAAACAGAAAAGGGATGTTTTACCCCTGCATTTATTTATTTTTGGTTTTTGAAACAAGAGTTTCTCTGTGTAGCTCTGGCAGTCCTAGAACACTCTGGACCCAGCTGGTGTCGAACTCACAGAGATCCACCTGCCTCTGCCTCCCAAACACTAGGATTGAAAGTGTGTACAACCAAGGCCCATCTATTTACTTTTGAAACAGGGTCACTCGAAATGTAGACCAGGCTGGCAAAGAGCTCACAGAGATCTGCCTGTTGCTGCCTCCTGAGTGCTGGGGTTAATGGTGTGTGTCACTAGACTTTGCTCACTGTTACTTACTAAAATAATCAATTACAAGGGCCAGGGAAATGGCTCATTTGGTAAAAGTGCTTGTGAACACGTAGAAGGGGAAATCCAATTTCAAAAAGTTGACCTTTTACCTTCACATATGTCGGTGTGTACAAAAAAAGTATTTCTTCCCTCTCTCCCCTCGGCCCCTTTAAAGTACTGAACATAAGCCTAAACTATTTGTTTCCTTTAAAATATGCAATTATCAGAAAATAATTGTTTAGATGCTAGAAACACAACCTGCTTTAGGGGGAAATAAAGTAACTGCTGTATTAAACATGACTGTCTCTAAAGTGGGCTGCCAGAGGAATTAAGAAAGTCACAAGTCAGGGCACAACTAGTTATTTTCATTTACAAGATTCATCAGAATAAATGAAAATGTTCAACAGGTTACAAAGCACTCTTAACTCACTGAATTAAAAACACAAGATTACAAAAATAAATTTGGAACTCCAAGAAGTAAGTTAATAATAAATACTATTATCATTTTTTTCTAAGTATAATAGTAAGGAAGTCAGTCTACTTGGCTAAATTTTCACCAGGATATTCTTATTTTCAAGTAAAGAAAAACAGGTTGGGGCTAGAGAGATGGCTCAGTGGTTAAGAGCACTTGCTGTTCTTGCAGAGGATCTGGGTTCAGTCTCAACATCCACATGATGGGACACAACCATCCATAGGCATGCACAAGGTACACATACATACATGCAGGCGAAACATTCATACATATAAAACAAATGAAAAAAAAATGAGACATCTGTAGAGTGATTCTACAATCAAACAAAATAACAACTCTGACCTGATTTCTTCCCCTGAGAGCCGTAATAGTCAATGTCCCAATGACTTAACAAATACCAGTATAAATAAATCACACACATTCTGGGCTGGCAAGATGGCATAGCAGACTGAAGGCACTCGCCACCAAGCCTGATGACCTGAGTTCAATCCTCAGGGCCATGTGGTGGCAAGAAGTTATTTTGGGAAGTTGCCCTTTGATTTCTACACTCACACCAGAGTGGCAAACATGCTCCCTCCACCATTTATCCTTCAGGTGAAAGACGTCTGTAACAAAATACAAACTAAACAGTTTTTTAAAAGAGACATCATCAGAAAACTCTTACCAGTCTTTGATTTAACCGCTTGTTTTCTTCTTCTTTCAACTGCAATGTCTACAGGTAGAAAAAGAAAACTCCGATTTATCTTGTTCACACTGCGTATGTGTGCAGAGTCTATTTTATTCTGATCACTAACCGCTTCAATGACAATGACAACACTGGCTGCATTGTCCTAAGACTTCCTCAAATGTTCAAATTTTGTCATTAGCTGTGGAATTTTAGACTCACAATAAATACCTGCATTTATCTGCAAAGATTTGCTAATCAGAGGGGGAACCTGAATTTATTGCTACATCTTGTGTTATTCTAAGGTGCTTAATCACAAAACAAGAAAAGGATGGCTGATACATTTGAATCAGATTAGATAGTTTGACTTTGGATTACTGTCACACATCTAAGCTTGTATAGAATGAAGACATCGGTAAAAATCTTCATGATCCAAAGAATGAAACTAGCCATGGAGAGTTCATTCTAAAAATTATCAAATATCATTTTTGGTATGCATGTGTGGTCTATATGCATACAATTTTGCATGCAACTGGAAGGCAGCCCCTTATTAAGAACTCCTTTTGTTTAGTTCAATTAATAAAAGCCTCATTACTTCAATCTTCATTACTTTTTCTTATATTCTTGCTCATCTCAAAACAGAAAATCTCCTTTTGTTTTTGAAATAAATGTGCTGAAATTCTTACTCATATTATACTGTTGATTTCTGGGCTGTTGTTAATAAAATGTATGCTCTTTTCTGCCTTTTATAGATGTCATTCATTGGGAAGTTACATAATGAGACTTGACCTAACTGCTAACTGTTAATAGAGAACAAACGGCAGGACTTCTCAAATATCAACAATTAAAACCAATCATAAAAAGACTTAATTCATAAAGCACATCAAAATGTAATGTTTTTAGAATGAAAAGCATTTAAATGTTTTATTTTGGGACTTGTCATCATATTAGACAAGCACTTCACAGAAAGTCTGCTCACCCGCTCCAGAAGCATGATCCTCTGTTTCTCTTCAGACAGTGTATTTTCTCTAAAAGTAAAAGAATGATTTTTATTAAAGTTTAAGAACTTTGAATTTTACATCAACAACAAAATTTTAGGAGCTCAGCCAGGCATGGTGGCACACACTTTTATTCCCAGCATTCGGGAGGCAGAGGCAGGTGAATCTCTGTGATTTCAAGGCCAGCCTAGTCTACACAGTGAGTTCCAGGACAGAATGGAGAGACCCAGTTTCAAAAAAAAAAAGGTTTTAGAAGCTTAAATATTACTTTTAATTCAGAGAACATCTAGTAGAGTAAGCACTTGTACTAAATTTTTGAAAGTAACCCATATAGATAAAAATAGCTGTTACTCTATATACAAGTTCAGACACCTACGAAATTATAAGCAAAACTTTGCACATATTTTTATCTACAATTTCTTCAAAGTTCATACTTTCCCAGATATTAAACACTTTTTCCATATCTAAATTCCCTTTCAAAGAAATGTATATGATATTATATAGCTCTCTCCAAATATCACATTGATTGTACCTGGCTTTAGATCCTTTTGTTTCCTTTAGAATATTATAATTTCTATTTGTGTATTAGTATTTATACATAAGGATCTATAGCTACACATCTAAATAAAGATGTGCTAACATTTCCAAATATAGACTCAGAAGCTGTTAAAAACTGATAGCCAAATTTTACTTATATTCTTGGTGTGCATGTATGTGTGGTCCATGAATGTGCTTGTGAAGATGTGTGTGCATGTGTGGAGACCAGAGGTCAACACTGGAAGTCTTCTTTGAAACTGCTTACTACCATTTTTGGGTTTTCTCACTGATCCTGCAGTTCATTAATTCTGGTACAACAGCTGGTCAATAAGCTTCCAGGATCTGTCAGCCTCTGTGCCCGACCCTGCCCCCATCACAGTGGGGATATTAGATGAATGCTCTCATGTGCCCGTCCTTCACTGAGCTTCCTACATTCTTTTGATTTAACTGCCTTTCCCATGTATAAGACATAGTTGGGGTTATTTCCCCCTGCAGGCCATGTTTCCAATGTGGATTAATTTCTATCATTTATGATTTCTAATTTCAACATTCTTTTAGCATGTTTATAGTTTGTCCTTTAAAATCACACTTTCATATCGGCTTAGAACACTTAGTAAGGTGAAGAGACAGATCTCTGGAAGAGTTCAAGGCCAGCGTACACAGAGACCCTGTCTTGAATAAACAAACAAAAAGTATTAACAATGTAAAAGTATTTCTTTCCTTCAGAATTTTCTATTTTGACGGGATAGCACTAGTTTTGTTTTGTTTTTTTTTTTTGTAATTTTGAGACAGAGTGATAGTTTAGTCTGGCCTTGAACTCACTCCATAGTCCAAGCAGAGCTTTACTGTGTGACCTGTCTGCCTTGGGAGATCCTTCAAAGCTAGGATTACAGGCTGTGACACCAGGCTCAGGCCCAGTATGGCATTGTTCGTTTGAAAAGCTTCTGATGAACTCAGCGGCAGATAGACCCACTTACAGGACAGACATCATGCTTGTCTCCATTGCTGAGTCCACTCTTCCTTCATCTGTCGTCTCCATGGCTGATCTCTCTGCCTCCCCTGGCAGCTCAGGTGCACAGGCTCCATACAGCTCTGGGGCTGCGAGCACAGGTGCTGAGGGGATAAAACTGCTAGTTCGCAGTTTACTCACTTCTTCTTCAAGCTTTTTCTTCTCTTCAAGCAAACGAGCTCGATCTTCAGAAAGTGACTCTATCAAATCTAAGACCACAAATTCATGTAAGTATTACTGAACCGAAAATGTCCCATAAATATTTTAAAAATCATTTAAAAGACAACACTAACCTTTATCGCGCTCTTGTTGTTGCATTGTACTTTTTAACTTATCACTAAGATCATTTATTATGTTTTCCTTCCTCATTTTCTCTCTTGTTAAAACAGTGTTAAAATTGGTCTGAAACAACAGTAATAGTCAATTATCTGCATATACTTAGCAGTCAATGCTATGAAAATAAGGCTGTAGTTACTCTTTTCTGAGGTGTATTTATGGAGCTCAACGACGAAGCAAAAGCTGTATGTATTCTAGTAAAGGGTATAGTTTCTTGAAAACAAATTTTATTTTATTATTTTTGCCTGTATTGTCAGAAGAAAGGCATTAGCAAATGCTCGACATTTTAGGGAAAGAAGTAAATTAGTGAACAATTTAAAGAGAGCAGTTGCATACATGACTTTTTCTTTGGGTAATTTTCCTTCTTCTGAAATCTTTGCTGACTCTTGATTACCATACTAGCATGTAATTAATTCTCTTTCTCTCTCTGTCTTACTTGGGCATATGCAATGGCCTCTGGACCTGTACAGTGACTAGATTTATTATTCCCCAGATTTCACCCATTCTCATTGCATAATATACACATATCCAATGGCATAGAGGGATCTTATAAGTGGCAATTTTAATTGCTGTTTCATTTACAAAGGAGATTAAATTTGTTAAACAAATCATTTATAAGAGTTTATTAAAATCTTCCTAAAATAGAATAAATACATACCCTTATTCTTTTATCTGTTTAGTATCCCTCCCTACCCATACTTTCAGGAATCCATTACTGGCAAAAGTGAGCTTTAACAGGAAACTGATAGCTTTAGACAAAACTCAAGAGTAATGAACAAACTAAAAAATGCTTTCAGGTTAGGAAGCACACTGTAAGACCCCTCAGTGGGAACGCTGATAATGCAGCTTAGGCATGGTGGAGCCACTGTAATCCCGGCACTCAGGAGGCAGAGGCAGGTAGATCTTTGTGAGCTGGAGACTAGCCTGGTCTACAGCCAGGGCTGTTCCACAGAGAAACCCTATCTTTAAAAACCCAAGGGAAAAACAAGATTAGAAAACAATGTTACTTAGTACTATGCTATTTCTGTTTACATGTAGAAAATTAGTACATATAAAAGCATACATGAAGCTGGGAGGTGGTGGTGCACGCCTTTAATCCCAGCACTTGGGAGGCAGACGGATCTCTGTGACTTCAAGGCCAGCCTAATCTACAGAGCGAGAGCCATGGCAGGCTCCAAAGCTACAGATAAATCCTGTCTCCAAAAACAAAACAAAAAACCATAAAAAGCATACATATACTTTGTTATTTCTATAATATGAAATGGATTGAGATAACTATAATTTGTAATAAGCAAATTTATAATAAAAAAAGAATAGTGAGATAAGAACCAATTAAACTTGAAATCGTAAAATAGCTTAGAAGTTATCTTTCTAGTTTCTTTTTTTGAAGTTTTTAACTTAGGGTAACTCTGATAGTTTAGTTTCATATTTTCTGATTCAATCTGTTAAATCAATTAATTCAGCCCCTAATTCATTCTGGGTATCTGAAATTTTCTATTTGTGTTCACACAGTGAGAATTTGCAGAGAAAGAACCTAATTACATGTAGAATGAATCATGCCAAAGTTCATATGCTTAAAAACAGGGATTCCATGTCAGCCTGAGTTGGTAATTCTTATACCGATTGCCAGCTAGTCATGTGACAATCTATTGTTAAATTTTCTTTGCAAATGTTATGAAGGTCAAAGAAACATCAGGAAGGTCGAGTAATAGAAACACAATAATTAGCTTGGCTGGCTTCTATTTAGCTTCCTCAGATCCCAAACACACCTGTTGTTCAGCAATCAAAGATGTTCGGACATTTTGCATTTCTTCATTCTTTCTTTTTTCTTGTTCTTCAAGCTGTTCTAGAAACTTAGCTTTTTCTTCCTGAAGCTTCTCTTGAAGTTCAGCAACTAGGCTTGATGAATCTTCTCTGGCTGATTCAAAGGCAGGACTTAAAAATTGAAAAGAGATTTTTAACAAACAATTATAGACACAATCACTATTTATCAAAATCATACTCAGGCTATTTACCTCCCAGAAACCCATGATGAGAGAGGTATTTCAGTGTGAACCTTGTCTATATGACTGAAAAGTAAACTAGAGAACTATATGGTGTCTTAAGTAACATGACTGAGGACAGCAAGGAATCAGGGCTTCCACCGTCACCTAGGAAACCAATGTTCTTCTCAGGCACTTCAGGACTCAGCTTTTCTATCCCTACAAATCCAACAGAAGTACACACCTGATGACTTCTTAGATGGCAAGGGTTACTTTCCATAAAATAGATTTTGCTCATTTTGATACCCAATGAATAGAAGTTAAAATGTAATCTCCAGACAAGAAACATTCATGTATTCCTGAATAAATTTGCTAATCTTTTAGGGGCGCTGACAAGGCAGCAGAGATGAGAATGTCCAGGTGAAGCCAAAGCAAGTGTAAATGAATGATTACACATTGGTTATTAATCTTACATCCTAATTTGCTTTCAAAAGATTCCGAAAATATGACTTCAAAACTTTTGAAACAAGCCAGGCAGGGTGGTTCATGTCTACAATCCCAGCAATCAAGTTTTCTGCAAGTTTATGCAAGCCAGCCTGGGCTGCACACAGAATCAAGTCAGCCTGGTCTATATGGCCAGACTTTGACTCAACCCCTATTTAAGTGTTAAACCATGCTACAGCAAAATAGAGGCTATTGTGTTATTAGAGAATTCAGTGAGCCTTTGCTTGATTTTAAGACACTGGAATCTTTTTAGAAGAGTTACATTTATAACCAGAGTTTTTAGTTAAAAGGTTGCTCACTCCCAAACAGTTTTCTATTATAATAACAGTAGCTATGTACAACTACTATTATAGCAACTGAAATTATGCAAAAAAAAATCACTGGTTTTTATCCATACATCCAAATTTACAGACAAAGCTAACTCAAATCGGAACATGCAGGCTAATCTTTCTCCACACACATTTGGAGACAACGTCTGACTTAAGGCTTAGTGCAGAAAGGCTGGAATTTTCTTTTTTTTTATTTTATTAATATTTTTTTATTTTCCATTTTAAATTTAGATAAGAAACAAGGTTGCTTCACAAGTCAGTACGAGGTCCCTCTCCCTTTCCCTCCCCTCCTCCCGTGCCCTCCCCCATTCCCCCCCCGTTATCCCCTCATTCCCCCAAGGAGGGTGAGGCCCTCCATGGGGGTGTCCATAGTCTGTCATTTCATATAGGGCAGGGCCTAGACCCTTCCCTAAGAGTTCAGGGTGAGAGTGCACCTCACATTGTTCTATGGGAGTCCAGAGACCGTGTGTATACTTGGGATGGGTACTGATCTGCTGTCCAAGGCTCAATAGATTACCTAGGCCTCCTCACTGACACCCAGATTCAGGGGGTCTTGATCAGTCCCATGCTGGATTCCCAGGCTGATGCCTGGGATTCAAGAGTTAACCTTTGTCTGGTCAGCTGTTTCTGGTGGTTCAACCAGCCCAGTCTTAATCCCTTTGATCATCAGTCCTCCCTCTCTGATACTGGCTTTCTTGAGTTCAGCTCAGTACTTAACCAGCCAGTAAATGAAGTTTCTATTTCCCGGACTCTCTGGCCATAGGATTGTAGGCTGGCACTCCCCAAGGCTGGAATTTTCTATTTCATGTAATACAACTAATTAAAAGGTGAAGGATTTATTTCCATTTTGCCTTTGAGTTGAAAGAAATGGAACTGTGCAAGTTAAAGGTTTATCAAACTAGTATGCAGGTACAGGGCTTCACACAGGACGTGTTAATGAGATGTAAAAAAGACCCAGGACTGTATCAAAGGATAACCAGGCATAGGCAGTGCTAAGAGATAATCCAGTCAGATAATACACTCAGTCCCTGAAGGAAGAAGGTCAATGGCAGTAGTTTAGGATATAGACAGTTATGGCCATATTAGATAACTCAATACAGAATTGTATGGGAACAGGCTAAAAAGGTAGAGTCACAACTAGTCACTAACAGTTATACATTCACATTTTACTGTAACAAAATACTTTCTGAATGATACCATGATAAGGGAACAGACCACAGCAAATAGGTGATAGAGAGATCTGGATTACCAAGAATGAAGCAAATTGTGTCACTGGGGCTATGTACCCACAAGGGCAAATACCTATCATGTTCTTCATCTCTGTATTGCCAGGTGTACTGTGTTTCAGGATAAATGCTGGGCTGAGATGGCACAGGTAGAAGAGATAGTTCTAGTTAAGCAAGCACATACAGCTATCACACTTACTCCCTCTGAAAAGAACCCATGGTGATTAGCACAGGTATACTGCACAATGAACCAGAGGCTTGGAGTGGGGGGGGGGGCAAAAGATAGCTTATATTGAGTTTTTGCTGAAACTATTCTACATGGTTATCAGGTACATGATTTTGTCTTATTTTATACTACCCTAAGGCCTGAGAAGGAAGAATTAACGAATACAGAAATGAAACAATAACTGTTGGTCCAATCTTTTTAGTTTGCTTTTCTAGACCACATCTGCCCTGCACTGAGAAAGCAAGGAGCTGTGTTCTGGGAAAGGGGTGCTAGTGGTGATAAAAGGAGGCACTGAAAATCAAATGTAAGTATGTACATATGCTATAGGCTAAGATTTTTAAGTGGTTCTGATTAAGCTCAACCAGACTGAGCTTAGTTAGATTCGATGGCCATTATAAACTAACTGAAATGGCCAACTGAAACACCAGATTGTAGCATTCCAAGGTACCATTTTCTTCTTTTGTTTAGAAGAACGGACCAACGAAGGTGGAACTTTTGGACATGCCCCAGCTGCCCTGTCAAATCCTACACCACAGCTTCCCTCCCATACAGGAAAAGCATTTTTTTTCCAGAGCACTCGCTCACTCTGTATCACTGTGAGACAGTTCCTCTTCAAAACTCAGATCCTTCACAAGAACCTCATTACACTACTTAGTTGCTTCCAGACCCATGGTGACTTTCAAACCAAGTATCCAAGTTACATTAAACATCTAACCAAAGAAGGTTTGCATTCATATGATACTTACATTTGTTTTGGCAGAAATATGGGAGGATAGGGTAGGGAATGCTCCCAATGTGGGGGAACAGAGGTATGAAGAGGAAATGCTTCAAATGTGGGGGACAGAGGTATGAGCAGGAGGCTTAGGCCTAGGGCTGAATCAGGACAAAAATTTATATGGCACAAGGATCAGATCCCACATTCCCTATTGGCTATTATAAAGCTCCCAAGTTTATAGCCTTAAACCACACAGCATTTAAGTAAGATGACAAGATTAAGATCCTTTAAAAGTTGGCAAATTCAGCCCACCACCTGTTTTTATAACAGCTCTCTTGCTACAGTAGTCATAATACAATCTAGTTTACAAACCCCCAAGTATTTATTTATGCTCTGGTTCTTTGCAAAAGGGTACAAAACCACTCTAGACTTGAGTTTCAGAATTCCACCTGCAGAAGCCTGGAGGTAACCAATGTATTTTCAGAAGGTAGGCTTAAAGGTTATTTTCTTAACATATCATTTGTCTTTTCCATCTGCTACTTGCATTGATGGAAGTTCAGGCATCATAACAGATTAAAAACAGCAACACAGAACTATACTTCTGACACCTTATCCTTCATTATAATGGGGGGAAAGGGAAGGTATTCTTTTCTGGCTGACATAGTTAAGAATGAATTCTTCCTTGAGTATGTATCATTTAAAATTCTATGCCAGGGCTGGAAAGATGGATCAGTGATTAAGAGCACTGGTGCTCTCCCAGAGGACCTGTGTTCAATTCCCAGTACCCACATGGCAGTTCAAAACTGACTGTAACTCTAGTTCCAGAGGATTTGGCACCCTCACACAGACATGAATGCAGCCAAAACACCAATGCACATAAACTAAAATTTAAAATTTTGTGTCATGAAATGGGAAATATTTATAAAGTTCTTTGGCCATTAATCAAAGTATAATAATACATGCATCTTATGTTAAAGTACTTACACAGATATTTCAGGTATGTATTGAGCTAGCTGTATTTTACAACAATCAACATTTGGAAAATCTATATAACTTAGTGAACTAATGTTTTTCAAATGACCAATTCATGGTGTTCACAAAAACCACATAAGTAAAATACATTTCCAGAAAGATAAATGTATGTGAAGATTATGTAAAGCTCACTGGAAGTTTCACATTCCACAATGAAACACTGCATTTTAATTTCATAAAAGAACATGGGAAGACTAAACTTATTTCAGTAAAAATATAAGGCTAAAAGTTAGGTATGGTAAAATTCTATGTATATCAAGAAAGGTTTTTAAATATATTTCTTTATGACTTATTAGTATATTTTTCATTTCTATAACTATATACCTATATTCAGGGTCAAGTAAAGATGTCTCAGGCAAAAAGGGGACTGGGCAGAAATGTTTTTTAAAAAAATCTGGCTCTACAGAAAGGCATGCGAAGGGATATAGTTGAGTATTACAACAGTTGCCTGATCTGTTCAATGGTCAGTGATGAAGGGACTGCGGGGAGAAGGACTTACTTCATGGACAATGGCTATGGATGGATAGATCTCTCAAGATGGGAATGAAATGTGAAGTCGTTAAGTTCTCTGAGGATAACTGCCTTCAGTAGCTCAGTAGATTGCCGCCTAGTCATCGGATGACAAGCTGAGAATACTGGACACTAATCAACATGAAAAGAACACTAATCTGTCTCCGCAAGTTTACTTCTCGACATGAGCTGAATTTTTTATACCAAACCCCTATTTCTGCTTAAAACTATTGTTCTTCAACTTTAAAACATGCTGTAGTGGTGCACACCTTTAATCCCAGCACTCGGGAAACAAAGGCAGGCAGACCTCTGGAGTTTGAGGCCACATTGCTGGTTCCAAGACAGCCAGGGCTACACAGAGAAACCTAGTCTCAAAAAGCAAAACAAACAAACAAACAAAAAACCAAAAAAACAATCAACCAAACAAAAAACCCCAAACAAATAACAACAACAAAACAAACAAGAAAACTCTACTGTATTCAACTAAGAAAATGTCCCATTAAAGACTTGTAACCACAGCCTCATGCCTGTCTAAGCACTAGTCTTGCCTCACTAGTTCCTAAAGCAGTTAGCTGGATATGATTGTGATCCAATCTACTAAAGACTCATTATCTAAGAGTGCCATTTTGCAAGGATGACGTAAAGTTCAAATGCCAGAGACCATCACAGAAAACTGGCAATTACTACAGTGGAAAGCAGCAAGATTTTGGCCTATGTTATTTAGAGCTATGATTTACTGCTACAGAAAGCAATTATTGGGGATGAGGGAGATAGTTTAGAGGATAAAGTGCTTGTTACACAAGCATGCTAATCTAAGATGGAATTAATTCCCCAAAACTACATAAAGCCAAGTGTAGTAGCATAGCTCTATAACCCAATCATACCTACTGGCAACAATGGAGGTGGAAAAAGATGATTCCTTGGAGGCTTGCTGGACAGCTAATCTGAAGTATAGAGCAGTGAACGTAAATAAGAGGCCCTGCTTCAAACAAGGTGGAAGTAAATGTGACTATACATGTGACCCCACCCCAAGCATTTCTTGAATTATGTTATCACTTGGCCACTGAAGGTACCCCATTGCACTGAACCAATAAGTTAAAAATGTAGTGCTATAAACTTTGATAGAAGGGCAGAAAACACAATATAAGACAGGTTTTCTGTGTTGTTTCTAGGCATCACCATGCCTAGTGATAGAGGAGACAAAAAAGAAACCTAGTGAAAAACTATACCACCTAGGAATAGGGATATAGCTAAATGGTAAAGTGCTAACCTAGCATGTAAAAGGCTCTACACACACACACACCCCTACACCTCTTTTACAGCAACTGTATTAAACAAATAAATGGCAATCTCTTTGCAAAGATTTGAGTCACGCCGGTTAAAGAACTACAATCAGATAAGGCACTGTTAAGGTAATGAATGGAGTGGGTAACCGGAGGAAGCTGCACACATTAACCAGAGTTGCAAGGGTAATTACAGAAACATAGGCTAGTAATTAAATCTGTCCACATTAAGGTATTTGTTTTTTAACTCCTACTCTCCCAAAGTAAGGTGTCATAATGGTAGTCATCTTGCAATTTTTTTCCAGTTTTTTACTACAGAATTTCAGTGATTGCGACAGAGTGAAAAACGAAAACTAACAAATGTCCAATCAAGGAAGGACAAATAACACCAATTTTAGTCTTACCTTTGAGAGGAGAGAGGATAAGAACATCCCAGGCATGTGTGGGAGAGAAGTTGCATTACGTGAAACAAATATGATATTAAAGGTCTTTTATTTGGATGTTCAATACTGGTAAAGAAATATGTACATCTGACTGCTAAGTTTAAAACGGTATAATGCTAGGCTGTTGTCTCCCACAATGCTGCTTCCACCTCTTTTGCAATCTCATACATACTTCAAGGAAGAGACTCTGTAGTTCCCAAAATCCCTTTAAGAGCTTCACGTATGCCAGTAAAAGAACACTCGCAAAGTTTGAAATACAAAGTCCTATTCTCCAGAAGTGGCTGTAGCCAGTTGTCTCACAGCAAGTTCTGACATGTAACTGAGAACTACTCGTTTTTTTTTTTTTTTTTTTTTTTTTTTTGCAGAGTAAGCCAACATTTGATGCTTTGAAGAGGTTCTTGAGTATCGTGGCAGCTTTCCAGTGAGCCATGGAGAATCAACGTTGATGAGGGCTTCAGAGTATGTCTTCTTGTTATTTCATTTAGAGCTTGACAAAGACTCCCTAAACATCAGCCAGTCTCCTCTGGCCCTTTAGACTCCACCCTTCACAACTGTTCCTGTACAGTTTGCACTGTTCAGTTGTAACAAGATGTTTGGTAAGTCAGTTTGAAGAAAATTCCCTGCTCCTGTAATCTGATTATCTCTCAATACTGGATCAAATTCTTCATCTCCTACCCCTGGTTTCTTATCACTCTAGCTTGCTGTCAGCAAGAATATTGGTAGTCTGTTTGGCTAAAGTTTTTTTTCCTTTGCTTGCTTTCTCTTTACAAGGTTTCATCTACTGATCCTGAACCTATTACTTAAAATAAACTTGAACTAGCCCATGCTGTACTTACAACTAAGCTCAATTCAAAGTTTATTTTCCCCTGCTGCAACAATTCCTTAATATTATAATTTGTTATTTCCAGTTTACCATCCAGTTCTGGTTCTAAGCTTTTCCATATTACACAGTTTTAACTTTTGTCTCCCATCGCTCTATAAACAATCCCCAAAATGTTTATTTCTCTATTAAACCCTCTCATCTCTTAAGAATACAAAAAGCTATTTCAAAATCAGCATTACATTGTAGGCAGCCAATTAAGAGTGTTTAAAAGTGGTGATGCAAGAGGCAGGAATTAAATACACAAGCATAGACACACATGCCTAGAAATATTCACCTTGAGAACTAATGGTAGGAATGATACACTAATCATGCTCTACAAGCTGTTTATTGAGCAAAATTCGATCGCAACGTTTCTAAACCCATCTGTGATAATTAAAAAATGTTAACAGACAGCAACAATAAAAATATAATGAAAAGAAATCCACAAGTCTGGAATTTAACAACATATTTCCAAACAGAGAAAACAAATGAAACAGAAGTACCAAGAAAACAACAGCGAGGAATTCTGCATATTCTCATCTGATTTAGCATTGGCTAAACCATAGTCAGAGGAAACTTTAGCACAAACACAGAAAGAGAACAAAGTTAATTTCAACTGAATTTAGTAAAAGAATTTAGTAAATTTACTAATTTCAATGAATTTAGTAAAACGCTACAAACCAAAAAGAAATTTTGAATTAAAAAATAAAAGAGCTCTCATACATTTTTCAAAATACTGGTGTATTTTGTGACTTGTTTACTTTTCAAGACAAGGTGTAGCCCAGAACAAGTTCACTCTGTATCCCAGACTTAGGTTTACAGCAATCCTCCTGCCTCAGCCTTCCAAAGCACTTGGATTACAGGCACCAGCTACCATACGTAGCTCTAGCAATAAGCTCTTTTCACATGTGTGATAAATAATATTATAATTGTAAAATTTCTTTACTTTGTGAAAATATCCCAGTTCTTCTATTTAACTACAGAAAATTAATAAATTAAGGCACTATGTAACACATACATCTGAATATTCAGGAATAATCACATACTAAGCTTAATACTTACCTTTTGGCTATTTGATTCTCAAGATGTTTAACTTTTTCTAATAACTCTTTTTCAACAAGTTCTCTCTCCAACTTAAATTCATTTAGTGCAGTTTGAATAGCTTCGTCTTTTTCACAATTAAGCTTCTGAATTAACTGTTCTTTGTCTTGTTCATGTCTCATGACCAATTTCTCCTTGTCTTTCTCAAGATTCTGGATAAGAGCCTCATACTTCTCTTCTTGCTGGGCTATTTTTTCATCTTTTTGTCTTTCAAGCACACTCAGTTCTAAGTTCAATTTGCCCTGCAGTTCAACAATTTGTTCTCTCAGGGTTTTTTCCATTTCAAATGCTTGGTGATGCAAAGATGTTACATTGCGTAATTCAGCCTTAAGTATATTACATTCTTCTTCATGTCTATTAATTAACTCTGAAATGCACTGATCTTTTTCAATTGTCATTAAAGCTCTTAACTCTGATAAGCCCACCTGATAATTCTCATTATTATCATGAATCTTTTGGTTGAGTTTACTTATTTCTGTTCTTAAGTTTTCTGTCTCTTGTTCAAGGAGAGACTTCAAAGTTTCATTTTGCTGTATTCTGCTCTCTTCCAACAAGATCTTTATCTCATCAGTTTCTGCTTCCTTTAATGCAAGTTCAACCTCTAATTTACACCGTATATCTGACAAATCAGAAACCTTGAGTTTCAATTCCTGCAACTGTTGTTCTTTCTCCTGGAGAGTTGAGGCATGAGATTCTAGTATCTGGTCAATTCTTTGTTGGTTTTCCTTTTTTAATTGCTCCAAAGACACTTTGTGATCGGTCATAACTTTCTCAAACTCATGTGTGTGTCTGACATGCATTGTGTCCTCTAACTCCTTTAGGTGGCTTTGCTCTAAGCACTGAAATTCAGCTCTCAGTGACTCTATTTTCTTGTCATTTTCAACATGCAGCTTTTTCAGGTCTTCTAACACCATCTCTCGTGACTGCTTTAGCTCTTTAATTTCACAATTTTGAGTATGCACAATATTTTCCATCTCTAACAACTTTTGATCCTTTTCATGCTGCACGATGACGGCAGATTCCTTTTCATGTTTTATCAAAGCAAATTCATTGTCTTTCTTTTGTAAAACCTCCTCAAGGGATACTAAATCTCCTTTTAATTTTTTAATTTTATTTACATTTTCTTCACTGTCTTTTACTAGAGCATCAAGTTTACATTCATACTCACTTTTTAAAGATTGGAGTTCTTTCTGATATTTTTCCTTTAGTGTTATTTCTAGGGAGCATTTTACTTTTTCAATAATGTTTCTTAGTTCTACTGCTGTACATTTTAAAGAATCTGATAAGTCACACTGTTCTTTTTGTACAAATGTTCTGAGGTGGCACAGATCTTCCTTGATGGTTTGTATGCTGACGTGAGAGTCTTGGGCAGCAACTCTGCATTTCTCCAGCTGGACATGCAGAGCAGCACGATCTCCAAACCCCTCTTTCCCACGTGCACTCGTGTCCTGCATGCGCCTACTATCTATTGCATTGATGACTGATGAATAAAGTGACTCCACCATCATTTCTGGACTTTGTGGATCACTTATAGGGTTTGGAGACGATAAATTTTCTTCAATCACAAACTCATTCACAGCAGACATAAAATCAGACTCAGGACTTTCTGCTAATGAATCCAAGTCTAATGAAGCTTGGTGAATAGTTTGTTCTGTGTTTGGATGGGAGATGGTTTCAAAATCAAATGTATGAGCATCAATGCTATCTGGAGACAATTCTTCTAAGGGACACACCGCTGGACATAAAGGATCCTGAACAGTTAGTGGAGGAGGAGTTTTTGGTGAGGTAGTAGTTGTACTTTCTATCCTTGGAGAAGTAGCTGACTGTGGGGATGCCTGACTTGTGGATACCTGGAACACAGAGTGACACTTTTAAAGATCTGTAACAATGTAAACACCTTACACAATAAAAATATTTAAAATAACTCATTTGCCTTTTGTTCATTCAGCAGATCTGTAATGGTCTGTGACATTTCATCCAAACTTTGTGCTGCTTTTACCAAATTATGTAGGGCAAGTACATGCTGGTGTAGAGGTTCAAAGTCACAAAGTAAGGGAACCCTGGAAAAGAATGCAAACAAACTGATTTTTAGTTTCTCATAACAACTGTGAACAGATTATATCAACTTTTTAAACACAATACTACAGCATGACTAGTCCTTCTTAAGCAAGGATAGGGCAAGTTGGAAGAAGCTTATGTCCCAAAAAAACCCAGAATGGTCAAGTTAGGAAAGCCAGAAGAAAATAACTAATTTTCACCATTTTAAGATCAAGTAAGTTAAAAATACTATGGCCTTTACCTGAGGAACGGCTGCACTTCTGAAGGACAAAATGATTGAAGAAACTGTAAGTCTTTTAATGATATGTCTGGAAGTTCACAGTCAAATTTTCGAGGCTTCTGAGTCTGAAAAAGGAAAAAAAATCTTTACCAATGTAAAGGATGCATTTAGATATGATGGCTGTCTTGCTATAATTAAATCCAACATAAGAAACTGACAAAAGACCATGCAAAGATGACAGGGCACACTAGCTCTGTGAATCTTTAATACTCTGGATGATGAGCTGTTTGGTGATAACTAACAAGCTTTTCCCCCCCCCCCTTTTGTCCTTGCAGTATTTTATACAAATTCTGGTATCCCATCAACACTAAACGGCGCCATGTGTTGCACTATGCATATACCTCTCCAAATTTCCCCATGACCCACAGAATGATCACAAGAGGTCTCTCTATAGTAAACTCTGTTGCTAGACCTTTGGAAGATTTCTTTCATTGCTCTTCTCATTAAAAAGAAAAAATACAAGTCCCACCACTTGTTCGTTTATAATACTGGCAAGAGTAGTATCTTTTAAAAATAACTCCAGTTATCTTAATCACTATCAAGAAGATTTAAATATGTCTGAATAATCTTCATAAAACAGGCTCAAAAATAAGTAAGTATGTATATAAATTCCAATTATGCTATTTGTGAACATTCCTAAGTAATACTGTCCTGCAGAAACATGTCTAAAACTGAGTTCCTTTAAATTTAAAAATAAATAATAAAAAAAGAAAAAAAAAAGAAATATCATCCACCAGTTAAGGACAGCAGCAAAGGGTACTCTAAAATCACTCCAGCACCAAAGGTCACGGAAAATTGTAAAGAAGGGGGAGAAAGACTGTAAGAGACAGGATTACGGAATTTGCCTTCTAGTAACCCCAGAGAATCTACACCCACAGAGTTGCACCCACAATCCACCCAAACATGAGCTGAACGAGGACAACATCAACAAACACACCAACCTATAGGGAAAAGGCCACAAGGTTGAGACCCTACACAAAGAACTATAGGCAACTGAGTAAAACAGAGAGCAGGATAGGTACCCTTCCCCAAAGATGAGCCCACTAATCAACTGTCCAGTGCCATCCAAGTTGTAAACTCTGTACATATAGATTCAAATAGCATTATATGGACTCACCAGGTTCTATTTGGGTGTGTGTGTGTGTACGTACGTACGTATATATGCATGTATCCAACACACACACACACACACACACACACACACACACACACACACACACACACAAACACGCATACAGTAACAACTGAAGAAAAAAAAAAGGCCATGATCTTGAAGGACAGTGGGAGGGGTATATAGAAAGTTTTGGAGGGAGGAAAGGCGAGGGAGAAACACTATAATTAAAATATAATCTCAAAAATTAACAACAAATATTAGTAACACATATTAAATCTTACACCAGGGAACCCTTAAAACCAAAACCATTTTTTGCTGATTTAATCCTATCACAATTTATTCTGTTTCTGATGTTTCTAATCCTGAAAAAAGAAGTTTGATAATATTCAAATTTAGTCACGGTTAGAAAATAAATACATACACAAAATGAGGAGGGCCAGGAGTCCAGTCCCTTAAACAGACGGTTTCTTAAAAAGGATTTCCCTGTATGAAGAATTAGGAACATGATTATTTTAGAAATTATTTAAGAGGCAAAAAGAAACAAGAAAAAGGGTGAATATATTAACACTTACTAAATAATTTCCCAAAGGATTCCCTTTTTGACTTTTCAGCTTCATATAATTGCTTTCCATCTTTGACTAAAGCACCAGCCCACTTAAAAGAAGAAAGTTTATGTTAATAACATGTGTCAATTATTAATGTTCATACATAAATAAACAACTGGAATTGCTTACCTCTCTGTAGTGTTTAATGAACATTTTTCTCCTTACAACCTCAACAACAGCTAGGCAATACATCTGAGGAACTGTGCTAAGAGCCTCAACAATCTTGACTCTTTCTAACAGCTCTATTACAAGGCGGAGCAGTGCTTGCAGTTTCTCTCCATCTTGATCTGCATGAAGCATCACAAAACAACACCACCTATAGAATAAGATTCATTGTTTTCAACAGTCCCAACATCTGCTGAAAATCATCTTGTAGGTTAAGTGTGAGGATCAAGACTAAATTCTAACCCCAGGGTTATTCAATCTGCATTTGAATGAAGCCATAAGGGAAAATTACATTATTACTGAGAGAAAAAGCATGAACTCTAAAGAGGCTATATTAATTATGACAAAATCTCTTACTTCAGTCTGACATGTAGATTGTTTGCTAGCTCTTGTTTGGCAGTGGTACACTTCTGTTTAATATCCAACAATTTTCTGTGGTTTTGCAACATAATCATTAGCTGATTTGCATGACTCAGGCACAGATCAGGTAATACAGATGCATCCTTCAAGTTTTCAGCTCTCATCTGATTAGCTAAAAATCCCTTTGAGAAAAAAAGTTTTTATTTGTTAGATAAATGATATAAGAACTAAATTAAGAGAAAAACAGACAGGGCTGGAGAGATGGCTCAGCCGTTAAAGGCTAGGCTCACAATCAAAAATATAAGAGAAAACAGACAATGGGCCACTTTCCACTAAAATCACTAATTTCCTTATCTCACACTAAAGGGGAAACAAAAGCAGGGTCTAAAAACCAACTTACAACAATATGTATCTTGAAATTTGCATTAAAATAACTGATCCAAATGTAAGCCCAAAGCAAACAAATACTGGGAAACACAAAATTTAAGCTACCTTACATTTTTATATTTCTTTGGTTTTTCTTACTATAAACAAGCACATAAAATATCAACATCACAAGGAATAAAAATACAACAACCCCTAGAAGCCACAGTACTCCAAAAGCAGAGGTAGAAGGAAACAATCTGAGCTATAATGGAAAACTCCAGTCCATGAAATACAGAGGGTGGAAGGGAAAGGAAAGAGGGAATGAATGGAGGAGGTAGAGCAGTTTGAGATGAAATTCAGCTATTTAGCTCTGGGGACTGGAAATCAAGTGGTCATACATATAACGGATTAGTCAATTTTCCAAGATTTCTTATTTTCTTGTCCTATTTGTACAACTTCCTTTATTGTTTTTTGAATAATCATTTCTCTGTATAACACTGGGAGTTCTGCAAAATGCTTTGTAGAATCAGTTGCCTAAAATACCAAAGGTCTTTTTACCATTGCAATGGTCCTGCTGCTAATGATGGCTTACGCCATCCTGCCCTGCTCATTTTTTATTTTAATTTTAAATAGCTTGTTTTACATGTCAATCCCAGTTCCCTCTCCCTCCCCTCCTCCCGCACTCCCCCACCATCCCCCCCCCCCCCACCCTATTGCCAATTCCTTCCACATAGGACTCAGTCCTTTCACTGAGTCCAGGCTGAGAGAGCATCCCTCTTTGTGTTATGGATGTCTGTTTGTATTCCACGGATAAACACTGATCCACTGCTCAGGGCCCCATAGGTTGCCCAGGCCTCCTCACTGACTCACATTCAGGGGGTCTGGATCAGTCCCATGCTGGCCTTCCAGCTGTCGGTCTGGGGTCCAAGAGCTCTCCCCTGTTCAGATCAGCTGTCTCTGCTATTTTTGCCATCCCATTCTTTGCCAATTTGTTCATTGCTCCTCTCTCTCTGTCACTGGGTTCCTTGGGTTCAGTTCAGTGTTTAACTGTGGGTGTTTGCCTCTGCTTCCATCAGTCACTGGATGAAGGCTCCAGGATGGTTATAGACATCAAGTTCATTATCAGGAATGGGCATTCGGGGTGGTCTCTACCCTATTGCTTAGCTTGCCAATTGGTATCATCCCTTTAGATCACTAGAAGTCACAATGGTGCCTGATCTGTCTTCTAACCTATGATTCCCTCTTCCCCCATCCTACCCCCCAAGTCAACCTTCCTGTTCCCCCATGGCCTACTCTCTCTTCCTCTTCTCCCCCTCTCTATTTCCCAGCTCCCCCCCCCCCCCCCCCCACTGGCCGTGTTCCCCATCTGTTCAGAGGATCTTGCCTCATTTCTCTTCTCTTGGGTACCATGCATATCTTTTAGGTTCTTTCCTGTTTCCCAGACTCTCTGTCAGTGGAAGTACAGACTGGTATTATATTGTTTTAATACATTAAAAAATCTTTTCCACTCCAGATGTGGAAAGTACTTTCATGGTTTCTATTTCAGTTTTCATCTATGGTACCTGAACCGATCATTAAGAGTACACATTGACTGTGTGTGACGGCAGTCACCTGTAATCACAACAACCAAAGAGGAGGCAGAGGCATGTTAGGCTGGGTAACAGAGTGAGACCCTGTCTCAAATGAGAATAACAACATAGAACATGTGTTTCCCCCTCCCCCATTACATGGTATATTGTTATAAATCTGAATTGTCCCCACAAGCTCACGTTTCAAATGATGGCCATCACTTGGTGTTGCTCTGGGACGTAAGACTTGGCTGAAAAATGGTTCAGTGAGGAGGTATGGGCCTTTAGCTACAGCTCTAGCTCAGCCTAGTCTGTTCCATTCTTTGCTTCTGGATCCTATTTTCTTAACCTGCTAAGAGTCATGTTGTACCTCTGCTACTTTTCAGGGTTAGGGTTAGGGCTAGGGCTAGGGTTAGGGTTAGGGTAGCTGCTTTTCCTGAATCTGTTCCTGGTGCCCCACCTTCACCATCACTGCAGACTGTACCCTTCTGAAACCAAACAAAATAAACCTCTTTTCCCTTAAGTTAACTTTTTTGTTAGGTATATAGTCACAGTGACAGGCAAACCTAATGAATACATATGGAAATAATAATGCATTCACAATAGCGAAGGGAAAAGTGAATAGATGTGCACACTAAATAGATACTGCACTTAAAATATACAAAAATAGCCAAACGCAATACCTGAGCAAGCTCTTTCTGTTCATTTACCAGCCGGCCACAGCTAGCAATCATCTGGTCCAGGGCATACAGCCGATCTTCAAGTCCTTTAATGGCTTTCATATTCTGATTATCAAGTTTGGCAATAGTTTGATGGCATTCTAAGATAAATGGTTGAATAATCTTTGGGTCAAGCTAAATAAAAAGGAAATACTTATGAATAAAATCTTCTGGAAATAATTTCAACTATATTTCACACTAATTGGATACAGAGTCAGATAGAAAATGATACAGAAAAACAATGCACTGTAAATCAAGTTATACTTCTAAAGGAAGGTTTATAGGACTCATCTGATCCTACAAAATCAATCCCAGGAAATCACAAATCTCAATCAATGCTATAATTTAATCAGTTCTCAATTTCCCTAAGAAAATGGTTTTTTTTCAGGTCATCAAAGTCATATAAAATAGAGCTAATGACAAACCCATTCTTGGCTTGATCAATACACTTTCTAATTCTTTAATCCTGCCTGTTAATCTGGCTTTAATTCTACAACGTGTTTGGTGGTTACTATTTCCTAGTAAAAACTATCTAGTCACAAATATCAAATAACCTTGATTCATTGTAGGGGCTTAGAACTTTGGCATAGCAGACCACTTCTGCCAATCTCCTCAGATTCTACTGGTTCCTTCACAAAATTCTTCTCAGACTCTAATTACTCCAATTACAATTATAGTTTTAGCATTAAGCACAACACACATCCATCCATCCATTTTAAGGCAGGGTCTCACTCATGGAACTCAAACACATTGCCTAAGCTAGTTTCAAATTTTCAGTGTTAGGATTATAGGTGGGAGCCACTGCCAATAGCTTTTTATTACTTGATCATTACTATTACTGTAGTACTGAAGACTGAACCTGGGCCCTCGGGAGGCAAGTGTTTGACCTCTAAGCAAAAAGATATGACTTAACATGCACATGGGATCAAAAGACAATTTCTGAGAATCAGTTCTCTCCTTTCTTCATGTCCTAGGGACTGAAATAAGGTTTTCAGGCTTTTACACACTGAGTCATATTGCCAGATGCTAAGCTCAACTTTTGATGGAGGAAAACAAGCACAGCTTTTCAAGGCTCAAACATGATTTTCAATGCCTGCTAATAACATGAAGATATCAGCCAAGTTGCTTTTTCAACCGCGCGCGTTGTGTGTGTGTGTGTGTGTGTGTGTGTGTGTGTACACGCACACACACGAATGTGAGCTCTCAAAAGCCATGATATACACGCAGAGGTCAAAACTGTGGGAGTCAATTCCCTCTCTCTACCATCTGGGACACATATCATGTTCAAGTTATCCTTTATCCACTACACCATCTTACTGATCAACATCTTTGTGACTGTCCTGCTGAGAGGAAAAGACGGTATTTGGCTAGGCTCTTTAAAGGGTGCTAGAGAGAGGGTAAAAGAGGAAAACAATTCAAGTGAACAATGGTCAGAAAGAGAAAAACAATGGTTTTATCTTGAATTACTTTACCATAATTCTTAAATCCTTACTGTAATAAAATTTTACTTACTTAATAATTTGTGGAATACTTTATTCCATTTTCCCAGATGACAAAACTATAATTTCCAGGTAGTTTTTGGCTAATATTAATCATATTAATAATTATTTGTTCAGGTTTCCATAATAGTGCTAGATTAATTTTACTCATGAGATCTCTGACATACACATGGCTAATTAAAGAAGTTGTAAGACTAATTTTCTAATTGTCTCTATTTCTAACTATATAACTTTTAAACAAACTGTCCTCTATACAACAAGCAAAATATTCAATAAATAGCTGAATGTGTAAGGACACACCTTTACTCTCAGCACTTGAGAGGCAGAAGAATCTCAAGGCCAGCCAGGGCTACATAATGAGATCCTGTTTTATTAATAAATAGATAAAGTAAAATAGTAAGTTGCTTGAAAGAAATAATAGAAACACTAAGGGTCAATAAACTCTGGGAAGTTTACATTGAGCTAAGTATACATGTTAAGCCATTTGTTAACCTGAATCATACATCTTCTTCATTTATAAAACAGACGTCTACAAAAAAAAATGAATCAACAACCATAGAATATTATGTAATACAAATGCACAAATGTCAAGCTAGGGATTCAAATTGCTAAGAAACTTATAAATATTGCCAGGTGGTGGTGCACGCCTTTAATCCCAGCACTTGGGAGGCAGAGGCAGATGGATCTCTGTGAGTTCAATGCCAGTCTGGTCTACAAAGGGAGTTCCAGGACAGTCAAGACAGGCACACACTGTGTTGGGGGAGAATATTATTTTAAGGTGTGTTACTTTTGTTTATGCTATGAAACATTTGTTTAATGCTGTAAAGATGTGTTGCTTTTGTATATGTTGCATCTGTTTAACTCTGTAAAGCTCTTATTCTTTGCTTGTCTAAAACATCTGATGGGTTAATGAAGAACTGAATGTTCAATAGCGAGGCAGGAGAGAGAAATAGGAGGTGCTCGCAGACAGAGAGGCTAAATACAAGGAGAAACGAGAAAGAAAATGAGAGGGGCCATCTACAGAGTCAGCCATGGACTAAGTAAAACAAGGAGAAAACCCAGAAACAAAAGGTAGATGGGATAATTTAAGTTAGAAAAGCTGGCAACAGCAAGTCAAGCAAAGGCCGGGCATTCATAACTAAGAATAAGCCCCAAAGCCCCACAAAAGACTAAAGAGTCAAAAGAGTAAAACATGACACTACAACCCTGTTTCAAAAAACAAAGCAAACAAACAAAAAAACAAAAACAAAAATACAAGACACTTAAATCTGCAAGTGTCAGGGCTGACGTTTGAGCGATTTCAAACACTAAATTCAAAAAAACTCATTTCCAGGGTAAGTATCTGAAACTCAGTCAGAAATATACATTATGAATAACAATAGAAATGGGATTAATCTATTAAACTAAGGATGTTAAATAGAAACATAAAGTATCTAATCTGGGCATCTTTTATTCATTATGTTGCTGGAAAACAAAACTACTGCTATGAGATAAACAGTACTCACTAAATGAGAGACAAAGGTGGTATATCTCACAGTGGATCTGGTAGCAAGACCTGTACTCTTAGCTACTCCAAAGGTTGATGCTGGAAGTCTAAAGTGGACTACACAGTCAAAGTCAGTCTGGGAAAGTTAGTGAGGCTCTGTCTTAAAACAATACGAAATACAACACAGTGGAAGCGTGCTTCCCTAGCAAGCATCCGATTTTATGTAAAATTATTCTGGATTCTAATAGTTTTTGTAGCAGGCTTTCTTGAACCTTCATCCCCCAAATCACGGCACAGAGACTTACTGGTAATTATGAAAACTTGGCCTCAGCTTAGGTTTGTTTCTAACTAGCTCTTATAACTTAAATTAACCCATTTCTAGTACTCTACATGCTGCCACACAGCCTGTGGCTTTTACCGCTACTCCTGTGTGTCCTGCTACCTCTCCTATGTCTTCTGGCATCTGTCCTGTACCTAGATTCGTCTCCTCTTCCTCTTTCTGTATGTCCTGCCTATACCTCTTTCTGCCTAGCCATTAGCCATTCAGCTCTTTATTAAACCAATCAGAAGACACCTTGGCAAATACACATCTTCACAGTGCATGAAATGATTATTTCACGACAAGTTCTAATTATAAAAAATGACACCAACTACTGTGTCCACTTACATGGTTGATCATCGAGTCAAATGGAAATTTAAGGTACTAAATATTTAAACAGGAACATTAGTATAGCTTTCATTCATTTTTGATAATAATCTTTGCTGGGGCAAATGCCTAACTGAATGAAATACCTACCTATTAGATGTTATCAATGATCTAGATGATGAACTTTATTAGGAAACCAAGATCGTAGAGGTAGCCATTTACTTATAACTTAAGGTAGACAGCGCTGTTCCAGGCATCCTAGGCCATGTATTTGTTTTTTTTTTCTTTAAAGAATGAATGAATCAAGGATCAAATCTGTTTTCTAATTAAGTGCCCTGTAAGCACTTTTGTATTCTGTTAATTGAAATCTTCCAAATGTTAGTAATGTTTTATGTCAAACAATTTCCTTTCTGATGCCAATGTTCTATATCATCTCACAGAGCAGATACAGAGAACCATTTATCCCAGGTTTGCATCTAGAAGTGTAACTAACCAATGAATTTTTAAGGAGATGGTATAGTTAAAATTCCTCATGTAGTGAGGTGCTCACTGAGAAAAGACAACTTTCTCTTTTCTTTTTTTTTTAAATTTACTGTTTGTTGCTAGCAGGACAACCTCCTTAAAGTCAAGTCTCAGGTGTATCATGTAGGAAGGTTTTTGTTTGTTTTTCAAGACAGGGTCCTGGTTGTCTATAAACTCATTCTGTAGTTCAGCCTGGCTTTGAGCTCAGAGATCTGCTTGCCTCTGCCCATGGAGGGCTGGGATTAAAGGCCAGTGCCTCCACTGCGTCAAAAAACAAGTTTCTAGATGATGGAAATGTTCAACACTTTATTTTAGTTGGTAGCGATTTATTCATGAAATCACTCAAAATTTATGTAAACTCTTCTCACTGCACTAAAATTTATAATCTCAAATACTCCATAATCAATTTAAAAGCATGGTTACAAGTAATTTGATCCAATCTCCACGTTCCAATCCAAGGTATTTTGTTTAATCGTAACTTAAGAGCTCCCCCCAACACACACAGATTACTTACCCTGCTCATAGAATCAAAGCACTTCCTGACCAAAGATTCCACATCATTAGGTCTGTCTTGAACATTTATCCAGTCTAACAAGGAAACATTAAAAAAAGGCAGATCACTGTCTTTAACATCTACTGAAGCTTCTTCTTGCTGGACAGTACTTTGACAAGATTCCCTAAGTCCTCTGCCAAGTTCAGCATCGGTGGGATTGGGAGCTACATGCTCCACTGACTTGTGAAATGAGGTTAACAAGGATGTGTTAGTTGTTCTAGGCATATCAGGAGAGAGCACCAGTTCAGTGGGTCTTTTCATCTCAGCTTTCTCTGAGCCTTCATGTTCATTTAAAGAATCCAGTCTTCCCAAACATTCCCTGTAACTATGTCTGGTTAGGCACTCCAACAGTGGAATCTTGGCCATTACTGAAACCGCAGTTCCTAAACTTAATATACAAAACATAAGTCAGTAAAGCAAGTGCATTCTAGTATCATCCAATGTAATCACAGTGTACTTCAAAACACCAACCTTACCACCGCTCTTTTATTAACCAATTAAAAGTACTGTTTAGTAGAGGGATGACCATTAACTTTAAAATATCAATAGCAAAGCTAGCAATATTTTACTAAACAGGTAGACACTAACTTCTTAATCAAACTCTTTTCAAGTAAAACTTTATATAAAAAAAGGCAAAGATTGACCAGCAGTCCCTCAGACTATAACCCTGCCTTTAATACAATAAAATATATTTAATGTACTGAAAGTATAGGATCATAATTTAGCCTTAGGGTAACACTTATATTCATCATATCAGGAAAATGGATGAGAGATAAGTTGCTAAAGGATATGAGGAAAATATGAAATCCCTGAGATTTCATAAAGCTGTATTGTATACAAAAAGATTCCTTAAAGTAAATTGATGCGGTTAGTAGGACTCGCTCCAAAATCGGTACTTGGAAAGGTTATTGTAACAAATAATTAAAAATGATCTTTTTAACACTGGTCAACAAAGACCAAACTTGTCCATAAACAGTCAATCTATAATACTGGAAAAAAAGGAGTCTTGTGACCGGGAGTAAAAATGCTCATTAAATCCAGGAAAGAACTTAAGAGTAAGTCTCCAGCATCACTTAAAAAATGCAAAGATTAAGAAAGGGAAGGAAAATAAGAGAACATGCAGTCACCTTTAATGCAAATTTAAACTAAAGAAAAAGAAAATAAAAAACCAGAGTAGAAAATCTGGAAAGTACATATATGAGCATACATTCACAATAGTTATTCTAAGGTTCAATTAATGCTCATTTGCATATTAATTATAGATTTGCAGTTCTTTCCTTCCAAAACCCAATGGTACTTGATGCCTATATGTAAAGAACTAGGATGGCAGTATTTTAAAAATAACTTAAAAATGTCCATGTCTTATGGCCTGTTTATGTATCTGAGATGTGGGTTCTGGTCTTTTTTCCCCTCCACTTTACATTTCTCTATGGGGAAAATATAGAAACAGATTCTAAGTTTTATAAATTATTCCAAGCCTTTTATGTAATTAAATCACTCAAGAAAAAAAGTATGTGGGAGTCAATATACACACTTTTAAAGAACTACATTAAAAACCACAATTTAGAGTGGGCATGGTGGAACATGCCTTTAATGCCAGCATTTGGGAGACAGAGGCAGGCAGATATCTTGTCAGGTCAGCCTGGTCTACATAGTGAATTAGAGAACAACCAGGGCAGCATAGAGAGACCATGTCTCAAACAAAACAAAACAGCATACAACCCAAAAGCCACAACTTAACTAAAGCATGACTCTAAGAATGGACCAGTGAGATGGTTGAGTGGGTAACAGGAGCAGCCTGAATCCCACAGTGAAGGAGAGAACCAACATCTTACTTCTACATAAGCACCACGGAACACACATGCCTATACTTACATATAATAATGCTTAAAAAGACTCTAAAATTAATCATTATTTAAATAAACATATGGCTTCCAAGGAACAAACATCCAGTGACTAAAAAGCTATGGATAAATTTTAAAGGCATTTAAAAAATTCACTTAATGATAAACATACTGAGTAAGTTTTAACTTGATGTCTTCTATGGATTGCAGATAATCTGAATAAATACTTTCAAACTTGAAAAGAAGCTTCTGATATGAATTTGAACAGTCCTCCAGATTGGCCATGATTGCAGCCCAGCCTTGGTGCTGAAGATGTTCATCATGGACAAGACCTTCACAGAAAGAGCAAAGCTTCTTGGCAACTTCATACATTTCCTGTTTGAAAATGAAAAATAAAAGAAAGCAATGGTTTAGACTAATATAAACATATATTGAAATTGTAAGGTGGGAGTGCACATGTACAAGCTGTGGTACATATGTATGTGGTATATGTGCAAAAGTATCGGTAAGTCATATGGACGGGAAAGGATTGTGGTTCCTTTTCTGAGAACTAGAAATAAGGAAAAACACCTGTTTTTACTAAAGTTACCTGAGCTCTATTGTCTAAGCAACTGAAGAGTGTTCAAAAGTAATTATGTGACTATCCCCATTTTGGGGAGATGCTGGGCAAGTCATACTTAAGATATTCTTCTCACACTATATAGTAACACAGGGGACTAAACACTTAAAATTAGGTATATTAACTGTACAGTATAAATAAATAAGATTTCTTTTTGCTAATTGAAATTGTGTACATATGTGCATGACAGATGAGTAGAGGTGCCTGTGAAAGTGAGAGAGGCCTCAGGTACCCCAGAATTGGAGCTTTGGCAGCTGTGAGCCACCTGACATGGGTTCTGGGTTCCAAACTCAGGTGGAAAGGCAATGCATGCTCTTAAACACTGTGCCACGTAACTTTAGCCCCAACCCTGCACTTCATTACAAGAGGAGGTTATAATAAAGTGTATCTTTAAAAAGAGGCCTCTGTGAAACAACTATCAGAAAGACACTCATTGCCAAGCAGCTGAGTTAATCCCAGGAGATACATGGCAGAAAAACCACTAGATTTTCTCTGACTTCTATAATTTTTACATATATGTGCACACAAGTGTGCATTCACACAGGCATGCACACACACTAAAACAGAACATAAAAAATGTAAGAGGAGAAAAAAGTTGGGTATTTCTCATATCCCCTATGTAATTTTGACTTCTCTGATAAAAGACTTGAATGCTTTTAGTTAAAAGAACTGTTTAGATCTTACCACTGCAAGTTGTGTCCTTGAAGCAACAGTGTGAAAAACCGCAGGCATCATAAGGGACTCCTCAACTTTTATTTCCATGTCATTTTCTGTTGAAAACGTAGTTTTAGGAATAGCAGGTGCACGGTCACATAAGATCATTTCTTTATTAAAAAGAAAAATTGGATTTGTGTCCTGTATTTAAAAAATGGAGAAAGGACAGAAATAATAATGTTATACATATTGATCTTGTACACTGCCCTTAATACAAGAACAGAGTCCCTGTTCCCCATCTGATGAGAAAGCAGAATATGAAGTTTATTGACACCCACCGTTCCAGCGCTGTAGGTACACACTCTTCGATCTGCAGCCATGCATTCTCCTCCATTGACCACCAGCACTTGGTGCTGAATAGCAATCTTGTATTTGCTTTGAATGGCATGCTTAAGGTCAGCCACACTTAAAAAAAATAAAATCCAGTTATTTACATATGCCTAATGTCTTTATAAAAGCAGCACTTCATAAAACAACACATACCATAATACACTATTGAATTTCATCTTATATTTTTTTCTCAAACAAAAAAACAATAGCAATAGAAGTTTACTATTTCTGTCGGGGTGGTGGTGCATGCATTAAATCCCAGCACTCAGGAGGCAGAGGCAGGCGTATCTCTGTGAGTTCGAGGCCAGCTTGGTTTACAGAGCAAGTACTAGGATAGGCTCCAAAACAATACAGAGAAACCCTGTCTTGAAAAACCAAAAAAAGAGACAGTTTACTATTTCTAAAAATAGATACTACAACTAGCTGTCAGTGAGTTAAATGCCTATTCTGTCACATCTAAAAGTGAGCCCATAAAATACAGGCAGTACATACAATTACTTTTCTGGGTTTTTGCATAATAGTGAAAGGTATAAACAGACATACATGTGGCATCTAGTTTGGTAGAATTGCTCAGAACCCAGAATTTATGTTAAGATTTTCACAAAACATTACAGAAAAACATTAAGTCTAAACAATGTGAAAACTCCTTCCTTTAAAAAAAATTATAATCCATAGTCACATGCTATAATCTGTTATCCCAGAAAGAAGAGCAAGTTCAAGACCAGCCTGGGCTTAAATAATGAGAACAGTAATCCCTTTAGAGGTAAAACTGAATCAATGAAAACAAATGTATTTAAAACATATACTAGGGCAGAGGAGATAGCTCTATGGGTAAAGTGCTGTGCCCATTGCACAAGCAAAAGGAACTAAGTTTGAATCCCCAGCTCTCATATAAAAGCAGGCAGTAAGTGGTGGTCCATGTCTGTAACCCCAGCACTAGGTAGGGAGGAGACAGGCAGATCACTGGGATGCACTGGCTAGCCAGTCTAGCTAAATCAGAAAGCACCAGGTTGAATGCAAGCCCCCTGTCTCAAGGGGTAAAAAGGTAGAGGCTGACAGGCATCTCTATCTTCTTTCCACACATATGTGCGCACACACATGTGTACACAAATGAACATATACACATGCATACTCCATGTATGAAACAAAATAAAAATCATAAAATCAGCACTTAGTGGCATATGTGTGTGTGTGTATATTTGGTGTATATGTTGGTATGTTCACCTGTGCCTGCATGTGGACATGAGAGGTTGTCCTCTATTGCTTTCCACCGTACATTGTAAGATTGGGTTTCCCACTGAACCTAAAGTTCACTGCTTTGGCTAGACTCAGTGTACAGCACACCCTAGGGATTCATCCCCCCACAGAGCTGGGTTACAGGTACACACTCAAACATCAAGTTTTTTACATGGGCATTGGGAATTCAAACTCAGGTCTTCATGCTTGCACAACAGAAACATCCTTCACCCCTAAGCTAACTCTCCAGCTTCCATTGTGCCATTTTTAAAAAGCCTTCAATAGCACACATTAACTATACATAACGTGTCTCATTTTATGATACTTTTACAGATTTTCACATTCATTTTCCTCCACTTATCTCCCTTTCATTCCAGTGACTTCCCATCTTTTTTCTACTTTCATACTGACTTCTATTAAAAAGTTTAATTAGGTTTACCTCAAGAACATGGGTGAGGTGTTATATGTAAGAGTATGAGGCAACTTACCAGTGGATCCACTCCTAAAGAAAATGTGTCTCTGCCTCCAGCACCCACTAACTGACTGGATCCCCAGGAAGACAAAAACACACACACAAAAAAACCCTTTTTAGTCTGTGCATATGGCCAGAGGCCATAAGGCACCAGATACCCTGGAACTAGAGTTACAAGTGGTTGTGAGTCACCATGTCAGTTCTTCAGACAGAATTTAGTTCCTGTGCAGGAGCAACAGTGCTCTTAAGTGCTGAGCCATCTCTCCAGTTCACTTACTGTTTTTAGAATATTATTCAAGCTATTGGTAATAAATTCAATGAGATTAGCTTATTCTGCAATGCTATATATAAAGTAAGTAGTCTTGAAAATGCCCTGAGAGCTAATGTTTGCATTTTATAAGCTTAGGAGAGAGAATAGTCAGTCAAATAGTTGACATCTTTGTCAAAGCAGAAAATGATTAGAAATGAGCTGCATTAATTTGGATATTATTTAGTCTCTCCTTTAAGCCAAACAAACCCACTGACTTTATTCACACAGAATAAAAACAGCAAATGGACAAGATGACTCAGTGGGTAAAGACATTTACCCTCAAGCCTAATGATCTGAATTCAATCCCCAGAATTTAGATGGTAAAGAAAAAAAAATGTGCATAAACTGTCCTCTGGTTTCCACAAATGTACCCTTTTACACATGCATGTGTACACATACAAACCTATACCGAAATAAAATGAAACACAAAGTTTTAAAACACGAAAACTACAAAGTGAAGAATACTACTGAACTTTTAGTTTGGAATTACCCTTATTTTAGTGTGACTATATGGTCATTCAAAAAGTCACAAAACACAATTTAATTTGAATTTAGCACTCTAGAATGGTAACAATTATGCATGGTGAGTAGGGAAAAGAAACTTGAGACTTGCGGTAGGACCTACCCCCAACCCCCTCTCTGTGTACCCCTGGCTGACATGGAGCTCAGATATTCTGCCTACCTCCACGGTGACTGCTGGAACAAAAAGTGTATTCAGCATGCCTAGCTGGTTAGTTTTTTCACTGACGATTGGCTATCTTTTAAAAAGATTTGTTAATTTTATTATTTTTATGTGTATTGTGCTGCCTGCAGAGGTCAGGAGAGGCCACTGGAACCCATTGAACTGAAGATATAGATAGCTGTGAACTGCCATGTAAGGGCTGAAACTGAAACAGTGCTCTTTCAATAGCAACAAGTGCTCTGAGTCACAAAGCCAACACTCGGGCTCCAAGTTGTTTTAGAAGAACTTTGTTTTTAATGTTTGTATGTATATGCACATGCGTGTGGATACACATGCACAGGAAGTTGCAACTTCATGTTATCCTAAGGAAGATGATTTACCTCCTTGGAGTCAGCATCTCTCATTGACTAGAATTTCACCAAGTTAGGCTAGACTTTCTAGCCAGTGAGTCCCAGGGATCCTCCCAAACTGTGGTTACAACCACACACTGTGACAACTGTCAATCCTATGTGGGCTCTGGGCATTCAACTCAGATTGTGCTTACAAGGCAGGCGATCTTATTGACCCATCCTACATCACAGCAGGATGTTTTCTTAAAATAAGGTAACTTTTTACATAAAGTTAAGATGGAAAACCAGAGCATAAGTGAAATACAACTCACGTTTGCACAGTTAGCTCAGTATCAAATGTCAGAGTGGTCCCAGTGTTAACCAGAAACACATATAACTTCATGATGATCTTTCTGGAATCTGTGAGCCGTACCTCACACTCCAATGCAGTTCCTAAAGAGAAAAACAAAGGGAATAATTCAATAATAAATTCAAATACCTTCATCATTATGATAGAATAGTCTTACTATACAACAAGAACAACAAAATAAAATGTAGGTTGATTTTAAGATAAGTGGATTGTATAATGCAGTCAACTGATTTTTTTAATGAAACTAGTGAAAAGCTTAACAGTTCTACATCAGACAGTTGGCTTCTTTGCAGGAAGAAAAAGGCCCATCACTAGAAAAATAATGTGTGCAATTTTTCTTGCTTTCTATATTCAGAATAAAAAATTTGGGAGCCTAGAGGTGTAGTTCAACAGAATAATTCATTTTTATGCAAGAGGTTCTATATTTAATCCTCCATTGAGGATTAAAACAACATAAAACATATGTGTGTGCATGTGGGGAGGGGGGTTATATACTTGTAATCCCAGAAATCAGGAGGCAAAAGCAGGAAGATAGCTTTGAGTTCAAAGCCAGCCTGGGTTACATATTAATTAAGTTCTAGGCCAGACTAGCAAGCAGTGATTCTGATCTCCAAACAAATAAAAACTTAACCCTCAAAGGCACTGCTCCTCCTTCTTCCTATTTCAGGGTGTAAGTAAAACTATAATTAGCCATTATTAGGCTAGGAAGATGGCTCAGCAGGTAAAAATACTTGCTGCTTAAGCAAAAGGATCTGAGTTCAAAACCTAAACACCTATAACAGTAGAAGTCATGGGCAAGCTGATAATCCAAGCTCTGTCAAAGAAGAGGCAGGAAACTCACTGGGTCTTGCAGGTCACCAATCCAGCTCCAGGTTTAGCAACAGATCTTATCTCAAGGGAATAAGGTAGAAGAATGATAAAGCAGGACAAGAGACATGCTCCTCTGGTCTCCAGGTCTGGATATGGGACCATACATTGTGTGCACACACATTCAGAGACAGTTAAAAGCTATTACTTCAAGCTAAAAGAAATCATCCCCCTTTCTACTTGGTTGCTTCTTAATGTATATTTTATCCCCATGATGAGCCAGACTACTCCACAAAAAACATCGCTCAACCCCCTTTTTATGCCCAAAAGCCAGCAGTCAGGTAGGTACTAGACAGCTTAAGATAGTTAAGAGAATTTGATGCTCTTTGTAGGACTTGGGTTCAATTCCCAGCACTCAAATGGTAGTTCACAACGGTCTGCAATTATAGTTCCAGAAGATCCAATTCTTTCTTTTAGTCCTTGAAGGCATCAGGCACACACATACATGCAGCCAAACATTCATATAAGGAAAATAAAAATAAACAAAAATAAAAAGAACAAAAGATCACCCTCTCCCACTAACTATAAACTAGATAGATCTTAAAATATATAAAACAATTTCTGCCATTAACTTGTTCAATGTAAAAACTCATTTATGAAGGTTTCATAATGAGAAAATATGAAGACTGAACTTTAAAACCTTTGAGGCTTTTTGCTTTGTTTTTCACAAGTAGGAGGTAGAAATCCTTTAGACAAATGAACTTCTCAGCCTAGGTATGTTTATATTCTTTCCATGAGTCATAAAATACTATGTTTTTTAGGTAAAAAAAAAAAAAGACAAAATCTGCCATCAATGGAGCAAAACTGCAGTTCTGAAGGTGTGTGTATGACTTACCACCAGGTACTGTGAAGAGTATTTCTGTTCTCTGAAGAGATTACAAGTGGCTTATATGTGCTTGCTTGATATTGGCAAATGAGTGGCACTACTGGTGAACCTCAGAGAACTGGAAAAGACAGATTTCAGTCATTATAGAGAAATAAATTAATGTCAAAACAACATACAGTTAAGCATTCTCTTTTCCTTTAAAGCTGCCATCTACAACGATATTAAAATTACGCCTTTCATCTTACAGCAAAGTAAGTGGTCATACAGACAACAACACTTAAAAAAAAAAAAAGAGGTCCCTGGCTAACAGACAGCAGGAAGCCAGGAACCTCAGGTCTGACAATTCTCAATGAACTGAATTTTGATATTACATGATTCTGAAGAGACCATTTCCCAGTTGTTCACCCTATAAGATACTAGCTCTAAATATAATAACATATTACATGATTCTGAAAAGACCATTTCCCAGTTGTTGACCCTATAAGATACTAGCTCTAAATATAATAACATATTACATGATTCTGAAGAGACCATTTCCCAGTTGTTCACCCTATAAGATACTAGCTCTAAATATAATAACATATTTATGTTGCATCAAATAAACATGTTTGAAGCAATTTTTACTCAGCAAGAGATAACCAACACAATATAACCATTTCACATATCAGAGGGATAGTTATAAGAACAGGAAAGTAAAAAAATAATTAAGAGCACAGTGTGAGGCAGGTAATAATGCAGGTCTCCAATGTCTAGGTTGAAATATCAGGGCTTCCTTGCAGTGTAGAATAGAATGTGGCCTACACCTATGGCTGTAGATACTAATACTGCTGATTACCAACTCTTAAACCTAGCCAATGTTTGAACTGTCTATAAACACTTCTGAAACTCAACATATCCAATTATTTCATGCTATGCATATTTTCAATCTGGCTTTGTAAAACTCAACTCTTAATCGCCTTTGCTTTTAGTTTTTCATTTCTCTTTGCTTACTGAATCTTCATTTACCTAGCCTATCACATGCTATCTAGCTCTTCTAACAAACATTATCACATCTATCCATTAATTCTAACACTTAAATATTTATAGATTATCTATTCCTGTTTACTGTAGTAAGTCAGATTCTCATTGTATACAATATACAACAGAGTCTCAATCTGTCTCTTATTTCTTCATCTCTAGTACACTAACTTCCACTGCCTTTGAAACACTGGTCTATATATGCAGCAAGGCTGCAGTAGTGTGGACCTCAATCAACGAACACTCAGGACACAGAGCAGGAGGACTGCAAGTTACAGGGCAGCCTGCCTGCAGAACACAGGGCCAAAGACAAAAGAGAAAGGATCCTTGCTGTAAATGCTAGGTGAATACATGGTCTCCTGCTAAGTAAACCTTATCACAATCAATTGATAGCACATCCTAGGAAGCTAGATTATACACTTCCATGGTTTTTTGAAACAGGCTATCAGGATATAGCTCACACTGCCCTCAAACTCTTTATCCTCCTGTCTTGAATTTCCAATGTTGGGATTATAGGCAGTCTTTACCATGTCCAGTTTTCTATGTGTTTCCATAAATACACTTATTCAATTTTCAGCAAAAAAAAAAAAAATCCTAAATACAACATTGGTCAAAGTCTTTGAAATGCTCAAGTTGCTAAGTCTTATCTCTGAGCCTTGAGGAGGGCAGTTTCTCCTGGTTAGAATTCTTCCAGTCCCATTCTATTCTGTCCACTCTTTCCTTCTGCCATACCTTCTCATACACCCATTTTCTTTGATAGACAGTCACATGAAATTCATCATTTCAATAGTTATGCCATATATTTTATGTTTTCTCATATTTTTCACCTTTATTAAAAAGGGAGCTTTTCAAAGCAGACTTGAACTTGGCTTGGTCCAACATAAACCTGTTGTAGACATAGCAAAGCTGGAAGGGTTGAGCCACCTAAGTCTCAGAAAAAAAGACTTTGAACTTGTAGACTGCTAAGACTGACAAAGAATATGGGGATGTTTGGAGTTGGATTAAAGACATTTTGCATTATGATACATCCATGAGCATATGGGGAGTCTGAAAACCTATGAGAATCATCCCACAGGTTCACATATTTGAACACTTGGTGCCTGATTCATGGTACTGTTTAGGGGAAGCTTATAGAACTTTCAGGAGGTGAAGCCTTGCTAGAGAAAGTTCATCACTGGAGAAAGACTTTGAGAGCATGAGGTGGCCCACTTACAGGTTGCTCTTGTAGATATGATCTCAGATTTTTGTCCCCCCCATGCCTCACGATCATGATGGAATCTTAGTCCTCTGGAACTATAAACCAAAATAAACACTACAAATTGTTTGGGGACATTGTATTTCATCACAGGAACAGAAAAGTTAACACATTATTAACAATGACTAAAATGAACTTATAGTAACAAGTCTTTTGATGAATGAATAAAAGAAATCAGGAATGGCAAGTTGTTGTCTACAAGTAACATACATGGGCCTATAAAAGTTAACAATGAACAAGGTCTCTTGTAGGCTATCACACTTTGAAAAGGAAAAATATGTAACTGTTAGCATTTAAAAGATTCTGTATCACTAGAAAGTCCATCATGGATCTTAGAGCCACTTCCCTTCATTTACCCATTTTTTCATATTACCACAAATGCTTCATAGTCAGCAATACTAATGCCTATCAAAGCACTCCCCCTCAAGACTACACTGTATTTACTTACTACCCCGCAGGTTTTAATCTTACAACATATACTCACTTCTTGTCTGAAAAAAGACTTTTTTTCAGGAGTACACCTGCTATACTAAACACTCAAATTTTGTTGGTTTTATGTTTACAAATGGCCTGAGTATGCAGTCTTGGCCCTAAGCATGGCTCAAACTCCAAGTGCTGGGATTACTAGCAAACACCACAATTCCTGACATTCAAGCAGTTGGTAGATAGAGTACACTACAAACTTGCTTTTAACCCATTCACACTCCTCAGGCCATATATCCTGTTTATAATGTTTCCATATTTTTGCCAGTAATAATTCACTACTCTCTCTCTCTCTCTCTCTCTATATATATATATATATATATATATATGTCATCTTTGATTGCCAGTAAGGTTGGTTACTCATCCACAGATTCCCTTCTAAACACATCAGACACTACATTAGATAGCACTGCACTGACCAAGATAAGCATTACCTCTAAACTACTGTGAACGTCAACCACCAAAAAACAAAAACAAAACAGATAAACTCTATTGTATAGTCAAAGTGCACGCGCGCGCACGCACACACACACACACTCATATTTTATACACATAGGTCCCAGGCATTTGTTATTTCGTTCAAGTCTAACAGCTTCTAAAGGTATGTTGAAAAGCAACCCTGATCTACTATGTTTTAACTCACTGTTTGACAGGCGAAGACTGGCGCTTTGAGGAGTCTGAGACTGGCAGCTTTACTCAGAAGCTTCCTCTTGAATCTGCACCCTCACTCTCTACATGACCATAAACTGCAGCTAAAGAAGTCCCCACCCAAGAACAGAGACAAACCAAGTCACCCATAACTGTAGTCTAAAAAATGTCAGTGCATGAATTTTGGCCATAAATGTTTTTAATTATCCACACATCCAAAAGTTAGCAATCTTTGCTCTCACCAAGAAACTGTTGCAATCACTAAGCTAAATAGCTTTACATACACTGCCTCATTTTATCACATCATGTAAAACAGTACTACTGTTGTTTCTATTTGCAAATGAAGAAAGATTCAGAAGTTACCTAGCCTGCTGATTAGAAATGCAGTAAATAAAAATCCCAGGGGCTGAACCCAAGTCAGTATGCTACATAATTTCAATTAAATAGCAGTCAGGACTGGGAAAACTGGTACTCACACACTTGTAATTCTGGCACTGTAAGGTCCCATGTTCAATAGCTAATGCTATTAAAAAAAAAAACAACAACATTTTCAGAGGGAAAAAAACCACCACATAATACATAAAGAAGTGAAGGGCTGGAAATGGAGCTCAGTAGTATGGTCCTGCTTCACCAACAGGGAGAAGGGGGAAGATTACTCTGGAAATGTTACTATCAACAGCAAATACAATCCTTTCCAGGTGTGTGTTTCTTACAGCATCAATAAAAGCAAAGGCAGCAAAAACAGCACCAGAATCCACATCACCCACTGCTGTGAAGAACCAATCACATCGGTAAAGAGGTCTGATCTCTGTCCTTGACATCTAGTAAATCATCTCCATGTCCCTGGGATTCCACACCAAATGGGCTTCAAGTAATCCATGTTTCTAAAGGATCTGAGGACTTTGTGACACCAGGAGGTACTACAAGATGAAGAGGACAGCCAGAGAGAGACTCTCAGTCCCAATCTTTTTCAGAGTCTAATCTCTGTTTACCTTCCTTGTTCTGAAAGAAAGAAAGAAAGAAAGAAAGAAAGAAAGAAAGAAAGAAAGAAAGGAAGGAAGGAAGAAAGAAAGAAAGAAAGAAAGAAAGAAAGAAGTGCCAGGAAGTTGGCTGGTGGTGGCATATGCCTATAATCCCAGCAATCGGGAGGCAGAGTCAGGACGATCTCTGAGTTCGAGACCAGCCTGGTCTACAAGAGCAAGTTCCAGGACAGCCTCCAAAGCCACAGAGAAACCCTGTCTCGAAAAACCAGGGGGGGGGGGGGGAGGAAGAAAAAGTGCCAGGACAGCAAGTAAATCTCAGGAGCTACCTGGAAAAGGAAAATAAAAAAAGCCATGCCATTTAAACTGAGCGAGTCACATGGTAGATAAGCAACCACAGAACAGGGTAGCAACCTTTGGAAGAGTTAGTGCCAACATGCTAGGGAAAAGCATGCTTAAAACATACATAAAGAGGATAAGGAAAAGTTATGGTTTTCTGAATAATTCAGAAAGGGAGCAGGCAGAGTTCTGAAGCTGTTGGGCCACAGCTCTGTAAGCAACAGCTTGATTTTAATTTGCATCCTTTGCTACAGTAAAAATTGTAATTACGTACAGTGTCCTCATAGTTTGTAAGCTGAGGACATATCTGTTGATCTAAAGTGAGGATGCATGAATCAGCCTGCTTTTGCTTTCAGTTAGTCTCCAAAGAAAGGCAGAGTCTACAGCGCCTTTCCCAACTCTAGAAAATGCACTGGGTACACTCACTGAACATTCACATTGCAGTTTCTAAAGGGGCTACTAAAAAGGGCTAAACTGAAAAGTCTAGAGCAGAAAATGTACCCGTCACCTATGCTGAGAATATTTAATGCACCATAGAGCAAGAAAAGTAATAAGGCCATGGCACAAGGGCAAAGAAACCAACATCATAATGACTTTCATTGGCACAGTTTAACCATTAAAAAATGATTACAAAAACGGAATAGCCTCAAATCCATAAAAACTCAAGCGTTTCTAACATTATCTTAAAAAACAAGCAAAAATCCTGGGGTTAGTGAGGTAGCTAAGCAGGTAAAGGCACCTGCCACCAAACCTGACAACCCAAGATCAATCCCAGGATGATTCCTAGGACCCACGTGGGGGAGAGAATCAACTCCCACAGACATTAAGCTGTGTGTCTTCTGACCATATACACAAAGTAAGCACATGTAATTTAAAAATCAAAATAAACAAGACATCTTGGTGAACTACTTTCAGAATCCATTATAAAAATTATGCTTTTACCTTTTTTTACATGAAATGTACTCCAAGATAACCCACTAGCTGATAACACACAGAACACTTACATTGAAAAACACCAACAATGGGCTGGGCAGTGGTGGTGCATGCCTTTAATCCCAGCACTCACTTGGGAGGCAGAGGCAGGCGAATCTCTGTGAGTTTGAGGCCAGTTTGGTCTACAAAGGGAGTTCCAGGACAGCCTCCAAAGCTGCATAGAGAAACCCTGTCTCAAAAAAACAAAGGAAAGAAACAACAGCAAAAAGTCTGCCAACAATGGTGCAGATGAAACAGGAATTGTCAGTCATTTCGCAATGAAGATCTTACAATATGATTCAATCCCTGGAACTATGTAAAGGTAGGAGAGAATCGACTCCAAAGTTGTCCTTTGACTTCTATACATGTACTGTACCACGTAGATGCAATACACATATAAATTTGACAGATCCTTGTAATGGGTAAGGAAGGCTGCAAGATATGACCACAAAGATCACTTGACACTCACTCTAAGCAGGGCATGCTAATGTAAGAATCTCAAATGATTTAACTGGACACAGTTACCTACGGTCTCTTGCCTACTCCACAAAATTTAGACTCCACACCTACCAGCAGTACAGTAAATGAACATAAAAACTAATCACTGTAAGAAAGCAATCAACTGAATATAGAATGATGGCCATTCCCTAGACATCAACTTAGTTTCTTCAACAAATTGTTTCCAAAATAAGAGGAAGCTTTTACTACGTTAAAATAAATTTCAAATAATAAGTGCATGTATAAACCTGTTCTGGGGTGGGTGGGAGGACTGAAACAACCAAAGCAACTAATAAATGACAGTTTTTAGATAAATATAAAAATCTAAGCGTGAGCTAGGTATTAGATATTAAAGAATTTCAAGCTGGAAGTTTGTTACCATGGAATACTTGCTCGGTGTTCAAGGGGTCTTTAGTTTCATTCCCAGCACAAACCTCCATCATCCCCCCAAAAAGTTCAAAATTTTGTTAGACTGGAGGCTAGAGAGGTTGCAGGGCACCGGAGCTCAGGTCTCAGCACCAAATTGGGTGATGGCCACTAACTCAAGCTTCCGAGGGACCAACTGCCTCTGGCCTCCATAGGCACCAGCATGCATACCTGACACACACATAATTAAAATAGTTCTTAAAAAGCTGCTTTTGTTTGTTGATAATGGCAGGCACTGTAGGTAGAACAAAATAAGCTCTGAAAAACTATAATGGATAACATGATACTTGATGTAAACTATTAGTCTAAGGAAAACAATGATGAAAAAAGGAAAACAAGAAAGGTTAGCAAAAATGAAGTTTGTTGAAAGGTAGATATGTTTAATGTTGAGTAATAACCTCCAACAAGTGAGAAGGATACAGACGGTTCACTAAATATTCTAACTTTCCACAATAAAACATAAAAAGGAGCAAATCATTTTAATCATATTCAACATTCATAATGAAGATATCAATGTATGATAAATGTAACCCTTCTAGAAAGTAACTGGTATTTATTTATGAAGGTAAGCAAAGATTTTATAAAATCAGATCTTCCTTAATTTAGTAATAATAGTAGAAAACCCACCTGTTTTTCTTTAAAACTGCATCATTGGAAATACCAGGTTTAACAAGCACAAAGTCAAAAAAAATCTACAAAGCTGAGAAAGCCTACAATACCATTTCTATTGTAATGTCCTTTGAACAAATAAAGACTGGTGTTAAGGAAATCAGCAAATTTCTCTTCAAGTTCAAGGCCACTTTGGTCTACAGTGAGTTCCAGGACATCTAGAGATACAAAGACCCTGTCTCAATCCCTCCCTATGAAAGGAAACAATTTTCCAATGTATATAAAAGATACTTCACTATTATCATTAATAGGAAACATTGTGGTTATTCATTCTTCTAGTGTAAACATTGTAAGAAAACATGGGATAGTTTTTAGTAAGGCTAATATGCTGTAAAAGAACAATATACACAACACAAGCACAGATAGGTGTGATGAGTAACGCTTATAATCTCAGCACTGGGTAGACTGAAGTAAGAGGACTGTTGTAAGTTCCAGGCTAGCCTAAGACACAATCTTGGTCTCCTGCCATCCCCCCAAAAATAACATAATTACAGATGTGCAAAGAAAATGTTGAGGGGAGTATTTACAGAGAAAACAATGCAAAAATGACAAGTATCTTTACTGGATTGGCAACAGTCTTACAACACTGGAAACATTTCTTCCTAGTTATATTTACATTTTTTTGTTTATTTTGAGACAGGGTCTGACCTTGAACTTGTGATCTCTCCCTGCCTCAGTCTGAGGAATGTTGGAATCACAGAAATGTACCACTATGTCTATTTAGTTATAATTTGTCTCCAAAAAGACATAAAAACAACTGACTGCTAAAGAATAAGTTTAACATAACTGGTTTAAATATCTCTTCTGCCATTTCCAGCCCTTTTCTCAAAATCAGATAATATATTGCTTGCAGTGTCAAATAAGAAGAGAAACTGAAGGAAACTACTGAGACATAGTGTGGACATACTAGGCAGAGTCATCTATAGCCATGTTTTTGTTTCTTGTTTCTGATAATAATAATAATAATAATAATAATAATAATAATAATAATAATAATAATAGTAACATAAAAACAAAGCTTATAAAAGAATTCCAGGCTCCTACTCCTACCTACAGGACAAAAATGATACAGGTAGTAGTTTTCATCAATAAATTGGCTTGTCTGTTTTCTTGTTTTTTGATAAGAGCTAAAGGAATGATTTCTCAAAAGCAAACCCATCTCTAAAAGCCCACCGGAAAGAACTGGGTCTACATGAACTGGCATCACAGTGTCTGTACTTTAAGGTGCATATATTAAATATATGCTATATAACAGCCGCTGTTATTCATAATAAAAAAAACTAATTCTTTCTCACACTTACTGGTCATTTTTACTCGTGTTCATGTACAGAACACTCTAAAAGCCAGGTATGGTGATACATGCCTTTAATCACAACAGAGACAGCTAGATTTCCATGATTTGAGGACAGCTTGGTCTATATAGAAAATATGGAGTTACAGGTTAGTTAGGCTACAAAGGAAGACCTTGTCTCAGAATAAACACCTTTCAATTCTTTAAGACTGAACTTACAAGTTTTCTTTCCTGTCAGGTCTCAAGGAGAATCAACATGTCCTTAAAATCATGCATCAGTTCTTAGCAAACCATTAGTAGGCAATCCATGAATATAAGCATAAATACAAATAATATCTAGTAATAATATGAGTAATAACAAAGGGACAGTCACCATCCAGTATCCAAGGCAGTGTATAAACAATAAATACTTTACTAAAAATAAATAAATGTGGTGATGTTTTGTTTATGCTATAACATAAAAAATTGCCTGAAGATCAGAGTGTTCTAGAGCAAGCCACACTAGTTAGCAACAGAGGCCAGGCAGTGGTGGCACACACCTTTCTATAATCCCAGCAAACAGAGGCTGACTGAGTTCAAGGCCACCCTGGGCTACACAAAATTGGAAAAGAAAAAAAAAGAAAAAGAAAAAAAAAGAGAGAGAATCAGAACTCACACAAAGGTGATCCTAGCACTTGGGATCACATGCCTTTAGTCCCAACACTAGGGAGGTGGAGACAGGAGTGGTATGACTTGGTGGAGAGAGGGATATAAGGCGGGAGGAGACAGGAGCTCAGGGACGTTTGAACAGCAGTCAGTCTGAAGATGCAGTTTGAGGAAGCAGTTAGTCTGAGAATTTGCAGAGATGGACACAGAGGACAGGATTGCTCCTTTGGTCTGAGCACTTGGCAGTTAACTCTAGTGGCTGACAGATCTGCTTGTCTGATCCCTCAGCTTTCACCCCTAATAGCTGATTCCAGGTCTTTATTATTAGAATTTGAGCTACAAATAAATGGATAACAGATGATAGTCATCATACTTGGTTAATACTGTTCTTTAAATACTCCAGTAATAACCAACATAATAATGGACAGTCAATGATTTTGAGGCATAAATGATGTAAGGACTAAGTATCCCAACTATGAAATAAAAAACCCAAATGGCTTAAAGAGAATTCACAGAATACTATTTGCCAAATGATCCAAAGTTGAATTGTCTTTTTCTTATGAGTCTGTTTAAAGTGGACATGGTGGCATACATCTGTAATATCAGTACCTATGAAGCAGGTACAGGAGGACAGCCAGAAGTTAGTTCCAGGTCAGCCAGAATCATACAGTCAGTTCCAAGGCAGCCACTAATTCAAAATAAAACAAAAACATGTATATTTTTTAATATCACTGGAGAGATGGTTCAGAATTTAGAGCACTGGCTGCTATTGTTGAAGACATGTGTTTGATTCCTAACACCCACACTATAGTTCATAACTGTGAATAATTCCAGTTCCAGGGGACTCGATGCCCTCTCTGGCCTTCAAGGGGACCAGACACTCAGTGGCTGGTGCACAGACAAGCAGGCAAAATACCCTTACACATGTAAACAAACGAACAAACAGCAAAGCACCCAAAAGAACTAAGTAATTCAGTACATATATAATTACCATCCTGGCTTAGCAAGCTTCCCAGTTTTTCAAAATCTATGCCTTTTTGTAAAAGGCAAGAGGTACATGAGATAATTTGTCCAATGTTCTAAAAACTGCTATGCAGTCAGACTATGCATAAAACCCAGTCCTTATGTAGTCATTCAACAAATTTAAATGTTTTATTTTGTTTGTAGTGACAAAGTTTGATTACTATGTATCTTTTAAAGTTTCATCATATAAAATGACTAAATATCAAGAGGGGAGGTATGAGCTGGATGGTGGTGTACACACCTTTAATCCAGCACTAGGGAGGCAGAGGAAGGTGGGTCCTTGTGAGTTCGAGGCCAGCTTTATCTACAGAGTGAGTGCCAGAACAGGTTCAAAAGCCACACAAAGAAACCCTGTCTTAGACCCCAACCCCAGGGAGCCCAGCTTCAGGTGAGATTGGGTCTCCAGCAGGGACCGCCCGCCCATCACCCATCCCCCCCGCGATCTTCTGGGCTACTCCCGGCATCCAGAAGACCCACCCACACAGGAAAGAGATCAGCCCCTCCAAGACCCCAACCCAGCGAGCCCAGCTTCAGGTGAGATTGGGTCTCCGGCTGGGACCGCCCGCCCATCACCCATCCCCCTCCATCTTCGGGGCCGCCCCCGGGTTCCAGAAGAGCCGCCCACACAGGAAAGAGATCAGCCCCTCCAAGACCCCAACTCCAGGGAGTCCAGCTTCAGCCCGCAGTAAGGAAGGAGACCAGTGGAGACGGAAAGACCCCACCAGCACCCACTGGAAGAAGAGATGGGAAGAAGACAGAATATGAGATCACTCAGCAATAGAAACACCAACATGACCCCACCAGAATCCAGGGATCCAACACCAGCAAGAAGTGAAAAGCACTACATAGAGTAAGAAGAGGAGACAGACCTTAAAAATTATTTCATGAAGATGATGGAGACCCTCAAAGAAGAAACGAGGAAATCCCTTAAAGAAATAGAAGAAAAAACAAACAAAAAAATCCATGAAATGAGGGAAAAAATTCAAGAAATAAACAAATCTCTCAAAGAATCTAAAGAGCACCAAGAAAAAACAACCAAGAAAATTAAGGAAACAGCTCAAACAGTTGAAGGATTGAAAGCTGAAATAGAAACAATAAAGAAAACACAGAATGAAGGGATGCTGGAAATAGAAAAGCTCGGTAAACGGTCTGGAACTACAGATGCAAGTATCACCAATAGAATACAAGAGATAGAAGAGAGAATCTCAGGTGTTGAAGACTCATTAGAGGATATAGAGTCGTCAACCAAAGAAAATCTCAAAACCAACAAATCCTTAACACAAAATATCCAGGAAATATGGGACACCATGAAGAAGCCAAACCTGAGAATAATAGGTATAGAAGAAGGTGAAGAACTTCAACTTAAAGGTACAGAAAACATATTCAACAAAATCATAGAAGAAAACTTCCCTAACCTAAAGAAAGATATGCCTATGAAAGTACAAGAATCTTACAGAACACCAAATAGGCTTGACCAGAAAAAGAAGTCACCTCGCCATATAATAATCAAAACATCAAACCTACAGAGCAAAGAGAAAATATTAAGAGCAGCTAAAGAAAAAGGCCAAGTAACATACAAAGGCAGACCTATCCGAATTACACCTGACTTCTCAATGGAAACGATGAAAGCCAGAAGATCCTGGTCAGATGTCCTACAAACGCTAAGGGAACAAGGATGCCAACCCAGACTACTATATCCAGCAAAGCTCTCAATTACCATAGATGGAGAAAACAAAATATTCCATGACAAAGCCAGATTTAAACAATACGTATCCATGAATCCAGCTCTACAGAAAATGCTAGAAGGAAAACCTAGAGCCAAGGAAGATAACTACATTCACAAAGACACAGGCAATAAGTAATCATACTTTACAAAACACTAAAAGAAAAAGGTAGGAGAAACAACACAAAATAACTTCACTAACAATAAATCAAGCGCAAACAAGGATCACCAATCAATGGTCATTAATATCCCTCAATGTCAACGGCATCAACTTGCCTATAAAAAGACACAGACTAGCAGAATGGATACGAAGACAGAACCCTTCCTTCTGCTGCATACAAGAAACACATCTCAACAACAAAGACAGACGTTATCTCAGAGTAAAGGGCTGGGAAAAGATCTTCCAATCAAACGGCCCCGAGAAACAAGCGGGCGTAGCAATACTAATATCTAACAAATTAGACTTCAAATTAAAATCAATCAAAAGAGATGAAGAAGGGCACTTCATATTCATCAAAGGAAAAATACATCAAGACGTAGTCTCGATTTTAAACATCTACGCCCCAAATACAAAGGCACCTACATTCGTGAAAGAAACATTACTAAAGCTCAAAATGCACATAAAATCTCACACACTAATAGTAGGAGACTTCAACACTCCGCTCTCACCGCTAGACAGGACCTCCAGACAGAAACTTAACAAAGAAACAAAAGAATTAATAGAAGTTATGACCAAACTGGGTTTAACAGACATCTATAGAACATTCCATCCAAATACAAAGGGATATACCTTCTTCTCGGCACCACATGGAACCTTCTCTAAAATTGACCACATAATAGGAAACATAGCAAATCTCCACAGATACAAAAAAATTGGAATAACCCCCTGCATCTTATCAGACCACCACGCATTAACATTAGAATTCAACAATAACACAAATCACAGAAACCCTACAAACTCATGGAGATTGAACAATGCACAATTGCACCATCCCTGGGTAAAGGAACAAATAAAAAAAGAAATTAAAGACTTCCTCGATTTCAATGAGAATGAAGACACAACATACACAAACTTATGGGACACTTTGAAAGCAGTGCTGAGAGGAAAGTTTATAGCACTAAGTGCCCACATGAAAAAACTGGAGAACAGTCATACTAGACAATTAATAGCACAGCTGAATGTTCTAGAACAAAAAGAAGCAAACTACCCCAGGAGGAGCAGACGCCAGGAAATAATCAAATTGAGGGCTGAAATCAATCAAGTAGAAACCAGGAAAACACTGAGAAGAATCAATGAAACAAAGAGTTGGTTCTTTGAGAAAATCAACAAAATAGACAAACCTCTGTCCAAACTAACCAAAAGACAGAGAGAGAACATGCTAATTAACAAAATCAGGGATGAAAAAGGGGACATAACAACGGACTCTGAGGAAATCAAGAGAATCATCAGGGCATACTTTGAAAATCTGTACTCCACAAAATTTGAAAATTTAAAGGAAATGGACAATTTCCTGGATAGATATCACTTGCCAAAACTAAATCAAGAACAGATAAATAATCTAAACAGACCTATAACCCCTAATGAAATAGAAGCAGTCATCAAAAGTCTCCCAAATAAAAAAAGCCCAGGCCCAGATGGCTTCAGTGCAGAATTCTACCAGAAATTCAAAGAAGAGCTCATTCCAATACTCGTCAAAGTATTCCACACAATAGAAGCAGGAGGCTCACTGCCAAACTCTTTCTACCAGGCTACAATTACCTTGATACCCAAGCCACACAAAGACACAACTAAGAAAGAGAACTATAGACCAATTTCCCTCATGAACATTGATGCAAAAATACTCAATAAAATACTTGCAAACCGGATTCAAGAACACATCAGAAAAATCATCCACCATGATCAAGTAGGCTTCATTCCAGGAATGCAGGGATGGTTCAACATTAGAAAATCTATCAATGTAATCCACCATATTAACAATCTGCGAAAGAAAAACCACATGATCATCTCACTAGATGCTGAAAAAGCCTTTGACAAAATCCAGCACCCCTTCATGATAAAGGTCCTAGAGAGATCAGGGATAACAGGAACGTACCTGAATATAATAAAAGCAATATACAGTAAACCAACAGCTAACATCAAACTAAATGGAGAGAAACTCAAAGCAATTCCTCTAAAATCAGGAACAAGACAAGGCTGTCCACTCTCTCCATATCTCTTCAATATTGTACTTGAAGTTCTAGCTACAGCAATAAGACAACAAAAGGAGATAAAGGGGATGGATACAAATAGGTAAAGAAGAAGTCAAACTTTCATTATTTGCAGATGATATGATAGTTTACATAAGTGATCCAAAAAACTCCGCAAGGTCACTCCTAGAGCTGATAAACACCTTCAGCAATGTGGCAGGATACAAGGTAAACTCAAAAAAATCAGTGGCCCTAGTATATACAGATAATGAAGTGACTGAGAAAGAAATCAGAGAAACATCACCTTTTACAATAGCCAAAAACAGCATCAAATATCTGGGGATAATGTTAACCAAGGAAGTGAAAGACCTGTATATCAAGAACTTTGTGTCTTTGAAGAAAGAAATCAAAGAAGATACCAGAAAATGGAAAGATCTCCCATGCTCTTGGATTGGTAGGATCAACATAATAAAAATGGCAATCTTGCCAAAAGCAGTCTATAGATTCAATGCAATCCCTATCAAAATTCCATCACAATTCTTCAAGGACCTGGAAAGAACATTAATCAACTTTATATGGAAAAACAAAAGGCCCAGGATAGCCAAAACATCCCTATACAATAAAGGAACTTCAGGAGGCATCACCATACCTGACTTCAAGCTCTATTATAGAGCTATAGTCCTGAAAACAGCTTGGTATTGGCACAAAAATAGGCAGGTAGACCAATGGAACCGAATCGAAAGCCCTAATTTTAACCCACACACCTATGAACACCTGATTTTTGACAAAGAAGCTAAAACTGTACAGTGGAAAAAAGAAAGCATCTTCAACAAATGGTGCTGGCATTACTGGGTACTGGTATGCAGAAGACTGCAGATAGATCCATGTTTATCGCCTTGTACAAAACTTAAGTCCAAATGGATCAAAGATCTCAACATACATCCAGCCACACTGAAACTTTTAGAAGAGAAACTGGGAGATACTCTTCAACGAGTTGGTACAGGACACCACTTCCTAAACATAACACCAGTGGCACAGGCACTGAGATCGACAATTAACAAATGGGACCTTCTGAAACTAAAAAGCTTCTGTAAGGCAAAGGACACAGTCAAAAAGACAAAAAGGCAGGCCACAGAATGGGAAAAGATATTCACTAACCCTACATCTGACAGAGGGCTAATCTCCAAAATTTACAAAGAACTCAAGAAACAAGTCTCCAAAACACCAAAGGATCCACTTGAAAGGTGGGGTACAGAGCTAAATAGAGAATTCTCAGTAGAGGAGGCTAAAATGGCCAAGAGACACTTAAGAAAGTGCTCAACATCCTTAGCCATCAGGGAAATGCAAATCAAAACAACTCTGAGATACCATCTTACTCCTGTCAGAATGGCTAGAATCAAAAACACCGAAGACAATTTATGCTGGAGAGGATGTGGAGAGAGAGGAACACTCCTCCACTGCTGGTGGGAATGCCGACTCATACAGCCTCTTTGGAAATCAGTATGGAGATTCCTCAGGTAAATGGGAATTAATCTACCACTAGACCCAGCAATTCCACTCTTAGGCATTTATCCAAATGAGGCAGGTTCATACAACAAGGGCATCTGCTCCACTATGTTCATAGCAGCATTGTTTGTAATAGCCAGAACCTGGAAGCAACCTAGATGCCCCTCAACTGAAGAGTGGATAGAGAAAATGTGGTACATTTACACAATGGAGTATTACTCAGCAGAAAAAAACAATGGAATCTTGAAATTCGCAGGGAAATGGATAGCACTGGAAGAAACCATCCTGAGTGAGGTAACCCAGTCGCAAAAAGACAAACATGGTATGTACTCACTCATATATGGATTCTAGATATGGATCAGGATAGTGCCAGTCTGCACTTCCACAGATAGAGAGTCTGGGAAACAGGAAAGAACCTAAAAGATATGCATATATGCATAGTACCCAAGAGAAGAGGATGGAGACAAGATCCTCTGATGGGGAACACGGCGAGGGGTGGGGGGAGTGGGACCTGGGAAGAATAGAGGGGTTAAAGAGGAAGGGAGTTGGTCATGGGGGAACAGGAAGTTGAGGGGTGGTGGTAGAATAGGGGGAAGAGGGAATCATAGGATCGAAGACAGATCAGGCACCAGAGTGACCTCGAGTGATCTAAAGGTATAACATCAATTGGCAAGCTAAGCAATAGTGGAGGGACCACCTCGAATGCCCATTCCTGATAATGAACTTGATGTCTATAACCATCCGGGAGCCTTCATCCTGTGACTGATGGAAGCAGAGGCAAACACACAACTAAGCACTGAACTGAACCCAAGGAACCCAGTGACAGAGAGAGAGGAGTGATGAGCAAATTGGCAAAGAATGGGCTGGCAAAACCAGCAGAGACAGCTGATCTGAACAGGGGAGTGCTCTTGGACCCCAGACCGACAGTGGGGAGGCCAGCATGGGACTGATCTGGACCCCCCAAATGTGAGTGTCAGTGAGAAGGCCTGGGCAACCTATGGGGCCCTGAGCTGTGGATCAGTGTCTATCCCTGGTATACAAACTGTCTTCGTGTGCCTATAGCACAAAGAGAGATGCTCTCTCAGCCTGGACTCTTAGGGGAGTGCCTTGACCCTACCAAGAGTAAAATGACAGACTCTAGATATCCCCTATGTGGAAGGATTTGGCAATAGGGTGGGAGGGGGGGGGGAAGGGGAGTGCGGGAGGAGGGGAGGGAGAGGGAACTGGGATTGACATGTAAAACAAGCTATTTAAAATTAAAATAAAAAATGATTAAAAAAAAACCCTGTCTTAAAAAAAAAACAACAACAACAAAATGAGGTATGCAAATGTTACACTAAAAAGGAACAGACAAGAATCCACACCAAGAAGGAATGACTAAATTAAAAATGGCAATTGCCTACCTCCTGCTAGTGGACCAGAATGTAAGCTCCAGTGCCATGCTTGCCTGCCAGGGGTCATGCTCCCTGTCATGATGGTCAGACTCACCCTCTCAGACTCTGAACCCTCAATAAACTCTTCTATAAACAAAACAAAAAGCCCTGCATATATAAAACCAGGTTCCAGTTAGAAACTAAGTTTACCCTCACTGATCACACTACTAAAACTCAAGCTTACACAACTAACTGCTTAAACAATTCTAGGCTAGTAAGATGGCTCAAGACGGAAAAGGCAAGCACCTGCAGCTGCACCCAGCGCACATGGTAAGAGAGAAAGACCTGAGTCTAACTATCCTCTGCCCTCCACACAACACCCCAATACACACACAGTAAATTAACATACAAAAGAACTAAGAGTCAGTGCTCTTAGCAACTTGTAACTTTGGGATTGGTCATAGGTACATTTGCCCTTATATAAAACTTTTTAAACTTCGTGATGTGCTTAATATGATCTAAACTTGTTTGTTGTATTTATTTTCAGTATTAGCATAAAAATGACTGTGGCTTTATACACAACATAGTACTTTAGTATTACAAATAGTTATCTTTTTTCTTTATTCCCAGGGAACTGATCCTATGGATACCCAAATTTATATACCCAAACGGTGTAGTGTTTACTAGACACACAGCCTCCTCCTACTACAGTGTCCAAATGTCTGTAAATACCTGTTACAGTGAATTACTGAGGGAATTATAACTGGAAACTTTTGTACATGTACAGTATTACACAATCATCTGCCTACTACTTTGTGAACTTTCAGTACTCTTGCCTTGGCCTGAGCTCTGGGAGTTCAAGGATGTATCATCATACCTACTCATATTTTTTCAAGACTTATTTATGTTTTGTGTATATGTGTGTTACCTGCATGTATGTGAGTACATCACATACATGCCTGGTACCTGCAGAAGGTAGCTATGTCAGAGCCCCTGAAATTGGATGGCTGTGAGCCTCATGTGGGTACTGGGAATCAAAGCTAGTAGTGCTTTTATAGCTGACCTATCTGTTCATCACTCCCAACTCCCAATTCCTATTATTTTTTGACCACCTGCCTAAGTATTTTTACTAGTTTCTGTTCAGTAAGACAAAACAGTACATATTTCATTATGAAAACACTGTAGAGAAATATCAAAGCATGTTAGTCATGTTCAAACTTACTAGTGTGTAAAAGATACACAACAGTAGAATTTCAATTGAAAGAAAAACATGAAGAATTTTTTTCAAGTGATAGTATTGTGATGTTGTTAGATATCTGTACACTGTGTGAAAATGTATTACTGTGATTGGTGTAGTAAGAAGCTAAAGGGCCAACGACTTCCAGGCATAAAAAGAAGAAAGAGCCGGGTGTTGGTGGCACATGCCTTTAATCCCAGCACTCGGGAGACAGAGGCAGGCAGATCTCTGTGAGTCTGAAGCCAGCCTGGTCTACAGAGCCAGTTTCCAGGACAGCCTCGAAAACAATACAGAGAAACCCAGTCTTGGAAAAACAAAACAAAACAAACAAACAAACAAAGAGAAGGAGCAGATGAAGCTAGCGCTCTCAAGAGAGAGGGGGGCGCTCTGAAGAAGTCGGACAAATGGTACAAATCAGAGCTAAGTGAGACATACAACAGAGCATAGATTAAAATAAATGGGTTAATTAAGTTGTAATAGCTAGTGGGACAAATCTAAACTAAGGCTGAGCTTTCATAATTAATAAGTTGTCTCTGTGTCATTATTTGTGAACTGTCTACATTATGATGATGTAGCACTCAGGAGCCTAAATACCCTGGAGTATGGGGATGGCCTGAACTGTATATAGCCAAACCATATCTCAAAACAAAAATAATAAGAAAAATGGTGTAAGGAAAATAAACTCTGGATGTGCAGGCTAAACTAAGAAATGAGAACTAAGAGGGCTGGCTACAAGACACCATTTTTAGTGTTCAGGATGCCACCAATGATGGAAATGACTTATTAAAATGCTGAAAAGGTAACAAACAATTCACCCAATGGCTCTTTTCCTCTCCCTTTTTCCTTCCTGTCCTTTTCTTTCCCTTCCCCTTCTCTTCCCTTTTTGTCCTGAAACAAAGAATAGCCTGAGACTTCCTAGGTAGCAGACGCTGATTTTGCAAGATCTTTCTGGTCTCTGTGGTGTGTACCACTCACCACACCTGGCTCTACTGGCACACTTCTGACAGGAATATAAATTGGTGGAACTCTTAATAAGACTTAACCTGCAATGTGTACTAAAAAATGTACAAATTAAGAATTGTGTGTCTGGGCCAGGTGATGGTGGCGTACACCTCTGATTCCAGGCCAATCTGGTCTACAGAGCAAATTACAGGAGGGCCAGGACTACACAGAGAAACCCTTTCTCGAAAAGCAAAACATAACACACATAACTTGGGGTAGGTCACCACTCCTAGGTTTTGTTTTTTGAGACAGAGTCTCTATTATATAGCCCTAGCTGTCCTGGAACTGACTATCTAGATTGTATGTAGCCCTTGGCTCCCCTAAATGGTCACTCATATTTATTCCTCTTTTATCTATAGGGAGACAAAAGAATACCAACAGATGAGTCAGAAAACCAGCCCTGCTCTACTCTGTTACCTTGACTGGCTTCATCTACCAATTTTCCTTCATTTGATGAAAAGAAAAGGAAACATCTATTTCCCAAGGTGGTTCTGAGGAGCTAAAGAATAATCTCCATGTATGTGGAGGAATTATGCAAAAGCTTCCACATATGTATGAAAACAACATCAGTTAATATTAGTAACAAATTCAGGTCCATCTCCAACTCAGAAATAGTACTGGCTGGGGTAAAATATTTCCAACTACAAATTCTGTTAAATCAAACATATCCATATTTATTTTTCTTTTCTCGTTCCTGGTTTTGGGGGTTGAACCCAATAAATGCTAAGGAATAACTCTACCACTGGTAGGGATGGTTGGGAGTGTCAGAAATCTTAGCACTGGGACTCAGGGATATATATGGGACAGAAATAAGCCTGAACCTCACAGTATGACTGGCTCCAAAGGTGGAAGTGTAAAGAGCTTGCCTATTATGCATACAGAGGAAGCCTTGGATTCACTCCCCAACACTGTTATAAGCCAGGTGTGGTAATGAGCATACCAGTAGCCACACTTCAGAAGGTGGAGACAAGATGATCATAATTTCAAGGCTATCCTCACCTACATATGAGTTTAAGGTCAAGCTGGACTACTTAGACCCTACATAAAACAAACAACAACAAATCCAACCATATAAACTGATAAGCTACACATCCACACCTGGCCAACAAGTTCAAATTTTAATTTGATGCTTTTGCTTTAACTCTTTGCCCTCACTTTTTTATATATAAAATTATCATTTCCCTGGTTTTCCTTTAGAATCTAACTCCTAATCTTCCCTGGTATAACCTTTAGAGTCTGCAAACTCTCTTTTAACTTTTTAGTCCACTCCAATCCCCCATATCATCCCCTGTCTTCTCTGAAACTACCTTTGTATGCTATAACATCTAGCTAAGCTCCTACACGATTCCACTTACTTCCTTTTGTTTAATTGGCAACCCCACTATATATGCGAACTTAACAATTCCAATACATATTAACTTAAAAATACAGTGTTTAGAACAAGATTTATCTTCATCTAGATTCTATCTATTTCACTGGGACTAAATAACTTCAACATCTGAGTTCATGATCTACAAACCAAAATGGTATCTTTTACAGAGTTGGTTAAGGAGAGTTAACAATAATGTACATTATTTACAGTAAGTGCCCAGGAGTGAGTAATATTAAATATTACTTAATGGATATTAAGCTTCAATATTAATAGTGTCAAAATTAACCCCATTTCTTTTTCCCAGAAGTATCATCAATGGATCCCATACATCAAGAAAACTATACCAACACTTTATACATTTTCAGGCCAGGTAAAATCCTTCTTCCACCAATCACTGCTTATCTGAATTTTAAAGTCTAAGTATGGGCCTATCATCATTTCTGAGAAACTATCCCCAGCTCCTCGTGACCCACAGAATTGTCTTCTCCTCTCAAGATACAGAACTCTAATCAGCTACATAAGGTAATATGGAAGGACTAAAGTGGGAGAGAAAAAAAATGCTCAAAAGGACAATTTGCTTTTCCTTAGATCCTTTGAACTTGTAGTTGGCTATAATTGATGGAAGGAAGAGGTTTAGCAGTTAAGAACACTTGTTCTTTCAGGGTGCTCAGGTTCACTTCCCAGCATCTATATGGCAACTCCTAATTCTCTACACCTCCAGTTCCAGGGTATCCAATGCCACATAAAACAATCTAAAACAGTAAAAATTTAAAATATAAAAAATGACCCCATTATATTTATATAGAATATATGGGTGATGCTTGACTTCCATGTCTTTATATAAGATAGCTAGAAATCAACTCAGAAACAAATGTCTTGCCTTGTCAGTCCTGGTAGTGTAATTCCAGCACTGAGGACAGACAGGTAGTCTAATTTCTGAGCTGGAGGCAAGCCTGGTCTACATAACAAGTTCCAGGCCAGCCAGGGCTACATAGTAAAAACCTGTCTTAAAATTAATTTATTAAATGTCTAGCCTACTTTTCTACATCCCCTCCCTTTTTTTGTTTTTCTTTTTTTGTTTTTTGTTGTTGTTGTTTTGTTTTGCAGAGTTTCTCTGTGTAGCTTCAGAGCTAGTCATGGAACTCGCTCTGTAGACAGGCTGGCCTCGAATGCACAGAGATCCACCTGCTCTTCCTCCCAAGTGCTGGGATTAAAGGCATATGGTACCACCACTGCCTGGCTTAGCCTACTTTTCAAATGGGGCAATTCAACATTTCCTCTTGAAAAATGGTCACTGTGATGACAAGGCCTACCAATCTAGCCTTACCATAAACTTTCCAAAATACTAAAACCTCAAGAATTAGCTTTCTTATATGGGGGAATGAAAGTGAGAAATCTCAAATAAGAAACTTTGATTTTTACAACTAAACACACTCATTGGATTTCCAATATTGCGGTGTGAGGTGTGTGTGTGTGATCTAAATAAGCCAGACATGGTACTAAGTGCTAGGAATGTAAATACTTTCAAGTTGTTTCCAAGTTTAATAGAGTAGAAGATCTGAATGTTACCAAAGAAAGCAGATTAAAGGCCTCATGAAGGAAAGCAATTTGAAATAATTTTGACTTGTTTCTAATTCTGCAAACTGCAATTCTTAGCAATTCTATAACTGAGTGTTCACTGGTTGCTGCAAATCAATGAAAACAACATCCACCACAAAGAACATATAGGTGACCCAGACCAAGAACTGGGTGAAAGTCAGATGCACCCCCATCTAGCCACTCTTTACCTGCAGAGAGGAAAAGACGGCAGGCATCTTCTTATCTTCTTCACATTCTACAAAATAAAACCCTTTCCATAAAGGTTTATAGGGCTGTGTGCCTTCTTTGACACAAGACAAGCATGTTCAGATAATGGCAGAAGGAGGTAACATATGAAAAGCTCATGACCAAAACCACAACAGAAATACTTCTAAACCAGAAATTGAATTCAGGAGTATATACATCAGATGTGTATACAAAATAATTTGGCTTTCTAAAAATGAGCAGTTCTTGGACAGGCAGGGCTACATAGTTAAGAATGCCTGCCTCCTTCTCAACACACACACACACACAGAGAGAGACACACACACTGTATGTGAAATTTGTGCAAGTGCTTAAAGAGACCAAACGATGGTGCTGTGTGTAACGTCCCTAAATCTGGAAGTTACAGGTGGTTGTGAACTACAAGTGATGTGGGTGCTAAGACTAAACTGGAGTTCTCTGGAGGAGCAAGTGCTCTTAACTTTTGATACATTTCCAGTCCCCAAATTTTTAAACATTATTTGCTTTGTGAAAGCATTTGCCACAGAACATGTGAAGATTATTATAGATCAAGTAATGATACTCAGTTCTTTCTTTCCACCATGATGCCATACAAACTATTGTGTATCTTGCCTGGACTGCATAACACAGAAATCATTCCACATCAGGACATTAATATATTACTCATTCTGGTGGCTTATCTAACTCATTAAAACTATATAAAATCCATGACTTTTAGAGAAAATTTTCTAGTTGCATTATTTTACTTTACAATGTATATTAAATATGAAGCAAAACCCAAATTACCTATATAATATTGAATCAGTTTTACTCCATTAAACCAAGACTATAAACATAGGACAATACAAAAAAAAACATGCTCAAATGGCCAATTTTTGTGTATGAATAGTGAAGGGAAAATTAATGTGGATAGTTTCAAATTAATAACACTATGAAAATAGATGACTGTTGTTTTCATAATTACAGACTGACACTCCACAGTCTTGCTTCTCTAGCCTCTTTCCCCAGCTACTGATATTTGCCATTTTGCCTTCTTTAGAATGCATTACTGAATACAAGCGTACTTCACAGGTTTGATCTGAGGAATAGACCTGTTGGATTTACTAGTACTCAACTCTCTGCCTTAAACATGCAGGGTCCACATGGTCCACCACTTTCTTTCCTTCTTTTTAAACTATGACTTATAAAACTCGAATGTCTACAGAGAACAACCTCTTTCTCTTGCTACCCCTAACTCCTGGCATTTCATTGTCAAGTAGCCATCACTTCTTAAATTCTCTTGGGTCTTTACACAGGTCAGTAAAAGATAGCTTATTTAAAGTTTCAAACACACCATCTAATACACATAGGCACACAGACTTCATAACCTTCCATGTGTTCTCATTTTTCTTCTGAAAACTTAGAGGGTGTACCAAGGCAGTGGTGGCACACCCCTTTAATCCTAACACTCCATGTGTTCTTATTTTTCCTCTGAAAATGTATCAAAACTCCAAGGTATACCAAGGCAGTGGTAGCACACGCCTTTAATCCCAAGACTCAGGAGGCAAAGGCAGGGGGATCTCTGAGAGTTTGAGGTCAGTCTGGTCTACAAATCGAGTTCCAGGACAGTCAGTGCTACACAGAGAAATTCTGTCAAGAGAAAACAAAAACAACTCCAAGGTGTGTCAGGTATGGCAGCTCTAGCAAGGTGACTAAGAGTTGGAGGCCAATCTGAGCTACACAATGAATCCAAGGCCAGTATGGGTTAGAGTGAGACCCTCTCTCAAAACAAACAAACAAACAAAACCTCATAAAACTAAGACATCCAGGTGTTTGTGGTACACACCTTTAATCCCGCACTTGGGAGGCAGAGGCAGGCTGATTTCTGTGAGTTCGAAGCTAGCCTGGTCTACAGAGCAAGTTTCAGGACAGTCTCCAAAACAATACAGAGAAACCCTGTCTTGGAAAAAAAAAAAACAAACAACAACAAAACAAAAAAACAGAAAAAAAAACCTGAGATATCTAGGATGTTCTTAAAGACAAAGGGACTTATCACTATCTCTTCTTTCCTGCCTTGGTAATTCTACATTCCTTAAACTAAACTTAAGAGTCCAATTCCAACAAGAGATGCATTCTCACCCTGGACTCTTGGGGGGAGGTTCTAGGCCCTGTCCTGGATGAAATGACAAACTATGGACACCCCCATGGAAGAACTCACCCTCCCTGGGAAAAGGAGGAGGTATTGGGTGGGTGGTGGGAGGGGGTGGGAGGAGGGGAGGGAAAGGGAGAGGGACATGAGATTGACATGTGAAGAAACCTTGTTTCTAATTGGAATTTAAATTTAAAAATAATTTTTTTGGTTTTTCAAAAAAAAAAAGAGTCCAATTCCAGTAATGCCAGTTATTTTATACAAACATTCTTTCCAAATATTGTTTCTATTTCTTAGCAGGACATCATAGCACACACCTGTAACCCTATCACTTAGGAGGTAGAGACAGAAAGACTAAAGTTTAAGACCAGACTCAATTACACCATGGCCACCCTAGGCTACTTGAGAATCTGCTTCAAAAGATATTCCTACAGTCCTTTTAATCCTTAGTTGCTAATTCAATGGTCTCAATGTAACAAATATACAATAAAAGAACTATGATGGGCACAGAAGAGTACTGTCAGATTTTCCCTGAGTGTCCTGAGTCATTACAACAAAAGAAAAGTGCAGTGGGGTGTAGTGGTTTGAGGCTATAATTCTAGCACTATGAGGCCGACACAGGACTGCTGCTCTGGGGTCAGGGCTAGTGCAGGCTACAGAAGCTGCAAGCCAGCCAAGGCTACATTGTGAAACTCTGGCTGTCTCAGAAAAGTGTAGATAGGGTTAGAGACTAACTGAAAAAGATTTTGTTAGCCTTTGATTTTTATTTGAGACAGGGTCTAACTATGGAGCCCTGCCTGGCCTGGAATTCACTATGTAGACCAGGTTGACCTTGAACTCAAGAGATCTGCCTGCCTCTTCCTCCCATGAGTTAGAATTAAAGGTATGCACACACCACATCCAGCTTTCTGCTTGCCCTTTAACTGATTTACTTACACAAACCTGAGTCTACCAACCTTTTAAAGGGAGATTGTGTGATGTACCTCTGGGACAGGGGTTGTGGCTCAGAGATGCAGCACTTTACTGAACATGCTGGAGGCTCTGGACTTCATTACTAGCAGTACAAACTAACAGGGAAAAAAAGAAACAAAGAAACAAGGCAGAAACAAAACTACAATGGTTGAATCAATTCTTGTATGTTTTGCCTTTTGGTTTTTATGGATTTATGTGTAAAGTAATCTGCTGTGTATTCTAACCCTATGTTTTGTCACAGAGAACTGTCTGTGGGCAAAGAGGACCGCTTCTCTGTCGTCCTTGATTGCCAGTAACATAGAAAGAATCAAATACCTCACAATTTAATCCAAAACAAAGTTTTTTGTTTTGTTTTGTTTTTTTTTTTTTTTGGTTTTTCGAGACAGGATTTCTCTGTGGCTTTGGAGGCTGTCCTGGAACTCGCTCTGTAGACCAGGCTGGCCTCGAACTCACAGAGATCCTCCTGCCTCTGCCTCCCGAGTGCTGGGATTAAAGGTGTGCACCACCAACGCCCGGCTTCAAAGTTATTTTTAAAATGTGGCCTAAGTCCACTAACCAACTACATCAATAGATTAGTCAATGAGATAATACATTATGTGCCTCATGGCATAACTACCTAATATCAATTTTGTTGTTGTTTTTCTTTCTTCAAGACTTGGTCTCAGCTGGGCGTTGATGGTGAACGCCTTTAATCCCAGCACTTGGGAGGTGGATCTCTGTGAGTTCAAGGCCAGGCTGGTCTACAAGAGCTAGTTCCAGGACAGCCTCCAAAGCCACAGAAAAACCCTGTCTCAAGAAACCAAAAAAAAAAAAAAAAAGACTTGGTATCACCAGGCTTCCCCAAACCACCGTAAACTCACTGGTAACCCACAGTCTAAAGTTATCCTCCAGTCTCCTGGAATGGTGAGATGATTAGCTAGATTTTAACTCTATATTCTGAAGTTTTAAACACAGCTGTAAACGCTGAAAAACATGACAAAAATTTAACTGGAAAATGTTGATACATATCATATTTTGTAATAACACTAAGTAAAAAATATTCTCAAACACAATAATAGCAGCCCATGTATAGATCTAATAATATAAAAAAAATCACCTATTGAAATACAATAATAACATCTGATTAAGCACACAAGCCAGTCAGGTTGCCTCTAAACTGCTAGCTTTGCAAGCCCTCAGATAAATAAGCCTCATCACCCTAAAGTCCTTTTACAGAAAATGGTTAGCAAACTGGGAAAACTGTAATGCTTACAACAGACTTGACAACATCTCCACCCAACTGAATGTCTCACAGGGACTTTATCAATAAGTGATGGCATGAGTGTTCCGTGGCACCAGGCCTATACCAGTTCATGGAATGATCACACTTTCAAGACTCATGACGGAAAGGGCAGAATTACGAAACCAGAAACAGTCACCATGGCACATCCTATCCACCAGTCTGTAGAGAAACTACAGGCACTACGTTCGAAAACTGTCATTTGACCAAGTTTGGGGACCCGCATACACCCCCACCCCAAATTCATCAGTGGGGCGGGCGGAGGCTGAGTCATTCCGGGGAGTAACTTTACACGGATGCTCGCACTCCGGGGTCGGGACAAAGGCATCACCTCTGGGTTCCTCCCCTCTGTGCACTCCGTTCGGCCGCGGTCCAAACCCTCTCCGGTTTCCAGAGCCCGACACGCCGCTGCGCCGAGCCCAGGCGGCGGAGGCCGCGCTTCAGGCCTCCGGTAGGCACGGGCGCCCCGCTCCCGCGATGCCGTCGGCGGCCGGCCGGCCCGACCGTCCCCACTGGCCGGGCGCGGCGACCCTGCGGGCTGGTGGCGGCGACCGCTCCCACAAGCCCGTCAGGTGCCAACCGGCCCGCGGCGAGCCCCCAGCCAGATGGGGGCAGGGGCGGTACTCACCCGGCAGCGCCTCCTCCGCCCGCGGCAGCAGCAGCACAGCCGGCGGCCCCCGGCACCATCTTCTGCCGCCGCCCTGGCCTCGGCGGCGGCTACCAACCGCCCCTGCGGCGCCGCCAACCGACACAACCGCCGACGCCCGGCCGCCCAGCGCCCGGCGCGGCCCCGAGTTTCGGAGGCTGCGGGGTGGGGCGCAGCCGCTGCTCAGGTCCCTCGCTCCGCGCGGGCACCGAGTCCGCCTGTCGAGGCGCTGGGACCGGAGGCAGCCGGAGCTCCAAAGGGCCGGGTCGCGGCCGCCGCGGGGTTTGTTATTGTCAACTCGGCCCTTCCGCCGCAGAGCACGCCGGGAAACAGCCAGCCGGGGGAGGGGCGCTCCGGGCAGCGCAGCCAGGCGGCTGCGCAAATGCGGAAGTCGCCGAGCTGCTGGGACGGGCGCGGCTGGGCTCCCGGGCGCCGTGCCCGGCCGGTGGCTCCGCTGTCCTGCCCTGACCCTGGAAGGTATTGCGGGCCTTCCGTGGTAAGCCCCAAGGTGAGCTTGACCTTCTGGCCGCGGCAGGCCGACCCCGCCAAACCCGGTGCAGCTCCAGGCGGGGAATCGGAGGCGGAAGAGGGAGCGCCCGCACAGCTCCGCGGCCCTCGTCCGCCTCCGGAGTGAGTGCTGCAGCAGGACAGAGGCCGGTGACAGGGTCAGCCGACTGACGCGGGAGACACTCATACACCGATCGCCCGCACGGCAGGCTGCTCGGAAAGTATGCCTGGCATCTTTGCAAGGGTAGGGCGGCACACAGTCAGACAGACCAGGTAAGCCAAGAGCACGCCCCAGCAGAGGAGAGCCGAAGCCAAGTGGACTGGAGTGTAAGCGACACGACCATACGTTCCCGAGGTCTCTAATGCGTCAACAACATCAAGACTAGAGAATGTCGGCTTGGGAGAATATTGTATTTGTAAAGGTAATCGGGCTCAGGCAAGGACTTGAAGCTACAGATTTAAAATCTGATGAGCATATGTTACATGCAGACTAATTAGGTGACACAAAAAAAAAACTTAAATTGCTATTTCCAGGAATTTCTGGTAGAAGTAAAAGTTTAGGACTTGTATCTCTAACTCAAACAATGAGTGGTTCACGACAAAATAAGACCCAGGAGGTATGAAACTGAGCCTGATCTGCAGCCCTTCGTTTAGTGTCATAGAGACTGGAAAACGCTGAATGGCTGCATTTCAAAGACGTTTTGGAGAGGAGCTTGTTGTTTACATCACTTTGTTTTTAACTTTGTACTGATACTGTATCCCAAATCTTGTCTTTATGATTTTTGACGTGCTACTATGCATATTGGGTATTTTTAAACAAGAATTTTAGTGTGGGACCCCGACAAAGTAAAGCAGAAGTAAAGAAAATAAGCACTAACTTATTATGCACCAAGGAAAGGAGTGAATTGGCAAGAATATTTTTTTGTTTGTTTGTTTTTGTTTTTCGTGACAGGGTTTCTCTGTGGCTTTGGAGGCTGTCCTGGAGCTCGCTTGGTAGTCCAGGCTGGTCTCGAACTCACAGAGATCCGCCTGCCTCTGCCTCCCGAGTGCTGGGATTAGAATAATTTTTTTTTACTAACACATCAAATTAACATGTATAAGCTATGTGATAACAAAAAATGTAGCAAGAAACTATGAAAAACAGGGCTGGTGAGATGACCCAAAGGGTACAGTCATGTGCCACCAAAGCTGACAACCTCTGTTCCATCCTAGAACCCACACGATTGGAGGAGAGTACCAGCTTCTTGAAGTTCACACACACACCAAGAGCACACCAAGGCTTTATCCTGGTGTTTCCCCACAGTTAATCAGTGTCACCCATCCAGACAGATGCAGTCCAATTCCAGGTGTTAAAGCACCACATATCCTCATGGCTATCTACTAAAAAATAATATACTGTTCTTGTCCCTGACTTCTTTAGGAAACTGTTACTACAAGTGTCTGTTTGTTACTTTATATTCCAATGTAAATCTTTGAGTTTATATGCATCTCAAATGACTTTACTAAGACTAAAGTGAAAACATGTAACATGAATTCTGTTAAATATACTTTTGAGTACCTAGGATGTAAATGTTGCTAATCATGTATACCTGCAAGTCCTGTGTCCACAAGCCATTTTCCCTCATTCTGTTGAACACTCTGCTTGCCATAATGAACAAGAACAAAGTCTTCTGTAGCACCCCTTGGAACATCTTAATCCAGTCTCAGCTTTGCCTCCTGAGCTTTTCTCAGTGAAATACAAACAGACTTACAAGGACCTTTAAATTATGTGGCATGGACAATGCTGAAACTTTGTCTAGATTTACTAGTGTATTGGCCATTCTTGTGTTGTTCCCTTTCTGCTGCTTCTAAACCCCGGTCTATTTACTTGAGTCTTTCCCCATCTCTCAAATAATTAGAATACATCATGGATGATGCAAAGATTAGGTGCTGTGTGAGATCTCTTGCCCTCTACTCCTCTACTAAGTTTTTTTAATTTAATATCTGTCAGTATTTCAGTGCATTTTTGGTAAAGGAGATTAAGTAAAAGTGCTTCATCACCAAGTCTAATGACAGCCTGAGTTTGATCTGCAGGATTCACAGGATGGAAGAAGAGATCTGAGGGGTTATTTTTTGTTTTTGTTTTTGTTTTTGTTTTCTCCCATACAGGGTATCTGTGTTGCTTTGGAGCCTGTCCTGGAACTTACATTATAGACTAGGCTGACCTCAAACTCACAGAGCGCTGCCTGCATCTGCCTCCCAAGTGGCATGTGCCACCACTGCCTGTCATAAATGTCACTTTTAAAGTGATTTTCTTTAGGAGTGTAAAGGGATTATTCAGTGTCTACTGAACACCTGAGTACTTCACAATACTCAAATTGTTAAATTTTTCTCAGTTTTAACCTCAGCATCTCCTCCTAATCTTGACCTGACAAATCTATAACCCTTGATCTTTTAAGTGTCTAACATGCTGATTGTAAACTCCTGCTTAAATATTAACTCTTTCCCCTGCATAGTGATAAACGTTCAGTACTAACATTTGTTGACAACACCTTCAGTGTTATTCAGGCCCTCTCTTCCTGGCTAGCCCTGTACTAGCCTCCATTATTTTTCTATGAAAAACTGTCCATGTCCCTCACCTTCCTAAGAATTTTCAGTGGTTTAGTTTCCTCCATGGATACAATTTGAACACTTTAACATAGCACAACAAATCTTACTGGGATTGGGACTATGTACCAACTCGTCTCACACTATACCTAACCCAATCTTGAGAGATTGACCCAAATCATTATAATTTGTACAATGTAGTAAATTATGTAAATACATTAAAGGGCAAATAAGTTTCTGTGAGAAATTCTTGCCCTCACATGTCCCAAAGGCCACTAGTCAAGTAATCCAGTGGCCTCTCAAACTAAACTGCAGGGGTTGTTTGCTGCAGCTCCTGGCTATGAAACCAAAAAACTCAACAAAACCCATGTGGAGTTTATTGGGAAAGGGAGCAAAGGCAGGGGTAGGTGTTGGCCAATGGGAGTGGAGTTGGAAAAAGATGAGCAGGCAGGAGGGGCTTCCTTCAAAGGAAAAGCTTGCACATTTGTACAGAGCCCTTATGCAGTCACGTAATACACGACTTAGCCACACAACACAGGAACCTTAGAGCTAATCATCTGCTTGAAGGCCGGTTGTGTAACCTGCCAGTTGTCAGGGGGCAGGGTCAGCATAATGCCAGGATATCAACAGGGTTAACTGAGCACTTGGGAGGTAAAGGCAGGAGGGTAGGGACTTCAAAGACATCCTTAGCTGCAGGGTGATCTGGAGACCAGCATGTGATATGAGACCCTGTAAAACTGCAAATTTATATGTCATTACTCTTACAGAAACTCTTTAAGGGCATTGGGATGATGGCCACACACCTTAATTCTGTAAACTCAGCGTGATTTGAAATTCCACTCTGAATGTATATTTGATATTTCTTAAACAGTTTAGTATTATTGCTCTAATTTAAGGGATGCCCAATAGCAATCACTTAAAATATAGATTGACCAGTTATGTTTATATGTTTGGCTTTTTTCAGTGCATATCAAAATTATGTCTGTTTTAAGCAATTTAAAAAACATTTGAAATTTTGCTTTTAGGAGAGTTTGCTTAATGGTTAAAAGCACATGCTGCTCTTCTAGAGGACTGTTTGGATCCCAGCATCCATTTAGTGGCTCACAAACATCCATAAGTCCTGTTCTGGGGGATCTGACACACACTTCTGCCGTCTTTGGGCACAAGACATGCACATAGCATAGGCAAAACCTCATAAACATAAAATCAGTATTTTTTAACAAATGATAACTCAGTCAACTATTGTCAGGCACTCTTGAAAGTGCTGTGGGTACTGATTATGAAGAGGCTCTTCTTTGCTTTCGGTACTGTTTACAGACCTTAAAACTGCCCTATGTTGATTTGTTCGTATCCATAGGTGTTATTGATGGTAATGACGATAGTTAACTTGAGTGCCTTCCAGGTGTGTAGTGAACCTGAAGAGCAAGTAACCAACACTGTCTAGTGCAGCAAAGCACATGCAGAAAAAGTTCCTATACCACGCTTAATTTTCTAAAAGATTTAATGAATAAGACAAGGATTTGTATCAATTTTGAAGGAAATATTATCTCTATGATTGTAAAACATTTAGAAAAATGAATGGAGGCTGTAGCTCCATCTGGATACAGTAGTGCGTACTTGTGTCTTAGCCCATAGAAGGTCGAGGTAGTGAGGGGGAAGAGGCCACTCTGTCTAAAACACCATGACAAGTACATACAAACCTCTGTATCAGAGAAAAGCATTCTAAGAAGAATACCTGTTGCTTTGGAGGCACTGTAACATTATCTATTCTTTTTTTCCCAATTCTAGTATTGACTCACCATTGATTTTATCATTATATTTAATGGTTTGAAGGACATTAGATTCAGTGACAGGAGCCAGATCTTGAGACCCATTGCATACTTCAATGGTAAGCTTGTGATTTTACTTATTTTTAAAATACAGTATTATTAAAACCACTGAAATATTTTTAGATTTGTGCCTCTTAGTGTCTTAACTAATCCAGATTTTATCATTTGCCCCCAGTTTTGCAACTAAGGAATTGATTCATGAAGACTAAGTTACAGAATCAGTGCATTTCCTTCTAATTAGTGTTCCTTAGCTAGTAACCTGTCAAGACCAGAATTTAAAACCAGGTGATTGGTTCTATGTTTGGGTAGAAAAGGTATGAAGTTGAAAGTTTAGCAGTAAGCTAAGTTTCTCAATGATAGAACTGTTTGGGAGGCCTATGGCAGAGTGGCTCAGTTAATTCTTTGTTGTAAGGGGTTATCCTGTGAATGTTAGAATTTCTAATTTATTCTATCTGCATGTATGACCAGGCACCATGTGCATGCCCCATGCCTGGAGACCAGAAGATGGTATTGGATCCTGTGGAATTGGAATTGGGTGCTGGGAACTGAGCCTCTACATTTAGAATTTTTGACATCTATGGCCTCTATCACCTGAGACAGTGACACTCCTAGTCATCACAACTTAAAATGCCTCTGAATATACCCCAGTAGTCCCTAGAGGGGCAGAAGAGCCAAACTCCTCTTCTGATTCACAGCACTAGGAAGTGGTTTATCTGTACAGTGATACATGATACAGTTACTAAAATTGTGTTTCAGAAAAACATTAGAAGACAATGGATTTAGACTACTGTAATTCACAATTTTTCATATTAATCTCTGGAAATCTGGATACATTTAACTGTTGATGAGAATCCTAAAATCTTGCCATGCATTTCCTACGCATATAAAACTTCCAAAATGGTAGCTTAGAAAATAGAATTCTAAGCTGGGCCGTGGTGCACGCCTTTAATCCCAGCACTCGGGAGGCAGAGGAAGGTGGATCTCTGAGTTCGAAACCAACCTGGTCTACAAGAGCTAGTTCCAGGACAGCCTACAAACCAAAAAAAAAAAAAAAAGAAGAAGAAGAAGAAGAAGAAGAAGATTCTAAAGATTTTGTTTCTAAAAGGGAAAAAAAGATTTTATTTCTTTTAAAAAAATCTAAAGTGAAGATGTAGACGTGAGATAGTGGTATGTTTTTAAAAATATAAAAGGAACTAAAACTCCACCCTCTCACCTGTTTTTCAAGACAGGATTTTTCTGTGTAGCCCTGGCTAATTTGGAACTTGCCCTGTAGACCAGGCTGGCCCCAACTCAGACATCTGCTAGCCTCTGCCTCCTGAGTGTTGGTGTGGCAACAAAACTCTTTAAAATAAGTGTTTTTTTCTTTTTTTTTGTACCTTTTCTACATTTTCTAAACTATATGCTTTTTGTAAGTTTCTTTCTAAGTTGCAGAGATCCATTTATTTTGGTAATGCTTGTTTTCAAGCTTCTGTCCTCAAATGATCCTTCAGTTTTAGTCAACTTGCTGTCTGTACATACAAAATACTTTTTCAGGAGTCAGTCATTTTTAACATTTATTTTGTGTATATATGTTTGTGGAGCACTACACCTGTAAAGGTGAGGAGACATCTTGCAGGAGTCAGTTCTCTCCTTCAAACATGTAGGTTCTAGAAATTGAGCTAAGGTCATCAGGCTTAGCAACAAACATATTTACTCTCTGAGCCATCTCACAAGCCTCTCATTCATTTTTAGTTTGACTTACTATAAAAATAATGGTGATGGAATGCAAAAAATAAATTCATAAAAAGAGAAAAACAAAGGAATGTTGAATATTTGCAAACCTGGATTCCCAGTTTTATACTTCCCTAGTCCCCACACCTTCCTAATTATCTCATTGATAAATAATCTCTATTAATTCATAAGAAAACTTCCTCACCTTTCTGCCATGAAATCTTCAATCCTAATTGAATCTGTTGTCATTATTAGTATTCAGGCGTCTGTACTAACCCGTCCCGGGGGTTCTGACAGGGTACACCCTCAGCTGCTACCACGAAGAGCACCACCTGTGCACATTAAAAGAGCCCTGCTTACCCACCACACACACACACACACCACTTCTCTTTCTGTCTCTCCCACCTCTTCTGCTGCTCCTGTACCCAGAGCCAAGTCTACCCCATTCCCTCTGACGTTTTCCAATTCCCTTTCCCCTAATAAAAAATCCCCTCCATGTGAGCTCTGTTGAATGGCATCTTTTTCTCCCGTGTACCTTGTGTTTCTGATAGTCAGCTTTAAATACAGCTCATTTTACTTCTCATTCTATTTTCCTATAAAACTACTTGATTAAGTGCTAGGAACTGAATTTGCTAGAGAAAAGCCATATCTTTGTTACAGGTGTAATGGGTTGATTAGTACTTAAGATTGTGGAGAGCTAGAATAGTGAAGCTTCAGAGCTGAACTATTTTTGGCTAACAGCCCTCTTAGCTATTCATTGCCTACCTCGGTATGACTGATCAATCTTGTGACTTAATGTGACATGTTAAGGAATGTATTAATGGCTCACTTCCTTCGACCCAGAAGCAAAGACTGGCATCAGATAACAAACATCTCAGACCTATAGTGGAGGCTGCTCCCACTGTGCTGTAGTACCAGTGTCTCCACCAATTTGAAAAGTACCTTGAGTTGTGCTTTTTGTTTTTCTAAAGACAGTCTGTCTGTGTAGTCCCAGGTGTCCTGGAACTCCATATGTATACCAGACTGGCCTCAAGCTCAGAGATCCTCCTGTCTCTACCTACAGAGTGCCGGGATTAAAGACATTTGCTACCACATCTGTTGTATGGCTTTCTTAAACTGCAAAAACTTTATAAAACTATTACTATGTTAGAACATGTTATTTGGGGTAAACTGAATGACTTAAAAAAAGATATCTTAAATTATTAATTAAAAAAACACACTACCACTGGCTGTGGTGGTAAACAACTTTAATCCTGGCACTCAGGACCAGAAGCAGATGAATCTGAATTCAAGTGCAGTCTGGTGTACACAGGGAATTCCAGGATAGCCAGGACTACATAGACCCTGTATCAAGCATCCTAAGTAAATAGTAAGGGCGTGGTTATACTTGCTTTTTAATCGTAGTACTCTTGAGTTTGAGGCCACCCTAGCCAATAGGACTACATAGGGAAAAACTATCTCAACAACAACAAAAAATATTAAATAGTTTAATGTTTTTGTTTTAAATTTTCTTCATATATTGACTGCCTATTACAGAGTTTAAATTCTTAAAAATTCAATCTTTTCAATGGCTATTACTTTACCTTTGTTACTAGAACAAAAGTGTTAAAATGTGTCTCAGAAAAGCAAAACAAAACAAAAAAACGGTAAAATGTATCCATTCTGAGTGTCACACACTATTTACACTACTAACCACACAGTATATGGAAACCTGTTATTTATGTGTGTATTTTACTCTGTGCTAGGAATGAAACTCAGGGCCTTTCACTGTTTAAATACCTCTCCACTGAGCTACACCCTCAACTCCCCTCATGGAAAGTGTGAATCAGGTAGTTCTGGGAACCTCCCAACCTCTAGCCATGGATGGGTTACATCCTCTTGGAATGCATATCTCAAGTAAACCAGATCTACTTCCAAAGCTTTCTAAGTTTTTATAGGGTTCATCTAAGATTAATTTGAATTCATCATTCTCAAATCTGCCTTAACCTTTTTTAAAGAAGGTAGTATCTTACACACACATAGCTGATAATCTAGGTGACATGTAGGAGCTGGAAAATGTGGGGTTCATTTACATTTGGAAGATGATCAAATTCCTTTTTTGTTTCTTTAGTTGTTACTTTTATTAAGTTTTTTAAATGCCAGGTGTTGTGGTGAAGACCTTTAATCCCAGCATTTGGGAGGCAGAGATAGGTGATCTCTATGAATTAGAGGCCATCCTGGTCTACATAGAGGCTCCATGTCAGCCAAGGCTCCATAGTAAAACTATCTCGCAACAAAACAAAAAATTTAAAGCGTGTGCGTGCGTTTGAGAACAATTTGTGGAATCAGTTCTGTGCTTCCACCCTGTGGGCTCTGAGGATTAAATTCAGGGCTGCTGGCTTGCCAGCAGGCAGTTTATCCGTGGAGCCATGTTGCTGTTGCTGCTGGTTTTCTTTTAGAGTGTATATGTACACTGACCTCAAACTCATGATTTTCTACCTCAGTTTCTTGATTGCTGAGATTACAGGTATGTACCACTTTATCCAACAAATTCCCCTTAAAATCATATTGGGAACACCTAAACTTGTGTCACCTGATTCTGTACATCACATGTAAGATTTAAATATCAAAATTCTTTTGCATTCTATGCTGTTTCGAATAGTGTACACAAGCCGTCTACAGTGAGATCTATGAAACACTGAAAGAAATTTATGATTCAACTTTTATTAAATTGGAAGATTGATTGGAATGGTGGTATTTTCTGTTATTCTACAGATTCCAAAAAGGTCCTACCAAAATTCCAGTTGTCCCCTAATTCTGCCTCTTACGAAGTTGAAACTCACTCCAAAATTTATGTGGGAGTCCATGAGACCAACAATAGCCCGAATGGTCTCAAAAAAGAACATAGGTAAAGACATTCATTTTTCCTCATTTTAACACTTGCTATAAAACCACACTACAATAACCAGATCTAAGGGTATATACTAGAACCCAAAACCCATAAATGAACAATTAGGGGTAATGTTCATTGCACCCCACAGAAGCATGCCTCCAACAGAGTGAGGACAATTGGATATACCCAAGCAAAAATAGCAAGTGGATCTCTTACCCTACAGCATATGTAAGGTTAAGTTGGATCAATCATCTCAACCACTAAAGCTATACAATTTTTAGGAGAAAGCTTACAGGTAAATAAATACATATTTATGACTCTGGATTGAGCAGTGGTGTAATATGACACTAATAATAGTCAACAAGCGAATTATACAGATTATACTTTATCAAAATTTAAAACAAAAATATAAAATAATTTATTCTCATGAGAAACTGAGAAGAAAACACAGAATTTGAGAAAGTGTAATTCATATAAAGAACAAGTATCCAAAATATGTAAATATTGTTTTGTTTCAAGACACTCTTTCTCTGTATAACCCTGGCTAACCTAGAACTTGCTCATATCCAATCATTTTCAAAGAAATGAAATGTGAAAGGCATTTCTACAAAAGTATACAAAATAGCTAAAAAGTTGTGGGAACCCATCTTTGTGGGCCTTCAGTCTGATCTAGCCAACTTGCCAGGTTCATACCTGAGAGGGGGAGTACGGATTGAGAAATGGCAGGTAAAGACGCTAAGAGAAAGACAGACACAGGATAGAGTCAGGGGGGTAATCCAGTGAATACTGAATGTCCCAAGTTTGTTCTTCAACATTCTTAAGTACCCCAATCAAAAGGGGGACATGGAAGAAGACTTCTGTTATCATGTATAAGGAACAAACAGATTTTCTTCCCTTACTCTTCTAAGCATTTGGTAACCACACCTGTTACCTGTCCTTGAGGGACAAGAGTAAACACCTCAGCCCAACTCTGTTGTTATTCAGAAATAAGAAATTGGCTACCAAGACCAAAACGTCCTATAGTAGCCAAGCCTTAGACCTTTATGTCTTTTGACTTACTAAGGACAGTTTTGAAATCTCTCACCTTGAAGTGGAGGCATCTTTATGGGCTCTGACAAAAAGTACATGAGAACATCCTCATTCCCACTGGTTAAGAGGAATTCAAATCAAAATTATACTTTGCCACCTCATGTGTACTGGGATAGCCCAATTTTAAAATGCCAAAAGCAAGTGTTGGCAAGAAGAAAAACTAGAACCTATACATTGCTGAAGGAACTATAACATGATGTGGCCACTTGGTGAAAAGGGTTCGGTGGTTGATCTTAAGACTCAACATAGTTGTTGCTACATGGTCCAGCAGTTCCACCCCCAGAGAAATGAAAACATGTCACCAACAAAGGTGTACAAATTCTAGGCATGGTGGCATATGCCTTTAATCTCAGCACTTGGGAGGCAGATGTAGGCAGATCTCTGTAAGTTTGAGACCAGTCTGGAATACATTGTGAGTTCCAGGACTATGTAGAGAAACTCTTTATATAGTATTTTATGGCTTACGGGCTTTGGTTAAACAATAGCTATCTCCTGACAGAAAGTTCAAGAGTCCAATAGTTGTATGATCCATGAGGCTGGATGTTTCTTCTGGCCTTCAGTATATACTGGAATCCTGAAGATGTATGTGTCATGAAATATTATGTAGAAATGTGCTGCCATATGCAAATAGGCTGGCTATTATAAATGTAATTCTTACTTGATAATTGTTCTTAGTGAATATAGTCTTACTGTGTTAAAGCCAAAACCTTCCTTTTATTCAGACAAAAAGGGGGAAATGATGCAGAATGTTTGTTTAATTATGCAAGGATGTGTTGCATGTATTTAACTGTATAAAAATGTATTGTATTTGTTTAATTATGTAAAGCTGTGTTGCTGTTTTACCTTGCCTGTCCAAGGCACATGATGGGTCTAATAAAAAGCTGAATGGCCAATATCTAGGGACGAAGTACAGGCAGAACTTCTGGGCAGGGAGAAATGTAGGAGGAGTAATTTAGGCTTGGAGAAGAAAGAAAAGGAGACACCAGAGGCCAGCCAGACCAGGAAGAAGCAGAAAAGTAGGACATACAGATAAAAAGGCCCAAGGTGAAATGTAGATGAAGAGAAACAGAAACAGGTTAAAATAAGTTAAAAGAGCTAGTAGGATAATCCTAAACTAAGGCTGATCACACATATTTAATAGTAAATATCCATGTCTTTATTTGACAGCCCAAAGAAAATGCTAACTACAAGCAGGCTCTGATGACAGTTAAGAAATGAATTTGCCAGCAAGAATGAAGGCAGACAGGCAAAGAGCAAGGCCCAGAAGGTATGGCCCAGATTTAAGGTGGATCTTTGTAGGCAGAATTTTTCTGCCCCTCCAGCCAGTTTCATAATAACCACACAGAGACTTACTATTAATTATAAATGCTCGGTCAATAGCTCAGGTTTGTTACTAGCTAACTCTTAACATTTTAAATTAACCCATATTTCCTATTCAGTATGACAGTACCTTTATTCAGCATGGCAAGTTCATCTTCTCCCCGAGTGTTCTCTGAAATTCTCAGCTCCACGCTTCTTCCCAGCATCCTCCTAGTCTGGCTCTCCCACACGATCTCTTCCTGCCCAGCTATAGGCCAGCCAGTTCTTTATTAAGCAATGAGTATAATGCATATGTAGGGTTAAGTTGGATCACTCATCTTAACCACTAAAGCTATACAATTTTTAGGAGAAAACTTACAGGTAAATAAATACATATTTATGACTCTGGATTGAGCAGTGGTGTAATATGACACTAATAATAGTCAACAAGCAAATTATACAAATTGTACTATATCAAAATTTAAAACAAAAATATAAACTACTTTATTCTCATGAGAAACTGAGAAGAAAACACAGAATTTCAGAAAGTGTTTGTAAGTCATATAAAGAACAAGTATCCAAAATATGTAAATAAACATTGTTTTGTTTTATTGTTTTGTTTCAAGACACTCTTTCTCTGTATAACCCTGGCTGTCCTAGAACTTGCTCATGTCCCATCATTTTCAAATGTACAAAGATTATTGGACAGCAGGTCTTCTTTCCTCAAATGATCCAGTCAAGAAAAATCCCTCACAGGTATTCCCAGACATAGTCAAGGTGATAATCAAGAATAGTCATACATGCAATTTAAAAAAATATAACAAGCTAATCAGCAGAGTATTTGCCTAGCATGCCCAGCGTCCTGAGGGCAAACCCCAGCACTACATAACCCAGACATACAGACCAACACCTATAATCCCAACATGTAAGAGGGGGAGGCAGGAGGATCAGAAGTTCAAGCTCATTCATACCTACATAGTTAAAGGCCAGCCTGGGATACTTGCAACCCTGTTTCAAAAACAAAAGGCAGTTCTATTCCTAGGAATGCCTAAGAAACTTTGGTTCAGGTGCACATGGTAATGTAAACCTGTGATTCAGCATTTAGGATTTTAATTTCCAGGACAGCCTGGGCTGGTAGTGATATCTTGTATCAAAAAACAAAACCCACCAGGCAGCAGTGGCCCATTCCTTTAACCCCAGAATTCAGAAAGCAGAGGCAGATTGATCTCTTGAGTTTGAGGTCAGCCTGCTTTACAGAGTGAGTTCCAAGACAGCCTAGGGAGAAACCCTGTCTCAAAAAACAAAACCTTGGGGATCTTAACAGAGGATCTGGGTTTCGTTCTCAGCACTCACACCCTCCTCTGGCCTCTGCGAGCCACAGGCACATACATGAAGGCAAACACTTACATAAAATAAAATAATAAGTACTTTAATTCTAGCACTCAGGCAGACACAGTTCAGCCTATTTTAACAGAGTGAGTTCCGGAACAGCCAGAGCTACACAGAGAAACCCTGTGTCAGAAAGCAAACAAACAAAAATAATATTAAATAAAATAAATAGGGTTGGCAAGATGGCTCAGCAGATAAAGGTTTCTGCCACCAAACTTAGTAACCTGGAACCACATACTGAAGGAGATCTGACTCCCATAGGTCTTAGAACTTGTAAACACACAACACACACACACAACACAAATGAATGTAATGAAAAAATAAACACCTCAGTGAAATAGTTTCAAAACCTATTATAAGAACCAGATAAAAAGAAATTAAGCTCTTACATTCTTATGTGAAATGTGCTTCAGAATAACCCAATATTTAATGACACAGAGCAGTTACATTGGTAAAACACCAACAATGGTGCAGATGAAATGCAGGACCTAAGTTTGATCCCTCAGACCACATAATGGAAAGAAGTAATTCTGACCTCCACACATACACCTGAAACAAATAATATAGATGTAACTTTTGTATTTTCCAGACAGGGTTTCTCTGTGTAGCCCTGGGGCTGGCCTCAAAGTCAAGGAGTTCTGCCTGCCTCTGTGGTCTGTGTGCTGGGATTAAAGGTGTGTGTCACCACTGCCTGGCTAGACATGTAACTTTTAATTAAAGGACTGTTGGGGTGGTTCAGTCACTAAGCCTGATGACCTTAGTATGACCTCAAGAATCCACATAACAGAAGGGGAGAACTAACCCCTGAATCCTGTCTTTTGATTTCTACATACATACTGTGGCAGGATCAGGTCATGAACACAAACTAAAGTTATAATAAACCAAACATGTCAGCACAAATACATCAAAACAAAATGCTGAGAGCATGTTAGAGTAGGAGCAATCAAAACATCAACTGATGGTGGTAAATGTGGTCAATTGCTTTTAAAAAAAGTAGCAAGAAATTCAGTGGCTATCAGTAACCACCTTGCTAAGTAATCTTTGTGTTATTTAACCGTTGAGTGGTGTGTTCTGAGCTACACCATCAGTCCTCAAGATTTAATGCTTCAAGAGCTGATAGTGGTAACGGTGTTTGATTCTGAATCATACAACAAGCCTAATTAGAAACAAACAAACAAAAACTTTGTTTTGAAAAACTGTATGTCCTTTAAATACACAGTTATGGAAACTTTGAATGTGCTGACTGTGGTGGTGGTAGGGTAATGGACCACTTTGCTTCAGGATTCCTAACACATGATATGTAGTGTTGTCCTAGCCACAAAACACATCATGACACAAATATTAAATAATGTCTGTATGTAGTTATAAAGTTCTTAAATGAAGCCACCTCTTTGTCATGATAGTTAGACTTGACCTGGACCTTTAAAGAACTGGTGTGTCACTTTCACAGAGCAATCTATCCTTATGAATTAACTCTGTTAATATAGCTGAGTGTGGCGGCCATTAGGGAGCTGGGTCTATTTTTTTCTATTCAAAAGATGACTCACAAGGCACTATTTACATTAGAGTAGAAAAACCAGTCTTGATGTAGTTTCTTTGACTAACTAGTGACATATTTTCTTAAATTAATAAATTGAAAGAGTGACCAGCATCTAAGCAATAAAAGGTTATATTGGGCTTGGGGTTGTGGCTCAGTGGTATAACACTTGTCTGACAAATATGAGGCCGTAGATTCAAGCTACTATTGCAAACAAACAAAGAGATTATTCCTTCTCAACCTCAACATCTCAGCCTTAAAGCAATAGCCACACACAGTTGAGCTTTCTGGAGACCAGTTGTCCCCTGAGGCCCTGAGGCCCTGCAATTCCTAAGGATATCAACCACAGCCTACCAAGTGTCCATACTGACACTGAGCATTCCCTGCATTCAGGGTCACACTGATTCATGGTTAGTTGACTCAGCAACAAATGCCCCGTCATAGACCAGACACTCTAACAGGTGTTTTTTGTAGAACTAATTACAGCTATGGTGCATGCTGTATCTCTCCAGGACTCTGGAGTCTACCTTGTTCACCTCTTACTGACAGAGCTCTTGAAACATGTTGTGGAGAATAACCTTAACTGTCCATCAGAAGGCATATGGATAAATGATGGTACATTCACATAACTGAATGCCACTCTATAATAAAGAAAAACAGCATTTAATACGATGAAGTATTATAACGAAAAAGGCAGGCACTATTTTTTTCAGCTTTAAGGGAGAAGATTTTGTCAATTGGTTACAGTATTATAAGTAGCAAATTAATTTATCCACAAATGTCTGCATACACAGAAAATAACATAAATGATAACAGTGCAATACTTTGGGGGGTAAAAGACTGTCCATTAATAGTAAAGAGACTGCCTAAATTGTGGTGCATAGATCCTCTGCAACCAGCACAAGAGTAAGGAATCTACATAATGTATATAATTAGTTCTAAAACACTTTGAGAAAACACAAGTGCTGTAAACACTTTCACTTTCTCTTGGAAACATTTGGGTCTTGAAGCACATTCTATCCACTAGAAACTTTTAGTTATGTACCATGAAGGATCTCCCCCGGCTGGAGGGAAGGAAGGCATGAAGTAGGGCACAAGGTTGGGGACATGGAACAATGTGGTCTCTCACAAAGCTAGATTCTTAAGACGAGTAGCAGCAGATGAGAAACTTCTTATCTGGACCCTACCCATGCCTCTTAGCAGATGAATGATCTAAAAAATAATACCTAACTTACCTGTGTGCCTTGGTTTCTCCATTTCTGAAGCTGTGCTATAAATAATAATACTTATAAAGTGTTGGATATATCATCTGACAGGTAGTAGATGGCCAATTAACTTGGCATATTAATAGTTATAAAAGTACCCTTTCCTTTTCCAAACCCATGTCTTTACTCAGCCTGTGCTGCTGCTGCCCCAAAACTGCCAATCCAGTAGCATGGTGGGGGGAGGGGTGTTAGTCTACCATCCGCATGTCATTTCTTTGTTGTCTGGACCTTCACAGAGTTACAAACCATTTTATACCCCCCCCTATGCTTGTTTGCATTTCCTGTTTCCATTTTTGTGTTTGTGGGTTTGGTCCTTTTTAAAACATTTATTTATTTTTATGTGTATGAATGTTTTCCCTGCATGCATGTATTGTATACCGTGTGCCCGTTGGATCCTCTGGAACTGGTAAGTAAACCTGGGTCTTCCACAAGATCAACAAATGCTGTTAATCACTGAGCCATCTCTCTAGTCTAATCTTTGTTTGTCTAGATAACTCCATTCTGGCTTCCAATTCATGATTTTTCTGCCTCAACTTTACAAATGATGGGATTAAAGGCATTAGAGTATGCCCAGCTCCTCGTCTGTCTTTATCTGGACAGCAATGTCTGAGGCATCCATCTTTCCATAAATTCCTCTACTAGTTAATGGTACAAAGCAATGAAACAGTTTCTAAAAACGGTGATCTTGGGTATGGGGAGATAGCTCTAGTAGACAGTAATTACCAATAACTCACTATTTGAGAGACAAGTATGAGGCCTATATGGCCTACCTGGTCTCAAAACAAAAAACTGAGTTGTTTTATGTAATGTATTTCAGAAGATCCTTTGTCTGACTCTGTCTTAAAGCTGTCTTGTGGGGTAGAGATCAAATATCACTAATGGAATTTAGATTCTGTTTACTAGAAATAGATAAAGAACTCTATTAGTTATCCCCTACTCTTGTCATTACAAAATTATAATGTAATTTGTGACTGAATTAACTTTTTTCTTTCTTCCCCCCTGTTAATTTTCCCCTTTGCATTTCTCTGTCATCTCACCATGTTCTATGAAAGATTTAAGTAAGAACTGTCCTTGACTAATCATATTCAGGCCTAAACCTCCAATAGCATGAGGTTACAGGGATTTCTTAAATATGAAATTGTATCAGTAATTTAGGATTCTGCTGTCTACAACATTAGATGAATTCCTATAATTTTATTTATTTATTTAAGTTTTTCGAGACAGGGTTTCTCTGTATTGTTTTGGAGGCCGTCCTGGAACTCACTCTGAGATCAGGCTGGCCTCGAACTCACAAAGATCTGCCTGCCTCTGCCTCCCAAGTGCTGGTATTAAAAGTGTGTGCCACCAACGCCCGGCTTATAATTTTATTTTTAAGTAAATTGTTTTAAAAGTTGAGGTTTGACAAAAATGAGTTTGTGTTATTTGCCTACTCCTGCCAGAAGCTATTTCAGAAGATGCCATTAGCGGCTGGAGACGTAACTCAGGAATAGAGTACAAGGCCTTGGATTTGATTCCCAGAATCCACTCTCCCAGCTACACAAAAATGACCTCTCAGATTACAGATAGGAAGCCTCGAAAGTGTGTTGAAGTTGGTAGACTGCTTGCCTAGCATTCACAAAGCCATAGATTTGATCCCTTGTACCATATTAGTCTGGTACATTGGCATATGTCTTTAATTCCAGCACTTTTGGGAAGTGGAGGCAGGAGTATCTCTGAGTTCTGAGGCCAGGCTGATCTACGTGAAGTTCTATGCTAACCATAACTACACAGTGAGATCCCGTATCCAAAAGATAAAAAATTATAGAAATCTGATAGACATGGTGGATTGTGCTTGGAAACAGGAGGATCAGAAATTCAAGGTCAGCTTTGGTTACTAAACCAGACTCTGGTCTCAAAAGGGGGAGGAGGGCACTAACACACTGCATGTCTTTCTTTGTAACGCCAGAGGTCACTGTAAGCTAGCAATTTCAACACTATCTTAAAGTGTTATTCACAAGATTTACCTGAAAACTTGCTTATTCGTGACACTATTTCTAACCCTTATTTTTACTGTCTTGTACTACATTTAAACATCTTTAAATTGTATAATTTTAATTCACCTAAAAAGAAAACTCACTTAAAATTGTAGGAAGTATTGCTTCAAAGTAGTTTACTTTGAGGTGTGTTCAGAATCTCCTTTCCAGCAAAAAATTAATATAATTGCATATTTCAGTAGATAAAGCCAGACTTGAAGTTAGAAGAAATGAATTGTTGAATTGACTGAATGTTGGCAAGTTCCTTGTAGATCTTTACTCCTGACCCTACTCTTCTGAATTCTAACTCGATTTTCCCATTCTACCTATACCCCTCACCCACCTCGACACACTAAACAAATGTTTTTAAATGACTCAGGGACTGGAGAGATGGCTCTTAGGGTTAAGAATGCATGCTGTTCTGGCAGAGGACTGGAGTCCGGTTTCTAGCATCCATACCAGATAGCCCAAGCTGCCTGTTAACTCGAGCTCTAGGGGAATCCAGTGCGTCTGGTCTGCATCCCCACCCCACCACCCACACACACACATTTTAAAAATAAATCTTTAAAATTATTCATATTATGGGTTTGAAAAGGAGACACTATTTCAGACCTACACGTTTTTCTTTGTTTTTGAAACAGGATTTCTCTGTGTAGCCTTGGCTGTCCTGGAACTCACTTCAGATCAGTCTGGCCTAGAACTTAGGGGTCTGCTCCCTCTGCCTCTGGAGTGCTGGGACCAAATGTGCATGCCACTACTGCCCAGCTATCTTTTAGTGTATACAGGAATGATGGTATAACATAAACCAAGGAGTCCTGGGGATGAAGCTCTGTGTTGCAGCACATACTCACATTGTTCAAGGTTCCCGATTAGATATCCTGAACAAAATATATTAAGCAAAAAAAAGGAGATGGGTGTAGACACTCAATGAAACAAAATACAGCTCTCATCTCAAAGGGAATAAATGATCACTTATTCTCAGGCAAGTGTGATCATGACCTGTGAACATGAATTTGCCTCAAATAGCATGTTCTAGTGTGAAAGTAGTTACATGAACTTTAAAAGAGAAAAAAAAGGTCATGTGACTACTCTCACTTTGCAGTCCTGGCTGATCCTGGAGCTCACTGTATAGAAGGGTGTTCTCCCTGCTTCCGCCCTGCCCAGGACTGGGATTATGAGTGGGCTGCCACACCCATCAGGTTTTTTATGTGTGTTCTGGGGACCCTAGCGCTATTCCCATTGCTGTGTGTGTGGTGATAGATTCACACATAGAGGAAATATAATCTTTCACTCTTCCATGCTTAGGAGATTATAATGCTTTATTGCCAGGATGTGTGATTGGGTCTGTGACAGCTCCATATCCATAGGAGGCTGTCCTACACTAACTGGCTCACTCACCTACTGATGGACACTGTTCCTGTTTGGACTCAAGGCCTTGCATGTGCTGAGGAGATGACCTGCCATTGGAGCTCCTTACATCCTGCCGCTGACTTTCATGACTGAAGCTTTGAGGATCCTGCGTTACTCTGTGCCATCACATGAATTCATTTCTCTGGACACTCTAGGAAAGGAAAATCCTAACAGCAGAAAGACACTATGGGTTCTAGGGAGAGGCAAGACACTGAGACTTCAATGGGACTTTCTTGAGTTCAGGGCAAGATAGTGTGGTTTTGGGGGTTGGGGAGAGATGAGGTCTCTTGTCTCTAGCATCATGGCCTTGAACTTGAGAAATCCTTCTGTTTTAGTGCTGGGATTACAGGCATACCTCTCCATGATGGTTTTAGGTATATGAGTTGAACCCAGGGTCATCTTCTACACCAGGTAGTCAATCTAGCTGTGCTGAGTTGTGCCCCAGCCCATTTGGTAGCTTAGTCTTTTCTATGGTAATGTGGGTAGTGATTACATGGCCTCATACTGAAAGACCCCCAGAGTGGGGAGACCCTCACTCAAGTCTCGGATAAGCCGATGCCCCAATAATTGAAGAGAGACCGTTCTTGCTGCGAGCACACGAGGTTTATTCGGGGAACCAGTGCACTGGGGCCGAGCTCATGACCCTCACAGGGGCAGAGGAGTTCAGCCCCTAGTAACTGCAGTCGGGGGCTTTTAAAAGGGAGAAACCGAATTGGGGAATTAGGCAAACATCATAAAGGATGAGAAGTTAAATGATAGCTTATGTCTTAACAGGAAGGTTATCTCAAGCAAGCATTCTTTTGGCATTGTACAGTTAAACATTGAGCAGGAATATGGTGAGCTAGTTCCTGGATAAGGGAGGGTTATCTTTTAAGTTTATCTTGAGGTCTCCGGTTTCTCAGGAGAGGGCAGAAGGGCAAGTCACTCTGTGATGGGCTAGTCACTAGGGGTCTAAAAATGTTGAGTTGGGATCTGTCAATACAAAATTATATGCTCTAAAATTAGTGAGTGTGGTGATGCTTACCTGTAACCTAAACATCAGAGATGGAGGTTAGACACAATGAGTTCCAAGCCAGCCTGGAGACAAGAGACCTAGTTTACAAAATGAAAGAAAAAAAAATGTGCCCTGCTTGATGGAACAGCATATAATCCACAGCACTGGTGAGTCTGGGTTAGACAACCCCCAAATTGAATACAGTCTGAATTACATAAATAATCAATTCATTATTTCAAAATAAATAAAAGATAAATAAACAAATGACCAGAAAAGTTTGACTTTTTTTTTCTTGTAAATTATATCTGAACAGATAGAAGCTACATATAATTTCTGATAAGAAGAGCAAGATGGAGAGAGAGCCTAATAGGAACCTGAGATTATAGGAATCTTGACAGCTAAACTACAAACTGCTTACTCTGATATGATGTGATGGATAATTGTTATACTTGCCAGGGTGGAGCAGGATACACTTAAGTCTCACTACTACTTGACAGCACTAAGTCATGGATCAGAAAGAGATAAGAAAATGAGTCTGTGAAGTATCACAGGAACTGTAAGCAGACTATGACAATAAGACTAACTTTACCTTTAATCCCAGCACTCGGGAGGCAGAGGCAGGCGGATCTCTGTGAGTTCGAGGCCAGCCTGGTCTACAAGAGTTAGTTCCAGGACAGCCTCCAAAGCCACAGAGAAACCCTGTCTCGAAAAACCAAAAAAAAAAAAAAAAAAAAAAGTAAATACAGGAGGTTGAAATGCTGTGCACAAAGCAGTGGGTAGTCAGTGATCCCATTCTCCTGTCATTTGTCACATAAAAGCAGTAGATAGCTGGTCCAGAAGCACATTTCTTCCAAGCACTATTTGCCTGTTTTTTTTGAGACACGGTCTTACTCTATGAACTAGGCTGACAAGAAAGTCATTATGTAGACCAAATTGACCTCAAATTGACCCTCCTGCTTTGACCCCACCAGCTAAGTGCTGAGATTCAAGTGCATGCTGTTATTAGCATTTTAGCACCTATTGTGTTTTGGTGAAGCCTGTTGTGTTTTCATACAGGGTTTCATGTAATTCAGGGTGGCTATTAACTCACTTTGTAGCTGAGTATAACCTTGAAATCCAGATCTCCAAGTCTCCTCCAGGCAACAGCTGGGATCTGGGGACATGGCAGCTACACTCAATGGCAACTGCTTTTTGACAAATTGGAGCCTGGAGCAGTGGTTTATGCCTATAATCCCAGGACACTGCAGGCAACAGCAGGCAGACCTCTGTGGGCTTTACACCAGCCTGATCTAAATAATGAAGGTCTGGGCTAGTCAGGGCTACATATCAAGACCATGTCCCAGAAACAACAACAAAGCCAGAAGTGTAATAGCTTTTCATCCTGTCATAACTCCCTCCCTCCATAGAACTCCGCAGTGTTGGCTTTGCAAATTAATTTACAAATTAGACATTTGTTGATCCAACCAGTCAAAAATAAAGACCATAACCCAAACTAAGGCCAAGTAAGCAAGCTTTACTTACTATGTGTAGGACTGACTCTCCAAAGTGGAACTTGAGAGAGCAGTGAGGCTGAACTTTTATAGAAAAAAAAATGGAAACTGGGGATTTTCAGAGGAATTTGGTAGAATAAGGACGTAGCAAGCAAATTACAGAAGCAGACATCAGATAAGGTATTTGACAGATCATCTTGGCAGAACATATCAAGATATCTCAAGATTCCTTGGCAGAACATCATATCAGGACACAGTTCGGGGTATTTTCAAAGTGTGAGGCAAACTCTATAGAGTGGGGAACATGCTGTCTTAGTTAGGGTTTCCATTGCTGTGAAGCGATAAGATGACCATTCAACTTTTACAAATGAAAACATTTAATTCAGGCTAGCTTCCAGTTTCGGAGGCTTACTCCATTATCTACATGGTGGTGTGCAGCAGACATGGGGCTCGAGAAGGAAATGAGAGTTCTACATCTTTTTTTTTTAAAGATTTTATTTATTTATTATGAATACAACATCCTGCCTCTATGTATGTCTGCAAGCCAGGAAAGGGCACCAGATCTCATTACAGATGGTTGTGAGCCACCATGTGGTTGCTGGGAATTGAACTCATGACCTCTGGAAGAGCAGTCAATGCTCTTAACCTTTGAGCCATCTCTCCAGCCCCGAGTTCTACATCTTGATCTGCAGGCAGCTGAAGCAACTGCACTACATTGGGTATAGCTTAAGCATGTAAGACCTCAAAGCCCACGTCCACGGTGATACACTTCCTCCAAAAATGCCACACCTATTCTATCAAGACCACACCTCTTAAAAGTGCCTTTTCCTATAGGCCAAGCATCCAAACAGCTAATATGGGAGCTATACCTACTCAAGCAACCACATATGTCAAATTCCAGAAATAGGTTATTGTATGGTCAAACTTGAGTTTTACAGTAAACAGAAATGAACTTATCTGACCTTTAATAAAAGAGCTTCCAACTTTAAGATGGAGTCAGGCTTGTCTCTTGTTTCCCCTTTGGTTATGTGTCTCCTTCAATCCTTGATAGAGAACTGTCACTTCTATCTGTTGCATGGAGTAATACATGCTTTTAACACAGTCTATGTGGCAGGAAACAAAATTTGTAACGCATCAGAAAATGCATGGTCTGATGGTGAACAGTATTAGGAAGTTTATTATGGAGCCTACAGCAGGTGAAATGAGAGTGCTTAGTTAGGAAGACCAGTAGAGTAGGAACTGGTACCAATTATTTCCTCCTCAGTAGTCTCAGTATTTGGTTTTAAGATAGTTTCTTACCACAGCTAAGGTTTCTTTAATTACTCCTGATTGATTAGCATAGAAACAGCAAGTTTCTCCTAGGGCTACACATAGCCCTTTTTGTTTGATAAAGGGCAAATCAAGACCTCTCGTGTTTTGTAATACTACTTCTGCTGAAGAATCTACATCTTTTCAAATAGAGATTGAGTTTAATTTGGGCATTTAGGGTTTTGAACCCCTTATCTTGTAGAACCAGTGCCAATGTTCCCAGTGCCAGCTATCCCTGTACCCACTAAAGTGGAATCAAATGAGAGCCACCCACTTGGTCCTGGGATGATCTGATGCTACAGTTAGATGTAAGTGGCCTACATCCTCCTCCTAGATATAAATTTGAGGGATAATATGAGTGAGAATCCAAAAATGGGTGTGTCCTATGTACAATGAAGGAGACAAAAGCTACCCATTATTCCATCAAAACAGGCCTATCAGGCTTCTAAAAGAGCAGGGAGAAATAGCTGTTTTTTCTTAATGCTGGTGACAGGTTTCATACAATGGTCACACAATTAGCAAAATAAAGAGATGCCAGGTGATCTGATGCATTGGACATATTATATAGTCCCTGTGCCTGTATGTCAGCTAATGTTAATTTGGGCTGGGACCAAGAACGAGCATCAGCAGTAACTTATTGCAATGATGTAAAATATAGGTTATAAACAATCCCCACATAATAAGGGGGTTTGGGCCCAGACAAAGCCAATAATCTTGTGTTAGGTTAGGTGCAGAATGATGAAGAAAGGAAAAGGCTGCCGAGAGAGTGGTTAAGAGGGGAACCTCTGCTGGAAGAGTAGATGTGGGAATTGGAGTCCTTTGGATTTGAAATGGGGGCAAGGTGTACAGAAGTGTATGCAGAGATATAGGTAAGGGTGGTTTAGTAGAAGGTCTGACAGCAGTTGGCAACTCCTTAGGATGAGTGTGTGTTATAATAACCTGTGAGAGTGCTGTGATGAGACATGGATTTGATGGGAGAACCTGGGGTACTGGGAGAAGTTTTTACCTGGGCTTATAGGTTTTATAACTTCTGGTTGAATTTGTTTTCTTTGCATTGTAATGAGGGTACCAGGATCATGTCCAGAGAGATAAAACCTAAGTCCCCAGGTTTCTCTGGTATTCCAAGGAGAATCATTGTGTTCCACGTTTTGTGCATAAAGGTTACAGAATTTCATGATCCTTGTTCATGATTGGGGTGATCTCAGCAAGCTTTGGGGTTTCCAGAAGGCAATGGTTAATACCCAGCTCTAAGAAGCACAATAATAATCACATGCTCTTTCTTCAGCATAAGAGCAAACTCCTCATCCTGGACAGGCATATATTTGAGTGCCTTGTAGGCTTCTTCCTTGACTAAGTTTGCTACAGTGCCATGTCCCTGTATGTTTTGGGGCAGACACCATGCCAAGCAACTTGACCCATGTCAAACCCATAACTAGGTCAAACATCAACAGTACAAACTAGGTTGGATAGATTGCAAAGATCAGTTATTCAGTCTGGTTGATCTGTAGTGACCAGTTCCCCATTTTAGCAGCCATTACAGGTTAACATGTGCTTGCATGACCTTGCCGCTCCTGTCCTGGTTACTAAAGTCAGATGCCCTCCTCGTGCAAGGAACCAATCAGAAGTTAGCTGACGGGGCTGTGCTTTACGGATCTGGGTGTGCTTTACGGACAGTGCACAACAGTGACGTGCAGAACATAGCAACGGCCCTGGGAGGGCCTATGGGCCATAACAACCACTTGACCAATCAGCACAGGGCAGGTCACCCAAACCTGGAAGCACACCAATTCTGAGACTGTTTCATACCCCTAGACACTCCCCTTACGCTGTCCTTTAAGATCCCTGCCTCAAGGTTGCTTGGGGTCTTTCTCCAGCCATTCGCCATGGTGGCGGGTGAAGAGCCTGAGCTAATGGGGTTAGCTCATTAAACATCTACAATAAAAGACTCTTTGTTTTTGCATCGAAATGGGCCTCTTGGTGATTTGGGAGTTCAGAATTTGGGCACAACAGATCCTGGGTCCTGACTGAAGCCAAAATTTCTCCTATTGTTGTTAACCTAAATTCCCAGTCCCAGGTGAGAGGTTCCTTGGGATTATCATACCTAGAGTTTAAGGGCATGATTATAATCCAACAGGTTAGGACTATCATTTGGCATACAAAGCAATAAGAGAAAACAGGAACAGATTAGTAACAAAACATTAAGCCTCAGAAATCTTAATTTTACGAGGACCACATTCAGTCACTGTCTATTTCTGATGGCCCATTTCTCCTTCTCAGGTGCCTTCTGGAAATGTGAGTGATGCTTGGCTCTTATTCAGGAGATCTCCCCAGCAAGGGAAACACATTTAGGAATAACAATGAAAGAATGAGTCACAGTTCCTCTTCCTGAATCAACAGTCCATTTTCTAGTCTTTTTATATATGCTTTAAATTTCCCCAATAGCCCCCCTGTATTTCCATTGTTCTTTTATCAAGGAGTCTCAGCAGTCTCAGTGACACAGAATATGAAACTCCTGTATCTTTCAAGAAGTTTACAGGCTGGCCACCACTTGAGAAGGTTAGCATAGGCTCCCAGGGGCCTCAGTGGAAAGAGCCATGCCCCCACATAATTACAGAGTAAGGACTGATGTTGACTGAGGAATACTCATCTGTGGGTGGGGAGGGCCTACCTGTTTCTGTTGGGGTATTCATTTTTTTATTGTCCCAATTCCTGCAGTAGCACATTTGATCTTTTGTGGGGGCTTTTTCTTTTTCCTATAGATGCATTGTCCAGGACTGGAAGTTCCAGGAGCATGTAGTGTTGCCACAGTGGCCTGATTTATTTTCTTTATAGAAAATCTCCTTGTTGTCTCTGTTTTCAAACATTCTTTTGGCTGTTTATAATAACTCCGACCTATTCTTTCCTGCAACCTCGTCCATCTTTTGGATTTCCTTATGGACATCTGGGGCTGACTGTGTTACAAAGGTCAGGTAATCATTTTCAGGTTTCCTGGGTCCTCTGGATTATGGGTATATATAGACAGTTTGCCTCCAGGAGGTGCTCAAGAGATGCTGACAGCAGTTCGACTGAGCCTGATTTTACATCAGCTACTTTACACAGATGAGCAGGGCTCTGAGCTGCCCACCCAAGACCCTCCAGTAGAGCCCGGTGCTATTCACCAAGTGACCTCTGACCTCCATCTGTCCCACAGTTTCAACCTGCTCTCCTGGATAGAGCCTTGTGGATTGCCCAAATTCTCAGGTCACTGTCAAGAGCACCTAGTCCAGGCAGTGCCTTAATTGCTTTGGCTAGGATTTGCTCTTTCTTCCACAGTGAAGAGAGGGCTGAGAACTTGTCGGTAGTCATCCCAGGTGCAGAGATGGCTAGAGGAAACAGAATCAATCAGGGAAATCAGCCAACTAGGTTCTGTGCTGACAGGGGGATTCTGATTTTTCCAGTTGTCATGATCCATTGTTAGTAAATGGAACATACAGGTTCCATTATTCAGGGGCCTGGCAGAAAGGAAGGACTAGTGTTGGATTCATTTCCACTGTGGAAACAGAAGCAGCAGGTTGACCTGGGAGGAGAATGAATCTGGGGTTGATTTCATTGGGGGATAGGAGACTGAAGTGGTGGGGGTTGGGGGGACATCTGGCCCTGAAAAGAAAGAAAGTGGCCCTAGTGGGGGAATTGGGACAGAAGAGTGACAAATGGGACTATTGCAGGAGAAGCAGAGCGGTGAGAGAAGGTGCAGGGAGATGAGGTAATGGACTCAAGAGAGATGGTGGCAGTGGAGACTAAAGGAGAATGTGTGGGAAAGAAAGGTTCTTCCCAAGAGTCCTGGAGGACAGGAAGTTTGGAGAAATTTTGGTTCCCAGCCAGGAGTCTCTGGGGATTCTTCTTGCTGTGACCTGACAATGGCTACCTTGTCCATTCTGGACCATACAAACATTCATCCAAGAGGACAGATTGGATGTTGCTTCTGCCCAAGTAGAATATACCCAAAGGTCCAGGTAGCTAGGATAACAAGGGTGACATTGGCCGATGACCAGCCCCCCTCTGGGAGCCATTCAAACGGCTCCACCCATGTAAGCCATTGTAGCTCACAAGAATCAGACGTGGTCCATGATGATAGGATACTCATAATCCTGCTTAAAGTTTGTCAAAGTTCCTTAAAACACAGCATAAAAGGAGTGTAGATTTGGGGGCTGGAGAGATGGCTTAGAGTTTAAAAGTGCTGGCTGATCTTCCAGAGGTCCTGACTTTAATTCCCGGCAACCACATGGTGGATCACAACCATGTGTAATGAGATCTGGTGCCCTCTTCTGGCATGCAGGGGTACATGCTGACAGAACACTATACACAATAAACAAATCTTTAAAAAAAAGGAATGTAGATTCATTAGTTCTGTTTTCCAGTCTGTCTGTCCAGTTGCCCCAAGTTCAGACCACCAAAGACTTACAACAAGGAAACAGAAGAGACTAACAAAACACAGAACAAGACACAGGGGACCAAGAACCAAGCTCCAACAAACAAACAAACAAACAAACAAACAAACCAGACATGCAGGATTCCACCAGAACCAGTACCGTATGTCACAGGAGATGCCTTATTATGGCTTACCAATGGAAGGTTTCTCAGACAAGGCTGATTACCTTTTGTCTTACAAGTTCACCTCAGTAATCTGTGGAACCAAGAGCACATCCCTGAGCCTCAGAAAGTCTTCAAGGTGTGCACCTCAAAGGGAAGTGGCTCTTCCATCCCAAAGGAGTAGTGGGAATGATTTCTGAGATTGGGTTGGGGTCTAGTTTCAATGGGACCTCCAAGAATATTGATCTCACCAAGCAAGAATAAAGACTACTACCCAAATTAAGGTCAATTAAGCAAACTTTATATATTATGTATTTTAGTTAGGGTTTCTATTTCTGTGAAGAGATACTACAGCCATGGAAACTCTCATAAAGGAAAACATTTCATTGGGGGCTGGTTTACAGGTTCAGAACTTTATTCCATTATCATTATGATAGGAAGCATGATGGCATACAAGCAGACACGATGCTGGAGAAGGAATGAAAAGTTCTATATCTGCATCATCAGGCAGCAGGAATAGAGAATGAGCTACTTGGCCTGACTTGAGCTTATGAAAGCTCAAAGCCCACTCCCAGGTAGCACCTTCCAATGCTCTGGCCTCAGTGTCCACACAGGCTTTCAGGAAAGTTTACTGTTCCCTGAGGATGAGCAAATCGGCTGATGACCTTTGTCTTTATCTTCTCAGGGGAAACAGGAGGGAGCAGTAAATCTTAGAGCTAAAATCTTGAGCTAATAAAACAAGAAGTCTGAGAATCTTTTAGTGTGGGATTACTTTGTAATTTCTCTATCTGCCAATGAGGCAAAGTCAGGGCATGCTTATTTTTTCTGTTCATCTAGGCAGCTGTGAATCAGCAACTTTGGACGTGTAGTAATTCTATGTCCTTGGATATCTGGGAATGTCTTAGATGGAATGCTTTTCCTTAAGCCCTAAACACTGACCAAATGCCTGTCAATAAAGGTAATTTCAGGAAGGCAGATCTCTGCAACTACATAAGAGAGGGAACAAGGTCTTACAGATAACTGAGGAATGTAATCAGTAAACTAGAACCTGTTCTCAGTAAATGATCAGATAGTGCTAAACTGTGGGAAGTAAATCCCAAGATTGTTACCAAAAGGAGTGAGTTAAAGGAAAAATCTATAACAAGAAACAGCCATTTCAAGCCGGGCGTTGGTGGCTCACGCCTTTAATCCCAGCACTTGGGAGGCAGAGGCAGGCGGATCTCTGTGAGTTCAAGGCCAGCCTGGTCTACAAGAGCTAGTTCCAGGACAGCCTCCAAAGCCATAGAGAAACCCTGTCTCGAAAAACCAGAAAAAAAAAAAAGAAACAGCCATTTCATTCACAAGACTATAATGCCAAATACAACTTTTGCACTGGTTTAATCCATCAAAGAACAGTTAATTCTTATGAGTTGTCTCATGTGTGATTGAAAAACCTCGGCATCAAAGCGCCGGGCACTGAACCGAACCGTCTGCCCAAGAACCGGGGCCAGACCACTGGCTGCAAATGCAAGAGGTGATTTATTGAGTACACAGACGCCTGCGGATGCTACTGCAACTCGGGTGCAGAGCATATCCGGCTTTCAGGGAGTACAATATAGAGTTTCAATGGTTACATAAGTAACAGGCATTTCATTGGCTCATCTTGGGGGCAGGGGTAGTTCCCACGGACTAAGTTTCCTGGTATTACTTTATGAAAGACCCAGGCATACTTCAGCAATTATTATCCTGGTCCCATGACTACTATGGTGATCATAGACACAACTGGGGGCAAGGGTAGTTGCCAAGGACTAGGTGTCCTGGTATTGTCATATGAAAGTTCCCAGCACGCTTCAGCAATTATTATCCGGGTCCCATGATTGCTATAGTGATCAGACACAATTGGGGGCCAGGGTAGTTTCCAAGGACTAGGTTTTCTAGTATTGTCATATGAAAGTTCCCAGCACGCTTCAGCAATTATTATCCGGGTCCCATGACTGCTATAGTGATCACAGACATCCTGTTTTGAGGGTGAGACACCTGGTCTGGGTTTCTTTCATTAGGCAATGGCCTGGCCTCGCTTTTCTTTTCCTAGGGGGGCCCTGGGTAGGGGTCTTTCATGATAACTGTATAAATACTGTGTGATCTTGTGGCTTGTGGCACCCATGGACACACTTCCTCCAACAAGGCCAAACATACCCTAACAAGGCCATATGTCCTAATTCTACTTCCTGTGAGCCTATAGAGGGCATTTTTCATTCAAACCACAACTACAGATGTATATGATTACCTGCTGTGAGTTCCTGTCGTGGTTTCTCCTCAGTAATGAACTTAAATCTGGCAGTGAAGGTAAAATATACCCTTATCCTCTTTTTGTCTGGGTATTTTAATCACAACAAGAGACATAGAACTAGAATACAGATCATCCTTAAAGATGAGTCACAGAATCAAGATATTAAAGGAATTGGCCATATCACACCTATAATCAAGAACAGAGATCAATGAACACATTCATACTGGTGCTCAGCTCACTTTCTCCATTCTTATATAATCCCAGATCCCCTACCTAGAGAATTAAAGACCTCAATGATAAGTCTTTGATAATCAAGATAATGCACTGTATTCATGCCCAAAGGCCCATCTCGCAGTAATTCTGACCTCTGTGAAGTTGAAAATTAACGGAGTCATATTCTTCAGTGGTGTAGCCACTGTTAAATTGCTTTTGCTCAAAAAAACAAACCTTGCCCATGCTCATATAAACCTTCATTAAATGAAGTAAGTCACAAAATTTTAAAGTATTTGTTTTTTACACACACACACACACACACACACACACACACACACACACACACACACACATATATATATATATATGTGGAGGGAGGGGAGAGCACATAAATGCCATTTATGGAGTTGGAGGTCAGAGGTCAACTTGCAGGAGTCAGTTCTTTTCTACTATGAGCATTGAAACTCAGGTAGGCAGGCTTAGTGACAAGTACTGTAACCCACTGAGCCAACTCATGTGTCCCAAAATTAAAATTAAGGCATGATGGTAGGAGGGAGACTGTTAAGAAGAACAGGAAGTAGAGGAAAGAAAAGAGAGGATAAGAAGGATGAATATGACCAAAATAGTACATATGTATATGAACTCATGACATACTTTTGTGTGTGTGTGTGAAAGAAGTTTTTGAAAGGCATGCAAGAAGACACAGGACTTGGGGAGGGAAGAGTGGGTTCAGATGGAAGTGAACATGGCTACCAGAGGACGATAGCAGTTAATATGATCAAAGGCAATTGTGAGATAATGAAATCAATACAGGCCACTCAAAGGCTATGTGTTACTAATAACAAATTATTCCAGCTGTTTGGAGGCTGTGGAAGCGAGGACTGATGTAAACTCAAGACTAGCTGTCTACATAGTGAGTTTCAGATAAACCTGGGCTTTAGAGTAAGACTCAGCCCCCAAAATTAAAATTAAATACATGTGAAGAATGACACAAATGAAATTGACAGATTTTGTGGGACAGTCTTTGAAACCTATATTCTAATAAGTTGGAAAACCTAAAAACATAAATTTGTCTGTTTTGTGTGACATATGAAAACTTAGTCAAGAAAATATGGGCAACCTAAATAGATTACTGGGAGCAGAGAAGTTGAATAGTAATAAAGTCTCCCAATTTATGAAGTCCAGCCCAGATGGATGTTTGCTCAATTCTGTCAGAGCTTTAAAAAGAACTAATATCAACACTCCTCAAACTATCTCATAAGAAAGAAGGAATGATATCAAACCCATTTTACAAAACCATTTTTACTATGAGACCCAAACCTGATAAGGACTCGTGAACTCTCTCCCCTGTCCCTCCTCCCCCCTGACTTCCCCCCCTCACATTCACACACACACACACACACACACACACACACACACACAGAGAGAGAGAGAGAGAGAGAGAGAGAGAGAGAAAGAGACAGACAGAGAAGAGAGACAGAGAGAGAACAAAATTTTTTATGAATCTCACTGTTTAATATGACCATGAAAATGTTCAATATAATACTTGGAAAGTGAATTTATCTTCACAGAAAACAAACCATTCACTGTTACCAGAAATGCAAGGATGGGTTAAAACATGCAAATATATAATACTGAAGGACAGAAATCACATGATCATCTCCTCAGGTGCAGGAAAGACCTTCAAAAATGTCCAATATCTCTCCATTCATTCCTTTCTTTTCTTGAAGACACTAGGAATGTGGGAAACACACTCCAGTATAATACCCTTTATGACAAACCTATAGCCAACATTATATTATAAGGGAACAAGCTCAAAATATCTCAGCTGAAATAAGGAAAAAGATAAGAGTTTCCACATTCTCCACTCAGATTCATACGGTCCTGGACATCTTATCTAGAGCAATCAGACAAGACAGGGAAATGAAAGGGTGGCAAAAAGAAATGGAAAAAGAGATACTATGCTTTACAGATGACATGGTCTTGTGATGTCATTGCTCTTCTGTATATATGTTTCTCTTATTGGTTTATGAATAAAACACTATTTGAACAATGAAGCAGGAAGATAGGCAGGTCTAGGAGACAAGGAGAATTCTGGGAAATGTAGGCAGAGTGAGCCCTCCATACAGAGTCATGATACTGCCAAAGGAGTATGGACTTGCTGGGGCATTACCGGGTAAGCCATAGCCTCATGGCAATACATAGATTGATAGAAATGGGTTAATAATTAAGGCATAGATAGCAAACAAAAAATCCTAGTCATTGGCCAACAGTTCATAATTAATATAGCATCTGTGTGTTTATCAGGACCAGACTGGTGGGAAAGAACCTCTGCAACAGTATTGTATATAACAGACTCCAAAACTATACTAGTAAACTGCTGTAGAAAAATCTTTGTACACTGCAAATATTTATTGTTCTTATTGTCAATAAAAAGCTGATTGACCAGTGGCTAGACAGGATTTTGGGTGCAGAGAGAATGCTCAAAGAAGGAGGCCACAGTCAGGGGAGTTACCATGTGGACATAAAGGAAACACGACATGTACAAAATGAGGTACCATATTTTCTCTATCACTTTTCAGGTGAGGAGCATCTAGGTTGCTTCCAAGTTCTGGCTATTATAAATAATACTGCTATGAACATAGTGAAACAGATGTCCTTGTTGTATGAATGTACATCTTTTGGGTATATGTCTAAGAGTGAAATTTCTGGGCCTTGTGGTAGGTAGAAGGATTCCCATTTTTCTGAGGAATCTCCATACTGATTTCCAAAGTGGCTGTAAAAGCTGGCACTCCCACCAGCAGTGGAGGAGTGTTCCCCTCTCTCCACATCCTCTCCAGGATAAAGTGTCATTGGTGTTTTCTATTTTAGCCATTCTGACAGGAGTAGGATAGTACCTCAGAGTTGTTTTGATTTGCATTTCCCTGATGGCTAAGGATGTTGAACACTTTCTCAAGTGTCTCTCAGCCATTTTAAACTCCTCTATTGAGAATTCTCTATTTAGTTTTGTGCCCCACTTTTTAATTGGATCCTTTAGTATTTTGGAGACTTGTTTCTTGAGTTCTTTGTAAATTTTGGAGATTAGCCCTCTGTAAGATATGGGGTTAGCGAATATCTTTGCCCATTCTGTGAGCTACCTTTTTGTCTTCTTGCCTTACAGAAGCTTCCCAGTTCCAGGAGTTTCCATTTATTAATTGTTGATCTCAATGTCTGTGCTACTCATGTTATGCTTAGGAAGTGGTCTCCTGTACCAATTTGTTCAAGGGTACCTCCCACTTTCTCTTCTAAGAGTTTCAGTGTGTCTGAACTTACGTTGAGGTCTTTGATCCATTTGGACTTAAGTTTTGTGCATGGCAATAGACATGGATCTATCTGCAGTCTTCTGCGTGTCAGCATTCCGTTATGCCAGCACCATTTATTGAAGATGCTCTCTTTTTTCCTTTGTATAATTTTAGCTTCTTTGTCAAAGATCAGGTGTTCTTACGTGTTTTGGTTAATATCAGGGTGTTAAATTTGATTCCATTGGTCTACCTGTCTGTTTTTGTGCCAATACCAAGCTCTACAATACATCTTGAAATCAGGGATGGTGATGCCTCTGGATGTTGCTTTCTTGAACAGGGTTGCTTTGGCTATCCTGGGTCTTCTGTTTTTCCATATAAAGTTGAGAATTTTCCTTTCAAGGTCTGTGAAGAACTGTGCTGGGATTTTGATGGGGATGGCTTTGAATCTGTAGATTGCTTTTGGCAAGATTGTCATTTTTACTACTTTGGCCCTGCCTATCCAAGAGCATGGGAGATCTTTCCATTTTCTGGTGTCTTCTTTAATTTCTTTTTTAAAAGACTCAAAGTTCTTGTGATACAGATCTTTCACTTGTTTGGTTAGTGTTACCCCAAGGTATCTTATGTTGTTTGTGGCAATTATAAAGGGTGATGTTTCTCTGATTTCTTTCTCAGCTCTTTTATCGCCTGTATATAGTAGGGCAACTGATTTTTTTTAAGTTTGTCTTGTTCACACTCTTCCATTTGGTAAGTTTGGATAAAGGTTTGTCTATCTTGTTGATTTTCTCAGAAATCCAACTCTTCGTTACATTCATTCTTTGTATAGTTTTCCCAGTTTCTACTTTATTGAGGTCAGCCCTCAATTTGATTATTTCCTTTCATCTACTCCTCCGGGAGAGTTTGCTTCTTTGTGTTCTAGAGCTTTCAGTTGTGCTGTTAATTTTCTAGTGTGACTGTTCTCTAGTTTCTTCATGTAGGCACGTAGTGTTATGAACTTTCCTCTTAGCACTGCTTTCAAAGTGCCCCATAAGTTTGGGTATGTTGTGTCTTCACTCTCATTGAGTTCTAGGAGGTCTTTAATTTCTTTTTTATTTCTTCTTTGACCCAGGAGTGGCACAATTGCACATTATTCAATTTCCATGAGTTTGTAGGGTTTCTGCATTTTGTGTTGTTGTTGAACTATAAGTTTTAAGCATGGTGTTCTGATAAGATACATGGAGTTATTCCAGTTTTTTTGTACCTGTTGATGTTTGCTATGGGGCCAAGCATGTAGTCATTTTTTGAGAAGGTTCCATGTGGCACTGACAAGAAGGTATATTCTTTTGTGTTTGGATGATATATTCTATAGATGTCTAAAAATCTCATCATTAAACACAAGCTCCTTCTAAAATTTGTATCTTATGTTTTATGGAAATGATTTGTGAAAGTAATATAGTTCATTATCTGTGTTTATCTTTCTCAGCACGTGAGAGTCCAATCTGTCTGGAGGATTTCATAACTGTGGACAAGTGGGGCTTTTTATAACTTTGACAGAATTATTTTTGAAATTGCCTCTATGGTGGCACCTGTCAGTCATCCCATCCCTTGGGGAATAGAAGCAGGAAGAACAGTAGTTTAAAGTCTTTTGTGTTGGACAAAAGAAGAAACTTTGAGCATTGATTCTTTCAAAAAACATATTTGTAGCTGGAGTGATGACTCATTGGTTAAGAAGGCTAGCTAGTCTTACAGAGGTCCTGAGTTCAATTTCCAGCAATCACATGATGGCTCACAACCATCTGTAATGAGATCTTGTGCCCTCTTCCGGCCTGCAGGGATACATGCAGACAAAACACTGTATACTTAATGAAGAAATAGATTTTTAAAAACAAAAAAATTCTAAATTTACACTTCAAAGTTTGAATTACTTAGCTGTCAGTGGTTGGGGTATTTCTTTAATTCTAGAACTCAGTGGGCTGACATGGAAGTATTTCCTTGACTTCAAGGCCACCCAAGACTATCTATGGAGTTCCAGTCTATCCTGAACTACACAGTGAGACCCTGACTACAAAACAAGAAGATAGAATTATTAAAATATGAGCTATCATCTTGGTGACTGTTCTATTACTGTGAGGAGTCGCCATGACCAAAGCAACTTTCAAAGGAAAGCATTTAATTGGGGCTAGCTGACAGTTTCAGATGGTTCATTCATGAGCTCAGCAGAAAGAAGCAGGCATGGTGTTGGAGAAGCAACCGAAAGACTACATGGCCCACAAACTGCAGGCAGAGAGGCAGAATGAGAGGGGGCGGAGGAAGAGGGACCTGGTGTGGGCTTTTGTAACCTCTAATCCACCCCCTGTGACACACTCCCTCCAACAAGGCCACATTTCCTAACTGGGGAACAAACATTCAAACATACGAGCCTATTGGGGCCATTCTAGTTCAAACCATCACAGTTGCTAAATGTCCTTTTCTAAACAGACATTCCTTTCTTTATATGAGAAATACCATACATGGAAAGTTGGCAACTCTTGTGAGATTATGTCTACAACAAAACTTCAGGAAAACACAGAACAAACCAGCATTGGTAGCAACTAGCACTCATGGGGACAGCAAGAAGTCACAAAGTAAATTTTCAAAAGAGATAGCTACTTCACTATCTACAATCTGCTTATTAAGGACAAGACCATTATGCTGGGCAGCTAAGTCCATGAAGCTCAGGCTTCACAAAGACAAGGATTTTGGTCTAATTTACAGCAGTGGTTCCTTCTGTGCCTGGCCTATGGCTTGCCTTCAAGTAATTTCTGTTGAACTGAAAGCCTGTTTGCTTTAAAACTGTCCTGCTAACCCTGAAATACAGATGCATTGGTCCCTCCAGAAGAACTGAATGCCAGGAAGAGTGGAAGTCTGCTTTTAAAAATACCTTTCAGTTTTCTGATGACTTTTGACCATGTTGCCCAGGCTGGTCCTGAACTCCCAAACTCAAGGACATGTCAGCCTCCAGCAGGGTACCACAGGCCTGTGCCACCATGTGGAGCTCTGGAATCTGCCCTCTCTCCATGAGATATAGAAAGCCAATAGAGTTCAGAGAAAACTTGGGGCTTGTTCTGACTCACACTGCCCAAACCTGAGCAATAAGCCCTGCCAACAGCCAGGATCTGTGAAGTTCCTTGGTTTGCTGCCTTCCCTTGAATTTGTCCTGGAGAAGAGAAAAAAGCCATCAGCTGTCTTCACTCGCAGAGACTGGAGGTGCATGTCTGTCACTTCTGGTTTTCTCTGGCATCACTTCACACTCTGGCGCCCCACTCCCTGCTCTCAGTGCCTTGTTTTGCAGAGTAATACCCAGCTTCCAATATCTCTCATTAAGTTTAAACGTGAAATTCTTCACATTTCATTATTTCACTTGAGTTGAGACGTGAGAAAGTTTATTTCTTCCTCTAAGGTCTCTTAAGGACTCGGTAAGGCTGCCTGGGAAATGGAAGCCATCCCTACACTCTGTGATCTGCTCAGGAAACAAGGGGTTTGTGTAACAGCTTTCTTGAGAGACTTACCGTCAAAGGCACGACTTTATAAAACCCTGAGAAATGTGCTTTGTGCTTTCCACCCAAATTCCTGTGAATGTTTGAAAACAGCTTAGGGCAACTGTATGAGTAAATTGAGTGGGGGGAGTAGGGCTCCTAGTCAAAGAGTTCCGCACCTTGTCTCCTCCAGCAGAAATCCCACTTGCTTTCTCGGGTTCAGAACTACAAGTTGTGGGTTCTTTCAAACCTGTGGTCAGTGGAGGTCATGACCCAGAGACCCACAGTCTAGGGCGTGAGGACCTTGAGAGAACCTGGAACTCACTGTGCGCCTTGGTATCATCTTTGCCTCAAACCCTGGAGGCAAGGAAAGGGTCACCAGGGAGGTGGCATCTGCTTCCTAGGGTCCTGGGTTCTTGGGTCCTCAGCAAGACCATACCTCCCTGTAGGCCAACCATTTAAACACTGGAGTTTGTGGGGCCCATACCGATTAAAACCACCCCATCTCCTAAGTTTAAAAACTGTTTACTAATTTAAGCATGCCCTCCAAAAGAAAAGATAACTTCCCCATGGCCAGGTTTATAAAATGATTATGAACAAATTTTATTTTAAAACTATTTTAATATAAATATGCTGGGGTTTTTACTCTGTCGAGGGCTCACTGAGAGGCTAAGAAAGTTTAGCTCTCACATATAAATAGATGTTTTCATTTGAAAATTAGTTTTCAATTAAATAGATTATCTCCAAAAGAAATTGATTTTTTTAAACATTTGTATTTTTAAAAATTGGCATAATGTTTAGTAAAAGATGAAAGATTTATACAATCTGAAGAGACATGTTCGGGCATTGGTGGGGCATGCCTTTAATCCCTGCACTCAGGAGGCAGAGGCAGGCAGAGCTCTGTGAGTTGGAGGCCAGCCTCCAACTATTCTTTGTATAGTTTTCCTAGTTTCTACTTTATTAGGTCAGCCCTCAATTTGATTATTCCCTGGCATCTACTCCTCTGGGGAGAGTTTGCTTCTTTTTGTTCTAGAGCTTTCAGTTGTGCTGTTAATTCTCTAGTGTAACTATTTTCCAGTTTCTTGATATGGGCACGTAGTGCTATGCACTTTTCTCTTCGCACTGCTTTCAAAGTGTCCCATAAGTTTGGGTATCTTGTGTCTTCATTCTTGAAGTATTTCTTTCCTTTTCACTCACTTAAAATACAGAACCAGTGCTGTAACACTTCAGGATCCCCTTGTGAGACTGCCTGGTGACCTCTAAATGTCCTTGATTGAGGAAAATGTGCAGAGCGTGTCACAGCTGAAAGGGTTAAATGTGTTAAATGTGAGGCACCATTCTCCAAAACCATGGAACTAATCTCTTGAACAGCTGGCAAATTAAGACTTTAAAAACTGCCTGAGCAATGGCAGTCTAACTGAGCAGGCTCCAGAATGGGCCGGGAGGAGGTCGCACCCCCAGGTGTTTCACAGTCCTGTTGCCTCTCATATGGACTTCAGTCGTCCTCTTCTGTTTCACTCCCTGTCGATTTCTTATGGGTTGCGCAAGTAAAACTGGCAGGCAGGTGACCAGTGACTGTCGTGAAGGCCCAGCTTACAGCCACTTCCGAGACCGGTGGCATCATACCAGCACACATACTTTTTCTTGCCCTGTTTGCAAGGGCCTCCTCTATAGCATAGGTCTTGAACCCACCAAGAAGCTGCTGGCCTGATGTTGTAGCATTCGATGATGAACTTGAAATGTAGGAGGTATGTTTAAGAACCACTAAACCCTGGTGTCGGGACACCAGACCTTGAGCAGAAACCCACTTCCCCTTCGGCCTGGGAGCAGGCATCTATGTAATGTTTACTGAAAACAATTCAGTGCTTTAAAGCTTGATAGGGCTCAGATAAGGGCTGGCTCACTGAAATACCATGCCGTTCACACCTCCTATGGCTAGATGCCTCTTCCTGTTTCCCTGGGGTGTCTCCCCAATTCTGGGGCCGGAGATTAGACCACCAGCCAGGAGGAAAGAATGGTATGTAGATGAATGGCAGGAGTCCTTAAAAAGGGAAGCCCTTTTTCTTGGGGAGACTTCTCCTGAGATTTCGCCTGAGAGCTCTCCTAAGCGGACTGGGGTCTCCTCCTAAGCTGACTTGGGAAATATAAAGTTTTCTTAAAGCAACCGACCGGTCTCTGTGTCATCTATCCCGACCACCTCGCTACATTCTTGGATGCAGGCCGCACAGCAGGTGCGACACCCTGGTGGGGAGTAACTGGAAGATTTTCACCGTGATGCTGTGAGGCATCATGTCAGGCATGACTGAGGCCCCAGAGCTGCTGGTTTTTAAATCTGTCTCCAGGAAGTCCGGAGACATCACTTCTTCCAACTGGATGCCCTCAAGCACTGTTAATGTACTTTCCACCACAGAGGCTGCTGGGATGAACGGCTCCACAGAAACATCTTTCTCCTCACATGTGGTGTCTTATGGCTGACTGGCCTCTGACGCCTTTGGTGCTGTGTGTCCATTCAGTTGGGAACACTCTTGCTGGTCCTGTCCAGGCGACAGAAAAAACAACACCCCCAGCAGAGGGTCTTCAGTTTAAAGCGGGCTGGTCTTTCTCTACTGTGCACACACACAGTGATGCTGATACACACAGGTTCTGTTCCCTTCTCTGGTCAGGACTGTGGTTCCTGAGTGGTCCAACCTCCTTACTCGTACAATTGATAGTGTCTGTGGGCAATCCACTGGCTTGGAGACAGATGCAAGAGGAAAAGGGCAATTCATCAAGTTCATTTGCCATTTCTAGGCCATGACTGTTGCAGTTTTTCACAGCTGTTTGCTAATTCTGGAAGCTCACACCTGCTGGCAATGAGGGACAGCTCTGGGACATACCATCCCAGATCTGGTCACCTGCAGAACAATGAAAGCTGTGCAAGGTCCTTCACCCACCGACACTGACTGTGTGGGATGCGCCTTGGTGGCAGGTGCATCTGGGCTGCCTTTTCCAATGCCTTTTGTCATTGGCTTGAGCATTATTAGTGAGCAGTGCTCTGCCTACATTTTGACAGAAGTTCCCAGGTTCCCTCTTACCCTGGCACTTCAGCCACCCAGATCCTAACCTGGCGACTGCACCAAATACATGGACTGACTCACTCTGTGATCTGCCATCCTCTTCTCTTTCTGTGGGTTCTTCACAAGTTCCTGGAGAAGGGCTCAGGTACGGGAGGCACACCTTGGGACTGGCCATAAATCCTCACAATAGCAGGAGATTTGTGAAGTTTTTCTCATAGTTAGATAGCAGAGAACTGGCTCTCTCTGCTCAAGGAAGGCAGCCATTGCCAGGCGTTGGTGGCGCACGCCTTTAATCCCAGCACTCGGGAGGCAGAGGCAGGCGGATCTCTGTGAGTTCGAGGCCGGGCTGGACCGATAGCCTCCGAAACAATACAGAGAAACCCTGTCTCGTAAAAGCCAAAAAAAAAAAAAAAAAAAAAAAAAAAGGAAGGCAGCCATCTGTGTCACCTACAGAGGCCTCCCTGTACAGACGCCAGCCCCACTGTCACTCACATAATGCACAGAACAGTGCTCGATGCCACATGCAAATGGCTCAGGCTAGTAGCCCTGGCTGTTGGTTTCTCTCAGCCTTTCTAACTCTACCTTGGCTTTCATAAGGTCCCCTGATTTTTTTCCTTCTTTTAGTGGCTCTCCCATTGGTATCCTGGGAGCTTGTTGTTTTTCATAGATCCTATCCTATTGCTACTCTGGTGGGCTGCAAAGATTACAATCTTCTTCAGATTTCCAGGCTTGGTGACAGCCCAGCTACCAGGCAGTCCTTCTTCACTCTGGTGTACTGTCACACAGTCACATGCTTTTTGGCTTTCACATTCCGGCTCCTCTCCACAGGCCTCTTTCCACTTATGCCGCACAGAACGTTTGGAGACAGGTTTTCTACACGAGGCTTTGACAAGGGGGGGCTGAAGGAAAGACAATTGGTTTCTTGTACTTAGCTTTGCCCTTTTCATCACTGACAGTGTTTTGGTGGTTTACAGGAGTTCTCAGCACGTCCGTGCTGGCTTTGAGAGGGCACCTTCTCTTCCAGAGTTTCCAATATGGCTTAAGGTGCATAACAGATGTCAGTTAGAGGGTGAAGGAGAAGCATCAAGGATCCTCAAAGTTTTGGCCACTGCATGAAAAATGGTTCCTCAGTAGATGGCAACAAGATGGCTGGTCAGATCTGTGCTTCTGTGTGTCCGGGGTCTGGCCTGGGGCTGAGGCAGTCCCAGCCTCTGAAGGCCTGACTCACTTACCAAAACTGAGGCAGACCAGGAGCTCAGTGCTGAGGCAGAAAACTAGCATGGTATTTGTTACTGCAGTTTTGAAACCTATACATTCATCAGCACCTGGTTTGAATGAAGTCGCTAATTCTCAGTGAGTTGTCCGCTCATTCAGTGTTTTGGTTCTGATTTCACCCTCGATTCTCGAACAGAGTATGTTTGCTTCACTAGGCCTTGTGGCAAGTGCCACCTAGTCAGCCCCTAGTGTCTGTCTCTCTTTCCTTACCCTAATTCTCTTATTCTCTCTTTCACCAGCTCATACAGATTAGCCTCTCACCTTCAATTTTACCTGGCAGGTTTTTTGTTTGTTTTGTTTTTTTGAGACTGGGTCTCTCCTATCTAAGGTTTGTCTGGAACTCTATAGCTCAGCATTCCTCAAACTCATGTCCCTCCTGCCTCAGTTTTCATGAGTGCTGGGATTACTGATGCAATCCGCAATGAGCAGTGCACAACTCTTTTTATTTTTAATGTGTGTGTGTGTGTGTGTGCATATGTGTGTGCATGTGTGGTTGTGTGCATGCAGTTCCTAATGAGACCAGGAGAGGAATGGGATCCTTCAGAGTTGGAGGTGATGTGGGTGCCGGAACTAGGGTCTCCTGCAAAAACAGAAAGCCCTTTTGACCACTGAGCCATATATCCAGCCTCACAACTTTTTTTATTACTACTACTGTTATTTCTGTGATAAATTGCAGGTTCTAGTAGAGAAAGAAGAGAATCTAAGAAATCATTGTTTATGCTATGGTGAATTCATAATAGCTGGCTCAGATCTAAGATGTTAAAACTGACAGATGAATTGAGCTCTTGAGCAAGGAATAATTGTAGCACAGTTCCTGCTACTGGAAAACTCTGTGACCATTGGCACATAGTACCCTACTAACACCCTTGCCCCACTAACAATGCATATCCAAAGCTGCAGAAAGGCCTCAGGGCAGCCAGACCTTCCAGAAATCATTCTACTCACCAATGAAACTCTAAAACTAAGCTCTTTTATAACTTGGGACACACACACACACACACACACACATACATACATACATACATATATATGTATATATATACATATATATGTTTTCTCACTTTCTCCAGACCCTGTCACATACACTGAAGCCATCTGTCCCCTTCCTGGAGTCACTTTTCCCTTCCCTATCCATCTTCAGGAGCTTTCCCACAAGTTGCTTACCTTATAATCATTGTTCCAGGCTACACATAATAGGAATATTATGTCTTCTGGCCATTGGAACAATCAAATGTAATTATTCAGGCATTATGATGGTCTGCCCCTGTCACCTGGCAGAACGCACTCAGGCAGTACTCTGGTCAGCCCAGGGTCCCATTAGTACTAGTCTGCATGCAGATGCAAAGGACCCCTTTAAAAGACAGATCCCTGCCCATTCTTTCTCTCTAGCTCTCACGCTCTCTCGCCCTTTGCCCTCTCTCTCTCTCTCTCTCTCTCTCTCTCTCTCTCTCTCTCTCTCTCTCTCTCTCTCTCTCCTCCCCCTCTCACTCTCCTCCTCCCATTAATAAACTCCATGGTTAATGTATCTCTTGGTTCCAGTTCCATCATGCTATCTAATTTAAACAAAAGAACAACATTTGGTGAATGTGACTCAGCAGGTTTTCCTGACATTTTCTCCTGTCTATGGCAGTCTGAGATATGCCAGGATCCTGTAACACTCTTACCACTAGACAGGACTGCTAGACAGAAACTTAACAAAGAAATGAAGGAACTAATAGAAGTTATGACCCAAGTGGGTTTGACAGACATCTATAGAACATTCCATTCAAACACAAAATATTATACCTTCTTGTCAGCACCACATGGAACCTTCTCAAAAATTGACCACATACGTGGCAACATATCAAACCTCAACAGGTACAAAAAATTGGAATAACTCCATGTATCTTATCAGACCACCATGCTTAAAACTTATAGTTCAACAACAACACAAAATGCAGAAACCCTACAAACTCATGGAAATTGAATAATATGCAATTGTACCACCCCTGTGTCAAAGAAGAAATAAAAAAGAAATTAAAGACTTCCTAGAATTCAATGAGAATGAGGACACACATACCCAAACTTATGGGACACTTTGAAAGTAGTGCTAAGAGGAAAGTTCATAGCATTACATACCCACATGAAGAAACTGGAGAATAGTCACACTAGAGAATTAACAGCACAACTGAAAGCTCTAGAACACAAAAAAGCAAATTCACCCAGAGGAGTAGATGCCAAGAAATAATCAAATTGAGGGCTGACCTCAATAAAGTAGAAACTAGGAAAACTATAACAAAGAATGAATGTAATGAAGAGTTGGATTTCTGAGAAAATCAACAAGATAGACAAACCTTTATCCAAACTTACCAAACGGCAGAATGTGAACATCCAAATTAACAAAATTGGAAATGAAAAGGGGGACATAAAAATAGACACAGAGGAAATACAGAGAATCATCAGGTCATACTTTGAAAAACTGTACTCCACAAAATTCAAAAATTTAAAGGTAATGAACAACTTTCTGGATAAATATCACCTCCCCAAATAGACCTATAGCCCCTAAAGAAATAGAAACAGTCATCAAAAGACTCCCAACCAAAAAAAAAGCCCAGGTCCAGATGGACTCAGTGCAGAATTCTACCAGAAATTCAAAGATCAGCTTATACCAATTCTCCTCAAAGTATTCCATGCAACAGAAGCAGAAGGGTCTTTGCCAAACTCTTTCTACGAGGCTTCAATAACCTTGATACACAAACTGCACAAAGACACAACTAAGAAAGAGATCTTCAGACAAATATCCCTCATAAACATTGATGCAAAAATACTCAATAAAACACTGGCAAATTGGATCCAAGAACACATCAGAAAACTCATCCACCAAGATCAACTAGGTTTCATCCCAGGGATGCAGGGATCCATCAATGTAATCCACCATATAAAAACGTTGAGAAACAAAAATCATATGCTCATCTCACTAGATGCTGAAAAAGCATTTGACAAAATCCAACACCCCTTCATGATAAAGGTCTTGGAGAAATCAGGGATAACAAGAACATGCCTAAACATAATAAAAGCTATATACAGCAAACCAACAGCCAGCATCAAACTAAATGGACAGAAACTCAAAACAATTCCTCTAAAATCAGGAACAAGACAAAGCTGCCATACCTCTTCAATATTGTACTTGAAGTTCTAGCCAGAGCAATAAGACAACAAAAGGAGAAAAGGGGATACAAATTGGAAAGGAAGAAGTCAAACTTTCACAATTGGCAGATGATATGATAGTTTACATAAGTGACCCAAAAATTATACCCGGGCACTCCTGCAGCTGATAAATACTTTCATCAAAGTGGCAGGATACAAGATCAACTCAAGAAAATCAGTAGCCCTACTATATACAGATGATAAAAGTACTGAGAAAGAAATCATAGAAACATCACCCTACAATAGCCACAAACAACATAAAATACCTCGGGGTATTGCTAACCAAACATGTGAAAGACCTGTAATGCAAGAACTTTGAGCCTATAAAGAAGGAAATTAAAGAAGATGTGGGAACAACAGACCTTGGCCGGAAACCCACTCCTCCATCAGCCTGGGAGCAGGCAGCTGCGAGACAATGTTTACTGAAAACATGTTTACTGAAAACAATCCAGTGCCCTAAGAAATGTTTACCAGAGCCATAAGTTCCTGATAAGGGCTCGGTAAAGGCTGGCTCACTGAAACACCCTGACTTTGATCTTCCAGATAGCTAGCTACTTCTTTCTGCCCCCTGCTGTCACCGATTCTGGTGTCAGGGATTTAACCACCAGCCAGGAGGAGAAAGAGAGATGTGTGGGAGATGTGTGCGTGTATGTATGACAGAAGTTTTTCTGAAGGGAAGCGTTTTCTTGGGAAATTCTCTTAAGCCGACTTGGGGAGCATAAAGATTTCTTAATGCAACCGACCAGTCTCTGTGTCATCAATCCCAACACCCTCGCCACATTCTTGGATACAGGCTGCACAGAGGGTGCAGCAAGAAGACACCAGAAAATGGAAAGATCTTCCATGCTCTTGGATAAGTAGGATCAACATAATAAAAGTGGCAATCTTACCAAAAGCAATACACAGATTTAACACAATCCCCCATTAAAATCCCAGCACAACTCTTCACAGATCTTGAAAGAACTATAATCAACTTTATATGGAAAAACAAAAGACCCAAGATAGCCAAAATAATCATGTTCAACAAGGCAACATCCAGATGCATCACCATATCTGACTTCAAGCTCTATTACAGAGCTATAGTCCTGAAAACAGCTTGATATTGGCACAAAAATAGACAGATAGACCAATGGAATCAAATGGAACATCCCAACATTAGCCCATACTAGTATGAATGCCTGATCTTTGACAAAGAATCTAAAATTATACAATGGAAAAAAAGCATCTTCAACAAATGGTGCTGACATGTAGAAGACTGCAGATAGATCCATGTCTATTGCCATGCACAAAATTTAAATCCAAATGGATCAAAGACCTCAACATAAATCCAGCCACACTGAACCTGTTAGAAGAGAAAGTAGGAGGCACTCTTGAATGAATTGGTACAGGAGACTGCTTCCTGAAAACAGTCAACAAGACAAAAAGGCAACCCACAGATTGGGAAAAGATATTCACTATCTGACAGAGCTGATCTCCAAAATTTGCAAAGAACTCAAGAAGCTAGTCTCCAAAACACCAAAGGATCCAATCAAAAATTGGGGTACATAATTAAATAGAGAATTCTCAGTAGAGGAGTCTAAAATGGCTGAGAGACACTTAAGAAAGTGCTCAACATCCCTAGCCATCCGGGAAATGCAAATCAAAACAACTCTGAGATACCATCTCACTCCTGTCAGAATGGCTAAAATGAAAAACTCCAAAGACGTTTTATGCTGGAGAGGATGTGGAGAAAGGGGAACATTCCTCCACTGAGGGTGGGAGTGCTGACTTGTACAGCCACTTTGGAAATCAGTATGGAGATTCCTTAGGAAAATGGGAATCAGTCTACCAGAAGACCCAGCAATTCCATTCTTAGGCATATACCCAAAAGATGCACATTCATACAACAAGGACATCTGTTTCACTATGTTCATAGCAGCATTATTTGCAATAGCCAGAACCTGGAAGCAATGTAGATGCCCCTCAACTGAAGAGTGGATAGAGAAAATGTGGTACATTTACACAATAGAGTACTATTCAGTGGAAAAAATAATGGAATCTTAAAAATTTCAGGCAAATGAAAGGCACTAGAAGAAACCATCCTGAGTGAGGTAACCCAGTCACAAAAAGAGAAACATGGTATGTACTCACTCATTTATGAATTTATTCATGAATCAGGGGAGTAATTCCACTGCCAGTGAGTCTGGGAAGCAGAACCTTCATCCAGTTACTGATGAAAGCAGAGGCAGATACTCACAGACAATGAACTGAACTCCTGGAATCCAGTGTCAGAAAGAGAGAAGTGATGGGTAAAGGAGTTAAGACTGGGATGATTTAACCCACAGAAACAGTTGACCTGAACAAGGGGGAGCTCTTGGACCCCAGATTGATGCTTGTGTGGAAAGTATGGGACTGACCCAGAACCCCTAAATTTGGATGTCATTGAGGGAGGCCTAGGTAATCTATGAGGCCTTGTGTAATACTTATCCCTGGTGTACAAATAGACTTTGAGTGCCCATGTCAGAATATGGAATGCTCTCTCAGCTAGAGCTCTTTGGGGAGGGCCTAGGCCCTGCCCTGGATGAATTGTCAGTCACTGGAGATCCACCATGGAGGGCCTTACCCTCCCTGGGGATCAGAGTGGAGATTGGGTGAGGGACTGGGGAATTGATAGGGAGGGTGTGGGAGGAGGGTAGGAAGAGGGAGCTGGGATTGACATGTGAAGCAAGCTTGTTTCTAACTAAAATAAAAAATAAAATAAAAATAGAAAGTGGGAGGTACCCTTGAGTGAACTGGTACAGTAGACCACTTCCTAAACATAACTCCAGTAGCACAGACAGTGATCGACAATTAATAAATAGGACCTGCTGAAGCTGAGAAGCTTCTGCAAGGCAAAGGACGCAATCAATAAGACAAAATGGCAGCCCACGGAATGGGAAAAAATATTCATTAACCCCACATCTGACAGAGGGATATCTCCAAAAATCCAAAAAGAACTCATGAAGCAAGTCTCCAAAGCACCAAAGGATCCAATTAAAAAGTGGGCTACAGAACTAAATCAAGAATTCTCAATAGAGGAGACTAAAATGGCTGAGAGACACTTAAGAAAGTGCTCAATATCCTTAGCCATCAGGGAAATGCAAATCAAAACAACTCTGCGATACCATCTCACTCCTGCCAGAAGGGCTAAAATAAAAAACACCAAAGATAGTTTATGCTGGAGAGGATGTGGAGTCAGGGGAACACTCCTCCACTGCTGGTGGGGGTGCCAATTCGTACAGCCACTATGGAAATCAGTATGGAGATTCCTTAGGAAAATGGGAATCAGTCTACCACAAGACCCAGCAATTCTACTGTTAGGCATATACCCAAAAGATGCACATTCATACAACAAGGATGTCTGTTCCACTATGTCTATAGCAGCACTATTTTTAATAGCCAGAACCTGGAAGCAATGTAGATGTCACTCAACTGAAGAGTAGATAGAGAAAATGTGGTATATTTACACAATGGAGTATTACTCAGTGGAAAAAAAAAACATTGGAATCTTGAAATTCACAGGCAAATGGATGGCACTAGAAGAAACCATCCTGAGTGAGGTAACTCAGTGATAAAAAGACAAACACGGTATGTACTCACTCACTCATATATGGAGTTTAGCCATGAATTAGGGGAGTGCCAGTCTACAGTCCAACTGCCAGAGAGTCAGTGAAACAGGAAGGACCTAAGAGAGATATGCATGGTACCCCAGAGAAGGTGGAATGAGGCATGATCTCCTGAGCAGACTGGGAGCATGGGGGCAGGGAAGGGAGAAGGGAAAGGGAGCTAGGAAAAAGAGAGGGGGAGAAGAGGAGGGGAGAGGAGGAAATTGTGTATCAGGAAGTTTGTGTTGGGGAAAGAATAGAGGAGAGCAGGATGAGAGATACCATAATAGAGGGAGTCATTCTAGGTTTGAGGGGAGATCTGGCACTAGTGAGATCTCCAGATATCTACAAGGATGACACCAACTGGCAAACTAAGCAGTAGTGGGGAAACTACTTTAAATGCCCCTACCTGATAATGATTTTGATGACTATCTTGCATGTAATCCTAGAACCTTCATCCAGTGACAGACGGAAGCAGAGACACACACCCACAGCTAAACACAGCTGAACTCCTGGAACCCAGTGACAGAGAGGGAGGAGTGATGAGCAAAGGGGTCAAGACTGGGCTGGTGAAACCCACAGAAACAGCTGACATGAACAAGGGCTAGATCTTGGACCCCAGTCTGATGGCTGAGAGGCCAGCATGGGACCCATCCAGACCCCCTGAATGTGGGTGTCAGTGAGGAGACTTAGGAAATCTAGGGACTTTGGGTAGTAGACCAGTATTTATCCCTGGCACACAAATGGACTTTGTGTGCCCATCCCACAATGAAGGACGTTCTGTTGTTAATCTGGACACTTGGGGGAGGGCCTGGGCCCTCTCCAGAACGAAATGATAGACTCTAGAGATCCCCCATGGAGGGCCTTACCCTCCCTGGGGAATGCAGTGGGGATTGGGTGGGGGGATGGGAGGGCTGGGGGTGAAGTGGGCATGGAGGGGAGAGAGAGGGAGCTGGGACTGACATGGCAAGCAAGCTTGTTTCTAATTTAGATATATAATAATAAAGTGTCTAATAAAAAAAGGCTTAAGTGATTCCAAATAAAGTAAGTTGAGACATTCAAAAGAATGAAACATGTTCCAGGTTTCTCTCTTTCATTTTGCTACTGTTCATAGTCTTAACAGTAATCAATAAAGTTTTAATAAGCTACTAATCCAACGCTGACAGGTACAAAACACTATATTCTAACACTATACAAAAACTGCAAAGTCAAAATTAAGGTGCTTTTCATTGTCCTAAAGATACCTGTCAGTTCTAAAAATGTTAATGCTTTCAGTCAAAACTCTGATAGGGTACTAAACAACATGCTATACCACTATACGATAACTGCAAAGTAAAAATTAAGGTGTTTTTCATTGTGCTAAAGACATCTGTCAGTTTTTAAAACGTTAATGCTTTCAGCCAAGTTGCTTCTAACATGAATATGCTGCTAATGTTTCTAATACTTACATTTTCACAAGCTCAAAGGATTCTTGTAAGTTCTAGGGAGCTGAATTGGACCCACCCAAACAGGTCAGATTCTCTCCAAATAAATATTATTCAGCCTTTCCCTGGTCCTGGGACTCCCTTCCCTCATCTTGGGACCCCCTGGGAAACTCCTCCCTCATCTTACAATCCTCCCCGCAAGTACCAGGACCTAAAAAACATTTTTTTTTCCTAAACTTAACCATGTCCTCTACTCTATTAACATCTTGCCAAATCTAAGAGGCACCAGAGAATTCCATACGACCAGGACTGTGATGGAGCAACCAGTTACTCCAGGATGTGGTAGAACCTCAGGTTTCTCAGGTCCCCCAAAGATGGTAAACACCCCCCAGTTCAGCAAGAAGTAGTCTTGAGAACTCCTTATTCCCTAACCTGCCATGCCTAACTCCTCACCTTTTTAATAACAAGCAAAGGTGAGAATTTAAGGATTTAGACATTATGCTGGCCTGCCCCTTTCACCTGGCAGAATGCACTTGGGCAGTGCTCTGGTCATCCCAGGGTTCCATGAACACTAGTCTGCATGCAGGTGCCAAGGACCTCTTTAAAAGACAGACCCCACCCACTCTTGCTCTCTCACCCTTCACCCCCTTCATCTATTTCTTTCTCTCTTCTCCCCCCCACTCTTCCCCCTTTAACAATATCCATGGTTAATGTATCTCTTGGTTAGTGTTCCATCATGCTATCTAATTTAAACAAAAGAACAACACCAAGAGTATAGCAGTGTGGTATATTTCCCTTTTGAGAGAAGTAGAGCTGTCCATTTTTCAAAGCCAGGATTTGAATTTATTTTGATGTGACTGTAGACATATTAGATGCAAAACACTGTGATTGTCCAGATTGATGCTCATCAGCATCACTCACCATAGTTTCCCACACATATTAGTGTGTGATATTACAGTGATATGCTATGACTGTGTGGCTGTCTGCATCAAGCTTGACTGAAGGCTTTACTAGTACCAAGAGAGAAACCACCTGGACTGCAGTTTGGATGTCTTTCTTTCCTTCCTTCCTTCCTTCCTTCCTTCCTTCCTTCCTTCCTTCCTTCCTTCCTGCCTGCCTGCCTGCCTGCCTTGCTTGCTTTCTTCTGAGATAGGGCCTGACTGTCTTTCCTAAAATTTTCTGTGTAGACCAGGATGGCCTCAAATGAATAGACATCTACCTGCCTCTGCCTCCCTAGTTCCCCGGGCTAGAGGTGTGCAGAGTATGGTAGATTTGCTAGAATTAACTGCTCAGTGCCTCCAGTCCTAACCAAAGGGTTAATGACCTAACAAAATGAGTGTCAAACAGGGACAAATGTCCAAGCCATCATATCAGTAAGAACACCTGTTTGACAAGAACGCCAGCACAGTGGTGAGCACACCTGCTGGCATGATTTGCCTCGAAGCTATGAAGAACAATCTAAGATAAAATTTTCTCCCCAGAAGTTCCATTTTCTGCCCTATGAAGCACCTCCCCACCCATGCCTCTGTACACACCCCACTTACACAAGAGACTGCTAAAATAGCTTTGAAAGACCAAAAGGAGGCATAGCTTTGTGCTCTTCTGAGATGTGCTTGTGGTCATTAAGAGGATAGAATTTTCACAGTATAGAATTCTGGAAAGTTGCACCACTGAATTTAAAATATTACAAAAAGGATTTTATTTTCATTCTCTTTATTCTATTCCATCATTGTCTCCAATTTAACTCTCAGCTCATCCACATTTATTCATCTTAAATTCAGACTGGCAACTGGGTGCAATGGTACATGCCTGTGTCTTCAGAGGGCTGAGGCAGACCAACCAACCAGGGCTATGACACCTTGTCCAAAACAAAGAGAGGTGAGAAGGAAGATAAAGGATGGAAGCCAAAGCCCCCACCTTTACTTATGCGTATGTCTAAGTGCCTGCATGGGTTTACGTGCAGTGCCCTTGGGGGCCAGAGTGCATTGGATCCCCTGGAACTGGAGCTACAACTAGTTATGAGCTGCCTGCTTTGTGTGCTAGCACCAAACCCAGGTCTTTCACAAAAGCAGCAAGGTCTTTTAACCATCGAGCCATTTCTTTAGCCTCTAGAAAAGAATCCTGATAGTGCCTGGCTGTTGGCTTCTAGATGATTCTGCTCCTTCTAATGGCAGTCATTGTGTGTCTGCAGAAACCTAGCCTTCTAGAGAAGATACAAGTTCCACTCTGTCCTGTGTGATAAATTAATAAATGCATTCATGTGAAACACTGTTTCCCTAAGTGATCACTGAAATATTTACATTGTCTAAATGGAGCACTTCAAGGGAAACTTTCCCCTAACTGGTGCTCTTTTTATTTCTAAATTGCGCTAAAGATAGTTGAGATGAGTGATATTAGCAGGAAGGGTTTTTGTGGGGTCCAGAGGCATTTCTCTTCATTTACCTCTACCTAATTATGATACCTAAGGAAACCAAACAATAGTATCACCAGAAGACCCAGCTGTGAAAATCAGGAGCAGGGAGACACCTGGTGTGCAACTGAGTGCTAGTTGAGAAAGTTCTGGGGTTAAATGTGATGACTGCTGGAATCAGGCAGGGCCAATAAGCTAGCTACTGACCAGTCTTTGAGTCTACCATTTTCCCAGTCTGCAAGAGAAACTAGCAAAAGCCACACTTTGATCCAATTAATAAGAGGAGTTTTTCACCTTAATGTTCCTACCTCACTCCTGATTACAGAGGTTTCCCTCTGTAAACTCCAGCCCTTTCTCCCATTATTCCCTTTCGCCTCTGCTGTGGTTCTTGCCTGCCTTGCTTCAGAAATGTAGGGCCTTGGAGAACTCAATGTTAGAATGCAAGTGAAGGACATGAAAAACCAGGCAGGGCAGAGGAACTAAGTGTTTATTTGGGACTGATGCGGCTCTAGAACCAGGCTGGCGCGGCAGAGCCCAGGCGACTGGCGGGGGATAAACCAAAGCAGCTAGCAAAGAAAAAGCTTCTCTTAACACCAAGTGATGCAGCAGACTTTGAAGATCCCCCATGGAAGGTCTCACCCACCCTGAGGAGCAGAAAGGGAATGGGATAGGAGTTGGTGGGGGGCAGGGGAGGAGGGAAGGGAGAGGGAACTGGGATTGACATGTAAAACAAGATAGTTTCTAATATAAATTTTTTAAAAAGAACAATTTTGGGGTTTTGTTGTTGCTGCTTTTACTATCAAAGACAGTTAGGTACTCCATTTTTGTTTTTGTTTTGTTATTGTTGTTGTTTTGTGTTATTGTTGTTTTGATCACATGCAGTGATAAACACACAGGAGGCTATATTCATCATGAAGCTGTTGGCCTTGCTTGTCTCTTACTGGCTAGCTCTGCCTTAAGTAATTACCCCATAATTGTTAATCTAAGTATGTTTCTTACCGGAGAATAGTTCCCGGCGTCCTACCCCCATGGCGTCACATGTTGACTCTCTTGTGTTTCCCCTTCCCAGAATCCTCCTTGACTCCTAGTCCCTCCTATCTAGGTTTTCTATTGGCCAGACAGTACTTTATTGACAAATGCACAGGCAAATAACAGGACTTCCCCAACAACTTGGAGCAGGGACAAGGCTCTCTCACCCATGTGTCTAGACTGAGAGAGTATCGCTGTATGTGGAATGTGTTCCCAAAGTTCATTCATATACTAGGGATGAATATTGATCCACTATCAGAGGCCCCATAGATTGCCTAGGCCTCCTAACTGACACCCATGTTCAGGGGATCTGGGTCAGTCCTATGATGGTTTCTCAGCTGTCAGTCCGGGGTCCATGAGCTCCCCCTTGTTCAGGTCAGCTATTTCTGTGGGTTTCCCCAGTCTGGTCTTGACCCCTTCACTCATCACTCTCAAAAAATGAATTCCAGGAGTATGGTTCAGTGCTTAGCTGTGGGTGTCTGCTTTTGCTTCCATCAGCTACTGGATGAATGCTCTAAGATAGCACATAAGGTAGTCATCAATTTCATTAGAGGGCAAGGACATTTAAGGTAGCCTCTTCACTGTTGCTTAGATTCTTAGTTGGGGTCATCCTTGTAGATCTCTGGACATTTCCCTAGTGCCAGATTTCTCTTTAAACCTACAATGGCTCCCTTTATTGTGTCTCTTTTCTCACTTTCCTCTATTCTTCCCCTGACTCAAGCTTCTTGCTCCTTCACGTCTTCCTCTCCCTCCTCTTCTCCCATTCCCTTTCTCCTATCTCCTTCTTCCCTCTCCCCATGCTCCCAGTTTGCTCAAGAGATCTTGTCCCTTTCCCCTTCTCTGGAGGACCATGTATGTTTCTCTTAGGGTTCTCCTTGTTTCCTAGTTTCTCTGGTCATGTGGACTGTAGGCTGGTAATCATTTATTCTATGTCTAAAATCCATGTATGAGTGAGTACATACCATGTTTGTCTTTTTGTTACTGAGTCACCTTGCTCAGGATGGTTTCTTCTAGTCCTGTCCATTTGCCTGTGAATTTCAAGATCCCATTGTTTTTCTTTTCCACTGAGTAGTACTCCATTGTGTAAATGTAGTACATTTTCTTTATCCATTCTTCAGTTGAGGGGCATGTAGGTTGCTTCCGGGTTCTGGCTATTAGAAATAATGCTGCTATGAACATAGTTGAACAGAAGTCCTTTTTGTATGAATGTGCGTCATTTGGTTATATACCTAAGAGTGGAACTGCTGAGTCTTGTGGTAGACTGATTCCCATTTTTCTGAGGAACCACCATACTGCTTTCCAAATTGGCTGTATGAATTGGCACTCCCACCATCAGTGGAGGAGTGTTCCTCTTTTTCCACATCCTCTCCAGCATACACTGTCATTGGAGTTTTTGATTTTAGCCATTCTGATGAGAGTAAGATAGTATCTCAGAGCTATTTTGATTTGCATTTCCCTGATTGCTAGGGATGTTGAACACTTTCTTAAGTGTCTTTAAGTCATTTTAGATTCCTCTCTTGAGAATTCTCTATTTAGTTCTGTACCTCACTTTTTAATTGGATTATTTGGTGTGTTGGTGACTAGCTTTTTGACATCTTTGTAAATTTTGGAGATCAGCCCTTTGTCTAATATGGGGTTAGTGAATATCTTTTCCCATTCTGTGGGCAGTCATTTTGTCTTATTGACTATGTCCTTTGCCTTACAGAAGCTTCTCAGTTTCATGAGGTCCTATTTATTAATTGTCAATATCAGTGTCTGTGCTACTGGTGTTATGTTCAGGAAGCAGTTTCCTGTACCAATTCATTCAAGGGCACTTTCCACTTTCTCTTCTAAGAGGTTCAGTGTGGCTGAATTTATGTTGAGGCCTTTGATCCACCAAAATGGTTCCTTTGATTCTGTACTTTATTATACTTTTTGCCCCAAATGTAGTCAGAATATGTTGACTATTTGAAGTCTCCGGTAACAATAAGTTATTGTTATAATAAGTGATGGCTTAAGCATGCATTAAGGTGATCCCGGCTTTCCTTGACTGAGCAATTAACCTGGAAGAAGAGGTTTTCACTGTAGCAGGAAATTCTCTTTACCAGAAGAATTTTTCATAACAAGTCTTTAGTGCTATTTTATTATTTACATATTTTGGTTTGTTGTCATTTGTTTTGTTTTTGAGGCAGGGTCTTCCTAAGTAGCTCTGGTTGTTTTGGAATGTACTATAGAGATAAGACTGGCTTTGAACTCACAGAGATCCTCCTGCTTCTGCTTCCTAAGTGCTGGGATTAAAGGCATGCACTACCATGTCCAGATAGGGCTGTTTTATTATTCTCCCCTCTGTAAAGGTAACCCAAGAATCATTTTGAAGTCAGTTCAGAGATCAGCACCTTGCTGGATAGGTTTATCATCAACTTGATTTGAGATATTGTCATCTGAGCAGGGTGGTGGTGGGGCACACCTTGAATCCCCGTACTCCAGAGGCAGTTGTAGGTGAATCTCTGTTAGTTGGAGGCCAGTGTGGTCTACAAAGTGAGTTCCAGGACAGCCAGAGCTACACAGAGAGAAACGCTGTCTTGAAAAACCAAAAATTAAAACAAAACAAAACAAAAAACCAACCAAATATAGTCATCTGAGAGGAGGGAACCTCAACTGACAACATGCTCCTATAAGATTGGGCTACAATCAAACCTGTACAGCATTTTCTTAAGTAGTGATTACTGGCAGGAGGCCCAGCCCATTGTGGGTGGTGCCATCCCTGGGCTTCAATAAGAAAGCAGGCTGAGCCATCCATGATGAGCAAACCAGTATGCAGTACCCCTCTATGGCCTGTGCATCAGTGTCTTTTTTTTTGGGTTTCTGCCCTGCTTGCATTCCTGTCCTCACTGCTTTTGATGATGAACTATCATATGAAACTGTGGGTGAAATAAGCCCCCCCCAAGTTACTTTTGATCATGGTAGTACATCACAACAGTAGTAACCCCAACTAAGACGGGACCTCCAAACATCCTTGGAGTATCTGACAAGGATCAGACTGCCAATAAGCCCAAAGACATTTCTGTTTTTTAAATGAGAAAAAAATTGGTAACTTTTCTTTGGGGTCTTTTTACCTTCAACCACCTAGCAAATTTCTGCCTCCTGTTTCTAAATCCCTCCTGTCTCTCTGAAGAAGTAACCCTGATTGCAGTTATGGAATGGGGTGATAACTTATCTGTTTTTTCCAGATGAATTTGGGGTGTTGGATGTGACAGTTCTGTGACACCCCTCTAGAAGTACTATTGAAACAAAAACCCATCTTTCAGATGTATAGAGGAACTGAAGTGCTTGACTGGTTAGGAAAGTAGGGGAGAAGTAAGGATAAAGGCAAGAGTTGGTGGCCTTGGCAGGAAGTTAGTGGCCTAGGCAGGGAGATGATAGCCCAGGTAAAGATGTGGTAACCTAGACAGGGGCTTGGTGGCTAGGCAGGAAACCAGGAGCAGCTAGAACAGGGGATCTGTCCAAAGTAAAGTCCATCCAAATCTCTCAATTGGCTTACAAAAGTCTTCGTGTACTTGGATCCTCCTCATTTATCCTTGGCCTTAAATGCTGAACTGGACAGTAATGAATACAGGATCTGTTTTCAGGTATTTGATAACTATTTTGGTAGTTGGAATCACGTGCATGTCAAATGGCTTCTAGATAGGGAGAGAGAAGAACTTTAATCATCATTTGATTTTTATGTTAAAGTCTCTCTTAGCTGCAGGTAGACACTCCAGTATTAAACTAAGGTCCCAAGTCTTATATCTTGGCAGCTTATTCTTATTAAGAAGAAAATCAGGGATAAATAGTTATCTAAATAATATTTTATGTAGATTTAAGTCTAATGTCTTGTGAGTGCAATGCCTTAGACTGTTGAACATGCCAATCCTTTTAGGGATTTATTTATTTATTTGTCAAATCCTTTATTTAAACTATTTCCAGGACATGGGGAGGTATCTCAGAGGTTAAAAACACTGGCTATTCTTTCAAAGGATCTGGGTTCTATTCCCAGTACCCACATAGCAGCTTCAGTTTATAGACTCAAGGTGTCCCTGGGAAAGGAACCAATGAAGGAAGCAGGAATGATGAGATGTGCCCACCGCCAGTAGATGGCGCTGTTGCTCTTTCACACAGAGACACTGAGACAGCCTGACCTTAAGGCCATTTTGTCTCATTCAAGTTTGGTGTGGGCTGTGAGCAGATAGATCTGTAACCTCTGGGTCCACTGGAATCCAAGTCTCTGAGAAACCAGCTCCTTAAAATAGCTATTCCTTACTAAAACCACAGTAGCCTTGTGTAGCAACCTTCCTCAGTTAGAAAAGCAACTGCTTGGGGCCACATGGTTTAAGGCAGCGTCAGATGTAAGTACACCATTTTCCTTCTGTCCCAGGAACCTGATCCAAGCTCTCCCAGGTTCTCTGAGGAAACATGGTTGAGGAGGAGGATGAGAGAATGCATGCCCAGAGAGGGCTGGGGACACAGGGAATTAAACTGGGTTCTGGGGGTTGTCTTCCACATTGCTAACCTCTCTTTAGTTCAGGCAGGGAGCGGTTTACTGAACGGGGTGACAGAGTCTTGCGGCAACCAAAGCCAAATTTGCTGTCGAGGGGAATCTAGTTTTATTTATTTATTGGACCTTGTTTGGCCTGTTTCTTTCCAAGTAGTTCTCCATCCCCGAGATTTCTTACATCTAAGTTGAGAGCCCCATATAGAGGTACAACCCTTCACTCACTTACTTACTCACTCACTCTCAAATGACCTCCAGAAAACCAGATTGCCAAGGAACTTTTACATTGCTCTCTGCAGTTTTCCTGGTTGCTGTGGTACTTGACTGGGCTCTTTACCCACATTTTCAATAAACTTCCTTTCCTTGGGCCATTACCCATCCCAAAGAGTATAGTTTACCTGAGACCCAGGGAGCCACAGCAACACAGGTCAGGGATGTTGTTCTTCCATGGGAGGGGCTTTGAGTACTCTCCCAGATGGGTTTGAGATGCCCCCCAAAGTGCTAAAAAACAGGAATGAAGTGAGTGCTGCACAAAGGAACACAGGAGGAAGCAAAAGTAGCCTGGCAAGGCTGTCCTTTTTGTAGTGAGGGTGTGACAGAGCACACACTGGGCTAGCAAGCACGCAGGAGACAAGACAGATCCAGTTTCTATCTCTGATATACGTGGATCATGTGTCACCCCATTGGTGAGAGCTCAGCATCGAAATTTGCTGAAACCGGCTCCTTAGCATAAAGGGGGAAAGGGGGCTGGTGAAATATGAATCCTTGTCGCACTGACTACTTTGATAAAAAACAACAACATAAACCAAGGTCCTTTGATAGAAAAAAAAGAAAAACAGCAATAAACAGCAAGAACATCCTTTTTCTCACACAATATACCAGTGCACCACTGTTTTAGTCCCTGTTCTATTGCTGTGAAGAGACACCCTGACTATGGCAACCATTATAAAGGAACACATTTAATTGGGGCTGGCTTACAGTCTCAGAGGTTTAGTCTATTATCATCATGGTAGGACATGGCAGCATGAAGGCAGACATGGTGCTGGAGAAGGAGTTGAGAGTTCTACACCTTGATCCACAGGCAAAAGAAGGAAACTGCCACATTGGGCATAGCTTGAGCATAGGAGACCTCAAACCCTGCCTCCACAGTGACACACTTCCTCCAACAAGGCCACACCTCCTAATAGTGCCACTCCCTGTGGGCCAAGCATTCTTACACATGAGTCTATGGGGGCCATACCTAATCAAACCACTATAAGCACCATGCTGACCTTTGACTCCTTCCTAGTTTATAGACCTCCACATTTACTTTTAAAACCAAAAGCACTGCAGAAAGAGTCAAATTTCTTCAGAGATTTTCAGAACAGTAAAATACTTATTTCCCCTGCTTTTTGCACCAGCATCTTTATTTTTCAACTGCCTTCTACCCCCACTGGGTGAAGGAGATGGGGGCTAGGGATGAAAAAGGAAGCCAGACAATGGCATCCTTCAGGGAATCACAAATGCCCTTTAATGGGAAGTCTCTATTTCTTGGTGCAGCAATTGCTACTGGCCCAGATCTTCCTTCCAGGTGGGTGAATTGGCAGTGTATTTCTGCCTTCTTCCCAGGGGGGATCCATTGTTTCCTTGCTGGGCTTCCTTGTTGGGCTATGACACTGCACAGCTTTCCCTATCTGTACTCGGCACTGTCCCAGTTAGGCTTTCTCAGTACTGCTGGCACCCATTATCAAAAACTATCCCTCTCTGCTCAGCTACAGAATTGCTATTTCTATTGCTGATTGGCAATAGCTTGCCACTTACCTGAGATATCTCTCTGCTTAAACAAAGTTCTTACAGAATTCTTTTGCATAAATTGCTCCCGAACTTGTCATGGCCTCTGTGGCTTCCTATGATCAGGCCCAGCTTCCAGCTCCATGTCCTGCTATTCCCTCCTTCCTGAAGGGTAAAGACACACCTTGCCTTTGTATGAGCCCTTCAGACTCATTTTCATTTGCCGTGACCTGGTTTCTTCTTTTCACAGAGGGCTCAGCTTGTGTAGACGCTGAGAGGGGCCTTCCGACCTCCTGGCCTTCTCTGACCTCTTCTCACCCACACAGCCTCGTTCTTAATCACATCACCCTTTCTGCGTCTTCTAAACAAAGATTCACAGTAAAAATACTTGCTTAGATTGTTTTTGCTAGATTTGATTTTCTGCTTTCTATTTAAACACAAACTCCACGAGTCAAGGGCCAACCTTGTCTGTTTTCTGTCCTATTCTTCAGAGTAGAAGAGTTTGTATCAGTAAATGCTAACTAGGTGTCAACACCATGGGCTAATCAACGTCAGTGGGATTTCTGCCATTGTGCTAAGCAGATAAAGGAAAGATGTTATACAGAAAGCAGTGTAGCAGTGGGACTCAGCCCTTCACTCTTCCTAAAATGCCTCCAAATTACTGACAGAGGCAAATAGAAAACAAGGCGTTGTTTCATATGCATTCCTTTAGTTACTACAGTTTAATTTGGTAAACCACTCCCCATGATGCATTTACAACTTATTTTTTCCTGCTATATCTGCTGGGAATAAATAAAACACAAACATTTTTAGCTGGGTGTGGTAGCACCAAGCCTTTAATTCCAGTGCTCAGAGGTTGGGGATGAGAATTGCGAGTTCCAGATCTCTTAGGCTAAAGGATGAGTAAGGCATAATGTCAACGATGAAACAAAACCAAAAGTGACAATGCTGGAATGAAATTGGAATTAAATATACATGAAACCAGAGAAGACACTTAGTCTGTACTGGAGTTTCAGAAAATAAATGTTAGTTCTCTAACAAACTAACCAGACTCATTTCCTTTAGATCTTAACCTCAAATCTGTCCCATTTCCTTTCTCTGTTTTCTTCTCAATGCTTTAGGAGATGTGAGCAGATGCATTCTTGGATAATGTTGGGGAAATACTTATTTGGACCCTGGGCTAGTTTAGTTTCAGTGATAAAAACCACTGCCCAAGAGCATCTTGGGGGAGGAAAGTGTTTATTTGGCTTATACCTCCATGTCATAGTCCAACACTGAGGGAAGGCAGGGCAGGAACTCAAGGCAGGAACCTGGAGACAAGAACTGAAGCAGAAGCCATGGGTGAAAGCTGCTTACTGGCCTGCTAACCATGGATTGCTCAGTTTGCTTCCCTCCGCTCCCTACCTCTCTGTCTCGCTTTGTAGACCAGGCTGGTCTCAAACTCAGAGATGGGCTGCCTCTGCCTCCTGAGTGCTGGGATTAAAGGTGTGTGCTACCACTGCTCAGCTCAGTTTGCTTTCTTTATACAAAGCAGGGCTACCTGACCTGCCAAGAGGTGCTACCACATACAATGGGATGGGCCCTCCAACAGAAATCAAGAAAATCTTCCGGACAAGCCTACAAGCAATCTGATGGAGGTGATCCCACCAAGGGAAAAATATATAGTTTGATGAGAAAAGGAATACCAGGAAGTGTAATGGAGCTAAATCGCGTGCTCAAAGTGATAAAAAGTTTTAAGAAAAGCCTGATCCTAAATGGAATAAAGGAAGTGGTAATCTCTGAGCAAGACCTCTTCCAACTTGTGAAGTAAAAATCAAAGGAAAACTTAAGTAGTGAAAGAAACCATGGAAACAGAAAAATGAGGAAAATGTATCTGAACGAGGGGGCCAAGTTTCAGCCCCAGCAAGCTGCAGAACTTGGCAGCTTTGGCCTTGTGGTTCCAACTATAGAGTCAAGGATAGAAGAAAAGGGTTGTAAAATCTCTCTGCAGCGCTAAGGAAAGCCGTTGAGGACAGCTGTGTGGCAAGCATGTATCCCTGCATGGAGGCCCAGAGATGCTATTGTTTGATGCTGTGAAGGCAAAGGCTGAACTGTGTTGGAGACACCTAGATGTTGGAGATGTCAGAGGAACGGGATACCTCTTGAGGAGAGCTCCTAACAGGGAGTGGAACTAGCCCAAGAGAAAGAAATGTGTGGTGGTCAACAAAATGGAAAGGAGTTGGAGATCTGAAGAGTGCTTTGAATCAGACACAGAGATGTAGGGTTTGTGGTTTGCCCAGATGGTTTTTGGTCCTTCTTTAATCCAGTATTTCCTCATTATGTCTCCCCTCACCTCCCCGTTTTGGAATGGTAATTTGTATCCTGGGTCATTATATGTTAGAAATATATGATCTACTTTTTCATTTTGATTTTATAGATGATTGCAGTTAAAAGATTGCCCTGAGTCTTAGAAAAGACTTTGAACTTTAGACTTTAGAACTTTTAAATAGTGTTGAGCCTGTGATATAGACTATGGGGACTTTTGAAGTTGGGCTTCAAACTTCAGTCTTTCTATTCCAGACCCCTCCCCACTACAAGCCTGTGGGGACCATGGAGTGAAATGTGGTGGTTTGAATAAGAATTCTGTGCCCCACTACAGGCTCATAGATTTGAATGCTTAGTCATCTGGTAGTAGCACTACTTGAGAGAGACTAGGAGGTGTGGCTTTTGTTAGAGGAAGTGTATCACTGGGGGTGGGCTTTGGGGTTTCAAAAGCTCAAGTCAGGTCCAAAGTTTCAATCCTCCTGCTGCCTGCTGATCCAAATGTAGAACTCTCAGCTACTACTTCCCCAGCACCATGTCTTCCTGCATGCTCCATGCCTCCTGCCATGATAACAATGGACTAAAACTCTGAACTGTAAGACAGCCCCAATTAAATGCTTTTTGTTGGGAAGCTCCACCCCACCCCAGTCTTTCTATTCCAGACCCCTCCCCTGTGAAAGTTCCACATTGGTGGCTCCACCCTGGAGGGAATTTAAAGGCCCCTCCTCATGGTTTCCTCTTGTGGTTTCCCCTGGGACCACTCTGGATTGCTTTGCTCAAATTAAACCTGAATTTATTAATTCAGCCTGATCTGATTTATTACATTGGTAGGGAAACCCAATGTGGTAATACAGAAACATTTTAACTTCATAAGACTTTCCATGGTTACAACAATAGAACACTAAGACAAGGTTACCTTCTAGAAGGATTTCTTCAGTGGATAGGCTGTAAATTATTGTGCCTAGGGTACATTTAAAATTGGGAGTTCCAGCTTACATGGCACGAAGGACCAAGAGGTGCTCACATTTTAAGTGTGATGGGCTTCTTGCCAGGACACCAGGAGGCCACAACAGCGGAGCTCTGATATAAGTTGCCCCAACTGAATTATATTCTATGCTGTTTGTATATCATTCTAGATGGGAGCTTAGCCATTGCCATTGCTTCTCACATTTGTTTCCATTATTATTATTTTTTTACGAGACAGGGTTTCTCTGTATTGTTTTGGAGTTGGAGGCTGTCAGTCCAGCCCAGCCTCGAACTCACAGAGATCCACCTGCCTCTGCCTCCCGAGTGCTGGGATTAAAGGTGTGTGCCACCACCACCCAGCTCCAGGTGAATCTTAAAATCTTACCATGTAGGATGATTATCTACCAAAAGTGAATGTCCCCATATCTACTATAGTATTCCAGAGTTTTCAATCCTAACCCTTTTGGTGGCCTGAAATCTACGTGTGGATAAATGGCTCTATAGCACTCTTGGGTTTTGTTTTGTTTTGAGTAAGCATTTTGTGTAGCTTGGGGTGGCTTCCAAATCATTGTGTAGCCGGGGATGACCTTGAATTTATGATCCTTCTACTTCTGTTTTCCAGCTGCTGGAATTAGAGGTGTGTGTATACACACCTGACTCTATAGCACCTTTGAGAACATGTTCTCTGGGTGAGGGATCACTCTAGTTTTTCCAGAGTATAGGTCTAGCCAAGTTTTCTAGCTATAGCAACATGGGGATGGAAGCCCATCTACCTGTCCTGTATCTGTTGTGGGTCTCTGAATTACTACCTGGTGAACAGTAGGCATGGACAAGTTAAACCTGGAAAGCTATTTTATAAAACACAGTGTCTAGTTAAAGATGATATGAAAGGGCTGGAAATGTGACTCAGTTGGTAGAATAGCTTGAGTAACACATGTGAAGGCCCAGGTTTAAGCATTAGCACTGCATAAAACTTTCATGGAAGTATGCACCCCGTACATCCTACTACTTGGGAGGTAGAGGCTGGAGGATTTCTATTTTGCATCCAGCTGATGTCACAGAGCATTACTGCATAACACAATACTTAAAGAAAAAGGAGGGGGTAGCTAGGAAAAGTGCTGTTTTTTACAGTTAATTAGAACATTGCTCTTCCTTTAGATTTTTATGGTGCCAGAGTACTGACTTCTTCATTTGTTATATATTATTTTCATGTGGGAAGTAGATGCACAGAACCCATGTATCTTCATTTCATTATTTGTGAAAGGCAAGCGTGAACCCCAGCTCATCCTCTTTCACTTTCCCCTCCCCCATCTCACTCACCTTCCACCTAACTCTCTTCTACAACATGATTTTGTTTCATTTTGATCAGATTTTCCTTCACTCCTATTACAGTAACAGACACAGCTTGAAACATTATATTTAAGTTCCTTTTGCTTGAAGAGCAAGCTAAATCATTTAGGCATACAGACCCTGGAGCATTCCCTTCACAGAATAGACCAACAGCATCATGTTGCTCTCTGAGTCAGTATATTTGCAAGAGAATCAGTGACCCAGAACATAAAGCTATCAGTAGTATTAAAGACATTCTGAGCTTTAAAAAATGTATGTGAGAATACAATGCACTCACATCTATTATCAAGGATTGCTCTGAATGACAGTGGTGCTATTATACTAGAATAACATTATGGTGATGTAACTTGGTGTTTCTATTTTTGTCTCATAACTCTATGTATGAAGAAATGGAAGCTGAGGGGGCCCAAAGCCTGCCAAAGTTCACGTAGCTGCTGGCAATGTAAGAAGAAACACAGCCTTGGGATCTGTAGTCAGCCTTTTCTGGAGGATACTGCTTTTGGCCATTGCTGCTTACTAAGCTTGGTGATCATTCAGGGCTTCTCTTCTGCCAACTGCTCTTTCCTCTGGCTTACAATACTGGGTACATATTCTAGGAAGTATGGCTAGAAGGATGTACATCTTCAAGCTGGACAAAGTTTGTGAGCAGTAGTGAATTTGGCAAAGATGTAATAAGGAAATGAGGTTTTTTTAAAAAATAAAAATTAACTTTTTATAAGAGGTTCATTGTTTCTTTTATTATTATTATTATTTCCATTTTAAATAGCTTGTTTTACATGTCAATCCCAGTTCCCTCTCCCTCCCCTCCTCCCGCACCCCCCCACCATCCCCCCCCAGCCTCTCACCCTATTGCCATTTCCTTCCACATAGGGGATATCTAGAGTCTGTCATTTTACTCAGGGCAGGGTCCAGGCACTCCCCTAAGAGTCCAGGCTGAGAGAGCATCCCTCTTTGTGTTATGGACGATGCAGAGGCAAACACAGTTAAGCACTTAACTGAACCCAAAGAACCCAGTGATATAGAGAGAGGAGCGGTGAGCAAATTGGCAAAGAATGGGCTGGCAAAACCAGCAGAGACAGCTGATCTGAACAGGGGAGAGCTCTTGGACCCCAGACTGACAGCTGGGAGGCCAGCATGAGGTTATTTTTTAATTATCTGTTTTGTGTATGTGAGTGTGTGTATGTATGTATGCGAGTGTGTGTGAGTGTCATGTTGATGTGGAAGTCATAGGACAATTTGTGAGAGTTGGTTTTCTCCTTCTACCATGAGGGCCCTAATCATCAAACTCAGGCCGTCAGACTTGGCAGCAAGCACCTTTAGTCACTGGGCCATCTCCCTACCCTATGATTTTGCTATTTTATCTTTATAAGGCTATGCTTCCTCTAAAGTGTTTTGTTTTATATTGCTTGAAAACCCAATCTTTGTCTTGTAGTCCAGGCTGGCCTGAAACTTGGATTCTCATGCTTTGGCTTCCTAGAGTGCTAGGATTAGGTACATTGCAGCATGCCTAGCTTTCCTTTCAGGTTAATTCAAATCACTTTGATTCACGTATCTCTACTCTACTACCAACACAGTGTGAACAAGAGTTCCTGGAAAGAAGCGGTGTCTGCAAAGACTGGCTGATTAAAACTGCAGTGACGTGGAGAGCTTGGGATGTCACCAGTCCAGGGGCCAATTTTCTTGGGTAGCTTTAGTCGCCTGAGTAGCCACTCCTTGCCTACTTCTGTGTCAGAACTCACATCGGTGAATAGTGGGTGAAAACCTTTGAAATCTCTTAACTTAGCAGACCTCTAACTTCTACCAACCTGACAACTGAGACTGTCATCAGATAGCATCTTGGACCTATAGAAAAACTTAGCCACATTGTGCTGTAATAAGCTCTCTTATGTACCTACCAGTGAGTTTTAAACTTCCCTTGATTTGTGAATTTTTGTTCTCTAAAACTGTGAAACTGCTTCTATGTTGAAACATAGAGTTTGGGATAAACTAAATCTTTATGTGTGGGCATTGTCATTCAAAATGACTCCAGACTAAACCATCTCTTTAAGATGAGGGCTGTGGTTTTTATGTCAATAACAGATTTATATAAAATATTACAATTATTCAATTATCTTTTTAAATGATTCATTCCGTCACATATAAGGTTGTAGAAAACAGTGTTTGAAAATTTTGTTCAGTAGCCATACCTGCAATAATTAAGCCAATGTCACATTTTTTTTTTTAGTAAAAACTGAAGTTAAATTAGAGATAGGCTAGAGATCACTGTGGCCTGTGGCAGGGGATGGATTAATGGATGATATGCCTTAGAAACTGGATGGAAATGTTTCTGCTAATGAAATGAAATGGTTTACATATTGCTAAATGGCTGTATACACATTCCCAAGTATCTAACATCAACTGTCATTTTCAGCATTGTCACAAAGGAAACAATTTTGTATCTTAGACCTATCTTCAGTTAAAAAGTTTCAAGCCAGGCATGGTGGCACATACCTTTTTTTTGGAGAGAGAGGCAGGCAGATCTCAGATAGTTTGAGATCCACCTGGTCTACAGAGCAAGTATCAGGATGGTCAGTACTATACAGAGAAACCCTGTCTCAAGATACTGAAAAGTAAACAAGAGAAAAGAAAAGGAATGGAGGTGAGGTGCGGGGAGGCGAGGTCCAAACCAGGTGTGGTAGCACAGGCCTGGAATCCCACAATCTCAGAACTCTGGGGTGGGGGTGGGGGTGGGAGTGGGGGTGGGGGTGGAGGCAGTTTAATGCTATATAACAGCATAGAGTCTGAGGCCAGACCAGACTAATGAGACTCTATCTCAAATGGAAGAGAGGCATGAGACAGAAGAAAGGTTTTGCGAATAAAAACAAATGAAAGAGTGGCAGAGAAGTAAACATTGAGGACCATAAAGGGAGACATCGAGGGACATAGAGGTTAGAGGGCAGAGGAGGGAGGCAAAGAGTTGCTTGCTGAGGCTCAAGTTCAAGCATGTTTTTTTTAAAATCATTTTTTATTTTAATTTTAAATAGCTTGTTTTACATGTCAATCCCAGTTCCCTCTCCCTCCCATCCTCCCGCACTCCCCTTCTCCCCCTCCCTCCCACCCTATTGCCAAATCCTTCCACATAGGGGATATCTAGAGTCTGTCATTTTACTCTTGGTAGGGTCCAGGCACTCCCCTAAGAGTCCAGGCTGAGAGAGCATCTCTCTTTGTGCTATAGGCACATGAAGACAGTTTGTATACCAGGGATAGACACTGATCCACAGCTCAGGGCCCCATAGGTTGTCCAGGCCTTCTCACTGACACTCACATTTGGGGGGTCCAGATCAGTCCCATGCTGGCCTCCCCACTGTCGGTCTGGGGTCCAAGAGCACTCCCCTGTTCAGATCAGCTGTCTCTGCTGGTTTTGCCAGCCCATTCTTTGCCAATTTGCTCATCGCTCCTCTCTCTCTGTCACTGGGTTCCTTGGGTTCAGTTCAGTGATTAATTGTGTGTTTGCCTCTGCTTCCATCAGTCACAGGATGAAGGCTCCCGGATGGTTATAGACATCAAGTTCATTATCAGGAATGGGCATTCGAGGTGGTCCCTCCACTATTGCTTAGCTTGCCAATTGATGTTATACCTTTAGATCACTCGAGGTCACTCTGGTGCCTGATCTGTCTTCGATCCTATGGTTCCCTCTTCCCCCTATTCTACCCCCACCCCCTCAATTTCCTGTTCCCCCATGACCAACTCCCTTCCTCTTTACCCCCTCTATTCTTCCCAGGTCCCACTCCCCCCAACCCCTCGCCGTGTTCCCCATCCATTCAGAGGATCTTGTCTCCATCCTCTTCTCTTGGGTACTATGCATATATGCATATCTTTTAGGTTCTTTCCTGTTTCCCAGACTCTCTATCTGTGGAAGTGCAGACTGGCACTATCCTGATCCATATCTAAAATCCATATATGAGTGAGTACATACCATGTTTGTCTTTTTGCGACTGGGTTACCTCACTCAGGATGGTTTCTTCCAGTGCTATCCATTTCCCTGCGAATTTCAAGATTCCATTGTTTTTTTCTGCTGAGTAATACTCCATTGTGTAAATGTACCACATTTTCTCTATCCACTCTTCAGTTGAGGGGCATCTAGGTTGCTTCCAGGTTCTGGCTATTACAAACAATGCTGCTATGAACATAGTGGAGCAGATGCCCTTGTTGTATTAACCTGCCTCATTTGGATAAATGCCTAAGAGTGGAATTGCTGGGTCTAGTGGTAGATTAATTCCCATTTTCCTGAGGAATCTCCATATTGATTTCCAAAGAGGCTGTATGAGTCGGCATTCCCACCAGCAGTGGAGGAGTGTTCCTCTCTCTCCACATCCTCTCCAGCATTGTCTTCGGTGTTATTGATTCTAGCCATTCTGATAGGAGTAAGATGGTATCTCAGAGTTGTTTTGATTTGCATTTCCCTGATGGCTAAGGATGTTGAGCACTTTCTTAAGTGTCTCTTGGCCATTTTAGCCTCCTCTACTGAGAATTCTCTATTTAGCTCTGTACCCCACCTTTCTAGTGGATCCTTTGGTGTTTTGGAGACTTGTTTCCTGAGTTCTTTATAAATTTTGGAGATTAGCCCTCTGTCAGATGTAGGGTTAGTGAATATCTTTTCCCATTCTGTGGCCTGCCTTTTTGTCTTTTTGACTGTGTTCTTTGCCTTACAGAAGCTTTTCAGTTTCAGAAGGTCCCATTTGTTAATTGTCGATCTCAGTGCCTGTGCCACTGGTGTTATGTTTAGGAAGTGGTGTCCTGTACCAACTCGTTGAAGAGTATCTCCCACTTTCTCTTCTAAAAGTTTCAGTGTGGCTGGATGTATGTTGAGGTCTTTGATCCATTTGGACTTAAGTTTTGTACAAGGCGATAAACATGGATCTATCTGCAGTCTTCTGCATACCACTACCCAGTTATGCCAGCACCATTTGTTGAAGATGCTTTCTTTTTTCCACTGTACAGTTTTAGCTTCTTTGTCAAAAATCAGGTGTTCATAGGTGTGTGGGTTAAAATTAGGGCTTTCGATTCGGTTCCATTGGTCTACATGCCTATTTTTGTGCCAATACCAAGCTGTTTTCAGGACTATAGCTCTATAATAGAGCTTGAAGTCAGGTATGGTGATGCCTCCTGAAGTTCCTTTATTGTATAGGGATGTTTTGGCTATCCTGGGCCTTTTGTTTTTCCATATAAAGTTGATTAATGTTCTTTCCAGGTCCTTGAAGAATTGTGATGGAATTTTGATAGGGATTGCATTGAATCTATAGACTGCTTTTGGCAAGATTGCCATTTTTATTATGTTGATCCTACCAATCCAAGAGCATGGGAGCTCTTTCCATTTTCTGGTATCTTCTTTGATTTCTTTCATCAAAGACACAAAGTTCTTGATATACAGGTCTTTCACTTCCTTGGTTAACATTATCCCCAGATATTTGATACTGTTTTTGGCTATTGTAAAAGGTGATGTTTCTCTGATTTCTTTCTCAGTCACTTCATCCTCTGTATATAATAGGGCCACTGATTTTTTTGAGTTTACCTTGTATCCTGCCACATTGCTGAAGGTGTTTATCAGCTCTAGGAGTAACCTTGCGGAGTTTTTTGGGTCACTTATGTAAACTATCATATCATCTGCAAAAAGTGAAAGTTTGACTTCTTCTTTTCCTATTTGTATCCCCTTTATCTCCTTTTGTTGTCTTATTGCTGTAGCTAGAACTTCAAGTACAATATTGAAGAGATATGGAGAGAGTGGACAGCCTTGTCTTGTTCCTGATTTTAGAGGAATTGTTTTGAGTTTCTCTCCATTTAGTTTGATGTTAGCTGTTGGTTTACTGTATATTGCTTTTATTATATTCAGGTACGTTCCTGTTATCCCTGATCTCTCTAGGACCTTTATCATGAAGGGGTGCTGGATTTTGTCAAAGGCTTTTTCAGCATCTAGTGAGATGATCATGTGGTTTTTCTTTCGCAGATTGTTAATATGGTGGATTACATTGATAGATTTTCTAATGTTGAACCATCCCTGCATTCCTGGAATGAAGCCTACTTGATCATGGTGGATGATTTTTCTGATGTGTTCTTGAATCCGGTTTGCAAGTATTTTATTGAGTATTTTCCCATCAATGTTCATGAGGGAAATTGGTCTATAGTTCTCTTTCTTAGTTGTGTCTTTGTGTGGCTTGGGTATCAAGGTAATCGTAGCCTGGTAGAAAGAGTTTGGCAGTGAGCCTCCTGCTTCTATTGTGTGGAATACTTTGACGAGTATTGGAATGAGCTCTTCTTTGAATTTCTGGTAGAATTCTGCACTGAAGCCATCTGGGCCTGGGCTTTTTTTATTTGGGAGACTTTTGATGACTGCTTCTATTTCATTAGGGGTTATAGGTCTGTTTAGATTATTTATCTGTTCTTGATTTAGTTTTGGCAAGTGATATCTATCCAGGAAATTGTCCATTTCCTTTAAATTTTCAAATTTTGTGGAGTACAGATTTTCAAAGTATGCCCTGATGATTCTCTTGATTTCCTCAGAGTCCGTTGTTATGTCCCCTTTTTCATCCCTGATTTTGTTAATTAGCATGTTCTCTCTCTGTCTTTTGAAAGGTTAGTTTGGACAGAGGTTTGTCTATTTTGTTGATTTTCTCAAAGAACCAACTCTTTGTTTCATTGATTCTTCTCAGTGTTTTCCTGGTTTCTACTTGATTGATTTCAGCCCTCAATTTGATTATTTCCTGGCGTCTGCTCCTCCTGGGGGAGTTTGCTTCTTTTTGTTCTAGAACATTCAGCTGTGCTATTAATTCTCTAGTATGACTGTTCTCCAGTTTTTTCATGTAAGCACTTAGTGCTATAAACTTTCCTCTCAGCACTGCTTTCAAAGTGTCCCATAAGTTTGTGTATGTTGTGTCTTCATTCTCATTGAAATCGAGGAAGTCTTTAATTTCTTTTTTTATTTGTTCCTTTACCCAGGGATGGTGCAATTGTGCATTGTTCAATCTCCATGAGTTTGTAGGGTTTCTGCGATTTGTGTTATTGTTGAATTCTAATGTTAATGCATGGTGGTCTGATAAGATGCAGGGGGTTATTCCAATTTTTTTGTATCTGTGGAGATTTGCTATGTTTCCTATTATGTGGTCAATTTTAGAGAAGGTTCCATGTGGTGCCGAGAAGAAGGTATATCCCTTTGTATTTGGGTGGAATGTTCTATAGATGTCTGTTAAACCCAGTTGGGTCATAACTTCTATTAATTCTTTTGTTTCTTTGCTAAGTTTCTGTCTGGAGGTCCTGTCTAGCGGTGAGAGCGGAGTGTTGAAGTCTCCTACTATTAGCGTGTGAGATTTTATGTGCATTTTGAGCTTTAGTAATGTTTCTTTCACGAATGTAGGTGCCTTTGTATTTGGGGCGTAGATGTTTAAAATTGAGACTTCATCTTGATGTATTTTTCCTTTGATGAATATGAGTTGCCCTTCTTCATCTCTTTTGATTGATTTTAATTTGAAGTCTAATTTGTTAGATATTAGGATTGCTACGCCCGCTTGTTTCTTGGGGCCGTTTGATTGGATCTTTTCCCAGCCCTTTACTCTGAGATAACGTCTGTCTTTGGTGTTGAGATGTGTTTCTTGTATGCAGCAGAAGGAAGGGTCCTATCTTCGTATCCATTCTGCTAGTCTGTGTCTTTTTATAGGCAAGTTGAGGCCGTTGACATTGAGGGATATTAATGACCATTGATTGGTGATCCTTGTTTGTGCTTGATTTATTGTTAGTGAAGTTATTTTGTGTAGTTTCTCCTCCCTTTTTCTTTTGGTGTTTTGTAAAGTATGATTATATATTGCCTGTGTCTTTGTGAATGTAGTTATCTTCCTTGGCTCTAGCCAAGCTCTACAGAAAATGCTAGACTGTAGGTTTGATGTTTTGATTAGTATATGGTGAGGTGACTTCTTTTTCTGGTCAAGCCTATTTGGTGTTCTGTAAGATTCTTGTACTTTCATAGGCATATCTTTCTTTAGGTTAGGGAAGTTTTCTTCTATGATTTTGTTGAATATGTTTTCTGTACCTTTAAGTTGAATTTCTTCACCTTCTTCTATACCTATTATTCTCAGGTTTGGCTTCTTCACGGTGTCCCATATTTCCTGGATATTTTGTGTTAAGGATTTGTTGGTTTTGAGATTTTCTTTGGTTGACGACTCTATATCCTCTAATGAGTCTTCAACACCTGAGATTCTCTCTTCTATCTCTTGTATTCTATTGGTGATACTTGCATCTGTAGTTGCAGACCGTTTACCGAGCTTTTCTATTTCCAGCATCCCTTCATTCTGTGTTTTCTTTATCGTTTCTATTTCAGCTTTCAATCCTTCAACTGTTTGAGCTGTTTCCTTAATTTTCTTGGTTGATTTTTCTTGGGGCTCTTTAGATTCTTTGAGAGATTTGTTTATTTCTTGAAATTTTTCCCCCATTTCATGGATTTTTTTGTTTGTTTTTTCTTCTATTTCTTTAAGCGATTTCCTCGTTTCTTCTTTGAGGGTCTCCATCATCTTCATGAAATAATTTTTAAGGTCTGTCTCCTCTTCTTCCTCTATGTAGTGCTTTTCACTTCTTGCTGGTGTTGGATCCCTGGATTCTGGTGGGGTCATGTTGGTGTTTCTATTGCTGAGTGATCTCTTATTCTGTCTTCTTCCCATCTCTTCTTCCAGTGGGTGCTGGTGGGGTCTTTCCGTCTCCACAGGTCTCCTTCCTTACTGCAGCTGAAGCTGGGGATGCTGAAGCTGGACTCCCTGGGGTTGGGGTCTTGGAGGGGTTGATGTCTTTCCTGAAGCTGGGCTCCCTGAAGCTGGGCTCACTGGGTTGGGGTCTTGGGGGGGCTGATCTCCTTCCTGTGTGGGCGGCTCTTCTGGAAGCCGGGAGTGGCCCCGAAGATGGAGGGGGCTGGGGGCTGGGCGGGCGATCCCCGCCTGAGACCCAATCTCACCTGAAGCTGGGCTCGCTGGGTTGGGGTCTTAGAGGGGCTGATCTCCTTCCTGTGTGGGCAGCTCTTCTGGAAGCCGGAAGCGGCCCCGAAGATGGAGGGGGATGGGGGCTGGGCGGGCGGTCCCCGCCTGAGACCCAATCTCACCTGAAGCTGGGCTCGCTGGGTTGGGGTCTTAGAGGGGCTGATCTCCTTCCTGTGTGGGCGGCTCTTCTGGAACCCCGGAGCAGGCCCGAAGATGGAGGGGAATGGGGGCTGGGCGGGCGGTCCCCGCCTGAGACCCAATCTCACCTGAAGCTGAGCTCGCTGGGTTGGGGTCTTAGAGGGGCTGATCTCCTTCCTGTGTGGGCAGCTCTTCTGGAAGCCGGGAGCGGCCCCGAAGATGGAGGGGGATGGGGGCTGGGCGGGCGGTCCCCGCCTGAGACCCAATCTCACCTGAAGCTGGGCTTGCTGGGTTGGGGTCTTGGAGGGGCTGATCTCCTTCCTGTGTGGGCGGCTCTTCTGGAAGCCGGGAGCTGGCCTCAAGCATGGTTTTGTGGTGCCACACCTCCTTCCTTGGTGCTGTCCAGCATCTTGGAGGCCATGGGCCATGGGTAGCATGGTATAATGACTAAAGTTGATTTGTCAAGGTTTTTCCTTTCCAATGTCAGGATTACTTTCTCTGCTTCATTATTGCTTTTTACTTTGAAAACAAGCTATCAGGGTGTGCTGGCCCATGCTTGTAATCTCAGCACTGGGGAAGAAGGGGCAGGAGGATTATCAGTTTGGGGCCAGTCTGGGTTATGCAGCAAGACCTGCATCAGATGGGACAGCAACAAAAACAACAGCTTCTTCGGAACTGCTGCTTCATCTAAGTGAGCTCCTTTTAACAGGGATAAACTGGAATCACCTCTTCCCTTCCTTCCCTTCCATTCCTTCCTTTCTCTTCTTTTTAAGGCCAGGGAAGTGAACATAGGGCCTCCTGCACATGTGGCAAGCACTTTCCCTATGAGTCTGTCTTCAGCTCCTCCCATTACTTTTCTGCTGCTTTCTTTAAACATTTGGAAGTGACCTTTGCTCCAGTCGTGCTCTGATGGAGAGCTTCAGTAGGCTTCCTTACCTCCAAGCCTTGTATAACCTAGGTTTTCAGTGTGCCAGTTCCCTTTCTCTCTTTTCTCCTCTGTCTCTTCTTGTCTCTCTTCCCTATCAATGCTCTGGCTTGAGACTTTAGACATGGTGTGTGGTGACCCTCTGTCTTCTGTTGAGAATATGTTCTAAGACATACTGGATCCTTAGAACTCTGCAGGGAACTAAATCCTCTATCACATTATGCTGTGTTTGATAAAATTCAGCTTCTAAATTGGGCACAGTAAGAGTTTGACAAGTTCTAATAAAGTAGCATAACCACACCAGCACCATGTACTAAAATTGCCAGCATTAAAGCCCAGGTACTTTGGGACCATTTTGGAATTGTTGGTTATTTGAAAACCATGATACACCACAGTCAAGGTGCCTAGCAGCAGGTACTGCACATGGCTTAAATATTCTGCACAAGAGAAGATGCTAAGAAGGACACAGTGAATCAGTGTGATCAGTATAGCAAATTTAAAATGTACAAATTGTTTATTTTTGGAATTTTCTTTTTTTTCTTTTTAGAAACAATCATTTTACATATCAATTCCACCATTCCCTCCCCATCCCATCCTCCCACGCCCCCTACCAACCCCCACAACCCATCCTTACCCGCTCCCAAAGGATGGTGAGGCCTTCCATGGGGGAATCACCAAAGTCTGTCACAATATTTGAGGGAGGGCCTAAGCCCTCCTTTGTGTATCTGGGCTGCAATAGTATCCCTCCATAGGGAATGGGCTCCTGAAGTCCATTTGTGTACTAGGAATAAATACTGGTTCCACTCTTAGAGGTCCCATAGACTGCTCAGGCCTCCTAACTGACACCCACATTCAGAGGGCTTGGTTCACTCCAATGCTGGTTGCCCAGCTTTACGACTGGGGTCCTTGTGCTCTCACTAGGTCAGGTCAGCTGGTTCTGTAGGTTTCTCCAACATGGTCTTGACTCCTTTACTCATCGCTCCTCCCTCTCTACAACTGGATTCCTGGTGTCTGGCTCGGTGCTTAGCTGTGGGTGCCTGCTTCTGCTTCCATCAGCTACTGGATAAATACTCTATGATGGCAACTAAGCTCATCATCAATCTCATTATAGGGGTAGGGCATCAAAAGCAGCCTCTCCACTACTGCCTAGATTCTTAGTTGGGGTCATCTTTGTGGATCTCTGAACATTTCCCTAGTTCTTTATTTCTCTTTAAACCTATACTGGCTCCCTCTATTAGGTATCTCTTTTCTTGTTCTCCTCTATTCCTCCACTATCTCAGTCTTCCTGATCCCTCTTGTTCTCCTCCCCACTTCCACCCTTCTCTTTCTCCTTCCCCCTTTTCTCTTCCCCTGGGGGACCATGCATTTCTCTCTTAGGGTCCTCCTTGTTTCCTAACTTATTTGGAGGTGTGGATTGTAGGCTGGCAATCCTTTGCTCTATGTCTAATATCCATATATGAGTGAGTACATACCATGCTTGTCTTTCTGTGACTGGGCTACCTCACTCGGGCACTCGGGATGGTTTTTTTTTTCTAGTTCCATCCAATTGCCTGTGAGTTTAAAGAATTCCTTGTTTTTTTCCACTGAGTAATACTCCATTGTGTAAATATACCACATTTTCTCCATCTATTCTTCAGTCGAGGAGCATCTAGGTTGCTTCCAGGTTCTGGCTATTACAAATAATGCTGCTATGAACATAGTTGAACATATGTCCTTGTTGTATGAATGTGCATCCTTTGGGTATATGCCCAAGAGTGGAATTGCTGGATCCCATTTTCCTGAGAAACTGCTGTACTGATATAAATTCTGGGATAAAAGATGTGAGCTCTGTTTTTCTTTTAGACTGATTCATTCTCATGTATCCCAGGGTGGCCCTGAACTCACAGAGATCTGTCTGCCTCTGTCTCCTGAGTATTGGGATTAAAGGTGTATGTCACCACTGCCTGACCTGTGGCTAGATTTATGCTCTGATGTTCAGGCAAGCTTTATTTGTTAGATCATAAACAAAATACCACCACACTTGTAAACTCAGGATGTCATGCCTTTTGCATATATCTGAGCTGATTTAGCCCAGCATCTCTATAGTTCACTGTCGAGGAGAGTACTTCAAGGTGGCAGGCAAGGTCCAGTGGGTTCTGACAGGTCTTTGTTTTGCTCATTTTTTATGTTTTTCTCCACATAGAGACTGGGAATTGTGCTACTATAGTCTCCATTCCTAGCCTTGTCTCTAGAGAAGTTTCTGTCACTGAAAAGTTGGCTCCTTGGACAGGTGAGGGAGCTTTGGGTTCCTAAAAAGTTGAAGTGGATCCTGTTTGTGCAACTCCAGGAAAGTGATTGTACTCCTGTGAAATTAAGCTTATTTCTTGGTAAAATAGAACCAAGAATTTTTACATGTTGTTTTGAGGAATGAATTATACGATTGATATGAAGTACATAGCACTGACTTCTGCATTTTCTTTTAACAGTTTTTCCTTTATTTCTTTTTTCCTTCTCCTTGACTCAGAGATGCCTCTACAGTTCTGGTTGCCCTGGAACTCACTGTGATCTACATGGCTAAGCCCCCAAAACCATTTTAACAGTATTTTGTAATTGTATTTTTCTTTTTGTCAGCACTAGGGGTGGAACCCAGGCCATTGTGCTACTCAGCAAGCCCTCTACCACCAAGATCCATTCCCAGTCATTAAAGTGATTACCTGTAAGATTGTACCATTTGGTAAGACATGTATATGTGATTCCTAGAAATAGTGATGTTACAGTCAATGTTTTTTGGCCTAAACAAATATACTTTCAAAAAGTAATTGCTTTCTCATGTCTGACACGAAGGGAAAGAAACTAATCAGTAACTCTAGATGATATTTTCCTTAATAATACAATTTGATGGCAGCTTGGCACTTTGAAAATAAATGACAGAAAATAAAATGACTGAAAGTTTTCATGGTAAAGTGATATTGTCCTTCCAACTGGCAGCATGAGTTCCAGCATGAAATGATTCCCGAGGCCTTAAAAGCAAACTTTCATATGGATATCTAGGCTTCCCAAAACAGAGCACCACCACAGTTCAGAGCTCTAGAATATTTTGTTCACATCTTAAAACAATTTACTTCATCTATACTTTTATGAGCTTTCAACAAAGATCTGTTGCTACCACAAACATGAGTCCTGGGCAATGTGGTGGGGTTGCTGCATGACATCAGGAAGGCAATCATTTACAAAGGTCAACCAACCTGGGGAGAGTAGAGTAGGTGAGTCAGGCCATGCACAACCCGACGGGGTGAGTGAAGGAAAGGTAGACCAGCAGGTACCCCTGACAACACATAGGTCCTTTAAAATTTCCTTTTGTATGTGTACTTGGGGAAGTTCAGAGGAGACTTGCTGATTTATAATGGCCTATAAAGAGTTGTTATAATGATTTTAAAAGAGTTGCAGATATTGAGATCTCTGCCACTCCCAGGGTGTGAGACCTAGGACCTGCACTTGATAGCAAGCACTCCATCCATGAAGTATACTCACTCCAGCTAAATGTTTCTTTTACTTCCTTCTATTTTTGTAAAAAAAGATTTATCTTGTTTTCTTATGTGTCTCTCTGTGTGTATATGTTTGTGTCTGTGTGCTTCTATGTGTGAGTATCTGTGAGATGTTTTGAGCCTCCTAACTTGGGTGCTGGGAACTGAACCCAGTTTTCTGGAAGAGCAATAGCTTGTAACTGCTGAGCCATCTCTCCAGCTCTTCAATTCCCTTTGTAAACACATGTATTCATCAGGGTTCTCTGGAGTAATAGAACTTATACAATGAATCTCTTGCTCTCTCTCACATATATGTGAATGACTTACAAGCTACAGTCCAGCTAATCCAATAATGGCTGACTGTGAAGGGAAATTTCAAAAATCCAGTAGTTGGTCAGTCCATAAGGCCGAATGTCTCAGCTGGTCTTCAGTATATGCTGGAATCCTAAAGGAGTAGGCTCTAATACCAGTGAAGGAATGGATGTGTTAACAAATGGGCAAAGAGCAAAAGGGTTCTTCCAGGAGAAGACGTGGCCCAGATTAAATTGTCTTCCAACCTCAAAATCCAGATATAAGGTGTGTATTTTCCTACTTCAAAGGTCGGGACTAGAAGGGGATTCACCCACTTCAAACCAAGTAAAAGTTTCTCACAGGTGTGGCCCCACACTTGGATTGTATCTCTTCCCAGACGGAGTAAACTTGACAACTTAGAATAGTCATCACAACACACAAAAAAATAGCCCTTCTCCCCGTGGGTACCAGCTTGCCAGTATTATGAATACTCAGCGCCCTGCTCAAACCTTTTGTTGGTGGCTTTTTAAGTAGCATGATTTTCTCTTAGTTTCTAAATAAAATGAAGCAGCTATCCTGTAAACATCCCTCTGTCTGTCACATACCTGTCACATGACCACTCACAGCCTCACTGCATCTGATAACAGCACAGGAATATCTTTGATTCCTCTCCTACCCAGCTTGCCCATGTGGGGAGTCCTGCTCTCTGGGAACTCACCTCCCCACTCAGGGAGGGCCTGGTTAGGGCCTCTGGAGGCCTCTTTGATTCCTTACAGTGTCAGGTATGCAGTTAGCATTGAAAACTGTTTTCAACCAGGCGTTGATGGTGCATATCTTTAATCTCAGCACTTGGGAGGCAGAGGCAGGTAGATCTCTGTGAGTTTGAGGCCAGCCTAGTCTACAGAGCGAGTTCCAGGACAACCTCCAAGACAGTACAGAGAAACCCTGTCTCGAACAACACAAAACAAAACAAAACAAATGAACAAACAAAAAAAACCTGTTTTCATGCTGATGTGTAAGAAAATTCCTGGGAAGAAGCAGTATATGCAAAAGCTGATGATGAACATGGAAACTCTGAAGTGTTGCTGATCTGATCACCTAATTATACTTTCTCTTGAGATATATTTAGCTCATCAAAGAGCCATTGCTTGCCTCCCTCTGTGTCAGAACTAACATCTCAATAAACAGATAAAAACCTTTGGAATGTATTATAAGAATTGCTGTGGTCATGGGGTCTCTTCACAGCAATAGAAACCCTAACTAAGACAGAAGTTGGTACTAGGGACTGGGGTATTGCTGTGATAAGCCTGACCATGTTTGGTTTTGTTTGGAGGAATGTGTATTTTGGGACTGTTTTAGTTAGGGTTTTTATTGATGTAGAAGAGACACCATGACTATGGCAACCTTTATAAAGAATACTAATGAGGCTGACTTGATTATAGTTTCAGAGATCCAGTCTATTATCATTATGGTAGGGAGCATGATAACTTGCAGGCAGACATGGTACTAGAGAGGTAACTTAGAGTCCTACATCTTGTAGGCAACAGGAATTTGACACATTGGGTGGTGGTATCCTGAGCATAGGAAACCTCAAAGTTCACCTCCACAGTGACACACTTCCTCCAATAAGGCCATACCCACTTGAAAAAAGCCACACCTCTATGCCATTCCCTATGAGATTATAGGGGCCAAGCTACATTCAGACTACCACAGGGACTTTGGATTAGAAACACAGTAAAATGCTTTAAGTGGAACTTAATAGGCCATATTACTAGGAGCATGGAAGACAGTGGCACTGAGGGTGATTTGAAGAATGGGGCCCTGGCTCAAGGTATTTCAGAGGAGAAGAATATTTACATGGGGCCTTGAGACTAAAAATGGAAAGACTAAAAATGTAACCAGATAGCATCTGAGACCTCTCTGCCTGGTTGTGACCTGCTTCTCTGATGTACTCATCAATATGTTATACTTTGCTTTGGCTTTATGATTTTCTTTGCTCTACTACTATAGAATTTCATGAATGTGGGAACATTAGAATTTGGGGTAATTTAAATCGGTGATCTCAGGCCATGGACATTTAAATTTGGCTCCAGGATTTGTCTCTTATCTTATTTGAGATGTGGGCCATGTTTTGCATTGACACTAGGTATGTGGTTCATGCCTATAGTTGTAGCATTCAAGTGCTGAAGTAGGAAAATTGTTGCAAATTTAAGTCAGCTTGACCTATCTGATAATACCATTACTCACAATCCTCCAAGAAATCCAAAATCCAAAATCAAGTAGCTTTTATTGCATTTAAACGTCAGTCACAGGGGTGATGGGTGGATGGTTGTGAGTCCAAAGAGGTGTTCTGGATGAAAAATAGCCTCACATTAGTTTAATTTTTGGATATATGGTGTGTACATGCAAGAGATTGAACCTAGGTTTTGGACATGCTAATTATATACACCACTGATGAATTACATCTTCAGCCTGAACATTAGGATTCTGTATTTATAGCTGATAGTTAAAATTTTCAGGCTGTTTTAAAATGAAGAGTAGAGACTTCAGTATAGCTCTGCCTTTTTTTTCCTGAATTGACCTTTTAGTCATCTGAGACTATAGCAAATTCTTAGAGCCAACTGCCAGTCAAGGTGACATTGAGAGTCTGTCTTCTGGAGCATAAGTCTTCTGGTTCATATATTTGAGCTATTTGAGGTTAGGTTTAGACTCAACTTATTTTGGGGGATATGCAGCACTTATATTATTCTGAATAACTCAGGCTTTAGAAAATGTGTTGTTGGCATACTGCAACAATGGTAATGAACTGGAGGAACCCAGGAAGGTCCTTTCGTTTTTAACTAGAATTGTTATGAAGTTTTAAAAATATCTGTTCTGAAAATATGAAGTGTTATTTTAATCTTGAATTGATACACTACATATGTAAATTCAAGAGATTCTGGTACAACTAACTTCAACAATGTCCTTACTCTACTGTTTAAGAAACTGTGTAATAGATTTGTGTGCTATCATTTTGGGTTCCACCACAAATACTCCAAACTTATTTATTATTATCTGTTATCATATGATTTTATTCAAGCATATATCAAGTGACTATCTCCATACTAAGTCTTGGCTTGGCTGTGGTCTTATCAATGGCACAGGGGTATGAGCTACAGTTGCATGCTGTTACTTGTAGCAGAATTCTTTTCACACTTTTACTTGGGTGAAAATAATTCCATGGGCGAAACAATATGAAGCAAAAATTGAAATTCATTAAAAAGACTCTAAAGTTTATTTTGTTGTCTTAAATCATGTATATGTGTGGTTCTGCATATACGGTCAGAAGTGTTGGATCTTTCTGGAGCTGGTAGTTACAGACGGTTGACTGATGTGGAGTCTTCTGGAAGAATAGCACATTTTCTCCAAGCCCTGTAAAGAGATTTTGACAGAGGTTTAAGGATTGGAATGAAAAGAAAATAAGAGCTCAGGGCAAGGATAGTACATACCCAAGTGTATCTGTGAACCACTCCAGGGTGAGTCACACTCATGTGGGTCTTAGGGATTGAATTCAGGTCATCAGGTTCATCAACAAATGCATTTCCCAATGAAACATCTCACCAGCTAGAACTTTCAGGTGCTCTGTTAATTAACTAGTGTGGGATTTATGTAGCTTCTTCGTGTAATCATTTAGTTCTATGAACCTGTCTCTTATCACTGCTTTCACTCTGCTCCAGTTTATATATGTTGTGCTGTCATTTCTTTTGCATTTTAGGAAGTCTTTAATTTCTTTTTTTTTAATTTCTCCCTTGACCCAGTGGTGATTCAGATGAGCACTGTTCAATTTCGATGAGTTTATGGGCTTTCTGCAATTAGTGTTGTTGTTGAGTTCTAACTTTAAGCCATGGCTATCCGATAAGGTACAGGGAATTATTTCAATTTTTAGCAAACTCATCCAGGAGCAGTCTATGACAGGAAATAGTCAAGTTGAGGACTGAAATCAATAAAATAGAAACAGATAAAACATTACAAAGAATGAATATAATATGAGTTGTGTTTTTACTGATGTTGTCAAAGGTAGCTTATTGTTTCTTTTTTCCAGAGTCAAGGAGCCTTTATATTTAAAAAAAGGCAAAAGGTAGTATAAATTAAAGATCATTCAGTATTATACTTTACCTGAAGTGTTATACTTTACCTGAAGACTAACTGTAAAGTCCCAAAACTTCAATGAGTGGTACAACTGTTCTGGTTAATAGGAAACTGGACTTCAGAAAGTCTCCTTACTATCTGATGCCTTGACAAACTGGACTGGAGCTGAGGGAATGAAAATTTGTCTTCCAAAAACCCCAGTCAGGAAATGATTATCCTTATGGTTTCTTTTGTTTTGGTAGAAAGAGCTTAAAGCAGCGAAAATATTTAAATGGAATGGGTTTGTAGGAAATACGAATCTCTAAAATGTATAACTAGATTGGAATTCAGCATTCCATAGAGGGTATTTTAGTGTAAAGTAAAACGTAAAGGCATTAGACCTTTATACTTTAAGATCACATTTATGAGGAGAGAAAAGGAAAATAAACATGCTTTCCAGAGACACTGCAAAGGAATGGTTTCAGTTTGGGAACCCATTCACATTACAGAAAGCCACAAAGCATGCAAGCTGTATATCTGCTTCTGTATTTGAGAAAATTTGTCTGTTAATTAAAAGCACAGGAATATATCAGTTTCATAAAGCCATCTCCTTGCCATATCACCAAATTTGAATATTTGGTGCAGATGGAGCAACAGAGGACTGCTGCCAGAGCAACAAGTGCCTTGAACTGCTGAGTCATCTCTCTAGCTCCATACTTAATAAATGTTGGTCATTCCGAATACATCTCTTTCACACAATAAACCTCATGAATAAAATCTAAGCTGCAGGGATGATATTAAAAGCCCATTGGAAGACAGATGAGATACTCTACCCATGTGTAATGTAGCAAATGAGAGGAGTGAGAATAACAGAGGAGAAGAGCACTGGGACACACAAAGGGGGTGTGATGGGGGCTGTACTGTCCAGAGAAGCAAAGTAATCCAGCAGAAAGGACCAAGCAGCAAAGCAGCAGTTGTGTGGTACCCTGTAGATGCTCATTATGTACATTTGCTCTTTTGTGGGTTCTGGAGATTCAAACTCAGAGCCCCATTCTTGTGTGGCAAGCAATTTTATCCACTGAATCATCTCTCTGAACTCTATTTTATTTTGAGTCAGTGTCTCACCATGTATCTTTGGATGGCCTAGAACTTGCTATTACATCATGTAGACAAAGCTGACTTTGAACTCATAGAGATCTGTCTGCCTTAGCTTCCTGAGTGCTGGGAATAAAGGAGTGTGCCAACACACTTAGCTATTTGAATGTTCTTATTTGAAATATTTCTACGTAAAAGGAATACTATGTAGGCAGCCTTTGAAGTGACTCTTAATTGAATTAGAATTCCTGAGAAAGGTTTCAGCCAGACATTGTAGTGAAAGGCTCCTCCCTTTTCCTATATCCCCATAATTTTCCATCTTACCATCCTGTCTGAATCTCCCCCACTGAGATGTTAATCCCTTAATATTAAGGTTTTAAGAAGAATGAAGGTTCATCTTCTGGAATTACTTTGTTGCTTAACATACACACAGACTCTAACTATCCTGGCATCAAAAGTCTTGGCCTATCTGATCTCAGAAGGTCTGTCCTTCTAGGTGGAAGAGTTCTCCTTCACTGAGGATCTGGAGAGTGGATGCTGTTCCTGAGATATCAAAACCACACAATCAATAAAGCATACAGCAGATTGTTAAGTCTGATCCCAAGAATATCATGAAACATAGCAGGGTCTCTTTATCTCAGGGTGTCTGGGAGTCATGGTGTTAGCAAACATTTAAAGAGTAGGGTAGAATGTGGATTGAATTTGGGAATATAAATCTTGGCACAGGCTCTCTTTGTGCTGTTGTTAAGATAGCAATGACTAACGGGGTCTGTCATAGCACAGCTGCCTTTACCATCTTAGCCTATGAGTTGAGGACTGAGATCTCTTGGACTGGAGAACAACATACTGACAGTTACACAATGATCCTATACAAGCAGAATGCACAAAAGAACACTTTCAAGAGGGATTCCAGTCGTATAGTAGATTAAAAGGAAATTTGCATGAGGCTATTATTGGGAACATTATCATTTTAAAGAATATAATTCTTACTGAATTTGATTTTGGTGGAGTGGGCCTTGGTACAGTCAGATAGTGTCCCCAAACATCATATGATATTTACATTTGATAGGACAGCATGAGGAATCCTGAGTTGTCAATATATTCCAGAATGCACCTGTTTGTACTAGGTTATAGGAAGATGGAGACTTGGTTTCATAATCTAGCTTTTTACAGAAATAGGGCAAATAGGCACTTATTTAGTTGTTGACTCTGTAGTCTTTTTCCCCAGAGCACAAGGGACTAGCACAGTTAATGTCTATATTTTGTGCTGTTATGAGTCATGAGGTTGCTTAATAATTTGTTTTTAAATATGCTTGGGGTAGCAGAACCTTGCTTCCCAGACATTTTCAGTGTGGCTTTTTTATTTGTTTTGTTTTTCAAGATAGGGTTTCTCTGTGTAGCCCTGGCTGTCCTTAAAGTTGCTCTGTGCACCAGCCTGGCCTAGAGCTCACACAGATCCACCTGCCTCAATCTCTTGAGTGCTGGGATTAAAGGCACGTACCACCACCACCTAGCTTCACTGTGTCTTTGCTATGTGGAATATTCCTTTTCTGTTTATGCATGTGATGGACTTGCATCCAGCTTTAGGAAAGAGTCTTGAGCCATCTTCATTGCCTCCAAGGCTTGCTTGCTGAAAGCTGTTGTCATCTAGCTGGTATCTTAACAAAATGTCTTGCCTTTTGTATATAACTTGGTCATTCAAAATCATCTCTTGAAAGTAACAAAGTTGCTTGTGATATGGGAACATCAGTTCATGCAAGATATCTCCCTGGACAAGCAGTGTACTGTTCCTTCTGATCCAGAGATAGGCTAAACATATCTATAGGGTATAGGTATGTACTCACTCATATATGGATTCTAGATATGGATCAGGATAGTGCCAGTCTGCACTTCCACAGATAGAGAGTCTGGGAAACAGGAAAGAACCTAAAAGATATGCAAATATGCATAGTACCCAAGAGAAGAGGATGGAGACAAGATCCTCTGAATGGATGGGGAACACGGCGAGGGGTGGGGGGGAGTGGGACCTGGGAAGAATAGAGGGGGTAAAGAGGAAGGGAGTTGGTCATGGGGGAACAGGAAGTTGAGGGGGTGGGGGTAGAATAGGGGGAAGAGGGAATCATAGGATCGAAGACAGATCAGGCACCAGAGTGACCTCGAGTGATCTAAAGGTATAACATCAATTGGCAAGCTAAGCAATAGTGGAGGGACCACCTCGAATGCCCATTCCTGATAATGAACTTGATGTCTATAACCATCCTGGAGCCTTCATCCTGTGACTGATGGAAGCAGAGGCAAACACACAACTAAGCACTGAACTGAACCCAAGGAACCCAGTGACAGAGAGAGAGGAGCGATGAGCAAATTGGCAAAGAATGGGCTGGCAAAACCAGCAGAGACAGCTGATCTGAACAGGGGAGTGCTCTTGGACCCCAGACCGACAGTGGGGAGGCCAGCATGGGACTGATCTGGACCCCCAAATGTGAGTGTCAGTGAGAAGGCCTGGGCAACCTATGGGGCCCTGAGCTGTGGATCAGTGTCTATCCCTGGTATACAAACTGTCTTCATGTGCCTATAGCACAAAGAGAGATGCTCTCTCAGCCTGGACTCTTAGGGGAGTGCCTTGACCCTACCAAGAGTAAAATAACAGACTCTAGATATCCCCTATGTGGAAGGATTTGGCAATAGGGTGGGAGGGAGGGGGGAAGGGGAGTGTGGGAGGAGGGGAGGGAGAGGGAACTGGGATTGACATGTAAAACAAGCTATTTAAAATTAAAATAAAAAATGATAAAAAACCACACCCACCAATAGAAAAACCAATATGACACCAGCAGAAACTAGAGAATCTACACCTGCAAGACCTGAACAGTCCATTGCGGAAGAAGCAGATGACAAAGACCTTAAAAACAACTTAATGAAAATGATAGAGGCCCTCAAAGAAGATATAAGAAAATCCCTTAAAGACATGGGAAAAAAAACAAACCAAAAAATACAAGAAATGGAGGGGAAAAATAAAAAAATGCAAGAGTTGCAAGAAATGGAGGAAAAAACAATCCAAAAAATGCAAAAACTGCAAGAAATGGAAGAAAAGACAAACCAAAAATTCAACAAATTCAAGAAAGAGAGGAAAACACAGAGCAAAAATTACAAGAAACAATTCAAATAGTGCAAGGGCTGAAAGCTGAAATACAGACAATAAAAAATACACAGTCTGAAGGAAAGCTGGAAATAGAAAAGTTGGGAAAATGGACAGGTACTACAGATACAAGCATAACCAACAGAATACAAGAGATGGAAGACAGAATCTCAAGTGTTAAAGATACACTAGGGAAAATAGATTCATTGACCAAAGAAAATCTTAAGTCAAACAAATCTCTAACATAAAATATCCGGGAAATATTGGACACTGTGAAAAGACCAAACCTAAGAATAATAGGTATAGAGGAAGGTGAAGAAATCCACCTCTAAGGGGCAGAAAACATGTTCAACAAAATCATAGAAGAAAACTTTACCAACTTAAATAAAGACATGCCAAGTAAAGTACAAGAAGCCTATAGAATACCAAATAGAGTGGAACAAAAAAGGAATTCCTCTTGCCACATAATAGTAAAAACCCTGAACATACAGAATAAAGAAAGAATATTAAGGGCAGCTAAGGAAAAAGGCCAAGTGCCATACAAAAGCAAACCTATCAGAATCACACCTGACTTTTCCATGGAAACTCTGAAAGCCAGAAGGTCCTGGATAGATATTCTATCAACACTAAGAGACCACGGATGCCAGCCCAGACTGCTATACCCAGCAAAGCTTTCAATCACTATAGATGGAGAAAACAAGATATTCCATGAAAAACAAGATTTAAACAATATGTATCCACTAACCCAGCCCTGCAGAAAGTTCTGGAATGAAAACCCCAACCCAAGGGAGTTAACTACAACCAGAAAAACATAGGCAATAGATAATCCCACCTTACCAACAGCCAAAAGAAAAGAAATGGAAATCCACATATAATTCAGCCACCATCAATTAATCTAAAATAAACAAGAATGAGCAATCAATAGTCATTAATATCCCTCAATAATAATGGTCTTAACTCGCTCATAAAGAGACACAGGCTAACAGTTAAGGGTTGGAAAAAGATTTTCCAATCAAATGGACCCAAGAAACAAGCAGGGTTAGCAATCCTAACATCTAACAAATTAGATTTTAAAAGAAAATCAATCAAAAGAGATAAAGGAGGGCACTTCATACTCATCATAGGAGAAATCCACCAAGTTGAAGTTTCAATTTTAAGCAACTATGCCCCCAATACAAAGGCACCCATGTTCATAAAAGAAATATTAATAAAACTCAAATCACATATAAAGCACCAACACTTATAGTGGGAGACTTCAACACCCCACTCTCACCTCTAGACAGGACTACCAGACAGAAACTTAACAAAGAAGCAAAAGAACTAATAGAAATTATGACCCTATTGGGATTAACAGACATCTATAGAACATTCCACTCAAACAAAAAAGAATATACCTTGTTCTTAGCGCCACATATCAAATCTCAACAGGTACAAAAAATTGGAATAACTCCATGCACCTCATCAGACCACCATGTGTAAAAATTAGAATTCAACAACAACACAAATTACAGAAACCCTACAAACTCATGGAAGTTTCATAATGCACAATTGCACCATTCTGTGGTCACAGAAGAAACAAAAAAGAAATTAAAGACTTCCAAGAATTCAATGAGAATGAGGACACAACATAACCAAATTAATGGGACACTTTGAAAGCAGTGCTATGAGGGAAGTTCATAGCACTACTTGCCCAAATGAAGAAACTGGAGGATAATTACACTAGAGAATTAATATTGCATGACTGAAAGCTCTAGAACACAAAGAATCAAATTCACCCAGGAGGAGTAGATGCCAGAAAGTAATAAAATTGAGGGCTTAAATCAATAAAGCAGAATCTAGGAAGACAATACAAAAAAATCAATGTAACGAAGAGTTGGTTCTTTGAGAAAATGAACAAGATAGACAAACCTTTATCCAAACTTACCAAACAACAGAGTGTAAACATGCAAATTAACAAAATCAGAAATGAGAAGGGGGATATAACAACGGACACTGGGGAAATCCAGAGAATCATCAGGTCATACTTTGAAAACCTGTACTCCACAAAATTTGAAAATCTAAAAGAAATGGACAATTTTCTGGACAGATATCACTTGCCAAAATTAAATAAAAAACAGCTTTAAATAGACCTATAACACCTAAGGAAATAGAATCAGTCTTCAAAAGTCTCCCAACAAAAAAAGCTCAGAACCAGATGGTCTCAGTGCAGAATTTTACCAGAAATTCAAAGAACAGCTTTTACCAATTCTCCTCAAAGTATTCCATGCAATAGAAGCAGAAGAGTCTTTGCCAACCTCTTCTTACAAGGCTTTAGTAACATTGATACTCAAGCCACACAAAGACACAACTAAGAAAGAGAACTTCAGACCAATATCCCTCATGAACATTGATGCAAAAGTACTTAATAAAATACTGGCAAATCGGATCAAAGAACACATCAAAAAACTCATCCACCATGATAAAGTAGGCTTCATCCCAGGCATGCAGGGTTGCTTCAATGTGATCCACTATATAAACAAGTTGAGAAACAAAAATCATATGATCATCTCACTGAATGCTGAAAAAGCGTTTCATAAAATCCATCAATCCTTCATGAGATCTCAACATAATAAAAGCTATATCAACAGCCAACATCAAATTAAATGAACAAAAACTCAACGCAATTCCTCTAAGATTAAGAAGAAGACAAGGCTGTCCACTCTCTCCATACCTCTTCAATATTGTACTTGAAGTTCTAGCTAGAACAATAAGACAAGAAAAGGAGATGAAGGGGATGCAGATTGGAAAGGAAGAGGTCAAACTTTCACTATTTGCAGATGATATGATAGTTTACATAAGTGACCCAAAAAACTCTATCAGGGAAATCCTGCAGCTGATAAATACTTTCAGCAAAGTGGCAGGATAGAAGATCAACTCAAGAAAATAATTATCCCTACTATATACAAATGATAAAAGGACTGAAAAAGAAATCAGAGAAACATTGCCCTTTACAATAGCCACAAACAATGTGAAATACCTTGGGGTAATACTAACTAAACAAGTAAAAAAATCTGTATTGTAAGAACTTTGAGTCTTTAAAGAAAGAAATTAAAGAATACAGAAGAAGATGGAAAGATCTCCCATTCTCTTGGATAGATAGGATCAACTTAGTAAAAATGGCAATCTTACTGAAAGCAATATACATATTTAACGCAATCCCTATTAAAATTCCAGCACACTTCTTCACAAACCTTGAAAGAACAATAATCAACTTTATATGGAAAAACAAAAGACCCAGGATAGCCAAAACAACCCTGTTCAACAAGACAACATCTGGCGGCATCACCATCCCTGACTTCACGCTCTATTACAGAGCTATAGTCCTGAAAACAGCTTGGTATTGGCACAAAAACAAACAGGTAGACCAATGGAATCAAACTGAACACCCCGACATTAACCCATACAAGTATGAACACCTGATCTTTGACAAAGAAACTAAAAGTATATAATGTCAAAGAGAAAACATCTTCAACAAATGGTGCTTGCATAACTAGATATTGGCATGTAGAAGACTGCAGATAGATCCATGTCTATCACCATGCACAAAACTTAAATACCAATGGATCAAAGACCTCTACATAAATCCAGCCACACTGAACCTCTTAGAAGAGAATGTAGGAGGTACCCTTGAGCAAATTGGTACAAGAGACTGCTTCCTGACCATAAATCCAGTAGCACAGTCACTGAGATCTACAATTCATAAATGGGACCTCCTGAAACTGAGAAGCTTCTGTAAGGCAAAGGACACAGTCAACAAGACAAAAAGGCAGCTCATAGAATGGGAAAAGATATTCACTAACCCCACATCTGACAGAGGACTGATTTCCAAAATCTACAAAGAACTCAAGAAGCAAGTCTCCAAAACACAAAAGGATCCAATCAAAAAGTGGGTACAGAACTAAATAGGGACTTCTTTGTAGAGGAGTCTAAAATGGCTGAGAGACACTTAAGAAAGTGCTTAACATCCCTAGCTATCAGGGAAATGCAAATCAAAACAACTCTGAGATACTTTTTCACTCCTGTCAGGATGGCTAAAATAAAAAACTCCAATGACAATTTATGCTGGAAAGGATGTGGAGAAAGGGGAACACTCCTTCACTGCTGGTGGGAGAGCCAACTTGTACAGCCACTTTGGAAATCAGTATGGAGATTCCTCAGGAAAATGGGAATCAGTCTACCAGAAGACCCAGCAATTCCACTCTTAGGCATATACCCAAATGATGCACATTCATACAACAAGGATGTCTGTTTCGCTATGTTCATAGCAGCATTATTTGTAATAGCCAGAACCTGGAATCAACCTAGATGCCCCACAACTGAAGAGTGGATAGAGAAAATGTGGTACATTTACACAATGGAGTACTATTCAGAAGAAAAAAACAATGGAATCTTGAAATTTGCAGGCAAATGGATGGCACTAGAAGAAACCATCTTGAGTGAGGTAACCCAGTCACACAAAGAGAAACATGGTATGTACTCACTCATTTATGGATTTTAGACATGAATCAGAAGTGTGCCAGCATACAATCCCATTGCCAGAGAATCTGGGAAACAGAACCTTCATCCAGGGACTGATGGAAGCAAATGCAGATACCCACAGACAAACAATGAACTGAACTCAAGAAATCCAGTGTCAGAAAGAGAGAACTGATGTATGCATAAAGGAGCCAAGTCTGGGCTGTTTTAACCCACAGAAACAGTTGACCTAACAAGGGGGAGCTTTTGGATCTCAGATTGATGGCTGTGTGGAAAGCATGGGACTGACTCTGACCCCCCTGAATGTGGGTGTCAGTGAGGAGGCCAAAGTAATCTATGGGGCCTTGGGTAGTATTTATCCCTGGCGTACAAATAGACTTTGAGTGCCCATCCCACAATATGGGATACTTTCTCAGCTGGGACTCCTGGGGGAGGGCCTAGGCCCTGCCTTGGATGAAATGACAGTCACTGGAGAGCCACCATGGAGTGCTTCACCCTCCCTGGGGATTGGAAGGGAGATTGGGTAGGGGACTTGGGACCTGGTGGGGAGGGCAGGGGAAGAAGGGAGGGAGAGGGAGCCATGACTGACATGTGAAACAAGCTTGTTTCTAACTTAAATTAAAGAAAAAAAACAAACCTTATTTACACTGTGAGAAATATTTCAAATATTAACATTGAAATAGCTCATAAACCTTACCTAAGGTCAAAATATGTGTCTAAAGCCCTTGTTACCTATATTCTGTAAGAGTTCCTTGTAGTTTTAAATCACAACATTCTTTTCTTTTCTATAATGTGTATAATGTATTTTGTCAAATACTTTATAGTCTCATTTACAAAAGAAGTTCTTTAGATAAAAGAAATATGTGAAGAAGCACATTTTAAATGGAATTTTTAAGAAAAGGAGGGGTTGTTCTATATGTTGGCTTATGCTTTCAATTCCAGCACTTGGGAGGCAGAGGCAGTTGTATTTCTGTGAGTTCAAGGTCAGTCTGGTCTACAAAGTGAGTTCTAGGACAGTCAGGGCTCTTTTACAGAGAAACCCTGTTAAAAAATATAACAAAAAAAGAAAAGAAAAAACAAAAGGAAAAGAGAGGCCAGAGAGATGGCTCAGGGGTTAAGAGAACTGGATGTTTTTGCAGAAAACCCAAGTTTGCTTTTCAACACCCACATGGAAGCTCATAACTATCTCTACGTCAACTTCCAGCAGATACACCACACTCTTCTGACCTCTGTGTGCACTGCATGCATATCGTGTACTTACACACAATCAGGTGAAACACACACATAAAATAAAAATAAACAAATCTTCAAAAGGAAAAAATGGGATGGGGAACTGGACAGAGGACACAGCAGACAAGAACACTTGGTTCTCAGCACCCACATGGCAGCCTGTGGCCACCTGTAATTGTAGTTCTAGGGGATATTATGTCCTCTTCTTGCCTCTGCAGGTTTCAGGCATACATGTGGTGCATACACACTTGCAGCTGAATCACTCATACATAGAAAATAAAAGTAAACTAATACTTAAGAAAAAAGAAAAAGAAAAAGAAAAAATGATAAATAGATCAACCCCCTTGTATGTCATTCAGGCTGTCTATTCACAGAGACAGATTATCGAACAGAAGAGGAATTACTTATTTTGGTTCATGGTTGGCTTTGGTGATTGTGGCCATGGTAATCTTAGCAGAGCCTCATGGCCATGTGAGCAAGTGGTGAAGTAGGTTGTTGACCTCAAGGTAGCAGGAAGATAAGAGTGAGACAGAAAAGGGGTACAGTAAGATAGAGCCACCAAGGCCATGCCCCCAGTGACCTACCTCCTGGTAGGCTCCCAATGGAAACTTTGTAGAACCTCTCCAAACAGCCACTAATCTGGGGATGAAGCCTTCAAAATCTGAAAATTTTGGGGAATCACTTCCTTTTCAAACCATATCATTTTCTTTTATATGCTGAAGACCTGTCACAATGTCATTTCTTCCACTGTTCATTACTATGGGGCAAATTGATTCTTCATGGGCACCTTTGGCAAATCATCCATTGTGCCAACACCACTAAGCATAATGCTTCTGCAGCAAAATGCCACAGACAGACTTGGTGACTGTCTTAGGGTCCTATTGCTATGAAGAGACACCATTGCAGTGGCAACTCTTATAAAGGAAGTTATTTGATTGAGAAGGCAGCTTACAGTTCAGAGCTTCAGTCCATTATCATCATGGTGGGGAGCATGGCAGCATCCAGGCAGACATGGTACTGGCTACATCTTGATTGGAAGGCAACAGGATGTGGACTCTGACACTTGGTTGGTGGTACCTTGAGTATATATGAGATCTCAAAACACATTCCCAGAGTGACACACCTACTCTACCAAAGCCACACTAGTGCCACTCCTTCTGAGACTATGGGGGTCAATTACATTCAAACAGTGACCTCTTCTACCTTCCCTTCAAAAGAATACCTGTAAAAACTTCCCTTGGCTTTAGTCATACATCTTGTCAGGGACAATCATGACAACACCACAATAAAACTTTCGAATTAAGTCTAGAATTAACTTTCAAAAGGATATTTAAGGCTAAGAAAACCAAGTGTACTTACTACATAAAAACAGATTTCTTTTAAAATACCCATATTTTAAAATAAAAGGTTTATCTACATGGTTCTTGAAAACACTATATGAATTTTGAACCATTTAGGGTTGTTTGTGTTCATTGTTCATTGGAAGATGCTACACTTATGACAATAGCTAAACTGTTGGAAAGTATGAAAAGCATGACTGGTTTTGCAAGAGAGAACCCATGAGTGAAAGCCAAACTCATCTCAGTTAGAAAGCCAGACTGAGCTGGGCAATTTTACTAGAAAGGACCAGGCTGCCAGCTACCCATGCTTTAGTTACCCAGAGAAGAAATAATTTTCCCTTAGGTCTAATTTTTGAATTGCCATATTATCCTCCTCCCAGTACAATGGTGAATATATGTGTACATTGACACTAGATTTCTGGCATCTGTCAATGTGTCCAGCTGGTGCCTACAGGGTAGAGTTTCAGGGTTGAGCTATCAGTGACTTGATCAGTGACTCCTTGGGTCCTGAAGATCAAGTGGCTACAGAGTTTGGAAAGCAGAGCACATTCATCTGCCTTTACCCTATAGGCTGAGTCAGATTATTGCTTTCTTCCTATTGTGTTATCTGGAGAGAATCCTGAGTGTGTTGCAGATTGGATTTTAATGAGAAAAACATATCAGAGGAGAGGGAGCGAGTACCCATAGGGCAGGCTTTATGGGAAACACTTGCTCTTCCCATCTGTTTGGCTTCTGCACTATGAACACCACATCTCCATCTTGTTTAGGTCAAACAAGATTTAGGGAGAATGTGCTAATGAGTGAAACTGTGCGAGTGAATTCTTCCAGATCATTGATATGTCCAACGTAGCTCCCGCATGTAACACTTGTCTCAACCATCTTTATAAACACACACTCTGAAAGGGTACTATTATTAATATTATTGACCAATAAATGCATAGCAAGTATCTAGCATTGTAGGGATGCTTAATCTTGTGAAAATGTGTGTACAGCACAACTCATGAGTTCAGATAGTGTTTCTATCTCTCCCTCCCTCTTTCCCTTCCCTGTTTCCCAATTCCTTCTCTCTCCTCCTTTTTCTACATCTATCGTTTTCTTCTCCATATCCTTTTCTCTCCCACCCTTCCTTCCCTTCATTTTTTCTCCTCTTCCCTTTCTTCTGTCCCACCCCACTTCTGCTGTCTCCATCTGTTTTTCCTCTCCCTTTCCCACCCTGCTGTTAAAACCTAGACCAGATGCCTCTTGGTCAGAGTCATCTGCAGCTCTTCCTCCCTCTTTCCTCATAGCTGACTTTGTACACAGAACCAGGCTGCGTCCAAACTATCCGGGGTTATCGTTCATATGAAGGATATCTATCCATTAATTTAAGCAACTCATCCTCCCACTTATTACATATACTTATAAAGTTATAAAATTCTACTTTGAAATGCAAAACCTCCTTCCTTCCCATTGTTACACAGCAACAGAGACACCCTGAGCAACACTAGCTACAAGCTTGTTGTGTGAACTACTCATAAATGATTTCCTGAAACACTTTCCCCTGAAACCTACAAGGGATGCTCAGTCTGCCATATTAGCCTGAACTCTCCTTAGAACCCCTGCTATGCTGCTATCTGTCTGTCCATCTCTGATGTTAATAACTCTTCTAATAAATATCTCACCCCAAAGGACAAACTGTCTCTCAGCATCTGCCTTGAATCCCTAATGTGAAACATTTTATATCCTTCCCTTTTGCCTTTCCGTTACTTTCTTCTTTCTATCTTTCTTTCTTCCTCACTCCCCCCAGTCTTTTGTGTGTGTGTGTGTGTGTGTGTGTGTGTATGTGTGTGTGTGTGTGTGTGTGTGTGTGTGTTGATTTTTAGACAGGTCTTGCTTTGCAGCACAGGCTGCCCTTGAGCTTTTACTCACTTGAGTGCTGAGTGCTGGGTGCTCACCCAGGCTCTTTCCATCTCATGTTTGTTTTAGGTGCTGTATTTCTGTCTTCATTAACCTATTCCTCTTGTGTTCTAGAGAAGAGTCCCTGTGCTGAATGAATTTAAATGTCTAACACCACATTATACCTCTGCAGCTGCTCTTTTCCACAACACTCAATCACTAACAAAAGTCTCTCATGTTGAAAGTTGTATTTTTTACACACACAGTTACATTCTTTTCTGATTTTGCCTGGGAACAAAGAGAAGGCTGGATATGGTAATGCACATATGTAATCTTTCTACTTTGGAGGCAAAGGCAGCAGGATCAAGAGTCTGAGGCCATGCTTTACTATACAGTGAATTCTAGGTCAGCCTTGGTTACAGAAGATCTTGTCTAAAAAACCAAGTCCATCAATGAATCAAACAAACAAAAGAGAAGTGGAGCTTGTTGATTCTTAACTAGATTCCCAGTATGTAGGAGGCTGGGGTTAGAGAAGCATCATGATCCAAGGCCAGCCTGAGCTGCAGAGTGAGATCTTGCTCCAAGAGAATATCAACAACAAAAAGGAGAGTGAGCTCTTCCTTGGGAGGGACTTGTATTATTCTCTCATGCTGCTAAAAACATTCCTAAGAAGTTGGGGGCAGTGATATATGCCTAGCCCAGGACTCTGAGGCAGGAAACTTGAGAGCTCAAGAGCCACAAAGGAAGTTGCAATACGTGACTCAAAATAAAATTGAGTCTACAAAGGATCAAGCCAGGAAAAATTCCAGTGTGATTAGAGAGGAGCTCACAGGGCCCCACCCCATCTGAAGAACAACAGACAGATGGTGTGTGTTGGGGAAGAGAGAGTAGTAATGTTTCTTTGTGGGGCATGGGCACTAATATGTTGCCCATGATCCAATGGATGGTTCCATACCCATGTGCATAGGGGCTGCCTTTATTGGACTCAGTAAATTATGAAAATGAAGAAGACATGAAGTTGGAATGGAACATGTTGAAGTTGGAGTGGATCTGATCAAAATATATTGTATACATTTATGCATTTCTTAGGAAAGAGATAAACATTAAGAAAAGGAGGGTCTAGGCCCTGCCCTGGATGAAATGACAGACTATGGACACCCCCAAGGAGGGTTTCACCCTCCCTGATGAAATGAGGGGATATTGGGGGGGGTTGGGGGAGGGCACGGGAGGAGGGGAGGGAAACGGAGAGGGACCTGGAACTGACTTGTGAAGCAACCTTGTTTCTAATCTAAATTTAAACTTAAAAATAAATAATAAAAAAATTCAAAAAAGAAAAGAAAAGGATAAAATACAAATAAAAACAGGAATAAAGTAATTAAATGCAATCCCCATTAAAATACCAGCACAATTCTTCACAGACCTTGAACGAACAATAATCAAATTTATATGGAAAAACAAAAGACCCAGGATAGCCAAAACAACCCTGTTCAATAAAGCAGTGTCCATAGGCTTCAAAATCCCTGACTTCAAGCTCTACTATAGATCTATAGTCCTAAAAACAGCTTGGTATTGCCACAAAAACAGACAGGTAGACCAATGGAATCTAATTGAACACGCTGATATTAACCCATACACGTATGAACACCTGATCTTTGACAAAGAAGCTAAAATTATACAATGGAAGAAAGAAAGCATCTTCAAGAAATGGTGCTGGCATAACTGGATGCTAGCACGTAGAAGACTGCAGATAGATCCATGTCTATCTCCATGCACAAAACTTAAGTGCAAATGGATCAAAGACCTCAACATAAATCCAGCCATACTGAACCTCTTAGAAGAGAATGTAGGAGGTACCCTTGAGCAAATTGGTACAAGAGATGGCTTTCTGAACATAACACCAGTAGCACAGACACCGAGATCAACAATTTATGAATGGTACCTCCTGAAACTGAGAAGCTTCTGTAAGGCAAAGGACACAGTCAACAAGACAAAAAGGCAACCCACAGGATGGGAAGACATATTCACTAACCCTACATCTTACAGAGGGCTGATCTTCAAAATTTACAAAGAACTCAAGAAGCAAGTCTCCAAAACACCAAAGGATTCAATTAAAAAGTGGGTTACAGAACTAAATAGAGACTTCTCAATAGAGTCTAAAATGGCTGAGAGACACTTAAGAAAGTGCTCAAAATCCTTAGCCATCAGGGAAATGCAAATCAAAATAACTCTGAGATACCATCTTACTCCTGTAAGAATGGCTAAAAAAAATGAAAGTTTATGCTGGAGAGGATGTGAAGAAAGAAAAACACCCCTTCATTGCTGGTGGGAGTGCCAACTTGTACAGTCACTTTGGAAATCAGTATGGAGATTCCTCAGGAAAATGGGAATTAGTTTACCACAATACCCAGAAATCCTACTCTTAGGCATATACCCAAATGATGCACATTCAAACAAGGCCATCTGTTCCACTATATTCATAGCAGCATTATTTGTAATAGCCAGAACTTGGAAGCAACATAGATGCGCCACAACTGAAGAGTGGATAGAGAAAATGTGGTACATTTACACAATGGAGTAGTATTCAGCGGAAAAAATAATGGAATCTTGAAATTGCAGGCAAATGGATGGCATTAGAAGAAACTATCCTGAGTGACATAGCCCAGTCACAAAAAGACAAACATATACTCACTCATATATGGATTTTATACATGAATCAGGGGAGTGCCAGTCTATAATTCCACTGCCAGAGAGTCTGGGAAACAGAACCTTCATCTAGTGACTGATGGAAGCAGAGGCAGACACCCACAGCCAAACACTGAACTGAATTCCCGGAACCCAGTTACAGAGAGGGAGGAGTGATGAGCAAAGGGGTCAAGACTGGGTGTGTGAAACCCACAGAAACAGCTGACCTGAACAAGAGGGCACTCTTGAACCCCATACTGATGTCTGAGAGGCCAGCATGGGACTGAGTCAGACCCCCTGAATGTGTGTGTCAGTGAGGAGGCCTAGGCAATCTATGGTGCCTTGGGTAGTAGATCAATATTTATCCCTGGCATACAAATGGACTTTGGATGTGCATCCCACATTGAGGGATGCTCTCTCAGCCTGGATTCTTGGGGGAGGCCCTAGGACTTGCTGCGAAGGAAATGACAGACTCTAGAGATCCTCCCTGGGGAATGCAGTGGGGATTGGGTGGGGGGTTGCAGGTCTGGTGGGGGATGAAGGGCAGGAGGGGAGGGAGAGGGAGAGAGAGCTGGGATTGTTATGTGAAGCAAGTTTGTTTCTAATTTAAATAAAAAGTTATTTCTCCCCTGCAAAAAAAAAAGAAATTTAAAATAAACATTTTAAAAGGGCAGGGAGAGAGCTGGGGAGATGACTCAGTGGTTTAGAGCACTGACTGCTTTCCCAGAGGACCCGGGTTCAATTCTCAGCATCCACATGGCAGCTAACAACTGTCTGTAATTCCAGTTCCAGGGGACCCAACACCCATAGCAAAACATGAATGTACATAAAATGAAAATAAATTAGTTTTTAAGCAGTTCAGGGCATGTAATGCAGTAGTAGAGAATTTGCATCTACTCTGGGTTCAATTCCCATCACTGGACCCCCCCAAGCCCCTCAGTGGAGAACCAGGCCTGTGAATGTTCAGTTGCTGTTGGGAAATGCTGATTTTGTTCATGTAGATGTAGCTGTGTAGTCAAATTCGATCATAGTTCTCTTCAGAGAGCATTAGTGCTCTGCTCCTCAAATTAGCTTACATGCTTTTTGGCAGAATACCTTGATCTGGGATCAGAGATATCATGGATGTAGTTCCCTAGCAACCTGCTTTCAGTTATAATGAGGTTAAGTAACTTTGCCCAGAATCTACGCTGTATCAAGAACTGACACCTGGTCAGGATTATCCAAAATCTGTTAACTTGAAAAGCGCTGTAAGTTAGGGTTGTCTTCTTAAGTGTAAATAAGTATCATGCTTCAAAGACTAAATGCCACTGAGGCTTTGAGCCTTGGCTGTGTTTGAAACCCTCTCTGTGGTAGATTGTGTGGGCTTTTCTCATCATATTCCATCTGCCTCTGTTCACTCCCTCTGCACACATATTTACCGAATGATGAGTCTTGCGCTGAACATCTCTGACTTGTTATAGCACAGTGGGGGAGTGCCTGTGAGGCCCTGGGTTCTATCTCCAGCACTAAAAGCAGACAAACAAATAATCAATGACACAAAAGTAAGCACACACAGTGCGCAAAGATGAACTGCAAACTGCTCAAATTTGGTTCCAACTTCCCTGCCTGTATCTAGCTCTCAGAGACATCATGCGTTTGTATGACACATACCTCTCACACTCCTAAATCTCAGTAAAGACAAGTGAAGCAGCAGGTTAAAGGGGAAAGAGTGAGTGGGGGGGGGGTTCTATAGACAGATTTGAGTATGTGGCCCTTTGCTCCTTAAAACCTATGCTCTCTGCAAACAGCAAATGTGTGAAGGTTCTCCCTTCTCCTCAAGTAGCTGTCAGCCTCAGTTGAGTGTCTGTTTGTCCAAGCAGAGCAGCCTCCAGCTTGACTTTTCCTCTGTTGACACTAGTACCAGTTCCCTGTGTGATAATGGAGAGAGGACAGGGCCCACAGCATCTGATGACATGGAATTAGGGTCACTACTTGATAATTTTCTAATGCTGTCACTAATTAAGGACTAAAGTTGACCTTTGTTATTATTGCAGGAGATAGAAGTCTGCTTCCTGGAAACATGAGACAAGTCACTAAACCACATGCCTAGATGACGTCATCCTCCTCTTCCCTTTGAAGGAAGATCTCATTATGTAACCCTGCCTGGTTTGGAACTGTCTAGGTATGCCAGGCTAGCCTGTACTGCCTCCTGAGTACTGAAATTAGAGGCATATGACACCACAGCCAGCTTACAGTCACTTCTTAAGTATTAGAAAGATTAGAGAAATGAAATATATGCAATATGCTCCCTTTCAGACTTTCTTGCTACATATATCAGATTGGGCTCATACTCAGTTTTCTTGCTTTGTCCTCCTATATGTTGGGATTACAGATGTGTGCCAACATGTCTAGCTCCAAAAGTTAAGAATAGTTTATTTTGATAAGCAGCATTATGGATTATGTATAAATTACATATAACATTAAGATAAATAAAATAGACCATTTTTGCTGTATTTTCATGGTCTGCATTTTGCCAATAGTGGGGATAGAAGCCAGGGCCTTATAGTTGCTGAGCACTTAACTGCTAAACTATACCTCATTCTTCCACATATTGTTTTTTAAACCCAAACATGGTTTAGTAAACAAGTTCCTTTTTAATTAACTGAATTCATTTATATGTTGCATGTATTTGTGTGGGCAATGGAGGTCAGAAGACAATTTATAGGTATCTAAGCTTTCTTACCTTGTAGAACCCAGGAATCAAATTAGAATTTAGGTCTTCAGGCTTGGTGGTAAGTGATTTTACTTACTGAGCCATTTAGCCAGCTCCTATTATTTGTTTCCTTTTGAGACAATATTACATGTAGCTCAGGCTGGCTTCAAACATAACACATAGCCAATGATGTCCTTGATCTCCAGATTGTCCTTCCCCATCTCTCAAGTTCTGGGATTACAGGAGTATCAACACATCCACTATTGCATATATGTTATGATCAATTCATTCCCTGACACACAAATGCACATTCTCCAAATCTACAAATGTATAGACTCTCACACACAGGTTTCTTGAATTTTGATAAGGATCATACAAGTTAACTTAGATGCATATGTTTATAAACTGAAACTTCTAATTCATGAATATATTATGTTCCCTCATTTGCTTTGGATCTATTTAAATATTCTATAAACTGACCATAGAGCTCAGTGGTAGAATGCTCACTTACTATGTATAAGATCCTTGAATTATCTCCAGTAACACCAAATATAAAATAAAGTAATCTATAACTTGTGATTACATATATATGTGATATATGTATATGTAATGCTCTCTAGGTAATCTATTGAGCCTTGGGCAGTAGATCAGTACTCATCCCGAGTATACATACGGACTTTGGACTCCCATCCAACAATGTGAGATGCACTCTCACCCTGAACTCTTGGGGGAGGGTCTAGGCCCTGCCCTGTATGAAATGACAGACTATGGACACCCCCAGGGAGGGCCTCACCCTCCCTGGGGAAATGAGGGGATAATGGGGTGATTGGGGAGAGGGCACGGGAGGAAGGGAGGGAAAGGGAGAGGAACCTGGAACTGACTTGTGAAGCAACCTTGTTTCTAATCTAAATTTAAACTGAAAAATTAATTTAAAAAAAGAGTTTAAGGTGGCAGCATCCTGAGAGGAAGAAGAGAAAAACTGCATCCCTTGGCAAGCCAAAGTTTTTCTCTGCTGTCACCCTCCTTTCTTCTCTCCTATCCCTCCTCTCTCCAAAAAAATCCTTGAATTATCTCCAGTAACACCAAATATAAAATAAGGTCATCTATAACTTATGATTACATATATATGTAATACATGTATTTATAATGATCTCTGTAGTTTGAAAAGATTTTGCATAATTTATTTTAATTACATTATAATTTAAAATCTTTAATGGAAATTAAAATTTTAGTCTTGAGTTGTTTTTCTGATAAGCAAAAAATAAAAATAAAAATAATTACTATAAAATTTTGTTGGACCCATCCCCCATGGGGACTGCTAACCGGCTTGTGACTAGGAGCAAGCATATCCTGTTCCCCTCCTTCCAATTAGGCCTGTATGCATGTTCCTGTTATCCACCCTTCCTTATTGCTGGAGGGCCCTGGGAACTTGAGCTTCTGACCTTAGGAGTTTTCCACCATGCCTTCTGACTGGTATATAATGCTCCCCTCTTGTTACAATAAACGGCATTCTCCTTGAAAGGATGACCCGCTGTCTTTTGTCTTCATTTCAATCCTTGGGCCCTTGCCTGAATCCTTGAGAAGTGTTGTAGCCTGAAGTCACTACAGATGGAGGTCCCACCAAGATAGGGAAAGAAAGACAAATGCTGAAGGATCACACTCGAATGCTGGCCAGCAAGTAAGGTAGGAGGGTGTATTTGGATAGGGGTATCAAATTAGGGGTGCCAAGTTAACCTCCAGCCATCTCCCAATCCACAGAGATCGGGAAAGTAAGGGATCCCCGAGAGGTAGCCCTTGTTGAAGGCTGGCCAGCATTCTCATTAAGGTTAGAAGTGAGTGTATTAAATATGGGTGCTGTTAGTTCTTATTATGGAGGACAAATTGATCCAATTGCTCAAAAATGCAGGGTACCAGTATCAGACATAAGACAGCAAAAGACTGTTTAAAAACTATACATAAAGTTAGCCCTTGGTTTTTGGTCTCTGGTGATGTTAATTTCCTCGATTGGGGACAGAAGAGAGTAAACCTACAAAGGACTTTACATAAAGAAGGGCCAAACACCATATCAATTGTTACCTTTTGTCTGTGGCGTCTTGTTAAGGACATGCTTCTTAGTGATAATATGGCAGTGAAAGAGCAGGTCGAGAAAGCTAAAGATGCCTTTGCAGAGCTCAGGACCAAGAGTCTGTTAGATCAGTTCAAGCTTCCAAAATTTCTCCTTCTGAGTACTCTCCCTCTTCTTCAGGGGATGAGAACTGAGGAACTTAGATCAATTCAAACTTCTAATGTTTCTTCTTCTGTGTCCTCTCCCCCTTCTTTGGGGCATGAGATTGGGGAATGCAAAGAACCTCAACTTGACAAGGGCATCCTCATATTAAAGCATAAGCTTAAAAAAATGCTCCCTTGAGCCATGGCCCCCTGCCTGTGAATCTGGGTATTCCAGCTGTCTCTGTCTTCCTTCATTCCCTCCTGAAGAGCAGAAGGGTGGAGTGATGTTTCCAATCATAGAGGCAGTTAATCCTCAAGGCCAGAGTCAGAGAGAACATTCCCCTCTTAACTTTAAGGATATAAAACAGTTGTAGGAGGCAGTTACAGCATATAGGCCTCATGCCCCTTTTATTCTGGCCATTTTTGAATACTTTACAGCCTTGAATTGTAAAATTCGAGCCTTAGAAGGGAATCATTTGGATTATATAGATATTCACAGCCTCTAAAATTGTTAGTGTTTTGTTCTGCTTATGCTCCTACAGGAGTTTTTGGCAAGAGAGTCCCATTCTTTGAGTTCATTCTCCAGCCTCCCCATCTAAATCTGTGGTGTCCTATCCCCAAGCTATAGTTGTGTTCATATTTAAAGTGCAAAAGGTGGCCTTACAAACCTTTGGTAAGGAGCCAGATCAGGTTGTTACACCTTTGTCCTGTCAACAAATAGAGTGGCTACAAACTAATAACTGTGATTGGGCCATTTTCTCTCTGCTACCTAGAGTTATTTTGATAATCATTACCCATCCAGTAATTTGGTTTCCTTTTTTAAAATGCATTCTATGATTTTCTCAAAAATTGTAGTCTTTCAGTCTATTTCTAAGGGGCAAATGGTTTTCAACAGATGGTTACTCTAAAGGTACAGTTGTAGCCATATCTTATCCCATCATTAAGACAGCCAAAATTCCTACAACTTCTGCCCAATTGCCAAACTTTCAGCCCTGGCATTGGCTCTACAACTCTTCTCCATGTGGGCATTAAACATCTATACTGATAGTCAATATGTTGCTCATATTATCCAACCTTTAAAGACTACTGCCTGTGTTGCTCCCATCTCCAGGATACAAGAGAGTTTATTACAGGTACAAGGTCTGCTATGGCAATGGAGCAAACCTATATTTGTGAGACATGTTAGAGCCCACACCCTTTTGCCAGTGCTCCTCAGCTAAGAAAATCTCATGGCTGACAGGTATGCTCAAATCTGTGTAGTTTTACAAGGGTTCACTAATGCACAATCCCTGCATAAGCACTTACATCTCATTGCAGGGTCCTTACACTTTCTTACTGGGATTACCAAAGAACAGGCAGTTTAAATAATAAAAATTGCCCTCTTTGTGTAGAATTTCTTCCTGTGCCTCACTTGGGAGTTAATCCCAGAGCACTTTTGCTCAATCACATATGGCAAATGGATGTAACATATGTGCCATCCTTTGGTAAATTACAATTTGTCTATGTTTCTGTAGATACTTTCTCCCACCTGATATTCACCTCTGCCCACTCTGGTAAAAAAGTGAAAGATGTTAATAGCCACTGTCTACAGGATTTTGCTTACATGGGAGTCCCAAAACAAATTAAGACAGATAATGGCCCCGCCTATGTCAGCAAAGGCTTCAATCACTTTTGTCAAGATTTTGATATTTCCCCCAAAACTGAAATTCCTTACAACTCCTAAGAGCAGGCTATTGTGAAACACATCCATCACACTCTAAAAGCCTATTTAGCTAAAGTAAAGAAGGGGGACCTTGGAGGTCACCTTGGCTCCCATCACTCTATGTGATCACTTATCTTCTATATCTTAAATTTTTAAATTGTGGATGCTTCTGGTAACTCCACAGCAGACCATCATTGACAATCCTCTGTACAGCAAAAACCTCTGGTTAAATAGAAAGACCTAGCCTTGGGGCTTTGGAACTGCTTGAGGCAGTTCCCAACACCAGTCCATATTACTATACCTGGTATAGTAGTCACCATAGATGAAGAAAATATGACGTCCCATGATAATACCAAATTTAAGCATTATATACAAATCCAGCCCTAGAGAAGGAGCTAGAAAGTATGCTCCAACCTAAAGTAGTTAAATACATAAACAAACAAAATACACGGAAGAAATAATCCCATCTCAGCAAAATCAAAAGAAGGGAAACACACACACATACACACTACCACCACCACCATCAACAACAACCGCCATCATTTGTTTACATCTAAGACACACATCTTTTTTTTTCTTTTACATTGGTTTCTTTTTATTTTTTAATTTAAATTAGATGCAATCTTATTTTACATATCAATCCCAGTTCCCTCTCCCTCTCATTCTCCCATGCCCTTCACCAACATCCCATCCCATCCCCAGGGAGGGTGAGGCCTTCCATGGGGGATCTTCAAAGTCTGTCATGTCATATTATTTGGAATAGTGCCTAGGCCCTCCTGCATGTGTCTAGGCTGAGAGAGTAGCCCTCTATGTGGAAAGGGCATCCAAAGTCCATTCATACATCAGGGAAAAATACTGATCCACTACCAGAGGCCCCATAGACCACCCAGGCCTCCTAACTGACACCCATATTCATGGGGTCTGGGTTGGTCCTATGCTGGCTTCACAGCTATCAATCTGGGGTCCCTGAGATCCCCCTTGTTCAGGTTAGCTCTTTCTGTGGATTTCTCCAGCCTGGTCTTGACCCCCTTTGCTCATCATGCCTTCCTCTATGCAACTGAATTCCAGAATTCAGCTCAGTGTTTAGCTGTGGGTGTCTGGTTGTCTGGTTCTGCTTCCATCAGCTACTATATGAAGGCTCTAGGATGGCATATAAGATAGTCATCAATCTCATTATAGGGGAAGGGCATTCAAGGTAGCCTCTCGACTATTGCTTAGATTCTTAGTTGGGGTCATCCTTGCGGATCTCTTGACATTTCCCTAGTGACAGAATTCTCTTTAAACCTATAATGGATCCATCTATTATGGTATTTCTTTTCTTGCTCTCTCTATTTTTTCCCAGACTCAATCTTCCTGCTTCCTCATGTCCTCATCTCCCCTCCTCTTCTCCCCTTCTTTTTCTCTCATCTCCCTCTCCCCTCCCCCTATGCTCCCAATTTTCTCAGTAGATCTTGTCCTTTTCCCTTTCTCCAGGGGATCATGTATATCTCTTAGGGTCCTCCTTGTTTCCTAGCTTCTCTGGCATTGTGGATTGTAGGCTGGTAATCCTTTGCTCTATGTCTAATATCCATATATGAGAGAGTACACACCATGGTTGTCTTTTTGTGACTGAGTTACCTTACTTAAGATGGTTTAAGAAACACATATTAACATAAAAGAAAGACATCACCTCAGGGTAAAGTGTTGGAAAAAGATATTACAAGCAAATGGACTTAATAAGCTTGTGTACTTAATTTAATATCTGACAAAGTAGACTTCTAATCATAAGAGAAAAAGAGCACTACATATACCTCAAAGGGAAATTTACCAAGAGGATATTACAATTCTTAAAATCTATATTGCAAACACAAGGGTACCTCAGTTTGTAAAAGAAACATTAGTACAGCTTAAATTGAATACACTAATAGTGAATGACTTCAATACCCCACTCTTGCAATTCCCTTCAGCCACTGTCCAATTCTTGAGGTGAGTCAGGACTCTGCTCAGGGCCCCAACTCCCCACAGACCCCTGCTTCCATCTCTCTGGGCATGCCCTGTACCTAGAAAGGACTCGCCCTCACTGGTAAGGATCACCCTGAGTCTGGCCACACCTTAGACTTCAATCCATGCTAGCCCCTGCCCTGTTTTTGAGTCTTCAGTCCCCTCTGGTCTCTGCCTGTACTTGAGAGGTTCTCAGACTCACCTGCACCCATTGTGAGACCCATCGGAGTATTACACCTGCTTGAACACACTGGAAGAGATCCTTGGACCCAAACACACCAGGAGAGGAAGAGACCTCACGAGCTCCCACTGAAAGAAGGCATGGGAAGATGGCAATATAGAAACACAGCCAACAACAGAAGAACCAGTATGATACCACCAGAGTCTAGAAACTCTATACTAGCAAGACCTGAACATCCCACACAGATGAAACAGAAAAGAATGACCTAAAACAACCTCATGAAAATGATAGATGTTAAGAGAAGCTTTCCTTGAGAGAAGCCTTTCCGCCCGCCTGGTTTCAGAGCCACTTCAGTCCCAAATAAACACACAAGAGGCTATATTCATTATGAAGCTGTTGGCCTTGCTTTTTTTCTAACTGGCTAGCTTAACTGACTTAAGTATTTACCCCATAATTGTTAATCTAAGTATGTCTCTTACCGGAGAGGTTTCCGAGCTTCCTACCCCAATGGCGGTTACATCTCGACTCTCCTGTATTTCTCTTTCCCAGAGTTCTCCTGGACTCCTAGTCCCTCCCATCTAGATTCCTATTGGCCAGCAGTAATTTATTGACATATACACAGGACTTCCCCAAAATCTCCTCTTTTCTGTTTAAACAAAAAGAAAGGTCTTAACTTTAATATATTCATTGTATATGACAGAACAGTTATCAAGTAAGAACACAGTTACAACATTTTGTCTGTTAACATTTAGCAAGATCTAAAGAAAATATCATCCATCCCATCCTTGTGAGTCTAAAGTTCTATATGTAGCTTATCTCTTATCATAACTAAGGAAAACTATAATTATAACTATCTGTCTTCAACTCCATCAAAGACCACAGAAGGATAATATATAAACACTAGGATTGACAAAGATATCTTGCTACCTGGACAGTCACCCAAAGTTCCTCTGTAATGTTGGGGCATCCATCTTCAGCCCATAGGCCACAATGTGTCTGGAACACTTCTCAGCAAAGCAGGAAATTTCAAACTGTCCATCTGCGTTGGCAGTCTGTCAGTCATTTTTCTTTGTCCTGCAGAAAGTCTCGTAGACTCTTCATCAAGCAGGAACCCTGTAAGACTGAGTTCAGTATTCACTTTCCTGTGGGTCCTGCATGTCCAGTTTATACAGCAACAGTCAGTCTAGGCAAGAGCAGTTTCTTGCCCAAATGGCTAATCTTGCCATGTTGAAAGCAAACTCCATATGAGTTTCTTCGATGCCCATCTTCCTCTCAGATGTAATTGGTGCTGCCAGGAGCAGACATTTCTCATTGTCAAGAAAAACCCTAAGCCATTTTAAATGCCATGTTCTGAAGGTCTTTGAAAGGTTTGAAGACTGTCCATCTCAAATATATTTTTGTATATCTAGAAAACCTAACTTACCTAACTATAAATTCTAACTATTATAAGTAACTATCTATTGTCTGTATTTAATTATGCATTACATTTTAAAAGAACAGTATAAGTACAATACTTAGTCAAGAGGAGAAATATACTTATCACAAAATTGACTTTGAATTTGTATCAATAAATGAAAAACAATACCCATACCCTAATTCCCTTTTTTACCATTAAAAAAGATTGGCTATGATCATTGGCCAATTATAAACAATCCCATTTAAATGAAAACAAAGATTTATAAACAAGATGGGAATTAGGACGTCGCTCATTCCAAACTGCTTCCTGCTGGATGGGGGCGCTGTTCATACCATGGGGATAATGACAAAACTCAGAAACCTGTATAAGTCCGTATTTTCGGGGTCTGTAAAGCTGCATCATCTTAGCTGTCTCAATAGTTGGAACACCTAGTCCACTGCTTCCGGGGGTCTTGGTTCGTCAAACCACAGAAGCCTGGAAGGAATTCTCAGCTTTTCATTTTCTGTAGAAACATAAATAAAATCTCCTTTTCCGAGTAACATATCCTTATACTTAAATTTTGAAGTCAAGGCATTTTCAAAAGATATAAGTTGAATTAATTCAGCAGCATTTATAATCAAGTGTACTTTAGCAGCTGTTCCTTCCTGAGCAATTATAAAACTGAAAAACACAATAGTGTACAGTATCCAGACTCTCTGTGTATTTTCCATCTTTGTGTGGCTTATTTATTTATCTATTATTATTATTACTCTATTTCTTTCACTTCTGTTTATTTTTCTCTGAGATAGGGTTTCTCTTTGGAAATCTGCCTGCCTCTGCCTCTGGGGCAATTCCTACCGGCGTGTGCCACCACAGCCGGCTTTTGCATTTATTTACCACTTTGCCGTTTCATTTTCTCTCTCAATCTCATGTATATTTTTAAACACACTGTAAACCTTTAGAGGTTTTGTTCATCCAAGTCTGACTTTACTGTAAATCTTTACGTTTTTCTGGCCACATGTCTTATCTGTAAAACCGAGGCTGTTTTAAACTGCTGTTTTCAAGATGGCGGGCGTAAGCATGACTCCAGCTTACTGCCTCAGTCCATGCTGACATCCAGCAAATGCTGCCATTTCCAGCTGTACGTACACCCCTTTTAATCGTTAGCAGAGTCTCTTAAAACAACCTTGCTGGCTGATTTTTTTCCTTTTTCTTTTTATGCCGAGTCAGGAAGACTCCAGTAAGCGAGCCGCATGAATCTCAGCTTGTGGCTAGCAAAACAGAGCACACCTGAGAAAAATGCTGCTACCAAAAATCTGTGCTTCTCTCCGTTCTTCTGTTTCTAAAATTCCTTTAAAGCTTTTGTTATTTTGCGTGGAAATTCATGATCCCACTCCTGATCACCATTTTGTTATGAGAAGCTTTGGATAAGGTTCGTGAACCAGGGGAAAGAGTTGAAGCATATTCAAAAGTGATACAGGGTCCGAGAGAAAGATTCTCTGAATTCTTACAAAGATTATCCAGAGCAGTAGATTTACAAATAACTGATCCTAATATTAGGCAACTTCTTACAGAATCGTTGGCTTATGAGAATGCAAACCAATGTTACAAACAGATACTGTGGCCGTTAAAGGTAAGATCAGCACCATTGGAGGAATGGGTCTTATATACAACTAATGTTGAGTATGACAATCCAGAGGCAGGAACTTGGATAGGAGAAGCCATTTCTAAAGGATTTAGGAGGAATCAGGATGAAATATGGCCTACCCAAGAGGAGATACCAAATTGGGTTGGGGAAGCAATCTCTAGAAGTTCAAAAGACATCAAAACTTTAGATGTTTTAATTGTGGTAAAATGGGACATCTGAGTAGGAATTGTAGACAACGCATTCCTAGGAATAATGCTTCTACCAGGAATGTGTCAAACAGAAGGCATCAACCTCCTGGTCTCTGCAGGAGATGTGGAAAAGGCCGGCATTGGACAAATGAATGCAGATCCACAACAGATAGACAAGGTAGATCTTTAAAGCCAAAAAACGGATCTCAGGGGCTCAACCGAGCCCCCAAAAGAGAGATTATCCGGTCATTCCCAGTGACAGTGGAGGACAGCCTCTCCCAGGACAATTAGAAGATCCACTGCCCATTGTAAATAATACGGCACTGGACAATACATTAGCTCCAGAGGATGAATCAATTACATCAGGAGGAGATACAAAACATATATTTTGGCAAACTTCTATACAATATCATAGACCCAAGCTACCAGTTAAGGTAAATAATAGGGTAATTTATGGTCTACTGGACACAGGAAGTGACATCACTATCCTTAATCAGCAGTCCTGGCCACACAACTGGGCTTTAAAAGAGGCTAATGTTCAATTCTTAGGGATTGGAACCCTATCTGAAGTTAATCAGAGTGTTAGATGGATTGACTTTATTGGGCCAGAAGGACAGAGAGGAAGGTTAAAGCCATACATTGCAGATATTGCTATAAACCTCTGGGGTCATGATCTACTCCAGCAATGGAATACACAGATTAACATTCCTCCTGTATCAGCTAGGAATTATAGACAAGCTTTTAGTGATACAAAGAATATAGTAAGGCAATACAGAAAACAGATGCCAAATGTACAGGCTGTACAGATGCTAGTGCCAAACCAACAGAGCAACCAAAAGCTCTACCCTTAAAATGGCTGACAGATGAACCCGTCTGGGTGGGTCAATGGTCTATGACATCTGAGAAGTTAGAGGCTTTGGAGAAGTTAGTTCAGGAACAGTTAGATGCTGGACATATTGAGGAATCAACTAGTGCATGGAATTCACCTGTTTTTGTTGTCAAGAAGAAGTCTGGTAAGTGGAGAATGGTTACTGATCTTAGAGCCATCAACAAGGTAATTCAGCCTATGGGGTCTCTACAACCTGGGATGCCGGTACCTTCTCTAATTCCTAAGGATTGGCCAATTATAGTTATAGACTTAAAAGATTGTTTCTTCACCATACCGTTACAAGAAAACAACAGAGAAAAGTTCGCCTTCATGGTACCTACCTATAATAATTCCCGTCCGGTACAGAGATTCCATTGGAAGGTACTACCTCAAGGTATGTTAAACAGTCCAACTTTGTGTCAATATTTTGTGAATAAACCTCTAGAAATAATTCGTAAAAAATTTCCACATTCGTTAATATATCATTATATGGATGACATATTATTGTCTGATTCAAATAAGGATACATTGGAAAAGATGTTTGAAGCAGTAAAAGAAACTTTGCCTCGCTGGGGATTACAAATTTCCCCAGAAAAAATACAAAGAGGAGATTCTATTAACTATTTAGGTTATAAAATAGATGCTCAGAAAATTAGACCACAGAAAGTACAGATTAGAAGAGATCGTTACCGGACTCTTAATGATCTTCAAAAACTATTAGGTGAAATCTCTCAATTACAGACAATTATCGGTGTAGAAGGGCATGATTTGAAACACTTGAAAATGGCTTTAAAAGGAGATAAAGATCTAAACAGCCCACGAGTACTATCAGCTGAGGCTGAAAAAGAATTAGAATGGGTAGAAAAGAGAATATTAGAAGCACATGTGGACCGTGTGGATCCAAACCTGGATTGTATTCTAGTTATTTTACCATCTAGAGAATACCCCTCAGGAATATTAATGCAGAGGGAAGACATCATACTAGAATGGGTATTTCTGCCACATAAACAGAATAAAAAATTGAAAACATATATAGAAAAGATCTCTGATTTGATATTAAAAGGTAAGTTAAGGCTTCGTCAACTGACTGGGAAATATCCAGTTGAAATTATTGTACCTTTAACAAATGATGAAATTTCCTCCTTATGGAAAGATAATGAGTATTGGCAAATAGCTTGCAGTGACTTTTTGGGAACTATTAGTAATAACTATCCCAAAACAGAGAGAATCAAATTCATAAAGAAAACAATTTGGATTCTTCCACGTATCGTGAGACAAACACCTATTTCTGGAGTTCTTACCTTCTACACGGATGCAAACAAATCAGGTAAGGCAGGGTATAAATCAGGAAATATAAGTAAAGTAGTTCAAAGCCCTTACACTTTCGTACAAAAGGCAGAGTTATATGCCATTCTCATGGTACTTAAAGACTTTACAGAGCCTCTCAATATAGTCACGGATTCTCAGTATGCGGAAAGAGTTGTCTTGCATATTGAGACTGCAGAATTTGTTCCTGATAGTACAGAATTAACCTCATTATTTTTTTTAATTAATATTTTTTTTATTTTCCATTTTAAATTTAGATAAGAAACAAGGTTGCTTCACAAGTCAGTACGAGGTCCCTCTCCCTTTCTCTCCCCTAACCTCATTATTTTTACAATTACAGGAAACCATCAGAAACAGGACTCATCCTATATATATAACACACATCAGGTCCCATACAGGTTTGCCAGGTCCTCTGGCACAAGGCAATGATGAAATTGATCGTTTGTTAGTAGGTAATGTGTTGGAAGCTTCAGAATTTCATAAGAAACACCATGTCAACAGCAAAGGCTTATAGAAGGATTTTTCTATCACCTGGCAACAAGCCAAAGAAATAGTAAAAAATTGCCCCAGTTGCTCCTTCTACAATCAAACTCCATTACCAGCAGGTTGTAATCCTAAAGGTATTCATAGAAATGAACTTTGGCAAATGGATGTATTTCACTTCCCAGAATTTGGCAGTTTAAAATATGTACACCATACCATAGACACGTTCTCAGGATTCCAATGGGCTACTGCCCTCAGCTCTGAAAAGGCTGACTCTGTTATTACACACCTCTTAGAGGTGATAGCTGTTATGGGTATACCTAAAATGATAAAAACTGACAATGCTCCAGCATATGTCTCCAGTAAATTGGAACAATTCTTCAAATATTATAATATAAAACATGTAACTCATATACCTTACAATCCCACAGGACAAGCAGTGATTGAAGATCTAACCGAATCTTAAAAGAGATGCTTCATAAGCAGCTGGGGACTGTCATCTGTGTATATTTGATTTTTCTAAAACTCTAATCTCCTTCATGTGTATTATCTTCTTTAGGGTTGCCTTTCCCAGTATTCATACAAATTGAAGTTAAGAATTTCTGTGCTAACATTAATATTTCAGTTTTCTAGAGACAAAGGAATTTCTTGACAGCGATCTTCAACTGCTTCAGAAAGAGAATGTGGATTCACTTCCCCGACTCCGCCTGATTCGACTGGATACATCTAAACTGCCCCACATCAATCGACCCCACCTGACAGGCACCATCCTGAAACCAGCTTGGAACTACATCACTCGACACATTGTCAGGCCAAGGAACTGATACAGTGCATCTTCTACAATCTGATCAGAGCTTCAGACAAGAGCTTCAATCAAAATCAGAAATCTAATCCGGAACTTCAGTCAAGCCTCTCCTGCAAAATGACCTATTTAAGACTCTTGTTATACTAACAATTTTTTCCCACAGGTCCCCATGATTGTCATTGTCACAATTCAGCAGGAAGTAACTTTGAGAATTCCACATCCCCTCTCCCTACTATTGACATAAGAGGATAGTTTACACCTGTTAGTGTAATTTGCAATTATTTTAGGGTTGGAACTGGAAGGAGGTGTTCAGACTTAGGCATCCCTTTCAGATAAGTTTAGAATTCAGGTGGAATGGATATGTTTAGTTTAGGATAAGTAGATTATAAATTAAGTATCACCCTCTATGTATATATGTTGTATATGTTTGAGTTTGTATCAAATTTAAATCTCCTATTTAGACTAAAAGGGGAATTGTAGGAGTCAATACCACAAAGCTACCTGCCCAACAGGGCGGGGTCAAGGTAGAGATAAAAGGAAGTGAAAGGAAAAGGGGCTCCCCTCTTTTCTCCTGGAAGCCAGTCACGCTTCTAACTCCTGGTATGTGCGATTCTCTCTGATAAATAAATATATTGTTTTCCCTATATAGCCTCGAGTATCGCTATAGATAGAGGTCCTCAAAGAGGATATGAGAAAATCCTTTAAAGAAATAGAAGAAAAAACAAACCAAAAATCAACAAATCTCTAAAAGAAAGCCAAGAAAAAACAAACAGATGAAGGAAACAATTCAAACAGTTCAAGACCTGAAAACTGAAATGGTGACAATGAAAAACACACAAACTGAGGTAATTCTGGAAATAGAAAAGCTGAATAAACAATCAGGAACTACATATGCAAGTATAACTAACAGACTACAAGAGATGGAAGACAGGATTTCATGCAGTGAAGATAAACTAGAGGAAATAGATTAATCCACAAATTAAAGTCTTAAATCCAACAAATCCTTAACACAAAATATTCAGGAAATATGGAATACCATGAAAAGACCAAATCTAAGAATGATAGGTATAGAAGGCAAAGAAGCCCAGCTTAATGGTGCAGAAAACATATTCAACACAATCATAGAAGAAAACTTTCCCAACCTGAAGAATAGATGCCTCTGAAAGTACAAGAAGCTTACTGAACACCAAATAGACAGGAACAAAAAATAGACAGGAACAAATAGACCCCTTACCACATAATAATCAAAACATCAAACATATGGAATAAAGAAAGAATATTAAGACCAGCAAAAGAAAAAGGCCAAGTAACATATAAAGGCAAACGCATCAGAATTACACCCGACTTCTCTAGGGAAACTATGAAAGCCAGAAGGTCCTGGATAGATGTTCTACGAACACTAAAAGACCACAGATTCCATCCCAGACGACTATTCCCAGCAAAATTCTCAATCACTATAGGTGGAGAAAACAAGATATTCCATGACAAAACCAGATTTAAACAATACATATCTACAAATCCAGCCCTACAGAAAGTTCTACAAGGAAAACTCCAATCCAAGGAAGTTAACACTCAAAATAACATGGGCAATTGATAATCTTACTTTACCAGAAGTCAGAAATAGGGTAAAAACACACACACAAAGCCACCACCAAAAACGGACCCAAAGCAAACAAAAATCTAATCTAAAATAAACAAGAATGAGCAGTCGATGGTCATTAATATCCCCGAATATCAGTGGTCTTAACTCACCTATAAAAAGACACAGGCTACCAGAATGGATACAAAGAATCCATCTTTCTGCTGCACAGAAGAAACACACCTCAATTTCAAAGACAGATGTTAGCTCAAGGTTAAGGGTTGGGAAAAGATTTTTCAATCAAATGGTCATAAGAAGCAAGTGGATGTAGGTATCCTAATATCTAACAAAACAGACTTCAAAATAAAATTAATCAAAGAGATGAAGAAGTTGATTTCATGTTCATCGTAGGAAAAATCCATTAGGATATAGTCTCAAATTTGAACATCTATGCCCCAAACACAAAGGCACCCACATTCATGAAAGAAACATTACTAGAACTCAAATCACACATTAAATCCCACACACTTAGTGGGAGACTTCAACACTCACTCTCACCACTGGACAGGTCCACCAGACAAAAACTTAACAAAGAAACAATGGAACTAACAAAAGTTATCACCCAATTGGTTTTAACAGACATCTATAGAATATTCCATAAAAAAAAGAATTTAACTTCTTCTTAGCACTACATGGAACCATCTCTAAAATCAACCACATAGCACATAGCAATAAAGCAAACCTCAACAGATACAAAAAAATGGAATAACCCCCTGTATCTTCCACTGTAACATTGGGGCATCCATCTTCAGCCCATAGGCCACAATGTGTCTGAAACACTTCTCAGCAAAGCAGGAAATTTCAAACTGTCCATCTGCATTGGCAGTCTGTCAGTCATTTTTCTGTGTCCTGCAGAAAGTCTGGTAGACTCTTCCATGAAGCAGGAACCCTGTAAGACTGAGTTCATCAGTCACTTTTCTGTGGGTCCTGCATGTCCAGATTATACAACAACAGTCAAGTAGTATAGGCAAGAGAAGTTACTTGCCCAAATGGCTAATCTTGCCATGTTGAAAGCAAACTCCATAACGAGTTTCTTCGATGCCCATCTTCCTCTCAGATGTAATTGGTGCTGCCAGGAGCAGACATTTCTCATTGTCAAGAAAAACCCTAAACCATTTTAAATGTCATTTTCTGAAGGACTTTGAGAGGTTTGAAGACTGTATATCTATCTCAAATATATTTCTGAATATCTAGAAAACCTAACCAACCTAACTGTAAGTTCTGACTGTTATAAGTAACTATCTATAGTCTGTATTTAAATATGCATTGTGTTTTAAATGATCAGTATAAGTACAATACTTAATCAAGAGGAGAAATATACACATCACAAAGTTGACATTGAATTTGTATCAATAAATGAAAAACCATACCCATACCATAATTCCCCTTTTTACCTTTAAAAAGAGATTGGCTGTGATCATTAACCAATTATAAACAATCCCATTTAAATGAAAACAAAGATTTATAAACAAGATGGGAATTAGGACGTCGCTCATTCCAAACTGCTTCATGCTGGAAGGGGGACCTGTTTATACCATGGGGATCATGACAAAACTCAGAAACCTGTATAAGTCCTTATTTTCATGGTCTGTAAAGCTGCATCATCTTAGCTGTTTCAGTTGTTGGAACACCTGGTCCACTGCTTCCAGGGGTCTTGGTTCGTCAAACCACAGAAGCCTGGAAGGAATCCTCAGCTTTTCATTTTCTGTAGAAACATAAGTAAAATCTCCTTTCCCAAGTAACATATCCTTATACTTAAATTTTGAAGTCAAGGCATTTTCAAAAGATAGAAGTTGGATTAATTCAGCAGCATTTATAATCAAGTGTACTTTAGTAGCTGTTCCTGAGCAATCAAAAAACTGAAAAACACAATAGCATACAGTATCCAGACTCTTTGTGTATTTTCCATCTTTACGTGGCTTATTTATTTATCTGTTATTATTATTACTCTATTTCTTTCACTTTTATTTATTTTTCTCTGAGACAGGGTTTCTCTTTGGAAATCTGCCTGCCTCTGCCTCTGGAGCAATTCCTACCGGCGTGCACCACAACAGCCGGCTTCTTTATTTTCTCTCTCAATGTTACGTATATTTTTAAACACACTGTAAACCTTTAGAGGTTTTTCTTCATCCAAGTCTAACTTTACTGTAAATCTTTATGTTTTTCTGGCCATGTGTCTTATCTGTTAAAACTGCGGCTGTTTAAACTGCCGTTTTTTTCTTCAAGATGGTGGGTGCAAGCAAGCGTGATTTCAGCTTACCACCTCAGTCCATGCTGACATCCAGCAAAAGCTGCCTCTTCCAGCTGTACATACACTCCTTTCAATCGTTAGCAGAGTCTCTTAAAAGAACCTTGCTTTTTTTTTTCTTTTATGCGGAGTCAGGAAGACTCCGGTAAGCGAGCCGCATGAATCTCGGCTTGTCGCTAGCAAAACACCTGAGAAAAATGCTGCTATCAAAAATCTGTGCTTCTCTCCATTCTTCTGTTTCTAAAATTCCTTTAAAGATTTTGTCATTCTACATGGAAATTCAATCCTGCTCTGACACCATTCTGTAAAGAGAAGCTTTTTCTTTGAGAGGAGCCTTCCCGCCAGCCTGGTTCTAGAGCCGCATCAGTCCCAAATAAACACACAGGAGGCTATATTAATTATGAAGCTGTTGGGCTTGCTTGTTTCTTACTGGCTAGCTCTGACTTAAGTAATTACCCTGTAATTGTTAATCTAAGTATGTCTCTTACCGGAGAATAGTTCCGGGCGTCCTACCCCATGGTGGTTACATCTTGACTCCCTGTGTTTCTCCTACCCAGAGTCCTTCTGGACTCCTAGTCCCTCCTATGTAGATTCCCTATTGGCCAGACAGTGCTTTATTGACAAATGCACAGGACTTCCCCAACAACAAAGACTTGGTTCTTTGAGAAAATCAACAAGATAGACGAACCTTTATCTAATCAAAAGACAGAGAAAGAACACACAAAATAACAAAATCTGAAATGAAAAGGGGGGCATAATGACAGACACTGAGGAAATCCAGAGAATCATCAGATCGTACTTTGAAAACCTATACTCTAAAAATTTGAAAATTTAAAGGAAGTAGACAATTTTCTGGATAGATATCACTTACCAAAATTAAATCAAGAACAGATAAATAATTTAAACTGGTCTATTACTCCTAAAGAAATAGAAGCAGCCATAAAAAGCCTTCCAACCACAAAAGTTCAGGGCCAGATGGCTTTAATGCAGAATTCTACCAAAAATTCAAGGAAGAGCTAATACTAATGCACTTCAAATTGTTCCACACAATAGAAGAAGAAGGATCACTGTCAATCTCTTCTTATGGGGCTACCTTAGTACCCAAACCACATAAAGACACAACCAAGATAGGGAATTACAGACCAATCGCCCTCATGAACATTAATACAAAAATACTCAATAAAATACTCATACATTGAATCCAAGAATACATCAGAAAAATCATACACCATGATCAAGTAGACTTCATTCCTGGGATGCAGGGATGGTTCAACATATGAAAATCCAATGTAATCTACCATATAAACAAACTGAAAAAGAAAAACCACATGATCATCTCACTAGATGCTGAGAAAACCTTTGACAAAATCCAGCACTACTTCATGATAAAGGTCTTAGAGATATTAGGGATAACAGGAACATACCTAAACATAATAAAAGCAATATGCAGCAAACCAACAGCCAACAGCAAACTAAATGGAGAAAAACTCAATGTGATTCTAAAATCAGGAACAAGGCAAGGATGTCCACTCTCTCCATATATGTTCAATATTGTACTTGAAGTTCTTGCTAGAGCAATAAGACAACAAAAGGAGATCAAGGGGATACAATTTGGAAAGGAAGAAGTCAAAATTTCACTATTTGCACATGATATGATAGTCTATTTAAGTGACTCAAAGAATTCTACCAGGGAACTCCTAGAGCTGAAAAACACCTTTAGCAAAGTGGCAGGATGCAAAATTAACTTAAAAAAATGAGTAGCCCTACTATATATGGACAATAAAGGGGATGAGAAAGAAGTCAGAGAAACATCACTGTTTACAATAGTCACAAATAACATAAAACATCTTGGGGTAATTCTAACCAAACAGGTAAATGACCTGTATAACAAGAACTTTAAGTCTTTAAAGCAAGAAATTAAAGAAGATACATACCAGAAAACGGAAAGATCTTCCATGCTCTTGGATAGGTAAGATCAACATAGTAAAAATGGCAATCTTACCAAAAGCAATCTGCAGATTCAATGCAATCCCTCTCAAAATACCAGCAGAATTTTTAACAGACCTCGAAAAGATAATCCTCAACTTTATATGGAAAAACAAAAGACCCAGGATAGCCAAAACAACTATGTTCAATAAAGGAACTTCAGGAGGCATCACCATCCCTGAATTCAAGCTCTACTATAGACCTATAGTCCTGAACAGCTTGGTATTGCCACAAAAACAGACAGAGATACCAGTGGAATCGAATCAAAGACCTTGATATCAACCCACATACTTTCGAACACCCGATCTTTGACAAAGAAGCTAAAATTATACAATAGAAAAAAAGAAAGCATCTTCTACAAATGGTGCTGGAGTAACTGGATGCTGGCATGTAAAAGGCAGCAGATAGATCCATATCTATCACCATGCACAAAACTTAAGTCCAAATGGATCAAAGACCTCAACATCAACTCAGCCACACTGAACATCTTAGAAGAGAAAATGGGAAGTACCTTTGAATGAATTCGCACAGGATACTGCTTCCTGAACATAATACCAGCAGCACAGACACTGAGATTGACAATTAATAAATGGGACCTCCTGAAACCGAGAAGCTTCTGCAAGGCAAAGAACACAGTCAACAAGCAAAATGACAGCCCACAAAATGGGAAAAGATATTCACCAACCCCACATCTGATTGAGGGCTGAACACCACAATCTACAAAGAACTCAACAAGCAAGTCTCCAAAACACCAAAGGATTCAATTAAAAAGTGGGGTACAGAACTAAATAGAGAATTCTCAATGGAGGAGTCTACAATGGTTGAGAGACACTTGAGAAAGTGCTCAACATCCTCTGCCATCAGGGAAATGCAAATCAAAACAACTCTGAGATACCACCTCACTCCTGTCCGAATGGCTAAAACCAAAACCACTAATGAAAATTTATTCTGGAGAGGGTATGGAGAAATGGGAACACTCCTCCATTGCTGGTGGGAATGCCAACTTGTGTAGCCACTTTGGAAATCAGTATGGAGATTCCTCAGGAAAATGGAAATCAGCCTACCACAAGATGCAGCAATTCCAGTCTTAGGCATATACTCAAAAGATGCACACTCATAAAATAAGGACATCTGCTCAACTATGTTCATAGTAGCATTTTTTTGTAATAGTCAGAACCTGGAAACAACCTAGATGCCCCTCAACTGAATAGTGGACAGAGAAAATGTATATTTACACAATGGAGTACTACTCAGCAGAAAAAAATGGAATCTTGAAATTTTCAGGCAGAAGAAGAAACCATCCTGAGTGAGGTAACCCAGTCACAAAAAAACAAATGGTATGTACTCACTCATATATGGATTTTAGACATGGAGCAGGTGATTGCCAGCCTACAATTCCACTGCCAGAGAGTCTGGGAAGCATCGTACCCTGGGGGAAGAGTTATGGGAGGAGATCTTCTAATTGGATTGTGAGCAGGGCAGAGGAAAAGGGAGAGGGAGATGGGAGAAAGAAAGGGGGAGAAGAGGAGGGCAGAGGAGGACATGGGAGAGCAGGAAGAGAGCAGAGGAGAGAAGGATGAGAGATACCATAATAGAGGGAGCCATTATAAGTTGGGGGAGAGATCTGGAACTAGTGAGATCTTCACAGACCTATAAGAATGACACCAACTGGCATTAAAGCTACCTTAAATCCCTTCCTCTGATAATGAGATTGATGACTACCTTATATACCATCCTAGAAACCTCATCCAGTGGCTGACTGAACTCCTGGAACCTAGTTGCAAAGAGGACTGATGAGCAGACCAGGCTGGTGAAACCCACAGAGACAGCTGACCTAAACAAGTGGGAATGCATGGACCCCCACACTGATGCCTGAGAGGCCAGCATGGGACCGATCCAGATGCCCCCCTTCCTCCCCTCGCCCCGAATCTGGGTGCCAGAGAAGAGGCCTCGGCAATCTATGGGACATTGGAGAGTAGATCAGTATTTATTCCTGGCATACAAATAGACTCTGGAAGCCTGGATGCATGGGGGAGGACCTAGGCCCTACCCAGTATGATATGACAGACTCTGAAAATCCCTCATGAAGCCCTTACCCTCCCTGGGGAGCAGAGGGGGTATTGAGTAGGGTGGGGGTTGGGAGGATTGCAGGGATGGGGGGGAAGTGAGGGAGAGGGAACTGGAAGTAACATGTGTAAAAAGTTAAGAAAAAATACCCCACACTTATCAATAGACAGATCACCCAGACAAAAACTTAAAGACATGTTGGAGCTAGCTAATGTCATAACACAAATGAACCTAAAAGCTATTAATAGAACATTTTACCCAAATACAGAAGACTATTCCTTCTTATTGGATCTCAAGGAACTTTCTCCAAAACTAGCTACATATTTGGACACAAAGGAAGTCTCAACAGACACAAGGAAATTGAAATAACACTCTGCATCCTATCTAACCAAGCAAATGAAAGACCTGTATGATAAAAACAACAGTGAAAAAGAATTTGAAGATATCAGAAATTCTAAGATCTATGTTGATCATCAATTGGTAGGATTAACATAATAAAAATGGTCATCCTACTGAAAGCATTCTACTGATTCTATGTAATTCCCATAAAAATTCCATAACAATTCTTCACAGACCTTGAAAAGACAACTTCTAGCTTCATATGGAAACTCAAAAACCAACAATAGATTAAACAATTCTGAATAATTAAAGAATAGCTGGAGATAACACTATCCCTGATTTCAAGTTTTACTATAAAGTAATAGTATTAAAAACAGCATGGTGTTGGTAAAAAATAATCAGACATGTTAATCAATGGAATTAAATTGAGGTCCCAGGAATAATTTCACATAACTATGAATACCTGATTTTTTAACAAGAGGCTAGAAATACACTGAAAATAAGTGAACACACTTCAACAAATGGTGTGGTTCAAGCTGGATACCTTCATGAAGAAGAATTCAAATAGATCCATGCTTATTTATCATCTCAGCACAAAACTTAACTCAAAATGGATCAAAGACCTCAAAACCAGATATGCCCAATCTGATAGAAGAGAAAGTGAGGAATAGCCTTAACTCATTGTCATAGGAAAAGACTTTATGAAAAGAACACTGAACAGAACACAGGCACTAAGATCAACAATTAATAAATGGGACCACATGAAACTGAGAAGTTTCTTCATGGCAAAGGACACGGTCATCTGAATAAAGCAACAGCTTACAGAGTGTGAAAAGTGTTTTACCAATTACGCATCCAAAACAGGGCTAATATCCAAAATGTATAAAGAACTCAAGAACTCAGATATCAAGAAAACAACCTAGTAAAATAGAAAAAAATGAGGTACATATCAAATAGAGACTTCTTAATGGGGGAGAGTTGGAGAAAAGTTTAAAAAATGTTCAACGTCCCTAATAACCATCAGAGAAGTGCAAATCAGAACTACTTTGGGATTTCATCTTCTATCTGTCAGATTGGCTAAGATCAATAAAACAAGTGACAGCTCATGCTAGTGAGAATGTAGAGTAATAGGAATACTCATCCAAGTGAGAGTGCAAACTTGTATAATCACTATGGAAATCAGTGTGGTTGTTTCTTAGGAAGATGGAAATTGATCTACCTCAAGAACCAACTATGCCACTTTTGGATATATACCCAAAGGATATTTCATCCTACCACAAAGACACTTGTTCAATCATATTCATTGTTACTCTATTTATAACAGTCAGAAATCATTGGAAACCATTGGGATGTTCTTTAGCACAGGAATTTATAAAGAAAATACAGCACATTTAATCAATGGAGTATTACTCCACCATCAACAATGAAATCATCCATGGTCTGGGCTGCCACTGGAGGTCATGTGGATGTGTGAGGCCCTTGCTACCATAAGATTCCAGGTGGACATTTGTGCTACTGCAGGAGGCCATATTAGTGTCAATGGTCTGGGTTGCTGCAGGAGGCCATGTTGATGTGGGTGGCCTCTATTGCTCCTGGGAGCTATGTTGGTGTCCATGGTCCTGCTGAAAGTCTAGGTCCATGTCTCATGTTACCAAAGGCCCTGTGGATGTCTGTGATTTGTGCCAATGCCTAAATTATGTTGATGTACATGGCCCATAGTGTCACAGGTGAGCATGTTGATGTATGTGTGAGGGTGTTCAGTCACCTGAAGTCATGTTGATGTCCTTGACCTGTGCTGCCACCAAGGGCTATAATGGTCTCCATGCCAATGCTATGGGAGAGAGCCATATTGATGTCTGAAATCTACACTGCTACCAGAGACAATGCTGAGGTCTATGACACATGCTGATGCAGGAGACCATGTGGATATCTGTGCTTCTGCTGACTCTAAGAGGCAAGGAAGCTACTTTTGTGGTGGTATCTTACTGAAGATTCTCAGTTGAGAAAGAGGGACATAGAAGCTTTCTGTGACAACCTCTACATCCTCCTGAGTAATAGCCTAAACAGCAAACCATTGAAGAGAACTCTTGAAAACTGTAATAAAGAGGTTGAAGTGTAGTTCTTCGCAATTAAGGGCTTCTGGCAGATGGGGAAGGATTCAAATTTCTTTGAGAGGCTCACTATTGGGAGTTTGATCATGTTTCAGTTAGTATATGGAAAACACAAATTGGCTTTGTGGTCTTCTTCTTGTGGAATATTTATTATGATGCAAAAGGTACATTGCATTTGTTTATATTGCAGAATAATTGTTTAACTATGCAAAGATGTGTCGTATTTGTTTATGTTGCAGGATATTTGTTTTATGTAAAGATGTGTTGCATTTGTTTAATTATGTAAAGATGGTATTGCTGTTTTACTTTACCTGTCTAAGGCACCTGATTTTTCTAATAAAAATCTGAATGGCCAATATTGAGGTAGAAGGTATAGACTGAATTTCTGGGCAGGGAGAATAAGTGGGGGGGGGGAAGAATTGAGGCTTGAAGAAGAAGGAGATGCCAGGGAGATACCAGGGACGAATCAGCCAGACACGGAGGAAGCAGAGAAGTAGGACACACAGAATGACAAAAAGGAAAAAGTCCCAAGGGAAAACATAGATGAATAGAAAAGGATGCCCCCCTTCCTCCCCTCGCCCCGAATCTGGGTGCCAGAGAAGAGGCCTCGGCAATCTATGGGACATTGGAGAGTAGATCAGTATTTATTCCTGGCATACAAATAGACTCTGGAAGCCTGGATGCATGGGGGAGGACCTAGGCCCTACCCAGTATGATATGACAGACTCTGAAAATCCCTCATGAAGCCCTTACCCTCCCTGGGGAGCAGAGGGGGTATTGAGTAGGGTGGGGGTTGGGAGGATTGCAGGGATGGGGGGGAAGTGAGGGAGAGGGAACTGGAAGTAACATGTGTAAAAAGTTAAGAAAAAATACCCCACACTTATCAATAGACAGATCACCCAGACAAAAACTTAAAGACATGTTGGAGCTAGCTAATGTCATAACACAAATGAACCTAAAAGCTATTAATAGAACATTTTACCCAAATACAGAAGACTATTCCTTCTTATTGGATCTCAAGGAACTTTCTCCAAAACTAGCTACATATTTGGACACAAAGGAAGTCTCAACAGACACAAGGAAATTGAAATAACACTCTGCATCCTATCTAACCAAGCAAATGAAAGACCTGTATGATAAAAACAACAGTGAAAAAGAATTTGAAGATATCAGAAATTCTAAGATCTATGTTGATCATCAATTGGTAGGATTAACATAATAAAAATGGTCATCCTACTGAAAGCATTCTACTGATTCTATGTAATTCCCATAAAAATTCCATAACAATTCTTCACAGACCTTGAAAAGACAACTTCTAGCTTCATATGGAAACTCAAAAACCAACAATAGATTAAACAATTCTGAATAATTAAAGAATAGCTGGAGATAACACTATCCCTGATTTCAAGTTTTACTATAAAGTAATAGTATTAAAAACAGCATGGTGTTGGTAAAAAATAATCAGACATGTTAATCAATGGAATTAAATTGAGGTCCCAGGAATAATTTCACATAACTATGAATACCTGATTTTTTAACAAGAGGCTAGAAATACACTGAAAATAAGTGAACACACTTCAACAAATGGTGTGGTTCAAGCTGGATACCTTCATGAAGAAGAATTCAAATAGATCCATGCTTATTTATCATCTCAGCACAAAACTTAACTCAAAATGGATCAAAGACCTCAAAACCAGATATGCCCAATCTGATAGAAGAGAAAGTGAGGAATAGCCTTAACTCATTGTCATAGGAAAAGACTTTATGAAAAGAACACTGAACAGAACACAGGCACTAAGATCAACAATTAATAAATGGGACCACATGAAACTGAGAAGTTTCTTCATGGCAAAGGACACGGTCATCTGAATAAAGCAACAGCTTACAGAGTGTGAAAAGTGTTTTACCAATTACGCATCCAAAACAGGGCTAATATCCAAAATGTATAAAGAACTCAAGAACTCAGATATCAAGAAAACAACCTAGTAAAATAGAAAAAAATGAGGTACATATCAAATAGAGACTTCTTAATGGGGGAGAGTTGGAGAAAAGTTTAAAAAATGTTCAACGTCCCTAATAACCATCAGAGAAGTGCAAATCAGAACTACTTTGGGATTTCATCTTCTATCTGTCAGATTGGCTAAGATCAATAAAACAAGTGACAGCTCATGCTAGTGAGAATGTAGAGTAATAGGAATACTCATCCAAGTGAGAGTGCAAACTTGTATAATCACTATGGAAATCAGTGTGGTTGTTTCTTAGGAAGATGGAAATTGATCTACCTCAAGAACCAACTATGCCACTTTTGGATATATACCCAAAGGATATTTCATCCTACCACAAAGACACTTGTTCAATCATATTCATTGTTACTCTATTTATAACAGTCAGAAATCATTGGAAACCATTGGGATGTTCTTTAGCACAGGAATTTATAAAGAAAATACAGCATATTTAATCAATGGAGTATTACTCCACCATCAACAATGAAATCATCCATGGTCTGGGCTGCCACTGGAGGTCATGTGGATGTGTGAGGCCCTTGCTACCATAAGATTCCAGGTGGACATTTGTGCTACTGCAGGAGGCCATATTAGTGTCAATGGTCTGGGTTGCTGCAGGAGGCCATGTTGATGTGGGTGGCCTCTATTGCTCCTGGGAGCTATGTTGGTGTCCATGGTCCTGCTGAAAGTCTAGGTCCATGTCTCATGTTACCAAAGGCCCTGTGGATGTCTGTGATTTGTGCCAATGCCTAAATTATGTTGATGTACATGGCCCATAGTGTCACAGGTGAGCATGTTGATGTATGTGTGAGGGTGTTCAGTCACCTGAAGTCATGTTGATGTCCTTGACCTGTGCTGCCACCAAGGGCTATAATGGTCTCCATGCCAATGCTATGGGAGAGAGCCATATTGATGTCTGAAATCTACACTGCTACCAGAGACAATGCTGAGGTCTATGACACATGCTGATGCAGGAGACCATGTGGATATCTGTGCTTCTGCTGACTCTAAGAGGCAAGGAAGCTACTTTTGTGGTGGTATCTTACTGAAGATTCTCAGTTGAGAAAGAGGGACATAGAAGCTTTCTGTGACAACCTCTACATCCTCCTGAGTAATAGCCTAAACAGCAAACCATTGAAGAGAACTCTTGAAAACTGTAATAAAGAGGTTGAAGTGTAGTTCTTCGCAATTAAGGGCTTCTGGCAGATGGGGAAGGATTCAAATTTCTTTGAGAGGCTCACTATTGGGAGTTTGATCATGTTTCAGTTAGTATATGGAAAACACAAATTGGCTTTGTGGTCTTCTTCTTGTGGAATATTTATTATGATGCAAAAGGTACATTGCATTTGTTTATATTGCAGAATAATTGTTTAACTATGCAAAGATGTGTCGTATTTGTTTATGTTGCAGGATATTTGTTTTATGTAAAGATGTGTTGCATTTGTTTAATTATGTAAAGATGGTATTGCTGTTTTACTTTACCTGTCTAAGGCACCTGATTTTTCTAATAAAAATCTGAATGGCCAATATTGAGGTAGAAGGTATAGACTGAATTTCTGGGCAGGGAGAATAAGTGGGGGGGGGGAAGAATTGAGGCTTGAAGAAGAAGGAGATGCCAGGGAGATACCAGGGACGAATCAGCCAGACACGGAGGAAGCAGAGAAGTAGGACACACAGAATGACAAAAAGGAAAAAGTCCCAAGGGAAAACATAGATGAATAGAAACAGGTTAAATTAAGTGAAAAGAACTAGTGGGAACAAACCTAAGCTAAATCTGAACATTCATAATTAATAAAAAAATCTGTTTCTTTGATAGGGAGCTGGTTGGTGGCCCAAAGAAAAGACCAACTACATCTTTTTCTTTTTTTTTGGGAGGTCACAAGGGTGGATGACAGACCTGGGAGGACTAGAAAGTGAGTGTGATTGGGGTTCATGACATGAAATTCCCAAACAATCAATAAAAGTATTATGGTAGAAAATACACAACATTGACATTCAAAAATAACATCATGAAATTTGCAGACAAATGGATGGCACTAGGAAAAAGTAATCCTGAAAGAGGTATCCCAGATCCAGACAGACAATTATGGTATGTATTCACTTATATGTCAATATTAGCTATTATACCAATGATAACTAAACTATAATCTGTTAGAACCACAGAAAATAGGCATAGAGTAAAAGAGTAGAGGTAGCAGATATATTTCACCAAGAAATGGAAATATAATAGATAATTAATTATGGAGGGGTGAAACAGGAGAATCCAGTGTAGAGGGGCATGGAAGGGAGGAGGTACTAAGGCAGGGAATATAGGGAGAGACAGCCAAAATTAATAGGAATTTGAGGGGTAGTATGGAAACATAATATAGTGGAAGCTCCCTAAAATACATATATAAAATATGTGAAGGAAATATAAATGAAATCACCAAATAATGGGGGAGCTAGAGTCCCAAGTAGACATCTCTTGTCACCAAATGAAGTGTCAAATACCAGGATTGGGTTACATTTAACTAAGTTGTTGCCCAAAGGAATCCCTTAGGAGTATTCAAACAACCCAGGCTGATGCCAAGACATTAGGTGTCTATTCACAAACAGACAGAAAGACCCCATTTCTGAAAATACCTACACCAGACCATTGACACCTTTTGAACACGGGGAAGTCAAGCTTGTGCCTATATAGAGCCTTCATCCCTATGTTCTTTGGTACAAGACGGCACTGTGTATACTACCAAAAAAAATGTAAACTCCAAGCCAGTCACACACTATTTGATCTATAATAGTGAATGTGATATATAGACATACATGCAGGAAAAACATCCATACATATAAAATAAAAATAAATAAATCTTTTTTAAGACAAAGTAAAAACAAATAAGTAAAAATTTAAAAAGACGAAGTAAAAACAAATAAGTAAAATTTTAAAAAGACAAAGTAAAAACAAATAAGTAAAATTTTAAAAAGACAAAAAAAGAGATAGCCACCTCAGATGACATGAGGTGAGAAGTAGGGAAAGTGATACCAGGTTTTCAGAGAAGAAAATCCTGCAAGACAGGGGTTATTGTTACTTTAATATCGTTTGGGAGCTGTAAGTCCTTTGTCTCAAGGGACAAACTGTACTGAGAATGGCCTGTTTTCTACACATTTCAGATTTGATTTCTAGAGTGGCCAGCTTCCTAAAGTGACAGGTACAAAAATGTGAATGTTTTTAGCTCTTTTTTTTTACATGACATTGTATATATAAATTCATGTAGTATGTTGAGCAGTAGTCTGTGTAAATTGAGTCAGACTGCAGAAGGTCCTACAGATATAAGAATCAAAACAACCATTTAAGGAATAACCAAAGCTGTAGCTCAAGAGCATACTGGTCAGGTGAGTTTTAGAATGAAATTTTAATAGAATTTGTTAAGAAGAGAGATGAGCTGGGCATGATGATGCATGCCTTTAACCTTGACTTGGGAGGCAGATACATGCAGATCTCTATTAGCTCAGGCAAGTCAGGTCACACAGTGAGATTCTCTCTATCTCTTCCTCTTTCTCTTTCTCTCTCTTTCTCTTTTTCTTTCTCTTTCTCTTTCTCTGTCTCTCTCTCTCACACACACACACATGCACATACACACACACATACACACACACACACACACACACACACACACACACCCTTACACACACATGAAAAAGGGATGAAATAAACAGAAAGGTTCATGACAGAACAGGTACTCTGAAAGGCTATTTTTTTAATATTGAAGATCATCATGTATAGTAGTAGGCAGGGCATTAAAGGGTAAAGAGATTTCCATAGAGCCATTTTGGAGATCCATGAAGTTAATTTCACTAAGCATTTTGGGAGTTCCCATCACAAGAATACTAAGTCATATTCAGAGGAAAATGATGGATGTTTGTTTTAAAATAAATGCATTTTTATTGTTTTTAATTATATGTATGTGTCTGTGTGTGGCTGTGTGCTCATGCATGCAGGTACCCATCAAGGCCAGAGGTATCAGATCCCCTGGAGCTGGAATTATAGGCAATTGTGAGGCACCTGATGTGGGTGCTGTGATCTGAACTCAGGTCCATCTAGGAGGAGCAATATGTGGTCTGCCCTGCTAAGTCATCTCTCCAACTCCAGGGGAAGTCTTTATATATATATATATATATATATATATATATATATATATATATATATATATTATATGTGTGTGTGTGTATGTGTGTGTGTAAATAAAACACTGTTGGCAAATAGGGAAGCAAGATAGGTGGAACAAGGAGTCTAGGAGGATTCTAGAAAATGTAGTGAAGAGAGTCATCACCATGTGATCACAGGGAGAGGACACATGAGAGGCCGTGTCCTTGGTAAGATAAGTCCTTATAAAAATATATATTAGTGGCCGGGTGGTGGTGGCGCACGCCTATACTCCCAGCACTCGGGAGGCAGAGGCAGGCGGATCTCTGTGAGTTTGAGGCCGGGCTGGACCAATAGCCTCCAAAACAATACAGAGAAACCCTGTCTCGTAAAAACCAAAAAAAATGCATATACATATATATATTAGTAATTATGGGTTAATAATCAAGTCAGAGCTAGCCATTAAGAAACCTTAACAAATGGTCAACAGCTTCATAATTAATATAGTGTCCTGTGTGTTATTTGGGGGCTAAAGTGACAATGGGACCCAGGCGACTGGCGGGAAGACAACACGTTACATATGGTGTCATAGTGGGATATGAATTTCCACGTAGAATGACAAAAGTGTAAAAGAGATTTTAGAAACAAAAGAATAGAGAGAAGCATGGCTTCTTGGTATCAGCCTTTTTCTCGGGTGGGCTCTGTTTTGCTAGACACAAGCAGAGACTCACTTGGCTCCCTTAAAGGAATCTTCCTAACTCAGCATAAGCTGCAAACAAACAAACAAACAAAAGCAAAAACAAAAAAACCCATCAAGCAGGGCTCTTTTAAGAGGTCCTGCCAACAACTGAATTGTGTGCACAAGCAGTTGGCAGTGGCAGTGATCACATCTCCAAGCCAGCATAGACTAAGGTGGTGAGTACAGCTCCCAATGCTGGCGGCAAAACAGGCCCATCATCTTAGAAAGACCACAGTTAAAACAGTGGAGGCTGTTAACAGATAATAGACACATTGCCAGAAAAACATAAAAATATACAGTAAAGTCAGATTCAGATGCAGTAAAACCTCTAAAAGGCTTACAGTATGTTTAAAAATATACGGAGGCTTGGGAGAAAAAAAGAACCAAGATAAAGTGGTTAAAAATATATAGAGAGAATGGCTAGGCGGTGGTGGCACACACTTCTTTAATTCCATCACTCCAGAGGCAGAGACAGGCAGATTTCCACAGAGAAACCTGACTGGGTTACCTCACTCATGATGGTTTCCTCTAGTGCCATCTATTTACCTGTAAATTTCAAGATTCCATTGTTTTTTTTCCCCCTGCTGAGTAGTACTCCATTCTGTAAATGTACCACATTTTCTCTATCCACTCTTCAGTTGTGGCGCATCTAGGTTGCTTCCAGGATCTAGCTTTTACATATAATGCTTCAATGAACATAGTGGAACAGACATGCTGATCTTTTAAAAATGTGATGTATAATTAAACATAGATTACAGATAGTTACCTATGATACTCAAAACTTATAGTTAGGTTAGTTAGGTTTTCTAGTTATATAGAGATATATTTGAGATAGATAGACAGTCTTCAAACCTTTTAAAGTCCTTCAAAAGATGGCATTTAAAATAGTTTAGGGTTTTACTTGACAACGAGAAATGCCTGTTCCTGGCAGCATCAATCTACGTCTGAGAGGAAAATGGGCATCCAAGAAACTCATTATAGAGTTTGGTTTCAACATGGCAAGATTAGCCATTTGGGCAAGAAACTGCTCTTGCCTTTACTGTTTAATAGACTGGACATGAAGGACCCACAGGAAAAATAACTGCTGAACTTGATGGAACAGTCCTACAGGGTTTCTGCTTCATGAAAGAGTCTTCCAGACATTCTTCAGGACACAGAAAAATGACTGACAAACTGCCAAAGCAGGCAGACAGTTTAAAATTTCCTGCTTTGCTGAGAAGTCTTCCAGACACACTGTGGCCTATGGGCTGAAGATGGATGCCCCAAGATTACAGAGGAACTTTGGGTGACTGTACAGGCAGTGAGATGTCTCTGTCAATTCTAGTGTTTATATATTATCCATCTGTGGTCTTTGATGGAGTTGAAGACAGATAGATATAGCTATAGTTTTCCTTAGTTATGATAAAAGATATGTTACATATAAGACGTTAGACTTACAAAAATAGGATAGATAATATTTTGTTTAAATCTTGCTAAATATTAATGAACTAAATATTGCATTTATAATTCTTGCTCAATAATTGCCTTGTTATATATTTTACTATGTTGAAGTTAAAGCCTTTCTTTTTATTTAGACAGAAAAGAGGAGATGATGGGGGAAGTCTTTGTGTGTATATGTAAATGAGGCACTGTTGACCAATAGGGAAGTAAAATAGGTGGAACTAGGAGTACAGGAGGGTGCTGGGAAATGTAGTGAAGAGAGTCATCACCATGTGATCGTGGGGAGAGGACGTGTACTTGGTAAGATAAGTCCTTACAAAAATATATATTAGTAATTATGGGTTAATAATTAAGTCAGAGCTAGCCATTAAGAAACCATAACAAATGGCCAACAACTTCATAATTAATATAGTGTCCTGTGTGTTATTTGGGGGCTAAAGTGGCAACAGGACCCAGGCAGCTGGTGGGAAGGCAACACGTTACACCAGGTTGGTTATTTAAAAGGTTAAAATATCTCAAGACAATTTGGGGTTTGTACCCATAGCATTCTATTTCTCCACACTTACCCACATCAGTTGTTGGAGTTCTAGCAACACAGGTGCAGCTTGTTTAACTTTCAGCATAGATGTAGTTTTGTTGGGGATCCTCAGTCCATAGGTTTCCTGTTGGTCAAACATCACATTGTGTGAATCTAGCAGATATACCTTCATGGTCCATGTGGCTACAAGCTTATCCTATCAGGAATGCACAGGACAAAGAAAGCCCATCACCATGCATTAAAGAAGAAATTCCTGTATCATGCTAATGTACTAGCTATTATGATCTGGTCTGATTTTATTGTTGTTGTTTTTTCTACTACTTTTGTAAATAATATTTTCATGTGACATTTTAAAATTAAAACAACCAAGGAATTAAAGTGATCAAGAACATGCTGTGCCCTAAAGAAGGTAAGATAGCAGATGAAGGAAACAATTGTTTTAAGTTAGAAGAGTTAATTTAAGCCTTTGTGTATCCCTGTTTCTAGAAAATAAAGTTAAAAGCATAGAAATTTATTTGGTTGGATTAATTTCTTTAAGTAACATAGGAGGTTGGGGTAGGCAAATGTTTAAAATTAAACATTTTAAAGTAAAAATTTAATATTAAATTTAGACATAGTAAGACACATCACATAAAAAGATGCAGAAAAGGCCTTTGATCATGATAAAAGCCCATAACAAACAAGAAATAGACAGAACACATATCAGTGTAACAGGTGATAGATACATGGCAAGCTAATAAGTAGCAGTGACCAAAATGGGGAAAGCTTGGAGCATGTCATCTAAGATCAGCATGTTCACTCCTCCTGCTTGTCTCTAATGAACAAAGAGAAGTCAGTTTTCTTATTTTCATACAACATAATGCTACATTTAAAAGACTTAATACTCTATCAAAAACCGTCTTAGACCTGATACAAACTTTCAGCAAAGTATCAGAATATAATTAGTATAGAAAATCAATAACTTTTCTACATACCACACCACTGAACACCCTCCACAACAGCTTAACAATACTCAGGAATGAGCCTAACTAAGGAGATGAAAGACATCTTCAGTGAGAACTTTGAGACCTTAAGAAAGAAATGGAAGAAAACAACACAAGTTGCAAAGACTATGTTCGTATATTGGTAAAATTAAAACTGTGAAAATGACCAAGTGGTTTATAGATTGATTACAAACCAAAATTATTATTTTTACATCAATCTTCACAGAACTAGAACAAAAAAATTCTAAAATTCATATAAAAGCTTGAAAGATCCCAAATAGGCAAACCAGTTTTAAACACAAAGAAACATATGGGAGAAATCACAATTCCAGGTGTCTAATTATATCACAGATCCCTGGTAACAAACCCACAATGGCAGAAATAAAAACTGGATCTGTGATGATATCCTTATTGCACAAATAAAGTCTGTCTGGGGGTCAGAGAATGGAGCTTGCCACTAGCTAACCATAGAGGTCTGTATAGACAGACAGGAAGTGAGGTAGCTGGGCAGAAACAGGATATAAGCAGGGAGAAACATGAAATTGCTCTCTTGTCTTTGAGATGCTAAGGAGGTAAGATGTGCTGTGGCTTGCTCCTTCTCTTTGATCTCTCAGTATTTCCCTATGTATCTAACTCTGACTTTTTATTATCTATACCAGTTAAGAACTCCTTTTACATAGATCAGTGGAATCAAGTGAGAGACACACAGCCACCCGAATTTCTGCAAATGTATGAAAACATTCAAAAAGAAAAAGTCAGCGTCTTCAGCAAATAGAAATAGATCCCTGTCTCTCATCTTGTCCCCAAATCCATCCAAAATGCATCTAACACCTGGGCTGAGGGCCATGTTGGTGTTTGTGCTCCTGCTGTGGCCGGGGGTCACAGTAATGTCTGTAGTTCAAGTTACTACTGAAGACTATGGGGATGTCTGTGGCTTATACTGCCACCTGAAGCCGTGTTGATGTCTGTGGCCTGTGCTGCGGCCAGAAACCATGTGGAAATGCACATGCTGCTGCTGACTACAAAGGGCAAGGATGCTTCTTTTACAGTGGTACCGATGACTGTAGACTCACAGTTGAGAATGAGTGGCATAGAGGGATTCTATGACAACGCCACACTCCACCTAACAAAACCAAAGCCAGAAAGAGATCTCAAAAATTGTGGTAGGAACGCTGGAGTGCTGATGGATTCTGGCAGGGGTGGGTTAAGAAGGATTCAGTTTCCTTTAAGGGCCTGACCACTGGGAGTTTGACCATGCTCCAGTGAGTATATAGAGAACAGAAATTATTCTTGGTATTTTTTTCTTCTTTTGTTTTGGGGGAGGTCACAAGGATAGGGTTGGAACTAGGAAGACTAGGAAATGAATGTGATCAGATTGCATTAAGCAAAATTTCCAAATAATTAATAAAAATATTATGTAAAAAGATTTTTTTATGAAACAAAGGAAACCATCAGGAAAGACAAGAGACAGCCTAGAATATGAGAGAAAGTTTTTGCCAGTCATACATCGGGAAAAACATTAAAATCTGGGATCCATAAAGAACTTCTAAAACTAAACAAGAACAACAAAGTATCTTCTAGTATATAAATGAACTAGTGAGTGGAATTAACTTTTCTTAAATGAAGAGATACAGATGGGATATAAATATTTGAGAAACTTTTAACACTGGCATCCAATAGGCTAATTTAAATTTTACTTGTCTTGATAGTCCATCACATGCAGTCAGAAGAGCATCAAGAAAGTCAATGACAACACATATTGGTGGGAGTGTCAACTGAGCAGCCACAGTTCTGTAGCATCAGGAAGTAGACCCTGCAAAGCAGAAGAATGAAGCCAACACACAGGAGCCCCTGATGGTAACACACCCACTTTGTACCTTCGTTTTTTAAGGTTTTTGAAAATTCTTGGCCATGCTCATTTCTCCCCAGACTAGTTTGGCTAGATCTTCATTACCTTGATTGATCTCTTTTTCACTAGAAAAGTATTGGCAGAAACTGTGATGATAGAGAATTCACTGCTCGGGTGTGTTTGATCATTAAATACTCTCCTTTACAAATCACACTGCAGAAGTGGGGAGAGTAGCTTTATTATAAGGCTATGCTAGTGACAGCATTCTAATGGGGTGCTATGTCAGGTATGTAATAAAGTCTAATTGCATGGTAATATGCAGCATCGGTAACAAGAACCTCCACTATCCAGATGAGGGCATAGATACTGAGGTAAATTATAGGACTTTTCAGGGGTACATCAAATGAAATTATATACTTGGCCTCTGCAAAGCTGTTAAATTTCTTTTTTGAAAATTGTATACATGTGTATACTTTGGTCATATCCACTCCCTACTCCATTCTTTCAGTGTCCCCGACACATCTCCCATTTCAGTCTCACGTATATTAAAATAATAACTGTATTACTTACTTTTCTTTTGCTATGATAAAACACCATGGCCAAGGCAATTTATGGAAGAAAGGGTTTATTTGGGCTTATTGTTTCAGAGGGCTTAGTCCGTCAAGATAGCAAGTGGCATCAGGAACAGAGCCTCTCCCTCCTCTACTCTGAAACTGTAACTCTCTTGGTCCTGTGGTTAAGGCTTCTGCAAGTGTGTGTGTATACCAGCTGTCATGTCCAAGGGTCAGCATTTGACAGAACTCTTTCCCATTCTCCAGCTCTTCAATTCATTCCACCTGCCTCTTCTTCAGTGTTCTCTGAGCCTGATGGTGGCAGTGGGGTGAGATATGTGTTCCACCTAGCAGCTTCTTCTCAGCATTGTGACCAGTTATGAGTTTCTGCACTACATACTACAGTCTTCAGTAAGAAGTTTCTATGGTCAAGTTTAGAGCAGCACAGATCTACAGATATGAATGTAAATATTTGGAAAGGAGTTGGGCAGCATGACAGTTTAGCACATCAGTGGGGTAATTTCCTCCCTACACAGTGTCACCCTTTAATTCCTCCCTGTGTGCACCAGGGCAGTAACTCTCTTCTTACCCAACACTTCACTGTGTACACCAGGGCAATAACTCTCTTCTTCTTTATTAAATGCATTCATTGATATTTTAAAAATAGAGTTGTAATGAAAATTACATAGTTGTGGTATAACTGATTTTTCAATACATAGATAGAGTATGTGATGATCAAGGTCAAGTTAATTTGCCTTTCTTCCCTCATGCGTGAGCTCTGTCTTCATGAACTGCTTATTTTCTATTGCTTAGGTCAGTCTGTGTCAGGGTTCATTAAGCAGACCTGTGAATACTTGCCAGCCTGTAAATTACACTCAAAACACCAACAGGAACGTGTTATCTGAGACAGTGCTTTCCTTAAGGAAGGAAGGCTTTATTTTGAATCACAGTGTGTAGGTAGAGTTCTTCATAGCAGAGAAGGCAGAAGCAGGCGAGTACCAGGATGAAAAGAGAGGCAGAGGCATGGTTGGGCTCACTACTGCCTTTCTTCTTTTCCCAGTCCTGCTCACCAGTTCATGGAGTAGTACAACCCATATTTAGGGTGTGTTCCCCCCTCAATTAACATGCTGTAAAACCCCTCACAGGCATGCCCACGGACTGAGACAAGACTCAAAGAATTACAAATAAACAATTTTCCATTCAGAACTGCTATCTAGTTTTCAGAACAAAAAAAGTGAGATGGCTGGGCATGGTGGTACATGTCTTCAATACCAGCACTGGAATGGTGAAGGCAGACAGGTAGAACTCTCTAAGTTTGAGACAGGCTTGATCCAAATAGTTTCAAGACAGCTAGGACTGCATAGTGATGACCTGTGTGAAATCATGATAATGATGATTATGATATAATGATAATAAAAATAATATAGTTTAAGAATGTATTTGGTAGTATGTATAAATACTGGCAAATGCTTAGTGTGTAAAAAAATAAAATTGCTATTGTCTCATGGATTATTCTGAGACAGCCTATCAGAGAGTTTACCCCCAATAGGCCTGATTGCTGCAATTGTTTGGATTTATTTGTTTGTTTGCTTCTTCCCTTGGACAGGGTGGTAGTTGTAGTGGCTGTAGTGGCTGTGGTGGCAGTGGTGGCAGTAGTGGTGGCGGAGGGGCTTGCTACAGAATTCCAGATGGCCTTGGACTTAAACACTCCATGCTTAAGACTCCTGAATGGTGGGACTGCAGGCCTGAAGATCCATGCCCATGTCTTCCCACCACCCCCTCACCCACTTCCTGCGATTCAACCCTGATGAACACAAACGAGGTAAGAAACTGCTTTACCACTGAGCTAGTGACTCCTACTGTTTGTGATGAGTTTAAATGGTTCAATAAGATAGTATGACATGGCTATAGTCATATTGAAAGGTATTAAACAATGATCAAACCAATGTAAACACTGTATGTGGTATGCTTTATGACCTTCCAAGTAGAAAATGGGAAGCCCAGGATGCATTCACTTCCAGTCTTGGCCCAGCCTGGTGAAGATACTCGGTCCAGCTGTGCATTAGTGTTGATGAACCAGAGCCAGATACAGCACTGATAGGCAGCAGCCTCCCCAGGGCTTTAGATGCTGTGAAGCCACCTTTCTTGGAGGGCTTTACAAGATCAGACACTGCTGCCATAAGCACCAGGATTGAATTCTCAGAAACAATTCAAGTTAGAAATTCAGAATCGTTATGGCTTAGCCCTTCCTAAGCTGCTGTTAGAAATGAAAGAAATCCTTCTCTATCATTTTCACTAGCCAGCAAAGGTGTGAACATTATTCAAAAGGCCAGTTCCTATGCCTCAGCATTTTGTACCTATTTATTATAGCATCTTTATGTTCCTTAGGTACTAATCTGGGTGTGCCTATCTGGTCCATTGTTGGCAAAGGTCAAATGCTTACATAAAATAATAGCATACAATATTGATATTAATAGTAATAATTTTGTGGCTATAATTTGCTATGGGATTACATACTTGAGATCATGAAATGATTTCTGAAGAAAATAAAGTTAAAGCAAAATTTGTCATGCATCTAAAATGGATTTTTGCTTAGAAGAATTTTAATGTTCAATAATAATGTAATTAATGCTTACATGATTATTTATTGCTTCTATCTCATTTTGGTAATAAAATAAACAGTAACAGTATACAAAAATTCTTTCATTTAAGTTTTTTTTTGTTTTTTTGAGATAGGGTTTCCCTGTATTGTTTTGGAGGCTGTCCCGGAACTCAATCTGTAGACCAGGCTGGCCTCGAACTCACAGAGATCTACCTTCCTCTGCCTCCCGAGTGCTGGGATTAAAGACGTGCACCACCAATGCCTGGCTCACTTAAGCATTTTGAATAACGATCTATGCATAAGAAAGGGTAAAGGTAATGAGTAGTGAAACATGGATCATTGTCAGTGTGGATGGTAGAGTGATGAGTGCTTAAGTGTGTGCTGTATGAAAGCAAATGTACCTGCCTAATATGTGCATAGGTGCACGTACCTGTGCATAGTGAATGAGTCTCCTGACTGGCTCCACTTACTGGTTTTCCTATTTGGATCAATTTTATACTATAATGTGTGAGTCCCTACAGTCATCATTACTGGAAATGAAATGGCCCCAGAAAAGGCAAGAAGGAAAACTTAATTCAGTTCAGTCCTCTTAGTTGGGCCAGATCAAACTTGGGGAATCTGATGCCAGATGGTTTCTTGCCAGTGTATTTAAAAATAGTACACATTAGAAAAGGTTTCCAGGCAATAGTCATTCCAAATTCCAGGTGCACAGTAGAGCTTAAGGCTTGACTACATAGAAGCTCTTTTGTAAAGTACATGTGACCATGAAGGTGTGCTCTATAGGTAAAGGACCTAGATTCTAGTATGGTCTTTGATAGTATAGCATAGAGATACTATAGTATAGGGATAGCATAGAGGTCATCAGTCTACAAAGTACATGTGGTATCCCCCCTTAAGGATGGATTCTGTTAACTTAGAGCTAAAGACAATGGTCTAGGAATTGTGGTCACTCATGAAGTTCAACATGAGTATGTTGGTGAGAGTGCTGCTTATTTTGTTTTGTTTTGTCACCTTGGCACAAGCTGAAGTCACCTGGAAATTGGAAACCTCAAATGAGAAAAAACTCGAGAAAACCTTCAACACATTGTCCCATAGGCAAGACTATGAGGCATTTTCTTGATTTATTATTGACCTGGGGAGAACCAGCTTGCTGTAGGCAGTGCCACACCTTGGCAGGCATTCCTGGGTTGTACAAGAAAGCAGGCTGTGAGTCATGAGGAGCAAGTCAGTAAGTTGCACTCTTCTGTGGTCTCTGCCTCAGTTCCTCCCTTTACGTTCCTGTCTTGGGTTGTTGCCTTGGCTTCCCCTGATGATGAACTTCAACATGCAAGCTGTGTTTTGTCAGCAATAAAAACTAAAGTAAGACAATGGATAATGAAAGAAGATTTTCAAAGCAGGTGTTGTACTCCATGGGAACTTGCCTCAAGTCTCACGGAAGAGCCTCACATGTGGTGCTTAACAATGACAGGGATAGAAATATTATTTCCTTAAACTTTACATAACCTTCATAAAAATGTAGAAGACATGATATCAAAGTTTCAAAATCATTTGATAGGCAATTCTGAGAGCCCCCTGGACCAGAGAACAGGTGGGGATAAAAGGGGGAGGTAAGAGGTTTGTGTTGACCGTTTTCCCCTATCCAGATCAGATTTCATGTGTCCTGGTAGCCACTAGTGCATGTTCTGCCTCTGTCCCCAGAATCCAGTGGTTTCTAGGAACCCCCAGGCCTCGCAGCTCATGGCTTTCTGTCCAGTGCTGCCACTAGAAGACAGAAGACAGCAGCCCTTTGCACGTTCTGCCCTAAGCTCAGCAGACACTCTCCTCCCATCCCTTCCCTCTGCCTGTCCTTCCTATCCTCTCTTGCCCTCTCCTCTATCTTAACCCCTGTCTTTTCCCAGCCATTGTTTTTCCATTCCCATTAGTTTTGTGTTGCCTACTGGTTCTTCAATGCCCTTTGTGTACCCTGCCTCTGGGTACTCTCCCCTCCACAACACGGACTGAGTAGCTATTACTGTTGAGACTCTGCCTTGTACATCCCCATGTCCCTCACTGCATGCAGACCAATGTCTTCTGAAACAAGTACTCAATAAATGTGCAATGAATATGAAAAGAGGTGGCCTGGGTGACTAGAGGTGGCCTGGATGACTGAAGCCTGAGTGGTGGCTGAGACAGGAGAAGACCACAATTTCAATTTACAAATGTGGGAAATGAATAAGAAGTTAAAACTATAAACACTCTTCCTGAGTAATTAAACACAACAAAAGATAATAATAGTTAGCACAAAATGCAATCACATTTAATAGATTCTGGAAATTAGACAGGCTTTTGACAATATGTCTTAAAACATTCACATTGCCCATATTAGAGAATTATAATTCCAGGTGACACTGAAATGGCCCAGTCCTTTGAATTTCACTGAAATTGAAAGACCTTGAATATATAAGCTTAAACAAGGAGGTCACACCACTAAAGAACTCAGGAAGTGAACAAAGGGCCTCATTCCAGGAACGGGCCAAACCACAGAATGGAATGTATGGTTTAGCAACCTTAATTGCAGAAGGGCTGTAAACCCACAAATTCCAGGCTGCTGACCACCTGTGATGAACTGACCAGGGCGTCAGAGATGGGCAAACAAGATTCGTGGGAAACAATGAGATGATAACCACCATTTACTTAGGGAGAGATGATTAACACATACCAAGGTCTCAGGAATTTACAACGTGTAGATCAGGAGGACATCTACTTCCCCTGATCAGTAGTCACGTACCCCCATCTTCCCCCCCCCCCCCCCGTCACAAGATAGGGACCCCTCCCAAAGGCTTGTGATTTTTTTTTTCTTTTTGGTTTTTACGAGACAGGGTTTCTCTGTATTGTTTTGGAGGCTGTTGGTCTAGCCCGGCCTCGAACTCACGGAGATCCGCCTGCCTCTGCCTCCCAAGTGCTGGGATTAAAGGCATGCACCACCACCATCCGGCGTGGTTTTTGTCTTTAAAAGCTGATTGTAACTGAACCTCGGAGCCAATCGGTCTAAAAGCTGACCGAGAAGCCCATCTGCAGATGCCTAATTAAAGCCTCTTGCTTGTTACATCAATTGGTGCGTGGACTCTTGATTCTTGGGGTGACAAATCCAGCTTGGGGACCCCTCCTCAATTCGAGGGACCCCAACAAAGTTACTACCATGAACCCTGCAAACAGTTTCTTTGGTATTAAAAAAATCAAATGTATTTCCTCTTAAACACCAGATGCCTAATGGATGCTACATTGATTTAATCCCACCAGCTAAGATTGTAAATTACTTTGGCAGTACACAGACTCTTATGATAGAAGCAAAAATGTGTCAGCACAGTACATTACTTCATTGGCTCTGCTTCTCTTGCCCTCTCAGTCTTAAGGGAATAAACACCCTGGATGGGCGTCTGCATGTGGAATAAAAAGAGAGCCAAACTAGAGGAGCCTCCAGAGAGTCAAAGAACACTGCTCAGGAGGAATTACCTCCGCTGTGATTGGAATGTAGGGCCTCCCATGTGCTGAACAAATGCTCTACCACTTAGCCACACCCCAGAATAGAACCTTGTGTTCTTGACAGACCTTGAGAGAGCCTGCAGGGATGCGAATATCCCTGATGGATAGCCTTTGCCAATCATATTCATATTCAAAGTAACTTGTCAGCAAATTCATATTCAAAGTAACAAGAATGTCACTATCAGCTTACCGAAAGCATATGCTATTATGATCAGGTAGAATACAATGTTGCAAATGGAAACGCTACAAACATAAAATCGAATTCACCAATAATACACCTAGATATAGAGGGTGTAGAACACTAGTCTCCATCAATGGGATTTTTGTTTTGTTTATGTTTTGAGATAAGGCTTTAAGTAGTACAGGCTGTTTTTCCTTGTGGAATATTAGTTTAGCTGTGTAAAGCTGTGTTGCATTTGTTTCTGCTGCTTTTGTTAACAATGCAAAGACATGTTACATTTGTTTGAGTGAATAAAATTAACCTGGGGCCAGGAGGTTGAGTCAGTAACTAGCTGCCAGGAAGTGATGGGGAGGAACTAAGTGTAGCTAGGGTTCTTATGTGGAGGCTGAGCAGAAGGATGGACCCTTTTCTTGGGAGACACAGCAAGGAGAGAAGGTTAGCTATTCAACCTCTCAGAGCTAGGAGAATTTCACCTCAGCCTTTGAATCCTGAGTTGTACAGAAGGATAGAGATTTAGACAGTTTCCTTTAGCAGCTGTGCCTGAGGGAACAGAATGCTGTCTGTGCCCCGGTGCCGGAACCCCTGCCCGTAGCTGCACAGTTGGAATTGCCGGTTGGGATAGCAGTTGCTTAAGGTGCAGTCACTGCATAGAATGCAATACAACAGTTTTTAAACTTACTAAGTAGTCAAAAGTCACCTTGAACACCCTTTCTCCCTCACGCCTCCAATTGGCAAGTGCTGGGATGACAGCTACGTGCCATTACACCCAGCTTCAGTAGAAGTGTGGATCACCAGTGCATCACAGAGAGTCAAGTGAAACTCTCAGCAGGTCACGCTTGCGACCTTTGAAGCACATCCTTTCATGATGTTTTAGTCAGCTCTCCGTTACTGTGACAAGATACCTGACATGATATAAGGAAGAATAGAATGGTTTACCTTGGCTCACAGTTTCAGAGGTTTTCAGGGCATGCTTACTTGGGTCTAGGGTAGCATAATGCATCAATCATGGAATGAGTGAGTGGTGGAGAAGGTATGTTCATCACAGGCTATCCAAAAAGTACATAGAGACAGAAAAGTACCAGCATCTCGATATTCCATTCAAGGATCTCTCACAAATAACCCGACTTTCTTCTGTTTAAATCTATGCTCTAAAGCTTTTTCTACCGCTTAAGATCTCCAAAGGCTGGGACTTTGCCTTTTGGTAACATTCATGATCCATACTGTAACACATGCTGTGCATGAGTTTTCTTTAAAGCAATGACTATTACACATAAGGGCATCTGTCATGATCACTAATGGAACATATTTATTAGAGTTTTGTTAAGAACACAAAGGTTGTTGTGCTCACTAGAGAAACCAGGAATGTTAAACATTCAGGGTTGTCTTTTCAAAGAAAAAAAATATAACCTGTTTACTGCCCAAAAAGCTTGGAATAGAAGTTGCTAATAGTTTAGGTAACCCCTGTGCTATCTGTTCGGCAAGGTCATACCTAGCTCTCCCAAGCTCCTACAACTAGGACCAGAGGTGGCCAATAGTCCAAATGATGTCTGTGCTACTGCTATCTGTATGAGTGAGATCACACCAGATCCTCCCCTAAAACCTTAATGATAACACAAGTCACACAGATGCCATGTGCTTGGGTTAGCACTGGGTGTGGGTGTTTTCTAAATCCAGAATTTCAATTAGAGCTTCCCAGAAAACTAGGTGGCCATACTGCTCTTCCTGGGGATGCATCTTTCCCGCACAAGTACTTCTTTTTCTCACTGCTACAACTAATTTGCTAACTGTGCAGCATGGTTATGGGAGCTGGGCCTCATACATAACGGATTAGTTTTGCAAGTATAACTCAGAAGGACAGGCATGAAGGTAGTTGGGACAGCTGAGACAGGCTCTATGCTCTGCCATGAGCAGGTAGATTTACTACTACAGCAGGCAGTTTTAGTGAATGGCTGCTGGAGAAGGAACTGCAGGGATAGGCACCAGCTGATGCTGAGTGTGCAGAAGACAGCTCTGCCCAACTGAAAAGTGACATGAGCCACGAATATGATTTCTCATCTCACAGTAACCACATTGACAATAAGAAACAGAAAACTAATTTTCTTCTTATATTTAATTCACAATGCCCCATGTGTGATAATTTTAACATGAAAGAAAGAAAATAGTACTAAAGTGATTTATAACACTTTTTTCATACTAGGTTTAAAGCCTGATATATATTGTCCCATTGAAACATTCCTCAGTTTGTACTAGCACCTTTGAAGCAATCTGTGGCCTCAGGGGTATAGATAACCACTCTGGACAGCTTTATGCATGAAATGTGCTGGGAAATTCAGAGGGGAAGCAGTGAGCCTTTGGCGGAGCTGCTAGGAAAAAAATGTGACAGCACCTGGTCTTGGCCTATAGGATGAGAGGCAGTCGTTGTTGGACTATTCTGAGAGTATTGAATAAGTTTCCTCTTTCAATATATACTGTTTGTTGGTTCTATTCCTCTAGTGTCGTGATGAATACAGAGAGTGTCCTTCAAAGGCTCTAAACTTCAAATTTGCCTCAGCCATGTGTGAATACTGTAAGTTCGCTACATCCTCTCCAGCCTTTGGAGTTGTCATTATGATTTATCTTAGCCATTTTCTGTGGTGCTTAGTGACATTCACTGGGGTTTTAATTTGCATTTCTCTAATGGTTAAAGATGTTGAACACATTTCCATGTGATTATTGCTATCTGCATATGCTTCTCAGTGAAATGTGTCTTTATGTCTTTTAACTTTTCTAACTTGGTTATTTCTTGATTTTTTCTTGAGAGTTATTTCTTAAACATATTTCAGATGTTTTCATTATACAGTTTTATTAGAAATAGTCTCTTTGGGCACTCCTTGTTACTTAACTTCTCTGGGGCTATGGCTTGTAGCATAGTTAGTCTTTACAGCTGATATCCACTTATAAGTGAGTACATACCATGTTTGTCTTTCTGAGTCTGGTTTACCTCACTCAGGATAGTTTTTTCTAGTTCCATCCATTTGCCTTCAACTTTTCTGATGTCTTTGTTTTCAATAGCTGAGTAATACTCCATTTTGTAAATGTACCACATTTTCTTTATCCATTCTTTGGATGAGGGGCATATAGGTTGTTTCCAGGTTCTGGCTATAATAATACTGCTATGAACACAGTTGAGCAAATGTCCTTATGGTAAGATCCAGCATTTTTTGGGTATATTCCCAGGACTGGTATAGCTAGGTCTTGAGGTAGATTGATTCCCAATTTTCTGAGAAACTGCCAAATTGATTTCCAAAGTGGCTGTATAAGTTTGCACTCCCACCACCAGTGGAGGAGTGTTTTCCTTACTCCACATCCTCTCCAACATAAGCTGTCATTAGTGTTTTTGATCTTAACTATTCTGACAGGTGTGAGATGGAATCTCAGAGTTGTTCTGATTTGCATTTCTCTGATGACTAAGGATGTTGAACAATTCTTTGAGTGTCTTTCAACCATTTGATATTCTTCTGTTGAGAATTCTGTTTAGATCTGTACCCCATTTTCTAATTGGATTATTTGGCTTGTTGATGTCTAGTTTCTTGAGTTCTTTATATAGTTTGGAGATCAACCCTCTGTCAGATGTGGGGTTGGTGAAGATCTTTTTCCATTCTGTAGGCTGCTATTTTGTCTTATTGACAGCTTCCTTTGACTTATAGAAGCTTTTAACTTTCATGAGATCCCATTTATTAATTATCAGTCTCAGTGTCTATGCTACTGATGTTCTATTCAGGAAGTGGTATCCTGTGTCAATGCATTCAAGGCTACTTCCCATTTTCTCTACTATTAGGTTTGGATTAACTGGATTTATGTTGAGGTCTTTAATCTACTTGGACTTGAGAGTTGTGCATGTTGAGAGATAGGGATCTATTTTCATTCTTCTCCATGATGACATCCAGTTATTCCAGCACCATTTGGACTTCCCTAGGAAGGGGAAATAGAAGATCTTTTGGGTAAATTGTGAGCAGGTGGAGATGGGAACATGAGGGATCATGTTGGGGCTGGAATAGTGGGGGAGAGTAATGAAAGAGATGTCTTGATGGTGGGGGTGCATTTCAGGGTCAGGTAGAAACTTGGTATAAGGAGAACTTTCACGAACCTACAAGGATGATCCTAGTTAAGACTCCTAGCAATAGTGGATAGATAGCCTGAACTGGCCATCTCCTGTAATCAGATTGGTGACTATCCTAATGTCATCAGAGCCTTATTCCAGTAAATAATGGAAACAGATGAAGAGATCCACAGTCAAGCACTGGACAGAGCTCCTGGAGTCCGTTTGAAGAGAGGAAGAAAAGATTGTGCAAACCAGGTGGATCAAAGCCATCATAAGAGAACCCACAGAGACAACTAACTTGGTCTCACAGGAGCTCACAGACACCAGACCAACAGCTAAGGAGCCTGCATAGGAACCACCTAAGCCCTCTACATATGTGTGACAGTTGCATTGCTTGGTCTACCTATGGGATTCTTATCGGGTTCTATCCCTGATTCTTAAGCAAGCTTTTGGGAGCCTATTCTTCATACTGGGCTGCCTTACCAAGCCTTAGTATGAATGGAGGACCTTAGTCTTATGGAAAAGGAGGAGTAGAGGATTGGGGAGGCAGAGGAAAGGTGGCAGGGGGATGGGAGGAGATGAGGTAGGGGAAACTGTGATTGGTATAGAAAATAAATAAATAAATTTAATTAATAAGAAAGAAAAGAGACCTGAGGTCCTGTCAGGTATAGTTACAGAGACACACAATTTTAATCCCAGCACTCAAGAGGCAGAAGGAAGAGTATTTCTGTGAGTTCATCAACCTGCTCTACAGAGTGAGTTATAGTCTAGTATAGGCTATACAGTGAAACCCTGTCTGAAAAGAATCAAATGAGGCCCTAACAGGAGGCATTCAGGTTTTGAGGCCCTGCCTTTGGAGGGCTTCATGGGACTCCATTCCCTTCTTTCCTTTTCTCTTTCAGGGACTAAGAAGTCTAAAAATTTTTAAGCCAAAATAAAACTTTTTTTTCTGAAGGGTGACAGCTCTCAGAAGCCAGGCAACAAGGATGCATGCCCAAGGTGGCATCCATATTCCTAACTCAGGGGCAGAGGCTTGGTTGTTAAACCTCACTGACTGAGGTTTAATCTCACAATTTACTCCAATCAGCTATCTTAAAAAAATCCCAAAAATGGGGGAAGGAAAGGATGCAGAGCAGTGGTAGAGGGATGGGGTGCCTTGACAGTTGAGTCATTTCAGGATGGCTACATCTGGCTGAATTTATTCCTTCCTTTGGCAAAGGAATGAGAAGGCCTGCAATTCTAATTGAAGCAAAGCAACAACTGTCACTTGTCACAACTGTGCTGAACTTTCACAAATAACCTCTCCTCAGGGACTCCAGTGTCTTGCCACACAGTGCTAACCCTCAGCTGCCCTTCATGACTCCTTCACGATTTCAAAACAAGTACCACCTTGGTGACTTTTACACTAACCAGTTTGACTGCCAGCAGGAGATACAACCTTGGCCGTTATTGATCACAGTTTCTGTGTGCTGAACCTGAGAAAACACTTCTCAGAAGATATCACCTCAATGACGCTGGGCTCTTCCTAGTCACAGGTGACTCTTCAGCTCCAGCTGACCAGAAATCACAGATTCTTCACACAAAAGGCCCAGTAGAGACTTTGCTTCCTTCTGAAACTTCACAAGCCAGACCTCCATCATCCACACTACTCTCAACATTCTTATCTTCCAATCTCCTACACAACAACTCACTGATCTCTCAATACCACATCAATAACTAATAAAAAAAATGCTCTACAGGCTTGCCTACAGCCTAATCTTATGGAGACATTTTTCTCAGATGGAGTCCTTCTCTGTTGACCACAGCTTGTGTCATACTGTCATAAAACTAGCCAGTGCCTCATACAAGTTGGATAGTTAGCTATTTTGATTACTTGTCTTCAACTTTACTAATTCCACCCTTTTCTCTTCAGTTCTCTTTTTAAGCACATTCATTACATTTTAATTACATCACTGTGTTTTCAATGTTAAGTTGCTATTTTGTTTTTACAATAGTGTCACAAGAATTGCTCAAGGTTACTGAGTATTTCAGGTGAAGAGGGTTGAAATGAGCCCATGGTTGAGGTAGTTGTTAATATGCCAATTCATCTTCTGATGCTGGATGGAATGCTATGAAATAAGAAGAGCCTGCTTATCACACATCTTAAATACGCTTAAGACATTTGAAATTGGGTTGAAATCCTGGAAAGCATTGGGTAAATTAGCTTAGAATAGAATTCAATATTTTTGTATATCCTCATGCCCTTTGATAATCTAAGCTGATTTTTCTTACCTTCTTAAAATAATGTTTTAAACACAGAAAGTTGAGACTGAAGAAATGATTCATTGGTTAAGAGTACTTGATATTCTTGTAGAGGACATGGGTTTGGTTCCCAGTATCACATTAGGCAGCTTGCAACTGATGCCTTGCCAGGTATATACACCCCCTCCCAACAACCAATTAAAATGAAAGTAAATATTTTAAAAACATACAAAATAATATACACATAATTATATGAGAAACAATTTACAGCAAAAGTTACCAACAGATGTGCTTTATGCTGTTAGCAAGTTCATAGCTGCTGACAGTGTGATCTATATTTTGCATTTGTAGCTGAACAAGTAGTATGCCTAAGTGACTAGTTAGTAAAAAACAAGTTTTGGCTTTTTTCTCTTCATCTCATTTTATCATTCTGGGTCTCGCCTACAGAGTTAGTGCCTATTTTTGTTTGTCTTAGGTTAAAAGCTCTGTGGGTAATTTGGTTCGACATATCATGACTCATTCCTAAGAACAACAAAGATCTGGTCTAGATCAATATCTGCCACACAGACAAGCTAGGAGGTACCCCATTGCCCTGCAAATTGACAACCTGAGCAGCCTAGAGAATGAGGAAAGCTTGAGGCATCTCTCATCTGGGTATAAGAGGCTCTGAAGTACAAATCAGCTGAAATGTGTGTGTAATTTTTTCATATTTTTATTAAGCATTCCTTTCTTTGACTTTTTTAAAAAAAACATCAGATGTTAAGGCAAATGACAAAAGAATGAAGTTCATAAAACAGCATAAAAGCATGCAATTTATTTATTTGGGACTAAATGAACTCACCAATGATGTCTGGTAACTCCAGGCATGCCACTCAGAGAGAGAGGAAAAGGTATATTAATCCACACTGAGCAAGTCAATTATTGACTGAATCCCAGTAATTAGCCTTCCCTAGCTGTTGCCTGGACACAGAGATTTAAACTGATGCTGCCCATCCCTTGGTGACTCACAAAAGTTAAATAAGAACAGAAGCAAGCAAATTTAGCTAATTTGATATTACATTTGATTCTAGAGAATGAGTTACTGCTTCAAGACATGGATTTTCTGGCTCTAACTACATAATTCTTACAGCTGTCTCCAAGTTGAAACACCCAAAGTCAGGGAATAAATATTTGTGGGCCACATAGATATGCCTTTGCTTTTTAAATAGCTCACAGGTTTTAAGATTAGTATGGCTGACAACAGGCATTACTATAGGGAATATTACATGTATGTTTGTAAATTAGCATTTTAATTGTTGTCGTAGTTAGGGTTTCTGTTGCTGTGAAGAGACACCATGACCACAGTAACTCTTATGTAGGAAAAACATTAATTAGGGTGACTTATATTTTCAGAGGTTTAGTTCATTATCATCATGGTGTGACATGGTGCTGGAGAAGTCCTTGCATCTTGATGAGCATATATGAGACCTCAAAAGCCAACACCTACTCCAACAAGGCCACACTTCCTAATTCTACCACTCCATTTTGGGGCCATTTTTCTTTCAAACCAGCACAGCTGAGGAGTATGGGTTTCTCCAGAGTGAGTTATTTTCTCATTGCTAGCTAGTGTTTATTGGAAGCTTATTATCTCCCACACTGTTCTGATACTTTACATCAACTTGACTTTCTTGATTCTGTGGTACCATTAACTATCCTATTTCACAGAGAGTAAAACCAAGCCAACACGTGATTCAGTGACTTTCTCTGCACAGCCTGTAAGAGGTGGGCTTGGAAGGGCATCTAGACTTGAATTTGTCCATTTGTAGGTCTACATAACTCCAGAACCATCAGTTGGTCTCCCTTACTCTCTGTCTCCCCTGACTCCCCTGACTCCCCTGACTCCCATTGTAGGGATGGATAGAATCCAGGGCCTGTGTATGCTGTGCACTGCATCACTGACTCATACCCCTGTGGTTTTTCATAACAGCCTGTGAAACTGGATAGAAGTGGATAACTAACTGATAAACTTTAAAAGTATTCCCTGCAATTACTTCCAAAGGGCAATAAGATGAGAGTTAAAAGTTATGCACATAGAAATTCAATAGTGATGGATGTATAATGAAGAATTGTAAATGTGTATTGTTTTATTGTCAGTGGAAACATTTGCTACCATCAAATCACAACCAGTGGGTCTTAAGTTAATGAAAACATGGGTTGGCCAATATCCAGATAGGTGGGCTTTCGCTTATTTGAGTAGCCTGACAAATTATTTAAGTTCTGTCAGATTATACATTTTGGTAAGCAGCAAGTATTTGACATTTGAGAAGGTTAAATTTCTTGCCTTCTTGTCGGTCCTTTACTGTCATAACCTTCTGGAGGAGATGGTCACCTTATGCTCAGGACCTGGCTCCCTTCCCCATCCATTTGTGCAGTCTCCTGGGTACTATTTCACAGGCTTCTTGTTCCATTTCTTCCCAGCTTCTCGTTGTTATTGTTAGTTGGCTCTCTATTACTGTGACAAATACCTAATGCTTATTTTGGTGCATGATCCAGGGCATACTTTCTTGGCTTCTTTGTTGTGGAGCCTCTGTAGGGGCCAAACACCATACATAATATCATGTTTGTATTAATGGCGGAGCAAAGCTGTCCACTTCCTAGCAGTCAAGAAGAAAGGGAGGGAGGAAGTGGTTCCTGGCCTCGCATCCCAACACACCCTCAAGAGCCACACTCTTTTCCCTAGACTTACTTCACTTACTGTTTCTAAGTCCTGCCACCTCTGAATTAATGTCACACATAGTTGTCCAAGCCTTTGGTGAGCATATTTTAAAATATTTATGAATATTTGTGAGTTGGAGAGTTATTTGGGATAGAGTCTCACTTTGTAGCTCAAACTGGCCTTGAACATGCGATTTCTGCCTCTTTGTTTCCTGCGTTGGGATTGTAGGTGAATGTCACCAAGGTCTTTTTATTTTCACTTTAAAACATATAATCACATTGAACACATTTCTGAAATGCAGTTCTTTTTAGCCCATTTCAGTCCTCGTGGTCCCATGCGCTCTATAGACATGATCTATAGACTGCTCTTCTGAAGCAGTTTCCAAAGGGTGTTCCAGGGAGAACAAACACTGTGAAAGTGGCTCAGTGAGTGAAGGCGCTTGCTGCTGAGGGTGATGATCTGACTTCCATCTCCAGAACCTATCTCACAGAAAGAAAGAACTGACTGCCATAGTGATTTACACATAAACACAACACACACACACGCACACACACACGCACACACACACGCACACACACACGCACTCACGTACCCAACTAACCTCCAAGACACACAATAAATAAATGTAAAATATTGTTTAAAAATTTAAGTTAGTGAATTACAGATGAATAAAAAGATTTAACTTATTATGAGTATAAGCTTCAAAAGAATATATATTTCAAAAGAAAATGGTAGACTTTTCAAAAAGGCTAAGTTTTAAAAATGTATGTGTATGTGTCACTTGTATTTCAGTATGAGTGAAGGCCAGCAGATGTCAGATCAGCTGCAGGTGGATGTTAGTTACCTGGCATTGGTGTTAGAAACTGAACTCGGAAACTCTGCAAGAGCAGCATGCACAAGGGCACTGCCTTTGCAAGCCCCATTAAGTGATTTCCAGAACATCTTCGCTAAGATGAAACTTATAGACCATACAAAACCATGCTTCTTTTCTGATTGGGGAAATTTGCTGCAAGAAAGTGTTGTAATGGTCTGCATGCCAATAGTACTGTGCCTGTATGAGTACCTTGAGGTTTCCTTAAACTGCAAAAAGAATTGTTAGATATGGAAAATGTAAAATATTTCAATTTTATTGACATATACTTTGAAAAAGGTACTTCAGCTCTAATACTATTAAAATAAGCAATTACATTTTCTTTTGCTTTTGAAAAGAACCAGTATTTACATTAATTTTGCAATCACTCTTTAAATTTTTCTCAGTTTTAATGGATGTTATAATTGGAGATAGCTCCACTACGACATTTCCAATTTAAAATTGCTTGATATGCATGTAAGTGCAGTTGAACTAGGGATGGGCCCTGTCTTAGTCAGTTTTCCATAGCTGTGAAGAAACACCATGACCACAGCAACTCTTTTTTTTATTTTTGATTTTTCGAGTCAGGGTTTCTCTGTATTGTTTTGGAGCCTGTCCTGGAACTCGCTCTGTAGACCAAGCTGGTCTCAAACTCATAGAGATCTGCCTGTCTCTGCCTCTGCCTCTGCCTCCCGAGTGCTGGGATTAAAGACGTGCACCACCAACTCTCGGTCACAGCAACTCTTATAAAGGAAAACATTTAATTGGGGGCTGACTTACAGTCTCAGGGGATTAGCCGTTATCAGTATGGTGAGAGAACCATGAAGGCAAGCAGGCAGATATGGTGCTGCAGAGGCAGCTGAGAGTTCTACATCCAGACCTGTAGGCATCAGGGAGAGAGTGAGAAGGCCACTGGACTTGACTTGTGCTTCTGAAACCTCAAAGCTCATCTCCCAGTGACACACCCCCTCCAGCAAGGCCACACCTCCTTATCCTTCTCAATAGCTTAATCGTGCGTGTTTCCCTTAGTGTTTTGGAGGTGAGATACACTTTCTTTATGGGCTTAGCACAGATGAGATGTGTGAAGCTGTCTCGATCGTTGCAGGCCATTTATTTGCTGGGGTGAAAGACGCTTTTCTTAAACTTTGAAAGGACAGTGAAAGGGGAGGAAACCAGGCCACGTCTAGATGGTGATTTTCATTGATTTTGCTCTGTGCAAGGTAAGAACCTCATCTTATGAATTCAGATGTGTTGTCTTTGGTAACTCCATTTCTATGACAAGAAGGGTGGTAGAAAGCATAATGCATGACCTAGCTTTACGAAGGAGTTATATAAGGAGAATGAAACAGCATTAGGAAGCACATTGTGTTTCCTAATGATGAAGTTACTAGTGATAAGGGCAAGCACTGAATCATTTACGGTGAGTAAATGGGAAGTAGTGACTGTTATTTTGTTTTCAAAAGTCTCTGGTTTCTCTTTAAGTCATATAAACATGTTTCCTATTGGGAAAAAACCTTCTTCAACCACAGGGCTGTTTGCAGTCAAGGCTGTGCCTCCCTTTCCCAAAACTTCCACACTGCCCTTTACTTCTGAGGTCTCTGACTTCTTTTACAGGGTTTTCTTTTAAAAACTCCTGACAATTCTTGCTATGGTCCTGGCTTAACTAATAAACACAGACTACTCAAAACAGGCTCCATGGGTGCACATTTCCTTTGACACAGGATGCAATATTCGGCTCAGACTGCTCTACTCCAGCCCCAGCCTCCCCAGTATCTTGGGAATTCAGACGAATGCAATTATATCTGATTACTGTATACTTTTAGTAAGGCATTGTATTTGGCTCTCAAGGTATGCACAGCTGTTCAGAAATCCAGATGTGTAAATAAGTTACTTTACATGTATTAGTACCATCAAAATAACAGAGAAGTGTCGTCAGTGAGGAAACAGGACCACAACACAAATGTCCTTGTCCTTACAGACTTAGGGGTTGTCCTACCAACCATAATTTTAATAAAGATGCCCCCTCTCAAATACTTTGTGACTGAAGGGTTGACTCCTGACTGGTGGCAGTGGTACTACCTGGGGAGGCTTTGGAGTCTTTAGGAGGTGGGTCTAGCTGGAGAACACGGATTGTTGGAAATCTGCTCCTGGGGACTGTCTTGCCCCAGACTCCTCTCTCTGATGCTCTCTCTGCTTTTTTTGGGTGTCGTGATGTTAACTGCTCTCTTGTGCCACACCTCTCTACAATGATGGTAAAATTGTATGCCAAGTTACTGTTTATTCCCTTGTGTTGCTTATGTAGGATATTTGATCACAGCAATGTAAAAATATCTAATACAGAACATTTGTTCTAGAAGTGTACCTGTAGAAGCTCTTTGCTTTGACTAAACCTGGTCATGTGGCCTTTAAGTCCATGGAGTGGGCTTGTGGGAAGACTTTAGAGAAAGCCCATAATTCTGTAATTAGAACAACAGGAAGGCTTGTTGGTGGGAACTCGTAACACCTAAATGCTGATGGCAGTGTGCAGAGTATGTCTCTAATTTCTCCTCCCCTCTCTACTCTATCCAAGATGTCTGACACCAGGGTGATTTCACATGCAGGGATGGGAAGGTGATGATGTGGAATACTCGAAAGACCATAACTCTGAGATAAATGTGCATTTGGAAAATGAGTATTATAATGCCAGAGCATTAATAGAAGATCCCAAAGCAGCAAGAAGCTGATTCTAAAGATTTTGGAACTAGAAGGTGAAGGAGCAGCAGAAGATCAAGATAAAGTTAAGCTGACAATCTTTCCAAGGATGAAAAGATACAGCAGTTGTGTGTCTGTGTTCCAAGTGCAAATAGAAGGCTAGTCTGAAAAAACAATTCATGAATCCCGTTCTTGAGTGTAATTGTACTTCCAACAAGATGGATATGCTGCAGGCATTTCATGAAACAACACTGGAAGCTTTGAAGACTGTAAGACTGACAAACACAAAGGTTGGAAAATTATATTTAGAACAGGGAGAATATGAAAAGTTTCAACAAAGTTTATGCCAGTTATGTAAGTCCTGTCAGAATGATGATGGTAAAGATGAAAACATTAGAAACATAGAAATATTAGAAGCATAGGATTTAGGAATTTCAATATGCGCAACACAGAAAATAACAAAACCCCTTCACATTGAGTCCACCATTGCTCGCCCACAGACTGTGGAATCATCAGAGAATGTGTTATAAAGTACACTTGAGAGAAGGCCATTTGAAAAGATGTATATTTTTAAGCTTACAATAATTATGATGAATCAGAAAGTCTGAGACAAAGTAGTTGTTTAAAACTTTCATCTTAGAAAATATGTTAATGAAATCAGGAATAAATGCATTTGACTCACTCAAGGGCAAGCTGTTTAAACCCAGAAGTTCTAGTTGTCATGGTTTTGTAAATGTCTGTTATAGTAATGACATCACTGAATTTGAAAAGATTCTAAAAATAAGCCACAGCAACATCATGGATGGTCTACTCATATAACTATATACTGCACAGCTTTTATGAAACCACAGAACACAGATGCACATAAAATTAATCAAGTCTTGCACCAGAATTCAGTTACATTCCTAAGAAGCTAAGTACCGATGTAGCCAATGTGGAAAGCTTGCTTCTGCCATTGCATATTGGATAACAGCTTTCATGACCAAAACGATCCAGTCAACGAACTCGTTGAATTGGATCATCAGCAGAGAGGGTGGTGCATGATATTCTACTGCCCAAGATAAATTCTCTGAACTAGGTTATAGTCAGTGAACTGGCTTAATGGAGGACAAGCTCTGCAGACACACTTAGGCCCCCGGTCTAGGGTATGAAGCAGTCTGGAGTGGGAGAACTCTTGTCTGTGACTATAACATGCTGTCTTCATCAACTGGTTTGCATTTTGCTGCTGGATTATTCCAGCGTAGCTTTGGCTGGCCTGGAACTATCTATATAGAACAGCCTGGCCTCAAAACCCTAGAGATTTGCCTGGTGAGGCCTCCCAACTGCTAAAGTTAAAGACATGTAGTATCACCTACATGCTTGTTAGTTAATTCATACAGAAATTCTCCTACAAATGACCTGTAGTAGTTTGATACCCATACTCTTTTAAACACTTCTTACTCTCATATATAAATAAAAATATTTTCTGCAATTTACAAAATGTAAATTCTTCAAAAAATGTGTGGCTATCTTTCCATTTCTGTCATTAGTAAAGCCCAGATGGACCCATAATTACAGTAGCACACTGTGTCTCAGGGCTCATGCAGCCAAATAAGTAAATAATGAAGCTCAGAAATGGTCTTCTTCTTGGTGAGTTTTTATTATATTTAGTGTTACTTTTATTTTTTAGTACCTTAGACATTTCAGATTATTTTATCTTCAGTCAAGATTTTAAAAGCCTGAAAGTGAATAGTTAGCATTTTTGTTTGTGTTTGAGACAGGGCCTCTCTATGAAGCTCTTTCTGGCCTGGAACTCAGTATACAGACCAGCTGGGCCTCACTTGCCCAATCTGTCAGCTTGGTTAGTATAAGAGAGGCTACGTGGGCTGTAACTGACCGGCCATGGAGTTAGGGCTGCCCAGAGAAACTCACGCTTATATTGTGCAAACCTGTGCATGGATGCTAGTCAGACCTGCAGGATTTAATGTTTACCTTGCTGGGTTCTGGTCTTGCTTTGGTCTGACCTTCTGCAGGATTGATTTTGTATGCTATTCTTCTGTTCTTCTCTTTTGGAATAGGAATGTTTACTTGGGACTTAGACTCTTGAACAATGTTAAAAGTGGCAAGACTTTGCAGTCTCTTGGAGATGGACTAGATACATCTTGGGTTAGATGATCATAAACACTGGGTGCCGGGTAGCATGCTCATGTTTGAATGTGTCATGTGCTTGGTTCACAGCTGTGGCCCTCACTCAAAAGGCTCTGAAGCATCATGAGGCGGGACTTAGGTGGAGGAAGTAGGCCATTGACAACACATTCTTGGAGGCTGTGTCTTTGGCCCTGGTCTATTTGACTATCTGCTCCCTGGCCACTATGATGGGAACTGCTTGGCTTCACTTTCTCTACTATGGTGTACCAAAATCCCAGAGACCACAAGCTAAGCAAATCTTTCCTCTTAAGTAGTTGCTGTCAGGTTTTTGTTTATAGAAAACAAAAACAAAATTACCCAGCGCCTTTATTCACTCATTTATATAAGTTATGGTTTTCAGAAAATGTCACAGGAAGCTTAAACCATTAAATACATTGGGGATTTTCTTATCCTAGACATCTCGTCATTTTCTTTGTAAGTCATATCTCAAAAGTTACATTTGCTACTTACATTAGGCATTTTTTTCTTACCACAACCCTATGCTAAAGACAAACTAGCTCTAAAGAGAGATATATTTTCTTCACAGATTTGGAGGTTCAAGGGCATAGTGACAGCCAATTCTCAACAATGTCAGCTCATGGTGATGGCAATGGTTGGAGAGAATATGGAAGTAAGAAACTATATTTCAATACAGGTGTCAAGAAAGATCTGAAGTCAGTGGTGATGGCACACGCCTTGAATCCCAGCACTGGGAGGCAAAGGCAGGAGGATCTCTGTGAGTTCGAGGCCAGCCTGTTCTACAAAGCTACACAGAGAAACCCTGTCTCAAAAAAAAAAGAAAGAAAGAAAAGAAAAAGAAAGAAAAATCGGAATAGTAATAGGCTTGGGTTTATCATCACCCTTTCCTCAAAACTAAGAAGGGGTCACATGAGAACTATCTTTTCTATAGTTGGGACAAGAAGGACCCTCTGAAAGACACGGGGTTAGTCTTGCTGGAGTTTGTGCCACTATAGTGAGTGCTGATATCTTAAGACTTGAGGCCTAGAAGAATATTAGGAGACTCTCCTTGAAGAAACATTGGCACAGTGGCTCCTCCTGTCTGTCTTTGTTTCCTGGCATCCATGGAGTGAGACACCACATTTGATGTGCACGGTTCACTGTTATGCATTGCCTTTCAGGCCCAACAGTAACAGGAGCAAGCAATCATTTATGGTGACTTGAATGAGAAATGTCCACCTCCACTCATGTATTTGAGCACTTGGTTCTCTGTTGGTGGTGCTGTTTGGGAGGCGATGGCACTTTAAGGAGTATAACTGTGCTGAAGGGAGTATTTCACTGTGGGTGGGCTTGGGGTGTCTATAGCCTTGCCCTACTTCGAGTTTGTTCTTTCTGCTACCTCTGTGCAGTTGGGACATGATCTCTCAGCTTCCTGCTTCTGCCAGCATGCTATCTCCACCATTGTGAGCATCAAACAAACTATTCCTTAAGTAGCTTTTGGTTATGGAGTTTTACCACAGCCACAGAAAAGGAACTAGTTACCAAGGACTGACAGGGATGAAACCTTGAGATCGAGTGAAGTTTTCCTCCTTTTATGTATACCATATCAAGCATTTTATCACATTAGAGGAAACATGATTAACACAGAGTCTAGCAGTTCAAAAACCTTCCACTAGGCCCCATCAGTTGAAGTGTCTTCCTATGGCACCATTGTAGAAACCAAATTTCAAACACATAGACTCTTGGGCAGCGAACCACATCCAAACCACAATGTATTTCCACAAATAAAGGTGTCTGATGTAGCTTCATTAAGAAAAAGAAATGGGGAGAAATTGTTTCTAGTTTAGGAAAAGAGAATTTATATAGTGAATACATGTTAGTGTATATGCTTTACATTACACATATTACATATCACACCCTTTTCCAGTGGTGAAGAGAATTTGTGACAGCATTATTTTAAGCATGTGTGGTAGTTTAAATGTAATTGACCCCATAATCTCTTAGAAAGTGGGAGGTGTGGCTTTGATGGAGTGAGTATGGTCTTCTTAGAGAAATCATGCCACTGTTGGGGTGGGCTTTGATCTCTCATTTATGCTCAAGCCACAACCAGTATCTCAGAGCACTTCCTGGTGCCTGTAAGAGGTAGGATTCTCAGCTCCTCCAGCACCACTTCTGCCTGCCTGCTGCCATGTCCCCCTTCATGGTAATAATGGGCTGAACCTCTGAAACTGTAAGAGAGCCACCCCAATTAAATGCTTTCTTTATAAGAGTTGTAGTCATTGTGTATCTTCACAGCAGTAAAAACCCTAGGTAAGACAGTGTGAATATGACTTTGAAGTGTGAGTAGGGACATTAGAGGGTACGAAATAAGAAAGTTGCTTCCTTTATAAGTCCTTGGAAATCTTCAGAGTGTAAGAGCACCATGGGATTTGTGTGCTGTCTTCTGCCCCTTCCTCTACATCTAAGCCCTTCTTCCTCTGCTCTGTTTATGCCAGGCATAATCACCTCCATGACTACACCAGGAGCCTGGTCATCTCACCTCCATGACTACACCAGGAGCCTGGTCATTTCATCTAATGACTACACCATGAGCCTGCTCACCTTTCCCACTCCATGGCTACACCAGGAGCCTGGTCATTTCATCTCCATGACTACACCAGGAGCCTTGTCATTTCACCTCCATGGCTACACCACGAGCCTGGTAATTTCATCTCCATGACTACACCAGGAGCCTGGGCATCTTTCCCACTCCATGACTACACCAGGAGCCTGGTCATCTCATCTCCATGACTACACCAGGAGCCTGCTCATCTTTCCCACTCCATGGCTATATCAGGAGTCTGGTCATCTCACCTCCATGGATACATCAGGAGTCTGGGCATCTTACCAGCTACATCTCTGAGTCAGACATCAGGACCTCTGATGCCTCATGAAATGAGTATTTTAAAAATCAGATCTTACTAGGCAGAGTTTTAGGAAATAGAGTCTTAAAAGTAGACTTAAGACAATAGATTGTCACCATCAGCAATGAGATGTCAGGGAAAGGGAAGAAAATATCTTCCGAGAAGTAGTTTGATTCAACCTATTGCATTGTGACATGCAACATGTAAATAGAATGCCTTAAAACAAGAAAGTGTAGCTAGACTTCCCAACATTTTTCTCAAAGCATGCACTAATTGTGATTGCTGATCTTAGTTGTCAACTGCACAGTAGTTGGGATCAACTAAAACTCAAGACACTGGGTACTTTTTTTTTGACTCCTGGATTTTTTATTTGACAACAGAACAAGAATCACATTGATCACACTGCATGGCACAAGTTTTGTCTTCATACATCACAATCAGAAGTGGAAACACATCGTGACCAGAAGTTTGGGCAAAGCTGAAATCAGAATGTGCTGACACTGACAGACTCAGGAGAACAGACACTTGCCTTATTCCTACCTGGTTGTTGGGACTATGGAGAGAGAAACCTCTGATGAGGCTATGTTTTTGTTTGTTTGTTTGTTGTTTTTTCAAGACCGGATGAGAGGTCTAAATTTCTCCCTTTTTACAATTGGATTTAGGGATTTTTTGAGCCTATTCATATCAATTTTTTGTTAATTTATTTTTTACATTACTATTACTGTTCCCCCTCCCTCCTCTACCCTCGCTCCCCCTAAGTCTGTCCCATCATCTCCTTGAGGCAGGACCAAGGGACCTCCCCCCAACTCCATGTCTAGGCTGAGTAAGGTATCTCTCCATATAGAATGGGCTCCACTAAGTCAGTTTGTGCATTAGAGTTAGATCTTGGACCCACTGCCAGTGGTCCCATATATTGTCCCAGTCACACTGTTGTAGCATATATTAAGGGAGTCTAGTTCAGTCTTATGCAGGTCCCCATTTTGGCAGACCTGAGTCAGTGATCTCTCACTAGCTCAAGTCAGCTGATTCTGTGGGTTTCCCCATCATGGTCTTGACTCTTGTTCATATTATCGCTCCTCCCTCACTTCTATTGTACTCAAGTTGCTTGGCCCAATGGTTGCATGTGAATTTCTGCATCTGTTTGGGAAGAGGGTTCTAGCTTCTCTGGGGTTGTGGATTGTTGACTGGGTGAGGAATTAGAGAGCAATATGTGTTTGTGTGTGTCCTATAATACCCATTTGTTAAAAGCAACAGATGTCTATATGTGTTTCTTGTGGTTTTTCTTCTGTTTATTTGTGTGTTTGATTTTATTTTACTGTTAATTTTTAGATATGTTTGTTTTCTAATGCAAGAAAGTAAAGGTATAGGGTTGGATGAGAAGAGAGGTGGAAAGACTCTAGGAGGAGTTGGGGAGGGAAACTGTAATCAGAATACATTGTATGAACAACAATTTTCAATAAAATAAAATAAACAAGAACCAAAATAGGTTGAAAAACAACCTTAAGAAATAAGTATCCACCATAAATGCTGAAGTCATAAACTAATACTGCTTGGTAACATTTGTTATCTGGGTCAGTTGGAGTCAGTGACTTAATCCTTCATAAAATTGCTAGATATTTTTGTAAAAGTGTCCGTCATTCCTTCCCGTCGTGATTTTTTTCTGTGTTGTTCTGAAACTACAAAGCAAAGCCCTTTGTTAGAGTCACACACCCCATACATATTATACACACAGAGACAGACATGTGTAACTCAGAAATCATTTTCTGAATGTCATCATAAAAGATAGTATTCAGACAGCCATTGATTCAGACACATAACAGACAGACTACTGATAGGTAACTATAAAAGACACAGGGAGAGAGGAGTAAAGAATTTAAATCTGGGCTCACTCTTGGTTAAATTACTCCAAGGGGAGGTGCTCTTAATTTATTTTTCTTAATGTGATATTGGCACATTTTGTCTACTCTGGGGTTGTTACTAATATATTAAAAGCTGGGAAAGGATAATAACTTGGGGGCTGCAGAGGTGGAGACTGAGCTTGAGCACGTAACACAAAGGGCGGACTTTATGGACACACCATTGCTGTCTGCAGTAGACTTGATACAAAAATCACATGCAAAAAATTGTTAGAATTTGAATATATGAAGCAGCGAATCAAGATATTATTTTAAAGTTTTAAGCTTTTTTTCTTTCTCAACCTGCTGAGCAACAATTTAATTAGATGTATTAGTCACATCTCTGACATAATGTATCAGACATTGGGTGTTAAACCAATTTACACAAAAGGTCACCGTTTCCCATCAATATCCTCCACAGGATACAGTCTTGGTATAAACTGTAGAATTACACTTTCAGAAGGCACTGCCATGGCAAGCTTAGATGCTTGTGAGAAAAGTTAAAGGTGAGTGTTCTTGTGCTGGGACTCAAACTCAAGGTCTGCATGTGCTAGGAGAGTGCTCCACCCATGAAGTAGGCACATAGCTCTATTCTTTCTTCATACTCTGTGTGTGTATGTGTGTCAGAGAGGGGGGGAGGGAGGGAAGGAGAGAGGGAGAAGAGGGAGAGAGGGAGAGGAGCATGCAGTGTTTATGTGAATATGTACATGCATATTCATCTTTGTGCAAGTGAGTGTGGATGCCAGGTATTGATGTGGGTGCCACCTGATGTTATTCTCCCCCTTATCATTAAAATTTTCAACCTTCATTTTTATTTCATGTGTTTTGTCTACATGTATATCTGTACACCAAGTTCATACAGTGCCTGAAGAGGTCACTGGATGATTGAGTACCCTGGGAATGCAGTTACAGACAATTGTGAGTCACCATGTAAGTGCTGGGAATCAAGCGTAGGTCCTCTAAAAGAACGTTTCTCAGTCATTTGAGATTCTTCTGTTGAGAATTCTCTGTTTAGATCTGCACCACAGTTTTTAACTGGATTGTTTGGCTTGTTGATATCTAGTTTCTTGAGTTCATTATATATTTTGAAAATCAGCCCTCAGATAGATGTTGGGTTGGTAAAGATATTTTCCCATTCTTTAGGCTACTGTTTTGAAATATTGGTGGTGTGCTTTACAGAAACTTTTCAGTTTCATAAAGTCCCATTTATTAATTGTTGATTTTAGTGCCTGTGCTATTGGTGTTCTTTTTAGGAAGTTGTCTCCTGTGTCAATACATTCAAGATTATTTCCCACTTTCTCTTCTATGTTGAGTAGTACTGAGGGGTACTTCTGGTTGCAGTGTGGGGTTGTGATAAAGCCTGGTGCAGGGAAATCTCCCAGAAGTCTAGGTGGGGGGACCCCAGGTTAGACTCCAAGCAACAGTAGATAAGTAGCCTAAACTGGCTGTCTCCTGTGACTAGGTTGGTGCCTGGTCCAATTGCCATCAGAGAGGCATCATCCAGCAGCTGAAGGGGGCAAATGCAGAGACCCACAGCCAAGCATTAATTAGGCGGACTTCATGAATCCTGTGAAGGATGACAAAGGAGTGTAGGAGCCAGAGGGTTCAAGGACACCATTGGAAGGTTCACAGTCAGCTAACCTGGGTTCATAAGGACTCACAAAGATGGAACCTATAATCAGGGAGCCTTCATGGGACTGAGCTAGGCACTCTGCATGTATGTGACAGTTGTGTAGCTTGGTCCACTTAAAGGACTCCTAACAGTGGAAACAGAGGCTGTCCCCGACTCTTTAACTGGCTTTTGGGACCCTAATTCTCATACTAGATTGCCTTTCCCAGCCTTAAAACATGGGGGGGTGCAAATTGATATGACATATTTTATTGATACTCATGGTAGACCTGCCCTTTCCTGGATGAAGAAGGAAGAGGAGGGGATGGGGAGTGGAAGGGGGAAATGGTGGAGAGGAAATGAGAAGGGGAGGATGGGGGTGCTGAGGTCAGGATATAAAATAAACAGATGAATAAAAGACATGTGTGACCAAATCTGCCTTTTAAATGGGTGCTGGGGATCCAAAGTAAAGCTATTATACTCACAGTATAGGCATTTACACATTGAGCCATCCTCATGCCCCACCCAAATTTTATTTTTAAAACAATCTTTTTAAGACAAAGTATAGAGACCAGGATTGCTTCAAACTCTGGATCATCCTGTCCTAGCCTTTTTAGTATAGGGATTAGCAGGGGAGTATTTTAGATGAAAGTGTATTTCATCAGTTTCCTATGTTGTAATTATGTATTTTTAGATGGCAGCACAAGTACAATCTAATAAATAATGTGGTGGAGATAAATCAAAAGAAACTCCCCCTCCCTTTCACAGAATAAGCTAGGCAAATTTAAACTCTTTCTGAAAATGAGACTGTTAAGCACAGGATGAGACATCTTTCATGGATGTCGACATTTTGACAGTGTTTTAGACATAGGTTGAAATTCTTCCTCTGACAATCTGATATACAAAGTTGTTCGGCCTAAAAAAGTCTTGGATGTGAGGCCCACTGTAATCTCCTGAGCCTGGCTAGAGTTTGGTGACCTGTCTCTGGCCTATAACCTCCACGTGGGGGTGACTCAGCCAGACCTGATGTAACACTGTCACCTGCCTAACTACCTGCCAGGTTGGTAGAATATTATTGACCCTTATTCCTCATGTCACCTTACCCCATCCTAAGATTCCCATCCCCTACATCAGGCCTATATAAGTTCCTGCCTGTCGGAATAAATGTAGATCCTACTTCAACAAGTCTCCTAACTCAGTGTGTATCTCCTTCCCCACCCCCTCTACCTGCCGGAGGACCCAGCACAAAGTAAAGTCATTTTCTAAAAGTTTTAATAAGGCAAATGTTGTTTCTTGTAGTTTAGTATCTCTGTTCACAGTAAGCAACCCCTTTCCTAAATCTTTGATTTATTATGTACATTATAAACATTAAAAATTTTGTTGGTCACTAACCCCACATCTGACAGAAGGCTTCTCTCTAAAATTTACAAAGAAATCAAGAAGCAAGCCTCCAAAACATCAAAGGATCCAATTACAAGTGGCATACACAACTAAATAGAGAATTCTCAATAGAGGAATCTAAAATGACTGAAAGACCCTTAAGAAAGTGCTCAATATTCCTAGCCATTCAGGAAATGCAAATCAAAACAACTCTGAGATACCATCTCACTCCTGTCAGAATGGCTAAAATCAAAAACACCAATGACAGTTTATGCTGGAGGGGATGTGGAGAAAAGGGAACACTCCTCCATTGCTGATGGGAGTGCCAACTTGTACAACCACTTTGGAAATCAGTATGGAGAGTGCTCAGGAAAATGGGAATCGGTCTACCACAAGACACAGCAATTTCTACTCTTAGGCATATATCCAAAAGATGCCCATTCATATAACAAGGACATCTGTTCCACTGTGTTCATAGTATTATTTGTAATTTCCAGAACTTGGAAGCAACCTAGATGCCCCTCAACTGAAGAGTGGATAGAGAAAATGTGGCACATTTAAACAATGGAGTACTACTCAGTGGAAAAAAACAATGGAATCTTGAAATTTGCAGGCAAATGGACAGCACTAGAAGAAACCATCCTGAGTGAAGTAACCCAGTCACAAAATGACTTAGCATGGCATGTACTCACTCATAAGGATTTTAAACATGAATCAGGGGAGTGCCAGCATATAATCCCATTGCCAGAGAGTCTGGGAAAAAGAACCTTCATCCAATGACTGATGGAAGCAGAGGCAGACATCCACAGCTAAACACTGAACTGAACTCCTGGAATCCAGTGACAGAAAGGGAGGAGTGATGAGCAAAAGGGTCAAGATTGGATTGGTTTAATCCACAGAAACAGTTGACTGAACAAGGGGGAGCTCATGGACTCCAGACTGATGGTTGAGAGGACAGCATGGAACTGATCAAGACCCCCTAAATGTGGGTGTCAGTGAGGAGGCCTAGGTAATCTATGGAGCTTTGGATAGTATTTATCCTTGGTGTACAAATGGACTTTGGGTGTCCATTCCACAATGAGGAAAGCTCTCTCAGCCTGGACTATTGGGGGAGGCATAGGCTGGATGAAATGACAGACTCTGGAGATTCCCCATGAAGGGCCTCACCCTCCTTGGGATTTGGTATGGGAATTGGGAGGGGGTCTGGGGGGTCTGATGAGGGTGGCAGGGGAGGAGGGGAGGGAGAGGGAGCTGGGACTGACATATGAAGCAAGCTTGTTTCTAATTTAAATTAAAAAATGGGAAAAATTATTGATTTGGGTTAGAGATGACTTAGTGGCCAAAGGCACTTGCTACCAAATCTGAAGACCTGAGTCCAATCCCTGGGACCTACATGGTGGAAGAAAACAGCAGACTCCTTCAAGTTGTTTTCTGACCTCCAAGTGAGTACACACATGCACACACACTAAATAAATGTAATTTTCAAAGTTAGTTGACTAAAAATTAAAGCAAGAAAGCTCAGATGTGGAAGCAGTAGATGGAAACTTTTTTAAAATTGGCACAATACATGAAGTACCAGTTTGCCTTTAGGTTGTGTAGGTATTAAATTAACAATCTCTGTTTTGAATTATGAAGTGAAAACCTTTAGAAATGACTATGCCATACAAATGAACACACTAGGAACTAGAGGTGATGAGATATGTCTTAAAGTCTTTGCTGAAGTACACAAACATGCTGTGGGACTCGATGGTTTGCTTGGGATGGAGTCTCCCCATATTAGTAAGCTCCTTTATCTAAAGCCAACTCAGTTTAATTAGCACAGTGTCTGAGTTTAGACAAACAGGTAAAGTTAAATGCAGTTAATAGTTATGAATACACAATACGAATATATTTAATATTCCTGCAGATATGTTTTTATGACTTGGGCATGGAAGAACATTTATTTAATTTTAATAACATATATCTATTTATTATGTGTGTACATATGTGTGTGGTTGTGTTTGTGCCTTGGAGTGTGTGGAGGTCAGACAACTTCTGGGAGTTGGTTCTTTCCTTTACCATGTGGGCACCAGGGACTGATCTCAGGTCCTCAGGGAAGCACTCTTCTCCTTACTGAGCCATCTTGTCAGACTCAGAAAGGCTTATTGCCTTATTAGTTTTTTGATGTGGGAGTTTGCTGTGCAGCCCACCCAGCCTTTATTTTCTGGTATGTCTAGTTCTTCATCCCATGTACAGTCATTATAGGTATGCAGGCTGCATCTGGTTCTAGTTTATTTTAAACAAGAGGTATTTTGTTATTAAAATTATCATATGTTAAGAGAAAGAAAGGAGAGAAATAAGGGTTTTTGCTTTCCCCCATACAAATGTTTCTGGAAATTGGAGAGTATGAACAATTCTATGAGGTTTGGACATGTTAAATTATGATTTAATTTAATTAGATAAATAAAGCAGAAAATGTGGGAATAATTGAACATCTGATTTTAGCTCTGCTTTAGATTTTTCTGTACAAATTCTAATTGATATTCAAATCATAAGGAGAACCCATGCTGAGAGTCATCACTTTTTAATCACTATTGAGGGATTTGTAGGCAAGGTACTTCATCGGAAATTGAGAAGTAATTTCAGTAGCACATAGGGTAAGAGATGAGCTTTATCTCAAGTCCTTTTACCATCGGTACTTCAGATCTCTACAGACATGGACTGATTAGAAGACTATACACACCACTTCCCTGATTTGTACATGTGATGGGAAATCAGCAAAAATAACTTCAGATAATACCCTTCAACAAATCCTTTTACAACTTTAATAATGATGCTTCTTCAAAGTATGGAAAGTTTCTACTAAGTAGCTAGGTAAATATTTTGCTTCATGGTTTAAATTCTCCCTTTAGGTTCAGTTTGCAGCATGTAGGTATGTGGATTTGAATGTGTGCTAAAGATTTCAAAAGACTGAGAGCATGAACCAAAAGCCAGGAATGAGGTGTGTATTACTAGCTGCTAGATCTTTCTCATGGATCTGGCTAACCATGCTCTCACATGATTCAGAGAAATTGTGTATACTATTCATTTTATAACAGAATTAAGTAAATACATCTTTTTTTAAGGAGGTCCTGAAGAATATCTGGACTACGTACAAAAAATGTAAAAGTAAACATTGTACAACTCAGAAAAGTGAGGGACCCATCATCAGATGTAGAACATTGACAATGTTTTTCTATAGGGGTCAGTCTGTCATTTCACAGTGGTTCCTTGAGCTCAGACAATATCAGTGCTGAGGTATTCCGTCAGGCAGTGAAGCACTCAGTCCACCTGTGTTTCTCTGTGTTCATTGAAGTCACAGAAACACATAGAAGTTTATCCATTTCTTCCAGATTTTCCAGTTTGGCAGAGTACAGGTTTTATAGGAATATCCCTATGATTCTCTGGATTTCCTTGGTGTATGTTGTCAGATACCCTTTCGTCTCTAATTTTATTAATTTGCATTTCTCTCTCTGCCTTTTAGTTAATATGACTAAGGGATTGTCAACCTTACCATTTTTTTTTCAGAGAACAACCTCTTTGTTCAATTGAGAGAGAGAGAGAGAGAGAGAGAGAGAGAGAGAGAGAGAGAGAGAGAGAGAGAGAGAGAGAGAGAGAGAGAGTTTGTTATTGATTTCAGCTCTGGCTTTGATTATTTCTTGCTATCTATTTCTTTTAGATGCTATTCCTTCCCTTTTTCCTAGATCTTTCAGGTTATTATGTTATTAATATGAGATCTCCCCTTTTTTTAAATGTAGGCACTTAGTGCTAAAGTGTACTACTTTGAACTGCCTTCATTGTGCTTTATAAGTTGGGGATGCTGCCTTTTCATTTTCATTAAATTACAAAAATTTTTAACTTCTTTTTAAATTTCTCTCTTAACCTATTTTTCATTCAGTATTGAGTTGTTCAATTTACATGAGTATGTAAAATTTCTGTTATTGTTTATACATAGCTCTAATCTGTGGTGATCAGGTAAGTTATTTCAATTATGTGGAGTATTATTTCAATTTTCTTGTATCTTTTGATACTTGCCTTGTGTCCAAGTATGTGGTAAATTTTGGAGAAAGTTCTATGAACTGGTGAGAAGTGTGTATATTCTTCTGATTTGGGGTGAAATATTCTGTAAATATGTGCTATGTCCATTTGATTTATGACATCATTTATCTCCAGCATTTCTCTGTATAGTTTTTGTCTAGATGACCTGTTTATTGATAAGTGTGGGATATTGAAATCCCTTAAATCAGTGCGTTAGGGGTAATGCGTAATTTAAGCTATAGCAGTGTTTCTTTTATGAACTTGGCTGCCCTTGTTTTTGGTTTATAGTTGTTAAGAATTGCCATATCCTTTTGGTGGATATTTTTCCTTTGATAAGTATGTAGTGCCCTGTTCTATTTCTTCTGATTAGTTTTGAAGTCTACATTGCCAGATATTAAAATGGCTACACCAACTTGCATCTTAGGTCTATGTGCTTGAATTATTTTCCAAACTTTAATCCTGAAGTGATATCTATTCTTGATATTAAGGTGTGTTTCTTGGATACAACAGTAGGATAGATCCTATTCTCACAGCCATTCTGTTAGTCTGTGTCTTTTCATTGGGGAATTGAGACCATTGAGAGATAGCAATGAGAGAGAGAGAGAGAGAGAGAGAGAGAGAGAGAGAGCGCTCAGTGAGCAGTGTTTGGGTGTGGTTAACCTCTTCACATTAAGTTTTCCTTCTAGTGTCTCCTAAGGGATGAATTTGTAGATAGGTATTTCTTGAATTTGGTTTTGTCATGGAATGTCTTTTGTTCTCCATTTATGGTGATTGAAAGTTTTCTGGGTATAATAGTCTGGGCTGGCATCTGTGGTCTCTTAGAATCTGCACCACATATGGCAAGGCCCATATAGCTTTTAGAGTCTCCACTGAATAGTCAAATGTTATTCTAATAGGTCTACCTTGATGTGTTACTTGGTCTGTTTTCCTTGAAGTTGTGAATATTCTTTGCTCTCCATGTTGACTTTTTTGATTATTGTATGTCATGGGTAGTTTCTTTTCTGGTCCAGTCTATTTAGTGTTTTGCATGCTTCTTGTACCTTGATAGGTATCTCTTCCTTTAGGTTAGGTAAATTTTCTTCTATAATTTTGCTGAAAATATTTTTTGTGGCTTTGACTTGGGTTTCTTCTCTTTTTTCTCCATTCTTATTATTTGCGAATTTGGACTTTTCATGTTATCCCAGATTTCCTGAATATTTTGAGCTTGGATTATCATTATTATTATCATTATTATTATTATTATTATTATTATTATTATTATTAGACTTAACATTTTCTTTGACTGAGGTATCCATTCTTTTTCTGTCTTTTCTTCAATACCTGGTATTTTCTCTTCCATCTCTTATGTTGGTAAAGGTTCCTGTTTGAGTTACTAAATTTTTTATTTTCAGCTTTCCCTCTGAGTTTTCTTTATTGATTATATTTCTGTTTTTATGTCTTGAACTGCTTTTTTAAAAAGCAGTTTATGTTTTCATTAATGGATATATTCACATCCTCTTTAAGGGCCTATAACATACTAATAAAGGCTATTTTGAAGTCCTTACCTTGTGCATCAGGTATATTATACATCCCAGGTCCTACTGTGGTAGGGTTGCTTTAGTGGAGTCATGTTGTCCTTTCTGTTACTGTGTTTTTTCCTGGTTTCTAGGCATCTAGGTTTGAGAAAAAGGTAATTCTAGGTGTTGATACCTGGTTTCACCTTTGTTAGATGGTGATCCATTTGTTGGTTTCTGTTGTCCTCTCTGGTTCTTAAGAGTATGTGGTGGCTGTGTGTTGTCCAGTAGGGAATGCTTTTGAGATTATGCCAGGTCAAGTGTGTCTTTAGGATTTTGACATTTAGGAATGTGGGTGGACCAGAAGCAGGGGAACCTACAGAGGGGAGGAAACCATGGTGTGCCATCAGGATCTGCCTAATTCCCTGGGAATGGGACAGAGAAGTGGTCTGCTACAGAGCTGGGAACAAGACTGTGGGACTGGATTTGGAGGAGAGGAGGGAGAGTGAATACAGTCTACCTGTTTCCCTGGCTGGCATGCTTGGCAGGTCTCTATGGAATGCCTGTAGGCAATGGCAGTTGAGGTAAAGGGAAGGCAGTGGAGGAGCTCTGTGATCTGCTGGAGATGTGGGCAGGGAGCCATGGGAGGCTGCAGCTGCTGGTCTGCTACAGAACTGGGGCTGAAACTGAGGGATTGGATTAGAAGAGAGGACAGAAACTGAGTATCACTTACCTGCTCCCTTGGCTGATGTCAGAGATCTAGTTTTTAAAGCAGAAATATCTGAAGAGGGCAAAAATAATAAATAATATTATATAGTAAAGCAATCATGATAAAACTAAAGCATATTGGACTAAATATTTTCTCAGATGAACTATTTGATATTAGTATTTCAATCCTTGTTTTCCAACTAAATTTTGAAATGTAAATTTAGTTCCAACTGTGTTTTTTAACACCAAGATACCAATTGCCAGGAACTTACAGCTCGTTCAGAGACCCACACATGTAAACAAGTTGCTTAGACACAGAGGTACAGTTATGACGTCAGAGAAATGAGGAGGCATCAGAAGCAAACTTACATACTGAAGCACTGTTCCCAGCAGCTTGTTCTTCTGATCCTTTATGTAGCTTCTAGCTCTCGGGAAATGCAGGAAATGCCTGGAGCTTAAGTCAGAAGGAGTAACAGCACCTTTCTAGCTTTGCCCATTCTTCGTTCCTTTCTTCCAAACTGTGGTTTAAATATCGCCTTTGCTATTTTGCATAGTTTTCTTCTCTGAAAAGCAGAATTAGCATAGTTATTTAAGTAGATCAAACAAAATATTCTGTGTATTTTTTCCTATATTTCGGCCTAGAATTGTAGAAGGATTATTTCGATTTTTACTTGGAATTACTTTAAAGCAAAAGAGACAGAAAGGAAAAAGAATGGAAGGTTGAAAAGAGTCTACTAATTTTTCTCAGTTAAGTCTTGAGTGGCTGCACTTTATGAGGCTCTTGAAACCCCTGGAGGATAATAGCCACAGAGAGGCTCTTGGCAGCATCTTCAGTCCCCCTCTTCAGAGCCCAGTCCTCTCCTACTGTGGTCTGTCTATTACTTGAGAGACTGACCTCCTCAGCGCACCCACAACCTCCTTTGGTCCTTGGCTTCCCCCTGGCTTTTCTGATGGACACCAGCAGGAGGTGAGAGGGCAGGTTGCAAGTTGGGGTGTTTTCTCATGGGTTCATTCCTGTGGATCAGATTCAATGCTCTGTCCTGTCATGAAGCTCTGACCATAAGATCTTGCTTATTTTCTTCAGACAAAGTGTACCCCCTCCTGCACTGAGGCTGGTTACATGTGGGGACACCAGACCTTGAGCAGAAACCCACTTCCCCTTCGGCCTGGGAGCAGGCATCTATGTAATGTTTACTGAAAACAATTCAGTGCTTTAAAGCTTGATAGGGCTCAGGTAAGGGCTGGCTCACTGAAATACCATGCCTTTCACACCCCCTACGGCTAGATGCCTCTTCCTGTCCCTGCCCCCTGTGGTGTCTCCCTGATTCTGGGGCCGGAGATTAAACCACCAGCCAGGAGGGTGAGAAGTGGAAAGAATGGTATGTAAATGGATGGCAAAAGTCCTTAAAAAGGGAAGCTCTTTTTTTCTTGGAGAGACTTCTCCAGAGATTTCGCCAGAGATTTCTTCTGAGAGCTCTCTCCTAAGCGGATTGGGGTCTCCTCCTAAGCTGACTTGGGAAACATAAAGTTTTCTTAAAGCAACCGACCGGTCTCTGTGTCATCTATCCCGACCACCTCGCTACATTCTTGGATGCAGGCCGCACAGCAGGTGCGACAATTGGAGGATCCCACCGAGATAGTGAAAGCGAGGTAAGTGAGCGGGTTCGTCTCTTTTTCTGGCCAGGGACAGATTGGAAAAAAAAAAAAAGAAAAGAAACCATGGGGAATAGTTCTGGGAAGCTTAAATTACAGTATCAAGTTAAAAAGTTACTTGAAGGACATGGGACTACAGTAAAGTCTAAAACCTTAGAAGGCTTTCTAAAGTCGATCGAACGAGCCAGTCTATGGTTCATTACCGGGGGGGAGCTTAAATATCCCAGATTGGGAGGAGGTTCGCTGTGATCTTCATCAACTTTTACGAAAAGAGGGACCTGAGTCCCTGCCCCCATCTACATTCTCCTTATGGAGATTAGTGAAAGGCGCACAAGTTTAGCATTCAAACCTTTGGAAAGAGTCCTGATAAAATTATCCTTCCTTATGGTAAGGAGGAGGTGGAACATCTACAGATCTTCCATGATGGGTGGACCCTGTTTATTACATCTACAGGCGCACAGTTTGATAACCAATATCCCAACAGCCCCTTGATGTCTTTTTTCAAACAACACCCTGTGATCTTTCCCAAGATTCTAAAGGAGAACCCTCTAGTTGGAGCTCGATCAGTCTTTACAGACGGCTCCTCCAAGGGTTTCGCGGTGGTGGTTTCTTCTCAGATGCAGAAGAGGGTACCCATAGGGCAGATGTCAGCACAAGCCGCCGAGTTGTTTGCATGCTTGATGGCTTTCCAAATGTTTGAGGGAGAGCCCTTTAATTTATATACTGATAGTGTTTATGTTGCCAACATTGTTAGACCTTTAGAAACTTCTCCATATGTTCTTCCAACCTCCCAGGTTCGTTCCTTATTAGTTCAGCTCCAACATCTTATTTGGCAGCGCATCCACCCTGCTTATGTGGGATTTATTCGTGCACATACTAACCTTCCAGGACCCCTTGCCCAGGGCAATGAAATTGCTGACTCCTTGACCCGCCCTAGGGTCTTATTTACTCAGGAGCAGCTGGCCCACCAGCTCCATGAGCGGTATCATCTAAATGCCCGCTCCATTAAATTTCACACTGGGTGCCCCTTATCCATAGCTACACAGATTACCTCTCGGTGCCCTGATTGTGCCCCTTATCATAATTCTCCCAATAAGGGGGTAAATCCCCGGGGCCTCAGGGCCAACCATCTCTGGCAAATGGATGTCACTCACCTGCCGCAGGCAGGGAAATTAAAATACATGCATGTCTCGGTGGATACGTATTCTAAACTGATTTTTGCCTCTCTCCACTCAGGAGAGACGATTAAAGATGTTATTTCTCATTGCCTGCAGGCCTTTGCCTACATGGGCGTTCCTGATGCCCTAAAAACGGACAATGGCCCTGCCTATGCCAGCAATCGCTTTGCTGCCTTTTGCAGGGAACATCACATTGTCCATTCTTTTGGTATTCCTCACAACCCCACGGGACAGGCTATTGTGGAGCGCACCCATGCCACTCTCAAACAGTATTTTAAGAAAATAAAAAAGGGGGAGTATGTTACCTCCCCCAATATTCAGTTATCCACCATACTTTATGTTTTAAATTTTTTGACCATAGACAGTAATAATTTGTCTGCTATGGAGAGACATTGGAACAAACCCTCCCAGTCTTTGGGATGGGTCAGATGGAAGGATTTGATTACAGGAAAATGGCAGCCACCCACTCCCCTACTAGCTAGGGTCCGAGGGGCTGTTTGTGTTTTCCCTCCAGGAAGTGAGAAGCCTATTTGGGTCCCCGAACGGTGCATCAGGCATGTTGACCCCGACTCTGCTGCCGACACTAGGAATGCTCGCCATGATAAAAATGATCCAAACATTGCCAAACCCAGGTAAGGGAAGTATGGACACTGGTGAAGAAAACACCTCCCACCGTTTTGACGCCAGTTAGTCACTGCAGCTCCCCATTCATCGCCTTTATAACACTAATAAATACATTGGGAGTGGCTGCTGCCAACAAGAGAGTCTGAGTTTCCCCCCTCCTAAAAGGGAAATCTCTGCTTTATTAAAAATATTTAATATCTCCATGATTAAACCCTTAGTTGAAAGTTGGATTGGATTAAATATCTAGGCCCTCACCTAACAAAGGTCAAGGGAACCTAAGATGAAAAGTTGCCCTCAGTTGGAGGGTGGATTGGAGGATCATCCTCAATGGGAGGATAGATTAAAGATGGGTAAAAAAAAATGGTAAAGTTAATAAATGAGGTATTAGTATTCAGTAAAGAAAAAGACAAAGGTATATAAAATAAAAATGTTTGGTTACATTTATATAGGGTAGGTTATTGAATTTTGTGAGTCATCTCTAAAAACTTTTGGCAAAAGCCTGGCCTTTCCACTTTGCATCTACAGAATTACAAGGAGTGGGTATGGCTGTAGCCCCTGAGTGTAGCTCAAAACTTCTCTAATGAAGAAATGATGAGGGACATACAGGACTTTTTCAACCTTTAGTTTTAATTAAAAGATTGACTGGAGTTGTCTGTTAAAGAAGTTTCAGTTCAACAAACTAATCATAACCTAGGCAAGGAGAGATATGTATGCATGGTCTGTGTGTATGGACGTGGCCACGTCAGTTTGTATGAAGTGTGAAATGTAAATGCGTGAATGTTGACAAAAGCAACTGTTCTAATTGCCTTGGATATGATTAAAGGGATACTTAAATCCCTTCAAACAGTTAAAAACTACCTAAATCGATTTAGATATAGCCAAAAGAAACATCCAGTCAGTCGGTTAATATTTTAACAAAAAAATTCAAGTTAAGCCCTCAGAGCCAGTCAGAGAGAGAGAGAGAGAGAAAGAGAGGTTTTTTCAAGGAACTGTCCTGCCGCTTTGGCAGGCCCCCACCCCCAAAGATGTCTGTGTAGATGCAAATTAGGCCTTGTCAGTTCAGATGCAAACGAGGCCTTGTCAGCTAGTGAGAGCTACAGGTTAGAGAGAAAAAAAAAAAAAGGACTATTTGGGACATAGTATAGTTTACAATCCTTAAATGATTCCCAAAGGTACTTAATGGTTATGTCCCTTTTAAAGGACATCTACTAATACTTTAAATAGTGATCCCAATTCACCTAGATAGTTGACTAAGGAGGGTAGACAAATCTTTCTACTGTTATGGTCCAACTTCAACAGTTCAAACAAAATTTAAAAATAAGAGGGAGTAATGTCCCCAGTCTCCACATGATTCATTAAAATATCCACTCCTCATTTAAATATTTATAAAATATAAATGCCAGTGAGGAATCTGCTTCAGACAGATTCTGACATAATGAAAGTTAAATAACTATTACTCAGGCCAAATGGAAACATCCATACACTAGACAGTAGAGAAGACCCTAATTTGGGGTCGAGGGCATGTTTGTGTTTTCTTACAGGAAAAGAATAAAGCTTCAGTAGCGGTCACAACATCTGGTGAGATGCATGGAGCAGAAAAAACTGGACCTGAGACCGTGGGAGCCTGCTCAAGCAAGTTCGAGATCTCCTAAATCAGTGTTCCTGACCCTTGATGTCATCAAATCTACAGCCCGAGAGAGAAATAAAACAGTCAGTTCGAGATTTCCAGTTTCTCATCAGGCTTGCTACATCAACCTCCTGGACCCGTGAGTTTTCATCCCAAAGCCAACAAAACTGGAAGATTAGCAGCTAGCCTTTGATACACCTTAAAACAACAGAATTCATTTTGCCAGCTTTTCCCTTTGGGGGAAAAAAGACCCATTTAAAACATTTGGACATTGGTATGGACTGTGATGAATGGCAAAAGCCTTTTTTCAGTATTTGAACAGGACATGGTCACTTGAAATATCAGACTCGGTAGTTCCTGTTTCTGGAATCACAGTGTGTTTTTCTGGAGAAATGTGGTTTGTCCTGGTGCGACAAAAAGACTTTGACTCGGGTTGCATGTTCGGCTAATACTACTGACATTAAATCGACAGACTACATCACCACAGGAACAAATTGGTACTCTGTAAATAGTGCAACAAGCCTCTTGTTCATATTTTTTATAATGCTACATGTGTAACATCAATGATTGTACCTAATGTATCTGTGCAAGTGCACTCTCTAATGCTTTCCTAAGTAGATCTTAAAATAATTGTAAACTTTATCACTGTTTTGACCTTCAAATTGTAACTATAAATCACCCTTGTAGCAAAGAAAGGCTGGTGGTAGAATGCTATGGCCCAGATCGGGGAGGGGGGGGAGGGGGATGGGTAGGTGACAGAGAGGCGCTATGTCAATGGGGGTCCTAGGAATGGTAACAGTGGCAGTAGGCGTTCTGGCTTCATGCTGAGTTCAAAGTGCCTTAGCCCATGGCAATCCCGATAGCCATAAAGCCTTATTACAAATGATTTTAAAGTTGGGGCGCTCTTATGACGGGCAACTTGTGGGGAAGACCCACTCCCACCTAACAGGGGTTCAAGGTCCCCCAAAGACGGGCCAGGGAGGGTGACCCTACTTGACCTAAGACAGGAGTGCCTCATTTAAAAATAAAAAGGGGTGAATTGTGGGGACACCAGACCTTGAGCAGAAACCCACTTCCCCTTCGGCCTGGGAGCAGGCATCTATGTAATGTTTACTGAAAGCAATTCAGTGCTTTAAAGCTTGATAGGGCTCAGATAAGGGCTGGCTCACTGAAATACCATGACTGTCACACCCCCTACGGCTAGATGCCTCTTCCTGTCCCTGCCCCCTGTGGTGTCTCCCCGATTCTGGGGCCGGAGATTAAACCACCAGCCAGGAGGGTGAGAAGTGGAAAGAATGGTATGTAAATGGATGGCAAAAGTCCTTAAAAAGGGAAGCTCCTTTTTCTTAGAGGGATTTCTCCTGAGATTTCTTCTGAGATTTCTCCTGGGATTTCTCCTGAGATTTCTCCTGAGATTTCTCCTGAGAGCTCTCCTAAGCGGACTGGGGTCTCCTCCTAAGCTGACTTGGGAAGCATAAAGTTTTCTTAAAGCAACCGACCGGTCTCTGTGTCATCTATCCCGACCACCTCGCTACATTCTCGGATGCAGGCCGCACAGCAGGTGCGACAGTTACATAGTGAGTTCCCTTCTTTTTCCGCTCCCTCCCTCCCTCCCTCCCTTCCTCCCTCCCTCTCTCTCTCCCTCCCTCTCTTCCTCTCTCCCTCTTGCCCTTCCTCCTTCCTCCTGCCCTTCTTCCCTTTCTTCCTTCTTTGTTTAAACTTGAGACAGAGTTCAACTATGTAGCTCAGGCTACTCTTGATCTCATTATGTAGACCAGATTGACCTCATAGACATCTACCTGCCTGAGTACTCAGATTAAAGGGATGGGCCACTTTTCCTGAATCACAGTGAATTCTTTTCTATCCCTTGTTATTTCTGTAGGTGTAACCTACCTTTCTAGTTCTTTTAAAGATCCTTGGAGTACCCAGTTAGGGATGCTACTGGAGTGTCATGGGAAGGGACACACTGTAAAGTGTGCTTTAGCAAAATGTCTGACAGATGATCAGTGTATAAGTTGATTAAATTGGAAATTTAAAGATCCATATATCTTCCTTAGTAAGAAAGGATAAAGAGCTTAACAATTACAAGGGGAAACTCTAGTTCCTCATAATTTTATATAATTATAAACTTATGCATTAGATTTTATATTTAAGTGAAATAAACCTTGCCTACTTAAAAAGTTTGCTAGGAAAATAATAATGTAGAAATGTAAAATGTGATCTCATTACAACTGACACATATAAGAATATTAGTGCATACTTATTAACAAATGAATATGACAAAAGCACATTATAACTAAAAATAAAGTGTATTCATAATAGGAAAAATCCTCCAAATTAAATTTCATTACAGAATTGAAAATGAGTGCAATTTTTAAAATTGGTCTGTTTTCTGCTTCAAGACTGTGTTATCCTTGGCCTGAAAATGGAAGGAAGAGGCTATTACAACATTACTCATAGTCCTCTGTAAAGACCCTTACTGACACTTATCAAAAAAAAACAGACATAAAGCAATCTGGATGCAAGAAGGTTAATAAGGTACCTACCATTTCAGCAGCACCAAGAACTGACATTTCCAACAACATTTTCCTAGTGAGCTAGAAGTGTTGTGTCTGGCAAATGGGGTGATTTTATTGAGTCTGACTTCAGTGCTTCAAACCGTAATTTTTAGTTATAAGAATTTCCTTTTGTGCAGATCTTGGGCATCATATGTCATTCCTTGTTGTTCTATGGAAATAACTCAAAGGAGAAGCCGCTCAGGGGAGTAAGCAGGGAGCAAGGGACATGGCCAGGCTCTATGATCTCTGCTAATCACTCTGTGACCTGGATCATGTGACCTACTTCAATGCCTTGCTCTCTGCACCATGGTTCTGAAGACTGGATGTGTTTGGGGTTGATAAACTACTTCAGATAACACCTGGCAGTTCACAAGCAACAATGCATGTAACTTATGTTTTCTTAACAGAGTTTTCTTGTGGACTATTTTCAAGCATACCCCATTTCCTCCTACCCATAACAAGAGGTAAAATGAAGTATTCACTGGAGTCGGTCGCCAAGGATGTAAGATTTTTGACTATTTCTTTACCATTATATGATCTTGAAATAATTCAGTTTTTAGAAAGAAGCCAAATGACACTGAGTCACTTTCCTAGGATGACTACAGAGAGGAAGGTTCTGTAGGTCTCAGATTGTAGGCTGTTTCCCTACTTAGTCCATGGAGATGGTCTTCAGCTTCCCAGAACATACTTTCCTGCAGCTAGCTTGGTTTCCTATAAGCACCCATACTTACTTAACCAGCCAGGGTTACCTGATTACAGTCACAGGGAATGTCATCTGTCAGGGATGGAGCAGAGGATTCACAGCAAGAATGAGACTGTGACAAATTTCTTGTAAGCAATCAGACATTTTTATACCCCTATCAGAAACGGAATATAATGATGGTTGCCAGGAAGAATACAGTTGTCGTTGCCAGGATACAATGATGTTTGCAAGCTATACAGGGTATAGAAGATTAATGTCTAAGATTAATTGTTCTGCCAGACTTCTGTGCTTTGCTAACTTCTAGGGAACACAGAGATACAAAGGAAGCCTGAACACTCCACTGCCCAAGGGAGTGTCTCAGTTTCTCAGGGACCAAAAGGTACACAGTGCTCCAGGACCCATAGACTCTAACCTGAGAAACCTATGACATGTGCCTGTCAAGGCAGTTAGATCAGGCCAACTCCATAGTTGCGGGCCGTGTCTGAAGACAGCCTGCTCTGGTGCCCAGCGCTCTACAGTTGGCAGTTAAGGTGTCCTCCGTCCCCTCTCCCTCTCCCTTCCTGCCTCTGTCTCTCCTTTCCTCTTTTCCTCCCACCCCAGCTTTGTGCACACTAAGCTGTGGCTCTGTCACTGAGCTGCACCTTGAGTCGGTCTGGTTTCCAGAATTGGTGCACTATTTTGAAGGTCAAAGTTTGTCTAAGGAGAACCCACTCTGTGAGCACAGCAGCAGAATTCTCAGATCGTAGCAGAAAGGGGAAATATTGCCTAGAAAAATAAACTCTCAGTAGAAAATTGCCATTCAGATGCAGTGGTCATTGTGCCATGCACACCGTCTCTTTTCTCGGTGCTGTATTCTAAGTACTAATCTCCAGGAATTAGTAATAGTACCGCTGTGCTGCCAGAACAGAGAGCAGATAAGTGACAATAGCCTTCAGTCTTTTATTGAAGTTCTGTGACCTTTAAGCTACAGAAATTTGGGCCATCCATAAATTGTTAGCCAGGTGAGCTGACTTGGCACCAGAGTTAAGCTGTAAAAATGGCTAATTTTAAGGCCAACCACAAAATTGACTCAGCTGGTTAAAAAGGCGATGGAGAAGCCACCAATAACAGTGTGCCACTAAATGCTTACACCTGTAAGTGTGCACCCCACAAGGGAGCTTATGAACTGTGATTTAGCCATGATCAAACGCAACATGGCCTGCAAATGCTTCTCCATTAGCAGCCCCAGACCTGCAAATGAACAATGTTCTTATGGTGGAAATACAATGCTGAAATACTTCAAATGACAAATGTTCCCTGAGATAGCTTGCTAGCAACCCAGTGGCATTCTTGGATGTGTTTTTTTGGGGGGGTTGCCCATTTATCGAATATGCCTTTCCATAAGAGTACAGAGATGACAACTACGCTCTTCTCTTGTACCACTCGGTCAGCTTAGAATCCAGCATCACCCGGGGCTAAGAAAGGATGTGCAGATGAGAGCAACCTTCGTGAATATGTATGAGGAGTTAAGTGTGGTTGATTGGCTTAAGTACTTGCATTCTTTTTTACAAGTTATGCAATTAAACTGATAGGTTTCAGTCAATGAGAAACGTGACTAGTTTTCACTTTGACAGATCTTACTCAGGCAGAAGGCTTGGAAAGTGACAGCAGAGAGATCAAGGCAGCTGTTGTCTAGGATAGGTATGGCAAGCATGACTGGCTTAGCAGGAAAGAAAGAGGAGGACTCAAGTGGGACTCAGAGACCAGGATGAGTAGTGCTGACTACACTACGAGTGTCACAGGGGTTTCTGATCAGTCATGTCATATATGAGCTGGTGTCATTTACAAAAACATATGGCAGTCTTGAGAGATGGGTAGAAGGCATTGACAGCTCAATGAAAGATGCTGTGTATGGAAAGAAAGGTATCAATGGCTGCCTAGGCATAAATGCATGGACTGAGAAGAGATCTGGGCTTAGCTGCAGACATGGAGGAGATATCACCTTTTGAAAGAGGCAGCTGGAGCCAGGTGTGTGCAACCCACTGTAGTTGGGACCAGACATGGGCCAGACAAACAGTAACAATATCAAACAAATAATAGTATAGTTTTTGAGGGTAAGGGGCAAGCATGTTTTCTAGTGTTCAGTGAGAGTATTTTTCAGGTGACTTTGTTGATGTCACCATAACTTTTAGAGTTCAGTGCTGTATTGTAAAGCTCAATGTTCTTTTCAGTGCTATTCTAAGTGATTCTTATTTATTTACCACATCAAAAAGGGATATCATATTCTCATCAGCCAAAAGGCACTGTACTTCACCTACCTATTACAATATCCAATAGGAATACCTCCTTCCTCTTCAAAACTCCCTATACAACTACATGATTTGTTCATTATGCCCCATCTTCATATCTGCATCCCCAGAGGTAAGTGCTCTCTTTAGTGACATGGAAAAAAGTTTTTAGGGTCTTTTTTTTTTTTTTTACAAATTTTAAATGGTACAGATTTTGATTTTCAGTTATTTGTGCATTTACCCAGTACAGTTCTCAAGCAAGATACACAATCAATTTGATTTGTCCTGAGAGTACAACTCATTTTCAATGATAAAGTTCAGATTTCAAAGTCTAATTGATTATAACAAGATGATGACTAACATTAAGGGGAGTTATATTTAAAGGTATACTCAAATGAGTAAAAATAAGCTTCTAAACCATTTTTGGACCAAAATCTTTATTTTGACATTTTAAGAGAGCATTCATTCCAAGCTAAAACCTGAGATGGTGCTCTTATTAGAGGCAGACATGAGGTCTCTTTTGACTTTACTACAGAGACGTTGAGTATTGTGCCACCCAGAATCATTGCATGAAGGTGCTCTGTGAATGCATCCTCAGTCTCTAATGGAGGTGAGACCTTGTCAGTTGCTGTTTGTTGGTCCTCCTACCCTCACCAGTTACCTTCTCAAGTAAAGACTGTGCTCATTGAGCAGGACAAGCAAAATTTTTATTGAAATATTACTGATAAATAAAGTCATGGACTAATATAAACAATACCAAATTTATCCTCTCCAAACACAGCACTCATTTTTGTAGTTGGTACTTTTAAAACACCAAGGTTAAGAAAGCTACTAGTCAGAGGCAGAAGTACTTGTTATTTACTTGTGTGCATGTTGTGTTAGTTGTTGTGTTAGTTGCTTTTCCCATTGCTTTGCATTGTAAAGGCAATATAAAATGGCAGGGGTTGTCGTGGCGTACAGTTGAAGGTAGCTGGGTGTTAAGTGGGGAAGGCATGGCAAGTGGACTGTGAGGCAGCTGCTTGCACTGTGTCTGAAGTCAGGAAGCAGAGAGGGGATGTCTGTGCCCTATTCATTTCTTCTTTTATTAGTACAGGACTCCACCCATCAAATGGTGCCACCTACAGTGAGTGTTGTTTTCCAACCTCATTATATTTAGTGTAGAAACTCCCTCAGAGGCACCTGGAGGTTCATCTCTTAGGTGAGTCCAGATACTGTTAAGCTGAAAATTAACATGAATAATGGATAAACATTGTTAACATGACTGGGTCAAAGGAGCCTAGAAGGGAGTGAAGCACACTTTCATGTATGTCTGTGAAGGTATGTCCAAGAAGACTGCTGTAGGGGCAACCGAGGGGTAGCAATCTGCCCTGAATGCAGACAGCACCATCCAGTGTATTGTGGGACCAGACAGAAAGGAGGAGAAGACAGGGAAAACAGCCAGCCCCATGCACTCACTTCTTGAGCAGGTGTGCTTTCTGGCTGTTGCCCCTGTGCTCATCAAACTGGTTCTTCAGCCCTGGGATACAGGCTTGAATGAGTGGCTCTTCTTGAGGGTACTCAGGATTTCAGTCTCATATCATTGCAACCTGCTCACTGCCCTTTCACTGCCTCCTTTAAAAATGTAATGCTTTAATTAATTCTCATATTTACATATAAATATGTACAACTTGGTGAGTCCATTTAGTTCTGCTTATTTGTATGGGGATACCCACAGCCAGGTAGCAGGTCCATAAAGTTATGCTTCTGGGTTCATAAAAATGTATGCCAGTGGCTATGTCAGAGGAGCAACAGGTAGTAACTGAAGTTCAGGTGTCAACCCACGAGGAGGCAACTCCCTGGTGGGTGAATCTCAGATGGGCAAGGCCCTGAGACCCCAGAATGTCTTTTGCTTCTGCTGTGCCTCCATCATTTTTCTCTGGTATCCGGCAAGGTGTGAATGGGTGTGGGGAGATCTCCACTGCCTGTATTGTGCTGAGATTCCTTCCTAAACTGATTGATAATAATGCTAGTTTATACGGTTTTTATAAATAAAATAAATACAAGGAAGTGTCACACAGCTAGAACTCATGAGTTTCTATTGAGGAGTCATATAGACTGTGCCTTAGTTTAAGGATTAGGAAAAACAGTAGCTTGTGTTCTCTTTCTAACTCTTCCTGCCTTCCGCTTGGTTGAGGAGAGAGCCACATGCCTGAAAAGAATGGTTAATCACGGGCCAGTTGCCAGCAAGGGACTGAAGTATTCAAATTTAGAAACTGAATCTTGCAACAACCAAATGAGTGAGCCTCAGAATTGATTCTTCCCTGGGAGATCAACTTAGAAATTACCCTTGCCCAGAGATCTTTCATCTGAAGCCCTGATTGACTCTTATGAGTTCCTATAACAGGAGGATCCAGCCAAACCAACAGTGGGTTACTGATTTACGCCACTCAATTCTTGGTGATAATGATTACCAGTTAGACAGAAGTAAGCTTCTCACGCAAAAATATCTTCTTTATGTATTTTCATTTTGGAAGATTTACACACTTCTTCTTCACCCAAGTTCTCATTCCCTCTCCCACCACTTGGTCAGCCACTACCCACAAAGGAATGCAAGTTCATCTCTCCTCGGAAACTTGATCTTTTTCCATTTAAAAAAATGTCACTTATAGGAGAAGATAAAGTCCTTGCTGTCTTTTTAGGGATCTCTTCAAATATACTGTGTTGTCTCCAATTTTGTCTTGAAAAAATTTACCAGGAATTTTTTTCATCAGCAATTTAACAAGCCCAAAATATTTATTTACTACTATGTTCTACATACTGTTACCTTCTGCTCTTGGCCTTTTAACTAAACCGTTCATTTAAAAATTTCCTGTTACTGAGAAACAGTACTATCACCCTCAGTCCCTAGAACAGAACTTCTAAGAGTAACCCTGCACAGAAAGCTGTGCTCTGCTCTCTCAAAGCAGGGCTGTGTTGTTTCTCATTTTCTCTGTGCCCCGGAGACTCATTTCAATGCCACACCCATAATGACACCTTTCATAATTTTCTCCAATTGCCGAGAACAATTCTTTCTCTGAGCTTCCAAAGCCTCTTCTGAGCATTAGTTTGCCTGTGTTACAATGAGTGATGTACTCTGTATTGCATTTTCTAAAGTGTGTTCTGAGGAATACCAGCTCCTCAGAAGCTCGATTAGTAATGGACTCAGAGTTCTGCCCATTCATTGTCTTTGGTCTTGGATTGCCCTGGTTTATGTGAACTTATGGAAGACTCCAAAAGAATCTTTAATAGGGAAACCTATGCATCCTTAACTTACCCTGTTTTACCATTTTCATGTATTATCTGCTGTTGTGTTGCAGAACTCTTTCACTCTTTATAATACCTACTGTGCCTTGTATGTATCTTGGGTATGGTGGGTTCTTAGTGATTATTGGATGTGCTAAATGTTCAGGTACACATCAGATAACATCTCATTGAGGTTATTTTTAGGAAGCTCTGCCAAACTTCATCTAGACCACCACAAATTAAAGAAAATAAACTATTGAGCTACCCCCTGAAAGGGTTGATCAAGAAACTGGAATTGCTGGAGGCCATGATCAGAGGGAGTAGTGAAGACAATGAATAAACTACATCACAGGATTTGAAGTGCAACAGTTACAAGCATTGGAAGATATTATCTCTGCCTCATGGAATGCCAAAATAAGAACAGTCAGAAATTCAACATTCAAACTAAATACGGCAGCATTAATTATCCCAAATAAATCTCCCACGAAAAGGGCCATTCAGAGACACACTCTATGTCTTATGGCAACTTCAGTGATGCAACTGTTTCTTGCTTTGGCTATTGCATTGCATGTAAGCACTATACGCTAAGAGTTTAAGTCCACAGCTGCATCAGTCGTCATGCTGGTCATCTGCTTTCTTGCACAGTAAAGAGAGCTGTTCTCCACTGGGGTCTGATTAATAGATGAGTGGCCACTTTGCTCTGTTCATTGTTTTCTGTGGCGCACCTTTTCAGGAGTTCAGTGTGCAGGAAGTGGAAGTACAGTCATCTGCTTCGTATCACAAAAGCATTTCATTCTGAAACAGTAATCACCAAGCAGCTCTAAGTGGCTTGCTTCCAAACACTCCACACAGATGAATAGTGCAACTGACTTCATTATGCGGCATGTCATACAAGAACGCCTGAGAAAACAAAGCCACATTGTCCATGCACTTTTGTTCTATGACCATAGGATGGACAGACTGTTTTCCACACGAAAGCTATGTGTGGCATTTTGATCATTCTTTCATTATATTATCTTTAAAAACTATGTGTAAACAACAAACAAAACAGCCGCCACCAGAATGACTTTTTATATCTTTTGTCCTCTAACTTAAATTCCTTAATACAAAAATGATTAATTAGTAAAAACCATAGTTGATCACCTGGGACCAATTACACAGGGGAAAAAACAACAACAAAAACAGAAAGCGATTTGTAAAAGCTCATTACCTTACACTGGAACAAACCTTTTATCCAGAAGCTATTGCTATGAGGTTTAAGCCTTCAAACCAACAAAAGAGATGGTGTGTTGTGCCCAAGGCTTAGTCATGAGTTGGACTCTTTGGGAGGGGATAGAACCTCTAAGAGCAAAGACTTAGAGGTAGGAAGTTAGGTCATTGAAGGATGACCTGGTAGGGATACAGGGACCCCCAGCCTCTTTTCTCTCTCAGTCTCTAAGGAAAAATATTCATCCTAAGTATGGCTGGTTCCTTATCAAATATTTCTTTCCCTTTAGCTCACATGAAAGGAATGGATTACATTCAAATTCAAGGTGTAAAAACTACCAAGATTTATTTCATATCTGATTCTGACTTAGCACTAAAATAGATATAGCAAAGCAGCAGTTAGAAGGACTTTTTGTTGTTGTTGTTGTTTTTCAAGACAGGGTTTCTCTGTGGCTTTGGAGCCTGTCCTGGAACTAGCTCTTGTAGACCAGGCTGGTCTTGAACTCACAGAGTTCTGCCTGCCTCTGCCTCCCAAGTGCTGGGACTAAAGGCATGCACCACCAATGCCAGGCCTGAAAATTCTTAATTCATAAACAAATGTAAAATTTCATCCATGAAATTTGTGCCTTGGCTAGCAAATTCTAGTGTAGTAAATCCAGAGAGATCTGACAACATAGTTGATCCAGGATGTCTTCTTGTGTGTCTAAATAAAATTTCACAGTGGTATATCAGCTTACAAACTTAATTACACTCATGGGTTTTTGAAAAGATCTCCAAAGCTTTAGAAAATTTTATTAAGACTTTTAATTTGTAGATAACTCTTAGGTATTCTGAAGATGGAGGTTTCTGTCCCTCCAGGTCCTGTAGCCCTTTAGCCCCAAATAAGCACACAGAAACATAGTAATTATTAAATTTTTGGCTCATGGCTAGGGCTTCTTATTGGCTACCTCTGTCTTAATTATTAACCCATAACTACTAATTTATTTATTTCTACATGGCTTTATTTACCAGAGAGCACCTGGCACATCCTGTCTTCTGGGTTTCTACATCGTCTCTTTGTGGCCTCTCTGCCTCTCTCTCCAGCATTCTCCTTGTCTTACTGTGTCTACTGGCCAATCAGTGTTTTATTCATTAACCAATAAAGGAAACACATATACAGAAGGACATCCCCTATCAGTATACAAAATAATTAAAGTGGGATCAGTGGGTGAAGGCATTTGCTGTCAAGCCTGATCTCTGGGACCCATATGTGTTGTGGACCAGGCCACTGAATCTGCTTCTTGCCTCAGGGCACATCCCAAAACTCAGGCACCTTCCCACAAATGGCCCAGTGCCATAGAATGCCTCACTAACACCTACACTCCCTGGTGAGATCTCCTGCTCTCTTGAATATCAAACGCTCCCTGCTCTTAACAGCCCCCCCCCCCACTTCTCAGCATCTCAGGTCTTACAACATCTGCCCCATGGCCAATGCCATATTACTCTATATAAGCTTGTATGCGTCCCTCAATAAAGGCAGCTTGATCGGAAGGTCTGTCTTGCTGTCAGTTCTTTGTACCTCTTGTTCCACCATTCCAGGTTCCCTTGGACTTGACCCCCATTGTGCCCTGCTGGACAGGGCACATATGGTAGAAGGAGAGAATAGACTCTTAACAGTTTGTCTCTTGGACTTCATACACTCCGTGGTATGTGTGTGCGTGCACACACATACCCTCCCCTGCATAGATATAAAGCAGAAGAGCACAAAATATGGAGGATCATTTTATGTTTTATCCCAGAAAATATAGACAATTCTATCCCCCACCCCCATGTCTTCATTGCTTGTGAGGTAAAATCTTGAGTTAATGGTACACATATGACAATTGGTAAACCAGTGCTGATACATACCATTAACTAAAGCCCTTAGTTTATATTACAGTTGGCTCTTTTCACTGTGTGGTTCTTCAGAACAATACAAACTGCAAATCCCCAGTTACAGAGTCATACAAAATAGTTTCACTCCCCTTAAAAAATCTCCTAAACAAAACTAATACAGTCTTCCTGGCCATCAATGATCCCAACTGCCCATTACTTTATCTTTCCTAGAACACGATACAGCTGGAACTAGACTGAATGGTGCCTTCTTCACAAGGCTCTTTTGCTAAACTCTAGTCCCGCCATGACTTTTCATTTGGATCTGCAGGATCAGAAGATCATAGATGCGGTTTTGCCAACTCATAGTCCTGCTTGTGGGGCTGGGTAGTTTCATTGTTGGCCAGCTTCCCAGCTGGCCCTGGTGGTGTAGGTGTGATTGAACTGTACCTGGGGGCATGAAAGCAGAGACCTGATCCCACCACTAGCTCATCACTACATAGGGTGAACTAGCCAGGGCAATGCTGGAGAGCTCGCCCTGGTGGTAAGGGAAATGAAAGCTGGGATGTTTTGGAGGCTGTCAGTCCAGCCTGGCCTTGAACTCACAGAGATCCACCTGCCTCTGCCTCCCGAGTGCTGGGATTAAAGGCAAATTTTAGGTATTTGTTACAGCAGCAGCTCATATCTTGGTACCAATGTTCTGTTTTAGTTTGTTTGGACTGCTATAAGTACATACCATAAACTAAGTGGCTCATAAGTAAGAGAAACTGATTTCTCATAATCCTAGAGGTTTTGAAGTTCAAGATAAAGGGATCAGCAATACTGTCCTACTTCCTAGACAAACATCTTTCCACTACACATTACAAAAAGAAAGGGAAACAAGACTTCTCAGGGGCTCTTTAGATGATTTTAAGGGCACAAGTCTTATGAGAGCTATACTCTCATAACACCTAACCTCTGAAGGTCACATACCATCATATTAGGGTTTAGATATTAATGAAGTTTCTCTTCTGCTTACATTCAGATTATATCCTCATAAAGATACCAAATTGAAAAATACCATAAGTCAAAGTGCATTTAGTACATCTAATCTACAGACCATAATAGCTTGGCAACCCAGTATACCACAGAAGATGGATTGTTGAGATCAATGGAATACTTCTGTTGCCCACCAAAATTGTAAAATGAAAAATCCAAATCCAAAAATCAAAGTACAGTTTTTATTATATAAAATATATATTTAAATTTGAAAATTAAACCAAAGGCTATAAATCATCACTATCCATATTTGATGATTGAAGGGTTTCTTAGTTACTTTTCTATTGCTGTGGTGAAGTACCATGATGAAGGCAACTTATATAAGACATAGTTCATTTGGACCTATTGTTCCAGAGGGTGAGAGTTCCTGATTGTTGCAGTAGTTTTCTTGTCCCTTCAGGTCCCACCAGCCTTCTCAGGTCCAAATAAGCACATAAAGACTTATATTAATTATGAAACTATTGGCCAATAGCTAGGGCTTCTTATGTGCTTAATTATTAACACATAACTACTAATCTATGTAATTCTATATGTCCTTATCTTTCCAGTGAATGACTGGTGCATCCTATCCTCCCATGGGGACCTCCCTCTGCCTACCTTTCCCAGAATTCTCCTTGTCTCCCAGTCCCACTTACCTTTTGCCTCCATTGGCCAAACAGTGTTTTATTCATTAACCAGAAAGAGAAACATATATACAGAAGGACATCCCCCATCACATGATGGTAGAGTGAAGTCATAGTATCAGGAACAGAAAGTTGGGGCTCACATACTGAGCTGTAAGTACCAAGTAGAGAGAGAAAACTAGAAATTTGTGAGCTTTTAACTGTCAAGGGCCACCACTAGTAACATACATACTTTAATAAGGCCATATCTTCTAAGTCTCCCCAAACAGTGTCACTGGCTAGGGACCAAACATTCAAATGCTAGAGACTATGGGGGAACATTTATCATTCAAATCACTGCAAGAGGGGCACACATATTCAGGCCATAGCTGCCCTAATATCATCTATAATTGTACTAGATACATTATGATCTACATTTTCCACTTTAATGGCAAATATTGAACTTGTCTTGGTGTCACATGCATGTACCTCCAGAAACTCTGAAAACTGTGATGGAAGGGTTGATCACTTGAGCACAAGAATTTGTGATAGTCTAGGCAACATAGTGATTATCTTAAAAACAGGCAAATATAATGTTGGCACACTAGATGAAATTACTGTATAATATGTTCATGGAGGACATTTTAAATTTATTTTTTATTTATTGCAAAGCAGGATGGAAACTTCATTCGAAAACAGCAATACTGAGCTGGGTAGTGGTGGCACACACCTTTAATCCCAGCGCTCGGGAGGCAGAGGCAGGAGGATCTCTGTAAGTTCGAGACCAGCCTGGTCTACAAGAGGCCACTCCTGCCAGGGAATCAGGTAAGCTAGCTTCAGATCTTCACCTCTCCCAACCCTCCAGTCTTATTCCCAGCTCTGCAACAGACCACATACTGCAGGGTTTCTTCCCTTTCCTGCTCCCGTCTCCAGTGGATCCTACAGATCTTCTCTCCTACTCTCTTCCACAACTCATTGCTTTTTTTATCCAAGGTTCCAACTCTAGCAGGCATTCCCTGGAAGTCCACAGGCTACTCTGAGCAGGAAATTCCATAAGCTACATGCAGATCTTCACCACTCCCTCTGTTCTTCCAAGTCCAATCCCCCATTCCCATCCCCAGTTCAGTAGCATCCCACAACTCTACTGTGGCCTTTTCTCCATCTCAATACTCAGAAGATTACTAAATAGATTTTCATGGATCACCCTGCTTTTATTACTCTTGTGAATCCCTTCCATCCCAAAACCCAGCCCATCCCAATTCCTAGGTCTCAAGGCCAGTTCCCAGAAACACCTTTTACATAGAACCCCCAATGTCCACAGGTATCAGAACTCTGGAAGATTTTCCTACTAAGCAACACACAACCACCACACACTTCTAAGAGGCAGAAAGGAAACAAAAACCAAGGAACAAAACACTCACCCAACAAAGATAAGACCAGATATCAGCACACAGAATTACAATATTTCCAAACCAAGAAATATAGACACCACTGTAAAAACACAATCAATAGCAGCCATGATATTGTCTAACCCTCTAGAGCCCAACAACCCTGCCACAGCAGGCTGAGTATCAGCACAGCTGAAGAATAAGACCTTAAAGCCATCTATATGAAGATGATAGCGCCCTTTAAAGAGGAAACAGATAAATCTCTTAAAGAAATCAATGAAAGCAGAAACAAGCAGTGGAAGGAAATGAATAAAACTATTCAACGGAAATGCAATCAATGAAGAAAACCCAAACTGAGAGAAATCTGGAAATAAAAAAATTAGAAATTCAATCAGGAACAACAGAAGTAAGCCTCACCACCAGAATACAAAGGATGGAAGAGAGAACCTCAGGCATTGAAGACACAATAGATGAAATGGGTACATCAATCAAACAGAATGTTAAACCTAAGAAACTCCTGACTCAAAACATCCAGGAAATCTGGAACACCATGAGAAGACCAAATTGCCGGGCCGTGGTGGCACACGCCTTTAATCCCAGCACTCGGTAGGCAGAGGCAGGTGGATCTCTGTGAGTTCGAGGCCAGGCTGGACCGACAGCCTCCAAAACAATACAGAGAAACCTTGTCTCGTAAAACCAAAAAAAGAAAAAAGAAAAAAGAAAAGACCAAATCAATGAATAATAGGAATAGAAGAAGGTTATATAAACTACTGTAAATGAAAAAATAGGACATTCAATGATAAAATCAAATTTGAATGATATCTATCTACAAAGGTAGCCCTACAGAAGGTGCTAGAAAGAAAACTCTAACATAAAGAGATTAGCTATATCCAAGAAAACACAGTAAACACATGATCCCACACAAAGAAATCAAAAGAAGGGACACATACAACAACAACAACAAAATAAGAGGAATCAACAATCATTGGCTATTGCTATCTCATGGTCTCAATTCCCCAATAAAAAGAAGCAGACTAAGAGAATACATGTTAAAGCAGGATTCATCATTCTGCTGCATCCAAGAAACACACCTAACATCAAGTGTAGACTGATATTTTACCTCAGGCTAAAAGGATGAAAAATATTCCAAGAAAATAGACATAAGAGAAAATGTGATATAGTCACTTTAATATGACAAAATGGACTTCAAACCAAAACTAGTCAATGGAGATAAGGAAGAACATTACATACTCACCAAAGAAAATATCCACCAGGAGGACAGTTCAACTTTTAACATTAATGACCTAAATACAAGGCACATAAGTTTATAAAAGAAACACTACCACAGCTTAAATCCCATGTTGTTCTTCACAAACTGATGGTGGAAGTCCTCAGAACTTCATCCAGACAAAAACTAAACAGAGAAATGATTGAACTAACTGAAGATATAAAGCAAATGCACCTAACAAACATTTACAGAACATTTCATTCAAATGAAGACGAATATACCTTCTTCTCAGAACCTTATGGAGCTTTATCCAAAATAGACCACATAATTGTACACAAAGTCAGTCTCAACAATACAAGAAAATAAAGATAACCCTATGCATTCTAAATGACCACCACAGATTAAAGCTAGATATCAACAACAGAAAAAACAGAAAGTTTATAAAATCATGGAAATGGAACAACTCTCTACTGAAGGAAAAATTGGTCAAGATAGAAATTAAGGACTTTCAAGAATTGAATGGAAATGAATACATAGGACACAATGAAAGAAATTCTAAGAGGCAAGTTCATAGCACTAAGTGACTATGTAAAAAATTGGAGAGACCTCATACTAGCAGTTTGGCAGCATACCAGAAATCTCTAGAACAAAAAGAAGAAAGCACACCCAAAAGGAGTAGACAGCAAGAAATAATCAATTACAGGACTGAAATCAATTAAATACAAACAAAATAACAATACAAAGAACCAATAAAACAAAGAGTTGGCTCTTTGGAAAATCAGTAAGATTGACAAGCCCTTATTGAAATTAACTAAAAGAAATGAAGAGGGGCACATAGTCACAGACACTGAGAAAATCTAGAGAACCAGAAGGACATATTTTAAAAACATGTACTCTACCAAACTGGAAAATTTAAAAAGAAATGGATAATTTTCTCGATACACTCCACCTAACAAATTTAAATCAAATTAGCAATTTAAATAGATCTGTAACCTCGAGTGAAATAGAAGCTAATATAGAAGTTTTCCAAGCAAAGAAAACCCAGAGTCTGATGGTTATAGCACAGAATTCTACCAGACTTTCAAAGAAGAATCAATGTCAACACTTTAGAAATTATTCCACAAAATAGAAACAGAAGGAAGATTGCCCAATTAATTTTATGAGACCACAGTTACTCTGATACCTAAATCACACAAAGAAAGGGAGTTGCAGACCAATTTCCCCTATGAACATTGATGCAAAATTACTCAATAAAATAATCGCAAACTGTGTTAAGAACCCACCAAAAAGATCATCCATCATGATCAAGTAGGCTTTATTGAAGAGATGCTGGGATGGTTCACCATAAATCCATAAATGTAATCCACCATGTAAGCAAACTGAAAAACATAGCCACATGATGATCATTTTGTGTGATGTAGAAAAGACCTTTGACAAAATCCAGCAGCCCTTCTTGACAAAAATCCTCAAGAGATTAGGGATACAAGGGACCTCCTTTATATACACACATAAACATAAGAAAGATCGGTATGATTAAGGTCGTAAAAATGTTCACCATTTCAAAAGCAATCTGTGGATACAATGAAATCTCCATCAACATGCAAACATAATTCTTCACAAATCTTCTGTGAGCAATTCTCATATCCATAAGGAAGCACATGAAAACTCAGGGAAGCTAAAGCAATCAGGAATAATAAAAGAATTCCTGGTGGTATCACCCACCATCCCTGATCTCAAAATTGTAATATAAAGCCACAGTAATAAAAACAGCATGGTATTGTGACAAAATAGGCACATTGATCAATGGAATTGAGTTGAAGACACAGACCTAGATCTACACACCTATGAACAACTGGTTTCTTTTTATTAAGAAGCCAGAAACACACACTAGGAAAAACAAATGATGGTGGTCAAACTGGATAACGGCATGTAGAAGCTTGCAAATAGATAGATACTTTTCATTTCTGCGCAAAGCTCAACTCCAAGTGGATCACAGACAGACTTCAACAGAAAATCAGATATGCCAAAACTGATAGAAGAGAAAGAGGGAATGTTGGAAGTAGTCTTGAACTCACTGACACAGGAAATGAAGTTCTGAACAGAATAGCAATAGCACAGGCACTAAGATCAACAATTAATAAATCTAATGAAACTGAGAGGTTTCTGCTTAGCAAAGGACACTGTTATTTGGAAAAAGTAACAGACTACAGAATAGGAAAAGCTTTTTACCATTCACATATCATATATATATATATGTACATACACACACACATATACATGTATATATATATATCAAGAAACTAGATATTAAGAGAAAACCCCAATTTTAAAAATGGAATAGAGGTCTAAACAGAGAATTCTTTTTCTTTTTTTTTTAATCTGTTGGGATCTAACCCCAAATGAATAGCATTAATTTACTATAATTAACAGTGCTTAATTTTCTCAAAGATTTTAAAATAGGTTTGATCTGTTGAGGGGGGCAGCTGGCAATGGGACCAGGACTTATCCCAGGTGCATAAACTGACTTTTTGGAGTTCATTCCCTATGGTAAAATGCCTTGCTCAGCCTTGGTACAGGGGGGAGGGGCTTGGTCCTGCCTCAACTTGGTATGCCAGACTTCCTTGACTCCCCAAGGAAGGTCTTACCCCTTCTGAGGAGTGGATGGGGGTGGGGAGTGGGAAGAAGTGGAAGGCCAGGGAGGGAGGGAGAACTGGGCTTGGCATGTGTCTTTATATATGTTTTGTCTTAATTTTAATAATATGAGGCATAAAAGGATCATGTAGACTTCACATTTCTAGCTTCCTCAATTCCAAGACAAAGTCATTGCTGAATTCTAGAAAAAGATTGTTGCTAAGCAGAGAATTCTTAATAGAGGAAACTCACATGGCCAAGAAGCACTTAAGCAAGAGTTTAATATCCTTAGTCATCAGGGTAATTCAAATCAAAACTACTTTGAGATTGTATCTTACACAGGTCAGAATGACTAATGTCAGCAAAACAAGTGACAGCTCATGCTGGCGAGAATGTGGGGTAGGAAGAAGGGACAGTCATCTATCCACTGGTGGTGGAAATAAAATTTTTTCCAGCCACTATGGAAATCAGTGTGTCAGTTACTCAGGAAGATGAGGATTGCTCTACCTCAAGATGTAGCTGCACCACTCTTGGGCATATACCAAAAGGATGGATGGATAATAAAAATGTGGTGCATTTGTACAATGAAATACCACTCAGCTATGAAATCATGAAAATCTCAGATATATGGGCAAAATTAGAAAAAAAAATCATCCTGAGTGAGGAAACTTAAAGCCAGAAAGTTAAAGATGGTATGTATTCACTTACAATATTAGTTGTTAAGTCAATGATAACCAAGCTACAATCTGCAGAACCACAGAGGATAGGTTAGAGGGAGAGATGAGAGGGAACAGACGTATCTTGCTAGGAAGGGGAAATAGAATAGATAATTATGGATAGACAGGGGTGATGGAACAGGAAGAACAAGTGGAGGCTGGGGGAGAGGGAGCTGTGGGAAGTAGAACAGTGAACAGCAGATAAAGTTAAGGGGCACTTGAAAGGTTGTAGAGAAGCCTAATATAACAAAAACTTTAAAAAATGTATGTGAAATGATGTGACAGACTTTGATGACCCCTCACGGAAGGCCTCACCCTTCCTGGGGAGTGGATGGGGGTGGGATGGAGGGTTCGGTGGGGGGGTATGGGAGGATGGGAGGGAAAGGGAACTGGGATTGAATGTAAAATAAGATTGTTTCTTAAAAAATATGTGAAACATATATGAGGACAATCTAAATGAAATCACTAAGTAATGGGGAGAAACAAAGTTCGAACTGGCCGTCTTTTGTCATAAAATGAAGCTTCCAGTACTGAGACTGGATTTCATTCAGTTGAGTTTTTAGCCAATGGGGTCCCATGGGGATCCCCAAACAACCCAGGCTTTAGTGGCCAAGACTATAGGCTGCTCTCCACAAACTGACAGCAAGGCCCCCCCTGCTGAAGCCAACACCTACACAACTCACTGAACATAGAGATGTCAAGTAGATGCCTACATAAAGCCTCCACTTACACATTCTAATGTCTTTGGCACAGGAAGGTGCTCTATGTACTGACAAAAGAGAAATGTAAACACCAATTCAAACACAAACCCTTTGATCTACATGCTGTAATGTTTACAAGATATGTGACGGCAATGGTGACATAAAGCTTGTGGGAGTAACCAGCCAACAACTGATTGCAGTTAAAGCCCACTTCATGAGATGGAACCCATACTGCTTGGTTGACCAACAGCCAGAGACTAGATACCCCCGGGCCCTAAGGTAAAACCAAATGCTTCTCTTGAAAAGATGTAGAATTAAATTACTCCTAATGTCTGCTATACTCACAGATCAGTGCTGCGTTTAGCCATCAGCAAAAAAGCTTCCTCCTGTAACAGATGGGAAAAAGTATAGAGAACCACAGTAGACATTCTACAGAGAGTGAGAGAGACCTTGGAACACTCAGGTCTAAACTTGATGTCTCCTCCACCAGAAGAGATGGAAGAGTTCAAGAGCCAGAGGGGCTAGAGAACAAACGAGGCCCTTTCTATCAGCATGAGCAAGCTCACATGAGCTCACACAGACAGAAGCAGCATGCACAGGGCCTGCACTGAGTCCTCAGCACATATGTTTTGGACTCCAGTTTAGTGTTTTTATGGTATTCCTAAATGCGTGGATGAGTAGGTCTTTGATTCTTGTTCCTTCTCTTGGGTTCTTTTCCTTCTGTTGGCATGTCCTGTCCAACTTTAATGTGATAGTTTTGTTTTACCTTATTACATTTTATTTTGTTACATATGTTTAAAAAGTGAATGAAAACCTAGACACTAAAGTGTGAATTTATACTTTCTGGAAGAGTGAAAATAAGTTTTCTCCAAAGGAGTGACATTGGTTATATCAATCACTCCAGGGCAGGCCACATGTTCAGGAGTAGCTGGCGAACATATAGTGGGCTCCAGAATTATTTTGTGTGCTTGCATTTGGTTACATTTTTTCTGTTTGTGTGTTGTTTTATTTTGTTTTCCTGGGTTTGGGGGTTTGTTGTATTGGGTTTTTGCTTTGAGAAAGAACTTAGATGGGTGAGTAGAGAAAGGGAAAGGATCTGGAAGATTTGGGGAAGGGGAAGAATAGGATTAAAACATACTTAAATTTTAACACTTTTAAATAATAAACTATAAAAAAGAAAAGCAAATAAAACCTGGCATGGGAACCTCTTCTTTAATCGTTCTTTAAAAACACAATATTAACATTTGTTGTTCTTAGGTTCAGTTCCTGACAGGACTGCTTTTCAAGATTCCAAATGAACTGAGTTAAAACTCCAAGAAGGCAGCAAAGAAACCTTTGGGGGCTGCTGTTTTCTGATACATCAGAGGATTTTACTAGGAGTGGAGTGGGCAGGGGTGACAGGTTGGCAGAGACCAGTCCTCGTGGCTATGTGCTTCAGGCTTTCTGGAGACAGTGCCTCTGGGCAGACTCCGGGAGGCAGGGCAGGCAGCAGTCAGGCAGCACTGCTGCAGCATCCTCTAGCAGAAGGTGGCTTCCAGCCCTGACCTCCCCAGGAAACGCAGATCTCTTCTGGGACCAGCCAGGTAAGATAAAGATTGCTGCGAATAGTTGTGTTATCTAGCATGCGTGCCTCTGTAGAATTCGGTAGGGTGACCTGGTGTGTCAGGGTGCTCTCAAAAAGGGCATGAGGTGGATTTGCATGTTCCTAGGAGTTCGGAGGCTTCTGCGTAGCACTTTGTTGTATTTGATCGGCTGGAATCAGATTTCCACAGGTGGAGGGAGAGGTTGGGACTCCGAAGCCACCCCCAACTCTGGACCTCGCTTCCCCCTTAAAGGTACACCTCGAGTAATCTAACCTGTGTTTTCAATTCTGCTTCCAGCCAGGGAGTCCCGGCGACAGTGGGCTGAGTAGCTTGCGGGAAAGCCCCTCCGGTGCACAGGCAGAGAAAGGCTCCAAGACTCAGGCAGTGCCCCTTGCAGATCCCTGTCAACGCGGACTTCCAGAGTCCCGCGGGGTTGCTGAGTGAAATCCGGGTGGTCGCCGGCTCTCCCGCTGTCGCCAAGATGCACAACTTGTCGCTGTCCGAGCCTGGCGGAGACAATGTGTCCTGCGGCGGCTCGGCTCTGGGCTGTCCCAACGGGTCGAGCCCCGCGCCTCTGCCGCTGCCGCAGCCGCTGGCGGTAGCCGTGCCTGTGGTCTACGCGGTGATCTGCGCGGTGGGACTGGCAGGCAACTCGGCGGTGCTCTACGTGCTGCTGCGCGCACCGCGCATGAAGACAGTCACCAACGTGTTCGTCCTCAACCTGGCTATCGCCGACGAGCTCTTTACCCTCGTGCTGCCCATCAACATCGCCGACTTCCTGCTGAGGCGCTGGCCCTTCGGGGAGGTCATGTGCAAGCTCATCGTGGCCGTCGACCAGTACAACACGTTCTCTAGCCTCTACTTCCTCACTGTGATGAGCGCCGACCGCTACCTGGTGGTGCTGGCCACGGCCGAGTCGCGCCGGGTGTCGGGGCGCACTTACCGTGCTGCGCGCGCCGTCAGTCTGGCGGTGTGGGCATTGGTGACTCTGGTCGTGCTGCCCTTCGCCGTGTTCGCCCAGCTGGACGAGGAGCAGGGCCGACGCCAGTGCGTGCTGGTCTTCCCGCAGCCAGAGGCCTTCTGGTGGCGTGCCAGCCGCCTGTACACACTGGTGCTGGGCTTCGCCATCCCGGTCTCCACCATCTGCGCCCTCTACACCACCCTGCTGTGCCGGCTGCGTGCCATCCAGCTAGACAGCCACGCCAAGGCCCTGGATCGAGCAAAGAAGCGTGTGACCTTGTTGGTGGTGGCGATCCTGGCCGTGTGCCTCATCTGCTGGACGCCTTACCACCTGAGCACCATAGTGGCGCTCACCACCGACCTGCCGCAAACGCCACTGGTCATTGGCATCTCTTACTTCATCACCAGCCTGAGCTATGCCAACAGCTGCCTCAACCCCTTTCTCTACGCCTTCCTGGATGACAGCTTCCGCAGGAGCCTTCGGCAGCTGGTGTCCTGCCGTGCCGCCTGATGCTCTCTGGACCCCAGGCAGCACTGCCAGCGGGGTTGAGGGGAATACGGGGAGTGAGGTTCCCAAGCAGCAGCCCAGACATCCTGAGGCCCCCTTCCCGACATGCCTTCCCGCAGGTCCTTCTCAGGACTGAGTGATTCCGGATTTGCCCAGCCCAGAGGTGAGGCCTAGGGCAGCTCCGGTAAGAACACAGCACTGGTTTCTCCCTACAGCTAAGGGCAGGGCTTGACCCCTGAGTTTAGGGTGAGTGTGGTGGCAGTGTTGAAACATGAGTTTAACTCTCCCTTGATCTCTTGAGTAGACCCTTAGGATGTCGCAGGCTCCCCCTTCCGGTGTCTCAGCGCTCCACTGTGTATTTTGCTTCTTTACCTTCCACAGAAGATGCCAGTGCTTTTAATCAAGCAGGTAAACAACCTGTCTTGATCCTTCTTGGGTATATTCTAACTGACTTGGAACAGGGTTAAGGTCACGCCTCACTAGAGGTGTCGGGGGTGGGGTGTTGAAGGAGGCTGGAGCCTGGGTATGGCTGATAAAGAATAGAGATAATCACCCACCCAGTTTCCCCAACAACCTTTCTTCTTTCCAATGACTGGTCTCACCCCAAAGACTACCACAGAGGCTGCAAGAACCAAGAGTCTGGAGAAATGTCCAGAGCCAGGTTCCAGCAACCTGTTGAGGAGCCAGCTGTCTAGCGAGTTTCTGAGGGCAGCTTGTGCACTACTGTGCACCAGCCAACAACTCTTTACATCCCTGTCCTTTGTGGTTTCTGTAAAGTTCTCCAGGGCATCCCTCCTGCCTCGTGGACTTCACTGGTCTCTCATAAAACTAGGGTCACTGTAATTGTTTGCGGATACGGTTTCTCAGGACTAAGAAGTCCATAAATGCACATATGTTTTAATCTCACAGACTACTTTAGAGGACTGTAAAAAATAAAAATTCAACTTGTTCCATCCTTGGCTCCACTCCTGAATATTATTCCAGAACCTCCCTTCAGTGACAGCCCCTAATGGGACCCGACTTGTACCCCAGCTATTTCTTGGCTAGATCTTTGCTTATATTCTAACCACAGGGAACTCCTAAGCATTGTTCAATTCTAAGGAGTTGTCTCTTGAACCCCGGGGGGACATCTGTTTCTGATTCCCCATGGAGATCATCTGGTACCTGCCTTTATATGTTTTATCTCTAGCTATGGAAGACAAGCTTGCAGGAGGAGTCTAACCAACCCTCTGCAGGTCACGCCTCAGACAAGAGGTCTGGGATAACCATGGCCAGCCTCTGCAGGTCCACACTTCAGACACAAGGTCTGGATAACCAGACTCACCCAGGACACCTGTCTTACATGATATGTTTAGGATGAGTCACAGGAAGGAATGATTTTAATGTTTGTTTCCTCTGGGAACAACACAAGAGTGTTGCCAGCAGGTTTTGTTTACCGGGTTCGGCACTCAAGCCACTTCTCGGTTATTTACATTCAAAATACCCTTCAAAAATATGTAGAAGGGAGATGCTCTCTCTTACAAGAGGGAGGCCAAACTCCTCTCTGACTTTAATGAATGAGAATTAGTTCCTTAGTTCTTGGTGTGCTGGGAAAATTGAGATCATTTTCAGGTATTACTTGGGAAAGCTAATACAGAGGCTGTGTGTCTTGGGTACAAATAACAGTAAACTGTTCAAAACACAGCTTTCTGTCAGGTGTGCATTTGAATCATGCCCCTCAAACCCTCAGAATCAGCTTTGGCTGAGCCTTCAGAGGTGTCTGCAATGTGATTGCACCTTTTTATCCCTACGGAGCATTCTGTAGATGTGTCTTTAGAACTTAATTATTGTATGAGTGCTCTGTAATCTTTCAAAACTAGGGTTTTACAGTTCAGTGACTGTTAGATTGTCCAGGGTGCTGGGTAAAGGATATAGTGGAAATATGACAACAGATGGACAGCACTGTCACCATAACTGGAAATACAGTCTTCATAAATGCAGCAACAACACAGATAAGAGGAGGTCCTGGTAGTTTTCTGTCCATCACATCACCCCCACCTGAAATGGGCCTGTGACTGTCCTGCAGTCTCTGGATGCTGCTGAAAAAAAACACTGGTATGGATATTATTTTGTCTCTCACAGACAGGTACAGACTGGTTTGTACAAAGAGAAATCAGTATCAGTGTCACTCTGGTTCTCTAAGTCCCTGGTTATCACTGTATCACCCCTAGACTACCACCATTTTTGTGATATTTGGAAGTTCATACAGCGTGTCTTATACTTGCCTTTTATTTCTTAGATAATACATAGAATAAATAAGCAAACAAGCCACACAGGAATAAAATTTATAGCTCTATGTTAATTCTTATAGACTTTGTATAAACAATGCTGTTTGGCTTTACCACTTCTAATACTTAAAAGTGTGGATTTGGTTTTATTTAGTTTAATGTAATTGTAAAATGTGTGTTTTATGCTTTCTCAAGAATTGCAGGATTTTGCTAATCGACTACAAATAAAAGCTGAAACACTCTGTGTGACAAATGTATATTGTGTTTCCAAAAAAAAAAAAAAACACCAAAAAACCCCCCACCAAAACAAATAGAAAACCAACTAAGCAATAACAAAAAATAAAACCAGGACTCTTAACCCACAAAATTGGCTGGCATTCCATGAATAAGAAGCCAAAATAAGCATGGCCCAGACCAGAGATAAAAGAGTGGAGAAAGATTACTATAAGCAGGAGAGAAAAGCGTGAGAAATAATGTAAGACAGGGGAGTGTAGGGAATTTATCTGGAAAGCATGTACATATTCCTATGGGAAATCACTTCAGGGACAAGCACATCCAAGCATGCTCAGTAAATGGATGCTACTGAGCATGGTCAGTCGAAAGTCACAATTCAAGAGGGAAAATGGTGGGAGGAATACATCTGGGCACATTCAGCTTGCAGAGCAAATTCGTGATGGACAATATTCCTGGGTGTGCTCAGTTTGTCTCATGGGTGGTGAGTGGTCAACCTCACAGCTATACTGCAGTACTTGACCATAATTAAAGCACAAGAGATGTTCCCAGAAATCTTCTTCCAAGTAAGTTGCAGTATGGTCAAAGACTTGGACACATTGAAGGTGAGTCAGTACAGGAACCACAACCTCTCTTAATTGCTAACCACTTAACATGTTTTGAAAATACTGCCTTTATGGGAAAGTCATACAAACAAGCAAAGAAAAATCTGATAAGAAATAAATATTTAAATTCTCATACACAAATTTTAATTTTATTCTCATAAAAATGATATGAAGCTTGGCCCAGGATTCTAGAACTTACAAGGGACACATAAAGGATAACAAGCTTTTATCATACAGCCATAAACCTCCTTTCTTGGAAATTTGAACAACCATGGGGAAAGTGAGAAGGAAAGGAATGCTAGGTTCCTAACATGCACATGCCATTCCATTAGCAGTATAGTATACACAGACATGGCACACATATGTGCATGGAAAAGAACCTCACTGAAACCCCCTTTTCTCCAGCAACATGCCGTAAGAAGGAGCCTTAATCTATGATGGACAGTGTTATAGGTTGAAGGTCAAGTGTTCCCCATAGGCTCCTGGGTTTGATAGCTTGGTCATTAATTGGTGGTAATGTTTTGGAAGGTGATGAAATCTTTTGTGATAAGGATTCTGGATGGCAGAAATAGGTCCCTGAGTGGCACCATGTTATTAGTCTGCTTCTGGTACTAATCTCTGCTTCCTGCCTGCTGTGATATAAGAAGCCACCTTATACTTCCACCAGCAGGGACTGACTGAACCATTCCTACCACCTGACCATGATGGACAAAAATTCTTTGAAACCACGATTCAAAATAAAACCTCTGTTCAAATGGCATTGATTAGGTATTCCACATAGTGACAAGAAATTCCTAGTCTTATTCTATTTTTACAGAGATAGAGTAGGTTGCAATGGTAATTTGCTGTAGTAAATATCAAACTATGGAAAGCATTGATGTGTATGTATTATTTAGAAATGTACACCTGTCATTTCATCATGGAGAATGTTAGCTGTAAGAGGCTACTGAACTATAGCTATGCTATCTCATGAAAGTATTCCTAAGAATACTCTAAGTGCTAAAGCTATCTTATATAAAACTGGTCTCTGGAACAGTCCTAAATTCCTAAACAATATGGCCTTGAGCTAAAGGTTAACTGTCTGACCACTTAGCTGTTATCTCTTCCCTTCTGTAAAAAACAATGCTTTCCATAAATGTCAAAAAAGCATGTTTTGCTCTTAAAACTCAAGTCCTCACATTGAGGGGGGTTCCAGATCAGTCTCATGCTGGCCTCCCTGCTGTTGGTCTGGGGTCCAAGAGCTCTCCCCTGTTCAGATCAGCTGTCTCTGCTGGTTTTGCCAGCCCATTATTTGCCAATTTGCTCATCACTCCTCTCTCTCTGTCACTGGGTTCCTTGGGTTCAGTTCAGTGCTTAATTGTGGGTGCTTGCCTCTGCTTCCATCAGTCACTAGATGAAGGCTCCCGGATGGTTATAGACATCAAGTTCATTATCAGGAATGGGCATTCGAGGTGGTCTCTCCACTATTGCTTAGCTTGCCAATTGGTGTCATCCCTTTAGATCACTAGAGGTCACTCTGGTGCCCCCCCCCACGAATGTGAGTGTCAGTGAGAAGGCCTGGGCAACCTATGTGGCCCTGAGCAGTGGATCAGTGTCTATCCCTGGTATACAAACAGTCATCGTGTGCCCATAGCACAAAGAGGGATGCTCTCTCAGCCTGGACTCTTAGGGGAGTGCCTGGACCCTACCTTGAGTGAAATGACAGACTCTAGATATCCCCTATGTGGAAGGAATTGGCAATAGGGTGGGAGGCTGGGGGGGATGGGGGAGTGTGGGAGGAGGGGAGGGAGAGGGAACTGGGATTGACATGTAAAACAAGCTATTTAAAATTAAAATAAAAAAATAAAAAAAACTCAAGTCCTTAATAACTCAAATAATCTGGAGCTTGGGCCTTCTTCCTGCTAATCTGCCTGGGACAGCCCCACTGGCAGTGAATAAAGACTCCATTCCACTTGTTCAGGCCTCTCAGGAGTTCATCTCTTCTGGTACCTAATAACAATAACAACAACAATAATAATAAAGTTCGATGATCAGTCCTCAATATTGAGGTATTGTCCTGTGATAGAGTCATTACCTAGGATGCCGGAGTCCCTGATTTTGATCCCAAATACAGGAGGGAGGGAGAGAGACTATAAATAAAATGACAGTCATAACTTAGCCTTGCAAAGAAAATGGAATTGTTTATGTACAAAAATAAAAGTACACTACTCAGAACACAACTCTTGAGCAATTGTGAAGGTGCCTCACACTGCAGCCTCCAGGCTCCACGTCTGTGAAGGTATGCTCTAGTAATGTTCTCTAAACAGAATGCTGGGCTGCCCTGTTTCATGTGGAATACAGTTAGCAACACACTATGCTCTCTTTGGATGTCTGCTTATACCATATCTCCTGAGGTTACCTGGCAACATCACATCAATTAGAAGGACAACATCAAAAGACGGACAAAGGGAAAACAAAGACAAAGTGATGTATTCTAGAAACTTTCAGAATAGATACAGTGTGTGCATACAGAACAGCCTTCCTCTGAGAGAGACACTGCCCTGCAGCAAGAGCACTTCACACTTCTCAGAGTGTTCCTGGATTCGTGTCTGCACCCGACCAGTGTTCAGCCAAGGGAGCATTTTGTGAAATCCAGATCCAACAGAGAGAGCATCTAGGTCATCCTGCCTCTTTTCAAGGAGTCTTGAAGAACAGACTCAGTGAACACAGTGACCAGCCAGGGGCACATGTCAGAGACACAGGTGCCACTTTGTATTCAGTTGTGTATGTTCAATAAGATGGAACAGATTGTCAGTGCTCCCCCCCCTGCCAAAAAAGCAAAAAAACGAGGGGCTTATCATTTATATATGTCTAGTAATTATAACAAAATTCCTCATGCTTCATCTATTCGACCAAGCAGCTTATTTCAGGCAACAAGATCTTTGCCTGCCAGTAGAGGAAAGCCCAGCCATTTTGAGGCTAGGTGGTGAGGGTGAAGCAACCAAACTGGAAAGAATGTGACTATGTGAACTTCAGAAGTGCCCAGTGAGTGATCTACATGCTTACTCATTAGGTGGTTTGGTTGCAGTACCTCTGCAATATCATCAAAAATTCCACCCATACCCATTTCTCAACCTGTTCTCTTTGCAAAGACATACTGGTCAAAATTACTGGTCAGAATGGAATTTTCCACATAATTTCCTTTTCTTAAAAAAAGCATAACTTATGTTTATTATTACAATTAGTTGCTATGGTTAGGATATTCAATCCACATCACCAGAAAAGGAAGTAAATGAAAAAAAACATTTTAAATGTGCAAAAGTGAGGTTCCTTGATTTTTTTTGTTTGTAGTTGGAAGGAAGATTACATCTAGGTGATTTTAAATCTTTCAGAAATAGCACTGAAACAATAGTGATGGCTCAGTGGATAAAGGAAGTTGTCACTCAAGCCTAGCAACTATGAGTTTGATTCCAGAAGCCCATGTAAAAATGGGAAAGGAGAAGAAAGGAAGGAAGGTAGGAAGAAAGAAACCAATAACCCATGCAGTCTTTCATGTAAAAATTTTTTAAGTTTTATACCTTAAATAGTTTTATTCTTATACAAATAATACACATACATGAGTCCAGCCATTAGGAATGTCCTGGACAGCTTCATGCAAATGGGTGCTCCTGTCTAGTCTTTCTAGACCTGATTCCCTTTAAGAGCTATTTCAGTTGTTTATTCTGGGATTAAGCTTATACTTCCCTGCTTAATTCATTTACACACATGATTAGGAAATAAGTCCAAAGCCCTGCAATTCTCCTCAGGTAGGTGTTAGTCACCCACAAGCCAGCTAGGGCCCTCAAGGCCCAGACTGGCAGAAAGACACCCATGGGCTAGCCAGAAGGCTTGCAGCAATGGACAGGTGGGCCCTTCTGATGCATAAATGTGTGGTAGAGACATGGGATAAAGAGAAGGACAGGTCCATGTGCAAAGAGGCAGAACAGACCAGAAGGCAGTGAGTAGTGGGCTGATGTGGGAGGCTTGCTTGCCACTCAGGGCCATGATGACATCTGGGCCCAGGCTGCTGCCAAAGGCCATGTCTAGATCCATGGTCCTACCACAGCAAGGGTCTGTGTTAATATCTGTGGCTTATGCTGCCACCAATAGCCTCATGGAAGCCTGGGGTCTGGGTCCCAACGTGTGGCCTTGTGGGAGTCTGAGGGCCATGCCACCACTGGAACCACACTGGTCTGAGTGGTCTGTGCTGCCACCTGGGGCCCTGGTGTTGTCCAGGCCTGAGCCTCTGCTGAGGACTATGTCTGGGTCTATGACCCTATAGCAGCCTGGGTCTGAGTCAATGTCTGTGGCTCCTGTTGCAACTCAAGGGCATGTGGTTGCCTGGGGTCTGATCAGTCACTGCGACCATGTTATTGCCCAGGAATCATGCTATTGTCAGGGTTATACAGACCTGAGTGACGTGTTCTACTACTACCTGATGCCATGGTGATGTCCAGGCTAGGGCTGCAGCTGAGGGCCATATCTGGTTCCATGACCCTACTGCAGCCAGGGTCTGTAGCTGCTGTTACCATGGAGGGCCATGTTGATTCCTGGGGTCTGGGCCACCAGCTGGGGCTCTGTTGGTGTCTTGGGGCTGCACTTTCAATGGAGCCATGCCTACCTGAATAGCTTGTGTTGCCACCTGGGACCATGTGATATTCGGACTCAGGCTGATGTCAGGGATCATGCCTGGATCCATGGTCCTGGTACAGCCAGGGTCTGTGATGAGGTACATGAACATAGACTTAGAGATGTGGGGTTCGGGTCACAACCTGTGGCCTTGTTGGAATCTGGGGGCTGTGTTGTAACAGGAGTCATACAGATCTGGGTGACCTGTCCTGCAACCCAATGCCATGGTGATGTCTAGGCCAGAACTGGAGCTGAGGTCCATGTCTGGGTCCGTGGTCCTGCTGATGGGTCTGAGATAATGTCTGAGGTTCCTGTAACCATCGAAGACCATGCAGATGCCCGAGGTCTGGGACTATGTTGGTGACCAAGAGCCACACTGCTGCTGGTGCTGTGCTGATCTGAGTGGCCTGGACTATCATCTATGGCAATAGTGACCTCCAGACTGAGCTGCTACCAAGGACCATGTCTGGGTCTGTGGTCCTGCTGAAGTTGGGGTTTTGGTGAAATCTGAGCCCCATGTTGTCACCAAAGGCCATACAGAAGTCTGGGGATGGGGTCACAACCTGTGGCCTTTTTGGTGTTCAGGGGCCATGTTGTCATCCTGTATTGTATTATGAGGACTAGCCTCCAATAGCATAGGGCTTGACTTTTGATTTATCTTAGGGAGTAAAACTAAACTCTCAGGGGCTGGTGAGGGGGACTAAACTAAATTCTCTGGGGCCCTCAAAAATGGAATACCCTCCAACATGTCAGGATCTCACCTAGGTTACTGATGAATAGCAAGCCTTCAGCAGATCAGAGAAACTGAAGAGGAGATGCAAAGCTGGTTAAATACTGGACAGACAAACACACACAAGGACTTTTTTGAGGGCAAAACTTCTTTCTTCATTTTAGTATTCTTACTGTTGCTTGTTCTACTCTGTTATTCTGAAGTTTCCCTTCTTTCTCTTGATGTTTTCCTTCTAACTTTTCTTCTACATCTTTCCTGGTTTTTTCCTTTTCTTATGTCTTTAATTTTTCCCTTACAGCTTATATACCCCAGTAGAATCTTATAACCAATATAAAAATTATAATGTGGTTATATTCTATTAAATGAATGATTACAATAAATACAAGTAAAAGATAAGATGTTTCTCATATTCCTTACATGATTAAACATTTTGTGTATTACATTTGAAAAACAAATTATTCACAAGAAACCACATATATTCATACACAAGAAATTTGTGATGAACTAACAGAGTGTAAGCAAGAAAGGTATATTTTGGCCTGTTTACAGCCTGCCTTCTGGTGATCTGCGCACAACTAGCTGAGACCAGGGAACTGCAGACCACAGCTCCATCACAGCAGGAGCCAGCTTTCAAATCCCATTCTCCACCCACGGGACAGGCTGGGGTCCAGCCTACACAGAGATTGCCAAGGCACTGATATTTTGATGGCCTCCATCCACACAAGAGGAAAGCAACCAGAGTACTGGAACTGCTCCCACCCACTGGAAAGGAACCGTGGTCACATACCCACCAGGAGAGGGAGAAACTCCTTCTGCACCCACAGGAAGAAATTATGGGAAGGAGATGATATAAAAACACACCCAATAACAGAAAAACCAATATGACACTGCCAGAGACTGGAGACAATACACCTGCAAGAACTGAACAGCCCATTACTGATGAAGCAGATGAGAGAGACCTTAAAATCAACTTCATGGAAATTATAGAGGCCCTCAAGAGGATATGAGAAAATCCCTTAAAGAAATGGAAGAAAAAAAACAAAAAATGCAAGAAACAATTTGAATGGTACAAAGGTTGAAAGCTGAAATAGAGACAATAAAAAAACACAGTCTAAAGGAATGCTGGAAATAGAAAAGCTGGGCAAACTGGCAGGTACTACAGATACAAGCATAACCAACAGAATATAAGAGATGGAAGAGGGAATTTCAGGTATTGAAGATACACTAGGGGAAATAGATTCATCAACCAAAGAAAATTGTAAGTCCAACAAATCTGTAACACAAAATATCCAGGAAATATGAGACACCATGAAAAGACCAAGCCTAAGAATAATAGGTATAGAAGAAGGTGAAGAAAACCACCTCAAATGGGCAGAAAACATATTCAACAAAATCACAGAAGAAAACTTTCCCAACCTAAAGAAAGACATGCCAAGGAAAGTACAAGAAGCCTACAGAACACCAAATAGAGTGGACCACAAAAGGAAGTCCCCTCATCACATAATAGTAAAAACCCAGAACATACAGAATAAAGAAAGAAAATTAAGAGCAGCAAAGGAAACAGGTCAAGTAACATACAAAGGCAAACCTATCAGAATCATACCTGACTTCTCTATGGAAACTCTGAAAGCCAGAAAGTTCTAAATAGATATTCTACCAACACTAAGAGACTAAGGATGCCAGCCCAGACTACTATTCCCAGCAAAGCTTTCAATCACTGTTGATGGAGAAAACAAGATATTCCATGACAAAACTAGATTCAAGCAATATGTATCCACTAACCCAGCCCTGCAGAAAGTTCTGGAAGGAAAACCCCAACCCAGGGATGTTAACTACAACCAGAAAAACATAGGCAATAGATAATCCCACATTACCAACAGCTAAAAGAAAAAAGAGGTGGAAATCCACATATAATTCCCCCACCATCAACCATTCCAAAATAAACAAGAATGAACAATCAATGTTCATTAATATTCCTCAGTATCAATGGTCTTAACATGCCCATAAAAAGACACAGGCTAAAAGAATGGTATGAAGACAGAACCCATCCTTCCGTTGCATACAAGAACTCACCTCAGCCTCAAAGACAGACACTACCTCAGAGTTAAGTCATGGGAAATGATTTTCCAATCAAATGGACACAAGAAACAAGCTGGTGTAGCTATGCTAATATCTAACGAATTAGATTTCAAACTAAAATCAATCAAAAGAGATAAAGAAGGTCATTCCATATTCGTCACAGTAAAAAGCCATCAGGATGAAGTCTCAGTTCTGAACATTTATGCCCCAAATACAAAAGCACCCACATTTCTAAAAGAAACATTACTAAAACTCAAACCACACATAAAACCTCACATATTTATAGTGTGAGACTTCAACACCCCACTCTTACCACTAAACAGGAGTACCAGACAAAAACTTAACAAAGAAGCAAAGGAACTAATAGAAGTTATGACCCAGTTGGGATCAACAGACATCTATAGAACATTCCATTAGAATACAACAGAATACACCTTCTTCTCAGTGCCACATGGAACCTTCTCAAAAATCCACCACATACTTTGCAACATATCAAACCTCAACAGATAAAAAAAATTGGAATAACTCCATGCACCTTATCAGACCACCATGCATTAAAATTAGAATTTAACAACACAAATTTCAGAAACTCGACAAACTCATGAAAATTGAGTAATGTACAAAAACACCATTCCTGTGTCAAAGAAGAAATAAAAAAAATTAAAGACTTCCTAGAATTTAGTGAGAATGAAAACCCAATATACCCAAACTTATGGGAAACTTTGAAAGCAATGCTATGAGGGAAGTTAATAGCATGGGAACAACAGACCTTGGCCGGAGGCCCACTTCCCCATCAGCCTGGGAGCAGGCAGCTGTGAGACAATGTTTACTGAAAACATGTTTACTAAAAACAATCCAGTGTCCTAAGAAATGTTTACCAGAGCTATAAGTTCCCGATAAGGGCTCGATAAGGGTTTGCTCACTGAAACACCCTGACTTTGATCTTTCCAATGGCTAGCAACCTCTTCCTGCCCCCTACTGCTACTGATGATTCTGGTGTCAGGGATTTAACTACCAGCCAGGAGGAGGAAGGGGGTATGTGTATGTGTATATGTGTGTGTGGCAGAAGCTTTTCTGGAGGAAAGCGTTCTTGGGAAGTTCTCCTGATCCTTCTTGGTGAGCATAAAGTTTTCTTAATGCAACGGACTGATCTCTGTGTCATCAATCCTGATGCCCTTGCCACATTCTCGGATACAGGCTGCGCAGCGGGTGCGACAATTGGAGGTTCCACCGAGATCATGAAAGTAAGTGGGTGGGTTTGTCCCTTTTGCCGGCTAGGGACGGATTGTGGAAAATAAGAAAAGAAAAGATGGGAAATAGTCCCTGGAAGTTTAAATTACAGTATCGTGTAAAAACGTTACTTGAAGGACAGGGGACCGCAGTCAAGCCTAAAACCATGGGAGGCTTTCTTAAATGGATTGAAAGAGCGAGTCCATGGTTCATTACTGGGGAAGGCTTAAATGTCTCAGATTGGGAGGAGGTTTGCTATGATCTTCAGAGAGTTGGGTGAGGAAATCCAGAGAATCATCAGGTCATACTTTGAAAACCTGTACTCCACAAAAATTGAAAATCTAAAGGAAATGGGCAATTTTCTAGAAAGATATTATTTGAAAAAAATTAAATCAAGAACAGATAACCAATTTAAATAGACCTATAACCTCTAAGGAAATAGAAGCAGTCATCAAAAGTCCCCCAAACAAAAAAAGCCCAGGGTCAGAAGGCCTCAGTGCAGAATTCTACCAGAAATTCAAAGAACAGCTTATACCAATTCTTCTGAAAGTATTCCACACAATAGAAGCAGAAGGGTCTTTGCCAAACTCTTTCTATGAAGCTTCAATAACTTTGATACCCAAGTCACACAAAGACTCAACTAAGAAAGAGAACTTTAGACAAATTTCCCTCATGAAAATGGAAATATCTCCCATGCTGTTGGATAGGAAGGATCAACGTAATAAAAATGGCAATCTTATAGAATTTAATGCAATCCCCATTAAATCCCAACACAATTCTGCACAGACCTTGAAAGAACAATTCTCAACTTTATATGGAAAAACAAGAGACCCAGAATAGCCAAAACAACCCCGTTCAACAAGGCAACATCCGGAGGCATCACCATCCCTGACTTCAAGCTCTATTACTGAGCTATACTCCAGAAAACAGCTTGGTATTGGCACAAAAATAGACAGGTAGACCAATGGAATAAAATTGAACACCTCAACATTAACCCATACACATATGAACACCTGATCTTTGTCAAAGAAGCTAAAAGTATACAATGGAAAAAAGAAAGCATCTTCAACAAATGGTGCTGGCATAACTGGAGGCTGACATGTAGACGACTTTTGATAGATCCATGTCTATTGCCATGCAAAAACTTAATGTATCAAAAACCTCAACATAAACCCAGCCACACTGAACCTGTTAGAAGAGAAAGTGGGAGGTATCCTTGAACGAATTGGTACAGGAGACTGTTTCCTGAACATAACTCCAGTAGCACAGACACCAACAATTAATAAATGGGACCTACCAAAACTGAGAAGCTTCTGTAAGGCAAAGGGCACAGTCAGCAAGACAAAATGGCAACCCACAGATTAGGAAAAGATATTCATTAACCCATATCTGACAGAGAACTGATCTTCAGAATTTACAAAGAACTCAAGAAGCAAGTGTCTAAAACACCAAAGAATCCAATCAAAAAGTAGGGTACAAAACTAAATAGAGAATTCTCAATAGAGGAGTCTAAATTGGCTGAGAGACACATAAGAAAGTGCTCAACAAACCTAGCCATCCGGGAAATGCAAATCAAATCAACTCTGATATGCCATCATACTCCTGTCAGAGTGGCTAAAATCAAAAACTCCAATGACAGTTTATGCTGGAGAGTATGTGGAGAAAGGGGAACACTCCTTCACAGCTGGTGGAAGTGCTGACTCTTACAGTGACTTTGGAAATCAGTGTGGCGATTCCTCAGGAAACTGGGAATCAGTCTACCACAAGACCCAGCAATTCCACTCTTAGGCCTATACCCAATAGATGCACATTCATACAACAAGGACATCTGTTCCACTATACTCATAGCAGCATTATCTGTAATTTCCAGAACCTGGAAGCAACCTAGATGCCCCTTAACTGAAGCATGGATAGAGAAAATGTGGTACGTTTATACAATGTGGTACTATTCAGTGGAAAAAAACAATTAATCTTGAAATTACAGGCAGATGGATGGCACTAGAAAAAAACATCTGAGTGAGGTTACCCAGTCACAAAAAGAGAAACATGGTATGTACTCATTCATATATGGATTTTAAACATCAATCAGGGGAGTGCCAGCATACAATCCCAGTGCCAGAGAGTCTGGGAAATAGAAACTTTATCCAGAGACTGATGGAAGCAGAGGCAGATACCCACAAACACTGATCTGAACTCCTGGAATCCAGTGACAGAAAGGGAGAAATGATGAGCAAAGGAATTAAGACTGGGCTGGTTTAACCCACAGAAAGTGTTGACCTGAACAAGGGGAAGCTCTTGGAGCCCAGATTGATGGCTATGTGGAAAACATGGGACTGACCCAGACCCCCTGAATGTGGGTGTCAGTTAGGAGGCCTAGGTAATCTATGGGGCCTTGGGTAGTATTTATCCCTGGTGTACAAATACAGACTTTGAGTTCCCATCCCACAATGGGGGATGCTCTTTCAGCCTGGACTCTTTGGGGAGGGCCTAGGCCCTGCCCTGGATGAAATGACATGTAGAGAGCTGCGAAGTGCCGTACCCTTAAGATGGCGCTGGCTTCCTCCTTCTGCTAGCCAGACAGCAAGTGCTCTCTGTGATAAACAACTCCTTAAGAGCCTCACCTGTATTTGGTTAAGGCTGGATATCAGGCTTGCTTCCTTGTACGTGGACCTATCTGCATGTTCCACATGGCATACTGGGGTTGGCCGCCCAAGGGCTTTTAAAGTGTGGGTTGCCACTCCCCGGGGTCAGAAGATTGTTCAAGGTTCCTGAATAAAGTGCTTAAAGAAGAGTCTGAGCTTTGCAGTCTTCCTTGCTGGTCCAGGCGGTCGCGACAATGACAGACTCTGGAGATCCACCATGGAGGGCCTTTCCCTCCTTGGGGATCAGATTGGAGACTAAGTGGGGGACTATTGTGCCTGGTGGGGAGGGAGAGGGAGAAGGAGAGGGAAAGGGAGCTGGGACTGACATGTGAAGCAACTTAAATTAAAAAAAAAAGAAAGGTATATATTTCAGCCAGTTCTTTTGCTGGCAGGATGCATTTTGCAGTTACAAAGAATGAACCAATCATTTTATTACTTATTTCAAAAGGTAATCTTATAAGAAATCTTAAAAGAACCACAAATCTAAGCTTTAATGTATAAAAAATAATCAGTCAAGTCTATTTTAAATCTTCATGGTACATACCCAGTCATCAATAGTTCTTTATATCAGGAAGCTGAGGGCAGAAATGTGTATAAGGAATTAATTATCATTTTTGGTTGCCAACCAATCCTGCCATAAAGGCACACCAGTTAATAATAATTGGACTGTCATTGTTCTTGTTTCCTGGCCTTAACATGTGCCTCACTCAGCCTTTCCAAACTTTAAATTGTTTTCCAAAATTTTCTATTTCAGAGCCATTAACAAAAACATCTTAACCTGGCCTTAAGTCTTGTTCAAAGCTTTGTTTTAACTATGATGCAAACTGAAATCCATGAACATGTCTCTCAACATTAAGAATAAAAGAATTTAAGCTAACCACGCTTCTGGGACTCAAATGATTTTCTTAATAATTAACCTAAGCCACAGTCTATATGGCTCCTCAAAAGAAACTCATGTGTATGACACTTACATGTTTTATTTTTTAATCCTGTGTAGCTTCTGCTTTATCAGAGCAGGAGCAACATTTTATCCTACCTTTACATATATTAATTTTCACACTAAACTAACCTCTATCATAACCCCTTACTTGTTTTATTAAAAATCCTCCTTCATCAAAATTCAATTTAAACTGATATTGTCATTGTATAAAATCATTGCTTCAGTTAAACAGTGAAGTTTAGGAGAGAATCATCTTCACAGTAATCCACAGGTAAAAATGCTGAGCAAAACAGCATATATCCATGAGAAAAATCACACTCCATTAAAAGTGTGGGAATATTCCCATGCCCATTCACATCATGTCAGATGTCATGGAAAAATGGCAACAGCAAATATGTAAAGACACAGCAATAGCAGGAGATATTCTGAGGCTGAGGTTCTTGGGGCCTTGCCTATGTGAGATTCACCCATCAGAGATTTGATTTCTGGCCAGTTCCCATAAGTCAATTGCTATCTGCTGCTCCTCTGACATAGCCACTGTCAATCCTGATCTGAGTGGCCAATGCTCCCACCCAGAGCCAGGATCTCATATGGGCCTCATGCTGCCGAGGGCCATGACTGGGTCCATGGTTCAGCCGCAGCTGGGGTCTATATGGATATCTGTGACTGTGTCACCTCATGGGACCATAAGAACCATGCTTGATAAAATCAGAGGGCTATGCTGAGCCCGCTCCACTATCCGCTGACCCTGGGCACTGCAGCAAGAAAGCTGGCCCCTGTACTTGAGAGAGACGGCCCACCCCTCACCACAGGCAAGGAAGAATTGACCCTGATGCCATGGGCAATGTGGAGCTGGCTCTGTCCCCTCACCTGAGGCTGGCGGCTCCAGTGGCTCTAACTCAACAGCTCAGCTACCACCCGTTGCCTAATGAAAGAAACCCAGACCAGGTGTCTCACCCTCAAAACAGGATGTCTGTGATCACTATAGCAGTCATGGGACCCGGATAATAATTGCTGAAGCATGCTGGGAACTTTCATATGACAATACCAGGACACCTAGTCCTTGGCAACTACCCTTGCCCCCAGTTGTGTCTATGATCACCATAGTAGTCATGGGACCCAGATAATAATTGCTGAAGCGTGCCGGGGTCTTTCATAAAGTAATACCAGGAAACTTAGTCCGTGGGAACTACCCCTGCCCCCAAGATGAGCCAATGAAATGCCTGTTACTTATGTAACCATTAAAACTCTATAAATTTTGTACTCCCTACAAGCCCGGTATGCTCTGCACCCGAGTTGCAGTAGCATCTGCAGGTGCCTGTGTACTCAATAAATCACCTCTTGCATTTGCAGCCAGTGGTCTGGCCCCGGTTCTTGGGCAGAGGGTTCGGTTCAGTGCCTGGTGCTTTGATGCCGAGGTCTTTCATTGGAGGTTCCCCGAGATTTCTGCCCCAGAACCACCAGTGCCACCGGGAGGTAAGCTAGCTGGCACCCTGTCTGCTTTGTTCTTTGTTATATGTATGTATGTTGATCTGTCTCCTTGCAGGTTGGCTACGTAGTCATTCAGTAACTAGGGAGGCTTGAGAAGGGACTGACGAGCCCAGACTTCTCCCCCGCCACCCTGGCAGACGTGCCAGGGATCTGGAGAGCTCAATTGTTTGGAGCTCATGGGCCTGAAAAGGGAAAAAACGGGACCACTACTCCTGTTGACCTGTCTGAGTATTTACTTTCGGTTCTCTGCCGAAAGCGCGCAGCATGGCAGCATGTCTGGTTGTGAGTTGCTTAATTGTGTTATTTGTCTTGTTCGTCTACTTGTCTTTGTATTTTGAGTTTTCTGATTCAAGCATGGGACAAACCATAACCACCCCTTTGAGCCTTACTTTAGGTCACTGAAATGAAGTGCAAATTCGTGCCTCTAACCAGTATAAACTGCACATCTGAGTGTCCAACCTTCGATGTGGGCTGGCCAAGGGATGGGACCTTTAACCTAGAAATTATCCTACAGGTTTAGGATCGGGTCTTTGACAAGGGACCCCATGGACACCTGGACCAGATAGCATACATTGTTATTTGGGAAAATTTGGCTACAGACCCCCAACACGGGCAGCCCCGTTTGTGACTCTCCTACCTCCTCCGAAGGCAGGGAGAAACCCATCAGCTCCTCCCTTTCCCCCTTCTTCACCCTTGGTCCCTGTCCCAGCTCCAGATCATCATCTACTCCTAGATGATGCAGTTCTCATAGAAATCTTACAAGGGGAAAATTACAAGTAACAAGTTTTGTAAAGTTAGTTTAAATTTGCTAATAGGTTTTCATGTTCAGGATAAATAATTTTTCAACCCTGTTGATACGGTGACTTTCACATTAAGACAGCTGTTGCATGCCAATTTTTTATGTATGTGTACAATTGGTTGAGTATCTAATATGCCCCAGGTTCAGTAACTAAACAATTCTTTTTTTAAGTTGGTCCTATGGCTGAGGACTTTGGCCAAGCCTAGCTAGTCACTGGCCCATCTTATCCCTCTGTCTCTGTTCTTGCCCGCCTATACACATGGTGCAGGTCAGGGGTCTTCTCTTGCTGCCCTAAACACATGGAATGCTGGGCAAAAGTCTCTCCCGCCATGTGCCATGGTATAGAGCATGCTGCAGCACGGTCTCCTATCCCTGAGCATGCAGTGAGGCAGCTGCTCTGTTCTCCAACTGCTGCTGCAGCCCTCACAGCTGAGCCTGCTCCGTCCTCACCTGCCTGCCTTTGAGGTGTGCAGGATGTGAGGATGGGGGTCTCTCTCTCTCTCTCTCCCTCCCTCCCTCCCTCTCTCTCTTCCCCTCTCTCTCTCTCTCTCTCTGTCTCTCTCTCTCTCTCTCTCTCTCTCTCTCTCTCTCTCTCTCTCTCTCTGTCTCTCTGCCCCACGCACATGGCGTGCTGGCAAAGGAGCCATCTGCCAGCTTTTCCCTCCACCAGAGATCCCTGCTCAAGCACACAGGGCTGGAGCAGGTAAGCCATTTGGCCAGATCTGGTCTTTCCACAGAAACAGAATGGCCTTAAAGTTATAACTACAAGAAAAAAGAAAAATGCAAACTGTTTACTATGATGTTTCATTTCTACAAATGCTAAATTTTAAAAATTGATCTCTCAAAAATTATGTATGCTTGCTTTGTTAAAAAGTTCTATCTGTATTTTCTGCCATAATCTAAATTTTATTACAAGCATAGAGCTAAGACAAAAGTGGGGCAGGTCGCCACCGTTTTACAGTCAGTCACATGCCAAGTTGGCCACATGGCTGGCTGGTAGCCATTTTACTAAAGTTAAAAGAGATACCTGATCCACCATCTTAACTAAAGGTGACCACATGGAAGTTATGAGGTACCATCGTATCAACAAGTTTTTATTCAGATTTAAAATGTTAATGCTTTTATACACAGGAATGCTAAGTTTTATAATTTAACAGTTACCCAGATAATAACGGGTTTAAAGGCCTAAAATGTATTTTAATTTTCAATAAAAAACATTAAGGGATTTCAGAACAGTTTTTAAAATGTTTTCAATTTATAAGATTATAAGATATTTATACTGTTAAAATGTTTAAAGCTAAACCTGACAGTTCTAGTTTTATAAAGGTTAATAAAGTTTATACTTTCAACAGTTAAGCTTAAGGCAGACAAACCTCTAATACTTCAGAGACCTGCAGAACATGGCATTTAAAATGTTAATTTAAAAGTTTATAATATCAGACAGACTTCCAGATCCTAACAGTGACCCAAAGTCTCCAAAGAAGATTACAAGGCACCCCAGTCCCTACACCTGGATTGTGTTGACTCTGACAAGTGAGCAAGATGCTCAAAGGTGACACCTGCTGCTGCCAGGACCTGGCCCAGAATGTGGACAAAGCTGCTGGACACTGGAAAATTGATTGCACCCCTTTTGCCGAGACAAAACAAGGTCAGTCTTTTCCATGTCCCTCTTCCACAGAGAGAAAGAAAACTCACCTTACAGGCCTGGTAAAGATTGATGCTGTTCCTGATACTTGTGCCTCCAGTGCTAATAGAGGAGACTTGGGTATGGCTGTATATGGACTGGTACCTGGCACTTTTTAATAGATTCAGAGACTGTATAAAATTTATCCTTCTCAGATCTTTAAAAGTATTAATGGTTGTCAGCTTGACATCAGGCAGCCAAATCCACACGACTATAGTCAGCTTGGTAGATCATTTTATTTATGTAAAAATCAAGCCTTAATATGTCTCAATAAGGATCAAAGGATGTAAATCCTTGTTCAATCACAAGCTCAAGGTTTTTAGGTTTATTTTGGTTATCATCTAAGTATAAACTTAAAGGGCTTTTCATCAGGCCAAAGATACCTCTGTCCAATTCATACCTGGACAGAAGACAAATGTACACTACTAGCCCAAATCTGTAGTTTCTGCTAGGTCACAAAATACAGATACCCAGATATCTGCTTTTTCTACAATGTAGATTTCAGTACCAATTGATAATGCTACTGTACCTATAATCTTTATGTCCTTTTGTATAACAAAATTTATATAGGCTTCAGAGGATCAAAAGTCATACAGCTTGTATCCACTTCTCACAGGTCAAAGAGGATTCCAGATAGGTACAGCCAGTTATCCCACCTGTCTGTTCCTGAGAATGAGATTTTCTCTTGGTCATGGGATTCCTGACCTTCCTGATCACTAATACTATGGGTCTAAAGAGTTCCAATTAAATACATAAGTTTTAACTTCTCTTCCCAGTTTTAAACATGTCTTAAACAGGTTTCCACTTCTGGCAAACACATCTGAACATCAGTTGCTGACCACAGCCTGCTCCTAAAGACTGCGAGCCCTAGACTTGCTGTGAATGTGAACCAGTTCAGCTGATGTGGACACCCCCTGTCTCTTCAACACAGTCTGCCAATCAGCTGCTCCTGGATAGATACCCTATTGCCTAAATTCCCTTTTTGCTTTTGACTTGCATTTCAGCCTTCTTGGGTCCCCTAACTTTGTCCCAAAGTCAGCAAGAAGTAGCATGGAAAGGAATACATCGTCCTCTTTTCCCTGGTTGAGATGCTAAGTCAAAAGAAAAAAAATTCCCTTACATAGGGAACAGTATAATAAGAGAGGGAGACATATGTGCCACTCTCAAAGAGAAATGTTGTTTTTATACAGACAAGACTGGGGTAGTAACAAAACTCTGGATAAACTCAAGGAGAGGCTCACTGTTCATCAGAAAAAAATTAAATCCCAACAATACTGGTATGAGGGTTGGTTTAACAAATCCCCCTGGTTCACTACACTAGTCTTTACTCTTATGGGCCTTCCAACCTTTGGGCCCTACATTCACAAACAATAATTCAAGCCTTAGTCCTAACTCAACAATACCATGCCCTCAAACAGATGGAACCATAAGTAAACCTTAAGTAGAGAGGACTGGACAATAGGTAAAAGATTCTACCTATGCACAAGAAGAAGGGGGGGAATGAAAGACCCCTACCCAGGACCCCCTAGGAAAAGAAAAGCAAGGCCAGGCCATTGCCTAATGAAAGAAACCCAGACCAGGTGTCTCACCCTCAAAACAGGATGTCTGTGATCACTATAGCAGTCATGGGACCCGGATAATAATTGCTGAAGCGCGCTGGGAACTTTCATATGACAATACTAGAAAACCTAGTCCTTGGTAACTACCCTGGCCCCCAATTGTGTCTGATGACTATAGCAATCATGGGGCCCGGATAATAATTGCTGAAGCATGCTGGGAACTTTCATATGACAATACCAGGACACCAAGTCCTTGGCAACTACCCTTGCCCCCAGTTGTGTCTATGATCACCATAGTAGTCATGGGACCCAGATAATAATTGCTGAAGCGTGCCGGGGTCTTTCATAAAATAATACCAGGAAACTTAGTCCGTGGGAACTACCCCTGCCCCCAAGATGAGCCAATGAAATGCCTGTTACTTATGTAACCATTAAAACTCTATAAATTTTGTACTCCCTACAAGCCTGGTATGCCCTGCACCCGAGTTGCAGTAGCATCTGCAGGTGCCTGTGTACTCAATAAATCACCTCTTGCATTTGCAGCCAGTGGTCTGGCCCCGGTTCTTGGGCAGAGGGTTCGGTTCAGTGCCTGGTGCTTTGATGCCGAGGTCTTTCAGGTCAAAATACCCATGACATTAGAGTTTAACCTCTTCAGCACTTTTTTCCTCATGTGTAAATCTATGTTTTGTTTTGTTTTTTCAAAAAAATCACACAGACAAGATTATAATGTTTACAGTTCAAACAAGTGGCCTAAGGATCCTTGTGAGCCTCCTTGGTCCATTTCTGATACATCAATAGTCCCTTTCTTATGTGTGACCTTGTATAATGCCTCTCAGAAGACACATTAGGCCATTTACAAAATAAAGGTTTTTAGACTAAAAACAACTACATCCAAACATTTTTTTTTTGTTTTTTACAAGACAGGGTTTCTCTGTATTGTTTTGGCGGCTATCGGTCCAGCCCGGCCTCGAACTCACAGAGATCCGCCTGCCTCTGCCTCCCGAGTGCTGGGATTAAAGGCGTGCACCACCACCACCCGGCATACATCCAAACATTTTCAATCTTGAAATTTAGGTATAGATTATATACTTTGAGTAATGTAACTTTTTAAGACATAACACACACACACACACACACACACACACACACCCTGCTGTTAAGGCATGTGCCTTATTTTTGAGAGTCCTGCACTCACTCCTTCCTTCTTTCCTTCCTTCCTTCCTTCGTTCCTTCCTTCCTTCCTTCCTCCCTCCCTCCCTTCCTCCCTTCTTCCTTTTTTTTACATTCTTTTCTCATATATAATATCCTGACTGTTTTCCCCATCCTCCTCTCCTCCCAATCCCTTCCCCTATCTCCCCTTTCCCTCAGATCCACTCTTCCTCCTTTTTCCCTTCAGAAAAGGGCAGGCCTCACAAGGGTATCAACCAAACATGGAGTATTAGTTTCTAATAAGACTAGGCACTTTCCTTCATATTAAGGCTGGTCAAAAGCAACCCAGTAGAAAGAAAAGGGCTCCTACAATCAGCAAAAGAGTCAGAGACAGCTGCTGTTGTGATCTAAAAAGTGGCACTTAAGAGAAATGACACCATGTGACAGAACTCATGTGGAGGGCTTTTTTATTAGGGGAAAGGGAATGGGAAAAGGAGGAGGGGAGGAGGGAGACTGGTTTCTGGTGACAGGAGCAGCAGAAGAGAAAAGAGAAGCATGGGGGGGGGAGACAGAGAGACTGGAAGAGAAAGAGAGAGAGAGAGAGAGAGAGAGAGAGAGGTGGGGGGAGGTAGGCAGGGCCCTTTAAAAGGGAACAAGCTGCACAATCATAATGATGTCAGTTCAGTCTCTGTGAGCCACTATGAGCCCTGCTTAGCTGACTCGGTAGGTTTTCTTGTGGAATGCTTGAACCCTGTGGCTCCTATAATCCTTCCTCCCCCTCTTTTGAAGGATTTCCCCCTTCCACAGGATTCTCTGCACTCTGATTAAAGCTTGGCTATGGGTCTTTGCATGTGCTCCTGTTAGTTGCTGGCTGAAGCCTCCCTGTTGACAATTATGCTAGTCTTCGGTCTACTGGCATAGCAGAGTATCCTTATCAATCATTTAATTGACTTTTTTCTTCTTTGCTAGTCATGTTTGGTTCTACCTTAGGTCTCTGGGCTGCCGAGCCTCTAGTCCCTGGCCCTCCAGGCAATGCCAGGTGTGGACTCCCCAATGTGGCATGCTACTCAGGATGGACAAGTATTTGTTGGCCACTCCCAAAAGTTCTGTGCCACTTTTACCACAGCACATCCTGAAGGCAGAATGGACTACAGGTCAAAGGTCTTGTGGCTGGGTTAGAGTCCCAGTCCCACATCTGGAAGCCTTTCCTGGTTATAGAAGATGACCCTTTCAGGTTTCTATATATCCATTTCCAGAAGTTGTCGATAGGGTCACCCTTGAAGATACCTGAGAGTTTCCATTGTACCAGGCTTCTACCTCACCAACAAAATGCCCCCCAATTCCAGTTGTCTCTCCCACTATTCTCTCCCTACACCCTACCTGTTCTCTCCTGTTTCCATCCCCACCTCCCCCCAAGCTACCTCGAAATCTATTTTATTTCCCCTTTCCAGGGCAAATCCCAACTTTGCTTGATACTGACATGAAACACAGCTTAAGTAGAGACCATGGCTGCTCCTGAGAAGAGGAATCTGTGAAGGATTCCTCAGACAGCACAGGTAGATAATGACTAGTTGTTTCTCTCACTGCTGGTGACACATATCCATATTGAAACATAGTGGCCATGTGAAAGCATTGGCAGCTGGAAGGAGGACAGGAGTCCTTACACCTCTTGCCCTTTTGAGGCAGGTCTATGTTCAGGCTGGCCTTTGACCTCATTCCCTATGTAGCTTGGACTACCCTTAGACTCATAGTCCCCCTGTGTCAGTTTCCTGAGTGCTAGTGTTAGAGATGTCTGCCACCAAACCCAGTACTCTTTATACTAGTCTTTCAACTTTTGTATGTTTTAAACACTTTCATAAAATCTTAGAAGATAAAAAGTTTGCACTTTTTTAACTTTATTTTTTTAATTTAAATTAGAAACAATCTTGCTTTACTTGTCAATCCCAGTTCCCTCTCCCTCTCCTACTCCACTGCCCCACACTGACCCCTATCCCATCCCCTTTCTGCTCCCCAGGGAGGGTGAGGCCTTCCATGGGGGATCTTCAAACTCTGCATATCATTTGGAGCAGGGCCTATGGCCTCCCCTGTGTCTCTAGGCTGAAAGAGTATCCTTGTATGTGGAATGGACTCCCAAAGTCCATTCGTGTACTAGGGATTAATACTGATCCACTACCAGAGGCCCCATAGATTGCCCAGGTCTCCTAACTGATACCCAGATTCAGGGTGTCTGGATCAGTCCTATCCTGGTTTCCCAGCTATTAGTCTGGGGTCCATGAGCTTTCCCTTGTTCAGGTCAACTGTTTCTGTGGGTTTCTCCAGCCTGGTCTTGATCCCTTTGCTCATCACTCCTCCCTCTCTGCAACTGTGTTCTAGAAATTCAGTTTAGCTGTGGGTGTCTTCTTCTGTGTCCAGTAGATACTGGATGAAGGCTCTTTAAGACTGTACTTAAATTTATTTTTGTACTACCCCAAACCTTGGATTTCTCAAAAACACAATTAAACAGTTATATGAACGCCTCCATCAGCAAACATCTTGCTCTATATCTTCCCCCTTTTGGTGATATGAGATTATTTGATGCCTCTGAGATGAGATGGAATGAGATCATTCACTTGTAGGTGCTGTGATGTGGCATTAGACTATTGTATAGCAGTATCATAAGCACAAACATTGAAATTGTGTGGTGGTGGATGTATAACACATACTGCTTTAGGGCAGGTAATACAAACAGGAGAAATACTTGGAGAAAGAGATGATTTACATCCAGGGAGGGATGGCATGCAGTGAAAAATCATGCTGCATAATTGTACAATTGAAATTCTTTTCAAAATTTGCATTTTCCTGTAATTTGCATATTATTATTATGTGTATATGAACATGTATGTGTGTGCAGATGTGGCATGCCGCAGCACATGTGTGGAGGTCAGAGGACAACTTTCAGGAACTGGTTTTGTTCTTCCTCTGTGTGTTCTGGGGTTCTGTCTCAGATTGTAACCTACTGAGCTATCACATCGGCTTCCATTTACCTTTTTAAACTGCAGCTGACTCAGGTAATTCAAACTGCAGAAAACGCTGCAGATAAAAGGAGACTCCTGTGTTTGTAGAGCAACAGTGAGTGGTGAAAGCACTCAGGATCAACTCCAAAGCATTGGTTAGATTTTGGAACTCCCTTTAGCAAGGATGCATAATTGTTCCTCATGTTTTGCCGGTTAAGTGCTAGTTGACCTATACCTAAATACCCTCTAAGAGTCTTGTAAAGTTTATTTTAGTGTGGAACCAGGCAATGCAGGAGTTAGAATTACTGAAATGTGTTTGTATTAAGGGATCTGTGTATGATGTCATAAAGACATAAAGCTAAAGTTTCCTTGCTTTCAATAGTTGTAGCTGCAGTCTGTGATGTTTAGTGTCTCTTTCTGCATTGCATCATTGGCAAGCATCTTCAGATGCCCACCAGTTACTTTGCTGCTTCCAAGCTTTGCAGCAACCGCAGTAATCTCTGTACAAACAGAAAATTGTTCCTACAGCTCCGATTCACAATAACGGCCTGACAATGCTTTCATGCCCCATAGAAGGGGAGGTAAGTTGAACATAGCCTGAGCCAGAGTGGAGCTCAACAGAGGTGAGAAAGAACCTTGCTGCAGACACTGATGTGTCTACAAGAGGCAACCACAAGCTGAAGCACTAAACCAAGGGGTGGGTCCAAGGAAAGTGGCCTTCAGTCTTTTGTTTCTTTAAAGCCATCCTTGCTGAGTTACTCACCTTTTCTTTTGCCGCATAGTTCAAAAGCTATGACTAGTGTGTGTGGGTGCATAATCAACATCTCAACCAAGATGCAAGAAATATGTGTTAGCCTTAAAACATATCTTTTACACCTTTCATACCAGTCTTGCTTGTTAAGCTGCATTTTGCTTTGTACACATTGAGATAATTCAGTGAAGAGCAACAAGGACTCAGTAGCCAGGAATTCCTTTGTTTTTGGGTTCCATCCTTGTAAGTAGAGGGCAAGAATCTTTTGGTCCCTGGTCTGATGCCAGTTTGTATTCTTATATGAGGTTGTGTGTGCTTCTTTTGGTTATGTTTATTTTATGCAATAAAGTTATATATTTACATGCTTATTTGTATGTCTAAAGACTATATATTATTTATATTTATTTATTCACAACATGTACTTGTGTGCATTTTGGGAATGAATTCTTCCTGGTAGATGACAGGAGTTGCACTGGACCCTAGTATGTATGCAGGTTCATGTATGCATATGGGACTCTCTCTTTTCTTCAGTTATGCATACTTTATACTTTTGTATCCATATAGTTATTCAATGGTGCTCCTGACTCATTCCCATCTGTTTTTATTTGTTGTTTGAATTTTTGTTTAGTTATGTAAAGATTAGATCTCACTATATATCACAGATTGAACTTGAAACTGGTGCTCCTCCTGTCTTATCCACTAGAGTGCTGAGGTTACAGGTGTGTATCACCATACCCAGATTCTATATATAAATATATATATTTGTAAATGTATATTGTATATGGAAAAATATTCATTTTTCTCCTATATTCCTGGGTGAAGCAGATATTCTTATATTTTATATTAATAAATTCATATATGATATATACATATTCATGTGCTATATAATTTAAAATTGTTTACATATTTTCTGTACTTATAAATACATGTAAATAAATATTAACAAGTGGGCTATAGCTCAGCATTGAAGATACATGTGTTATAGAGCCTTCAGGACAAGGTCCTCAGATCAGCTCGGCTTTCGAGCCTCACCTATGAGCCCCTGTCCTGCATGTGCGCATTTCACACACTTCAAACTCCTGCTGGACCAACAGGCTCAACATTGGTTTCTTCCATACCTCTTGGAAACAGGACCAAAGACTGTTACTTTGGACTTTGTTTTTTTTCCTTAGTCACTTGATTTGGTGGCCAGAATGTATGTGTTGCAGGCTCTTCATCCTTTAGTCCTAATCAGACACAGGTCACTAGCTTACAGTTCAGAGGTTTAGTTCATCGTCATATTGAAAGAAAGGATGGTGGCATGCAGGCAGACATGGCGCTGGAGAAGGCACTGAGAGTTCTACATCTGGATCCACAGGCACCAGGAAAAGAGAATGACCCTAGGCCTATCTTGAACTTCTAGAACCTGCAAGCTTGCCCCCAGTGACACACTTCCTTTAACAAGACCACATCTACTCCAACAAGGCCACATCTCCTATCACTCCTTATTAGTCTATGTGGGCCATTTCCATTCAAACCACCACACTGGGTAAAGGGACTCCCATAAAAACCTTTTTAAAGAGCGAATTCTACAGAGGTAATAAAAAAAAGTTTAAACATAAGAATTACAAGTTAAAATACTTTTCTAATGCTGTGAAAATTATCTCCAATTTTGGGAGATATAGATGTCATTAAATTATCATTAGTACTTATTCAATAAATAATAAGAATAAATTATTTTTAAGAAAATTATATTACTAAGATATAATTAAGTTACCACATTACTCCTTCACCTTATTCTCCTCTTTGTAAGTATTCACTGGCTCACTAGGTGGCGCCAAGAGCTCATCTTTGTAGCATTCAGCGTTTCAACTGGCTTTCTTTTTTTTGTTTAACATTTTTTAAAATTTTAAATAGCTTGTTTTACATGTCAATCCCAGTTCTCACTCCCTCCCCTCCTCCCGCACCCCCCCACCATCCCCCCCATCCTCCCACCCTATTGCCAATTCCTTCCACATAGGGAATATCTAGAGTCTATCATTTCACTCAGGGTAGGGTCCAGGCACTTCCCTAAGCATCCAGGCAGGGAGAGAAACCCTCTTTGTGTTATGGACACACGATGTCTGTTAGTATTCGAGGGATAAACACTGGTCCACTGCTCAGGACCCCATAGGTAGCCCAGGCTTCCTCATTGACTTTCTGGATCAGTCTCATGCTGGCCTCCCAGCTGTTGGTCTGGGGTCCAAGAGCTCTCCCCTGTTCAGATCAGCTGTCTTTGCTGGTTTTGCTAGCCCATTCTTTGCCAATTTGCTCATTGCTCCTCTCTCTCTGTCGCTGGGTTCCTTGGGTTCTGTTCAGTATTTAACTGTGGGTGTTTGCCTCTGCTTCCATCAGTCTCTGGATGAAGGCTCTAGGATGGTGATAGACATCAAGTTCACTATCAGGAATAGGCATTCGAGGTGGTCTGTACACTATTGCTTAGCTTGCCAATTGGTGTCATCCATTTAGATCACTAGAGGTCACAATGGTGCCTGATCTGTCTTCTAACCTATGATTCCCTCTTCCCCCTATCCTACCCCCCTAGTCGACCTTCCTGTTCCTCCAAGTCCTACTCTCTCTTCCACTTCTCCCCCTCTCTATTTCCCAGGTCCCCCTCCCCCCACCCCTCGCCATGTTCCCCATCTGTTCAGAGGATCTTGCCTCATTTCTCTTCTCTTGGGTACCATGAATATCTTTTAGGTTCTTTCCTGTTTCCCAGACTCTCTGTCAGTGGAAGTTCAGACTGGCACTCTCCTGATCCATGTTTAAAATCCATATATGAGTGAGTACATACCATGTTTGTCTTTTTGTGACTGGGTTACCTCACTCAGGATGGTTTCTTTCAGTGCTATCCATTTACCTGTGAATTTCAAGATTCCATTGTTTTTTTCTGCTGAGTAATAATCCATTGTGTAAATGTACCACATTTTCTCTATCCACTGTTCAGTTGAGGGGCATCTAGGTTGCTTCCAGGTTCTGGCTATTACAAATAATGCTGCTATGAACATAGTGGAGCAGATGCCCTTGTTGTATGAATTTGCCTCCTTTGGATATATGCCTAAGAGTGGAATTGCTGGGTCTTGTGGTAGATTGATTCCCATTTTCCTGAGGAATCTCCATACTGCTTTCCAAAGTGGCTTTACGAGTTGGCACTCCCACCAGCAGTGGAGGAGTGTTCCCCTCTCTCCACATCCTCTCCAGCATAAATTGTCTTCACTGTTTTTGATTTTAGCCATTCTGACAGGAGTAAGATGGTATCTCAGAGTTGTTTTGATTTTCATTTCCCTGATGGCTAAGGCTGTTGAGCACTTTCTTAAGTGTCTCTTTGCCATTTTAGCCTCCTCTATTGAGAATTCTCTGTTTAGTTCTGTACCCCACCTTTTGATTGGATCCTTTAGTGTTTTGGAGACTTGCTTCTTGAGTTCTTTGTAAATTTTGGAGATTAGCCCTCTGTCAGATGTGGGGTCAGTGAATATCTTTTCCCATTCTGTCGACTGCCTTTCTGTCTTGTTGACTGTGTCCTTGGCCTTACAGAAGCTTTTTAGTTTCATGAGGTCCCATTTGTTAATTGTCGATCTCAGGAAGTGGTCTCCTGTACCAACTCGTTGAAGAGTATCTCAGTCACTGAGAGAGGTCTCAAGGAAACTTTGTTGAATGTGTTAAGGGCTACAAAGATTGGAAGATGCTCATTTAATACACATTTAGACTTCAGCGCTGAGTGTGCTTTGTCAATTTGAGTATCATTATATATAAAACATATTTATCCAAATTATGAATTTAAGATGCTTTCAACAGGGCTAGGAAGATGGGTCAGCTAGGAAAGGTACTTGCCAACCTAACTGGGACTCATTGGATCCATTGGTGGAAGAAAAGAACCAAACTCTCCTCTGACTTCTACACAGTGCTGATGTGTGCATGAAGAGCAGCACACAGAATAAGTGAATAAATGAATGAAAAAAATCTTTGAGAAGACAATACCAATCTATAAAGGAACATTTAACAATCAGTGAAAAATGAAGACATTCAATTTCCAAGTATTGGGGATGGAGAGAGCTCAGTGGCTAAGAGCATATATTGATTTTGCAGAGGGTCAGCTTTCTGTTCTGCACCCACATGGGGAAACACACAACTGGCAGTACAGTAACTCCAGAAGATATGTGGTTCAAAAATAATAAAAATAATGAAAATATTTTCTTCTCATTTAGTTCTTTGGTGCTTTAAAATGTGTTTTGGTCCTACCTTTCCCCTCCACCAATGGCTCTCAGATCCAGTCCTGCTTCACCCACCCAACTTTGTGTTAAAAAAAAGTCATCTCCATCAAGTCCAGTTTGTGATGTAAAGATATTCCTGGATGTGTGGGCTTCTACTGAAGCATGGGTGACTAAGCAGAGGCCACACTCTGGAGAACACTGTTTTCCACGCTCTGCAGTTGTGGATACCTTCAGCATCTAGGGGTGGGACTTTACCCCCATCTCCTTTTTACAGATTATGGTTTTGTTTGACTTGAACTTGCAAGTTTTGTGCATATTGTCACATGTTTCCTTATACTTATCCACAATCCCCAGATTTTTAGCATCTTCCTGCCTCCTCTTCTGTAATGATCCCTGAGGTCTGAAAGGGAGTGTGATAGACACATCCCATTTAGTGCTGATCATTAGTGATCTAGAGTTCTCTGCACCTTGACCAGTTGTGGAGTCCCTATGATGTATGCTGAGAGATGTATTAACCTGTGATTATAATGAAAGCTTATTAAGATTCAGTTCAATACTACATCCATTAGTGTGATGTTCTCCCCAGGGGCTATGACCCATAGAGTCACAGATTCTGGGCCCGTAATGGTGCTATATGTGTGTTTCGTTTTGTAGAGTTCAGCTGAAATCTGATTGTAAGTAGTTGATTGCTTCCATGATCTTCATACCACTACTACGCTAGTGGGCATGTCTTGCCAGGAAGTTATGATTCCAAGTATTACAATAATCAACATTTACTTTAAAAGTAAGAAGTGTTTTTATTACATTTTGATAATAATTAATTCAACGATCTAGTCACACATTCATCTTTCAAAATTCTTTTACGTTTCTCTCTTTCTTTCTCTCTCTCTCTCTCTCTCTCTCTCTCTCTCTCTCTCTGTGTGTGTGTGTGTGTGTGTGTGTGTGTGTGTGTGTGTGTGTGCCATTACACCTTCATGGAAGTCAGAGGAATACTTGGAGGAGTTGTTTTTCTCCTTCCACATGTGTTCTGGAGACTGAATTCAGGTTGTCACGCTTGGCAGCAAGCACCTTTATTTGTTGAGCCATCTCACCAGCCCATGTTCATGCTAAAAAATGTTCATTGTTCGAAATTTTTGTACATGTATGTAAATGGAATATGTTTTGATCAAATCCACCATTTAATTTCTTTCCTCCTATTTACCTCGTATTCCCCCACTTTCCCCTATTAACTTCATGTGCTTTGTTTCTGAACCCACTGAGTTCATTTAGTGCTACCTGTTTGGGCATGGGTATAGGATATCTGCTGTAGCACTGGTGATCTCTCCATGATCCCATTCATGAAGAAAGATGCCTCTCATTCTATCAACAACCATCGCTTGCTAATATCACCCCAGCTGGGGACAACAGCCTCATGAGCCCTTCTTTCTTCTATCCTGGGGTCTTGATTAACTTGATCTTTTCAGGTCTTGAGCATGTAGTCATAGCCAGTGTGAACACACATGAGAACAACAGTACTGTAATGTTCAGAAAATACAGTTTTGGTAGACATGTCCATTACTTCAGGCTCTTTCAACCTTTTTGGCTTCTCTTCTGCAATGAGGATGGTATATAGCTGTGTTATTTAGAGTTGATCATGCTGTAGTCTCTTAGTTTCTGTACATTGACCAGTTGTTGCAAGTATCTGAATTAATCATCATCTACTGCCAAAAGAAGTTTCTCCGATGAGGGCTGAGAGAGATACACTAATCTATATGTATAAGGGTAAAAAATTATGGTTCATTTTTATATCTATATCTGTTTAGGAGAATAATAGTATTAGGCTCTCCCCTATGACTTAGGCAGGCATGGATATTTGGCCCAGTAATGGGATAGGCATGAATTCCATTTTAGGCAGAGGGTCTTAAATCCAAATAGGAAGTTTTTAGTTACTCCTGTAACATCCATGCCGCTATTGTTCTAGTGGACACATCTTACCAGGTCAGTTGTTATTGCAGTTCAATCAGCTTTTGACTGGGTAAGACTACTGATTACTTTTCTTTCCTATCAGAACACATAGCATCTTTCACCAATATGAAGACTAGCCAGTAGAAGTGGCAACAGTTTAGTTTATTTTTCTATGTGGTGTTTTCAAAAGTAGGGTCATACAATCAGGTTTTGTGATGAAAACAAGAAAAATGGCAATATCTATAAAGACTGAGGGAAATCTATGGGATCCAACTGACCAACAACTTGAAAAGAGGTACTTTATACCTAACACTGGGCTTTTCATTTGATAGACTATGGTATCTGGAAGAGAAATTTTCTCCCAGCACAAAGTAACTCCACTTGGATGTTTTTCATACAGAAAAAGAACTAGATACAATTCAGGAAGGCTATGAGAATGTTTCTCAGAGATCTTCATATATATGATACATACATTGATGGTACAGTTTGCTTTCTACATTTAGCAAGTTCATCCCAAGTAACCTAAAATCACAACCTACTATCTGTCTGTCTCTCATATATATCCTTTAACTGAAAAAGAAATAGGAAATCCCAATTCTAAAATGTGAACACAGTCATTGCTACTCTGTTCATAATAACTCCTCTGAACTCGAGGCCAGGGTTCTATTGAAACATAAAAGCCACCATTGTGCTGCACTTCCTTGACCAGGAGAGCTTATTGGGCTTTCTTACAGAGCGGGGAAGATGGTTCACCAGCTAAGACACATTCAGATTATCCAGAGAACCTAAGTTCAATTACCAGCACTCGTAACAGTGGGCAGCTCACAGTTGCCTGTAACTCCAACAACCAGGGATCTGACACTTGCTTTCAGCCTCCAAGAGTACTTCACTCACATATATAAATCCAAACACAAGCACACAAATATCCACATAATTAAAAATTGAAAATGTAAATCTTTATAATATTCTATTATGTTCAAGAGACTATGTTACATTTATTAAATAATTTAAAGCCTACCAAAATTTTGTAGAACATCTACTATAATTATTATTATTAACCTCTGATTACAGAACTCACATGTTGGGATTTAAAAACAATCCAGTCTGTTGTAGGCCCTTCTTACTGCTAACTCAAAAAATACCAGTTTGTGGTAGTTACACTGCTTTATGTTGAGAACACAGTAGTTGATAACACCCAGTAAATGTCTTCAAAGAACTAAAAATCAGGTGTAGATCAATTTGGGGACAGATACTACAAAAATTTTCCGAAAAGAAACTAGCATAATCATTTCCTAGTTATGAATAGAGTAGCAATGACTGTGTTCACATTTTTTTTTTTTTTTTGGTTTTTACGAGACAGGGTTTCTCTGTATTGTTTTCAAGGCTGTGGGTCCAGCCCAGCCTCGAAGTCACAGCGATCGGCCTGCCTCTGCCTCCCGAGTGCTGGGATTAAAGGTGTGCGCCACCACTGCCCGGCGACTGTGTTCACATTTTAGCACTGGGATTTCCTATTTCTTTTTCAGTGCACAGCTGGCCTTTCCCCTGCCTCCCACTGAGGGGACTGATTAAGATGAAGATACCCCATCTTACACACCATACTGTTTGGGACTGATATACTGCTTAGATGGAAGGTTCACTCCAGAAGTCACAAGTGGCGAGTTCTGGATTTGTAGCCTTTGCACAAGGACTTCTGGAATGTATGGGCTGGAGATAAGGCAGGTGCTCGCTCTCTAGAGGGGAAACATAAGAGAAGAACACAGGCAAGAGGTCCAAGGATGGAGGCTGAGAAGCCCTTGACTGTGTTGATAGACCTGTGCCTCAAGTCAAGTGCCATGGGTGTATGCCTGTCCTACCTCTTCCTGTGGGTGCAAGGGAGGAAAGGTATGGTGCAGCTGGGCTGTAAGAAGCTGAAGATCTCCACAGTAGCTACCCAGAGCATCATGATTGTGGAGCACTCCCTGACCAGCAGGAAAGGCTACCACCAGACAAGGATTCTTCCCAAATCACGCTTTATTGGAGCCTCTTGGTTGAAGGGAGAGCAGGAAGCGAGGGACCCCGAACAAAGACTGCAGCTGCTTATATAGGAGCTGAGGCAGCGTGCAACTGTCCTATTGGTCGAGCACCCCTGGCAGCCACCTCAGGCTCCCTGATTGGCCCAGCTGAAGACACTGAGCATGCTCGAGCTGGTGATTCTGGTTATGACCCTATATGGAGTTGTTTACTCCAGCCCTGCAGGGGCCCAGTGCCATCTTGGAAGGGCGGCCACAACTCATGGCTCCCTGCACATGATGTTTCTGAAGATGCTGGACCTGGACTGCATGGAGGAAGTGGAAGTGTGCTGCACCTGGAATCTGTCCACCCTGGCCGACTTTGCTCCTTACCTGAGCCAAATGAGAAATCTTCGCAAGTTCCTTCTCTCTCATGTCTGTGTGCCTGCCTCCATTTCCCCGAGGAGCAGGGACAACTGGTCAGCCAGTTTACCTCTCAGTTTCTCAACCTGGAGTGCCTCTAGGAGCTCTTCCTGGACTCCATCTCCTTCCTGGAAGGCCAAATGAATCAGATGTTCAGGTACCTGGAGGCCCCCTTGGAGACGCTATCTATCACTGACTGCCATCTTTTAGAATCAGACCTGCAGTCCCTGGCCCAGTGTCCAGGCATCCATCAGCTCAAACACCTGAATCTAAGTGATGTCTTATTTACCAACATAAGTCCCAAGCCCCTCTGAGTCCTGCTAGAGAGAGTCTCAGCCACCCTGAAGACCCTGCACTTAGAGAACTGTAGGATTGTGGGCTCTCAGTCCAGTGTCTTCCTGCCTGCTCTGAGCCGCTGCACCCAGCTCACCACATTCAATTACTTAAAGAATCCCATTTCTGTGGCTGGTCTGGAGTGCCTGCTCTGCCACCAGGCTGAGCTGCTTAAGACTGGAGATGTATTCTACCCCCTGGGTGATTTATGGTGCCCAGGGTGCATCTCACCACAAGTGGCTAGAACAGCTTTGTGAGGAGCTGAACAGAACCATTAAGCCACTGGAACACACCAAGATAGTGTAATTCAGCATCATTCCCTGTCTGCCTTGTGACAACCAGGCCATGTGAGTCAGAGTCCAAGCTGCACCAGGACTATGGTTCTATCTAGCTGGGTACTTGTGTGCTAAATGATTCCTTCTATCTCTTGAAGCAGATTTCTTCTGGGATGGGTGACTCCTGAAAAGGACACAGAACCCATGGTCTCTGGGGTGGGGGATGGGGGATGGGATGGATATGGGTCAGGCAGCAAAGGCAACCTCAGAGAGAAATGTTGACCTATGGAATTGATGGGACCTTCAGGACAGGTGTATTCAGAAATAAAAGGTGAAGTTTCCAGAATCTAGATGAAGAAACACTTGAGGGTGTTGACTGTGTTGTGGACCCAGTTAAAGCAATGGCCAGTGTGCCCCCCACCATGCTATACAGTGAGGAGAATACATCATGATGGTTGTTTCAGCTTTGCAGACCTAAGTATCCACCAGCATCTACTACCTTCATCTCCAGCTCTGAGCCCTAGAGAGTTTGTCCACCATCAGTCCCATCCATCCTAGAAAGCCATAGTTCTGCCCAGAGGGCATTACAGATTTTGGACAACTTCACCAAGACAATGAAAAAGAGCTGTCAGATGATGCTGCCACATGCTGAGAACCATCACAAAGTGGGGAGGGATAGGCTTAAACTTTAAGTGGGCAACAACCATGTAGCATAGTTGAAAATCAGTAAAGTAAGGCTAGGAGGTGTTGGCCTTTTAATCCCAGCACTTGGGATGCAGGAAGATTTCTGCCTTTGAGGCTAGCCTGGTCTACAGAGCTAGTTCAAGGACAGCAAGGGCTACAGAAAGAAACCCTGTCTTGAAAAACAAATCAGTAAAACGGATGCACAGTACAGTTAGGAAGCATCTTTGTTGGTCTTCAGGGACCTAGGTCACAGCTGACTATCATAAAGCAGAACCATACATCATCTGACCTGTGTTGGGTCTACGGCCATTACAGACCTTTTGATTTGAGTGGCTGGTCTGTTGCACTGTGGGTGGGTAGATATTAGTAACACTACTAGGGATTAAACATAGGACTTCGTGCATGCTAGACAAATGCTCTAACGCTACGAACCTTTAAGAATTGCATTGCACTGCTCTGTCATTAATAAATGTGTAACAAAGCAAAAAAAGAAAACCCAATAAATAAAATGGTTCCCCAGAGTGAACTTCCCTGGAATCATGCCTTGGTTTATCACTGGGACCCTACTAGGAGGAGTAGGTAATGATTATGTCCCCATCGGAAGAATTTCAGCAAAAGTAGGGTTTTTTTTTCAGTTTACATTGCCAATGCGCTAGCCTGATGGAATGCTTGTGCCCCACTCCTCAGTAAATATGTTGAAAACTGTTCTTGAAGTGATGATAGTAAGATGTGAGGCTCATGTTCTCCATGTTTGGTCCCCAGCTGGTGGTGATAGCATGGGAGGTTCTGGAAACTTTAGGATGTGGGGTCTGGCTGAAGGAAGTAGGTCACTGGAGACAGATGCTTGGGAATATCTTGTCATTGGGTCCCTCCTTTCTCTCACTCTGCTTCCTGCCTATTCCGAAGTGGATAGCAGATTCTGCCACAATGCTCTTTTCACCATGGTGATCTCCCAAAAACGTGTGAAGTCCAGCAGCCACTATCTGTGGATAAAGCAAATTCTTCCAACACTTAGATGTTCATCTCACAGCCATGCTTAGGTAGACGCTTTGTAAAGGCTCTGCTTTCGTGAGCAGTATTTTAATCTCTTTCATAATGGTTTGTGGGAGCTTGTTTTCTACCACATCCATGTGAGAACACATGGGAAATACTATTTATGTGAGAACAACTTCCCACGACCTATGAGATCATCTGATATCATGATCTTGGGTTTCCCAGACTTCAGAGTAATAAACAAGTTTCTGCTGTGTATGAAGGAGAGATTCCGAGGGCTTTCTTTTTTTCTTCACTGTCTCTAATGACTAAGATACTTAAGTCTGCTGTGGTGTAGGCCCTTCTCTTAATTTGATGTACAGAATTAGAGGTAATGGTTAACTGATACTATTCAATTTGTAGCAAACACTGCTTCACTGTTTCTGTAAGAACTTGATGGAAATTTGTCTGAATTTGGAAACAGGTGATCTTTCCGTGCAGTGTTGGCCTTCGTGCTGTAGTCTGGGCAATCAACCCCTAGAAGAACATGCCGATGTTCTAAATGATTTATTTATTTTTGTTTTTTGTGTGTATATGTGTGTAATGTGTGTACATGGTTATAGAGACTGGAAGAGAGTGTTGGGTTACCAAGATCTGGAATTATAGGCAATTTTGAGTGGTTTGATGAGAGGGCTAGAACTTAACTTGGATCTTCTTATTTCTTCAGTCCCAACTTGCAGATTGTTTTTGAGTGTACATAACCGTTATATCTGTCACTAATCATGGAACCAAAGATAGTGATAGATTTCCCTTTTTAATGGAAATTATTTTTGTACCTTGTCACATGAAGGGCAAGGTCGGGCAAGGTCGGAAGTTCAGCTCATAGAAATATTTTATCTGTTAGTTGCCCCAAAATATCCTAGACAACCAAAGAGAAACTACTTTGTAGTATAACTGAGTGTGTGGATATAAACACATGTACATATGTGTGTGAAGGGACCAGACCCTCACCCAGTCCCCTGCTTTGGCAGCCTTGAGAGGTTTCAGGAAAGACCCAGTAGGATACAGACACCTGACTCAGCAACATGTGCTGAGCTCCCGACCTTGCCCAGCCTTGCCCTCCATGTGGCAACCAACCAATCAGAAGTTAATTGGCGGGCTCTGGATGTGCTTTATGGTAACAGTGGAATGCAGAACATAGCAACTGCCCTGGGAGGGTCCTCAAGTACAGCAACCATTCCTGCAGGTGCAGTTAACCAATCAACACAGGACAGGTCACTCAAGCCCAGATGTGCACCAATCCTACCACTATCCCAATAAATTACCTGCCCCTCAGTCCATCTGGGTCCTTTTTGTTTCACCCGCTGTCTTGGACAGATGTAGGAACCAAGTTAATACAGTTACCTTGTTAATTAATTAAAGACTTTTGCATCAGATTGCGACTCTTGGTGATTTTGGGGTTCAGAATTTGGGCAGACCAGAAATGACGGTGAGTGTCCCACCTGCTGTGCGGCCTGCATCCAAGAATGCAGCGAGGTGGTCGGGATAGATGACACAGAGACCGGTCGGTTGCTTTAAGAAAACTTTATGCTTCCCAAGTCAGCTTAGGAGGAGACCCCAGTTCACTTAGGAGAGCTCTCAGGAGAAGTCTCAGGAGAAGTCTCTCTAAGAAAAAGGAGCTTCCCTTTTTAAGGACTTTTGCCATCCATTTACATACCATTCTTTCCACTTCTCACCCTCCTGGCTGGTGGTTTAATCTCCGGCCCCAGAATCGGGGAGACACCACAGAGGGCAGGAAGAGGCATCTAGCCATAGGAGGTGTGGAAGGCATGGTATTTCAGTGAGCCAGCCCTATCTGAGCCCTATCAAGCTTTAAAGCACTGAATTGTTTTCAGTAAACAATACATAGATGCCTGCTCCCAGGCCAAAGGGGAAGTGGGTTTCTGCTCAAGGTCTGGTGTCCCCACATGTGAGTGGCTTCCTTAACCACTCTCTACTTACTTCCTGAAGCATGAGCTCCTGCTGAAGCCAGCACTCCCTGATTTAGTGAGTGTAGCTAACCATCTTGCCCCATCCTTTGGAGTCCTGGGATAACAGGTGGGCCAGTGTGCCTGCACTTAAACAGAAAGCATTTGCCCACTGAGCCATCTTTCCAGACCTGGCTGTGGGATTTTCACCAATCATTTGTTGATAGATCATATGAACCATGACATTTGGAGAAAAGAGTTTGTCACAGGGGTCTTAGGAGACTCTGCGTTAATTAGATAGCCATGGAAAATAGGGGGAAAGGTAAATTATGGAGACATACATACATGATGAGGTGTTGTGTTCTTTGATGCAGATTTGCACTTACAAACAAGAATCTGAGATACAAACAATGATTGTGTTTTGAAGCCACCCCTGTGAACATTAAGACTGGCTTTCCACACAGTTTCACCAGTCATCAGAGGGACTTCAACATTTGGACACCACCCCCTTTTCTTCAATAGCAATCCTTTTGAAGGAAATAATGTGGGGCATAGACTGTCAATAAAGTAAACCAAGAATTATTTACCTTTGTGTAACTATCCAGAAATCGGTTCTCACCTCCAGGTTCACGTAAGCAATGCCAAAGACTGCTCAGTTTCAGGGAAACAGGATCCTTAACTACCATGTCTATGTTTCTTGTGAAAACTCCAGTTCAGACTTATTTAGGTCAGGCAAGTAGCTGTTCTCATTACCTGTCCTGAGTGCCAGGAACTTAAGCTCTTTGTCTCAGTTTTACTCAATGTTCTTTTCTCACAGTTCTCTGTCAACCATGGATTGGGTCTCCACACTTTATTTCTTATGTATAATTCTTAATGCTGTCTCAGGTCAGCATAAATTAGCATTTCAAGGTCTTGTTAGCACAAATGCTGATAAAGCAGCTTTTGTGTTTTGAAATGGAAAAGAACCTGTGTCATATACAGTGGGCTGGTGAACTACTCTCTGTGGTTGCCAGTTTCATTAAATGAGGGGAAAAATAAAATGGTTTTAGCAACTTGGACATTTTGTCTCAGATAAATGCATTGAACCTAGTTATAAAAAATTAGGTCTGTTTTAAAGAAGCTGTTTTAAGCCCACATTATCTAAAACATCCATTCTATTTAATAAAGAAAAACTCTGATATATGCTACATTTAATTACAAGGGCTGGAGAATGGGGAGAAGAAGAGATGGGTAAGGTTAATTGGTCAACAGCTCCTGGCATCATGACTGTGCCATTAGACCATGGCTCCAATCCCATCAGCCATGATTCCATGGTACCTCTGCATCCTGATTAAAGCTTCAACCAATGCAGGGCAGCGAGTAGCTACCTTGAATGGCCCAATCCAACAGCTCTCTGCTTTGCTTTTTTGTGCCAACCTTGCCTATAGACAATGAAGTTTCCATGTGAAGAATGCTTTTTCCCCATTTTTATTATCAAGAGGGACAATGGGCATTTCCCCAGCTACTTTCTAGTCCTGCTACTGGAAGCTGAGTGGATGTGCTCCTGGATTTGGTTCCTTTCTGGCTTTTAATTGCTTGTGATGGATGGCTGGATAGAACTTCTATTGCAGCAATAATCAAGTTATAGAACTTTGTTCAAATTGCCTTTCAAAGTCCTTGAAAACTGAGCCATAGTTGATTTAATAAGAAATGAAATTCCCATAGTAAATATTAAGCCATATTTAAAAATAAGTACCTTAGCCACCTTTATTACATTTACAAAATGGAGCAACCACCACCTCTAAGTCTCAGACAACCTATCCTCACAAGCAATTGCCCTCTAACTTGCTCTTCTGGCAACCATCAATCTACCTTCTGCTTCTACATTTGGCTTAATTTAGAATTTCACACAAAGGGAAACATGGATAATGAGTTGTATCTGTCTTTCTTAGCATAGTTTTGAAGCTCATTCACATTGCAGCGTCAGGAAGAAAACCTTTTCCTCTACCAATTCAGGTCAGTGAAAATGGCCTAAATTTAGTGGGTAACAGGGAAGTGCTGCCAAGTTTTATGTCAACTTTACACAAGCCAGAGTCATGAGAGGGAAGGGAGCTTCAATAGAGACAATGTCTGCATAAGATTCATCTGTAGGTAAGCCTGTAGGGCATTTTCTTAATTAGTGACTTATAGGTGAGGACCCAGCCCATTATGGATGTGACCAGCCCTGGGCTGGTAGTCCTGGTTTCTAAAATAAGCAGGCTGTGCAAGCTATGTGGAGCAAGCCAGTAAGCAGTACCCTTCCATGTCCTCTGAATTGCATCCTGGCCCCAGGTTCCTGCTCTGCCTGAGTTCCTGTCCTGACCCGCTTTGAAGACAAATGATGATATGGAAGGATAAACTGAAAAATCCCTTTCCTCCTCAAGTTGCTTCTGTTATGATGTTTTATCACAGAAATAGAAACACTAACTAGGACAAGGGGAAAGGAACACATTTATCCAGTTGTGTGTGTGAATGTACAAAACATGCCTCTCTGAACAGTTAAAGCTCATATACTACCTTTAATGAGATAGGAAGATGAGAAAGGGTTTCTATGGTTACATCAAATGATTTATTACAGATTTTTTGTGGTAACAAATTATAAAAGCGTTTGATAATGTTTGTTCAAGTCATCTTCATTTTTTCTCTTGAATATAAAACTTCTCCAGAGAATATAGTTTATAGTATTGTTAGCTGTCCTTGTTTGTTTTCTGTTGTCATAAAACACTGTGACCTCTAGGTTTGGTGGTACACACCTTTAATCCCAGCACTTGGGAGGCAGAGGCAGGCAGATCTCTGTGAGTTTGAGGTCAGCCTGGTCTACAGAGCAAGTTCCAGGACAACCTCCAAAACAATACAGAGAAACCCTGTCTCGAAAACCAAAACAAAAGCAAAAAAAAAAAAAAAACCAACAACAAACAAACAAACCAACCCCCCAAAACAAAACAACAATGTGACCAAGAACAACTTAAGGAGGAAAGGGTTTCTTTGGCTTACTTGTCCTGATCTTAGTTTGTTAGTGAGGAAATTTAAACAGAATTCAAGGTAGGAGCCTGGGGCAGAGGAGTACTGCTTAGGGCCTTGCTTCTTATGGCTGGCTTGGTTTTTGTCGCACCTGCTGTGCGGCCTGCATCCAAGAATGTAGCGAGGTGGTCGGGATAGATGACACAGAGACCCGTCGGTTGCTCTAAGAAAACTTTATGCTTCCCAAGTCAGCTTAGGAGGAGACCCCAGTCTGCTTAGGAGAGCTCTCAGGAGAAGACTCTCTAAGAAAAAGGGGCTTCCCTTTTTAAGGACTTCTGCCATTCATCTACATACCATTCTTTCCTCCTGGCTGGTGGTCTAATCTCCGGCCCCAGAATCGGGGAGACACCACAGGAAGAGGCATCTAGCCGTAGGGGGTGTGAAAGGCATGGTATTTCAGTGAGCAAGCCCTATCTGAGCCCTAAAGCACTGAATTGTTTTCAGTAAACATTACATAGATGCCTGCTCCCAGGCCGAAGGGGAAGTGGGTTTCTGCTCAAGGTCTGGTGTCCCCACAGGTTTTCTTGTGTCCTTCCTTTCTCCTCCTTCCTTCCTTCCTTCTTTCCTAGCTTCTTTAATCTTTTCTTCCTTCTTCCCTTCCTTTCTTTCATTCATTCCTGGTTTTGACTGGGACATGGTCTCTACATAACCCTGGCTGGCCTCAAACTCACTCTGTAGACTAGGCTGGCTTCAAATTCACAGAGATCTGCCTGCCTCTGCCTCCAGAAAGCTGGGATTAAAGGGGCACCACCATGCCAAGCTCCTTAGTTTGCCTTCTTGTCCAACCTTAACCCACCTTCCCATAGTGATCTGGGTCCTTCTACACCTATCATTAATTTAAAAATTTGCCCAAAGATGTGCATGCCTACACGCAGATCTGGTTTCTATTGCTGTGGTAAAACATGGCCACAATCCACTTGGGGAGAAGAGGTTTGTTTCATCTTCCAAATTGTAGTCTGACATCCAGGGAGTCAGGGCAGAAACTCAAGCCGGGAACCTTGAGACAGAGGCAGTGGAGAAATACTGCTTATGGTCTTGTTCCACATGACTTTCTCCACCTGCTTTCCTTTAAACCATCCAGGAACCACGTATAAAAAGCAAGAAGGAAAGAAGGAAGGAAAAGAAGGAAGGAATAAAGAAAGCAAGAAAACTGAGCAAGCCATAAAAAGGAAGCCAGTAAGCAACACTCCTCTGTGGTTTCTGTTTCAGCTCTTGCCCCAGGCTCCTACCCTGAGTCACCTATAGTGGACTGGACCTTCCCACATCAACTATTAATCGAGAAATTGTCCCACAGGCTTGACTATAGGCTGATTGTACAGGGACATTTTTTCAATTAAGATTCTTTCTTCTCTTAATCCCAGCACTCGGGAGGCAGAGGCAGACGGATCTCTGTGAGTTCGAGGCTGGGCTGGACCGATAGCCTCCAAAACAATACAGAGAAACCCTGTCTCGTAAAAACCAAAAAAAAAAAAAAAAAAAGATTCTTTCTTCTCTGATGACCCTATCTTGTGTCCAGCTGACATTAAAAACTAAGAATCATACCTCCCTATGACAATGGATTGTACTCACAAACCCTGGACTCTAACTATTGCAAGGTTCTGTTATTTCTGTCGAGGCACACTCAGAGGGACTAACCTATTTCCACTTACCTAATACCCTAAATGTGACATCTGGAGATAAAAAACTTCAATCCATAGGGCTTTGAGACTCAAGCTGTAGCCATGGAAGCCTTACTCTCTGAATAATTGACTTCTAGTGCTGTGCCTCCTGTGCAGCCTGTATCCGAGAATGTGGTGAGGTTGTCCGGATAGATGACACAGAGACCGGTCGGTTGCGTTAAGAAAACTTTATGCTCCCCAAATCGGCTTAGGAGAACTTCCCAAGAAAAAACGCTTCCCTTCAGAAAGACTTCTGCCATCCATACACACACAAATCTCCAACAGAGCTCTCACACACCTCTCACAGCCCTCTCACCCTCCTGGCTAGTGGTTAAATCTCCAGCACCAGAATCAGAAAACAGCAGGGAGTAGCTAGCCATTGGGAAGATCAAAGTCATGGTGTTTCAGTGAGTGAGCCCTTATCGGAGCCCTTATCAGGAGCTTATGGCACTGAATTGTTTTCAGTAAACATTGTCTTGCAGCTTCCTGCTCCCAGGCTGATGGAGGGGTGGGTTTCTGAACAAGGTCTGGTGTCCCCACATTCTAGTATGCATAATAGGCTTCACATCTCACAAAAGCTTCTTGTAACATCTGTTGAGTCTTAAATGCCTCCAGTTAAACTCATTTTCATACCAACTCAGAGAACACAAGTGGGAACATACAGGGCTTATCCTCAAACTTCATTACTTCACATTAGATTTCTGAGGCAGCTTAAAGAGACAGAATGGAGAAAGAGACCAAACCAACAGATCGGACTGCTTATTTACAAACAGTGAGGGGCCAACACTCTCCCACTGGGAAAGGGAGTGTCTGAGAAGGGGTAAGAGGAGACTTGGAATTTTTATAGAAGATTTGGGGAATGAGAAGACAAACACAGTTACAGAGTGCTATGCGCATGCCTGAAATTTCTCCCTCCATGAAATGTTTGTCCATGTAAGGCCGCTTTATCTTTAGAAATTGCCTTGTGCCAGCCATCAGTATTTTGGAGATGGTGGATGACTGACTTAGGCAATGGCAGGGAAGTTTCAACATGGGATCTTAGCCAGGGTCTGTCAGAATTTGTTCAAGGTTTATTCCAATACCTTTCTATGACCGAGACGTATTCCACTGTACTACGGTGCATTTACCCACTCATCTGTTGATGGTTTCTTACTGCAATTACTGCAAATCTTTGAAGTCAAGCGTTAATGGAAGATTTTAGGTGAGGCATTTGTGAGGGAACTGAGCCATGTCAGCTTAGTCCACATGAATGGATTTTCCATCAGTTGACTAAGAGATTAATAAATGAATTATTGAAGGGATGGCTTAGCAATAAAAATGTAGTTTCCTTGGCAAGTTTTCTTGTCACTGGGCAACACCCTATGCATGTTTTGATTCAGTAAGAAATCCATTATGAGATGCCAATATCAGGTTCTTGAGCTTACAAGTTTTCAAGTTTAATGCTAAATAATCATTCATATTAAGCATGTTACTTGGTCTTACTTTTGTTGTTTTGTTTTAGGAATAGAAGTGAGCTAAAACAACATTTTGACTATTTTCTATATTTAGATATTATGAATAATGTACCAGTTCTTATGTGAAAGAGTCATTCCATTTCTTTTGTGTAAAAATGAAAACTCTGTATTTATCCATTTATAAAATTACCAGACTTCCATCTTGTCTGGCTGCTGGACCACAGCATATGGGAGTAGCCCAGAGAGAGGCAATGGTTTGAGCCCATGGGGTACAGTCAAGGAGGCAGCAAGAAGAAAGTTTTCTACTATATTGTGGTGATATTGGGAAATTATTATGGCTCGGGTCATCCCCTGAAGCCTTATAGAATCCTGATGACTCAGAACTTGCTGCTAAATTATGGTTTATACCAAAAAAAATGGAAATATATAGGCCTCATAAAGCCACTACTGAAGAAATGACAAAGTACCACAGTGATGTGTATATAAAATTTCTATGATTGATAAGACCAAATAAATGTCTGAGTATAGTAAGCAGATGCAGAGATTTAACATTGGAGAATATTGTCCAGTATTTGATGGGCTCTGAGTTTTGTCAGCTCTCCATTGGTGGTTCAGTTCCTAGGGCTGTGAAGCTAAACTGGCAACAAATTGATATGACTGTCAACTGGCTGGAGGATTGCATCATGCCAAAAAGTCAGAAGCATCAGGATTCTGCTATATTAATGATATTGTGCTTGCCAACCTTGAATTACTAAAGTGTCATCAGAGAGTCTTGTATATTGACATAGACATCCATCATGGTGATGGTGATGAGGAAGACTTTCCGAGAACTTGACCCTCATCTTAAGTAGCATTTCTTTTTTTTTTTTTAATTTCAAGATGCAAACATTTTTCCTAAGGGAAGAAGTACAAATTTTTATGCTTACGATCATCAGGGTATTTTTCAGAATTTTTTAATTTATGTGTTTTCTCAGAAACTATGATTCTTTCCCATAACAAATTGGAAAAAGATGCATTCTAAAAGACGTTCTTCTGAACTATTTTAGTGCATGGTAGGATTGAAACTCCCAGTTTCAAGTATATGGGATCTTTGACTTGTATTAAACATTTAATTCTCCATGTGGTCAATTTTTTGTCATCATTGAATTGGATTAAGTGGTACCCAGACAGCAATTTTTCTTTCTTTCTTTTTCTTCTCTTTCATAATGTATTGAACTTTGTAAACTCCACAAATTCTTATTAATGTGGGTGGATATTATTCTGTTGTTTGAAAGTTAGCATAGAACAAAAAAGAGGAGCGAGGGTACCAGGGGAGGAAAGCAGCCAGTAGTCCTACCAAACTGTGATACCAAGAAACACAATGATCAGCATGGGACTATACCCCAGAGGTGTGACAGTGGCCTTTATCTCTTTGGAGTAACCAATAACTGTCTAAATGAACTTAACACTCACTCAGTAAGAGAGAATTTATGCCTGTTACTGTAAACCTAGCCAACTACTTGTGACTGCTGAGGTATGGAATCTAGAAGAGAACCTACTACTGCAATTACATAAACCATTATACTTTCTAACTTCATTCTAGGTACTTACCCTTATGATCACATAAGATTTTATGCTAGAAAGGGACCATTTCAGAAAGCCACAACTATTCAAAATGCAGAAAACTGAAAAGGCAATACAAACCTAAATATAAGGGTCATCGTAGAAGGGGGGAAGACATCTGATACAATATTGGATCTTCTATATATGACAGTGAAGCTAAACCTGTGAAATCACAATGACATGACTGCTTAAACAACACCTGAACAATGACAAACAGTAGTTGACATGCCTATGTAGATGGGGAAATTTCTTAAGGCCTCATCCATAGATGAAAATCTCTAGGCAACTAATGCTTACTTCCCCACTGATGAGCATACTAATCAGTTATCCAAAACTTTGTGGCCAGACCTAAAAACACATACATTTAAGCAACTCTAAATGAACTCGGGGTATTGTTTTTATGTATTAATATATGCATACATATGTAACAATAATAATTAAAGTAAAAGAGAGCATGCATTTGAGAAGGGTTTGTGGGGGGAGGAATTGAAGGGAGGAGAGGGAGAGAAGAGATGATGTAAATTCAGTACACACATATAAAATTTAAAAAATAATAAATAAAATGCAAGCATATGGGAAAAGACAGCCTCAATGCTTGGAAAACTCGATTTCACATGTAAAAGAATACGAATACATTGTTATCTTCCACACTAAAAAAATCAATTAAAACTACATCAAGGGTCTAAGATCCTTAACTGTGAAACTGCTGGAGGAAGGTTTAGGCAAACACATCAAGATCTAGGTGTAGACTAGGAATTTCTGAAACAGACTCCAACACTACAGGAAACAAGCCAAAGAAAAGAAAAAGGGTTTACATGAAGTGCAAGGCTTCTGCTTGACAATACAAATAATCATCAGAGCAAATAAAGCCTACAGGACATTAGTATACTTAATATATAAAGAACTCCAAAAATTAAACATCAAAAGCCAAATTATCTAGTTAATAAATAGGCTAATAAGCTTTACAGACAGTTTCAAAGGAAAAATACCAATGAATACTTAAATAAAAGTGCTCAGCTTCCTTAACTATCAGAGAAATACAAATTAAAGTTGCTTTAAAATTTTCAATTATTTTCTGAATGGCTCTCATCAAGAAAATAAATGAGGAGAAATTTTATTCACTCCTGGTGAGTTAAACTTACATAACTATGAAAATCAGTATGCATATTTTGAGCAAATAAGACATTGAGGTACCATATGACCAAGATAAACCATTTTTGGGGTTTATAATTGAAAGACGCTATGTCTGTTTGGACAGTCACACATTATTCAGCCATAAAGAAAAATGAAATTATGAAAAAGAAAGTGAAAGTGAAAGTGCTCAGTAGTTAAGAGCTTTTGCAGAGGACCGGAGTTCAGTTCTCAGTAACCTTGCCTGGTGACTCACAACTGCCTGTAATTCTAGCTCCAGAGGAACTAATATTCTCTTCTGTCTGCTGTGTGGATCTGCACACGTGGGCACACACACAAGTCAAACACATACAAAAATAAAAAGAAATAAAAATTAAATCAGGGCTGGATAGATGGCTTGGTAGTCAAAGGCACAGGCTGCTCCTGCAGAGGACTCAGCTTCCATTCCCAGCATCCACCTGTGGCTCACAACCACTGTAACTCTAGTTCTATAAGATCTAATGCTCTCTGCTGGCCTCTGCAGGCACAGGGCCTGTATGTCACACATACATACAAGCATACACACACACACACACACACACACAGAGAGAGAGAGAGAGAGAGAGGCAAAACATCCATATATAAAAAGTGAAATCTTGATATTTATAGGAGAAAAGTGGAGCTGGAATTCATTGTGTTAAGCTAAACAGCCCCAAAGCAGAAAGACGAGCACGTCATGATTTTCCAAATATTTAGAACCTAGATTTAAAACTTCACAAAATGAGGCTGGGGGGATTGTTTAGCTGGTAACATGCCTGCAGCATAAGCTTGAGGAACTGGATTCAGAACCCAGTACATAAGCAAGAGCTGGGTGTGGGGCAGAGGAGGCAGAGACAGGTGAGTCACCAAGAGCTCACTGGCCCCTAGTCTATGCATTCAGTGAACTCCGGCACCACGAGAGACACAACCTCAAAAAACAGGGTGGAGAACAACAATGGGAGACCTTGACATCAACCTATACACAAGACATGTGTATGTGTACGAGCACACACATATACAGTGCATACATCTCACACCTCACAGTGTCCAGGAAGCAGAGGGAGAATATCTTCACCATTAGGACTTCTTCCCACTTCCTGATTTATTGATTTCTGACTCCCATACTGTAGGATGTACCACCTACCCTCTGAATGGGCTGGACTTTGTGGGAACAGCACCGAGCATCAGACAGGAAAACAAAGCAGACTGAACCTGTGTGCCATGCTGTGTTTCTCAACTGTACTCCCAGCTGGAACTTGAGTGTCTGTCATCTGCATTCTCCACTTCTTCCCTGACTTTAATCATGAGGACCAGGGCTCTCCCAATTTGTAAATCACCTTTGCTGATTCTTCAGTGGATTGGAGCCTGAGTTTTCACCCTCTTTTGTCTTGAAGGAGCTGGTTCCTTTTGTTTCCGACTTAGAAGGAAATACAGTAGCGTTTCCCAAACAAGTAACTAGCAGAGAATCAAAATATTCATTTAAAATTTTTCTTTTTAGTCTGTGTGTGTGTGTGTGTGTGTGTGTGTGTATGACGGGTGTCCCATGGAACCAAAAGAGTCAGATTCCTTTGGAGCTGGAATTACAGGTAGTTGTGAGCTGCCTGATGTGGGTGCTAGAAGTTGAACTCTGCTTCTCTGGAAGAATAGTATGTGTTCTAAACACCAAGCCATCTCCCCAGCCCCAAGAACCAAAACATTTTAATTTTGAGGAGCATCTATGTTTAAAGGGTTATCTTAGAATGTGAAATTGTTTCCTTTGGGGAAATCCCCCTCAAATTTGAGCAACTCAGGCAAAAAGGAACTTTGGGAGTGTGAGCTTCATGTGAGATGGAAATATTTCTAGAGACATATATCCCATTATGAGGCTCTCCTTCCCTCCCTCCCTCTCTCCCCCTCTCCCTTTCTCATTTTTTCCCTCCATCCCTTATCTCTCTCCCTCTTTCCATTCTTATTTTCCTTTCCCTCCCTCCCTCCTCAGCTTTTTCATCTAGTGGTTCATGTCCACCACAAGGCAGGCAGTATGAAAAGTCACAAGCTCACAAGCATCACATTGTGCTGCTGTGAGTGCTACGTCTTCTGTGTTGGCAGGAGCACACATAGGGTGACTCTTCCTGAATACAGGTTCTCAGAATGAGTTCCACCTGGCACCAAGACTTGGTCTTGCATCACCGGAGTTCATTATTGTATTTCAAGACCAAAGGCTTTGACATCAAGTTGGCCCAGACAACTTGACTATGATGCACAGTTTGAATTTAGGAACCTATACGTGAGATGCTTGAAAGCAAGATTTGATTTTATAGCAACAGAAAGCAGACTTAGTTTAGTCATAGTTCCTGAATTTGTGTTTCCATGCAGAGGCTTACTCATGCACAGCAGAAATAAAATATGTGTAGTTCAACCTCAAGACCCAGAAAGTTAGTACTTAATTAGGCTAACAGATCTATCCAATTCTTGACTGACAACATTGGGAAAAAAGTTTGAATCTCCTGCTTGGTGAGTCATTAGTCTCCCGTGGCTTGATGTGAAGAAGTTAAGCTAAAGGTCACAAATGTTTCATAGCTTGTCAAATCTTGGATTTGGTTAGCATTGAAATGTATCATTAAAATACCGGAGAACAAGTAAGGTTTTACTTTAGCTTCTTTTCTTATATGAATATGGGCTAGTACTTTTTAAAACTAGTAATGTAAGATAATAGCATTTAAGGTCAGCATTTTACACACACACACACACACACACACACACACACTGCCTAATTATTACGTAAGGTGAAAATACTTGTAAAAGAGAGTGGTGGGAGTCACAGAATGGGGGCCAGGAATATGGACTCTGCCACTGAGGGGCCTCTCTTGGGTAGGTGCTTTTTAAAGCATGGCCATTTAGGAGGAGAGGAAACAAGGCCTATGATCCTGCAGAAACACAAAGACCTCTCTCCTACATGCAATTATCTTTTATTTGCTGAAACTTTTGTAAATCTGACAATCTACTCTCCTTATAAGCCAATCATTAGGCAGAATGGGGACGGGTATATATTGTCCTCATCTTAAATAAAAGGGAACAACATGCACTTAGTAAATTGCAAGTCTTAAATTTGCTTTTGTGTCAGGCACCTTATGGCAGATAATGAGAAAACTGGGAATCTATCTTTCCTGTTACAGACTTCTATTTGCTTTAATTAAATAAATGTTTATCTAGCACATGTTTTGCCTTGCAAAAAATATCAGATGAGAGAGAAGAGGAAAAGATAGTTTCAGTAATCAATGATGTAGACATCTGTGGTAGGATCAGAACTCATCCTAACAAGTTGAAGGTGAGATTAATATAACAGAGGCAAATCTCAATTCTGACAAAGGATTTGCTGAGAACTTCCATGAGCAGTAAGAACACAGTACAATGGAGAACTTAGGGCCATGAAGATGAGGAAAGAGAAGATACTGGAACAGGGCATGAGACAGATAGAGCTCCGGGGATCAGGAGAATGTGGGTGTGCCATTTTAAGCTAGTTGGAAAGATAGAATTGAATTTTAATGTTGAATAAATCATAAGTGAGAGTTCCAGAAGATTTTTTTAGCATGACAGTGGCATTACCACATTTTTAGATTAATAATCCAATTCTGGAGTCAGTGTCAATACTGAGAAGAGAGGAGAGGAGAGGAGAAGAGAAAGTCTGGAAGCCGAAGCTCTATAAGAAAGTCGTTATTGTCAGGCCAGGCGGTGGTGGCACATGCCTTTAATCCTAGCACTCGGGAGGCAGAGGCAGGCAGATCTCTGTGAGTTTGAGGCCAGGCTGGACCAACAGCCTCCAAAACAATACAGAGAAACCCTGTCTCATAAAACAAAAAAACAAAAAAAAAAAAAAAGAAAGTCATTATTATCAACATGTAGCTGAGAAATTATAAGTATCAGTACTGGGAAGATATACTAAGGCTCGGTGGAACTTTTGGTGTGGGCACTGAGTCTGATGGTGTCCACGCAGGTGTTGAAGGCATGTCTACAGTGCCAAAGACTCCTCTTCTCATCTGTGAAAGGAGATGGTGAGATCTGCCTTACAGGAAGATTTGGCAATTTTTAATAAATTTTTAAATCCTAAGTTTCTGTGTGTACTATAATATTACAGTGTTTTTATTGCTTTCATGTTGTCTTATTAAATTACCTATTTTTGACATGCATATTGGGTGTTCATGCAGACCAGGCATTGTTTTAGTTTCTAGGAATCTAGCAGTAAATAAAACAAAGTGGCAGCCTATATCATGCTGGGGACTAAAAAAGAAACAAAATAAATAAATAAAATACAGAGTATTGATAAAAAATAATTAAGGAGAAAAATGGAAATTAAAAAATAATGAGAGAGCATGCCAAGTTTAGATGAAGTTGTCAGGACACATGATTAGTGTGTCAGACGGAAAGGTAGTGAAGGTAGCTTCAGGTAGGGAAGAGACAAATGGGAGTGTGGGGGCAAGAGTGCTTGGAGTCTGGATGCAATCATATAGAAACCATGTAGCTGGAGCAGAGTGCTACAAAACTGATCATGGAGAGCTTGTGGAACATAGTGAGTAATTTGGATTTTCCCACTCAAGAAAAGGGAAATGATCGGAGGATTTCTAGAAGAATAAATTGGGCTCTGATTAGAAGCTTCTAACAGTAAGCTGAGAAGCTGTGCAGGAGACAAGGCTAGGAAAAAAGAGAGCAGTTTGAAAACTTTGAATTGCCAGGCACAGATATACTCAAAGGTGGTGACAAGTGGGATAAGCCAGGAGAACAACCTTGATGTGCTTAATTACAGCATTTGTGGACAGACACCAGATAGAGTGTAAGAGAAAGAAAAACCAAGAGAAACTCTCCAATTAATGAAGTGGGTTTCCACTTGCTTAGGAAAGTGTAGAGTGAAGTGAGGTGGGCGAGAACACGGGGAGTGTGGTTTTGAACATGTTGCTAGTGAACAGTAGTAAGCTCTGAGTAAGCAGAGCTTCATTTCACTCATTTGGTCTTGGTTGATCTCTACTTTCCTCTCATGTCTTTATATCAGGAAACAGGAGTTTACAGAAGTACCCATGGATGTATCTATTAATACGATTGGGCTAATTTGTGCCTTAGATCCCTCCTCTAGAAACACTAAAATATCCTGAGATCCCTCTCCTCCATCACTCTTTGACTTCCTATGAACTTACCAAGTGATCTTTTAAAAAAATATTTAGACTCATTGTAGATTCATGACTGTGCATCAAAGAACAAGTTAGTATTAAATCAGCTGTTTCCTACCAAGAAACAGCTAAATTGAAACAATCAATTATATGATCGATTAATTGTCCTAAAATGGTATTTGTACAGAAATAAGTAGAACAGAATTATCTATTTACTGTGCTCATAATCAGCTGGATTTCATTTGGTTTAAATAATTTACTAAAAGGAGTTTTTCATTGCAGGGAGATAATTTTATTTTTTTCTAAAAATTGAGATATCAACAGCATTTCTATTATGAAAAGCTTGAAATAGTATAGTCAAAATCTTGATTGGAATAGACAAATGATTCATGGATTAAACATCTTTCCCCAAATACATCTTTCCATACTAGACTTCCATACAGAAGGCTGAAATTGTATTGCCACATGAGAAAAAATAAACAATAAACACCCCCTCCAAAAAACCCTTTGAAATCAGATGGGAGAAAATATTGTACACTTACTTTTGGAAGACTTGGCTTGAAGCCTTTGTTCTGTTAGCGACAAATTCCTTTTGGGCTAACCTTGTAGGTTTTCTTGCCCCCACTTAGAGAAACTTTAAGGGAGAGATAACAGGTCCTGCCTGAGGTAACTCTCACGACCAACTTGCAGATCTGATGAGCTCACACAGGAAAGAATTTTTGAGCTAAGTGCTAGCAGTGACAAGATGAACAATCATTATCCAAAGAAAATTACAAAAAAGCTAGTATAAAGATTTCTCTGGCCTTTACCTGCAATTCTGGAATGGACAATGTCTCATCTTACGACAGAACAAGTCAAGCAGAGGATGACACCTTCTTAGAATGAAAGGCCTGATTTCCTATGTTCAGCCCCTTTTATTCAATGACAGTCGATTATCACTTAAAATTGGTTTTATTTATGGGATTAAAGCAGACAAAACTTTCTCATCAGGTCTGTCAGCTAGAAAAGGTCTCGTCTGCATTACTCCCATTAAAATAAAAAAAAATACACAGAAACACAAACAAACAAAATTGGTCCATTTGATTATATAGGAAATAGTATAAGTGCCCTTTTTAATATGTTTGTGATGCTAGAACAAAATACCAGAGACTGGCAAATGTATAAGAACAAAATATCCCACAGAATGGAGATTGGAAGGTGCTGGCATTGCTATTGGTAAAGATTGTTATCTGTATGGTCATGGCAGGAGAGCAGAAGCCCTAGAGGCCAAAGGAATTGTGAAGTATCCTTTTTAATGGTTTTAGGCCCTCACTAAGGCTTGGGAAATATGACACCATGCTCTTTTCTTACTACTACGATATGTATTAGTTATTAGGCTTAAACAATAGACTTTGGATCAGGTGTTAACATTCAAATCACAAACAGCCCCATTTGGGGTTAGTTTGATCTGTTGGAACACAATGGGAAATGCTAATCCAAAACAATGGCCATTTATAGATTTTGCTTAACCATGAGAAAAGATTTCCTGCCAGGTTGCTGGGGAAGAGGATCTCTTTTGGGGTTCTTAGTCTCATTAATAACAGTGTTTAGACTCAAAGGAAGCTCAAAGACAATTTCACTCATTTATGATTTCAAAGACAATCTTATTTATGATTTCAAAGACAATCTTACTCACTTACGATTTAAAAAAAAACAGCATAGATTAGGGGAAATTCCTGGCAGCCACTAGAAGGAGATGTAAAGCTCTGCCTTTCAAGTTAGGTACTGTGGTAGCTTGGATGAGAATGTTTTCCAAAGGCTCCTATGTTTGAATGCTCCATCTCCAATTAGTGGATTGTTTAGGAAGAACTAAAAGGTGTGGCTTTGTTGGAGGAGGTGTGTCCCTGTGGATGGATTTTGAGGTTTCAAAAGCCTACCCTAGGCTCAGTTATCTTACTCTCTGAGATATAAGCTCTCAGTTACTGCTATAGTGCCATGCCTGCCTGCCTGCCTGCCTGTCTGCCTGCCGCCATACTTCCCACCATGACAGTCATGGACTCATCTACTGAGATTATAACCAACACACCAATTAAATGCTTTCTTTTATGAGTTTCCTTCATTATGGTGTCTCTTCATAGTAATACAACATCAACTAAGACAATTATATATTCCTAAGAATGGACATGGGCTTTGAAATCAAGAATGAGGCCCGAATATATCTGGCCTGGGAGTGTTGGTGTTATGCCCTTTGATAGCCCCTTCTCACATTGTGTAGTGACCAGTCCTCCAGATAAGTATAGCCTATGTTATCCCACCTGTCTATTCCTGAGGATGAGATTTTCTCTCCTGGTCATGGGATTCCTGCCCTTCCTGATCACTAAAACTATGGGTCTAAAGAGTTCCAATTAAATACACAAGTTTTAACTTCTCTTCCCAGTTTTAAACATGTCTTAAACAGGTTTCCACTTCTGGCAGACACATCTGAACATCAGTTGCTGACCACAGCCTGCTCCTAAAGACTGCGAGCCCTAGACTTGCTGTGGATGTGAACCAGTTCAGCTGATGTGGACACCCCCTGTCTCTTCAACACAGTCTGCCAATCAGCTGCTCCTGGATAGACACCCCATTGCCTGAATTCCCTTTTTGCTTTTGACTAGCCTTTCAGCCTTTTTGGGTTCCCTAACAGCATCCCAAGGTCAGCAGGAAGTAGCATGGAAAAGAATACGTCCCCCCCTTTTCCCTGATTGAGATGCTAAGTCAAAAGGGAACAGTATGATAAGATACAAATGTCATTCCCACAGAAAAATCTGTTGGGTAACAACAAGGCCTGTTAACAACCCTTTGAGCCTCCAACAATCAGGACTCAGGATTGAGTCCTGTCATGGGTACATGGAGAAGGGGGGGATGTAGTGACCAGTCCTCCATTTTAGCAGCCATTACTGGCTAACGTGTATTTGTATGACCTTGCCGCTCCTGTCCTGGTCACTAAGGTCAGATGCTTTCCTCATGGCAAGGAGCCAATCAGAAGTTAGCTGGTGGGGCTGTGCTTAACCAACCACTCTGGGTGTGCTTTACGGACAGTGCACAACAGTGACATGCAGAACATAGCAACCACCCTGGGAGGGCCTATGGGCCATAACAACCAGTTGACCAATCAACACAGGGCAGGCCACCCAAACCTGGAAGCACACCAATCCTGAGACTGTTTCATACCCCTAGACACTCCCCTTACGCTGCCCTTTAAGGTCTCTGCCTTGAGATTGCTTGGGGTCTTTCTCTAGCCATTCACCATTGTGGTGGGGTGAAGGGCCTGAGCAGCTCGTTAAACATCTGCAATAAAAGACTCTTTGCTTTTGCATCGAAATGGGCCTCTTGGTGATTTTGGGGTTCAGAATTTGGGCACAACAACTGGTATGTTCTGGACTCTTTAGCTCTGTTCCCAGAAGACATGGGGCTTCTAGTCTTCCTGTGCACACTGGCTTCTTTCATATGCTAATTTTGGTTCAGCTTTTTAGTTCCTAGTCTCCTAGCACAACAGGAGACAGTGGTTAACTCCCTCATTATACCTTCCTCTCCTTATTTTACCACAATGAGGCAAACTGTCATCACTTTTATCCAAGAAGGGAAATCTACTTGGTCTTTCCTAATGTTCTACTCTCTAAGAGCTTTAAGTCATCATTAGTGATATAGCCCCTGAGGACTAGTGATTTGTGACTTTCCACTGGTAGATCTAGACTGGTAAAAACAAATTAACCTGCAATGGACATGATGCTCAGTTCCCAATCAATGACACATATGCATTCAAACATAGCTTGGTTTTCACAGGTAATACAAGCCAAATGACCCACATTGAACAGTCCCTTCCCACCAACATCTCTGAGCCCATAAACAAACACTCCAACTCCAGAGGGTCTTCACCTAAAGGATCACTTGGTTCCTTCCTAGTAGGTATGCTTTCGTTTTCTCAGGTATTTTCTCTAGAAAATAAACCTTTGTTGGATGACTGGACATATCCATTTATAGATTATTTTATCAACAAGAACCTGGACCAAAAGGGGGTCTGGCTGATCCCTTGTCACCCTCCAACAACCTTCCTATTAGTTCTTGTTCACATCCATCACCTCAGAGTGTCCTTGACTGTGTTCAGCCTTCTCAGGTGGAGTACAAAATGCTGGAGGGTCCTGTTTTTAGCAGAGCCCTCACATCTCCTTTTGTTTGGGTGCTGACAATTGGCAATTGAATGTCAGCCTCTACCAAGTTACTATTCTGAATAAATGAACCTTTATGAAATGATCTTTATTTCCATTAGTTCCTCCATGTATTTATCATCTTACAATTTAATGACCTCCCCAGCCCAAGCTCCCTTTTCTTTGTCTAATCACATATATAACTCGTCATCTTGTCAAAATGGTATATAAGTGCCCCTTTTCACTTCTAGTAAAGTGGTGGTATTCATGCAAAATATTTTTGTTCTATTTATCCTTGCTTTTCAAGTTGAATGATACATTACCCAGACACATGACGTCACAAGAATTATTCCTTTCCTGCAGCCAGACTTGTAGAAACCCAGATTATCCCTCTGATCAGCCAAGACACTAAACATATACACCAACTAACTTGAAATAAGCAGGTAAACATGAGAAACATGCAACTTTCTTAATATGTCTCTCCTGTCAATTTAAAATAACATATATGACCTCTATCCATCACACAGTATGTTCTGTTTCTAGCTAGCTTCCCACACTTTTCCCCAGGCCAATGGACTCCCCTCAGAGCAAGCAGAAACCACCCTTAATCCACTACAAAGTTTTCCCATTCCTTTCCCTGACTGTTTCTTTCATAACTCATGTGTGGATGGCTGACTCCAGGCTACAGGAAATTTAGAATATCATCTTTTTACATCTGGCTACCCTTCTACATATACCGTCCTTTATGCAAGGGGCTTGGGGACAGCATAATGGTCTGCTTATCTGGCGTTTAAAATCCTAATCTCACAAAATAGTATTTTTGTAATAGATATATTTACCCACAAATAAGAAGCTAACCAGTGTTCAATTTAATAGGGAAATTAGATAAATGCATCTTGATAAAATACTTTTGTTCCATGGACTCTTTAACTTAAAAATAGTCCATGGTCAGACTTCATGATAGAAGTTTCCTTGTGCAGAAACATAAATGGTCCAAGAACGAAGACTAAGTCGAGAGTGTGCTCAGCCACAAATGGGTTATCTGTATCATACCTCCTCATTCCCATGTTCCAGAGATCAGCATGGAAGAGAGAACAGGATTATAGGAGCCAGAGGTCAGGGACAGCCAGAGATAAACATCATTTCCTGCATATGGCAAAATTTCTACACTCAAGAACTCACAACAGCTGTGGTTGCCTGCATCAGACCTACTCAAGACCAAGACAGACAACACTCTGGGCAGAAGTGAGTGGGGGCTAAAGCAGAAGCTATTGGCAGCTGATGAATTCAATGGAGAGTGTTTGCAAATGTTCTTTTAAAGTGTAGAGTCTGGTATGTCAAGCAAACTCCAGTTGATGGCCCACCCTAAGAATCTATGGGTGGTACGAATTGGACTTTGAGTTTTTTTTGTTTTTAAAGACAGAGGCATGTAATCGGGAGGGACTGGGTGAGCGGAGGGTAGGTCAGGGAGCAGTCATGGATGGAGTGAGGGGCAAATATGATCAAAATACATTGTAGGTGTATATAAGATTCTCCTGTTAAAATGTTCTATAAACATGAATTAAACGTTAAGATTTTCATTTTTTTATTTTTTGATAGCTTCATATGTGAGTATTGTATTTATATTGTCCCCACTCTAGGTGGCTGTTGTTTCAGATATTTAGTATTCTATGGCTTTAGTGTGGTAAATTTGACAGATAAAATTTGTGTATACTTACAAAGTACAACATAATGTTTTGTTATATGCATGCATCACAATTTGATTATTACAGTTGAGCTAATTAATATGTATGAGTATATATACCTGGTGAGATCTGTCAAAATATATTCTCTTAGAAATTTTCAGTTATGTAATGTATTAGCTGCAGTGACCAGGCTATGCAATAAATCTCCACAATTTATTCATGGTGTCTATCTGAAACTTTGGGGCATTTAGTTTTTTAGTCAGCCCCCAGAAATAAAATATTATGTAATGGCATTAAATGCACCAAGGTCAGAGTAGGTCTGAAACGAAATTGTCTTTGCTTAAACTGGAAGATTTTTCAGTTCAAAATTAACTGCCTTGGGAATTGTTCTCTTAGGTTCAACCTCAGAGACACACAGAAGTCTGTGCAACTGTGGCTCAAGGGGATCAAAGAATATCATGAAATGAAATTTGGAGTTGGCAGTGTCATCAATAACATCACACTGATTTGGTAAGCATGAAAGGTATAAGAGTAAGGAAGTCATGTAGACTAATGTTCCTTCCTTCTGGTTGTATTATGCATCCCATTAGGACCACGCATTTTGAAAGGATTGACCCAGTTCATTACCTCTCAGATGGAGACCATGAAGCTGTAGGTGATTCTGACCTCAGAGTCAGTTTATCAGGTGTTCAAACAAGGGGGCCCTTAGTCTGCAGGCCTCTATGACACAGATTTTTCAGTTGGAGCTTATAAAAGGTTTTAAATAGCTCCAACAGGAGGAAATGATGTAGAATAAACTCAAAGTAATAGAATCGATGTTATAAAGGATTTGTTACGAAGTATTAGTTTAGGAGTCATTAAAGCACACGGAGTAGAATTTGGCTAAGGGAGTGTTGTCCCTCCAAATACCCAAAATGTGAGTAGTCTGCTAACTAGACCTGTTAGAGACATGGAGAATTGATGATGCTAGGATGTAAATGTTTGTTTGCCAGGATTGACTAGCTGCTAAGCTCATCCCCAAAGGAAGGGGGCAGTATAGGTTCACAAATATCACAGGCCTGCTCTGTCATTAAGTCCTTTGTGCTTTTATCAAAACAAAGAAGCAAAAAACATAACTCTGCCAGGTGGGCAAGATGACCTTGGGCAGCAAGTATTCAGAAAAGAACAACCCTGGTGTATTTAAAATCATTTTGGCAATATGCGATATTTTTGCTGCGTAAATCTATCCGCCTAAGCAGCCAGACTTGCAGGCTCTGGCCCTGGGTCAGAGACTCAAAGGAGATTTAAGGATGACAGAGTATGTGGAACACATAACGACCATGCATATGAGCTAGTAAAATCTTCTGTTCAATGTGGACTCTTATTTGTGTGTTCGCCTGAGTCAGCCAGCACCTTTACGAAACAGCTTCTTTCATCTCCAAGAAGAGGAGTGATTTCAATATTGTGGCATATTATTTCTATAAAAACATTATTAAGTGGGTAGGAAACAGAGAAAAGCAAAACAGAAGCATGAAGAGCGAAGGAAAAAGATGCAGAGTTGGAGCAGGTTCTTTCAGGGTGGAGAGTATATCTCCTGGGCTTCAGTCTGTTTGTCGTACAGACTGCTGGTAGGTAGCTTGGATTTCATGTGTTGTCGGTGCTCTCAGCACCTCAGTACCGTCCCTTCTTTGCCCACAAGGACCTTTAGCTTCGCAGTTTGTGGGCTCAGTTCTCTGCCATCCCTCACTCCTCAGGAGAGCAGATAGGAAGTTCCCACAGCCAGCCCAGCTACTTTAGTTGGTGATGTCTGCTTCCGGCCATTGAGAGTGGGCTACACTACATCCTTCATTTCCTGCTCCTGAACTCTGGCCACCTGAGTTTCTGCACGTCAGTGTCCTATCTTCCCATTCTCCACAGCTTCTCTGAGCACTGGCTCTCACCCAGATACATTGGTAGTTGGAATCTGGTTCCCTAATGTGGTGCATCCCTACTCTCAGACTTTTTCATAAAAAACTAATTTTTTATTGTGGAACTTATAAATACTATTTTCTTTGAATTTGTTTTAGTGTTCAAACATTTTATATTTAGTTATCCAATAGCAATGGTTTTTTTTCTATCAAAAATGGCAGAAATTTATTTGCAATTAGGAGGTACTCAGGATTCCTTGTGTTGCTTCACTTGGCCATTTCTGAGGGACTTTACTGACAGTCTACCTTCCTGCTTCTTCTTGTCTCTTTAAAATCAGACTTTGTAGTGGTGTGTGTGTGTGTGTGTGTGTGTGTGTGTGTGTGTGTGTGTGTGTGTGTGCTCAAGTTAGGGCCTACAGGTGTGGCCTAGCAATGCAAGGTCCAGGGTCAATGCCTGAGACAAAACAGCAACAGAAACAGCAGCAGTTGACTTCTGCTGTGTAATTAACTCCACACAAGCAAACCCAGTCCCAGCTGCTGCCACCTTCCTCTCTTCTGGAAACACTCAGGAGGGATGTGAGAACATTGGCTAATCAGTCTCTGAGAAGCACGGGATAAGAACAGTGTTCTGCAGTATTTCCTATAAGAAACGCATTTCATTAAAAACTATTCCACACATCGATTTTTTTTAGTATTCTAAATAGTCTATCATGTGATGTCTATTTATAGCCTTAAAAGATGAGAAAATGCATATTTATTACATGGATACTTACATGTCTATTTTTTGGTCTTTTCTTTTTAGTAGGAAGTAAAATCGTAAAAGCTGTTTATCCATAATACAGATGAGCCTTAATGACAGAAGCAAGCAACCCTGTAGCTGATGGGGATTGGGAGTGGGAGTATTAACTGAAATACCTAATCTTGATTAGTAAGAAAAATCCACAGTAAATACTGCAGGAGGGAAGAGGCATCCAAGGCACCTTTGGGTCTGCTTCCTCTGTGATGTTGGCTGGAGGAGTCCTGAATTACAGTATGCAAAGCTTCTATGGAATTTCATGAAGGCTACCTAACCTTCTCAGCAGCTTTAATCACCAAACTGCAGGGTTCCACCTAGATTACTTTTAGCTTCTTTGTTCCTCTAGGTAAGTGGCAAAGACTTTGGAGAGGGATCCTGCTTGTTGAGATTCTCCATGTTGTATGTCACCCTTTGTTAACAGATATGAGTCTCTTCAATAATCAGCTTATTGTATATTGTCAACAGCTTGCATTTTCCAGTCAGAAGGGAGTTTTCAGTCAGTTCTTTGAAAAAGTCTCCGTGTCTGCAGATCTTAACAAAGCTGCCATTTCCTCTCCAATTGGGTTGGTAACAATTACAATAACCAGAAGGTTAAACTATCTTCACCTGGGACTGCAGCACTGTAATACCTCATGCACAGCCAAGACTGAGCAGCATCCTAGAATCCTAGATTCTCTCTCAATATGGTACCCTCTAAATCACAAATGACATTTGTCTCTACTGCTGACTGTCTGCCAAGGGCCATTCCTGAGGCTTATCCTAAGGGCTGTCAGGCTTACCTTTTGAGTGAGACTTCTTCCCTTCTTCCTAAGAAGGAGTCAAGTATTTCCAGCTATTTAGGATGTGGCTTGTTTTCAGTGTGTCACCTGTCATATTCTCCACACATTTCCCTTGTCTTTTCCTCCTTTTCTCCTTGGATTGGCATATATCTTGTCTTATTCTGATGTTTGTCCTTCATGAGGTCATACAGACACAGGTGTTAGTCAGCTCTCTTTCTGGGAAATCCCTGGTTATACTTTTTGCTTCCAGTTTTTCATTTATTTGTCTATCCACTCCTTTTGTTCATTTATAAGTTCATTCTGTCATCTCACAAGCACCTATGGAACAAGTATTGTGAGGTGACTCTGGCACAGAGCACTTAGGAATATGGGCATAATTGCAAAGTCCAGCTCTCTTACTATCTGCAAAAGACAACACACCCGGGAAACACCAGTAGCCAGAAGACTGGGGCCATCTTTGATGAGGATCTCACAATCACTGATGCATTCCTTTCTTTGAAAACCAGAAGAGACTCCTGTCAGGGAAGCAGGTAGGCTGACTGTAGATCTTCACCTTTCTTTCTGCTCCTCAAGTCCTAATTTCTCCAGTCTCATCCCCAGCTCTGTAGCAGAACACTTCCTGTGGTCTCCCTTCCTCTCTGACCTAACCGCAATCACAAAGATATCCTTCAACCTTCCTTCCCCCAACTCACCCTATATTGCAGCCTCCAATCAGCAGGCATTTTCTGCAAACAGAAAACAAGAGCTGAGCAGACCAGGGAAACAGGTAAGCTAACTGAAGACCTTCACTATTCTCCTGTCTTCCAGTCTCATCCCTATCTCTGCAGCAGAACACATGCTACAGCCTTCCTCCCTCACCATAAATACTGCAGATTCCAAGACCTTCCTCCCTAGGGACCCCTCCCCACTTGTTGCTCAAATCCAGTTCCAAACCCTAACAGGAACTCCCTGCTAATACACAGGACACTGCTTCCAGGAAAGCAGGAAGGCTGTCTGTAGATTTTATTCTCTCCTTTGGTTCCTTTTGTTCCACCCCACTAGTCTTACCCTCAACACTATAGCAGTCTTTCTGGGGTAAACTATTTTCACTTTTTCCCCACATTCTAAGGGGATAAAATAAATAGATCCTGGTTGAACACTCCGCTCTCTCCCTCCTGCGAACCCTTCAGACTCCTAGCCTATCCCCATTCCTAAGTGTTAACTCTCAAAACTCAGAAACACATTCCCTAAGAGAATGGATTCAGCAGAAGGATGGTTCCTGTTTTTCATCTATTCTTTTAGTCTCTGGCTTTTTATTGGAGAATTGAGACCATCAATATTGAGAGATATAAATGATGAATGATTGTTGATTCCTGCTATGTTGTTGTTTTTGTTGTTATTATTGTTGTTGTTGTTGTTGTTGGTGGGTTAGTGTGGCTTTGTATATCTTAGGGTAAAGGGTTGGAAAAATATTCCAAGCAAATGAACGTAAGAAACAAGCTGGTATAGTCATTTTAATATTTAACAAGAGACATCAAAACAAACAAATCCGAAAAGATAAGGAAGGATACTACATTCTCATCAAAGGAAAAATCCATCACCAAGCTCATGTTTCAATTCTTAATATCTATTCCCCAAGCACAGGGACATCCATGTTTGTAAAAGAAACACTACTACAGTCCAAATTACATATTGACCTCACACATTAATAGTATCCCACACTCACCAACTAAACAGAGTAATGCTGGAGCTGACAGATGTTAAAAATCAAATAAACCTAATAGATATTTATAGACTCTTTTACCCAAACACAAAAGAATATACTTTCTTTTCTGCACCTCATGAAGCTTTCTCCAAAATTGACCACATATTCAGACACAAAGCAAGTCTCAATAGACAAGAGAAAATTGAAGCAATTTCTTGCATCTTATCAGACCACCGTGATTAAAGCTAGAGATCAATCACAACAGAAACAGTAAAAAGACTACAGACTGATAGAAATCAAACAACTCTGTACTGAATGAAAAATGGGTTAAGGCAGAAATAAAGAAAAATTAGAAACTGTCTAGAATTCATTGAAAATGAATATATAGCATACTGAAACCTATGAGATACACACAAAATGGTTCTGAGAAGCAAATTCACAGCAATATGTGGCTACAAAAAGAAAAAGAAAAACAAAGCAAAAAAATCGAGAGATTACATACTAACAATTTAACAGCATACCTGAAAGCTCTAGAACAAAGTGAAAGTGATCAAGAAATAATCAAATTCAGTGTTGAAACCAATAAAATAAAAACAATGGGAATAATACAAAGAGTCAAACAGAGTTGGCTCTTTAAGAAAATCAACAAGATAGATAAATTTTTATCCAAACCAGTTAAAAGGTTGAGAAGACTATCTAAATTAATGCATTCAGAAACAAAAATAGGGACATAACAAAAGATACAAAAGAAATCCAGAAAACCACAAGAACTTACTTTGAAATCATGTACTCCACCAAACTGGAAAAATATAAAAGAAATGGACAATTTTCTCAATAGATACCACTTACTAAAGATAAAAATCAGATAAGCAATTCAAATAGACCTTCAGCAGATGGGAGCAGATGCAGAGATCCACAGATAGACATCATATAAAAGAGAGAGAGGGCCCTTAAACATGTAGCTGTAAATGGGATGTCTCTATCAAATCCTTTCCCCAGAGCTCAGGGAACCCCATGGAAGAGGATGCAGAAAGAGTGGAAGAGCCAGAGCGAAGAAGGACACCAAGGCCACAAGGCTCTCAGAGTGTTTAGACACTGTGGAGTCTTTAGTAGCCAAACAGTGTGGTTTCCACAGCTTTAATTCATTGTCAGAATTGTTTAATTTAAACAATTTGTTCAACAGGTATTACTCAAAGCAATTTTCTTTTATATTTTGTTTCTATTTTGTGTGTATGGAGGTTTTGTATGTCTGTATACTATGTGTGAGCAGGCCAGAATAAGGCAAATGCTCTGGAACTGCAGATACATGTAAACGGAGTTACTTTCCCACCATTTATCTCCAAAAAAACACATAAAGGCTTATATTAATCATAAACTGTTTGGCTGATGGCTCAGGCTTCTTATTGGCTAGCTCTCTCTTAATTATTAACCCATTTCTATTAAACTATGTATTGCCATGAGGCTGTGGCTTACTCATAATCCTGCATGTTACTCCTTTGGCAGCTACATGGCATCTCCCCAGTGGCCTCTTCTGAGTCCTCTTCTCAGAATTCTCCTTGTCTCATAGCCCTGCCTATGCTTCCTGCCTGGCTACTGGCTAATCAATGTTTTATTCATCAACTAATAAGAGAAACATATATACAAATGGACATCTCCCATTAGTTACAGATGGCTGTGAGCCTCCACATGGGTGCCTGTAATGGAACTTGGGTTCACTACAAAAACAGTCAGAGCTCTCTTTTTTAAAAATTTTATTTATTTTTATTATTTTTTATTTAAATTGGGAACAAGCTTGCTTCACATGTCAATCCCAGCTCCTTTTCCCTCCCCTCTTCCCTAGCCACCCACCAATCCCCCATCTCCAACCCAACCCCCACTCCTCTCCACAGTGAGGGTGAGGCCCTCCATGGAGATCTCCAAAGTCTGCCATATAATCCAGGGCAGGGCCTAGGCCCTCCCCCATGTATCCAGGATGAGAGAGCATCCTTCCATGTGGAATGGGCTCCCAAAGTCCATTTGTGTGCCAGGGATAAATACTGATCTACTACCTGAGGCCCTGTAGATTGCCAAGGCCTCCTCATTGACACCCAAATTTAGGGGATCTAGATAAATTCCATGCTGGCCTCTCAGCCATCAGTCTGGGGTCCATAAGTTCCCCCTTGTTCAGGTCAGTTGTTTCTGTGGGTTTCCCCTTTGTTCATCACTCTTCCCTCTCTGCAACTGGATTCCAGGAGTTCAGTTCAGTGTTTAGTTGTGGGTGTCTGCATCTGCTTCCATTAGCCACTGGATGGAGACTCTAGGATGGCATATAAGGTAGTCATCAATCTCATTATTGGGGAAGGACTTTTAAGGTAGCCTGTCCAAGGAGCTGAGTTAAATGGGAAACTTGCTTTCACTCAGAATAAACAAAATTAAGTAAAGAAAGCTTTCAAATTCTCAGGTATAGCTTCTGTCTTTTAACCTAACATTAGAGTTCAGTAAAAAGAAAATACCTGAAGAATATAAAAAAACAACTACTTCAATATATATTTGAAAACATTGAGGGACTAGTTCAAGCCTACTGAGGAATAGTCACCCAGTTTTCCAAGTCATACCTGTGGCTCCCTCTACTGGGGTCTTTTGTCCTCTCCTATTACCTTCCTCCTTCTCTTTTCCTCCCTTTCTTCTCTCTTTCTTGTGATGCTGGAGATGAAAATGAGGTCTTGCATATGCTAGCAAGTGCTCTACTACTGAGCTTATTCCATTTCTCCAGTGTTCTTTCCATAGAAAATGCAGACCATCACTGAATTTCATAATTCTGAATTCCATTTACAGTTTTTCTAATCATGTATCGGAATGATACAGTCAGTGATACAAAGACCCATCTGGCATCCAGCACTTTGCACTTAATAATAGAAATTATTGTTTTATCATGCTCTTTTGCTTCACCTTTGCAGGCATTGCATTTCACTTAGCTAAATTGCTCAGTTATATTTATTTCCTTAATTGCTCTTCAGAAGCTTTTAATTATGTACTTTTCTTGACAAATTAGATTCAATCTTATTAAAACTTACAGAGGTCAGATTCATATCAACTCATGCAAAACATATGCACCCTGGTAAAATACCTGCTTTGTCAGGACAATGTAAAACGATGGTGTTTCATTTTTCAATAAGCTGGAAAGCAAGCCAATTATCCATCATCTATCATCTATCTACTTATCTATCATCTATCATCTTTCTATTAGTCATTTATCTATATCTATCTTCTCTCTATAATCGTCATTATCTATGTATCATCTTTTAATTTAGCATTTATCATCATTGTCATCAACTCACCTATAATTTTTCTATATCTATAATCTATCTGTCATCTATATACCTATCTATATCTGTCATCTGTCTGTATATCATCTATCATGTATCTATCTATTTATCACATGTCTATCATCTATCTATCTATCTATCTATCTATCTATCATCTTCACCTGTCATCATCATCTAGGATCTGTCTGTCTGTGTACTTGCTCTTTGTATCTGCTTATCAATCATGATTTATTATTCTGGTTAATGTTTTCTCCACTTGACATGAATTAGAGTCATTCATATAGCTTGTTAAGATACACTGTATCAATCCATCTAACTGGGAAAGGAATCCCAACAGGAGCAAAGGTCACATTGCATAAACAGTCAAGTATTAGAGGATGAAGAGAAAGTGGAGTTGGGCTGTCAGACAAGTCAGACAGGGCTTATCCTTAATGATCCACTTTGTCTAGGCTGACTACTTCTCTCTCTCTCTCTCTCTCTCTCTCTCTCTCTCTCTCTCTCTCTCTCTCTCTCCATGTGTGTGTGTGTGTATTCTTTATTATCTCTTTGAGAATTTCACATCATGAACCCCAATCCCACTCATCTCCCAGTCCCTGCATATCCACCTCTTGCTCCTGCAGCATTTTCCCCAAAGAAAATCCCCAAAGATTGATTAAAAGCAAGCAAGCAAGCAAGCAAGCAACCAACCAACCAACCCTCTATCTTTCCCATCTCTCCAAAACCTCTTCATTCATCCTATTGGTGTTGGGAACTGCAATGTGTCATGCAGTATACACTTTTTCCCAGCCAGCCCCATCCACAAATATTCATTGCAATGAGTCACAAATCTGGTTCAAGGCCTATGGCACACCATCAATTCTGGATCCCCACTGAAACTCCTCGGATATCCTGCTCTTACCCTGAGTCATGGAGATCCTGTGGCTCTTGTTCTACAGGATCACTCCCTTCATGTGCTCCAGGAGGTCACAGATTGGATAGATGTTATGGTGAGTCAACCCAAGGTCCATGATATGGGACTGGTGGTAGGTTAGGTGGTCAGTCTATGGATGCTGGAACTGTCCCCTCTCAGGGGAAATGGGGAGCCAGCTGTCTTAGGCTCATGCCAAACTGGAACCAGCTCTCCCAAGAATGGGGGGCGGTTATGACAGGATGGAACAGGACTCTCCATAAAGGCCAGGACCAGCTTCCTGCTGCAGTGTGCATTAAGGGGCAGGGCCAGCTCAGCATGACCCTCAGACTTCAACATGCAAGGTTCTTATGGCCTTCTGTGGTAACACAGCTCCATAGATGCTTGGGTTCTGATCAGTCACCTGAGACCATGTTGGTATCTAAGGGACATGCTGTATCTGGGGCCATACTGATCTAGATGACCTGCACTGCCCCTGGGGCCATGGTAACACCTGGGCCCAAGATGCTGCTAAGAGCCATGTCTGGGTCCAATGTTCTGCTGAAGCTGGGGTCTGTGTTGATGCCCATGGGCCATGTTAGCACAAGGGGACATAAGAACCATATAGCTACACCTCTTAAAGTTCCATGACCTTTCAGTCCTATATTACTTTCTGTTGTTATGCTAAAACAATGTGACCAAAAGAAACTCAGGGGAGGAATTAACTTACTTGGCCTACACTTCCATCATGGGTTGAGGGGGGATTCAGGGTAGGAACTTAAGCAGGAACTCACAGAAACAAGCATGCAGAAATGCTATTTGCTGGTTCAGTCACTCATGCTTAGAAGCTTGCCTAGGCATGGTATCACCCACAGTGGGTTGGGACCTCTGACATGAACTAATGATCAAGATGATCCCCCACAGACATGCCCACAACTAATCTAAAGTAGGCAATCCTTCAGTTGAGGAATCTTATCTCAGATAACTCTAGGCTATATAGATCTAACAATTAGGGCTAACTACAACATTTGGCAAAGAGTACCACCATTGACCAAGTATTCAAACAAGTGAGACTATGGGAGACATTTTGCATTTAAACAACAGATACTGAAACTTCCCACATTGCATGTGATGACTACATATATCAAAGTAGGGTGTTGTCTAAAACATCAGTAATGCTAGTGATCTTTCCATAGCTCATCTCATCTCATCCTCCCACCCATATACCTACTTTATTTTTGCTTTGTTATATATTTGTTTTTATATACATTCTACTACCTTATATTCAATTAAATGTAGATAAATAATAGTCAATAAGCCAGACAAGAAAATGGAGACGGTTTCATTTTGTCAGAAAGCATAGACTGGACTCTTGTCAATCTTTGTTGTAAGCAAGACACAGTGAAATATGTTAAAAATTAGTGGGCAGAAGTTTGTAAAGAGAAAAGATAGTTTAACTGTCTCAAATTAAATATAATTCATGTAGTCATTATCTTACAGCTCCATAAACAAATGATTATGAACTTTGTGGTTTGATATAACATCCATTTATTGTCAGTTTCTCTAGGTCAAGAAGGATGCAGAGTCTCACAGACAAGAATCTGTTTTTATTTACAGCTCATGGCTGTCATGTAAACTCAGGTAGTGTGTAAGCAGAATAAGTTCTTTGTCTGTGTAATAGAGTTACCATGCCCCCCCCAATCCTGTGTGCTCTTTTGCTGGGTGTCATTTAAGGGATTGTCAGGTCCTAGACAGTACCTCACTTTCCTGCCATGGAAGGGGAAGGGTATTGATCACAATTTGCCATTTTCTCCTTCAAGGTCAGCAGGGAAGTCTCTCTCACTTGGAACTGAGTTTCCCTCATTTGCTAGCTCTTTACATTAGCTCAGACCAACATAGAAATAGTCTTTTTGATTGGCCCCAAATTAACTGACCCAATTTCAACTACAAAATTTGTTTTCAGTGCAACACAAACATGGAAATATTCTCTACCATTTCATTTTCACAACTTCTTTCTAAGTCTTAAATTATTTCATAGTGATGGCTATAGACATCAAGTTCATTATCAGGAATGGGCATTCGAGGTGGTCTCTCCACTATTGCTTAGCTTGCCAATTGGTGATATCCCTTTAGATCACTAGAGGTCACAATGGTGCCTGATCTGTCTTCTAGCCTATGATTCCCTCTTCCCCCATCCTACTCCCCCAGTCAACTTTCCTTCATCCAGTGACTGATGGAAGCAGAGGCAAACACCCACAGTTAAACACTGAACTGAACCCAAGGAACCCATCGACATAGAGAAAGGAGCGATGAGCAAATTGGCAAAGAATGAGCTGGCAAAACCAGCAGAGACAGCTGATCCAAACAGGGGAGAGCTCTTGGACCCCAGACTGACAGCTGGGAGTCCAGCATGGGACTGATCCAGACCCCCTGAATATGAGAGTCAATGAGGAGGCCTGGGCAAACTATGGGGTCCTGAGCAGTGGATCAGTGTTTATCCCTCGAATACTAACAGACATCGTGTGTCCATAACACAAAGAGGGATGCTCTCTCAGCCTGGACTCTTAGGGGAGTGCCTGAACCCTACCCTGAGTGAAATGACAGGCACTAGATATCCCCTATGTGGAAGGAATTGGCAATAGGGTGGGAGGATGGGGGGATGGTGGGAGGGTGCGGGAGGAGGAGAGGGGGAGGGAACTGGGATTGACATGTAAAACAAGCTATTTAAAATTAAAATAATAAAAAAGAAAAATATTATTTCATAGTGAAAAGTTGAAAACATCATCAGTGTTCTTTTCCAGAAGATGGGTGAGTTGTAAGAGCTAATGGGTTGGAACTAATTATTCCAGCTGTGGTTTTATGTGTGTAGGGAAGACAGGAATTTATCATCTTTCCTTTTCACACCTGTTTAAGCAGGAAGAGGCAGGTATAGAAATGATCTGTCACAGAATTAATAAACAATACACATCAAAGAGTGGAGTAAAAAAAGTTTTCATCACAAAGTGAGTACCATGTATGCCGAGGACAGTGCATGCCGTTGGTTTAGGCAGCTGGATGCCCGTTTGATTCAAAATGCCCAAGACTCAGAATTGTTTGAATACAGATGGAAAGTTCAAAATTTAAATGAGGATAATTCTAAATAACCACAAAGGCACCATGTCACCGCACAGGGCCCTGCACATGGAGGAAAAGAGGAGACTGTTGGGACAATACAGGAGGTAATAAGAAATACAGAACACCCTCGACACCAAAGTATAGAGCTGAATCTAAGTTAATGATCACAAGGGAAAGAGATTGGTCTGAGGTTCAGCAAGGTGAGGTTTTAGTCAATAAACCATTGTGCTGATGAACACAGGGCAGAGAAATTTCCTGACCTCTAGTCATTTCTGGGGTCAGGTTGAGGTAATTAACCAAGCCTACAGAGCTGGGCAGACTGCAGCAAGTCCTTCAAGGAAGTAGTCACAGGCCCAGGCCTGGACATGGTGCTTGACAAACATCTGAGGTTTAGTCATGCAGTGTCTGAATTCGAAGTGGAGGCACAACAGGAATGGGCTGGATGTGGGCTAACCATACACAAAGGATTCATAGGCAGACCCTGACTTTGTGACTCAATCCTCTGAAGCCTGAAAATAGAAGCAAAGGCTTGTGTCACTGTGATGCTGCTGGTAGGAGGACAGGGTACAGTTTCCTGAGCCAGTGATGGTTTGCTAAGAACTGAACATCAGCAGCAAATACATCAACTCTCTCCCATTACAGAATCCACAGCCACAGAAGGAATCAAGCTCAGGCTGAAATATTTGAAAACAAATATATCTTTATGAAACTTTCATAGGTTTATTTTGTTCTTATTTTCCCCTAGACAATTTAGTATAACAACATTTAATCAATTTATTTGAATGAGTATCTTAAGTAGTTTAGGGATGATTTAGTACACACAGAAGATTTTTCATGGATTATTTGTAAGTATTACTACATAACAGACATGAAAGGAGCTTAAGAGGTGGCTCAGTGGTTAAGAGAACTGGCTACTCTTCCAGAGGATCTGGGTTCAATTCTGGCATCCATATGGCAGCTCACAACTCTATTTCCAATTCTAGGAGATCAACACCCTCACACAGACATATATGCAGGCAAAACACTAATGCACATAAAAATAAATATGTTATATGCTAGGTGGTGGTGGCACGTGCCTTTAATCCCAGGACTCGGGAGGCAGAGGTAGGCAGAGCTCTGTGAGTTCAAGACCAGCCTGGTATACAAGAGCTAGTTCCAGGACAGCCTCCAAAGCCACATAGAAGCCCTGTCTCAAAAAATAAAAAAATAAACAAACAAAGAAAAAAGAGACATTAACACTTTCAGAGTTTAGTGTACCAGAGATGACATTGAAAACACTCCCACACAGAAGATCCTGAAGGATGGTTGTTCGGGACTAGAAAGGCTTCAAACAGGTGTTCCAGATATCCCTGTGTAGAATTCATTATTTTATTTTGAAATACACAGAGTGCAATAGGTACAAATACATGAAATAATTAATCACTCATGAATTAGACATTTAACACATTGGTCTTGATCAAAGTTCAGAAAAATGCCAACGGTTTTTATTCTTGGTTCTGTTCTATTCATTCTCCAGAATAACAATCCAGACAGGGATGATTTCTAGAGTAGCACAGCTTTCTAAAAACCTAACCCAGTTCAGTTTTCAATAGAGCTTTTTTAGCCTATTGCACTAGAGGACGTATGATATTTGCAGATGTGTCTCAGGGAAGAAGCAGTCAGGAGGGAACAGACTGGTTCACATTCTTCTCTCTGGTAGTGGGAATCCTGCAAGGATTTTTAATAAGCACTGTTTTTCTTAAGCTCATTTCACAAATTTATTTTCAAAGCTTATTGCATTTATAAGAACTTAATTCTTTTTTAAAAACACACTGAGACCGTTTGCCTATAAACTATGTTTTGACCAAGGAATATTGGCCTCATATAATTTGTTCACATAAATTATATAACAGTTAGCAACCATAATAATTGTTAGAAATCTTTTCTTTCCCTATAGAAACCAAATATTCTTTTCCTTTTGTATTAGTTTTGTCATAATTTGAGAAAAACATTTCTGTTTTATATCAGTTACCTTTTTTCCTATTTTACATAATTAATTACAGTAGTCTCTTCTACTCTTATACATAGGATTCATTTCAACAGATTTGCAATAGATATCTGAAACCCCAGATGGTACTGAACCTTAGGCACAAGCACTGTGATATAAGGAGTGAGAACCAGTTTGATCATTACAATAGATCTCAAATGATCAATGGGAATTTAGTGGGCACAGTGTGAATACGCTATACAAAGGGGCTTTCATATCCTGATGGAATAGAATGAGAAGGTGGGATTTCATTACACTACTCACAATCCCAAACTTCTGCAATATCTACTTTTGAAATTTTCTCATTTTTAATATTTCAGACCGTAATGGTTGACATTAGGTAACTGAAACCATGTGGTAAGGAAAATTACTCTATTTTAAATACTTTATTTCACAATGAGGTAGGAAATGTCATTCCAAATACACTGTGGAGAGCTAATTTAGTTATTAGTCTATTATCTTTCTCTCTCACCCTCCCTCTCTTCTGTCTGTCTTTCTTTTTTTGAAACAGGGTATCACTGCATAGCCCAGGTTGGGCTCAGATGTGAGAGTGCTATTATATTTTTACTCATATGAAGGAAGTTAAAAGTGTTTGATAGTGTTCAATTAATTAATCTTTTGTTTTGTAGCTTTAAAAAATGAAAGAAAAATGGCGTTCTAGGGCATTTATGTCATGCTGTTTGATTCTGGTTTACTTTTAGCCTGTATAGTTTAGGCAATAGGTTACTTTTAGTTAATTTTGTGTTGGGTATTGATCTCACATAGCTTTCCTATGTGTTGCTGTCCAGATATTCCATATCACAAAGGCGTCCCAGAATTATTAGGGGAAAGAATATTGCTTTCCTCATTGAGTTGTCTTGACATCTTCCTTGGAGCATCACTTAGCTGTAAGCGTGAGGCTTATTCTGACTCACTGCTTTGTGATTTAAATTCACGCCAGCCTCAAAGGCTCTTCATTACTGTAGTTTTCTAGCAACTTTTAGACTTGGATGTCTGACTCCTGCACACTATTTTTTGTTGGTATTCTGGATGTCATTTCAACTATTTGTGGTACCTTGGATTCTCACATGAATTCCTACTCAGCTTCCAAACTTCTGGAGAAAAAAAGGCAACCTGAGTTTTGGCAGGGTTGACATTAAATTTATGATGCAATAGTCTCTTTAACAACGAGGTTTTCAACATATATATATACATATATATATATATCTGTTTTAGTTTATTTCAAAGGCATTTTTATGATTCCAGAGAATACGTTTTGCACATTTGATCACATTTATTCTTATGGTTTTCTCCTCAACACCATTTTAAATTGATTTATTTTATTTTAGATTTGTTCCTTGCTACTGTACAGAAATACAGATATTTTTCTATTGACACATACCCTGCCATTGTGGGAAAGGTAGAAGCAATGCACTGTCTTTTCTACCAAAGTGTTAAACACACAAAACTGCATTTAAAGATGCTATAAAGAAGGCACTTGGCAGAAATTCAGTTCTCTAGGGTCAGCACTTCTTGAAATCAAAGCTCGAGGTCTCTCTCTGTCCAAATCTTATTCTGCTTCTCCACTTCATTACTTTGAACTAGCCAATCACATTTGAATGTGAGGCCAAGCTCAGACTGCTCAGACTGACATATAGGACTGTTGTGTGATATTTTGATCATATTATGATGCACCCAACACTTTTAATAAAATTTGCTTTGATTCAGGGGCAAAGCTAGCTACTAGCTTTCCAAAATTAACCATAGAGGTTTGGAGGACTGAGGACAGATAAAGAGTCAGGAAGTAGTAGGGAGGGGCTTAGAGAGGGTCTTGGCCCTTTTGGGTAAAGGAAGGAGAGAGAAAGGAGGTCACTGCTTGCTTCTCTGTCAGTTCTCTGACCGTTCAAGTTCTTATCCTAGTAGCTGACTGCCAAGTTTTTAATTGATAAATAGTAATTAGATAAATGCATCATGGGACCCCTTGTCTTAGGAATAAAACCCTGGCAGGGATCAAGGTAGGCGTGCTGTTTGATTTGACATTGCTACATGCCCTTTGGAAGAAATAAAATTGTCTGTCTTGCCCATTGTATGGCTATTTTCTTGGGATCTCAGACCCATTTCTTACAAAACCAAAATGAATTTATTCATTTATTTTTTATTTAAATTTTTTATTTAAAAACAATCATTTTACATGTATATCCCCCCTTCCCTCTCACTCCTGTCCTCCCATGCCCCCTACCAACCTCCTCCCACAAGCCTCCTCCTACCTGCTTCCCAAGGATGGTGAGGCCTTCCATAGGGGATCATCAAAGTCTGTCACATCTTTGGGGGAAGGCCTAGGCCCTCCTCTGAGTATCTGGCATGAAAATACGGAATGAACTCCCGAAGTCCATTTGTGCACTAGGGATAAATACTGGTTCCACTGTTAGAGGTCCCAGAATCCAGACAGTAGTGGAGAGGGTGCCTTTGATGCCCTTCACCTATAATGATATTGATGACTGCCTTAATTGCCATCCTAGAGCCTTCATCCAGTAGCTGATGGAAGCAGAATCAGGTACCCACAGCTAAGCACTGAGTCATTCTCCAGGAATCCAGTTGTAGAGAGGGAGGAGGGATTAGCAAAGGAGTCAAGACCATGCTATAGAAACCTACAGAACCAGCTGACCTGACCTTGTGAGAACACAGGGACTCCAGTCGTAAAACTGGGGAACCAGCATTGGACTGAACCAAGCCCTCTGAATTTATTTATTCTAACAATTTTTCAGTGGTCATGATGGGATTGTCCATATTTTAGGAAAGGTCAGTACAAATAGAGCAGTTTCACTTCATTTCTTCCAACCTGTGCCTTTTTGATCTGTTCTTACTCAATGTCTTTCCTTCCCAATCTCCAGTACAATGTTGAATAGAAGCAGCTAGCATGGATATATGCTTTATTAGTGATATTATCTATTATATCGCAGTTTATGATATGTGCTGAGGGATTTTCATAATTGTTCTTCATCAGGTTGAAGAAGTTCTCTTCCCATTAAAAGTCATTGAGGATGGACTTAAATTCTTTTTTTTTAATTTATTATTATTATTTATTTTTAAGTTTAAATTTAGATTAGAAACAATGTTGCTTCACAAGTCAGTTCCAGGTCCCTCTCCCTTTCCCTCCCCTCCTCCCATGCCCTACCCCCAAGCTCCCCATTATCCCCTCATTTCCCCAGGGAGGGTGAGGCCCTCCATGGGGGTATACATAGTCTGTCATTTCATGCAGGGCAGGACCTAGACCCTCCCCCAAGAGTTCAGGGTGAGAGTGCATCACACATTGTTGGATGGGAGTCCAATGTCCGTGTGTATACTCCGGATGAGTACTGTTCTACTGCTCAAGGCTCAATAAATTACCTAGGTCTCCTCACTGAGACCCACATTCAGGGGGGTATTGATCAGTCCCATGCTGGATTCCCAGGCTGATACCTGGGATTCAAAGGTTAACCTTTGTCAGGTCAGCTGTTTCTGGGGGTTAAACCAGCACAGTCTTAATCCCTTTGGTCATCAGTCCTTCCTCTCAGCTCAGTGCTTAGACATGGGAGTGTGCCTCTTCTTCCATCAGCCACTGAATGAAGTTTCTGTTTCTCAGACTCTCTGGCCATGGGATTGTAGGCTGGCACTCCCCAGATCTACATATAAAATCCATATATGAGAGAGTACATGCCATGTTTCTCTTTTTGTGACTGGGTTACTGTCCCGCGCTACCGTCTCGCCAGCAAGAACGACGCAGAACACTCGGATCCTTCTGCAGTAAAGCTTTAATGCATCTTGAGAGATAGATGATCAGCTTCTTAGAGGGAGACCCCAAGCTAAGAAACCCAGCCCCTTATATAAGCCTAGGAGCTCCGAGTGAGACGTGTAGAGCCGGGATTGGTGGTTTGCACATCACCCCAGATGATGCCACGGGAGAGGCACAGCTTAAACGGTTAACTCCAACTGACAGCAGATGTCAGCGCCATCTTCTAATGGCAATAGCGATAGCGAGGGCGGCTCCTCACATCTCCCCCCTATTCATTTATTTTTGAAGCAATAGGACACCCACAACTTTGGAGTGGAGATAGAGGTCAAATCCCCATGTGCAAATTCGGAACATGTACAAAGCTCCTCTCCAGGGTCTTATCCCCAGAGAGAGCCCTGACCAGTCCGATGTCGTTTTTCTGGGGGAAGGAGATCATGACATAGAACCTTCATGCAAGATGACTTATCTCCCAGGAGAAAGTCGTTATACCGCAGACCTCTCCTGTGCAGTGCTTAGCCTTGCAACTCCTTGGGCTGCTGAAGCCTACCCACTCTATCCCGTGCAATGAGACTAGCCTCGTGGGGTGCAAGAGCTGGGAGGCCAGCGACCTATTGCTTTAACATGGTTAACCAAATGTCAGGGGAGGCTCCGTGTTCTAAGGCAGCAAGTGCTTGTGCCACCACCACTTTGTCTCTTTTGTTTGGGCTCTGAGCTTACACACCATCCAAAGCATCAACACTATTCCACAGCAGAGAACTAGGCTAAATGATCCTACCCCCACCCATTCCTTAAAATAAGAAAATGCAGATGAAATCCAGGAGGAGAGGCCTTCCATCAGAGAAAGATCCAGATGCGTCGAATTCACTTGCAGGATCGCCATTCTCAACTCACGGAGTGTCTGCTCAAACTCAAAAGTCCAATTCTGTAATAAATGTTGAGACAGAGCTTTTGACAGGTTAGCTGCTCTTGTAAAATTCTCATATTGTACTGAAGTGACACAAAGGCCAGGCAACTTTTGTTCACATCCCAATTGGGCCATCTGCCACAATATATCCAATTGTTCCTGAACCAAATTAATCTGTTGGTTTACCAACATCAGGCCTCCTTGTATCTGAGAATTGGCAGTGGCCTGTTTATTTAGGACCATGGTCACAGTGGCCTATAGTTCATTAATGGTTTGAGTTGTCTGCACAGTGGCAGAAAGTGCAAGGGCCGAGGCGGTAACCGAAGCAGTAACCGCGGCGGTGGCTATCAGGCCCACAATAATAGCAGAGATCCCAAAAATCTCGCTTTTCCCTAAACAAACTCAAATTACTTGGCGTCTCAACAGGAACTGGAACAAATCGAGGCATGCGCATTACCAAAGCAAAAGGGTGCTTAATAGCATCCCAGCATAATGCATAAAAACAATTCTAAGCAGAGCAATTTATTTCTTTCTGATTCTTACCTAAGGTATCATTACTCACAACCCAAATAAAGGGCAGCTGAATAATTAGTTCTCTTAAAAGGGGTATACTTAACATTGGAGGAGGACCAATCAGATGATCCATAGCTCTGTCCCTCACTCAGACTGTTGCCTAATGCCCCTTTCCAATCAAAAGTAATCTGTCCCTTCTCACTATCATAGGAGAAAGATCAGTACAGCTTCCATTAATTCAAAAGGATTAGCATTAGATCTTTCTGGATCCATATGAATAAAATTATCCTTTAATGAAGAAATCACAGTAAAGCACAAGCTTCCTACTAATGACAAGGTTCTCTCATCCTGAAAACTCTGTATCTGAGGATCTAAAGGCAAAAAGGCAAGCCCCAACTCTCTATTAGTTGTGAAAAATCTAGGGAACACCTGGGCATTCTGCATCACTGGCATCGGTAGGGGAAGGTAGACATGATGGCCCACCGTAACTCTCCCATCATACTAGGAACCATCATCCCGAGTAGGAGAGTCTTCATCACCCACTTGGCCTCCATCCTTCTTATTCTGGAGTTGTGAAGGAGCTCTTCGAGTGAGTCTTTCAGGGATCCACAGGGGGTTTTCTTCCTCCTGTGGAAAAACACACACAGCTCCCCTGGATCTTATAAGAATAGGATCCGGGCCTTTCCAGAGATCAGTCAAGACATCTTTCCATTTTACCATTTCTTTTGGCCTATCAGGCTCTAAACTGTGGCGATCGGCCGCAGTGTGGCCTTGGGCATCAGAGTTCAAGAAATTAAGGGTAAAAAGTGCCATGGATACAGCAACTCTTGGTACCGAGGGTAGAACATCCTCAATACTCCCCTTTTGTTTAATCAGATATGATTTGAGTGTACGATGGGCATGTTCCACAATGCCCTGTCCTTGAGGGTTATAAGGTAGGCCAGTTAGATGGGTAACATCCATTTGCCGACAAAACTGTCGGAATTTTTGAGAGGTATATGCTGGTCCATTGTCTGTTTTTAAAATTCTGGGTTTTCCCCAAGCACTCCAGGCCTCAAGGCAATGTTGAATCACATATGAGGCCTTTTCCCCTGTTAGGGGTGTGGCGAACATTACGCCAGAACAGGTGTCAACAGAAACATGAACATATTGAAGCCTTCCAAAAGAGGGAATATGAGTAACATCCATCTGCCACATCTGCAATGGTCTAATGCCACGTGGGTTTATTCCCATGTGGGGAGTAGGTAAGAATTCGCAGCAATTCTGGCATTGAGTAACAATTTCCCTAGCCTCTTTCCTGGATAGAGCAAAATGACGGCACAAGGTCTCAGCCGTCACATGAAAGCGCTTATGGAATTCTTTTGCTGCTTGTGCATGGGTAGACAAGGCAGTGGCCACCAGCTTTGTAGCCTTGTCCGCTAAGTCATTCCCTAAGGACATGGGACCTGGGAGTCCAGAATGTGCTCGGACATGGGTAATGAAAACAGGAAATCTCCTATTTAACAAGGCAGCTTGTATCTTTTGAAAGATGTTAGCAACTCTGCTGGAGGATCTTATTATTCCAGCTATCTCAAGGAGATTAACTGCATTAACCACATAAGAGGAATCTGATACAATATTGAGGGGTCCTGGAAAAGCCTCAAGAACCTCCAGTACTATCAGACATTCTACAACTTGAGGTGAAGTTTCATTATATTGTTTAGATATAACCCTATCCTTGACCACATAAGCTCCCATACCAGTTTTTGATCCATCAGTGTACACCACAGTCCCATCTGGGAGTGGGTCTTTAGCTGTCACTTGTGGAAACACTATAGCCTGGTTTAGGGCAAACTGTAAAATTGGATGCTTTGGAAAATGATTATCAATTTGTCCTGAAAAGGAAGTAACTAAAACTGCCCAATCACTAGATGTGGCTGCCAAGGTCTGAACTTGTGCAGCAGTATAAGGCACAATCAAGGAATCAGGATCCCTGCCAAAATGTGTAACAGCTGCTTTTATTCCACGAAGCGCGAGCTGTGCAACAGCATCAGGGTACCAGTCAATAATCTTAGCAGGGGAATCATTTGGATGAATCCAAAGTAATGGTCCATGTTGCCACAGGACTGCAGTTGGCAATTGAGCTGTCTTAAAAACACACAGACTAAAAGGTAGTGACTCCTCAATACGTTGTAATTGTGCTTCCTGTAAGGCCTCTTCCACCATCTGTAAGGCTCGGTGGGCGGCAGGGGTAAATTTTCTGGGTGAGGAGATATGAGGCTCACCCTCCAGGAGATCGAAGAGGGGTTTTAGATCAGCAGATGGAATTTTTAAAAAGGGCCTCAACCAATTTATATCTCCCAGAAGTTTCTGAAAATCATTTAATGTTTGTAAGTGGTCTTTGCGAATTTCTATTTTCTGAGGAACTATATTTTTGGGAGTAATCATTGAGCCCAAAAAGAGGCCTGTATCTGCAATTTGAACCTTTTCTGAGGCAATCTCTAATCCCCACTGTTTTAATTCAGCCACCAGCATGGGAAAAGCCTTTTGTAAAACATCTAACTCTTTGTGACAAATAAGAATATCGTCCATATAATGGATAACGATTAAAGATGTAAATTGCTTCCTAATTGGCTCCAAAGCCTCCTGCACATACAGCTGACATATTGTTGGGCTATTGGCCATGCCTTGCGGCAGTACCTTCCACTGAAATCTCTTGTCTGGTTCCATATGATTAAGAGAAGGGATAGTGAAGGCAAACCTTGGTCTATCCCGTGGGTAAAGTGGAATAGAGAAGAAACAATCCTTAATATCTATAATAATAAGCTTCCAATCTTGAGGAAGTGCAGAAAGCAAAGGAAGGCCTCTTTGAACAGGGCCAAAAAGATGCATCTGATTGTTAATGGCCCGCAGGTCGTGGAGTAATCTCCACTTCCCAGATTTCTTCTTAATAACAAAAATTGGTGTATTCCATGGGGAGGTAGAAGGCTCTAGATGCCCCAGCCGTTCCTGTTCTTGCACTAATCTTGTGACAGCCTCTAATTTTTCAGAGGATAGAGGCCATTGAGAGACCCATAACGGCTCCTCTGTTTTCCATGGTATGGGTCGTGAAGCCTCAACGGCCCCTAAATAAAACCCAGTCCTTTTCTACCCCGATTTCCGTGTTGCGTAATGGGTTTTATTCTGCCTTGTTCTTGCCTACCCAAGCCTCTACCCTTTGTATACCCCATCTTTGCCATAATGGCTGATGCCTGGGGGAGTATTCATTAGTTAGGGTCATGCCCATGGCTTGTAACACATCCCGTCCCCATAAATTTACAGGGAGTGGCAACACATAGGGGGTAAAACATCCCTGTTTGCCCTCAGCATTCCGCCAGGTTAAGGCTGAGGCACTGATGGCAGGAGAGGACTGGTATCCAAGACCTTGTAGAGAATGAGATGAAACAACAGTGGGCCAAGACTTCGGCCACCAATGGAGTGAAATAATGCTTTTGTCTGCTCCCGTATCCATTATCCCTTCAAATTCTTTTCCATTAATTAACAATTTTATTGTAGGTCTCTCATTTAGGGGTATAGCCAGATAGGCTGAATCACTTCCAGAAGATCCCATAGCCCTTTTTTGTAAAGTGTAGGTTTCTCCATCCCCGAGGGAGGGCAGCAACACCAGTTGTGCAATTCTATCTCCCTGCTTTATAGAAAATACACCCCGAGGGCTAGAACAGAGAACTTGAATCTCCTCTTTATGATACGGGTCAACAATTCCAGGATATATAATGAGTCCCTGTAAAGTTAAGGAGCCACGGCCCAGAATAAGCCCAATGGTGGCAGGGGGCAAAGGTCCAGGGGAATGGACTGGGACCGGTTGAACATTCATTTGGGGCATGAGTAAGAAGTCGGAGGCGGCACGCAAGTCCATTCCGGGGGTTCCTCGGAAGCCTCTACTTCCTCTTGATTGCTTTTCTGAAATTGGTTCCCATATTTCTGAGGGCCCTGGGACCATGGGCCCCGTGACCCGTTTTTTGATTGGGGTACCTTGGGTTCTTCAATAGGGGGCAGAAGCCTCCCTTTTACATCCCGGACTGACCTGCATTCGCTAGCCCTATGATAACCTTTACCACAACGATGGCAAAGCTTCGATTCTCTTGTTCTTTCAGGGGCTTGACAATCTTTCTTAAGGTGCCCCATTCTCCCACAATTAAAACAAGCTTTTCGACTAGATAAATCTCTACACCTGTGCGTTTGTAAAATGGCGGCAGCTAGTCCTGCATTGGTTAGGGGTCCCCCCAGCTCCCTGCACACTCTGAGCCAATCTTGTAAACCTTTGCTTTTGCGAGGGGCGATAGCTGCTCGACATTCCTGGGTTGCTTGTTCATAGACAAGTTGCTCAATCAGGGGCATAGCTTGTTCTGAATCACCAAAGATGCGACTGGCGGCCTCTGTCATTCTGGCCACAAAGTCTGAAAATGGCTCTTGGGGTCCTTGGACAATCTTTGTAAGGTGTCCACTGGACTCTCCCCTTTTGTGAGGGCCTTCCATGCTTTAATAGCGGCGGCCGACACCTGACCATAGACACCCCAGATGTAGTTGGTTTGATTAAGGGCATGTTGACCCTGACCTGTCAGCATTTCAAATGTCCACTGCCTCTGATTCTCATCTTCAGCCGTGGCATTAACTCTAGCTTGTGCCTGGGCTGCATCATACCAGAGAGCCTTCCATTCCATGTATTGTCCCATGTTGGGAAGCACTGCTTTCACTGTCGTCTGCCAGTCAGTGGGAGTCATGGCAAAATTAGCAAGCCTTTCCACCTGTAATGTGGTAAAGTTAGCATTGACCCCATAATTACGAACGGATTCGGCCAATTCTTTGATTTGATTGTAATCTACAGGGGTATGTACTCTTCCGCCTTCCACATTCTCGAATACTGGAAAAGCTACTTGTATTTTTCTCCGTTCCTCTAAAGGTAAAAAGGAGTCAGTACCAGTATTCAGCCGAAGCTCATACTGCGGAGGCGCTGAGGGGCGTGAGCCCGCCGGATTTATAGGTGGTGGCCTCACATTCATTTTTGTTTTCAGTGGCCGGTGTCTATCAGGGTGATATCTTTCTTCCTCATACCGTGCCACCTCCTCCTCTAGACCACCTTCTTCGCTAGAATACAGAGTGTCAGAATCAGAATTATCTAGCTCCAAGGCTTCTAGCTCTACTGTAGGGTATAGACTAGATTCTGGCTTTTTCTTTTTCTTAGATTTGTTAGGGGGTGAATGATCACTCCCTTCTTTCTCTCCCCCTTTCTTAACTTCTTGGGGAGGGCCTTTTTTCTTAGACATGTCTTTCCTTTTGCGAGCTCCCATTCTCTCACTCCGTTCAGTTTCTGACATGCTATCCTGAACTTCCTCTAAGGTTCCCTGACTTTCTATTATAGCAGGGTGACAGGCCTCATCCTCCAAGCAGTTTTTAACTAGCTTCCAAATGGCTTTGGTACCTAAGTGGAGATCTCCTTCTGCATGCTTCCTGTCTAGTTCTTTACCTAGCTTGTTCCATGAGGCCACAGTGAGGGACCCGGAACAAGCATACCATGGTGCCACTCTATCTACCTCCTTCACAAAATTTTGAAGTGTTCGTGGTGCAATTTTAAGATCTCTTTGTTTTAGCACAGTCTGTAGGGCAGTAACCACTGACTGTGACAACCCCATCGCGCTAGCGGCTTATCTAAAAAACGGCGCTCAACTCCGTTACCAGACTGACAGCACCAGACTGACAGCACCAGACTGACAGCACCAGACTGACAGCACCAGACTGACAGCACCAGACTGACAGCACCAGCCACGATGAAGGAGAAGGACAAACAGGACTAGCACCAAAGCCTCCACTGACCCGTCCCACGGTGATGACAAACTAAGGCCAAAGTCGAGAAAGGGGGTGTTCAGGATAAAGCATACCTCTCTGAACTTACGTCCCTGCAGTTCTGAATCCGCCCCGTCTTCCGAGGGGTCTCCCGCGGCGCCGGCGATGTTGAAGAGTTCCCGGGTTTCGGCACCAGATGTCCCGCGCTACCGTCTCGCCAGCAAGAACGACGCAGAACACTCGGATCCTTCTGCAGTAAAGCTTTAATGCATCTTGAGAGATAGATGATCAGCTTCTTAGAGGGAGACCCCAAGCTAAGAAACCCAGCCCCTTATATAAGCCTAGGAGCTCCGAGTGAGACGTGTAGAGCCGGGATTGGTGGTTTGCACATCACCCCAGATGACGCCACGGGAGAGGCACAGCTTAAACGGTTAACTCCAACTGACAGCAGATGTCAGTGCCATCTTCTAACGGCAATAGCGATAGCGAGGGCGGCTCCTCACAGGTTACCTCACTCAGGATGGTTTCTTCTAGTGTCATCCATTTGCCTGCAAATCTCAGGATTCCATTGTTTTTTCTGCTGAATAATATTCCATTGAGTAAATATACCACATTTTCTCTATCCACTCTTCAGTTGAGGGGCATCTAGGTTGCTTCCAAGTTCTGGCTATTACAAATAATGCTGCTATGAGCATAGTGGAACATACATCCTTGTTGAATGAATGGGCATCTTTTGCATATATACCTAAGAGTGGAGTTGCTGGGTCTTCTGGTAGACTGATTCCCATTTTTCTGAGGAATCTCCATAATGATTTCCAAAGTGGCTGAACAAGTTGGTACTCCCACCAGCAATGGGGGAGTGTTCCCCTTTCACCACATCCTCTCCAGCATAAATTGTCGTTGGTGTTTTTGATTTTAGCCATTCTGACAGAAGTGAGATGGTATCTCAGAGTTGTTTTGATTTGCATTTCCTGGATGGCTAAGGATGTTGAGCACTTTCTCAAGTGCCTCTCAGCCATTTTAGACTCCTCTATTGAAAATTCTCTATTTAGTTCTGCAGCCCACTTTTTAATTGGATTGTTTGGTGTTTTGGAGACTTTCTTCTTGAGTTCTTTGTAAATTTTGGAGGTCAACCCTCTGTCAGATGGGGGATTAGTGAATATATTTTCCCATTCTGTGGGCTGCCTTTTTGTTTTGCTGACTGTGTCCTCTGCCTTACAGAAGCTTCTCTTTCAGGAGGTCCCATTTATTAATTGTTGATCTCACTGTCTGTGCTAGTGGTGTTATGTTCAGGAAGCTGTATCCTGTACCAATTCGTTCAAGGGTACCACCCACTTTCTCTTCTAAGAGGTTCAGTGTGGCTGGATTTATGTTGAGATCTTTGGCCCATTTGGACTTAAGTTTTGTGCATGGCGATAAATATGGATTGATCTGCATTCTTCTACATGCCAGCCTCCAGTTATGCCAGCACCATTTGTTGAAGATGCTGTCTTTATTCCATTGTATATTTTTAGCTTCTTTGTCAAAGATGAGATGTTCATACGTGTGTGGGTTAATATCCGGGTTTTCAATTCAATTCCATTGGTCTACTTGTCTATTTTTGTGGCAATACCAATCTGTTTTTAGGACTATAGCTCTATAATAGAACTTGAGGTCAGGGATGTTGATGTCTCCGGACGTTGCCTTGTTGAACAGGGTTGTTTTGGCTATCCTGGGTCTTTTGTTTTTCCATACAAAATTGATTATTGTTCTTTCAAGGTCTGTGAAGAATTGTGCTGGGATTTTAATGGGGATTGCATTGAATCTGTAGATTGCTTTTGGAAGGATTGCCATTTTTACTACATTGTGTTGCCCCTGCTGTGCAGCCTACATCAGAGAATGTAGCAAGGTGGTGGGGATAGAAGACACAGAGACCGGTCGCTTGCTTTAAAAAAACTTTATGCTCCCCAAGTCGGCTTAGGAGAACTCTCCAAGAAAAAAACGCTTCCCTTTTTAAGGACTTCTGCCATCCATCTACATACAATTCTCCAACCGAGCTCTCATACACCTCTCACAGCTCCCAGACTTCTCACCCTCCTGGCTGGTGGTTTAATCTCCTGCCCCAGAATGGGGGAGAAACAGCAGGGGGAACAGAAAGAAGCATCTAGCCATAGGGGGCGATTAAAGTCATGGTGTTTCAGTGAGTGAGCCCTTATCTGAGCCCTATCAAGAGCTTTATAGCACTGAATTGTTTTCAGTAAACATTATCTCACAGCTGCCTGCTCCCAGGCCGAAGGGGAAGTGGGTTTCTGCTCAAGGTCTGGTGTCCCCACAACATTGATTCTACCTATCGAAGAGCATGGGAAATCTTTCCATTTTCTGAGGGCTTCTTGAATTTCTTTCTTTAAAGATTCAAAGTTCTTGTGATACAGGTCTTTCACTTGTTTGGTTAGCATTACGCCAAGGTTTTTTATGTTGTTTGTGGCAATTGTAAAGGGTGATATTTCTCTGATTTCTTTTTCAGCCCTTTTATCATCTGTATATAGTAGGGCTACTGATTTTCTTGAGTTGATCTTGTAGCCTGCCACTTTGCTGAAGGTGTTAATCAGCTATAAGAGTTCCCTGGTAGTGTTCTTTGGGTCATTGATGTAAACTATCATATCATCTGCAAACAGTGAAAGTTTGACCTCTTCCTTCCCAATTTGTATCCCCTTGATCCCCCTTTGTTGTCATATGGCTCTGGCTAGAACTTCAAGTACCATGTTGAAAAGGTATGGAGAGAGTGGACAGCCTTGTTTTGTTCCTGATTTTAGAGGAATTGCATTGAGTTTCTGTCCATTTAGTTTGATGTTGGCTGTTGGTTTACTGTATATAGCTTTTATTATGTTTAAGTATGTCCCTGTTATCCCAGATCTCTCCAAGACCTTTATCACCAAGGGGTGTTGGATTTTGTCAAAGGCTTTTTCAGCATCTAGTGAGCCAATCATGTGATTTTTGTTTCTCAGCTTGTTTATATGGGGGATTACGTTGATGGATTTTCATATGTTGAACCATCCCTGCATCTCTGGGATGAAACCTACTTGATCGTGGTGAATGATTGTTTTGATGTGTTCTTGGATCTGATTTGCCAGTATTTTATTGAGTATTTTTGCATCAATGTTCATGAAGGATATTAGTCTGAAGTTCTCGTTCTTAGTTGTGTCTTTGTGTGGCTTGGGGATCAAAGTTATTGAATCTTCGCAGACAGAGTTTGGCAAAGACCCTTCTGCTTCTATTGCATAGAATACTTTGAGAAGAATTGGTATAAGCTGTTCTTGGAAAGTGTGGTAGAAGTTTGCACTGAGGCCATCTGGACCTGGACTTTTTTTGCTTGGGAGACTTTTGATGACTGATTATATTTCCATAGGGGTTATAGGTCTATTTAAATTGCTTATCTGTTCTTGATTTAGTTTTGGCAAGTGATAGCTATCCAGGAAGTCATACATTGTCTTTAAATTTTCAAATTTTGTGGAGTATAGGTTTTCAAAGTATGACCTGATGATTCTCTGGATTTCCTCAGAGTCTGTTGTTATGTCCCCCTTTTCATTTCTGATTTTGTTAATTTGCATGTTCACTCTCTGCTGTTTGGTAAGTTTGGACAAAGTTTGTCTATCTTGTTGATTTTCTCAAAGAACCAACTCTTCATTGCATTGATTCTTTGTATTGTTTTCCTAGTTTCTACTTTATTGATTTCAGCCTTCAATTTGATTATTTCCTGGCATCTACTCCTCCTGGGGGAGTTCACTTCTTTGTGTTCTAGAGCTTTCAGCTGTGCTGTTAATTATCTAGTGTAAAATTCTCCAGTTTCTTCATGTGGTCACTTAGTGCTACGAACTTCCCCCGTAGCACTGCTTTCAAAGTGTTCCATAGGTTTTGTGTGTTGTGTCTTCATTCTCATTGAATTCTAGGAAGTCTTTAATTTCTTTTTTTATTTCTTCTTTGATCCAGGAATGGTGCAGTTGTGTATTATTCAATTTCCATGAGTTTGTAGGTTTTCTGCAATTTGTGTTGTTGTTGAATTCTAATTTCAAAGCATGGTGGTCTGATAAGATGCATGGAGTTATTCCAATGTTTTTGAAGCTGCTGAGGTTTGGTATGTTGCCAAGTATGTGGTTGATTTTTGAGAAGGTTCCATGTGGTGCTGAGAAGAAGGTATATTCTTTTTTATGTGGATGGAATGTTCTACAGATGTCTGTTAATCCCAGTTGGGTCATTACTTCTATTAGACCCCTTAATTCTTTGTTGAGTTTCTGTCTGGTATTCCTGTCTAGTGGTGAGAGTGGTGTATTGAAATCTCCCACTAGAAGTGTGTGGGGCTTTATATGTGATTTAAGTTTTAGTAATGTTTCTGTTATGAATGTGGATGCCTTTGTATTTGGGGCATAGGTGTTCAGGATAGACACTACATCTTGGTGGATTTCTCCTGTGATGAGTGTGTAATGACCTCCTTCATCTCATTTGATTGATTTTATTTTAAAGTCTAGTATGTTAGATATTAGGATTGCTACCCCTGCTTGTTTCTTGGGTCCATTTGATTGGAAGATTTTTTCCCCCAACCTTTAACACTCAGGTAATGTCTGTCTTTGAAGGTGAGGTATGTTTCTTGAATGCAGCAGAAAGAAGGGTTCTGTCTTCGAATCCATTCTGCTAACCTGTGTCTTTTATGGATGAGTTAAGTCCATTAATGTTGAGGGATATTAATGACCATTGATTGCTCATCCTTCTTCGATTTGCGATGGCTGTTGGTGGTGGAATTATGTGTGGAATTTCACCCCTTTGTTCTTTTGGCTGTTGGTAGAGAGGGATTCTCTGATGCCTATGTTTTTCTGGTTGTAGTTAACTTCCTTGGGTTGGAGTTTTCCTTCCAAAACATTCTGTAGGGCTGGGTTAGTGGATAACTATTGCTTGAATCTAGTTTTGTCATGGAATATATTGTTTTCTCCATCTATAGTGATTGAGAGCTTTGTCGGGTATAGTAGTCTGGGCTGGCATCCATGGTCTCTTAGTGTTGGTAGAATATCTATCCAGGACCTTCTGGCTTTCAGAGTTTCCATGGAGAAGTCAGGTGTAATTCTGATAGGTCTGCCCTTATATGTTACTTGGCCTTTTTCCTTAGCTGCTCTTAATATTCTTTCTTTATTCTGTATATTCGGGGTCTTGATTATTATGTGGCGAGGGGACTTTTTTGTGGTCCTCTCTATTTGGTATGCTACAGGCTTCTTGTACCTTCATTGGCATGTCTGTCTTAAGGTTGGGAAAGTTTTCTTCTATGATTTGTTGAATATGTCTTCTGCCTTTTCAGGTGGTTTTCTTCTCCTTCTTATATACCTATTATTCTTAGGTTTGGTCTTTTCATGGTGTCCCATATTTCCTGGATGTTTTGTGTTAAGAATTTGTTGAACTTAAGGTTTTCTTTGGTTCATGAATCTATTTCTCCTAGTGTATCTTCAACACTTGAGAGTCTGTCTTCCATCTCTTCTATTCTGTTGGTAATGCTTTTATCAGTAGTACCTGACAGTTTGCCCAGCTTTTCTATTTCTAGCCTTTATTCAGATTGTGTTTTTTATTGTCTCTATTTCAGTTTTCAACTCTTGCAGTGTTTGCATTGTTTCTTGCAATTTTCGGTTTATCTTTTTGTCCATTTGTTCCCTTTTATGGTAATTTGGTTTGTTCTTTCTTCCATTTCTTTCATTTTTTTTCTTTGTTTTTTCTTCCATTTCTTGCATTCTTTGCTTTGTTTCTTCTTCCATGTCCTGCCTTTTTTGGTATGTTTCTTCTTCCATTTCCTGCCTTTTTTGGTTTGTTCTTTCCTCCATTTCTTGCTTTTTATGGTTTGTTTTTTTCCATTTCTTGCATTTTTTGGATTGTTTTTTCTTCCATTTCTTTGAGGGATTTTCTATAGCTCCTTTTAGGGCTTCTATCATTTTCATGAAAGTGGTTGTAAAGTCATTCTCTTCTGCTTCATTTGCATTGGAATGTTGGAGTCTTGTTGGTGTGGAGTCTCTAGAATCAGGTGGTGTCATATTTGTTTTTCTGTTGCTGAGTGTGTTTTTGTATTGTCTCTTTCCCATCTCTTCTTCTAGTGGGTTCAGACAGAGCTACTTACTGGTCTGGTGGTTAGGGGACCAGATTTTCCTTTTGGTGGGTGCTAGCAAGTCCAATAATCTGGTAGTTCTTCTATTCCTTGTCCTGGTTCTGGTCCCATGGGTGGAGAAGAAGAACAGGAATCTGGGGTGCTTAGCCTCCCACCTGGTCCCCTGGACCCTTTGCTGGATCTTGTTGTACCTGATACCGCAGCTGGAACAGAGGCTCCCCTGGTCTTCCTGGCTCCTCTGGTTTCCTGGTCTCGTTGGTGGGAGAGAAGTCCTGGAGTCTGGGGTGTTTGGCTCCTGCTGGGATTGGAAGCTCTGTGCAGTTCCCAGGTGATCCCCAGGCACTGGAACACAGGCCCAGAAGCAGGGCCTGTTGTACCTGATCCTGCAGCTGGAACAGCTGGTCTCCTGATCTCCCTGGATCAGCTAGTTTCCTGGTCTCGTTGGTGGGAGAGGAATCCTGGAGTCTGGGGTATTTGGCTCCTGCCAGGATTGGAAGCTCTGTACAGTTCCCAGGTGATCCCCGGGCACTGCTACACTGGCCCAAAAGCAGGGCTTGTTGTACCTGATCCTGCAGCTGGAACAGCTGCTCCCCTGGTCTCCCTGGTTCCTCTAGTTTCCTGGTCTTGTTGGTGGGAGAGAAGTCCTGGGGTCTGAACTTAAATTCTTAATGCAGAATGAAACAGAATTTACTGTGTTTATTTAAATATCCCCTATACTTTACATCAATGGCTATCGGGGAAATTAAAACCAAAATTCTGCATTTACTACTGCCACAGTTTTCTTTCCTCTCTCAATTCCCAAGACTATTAAAAGGACTGTCCAGGGAAGGAGGAGGAAGAATTGTGATGTCTGGGTGTGCAGACGACATCAGGCAGTAGTACAGTGTATTGGGCAGCCTAGACACTAAGAATGTCTGAGCACAGACATGCAGGAAAAAGGTGAATGAGCACTGCATGGCTGTGTGTGTAGTTCTGGGAGAGTGGTTAGGATCTCAGGGCCAATCCTCAGTGCATAGAGATGGGCAGCAAATTAATTCTGTTCTTTGGAGAAGTCTGCCCATTGCCTCCAAGAAAGTACCAATTTGATGGTGATTCAGCCTAATGAGAAATTCTGCAGAAGGAAATAGGCTCATCATATCTATTGGGCAAAATTCTCATAGTATGAAGAGATGATTTAATATTTTTAAAACTCACATTTTTATTACCCATCTGAATTGAAGCTATTGTTTTATAAAAATAACCCTTATTGATAATTAAAATGTACTTATAGCAAAGCCTTTCTTTTATATTTTGTAAGTCGTGCAACTAAGAAGAAATGAGAGAGAAAGATGTATCATTGGATTGACCTGCTGGTCCAGGTCAGGTATGGCTAGAATTAGCTCAAGAAAAGTCTCTGTCTTAGTGTTCTATTGCTGTGAAGAGACATCATTACCAAGGAGACTCTTAAAAAAGAAAGCATTTAACCTTCAGTTTCAGAGGTTTAGTCTATGATCCATCATGTTTGGGGCATTGGGGTAGGCAGGCAGATGCAGTACAGGAGAAATAGCTGAGAGTTCTATATCTTGATGTAGAAGAAGCAAGGAGAGAGCAAAAACTAGGCCTGAAAAATGGCTTTGAAACATCAAAGCCCACCCCGAGTGACAAAATTCTTCCAAGAAGGTCACACTTCTAATTCTTCTCAAATAGTGCCACTCCCTGATGACTAAGCACTCATATAGATGAGCCTGTGGGGGTCACTCTTATTCAAACCACCACATCTTCAAATCTGAGCAAGGAAGACGTATCAGTTCAAAAGGAACTCAGACCAATGCTGACAGGACTAAGTGAGCTGTAGGTCACCAACACTGATGGAGACAAGAGATGTAGCCTATGTCCTTCCCAATGGGCATGTTTTTTACAGGATAGCTAGCAGCTGTGCCTCCAGACTTCTTGCAAAGTAACTTGAGTCCTGAATGAATCTGGTGTCTGAGCCAGTATAGGGTACAGCACTCCAGAAAGGCTCTTTAGTACAGTCAGGACTGTACCTCTTACTTGTTATAAAAGGATAGTATTGCTTTCTAGACAGATACTTACAAGTAGAAACCTCTTCCCCATCAAGAAAGAACTCAGATGGAAATGAAAGAGAAAGCGTAATGACTTGATTGGTTCATCTGCTTGATCATGAAAACAACTATGTACCTCAGGTTGAGCCAGTTTGCAGGTAACTACAAACAGTCTGAAAGAAATTTAACTGTTCTAAGTATGTTACTCTAAAAGGGTAGCTATTCATTAAGTGCCCACATGAAGAAACTGGAGAATAGTTACACTAGAGAATTAACAGCACAGCTGAAAGCTCTAGAACACAAAGAAGCAAACTCCCCCAGGAGGAGTAGACACCAGGAAATAATCAAATTGAGGGCTGAAATCAATAAAGTAGAAACTAGGAAAACAATACAAAGAATCAATGTAACAAAGAGTTGGTTCTTTGAGAAAATCAGCAAAATAAACAAACCTTTATCCAAACTTACCAAATGACAGAGTGTGAACATGCAAATTAACAAAATCCGAAATGAAGAGGGGGACATAACAACGGACTCTGAGGAAATCCAGAGAATCATCAGGTCATACTTTGAAAACCTGTACTCCACACAATTTGAAAATTTAAAGGAAATGAACAATTTTCTGGATATATATCATTTGCCAAAATTAAATCAAGAACAGATAAGCAATTTAAATAGACCTATAACCTCTAAGGAAATAGAATCAGTCATCAAAAGTCTCCCAACCAAAAAAAGCCCAGAGCCAGATGGCCTCAGTGCAGACTTCTACCAGAAATTCAAAGAACAGCTTATGCCAATTCTTCTCAAAGTATTCCACGCAATAGAAGCAGAAGGGTCTTTGCCAAACTCTTTCTATGAGGCTTCAATAACCTTGATCCCCAAGCCACACAAAGACACAACTAAGAAAGAGAACTTCAGAACAATATCCCTCATCAACATTGATGCAAAAATACTCAATAAAATACTGGCAAATTGGATCCAAGAACATATCAGAAAAATTATCCACCATGATCAAGTAGGCTTCATCCCAGGCATGCAGGGTTGGTTCAACATATGAAAAACCATGAACGTAATCCACCATATAAACAAGTTGAGAAACAAAAATCACATGATCATCTCACTAGATGCTGAAAAAGCCTTTGATAAAATCCAAAACTCTTTTATGATAAATGTCTCGGAGAGATCTGGGATGACAGGAACTTATTTTAATATAATAAAAGCTATATACAACAAACCAACAGCCAACATCAAACGAAATGGACAGAAAGTCAATGCAATCCCTCTAAGATCAGGAACAAGACAAGGCTGTCCACTCTCTCCATACCTCTTCAGAATTGTACTTGAATTTCTAGATAGAACAATATGACAACAAAAGGAGTTCAAGGGGATACAAATTGGAAAGGAAGAGGTCAAACTATCACTATTTGCAGATGATATGATAGTTTACATAAGTGACCCAAAAACTCCACCAGGGAAGTCCTGAAGCTGATAAATACTTTCAGCAAAGTGGCAGGATACAAGATCAACTCAAGAAAATCAGTAGCTCTAGTATATACAGATGATAATAGAGCTGAGAAAGAAATCAGAGAAACATCACCCTTTACAATACCCACAAACAATATAAAATACCTTGGGGTAATGCTAAGCATTAAGGAAAGAAATTAAAGAAGACACCAGAAGGTGGAAAGATCTCCCATGCTCTTGGATAGGTAGGATCGACATAGTAAAAAATAATATACAGATTTAACGCAATCCCCATTAAATTCCCAGCACAATTCTTCACAAACCTTGAAAGAACAATAATCAATTTTGTATGAGAAAACAAAAGACCCAGGATAGTCCAAACAACCCTGTTCAACAAAGCAACATCTGGAAGCATCACCATTCCTGACTTCAAGCTCTATTATAGAGCTATAGTCCTGAAAACAGTTTGGTATTGGCACAAAAATAGACAAGTAGACCAATGGAATTGAATTGAACAACCTGATATCAAACCATACATGTATGAACATCTGATTTTAGATAAAGAAGCTAAAAACATACAATGGAAAAAAGAAAGCATCTTCAACAAATGGTGCTGGCATAACTGGAGGCTGGCATGTAGAAGAATGCGCATAGATCCATGTTTATCACCATGCACAAAACTTAAGTCCAAATGGATCAAAGACCTCAACATAAATACAGCCACACTGAACCTGTTAGAAAAGACAGTGGGAGGCACCTTTGAACGAATTGTTATAGGAGACAGCTTCCTGAACATAACACCAGTAGCACAGACAGTGAGATCAACAATTAATAAATGGGATCTCCTGAAACTGAGAAGATTCTGTAAGTCAAAGGACACAGTCAGCAAGACAAAAGGCACCCCACAGATTGGAAAAAGATATTCACTAACCCCACATCTGACAGAGGGCTGATCTCCAAAATTTACAAAGAACTCAAGAAGCAAGTTTCCAAAACACCAAAGAATCCAATCAAAAAATGGGACACTGAACTAAATAGAGAAGTCTCAATAGAGGAGACTAAAATGGCTGAGAGACAGTTGAGAAAGTGCTCAATATCCATAGCCATCTGGGAAATGCAAATCAGAACAACTCTGGTATACCATCTCACTTCTGTCAGAATAGCTAAAATCAAAAACACCAATGACAGTTTATGCTGGAGAGGATGTGGGGAGAGGGGAACACTCCTACACTGCTGGTGGGAGTGCCGACTTGTACAGCCACTTTGGAAATCAGTGTCGCGATTCCTCACGAAAATGGAAATCAGTCTACGACAAGACCCAGCAATTCCACTCTTAGGCATATACCCAAATGATTCACATTCATACAAGGATGTTTGTTCCACTGTGCTCATAGTAGCAGTTTTTGTAATAGCCAGAACTTGAAAGCAACCTAGATGCCCCTCAACTGAAAAGTAGATAGAGAAAATGTGGTACATTTACAAAATGGAGTACTATTCAGTAAAAACAACAAAAAACAAAAAACAATGGAATCTTGATACTTACAGGCAAATGGACATCCTGAGTGAGGTAAACCAGTCACAAAAAGACAAACATGATATGTACTCACTCATATATGGATTTTACACATGAATCAGGGGAGTGCCAGCATACAATCCCACTGCCAGAGAGTCTGGGGAACAGAACCTTCATCTAGTGACAGATGAAAGCAGAGGCAGATACCCACAGACAAACTGTGAACTGAATTAGAATCCAGTGTCAGAAAGAGAGAACTGGTGGGCAAAGGAGTTAAGAGTGGGCTGGTTTAACCCACAGAAACAGTTGACCTGAACAAGGGGGATCTATTTGACTCCAGATTGATGGCTGTTTGGAAAGCATGGGACTGACCCAGACCCCCTGAATGTGGGTGTCAGTGAGGAGGCCTCAGTAATCTATGGGGCCTTGGTAGTATTTATCCCTGGCGTACAAATAGACTTTGAGTGCCCATGCCACAATATGGGAGGCTCTCTCAGCCAGGAGTCTTAGGGGAGGGCCTAGGCCCTGTCCTGGATGAAATGACAGTTACTGGAGATCCACCATGTAGGACCTCACCTTCCTTGGTGACTGGAGTGGAGATTGGGTGGGGGACTGGGAAACCTGGTGGGGGTGGCTGGGGAGAAGGGGCAGGATAGGGAACTGGGATTGACATGTGAAACAAGATTGTTTCTAACCTAAATAAAAAATAAAAATAATAAATAAAAGGGTAACCATTACCAGTACTTGTGTATGTAAATGTTTTATGACATCTTTTCCTAAGATACCGCAACTCAAATGGGTAATCATCTCAAGAACTTCCTTTCCGGAGAATAATGGGTTTTGCTCATGATGGTGTTTGTTTTGAAAAGGAAATGGTCTTATATGCTTTCCCATGAAAACGAAATATCAGTTAAAGTGTTTCTAACACTTAAAGATTATTCCATTTTCTTGAAAAATTATCTCCTGAGATTGACAGGCAATTTTGAAATCACAGTAACACAGCCAGGAAAAAAAGAAAAAAAAACCCTGCTACTCATGTTCAAATACCTTGCAAATTCACAGCTAAAATGCTGTCATTCTCATGTCTTTCCATTGTAATGTGATGCAGATACAGTATAGAAAGAATTGCTTGAGGTCCCTCTCTAGGGAATTGTTGCTGTCTTCCAGGAGATGCGGCATATTCAGATATGCTATTTTCTGTTTAAATTTCTCAGAAATACAAGTTAATTTGATCACACTGAAATAGCTTTGCCATAGGACTTCATCTACATTTGTATAGGAATCTGGTGTGAGTTTACTGAGAAGGCAAAGTTTCATTTCTTACCCAAAGGTGTGCTGGGATGAGGAAAATGTAGATTTCAAAATGTTAGAAGTAATCTTGTCTGTTAACATTTGATTAAATGGCCCTTATTTCTATTTCTATATGCCTATAAAGCTTTGTATGCTAAACCCGAGGTTAGAGAATGACAGAATGTGAGCTTGGGGGCATACATTGGGTTCACTAAGGGCTTCTACTAATAATGTTTTCACCAACACACTTTTCCCCCTCATATCTGCTGTCTTTGAATCTCTGTTACTTGGAGAATCTGTCTCCTTAACAATTTCATTCTTAGGTGCTTCTGGCATGGAAACCAGTTTCTTTACATTACAGAAAAGAAGTAAAACTCAGTTTGAATTAAACCATACATCGTGTGCTGACTGGCTTCATGGTAACTTGACACAAGCTAGAGACACTTGACAAGTTAAGAAAATGCTCCCACCTGATAGGTCTGTGGGAAAACCTGTGGTTCGCTTTTGTTTTGTTTTCTTTTTTCTTTTTGTTTTTGATTGATGATTGATTTGGGAGAGCCCAGCTCACTGTGGGCAGTGTTACCCTGGGGTTGTATAAGAAAGCAGGCTGAGAAAGCCATGAGAACAAAGCCAGTAACCAGCACTACTCTGTGGCCTCTTCTTCAGTTCCTGCCTCCAGGTTCCTGCCCTGAGTTCTTGCTTTTACTTCCATAGATGATGGACTACAATTTTTAAACTGCAATAAACCCTTTGCTCCCTAAGTTGATTTTGGTCATCGTGTTTATCACAGCATTAGCAAAGCAACTAAGACACATGCTTTTATAACCCTTGACTGTCAGGAAGTGGGGCTAAAAGTGTTGGGTTAAGATCACAGAGCTCTAGGGGTCAGTGCAGTGAATTCCTTTGGGTGGGCAGCACCACACAGGACAGCTGATGCCTTCAATGCAGTTGCAGCTAACCTCAAGTTCTCTCTTTGCCTGCTTCAGCTTTTCTCACTCTGAATGCTGCTGATGGTGATACTCCTAGCAGCTTCCTGGACACAAATCCCATGAGAACCTGTTTCCTGGAAAACAGATGCATAGACTCTTCCCTGCTCAGCCAGCCAGCTGTACATTGTTGAGGTGTGTATCCTGTGATGCTGACCCCACTGTGCCTGGAGGTTTGGGATTAAACTCAAGGAAAAGGAAAGACATGAAGCAACAAAATGATGCTGAGGCAAACAGTGTTAGCTTCCTTCCCAGTATCCTTATCTGTTTTTTCCAGCTGTATCCGTTTCATGCTGCAAACTGCTTTGGTGACAGCTGACTACACTGCACTGTCCCATTCAATCCCACTGTCTGACAAGCTCGTGGCATCTTGGCTTGTGTAAATGCACTTAGTGATGTTTGCACCATGATGAAGGTATAACAATTCATTTCTTAAAAAGCATCTTTGTTGCTAAGTGACACATGACTGAGGGGCTTTGCCTAATCTAAAAAGAATCAACAGCAATGAAAAGATGGCTTGTGTAGGAACTCATACATTAAGTTTACAGTTTGTATGAATATCACCCACGTCGGTGAGTATTTATTTTGGAATTATAAGTTTTGTACATAAATTCTGGGAAAATGGTTCTGCAATGTCAGTGCAAAATTTTTAATCCTTTCACAGGTAATTAAAGCATGTTTGGAGAATAATCAGATGATTTTGTTCACTGCAGCTCCTGGGATGGCAGGCTGGAATCTGTAAAAACTGATAATTTCTTTGTGTATGTTTATGTGTTTGTGTTGTATGAATTTATGGGTGTGCAAATTCTCAAGCAAAAGGCCAAACAAGAACTATGGTATCATGTTCAGTGACTTGATACAGGATCTGTCACTGCACCTAGAGTAAGGCTGGCTAATGATCTAAATTATAGCTAAAGCTTTAATGATTCCGTTATCCTCAAAGCTCAGAACTGCAATTATAGTCCATGTGCTCTAGTCCACGAATAAAGCTGTGTGAGATTTCTGAGGGCTTATAAGAAAACTCCAAGTAAACAAGAGAGGAGTCTTGTGACATCTGTTCCTCCATAACATGGGTTGTTCTTATAATACTTTTGTGCCCCACCCAGGGGGGTAATGTTGGAGTGGGTTTACTTCATCTTACCCATAATTATTCAGAATGATGATTTTAGGCATGAATTGTCCTTGTGATTGTACACAGCTTGAACTAATATGACCTCATCCTCACAACTGTACTGTGTACAACATGAACTCAAATGAACTTTGCTCCCCTGATCTTGCTTAACCCTTAGAATGCCCTTAAAATATAAATTGTCTGATGCCCTGAATAAAGTTGGCTATTACTTGAGATTTTAATATGCCTCATTTTTTGGTTCCACTATCCCTGGTTCAAATAGCTGAACAGAGAGGAAACATAAACTAAAAAGGTAAGGTTACAAAATATTTATGGAAATAATTCTGTTAGAGCAGATGCTTGTTTCGTTTTGAAGCACTATCTCCTCATAGTCTGAGTTGGCCTGGAACTCACCATGTGGTCCACATCAAATTCATAACCTGTCCCAGCCTGGTCAGCATTTACTGCTAGGATTACAGGAAACATGCTGGCATGCCTGCATCCTGAAGTTTTGTTGTGATTTTGTGTCAACCTACTGTCTGTCCAGTGATCCTAAGTGTAGAAGATCTAATCGTATATTCTACAGGTCTGAATGGGGACCAATCAAGGGACTTAAGGTTTCTGAGCCCAAGAGTTGTCAAAACAAATCTCATTTTTATTATTGAAATAAGCAAACATAAGATACTGACTACAGACTGGGCAGAGTTCCCACAGTCCAGTCGAAGAGATGGAGGAGAGACAATATGAGCAAAGGGGCCAAGACCATTTGGGGGATACCGACAGAAACAGTTGAACTGAGCTAGTGGGAGCTCACTGAATCTGGACTGACAATCGGGGAACCTGTATAGGACCAAATTAGGCCCTCTGAGTGTGGGTGACAGTTGTGTGGCTTGGGCAGTCTGTGTGGTCACTGGCAGTGGGGCCAGGATTTATACCTAGTGGTTGCACTGGCTTTTTGAAGCCCATTCCCTTTGGAGGGATACTTTTCTCAGCCTTGATATGGGAGGAGGACTTGGTCCAGCCTCAAAGTGATGTGACAGACTTTGTTTACTCCACATGGGAAGCCTTACCCTCTCTGAGGAGTCGAAGGGGATGGGTTAGGGGGAAGATTATGGAAGCAAGAGGAGGGGAGGGAATGGAAACTGGAATTGGTATGTAAAATGAGAAAAGATTGTTTTAAAATAAAAAATGTTTCTGGAAAAAAAATACTTTCTACAGTTAGCTAGAGCAAATACAATACAGTGAGGGACACACCTGGTACTGCATCTTCGGCCATGTGGAAAGACCCAATAACTCTTTGCCTCTGTCTTTCCCACAGAGGTAAGGCCAGGGCATTCCTTCCATGTCCTAGAATTCAAGTACATTCAGAAAACATAGTTTATGCAATTATTTCTAGTAGTACACCTTATGGGAGAACATTCTGCTCTCTGCCCCATCCATGGTTCATGGTGCATTCACAGCTTTCTTACACAGGCTCCAACAGTTTTAGTTGTTGATTATTTTTCTTTCCTAAAAACTTGTTCTTCTCTTGGAAATAGTAATTTACATTTATGCACTGGTAAAAATAGCACAAAGGAAGAAAATGTTCTGTGTGTTCACCTGCCATCCAGCTGCCTCAGAGATAGTAGCTGGCTAGGTTGAAGTCTCATGCAGTTATTTATAAATGCAAACAAGATGTGTATTTACACTGCCTTAGTATTTCCTATGTTTTCTCATGATTTCACTCAAGTAAGTCTATAGAAAACTTTAAAATTGGTAATGTATCTCTACATTCTTGGCATGATTTGTATGATATTATGGGCTTTCTTTGAATAATAATAAAGGCAAAATGATTTATAAAGTCCTAATATATATATACATATATATATATATTTACCTGTTCACATATTCATATATCTTAAGAAGCTTCTACAGTGGTAGGCTGGTAGGTTTCTACATATCTACAGATGTGGCCTTACAAAAGTCTTTAGTCTTAGTTGTCCCTCTCCATATTTCTCTCCTTTATTCTGCCCTCCCATTCTCCCCACTCTCTATTCTCCTTATAGTAGTTTTCCATTATTTATTTATGAAACTATTTTCCCAGCCTTGGGAGACTCTGTCCTCCTCCTGTTCCTGCCCCTACACTGTACTAGCTGCTTAACCTCTGTGGCTATTCCAATGGAAACAACACATGTCTGAAGCATAAGGAGAATATAGGAGAAAACATGCAATTTTTGTCTTTTGGGTCTGGGTTACCTCACTCAGGATGATTGTTTCTGCCTCTATTCATTTACCTGCAATTTCATAACTGAGGATAACTGAGGAGTAAATGATGAAAATGTGGTAGACTTACATAGTGGGATATTACTCAGCTCTTGAGAAAATCGAAATCATATAGAATTTTAAGTTCTAGATGTCCTAAAGAAAATGGTTGTTTTATTTATTCAACAAGCTAACTGAATACTTGGGACACGGCAGCTTATATTGGTGGATATATGAAAAATATATTTTGTTGTGTCTATCAAAGATGTATGACTAGTGGAAAAGATATGATTAAGAAAATAATAATGCCGTCTATATTTCTCTATTGCCATTGTATGAATTTTAGTGCAAACTGTACCAGATGCTTTCAATGATGATTAGTTAAAATTATACTTGATATCAGAGTTCCAAATCTTGTTGAAGTCAATGGAAAACTTTGAGTAAGAAAGTCATTGTCATGACTTTAAAATGTTGCACAAGCCATCCTTTTTTTTAACAGATAATATTCGTTTAAAAGAAAAATCATAGTTTTAATGTAAACAGTTCCATAACATTTGGCACATTATCAGTGTTTGTTAGCCTCTTGTCACTTGAAGAAGAAAGCCTATGCCTACTACACAGTAACTTACAGCCCCTGGAAACCTGCCATCTGTTTTCCATCTCTGTAGATTCACCAGTTTTGGACAGTTCACACAGTTACCCCATCTGAGATGTGACTGTTTCTAGTTGCTGTCAATTAGCATAAGGACTCATCACATCTGCTTATCCATGCATGTGACTTTCAGCTTTTTATATACTGTGACTGTTGATGCATCATGGGATACACCCACCAGCAAGGCAAAGGGATCACAGTTCACTCTGTTCTTACCAGTGCAGGTTTTAAATAGAGCAACTCCAGGAAGTGTGACAAGTTATCCACTGTGTTTTGTTTTTTGTTTTTGATTTGCATGTCCTTAATGACTAAGAATTTTGAGATCTCAAATGTTTCTTGGCTGTTTGTTTATCTACTATGGAAAGATGGAAAAGATGTTAATGTAAGCCCTTTATGTATTTTTAATCATGTAATTTTGTCTTTTTACTACTAAATGGTAGAAGTTCTTTACATAATGAGTCCTGAGCTTTTATTATTTATATGTCAAATGTGTCCTTTCATTCTGGTGAAGCTTTCTGAATTTGTGATTCCAAGAAGAAATATTTGGCTGGGAGGTGAGGTATAGGAAGAAAGAATTTATTTTATCTTACAGCTCATAGCCCTTCATCCAGGGAAGTCAGGGCAGGAACCTGGAGGCTGGAACCTGGAGGCAGGAGCTGAAGCAGTGGCCATGCAAGGGTACTGCTTACTGGCTTGCTCCTCATGGCTTGATCAGATTCCTCACAGGTATACCAACCCTCCCACCCTTATGCGCCCTTCCTCCTCAAAAACAAAACAAAACAAAACAAACAAACAAACAAAAACATAAAGAAAAGAAAACCCAACAAGTTCAATTTGTGTTACCCATATATTCATTGGTGCATTGTCAAGCTCCCAGTGGGCAACTCCTTGAAGATAACTGAGTCAGTTCCCACAACACCCCACCAGAAGCCATCAAATGTGAAGAGCTATATGCTTCAGCATCTTTGTCACCTGTTTTTTCTCTTTTTAAAAAAAGTTTAATTTAAGTGAGAAACAAGTTTGCTTCACACATCAATCACAGCTCCCTTTCCCACCCCCCTTCATCCTTTCCCTAACCACTCCTCCAATCCCCACTCCACTCTTCAAGGAGGGTGTCATGTGATTCAGGACAGAGCCTAGGCCCTCCCCCATGTGTCCAGGCAGAGACAATATCCCTCCATGTGGAATGGGCTCCCAAAGTTCATCTATTGCCCCAGATCCCAAAGAATGCTGCACCCTCCTTACTGACACCCACGTTCAGGGGGTCTGGATCAGTCCCATGCTGGCCTTTCAGCTATCAGCCTGGGGTCTACGAGCTTCCCCTTGTTCAGGTTAGCTGTTTCTGTGGGTTTCACCCGCCAAGTCTTAACCCTTTTGCTCATCACTCTTCCTTCGCTGCAACTGGTTTTCAGGAGTTAAGTGTTTAGCTGGGGGTGTCTGCCTCTACTTCCTTCAGCCACTGGATGAAGGTTCTAGAATGGCATACAAGGAAGTTGTCAATCACATTATCAGGGAAGGGCATTTAAGGTAGCCTCTCCACTATTGGTTAGATTGCCAGTTGGTGTCATCCTTTTAGGCCTTTGGGCATTTCATTAGTGCCAAATCTCTATTCAAACTTACAGTAGCTCTTTTTATTATGGTATCTCTCATCCTTCTCGTCTCTATTCTTCCCCCAACTCAACTTTCCTGTCCCCCTATGTCCTCCTCTCCCCTCCTCTTCACCCCCTCTCTTTATCCCCTCTTCCTGACCCCATGCCATGTTCTCAATCCCCTCAGAAAATTCTGTCCTATTCCCCTTCTCTGGGTTACCTAACCCTAACCCTAACCCTAACTCTAACCCTAACCCTAACCTTTGGTCTGGGGTCCAAGAGCTCCCCCTTATTCGGATCAGCTTTCTCTGCTGGTTTTGCCAGCCCTTTCTTTGCCAACTTGCTCATCGCTCCTCTCTCTCTGTTACTGGGTTCCATGGGTTCAGTTTAGTGTTTAATTGTGGGTGTTTGCCTCTGCTTCCATCAGTCACTGGATGAAAGTTCTATAATGGCATATAGTGTAGACATCAAGTTCATTTTCAGGAATGGGCATTTAAGGTGGTCTCTCCACTATTGCTTAGCTTGCCAGTTGGTGTCATACCTTTATATCACTAGAGGTCTCACTGGTGCCAGATCTCTCTTCAAACCTATGACTCCCTCTATTATGGTATTTCTCATCCTGTTCTCCCCCTATTCTACCTCCACTCAACCTTCTGTTCCCCCATGACCTACTCTCTCCTCCTCTTCTCCCCCTCTCTTCTTCCCAGCTCCCACCTCCCCACCCCTCGCCGTGTTCCCAATCTGTTCAGAAGATCTTGCCTCATTTCTCTTCTCTGGTGTACCATGCATATCTCTCTTAGGTTCTTTCCTGTTTCCCAGACTCTCTGTCAGTGGAAGTGCAGGCTGGCACTATGCTGATCCATGTCTAAAATCCATATATGAGTGAGTACATACCATTTTTGTCTTATTTGTGACTGGGTTACCTCACTCAGGATGGTTTCTTCTAGTGCCATCCATTAAGCTAAAAAAATGCCCTTGTTTTGTTTTATTTTACTCTAGTCCCCAGTTTTTCAGTGGAATATAAAGTGAAGATGTGGGCATTTATTTTAGCTAAACTCACACATACCATTTTCAAAATGATCTCTGGGTACTCGGGTACTTGCTCATGCTGCTATTTCAGGGAACAGGACTCAAACTGCCCAACACAGGAATACCAAGTTCTGTCAAGTTAGAAATGTTTATTACATTTTAGACAATAATTTTAATTTTAAAAAGTAAAAATATATTAAATGTGATATCAAATTGATTATTTTTCTAACTGACAATGTACATTGTGTGACTGTGTAACAAATCTTGTACTTACTATAAGTGGATTCTCCTGTGAATGACCTGTAAATAAGCTACAGTATTGAAAGCTGAAACTAAAAACTTCCATGGTGCTAAAGCAAGTAAAAGATTAGTGTAATTTAGATTTACTGATCTGAAGCAAAAAGTTATCTCGAACATTACTAGGCATGCAAAAGAATATTACAATTGTTTCATAACTACAGGAGCTGAGTTTTTTTTTCATTCAGAATGCAGTGTAAATTGTATTGATTGTTAAGAGGAGACTGGCAAAAGAATACACAACCTTCAATTCTTGTTACTGTTATTATCCATTAACTCAGAACAGCCTCAATATTTTATTATATTGTTGTTTTATAAGTATTTCTCAGCAGTCCCAATTATATTTCTTTGAAGTGTTAAATGCTGTTTTGCATATGGGAAATATGAAAATCATAAGTGATGCTCCCCTTCTTTATTTGTAGGTTGATTATAAGAACTGTTTATTTAGCATTGATTGAACCCTGCTTCACATACCATAGGCAAGCTTTCTGCCAGTGAGCTATGTCTTCAGCTATTTAAAATTGAGTGAGTTCAGTACGTTGTTCACAGAAACCTCAAACTCACGATGCTCCTATCCCCAAACTTTGAATAACTGGAATTACAGGTGAGTTCCACCATTCCTGGCTTTCAAATGAGGTTTTGATAGATGCTTCTCCACTTTGTTAGTGGACTAGTGTTAGATCTTCAAAACAAAGCAAATAATGATTAAAACTAACAGGAAAGTAGCGCATAATACACACACTTCATTTGAAGTATTGTTTTGGTGTACATTATTAAAAAGAAATTCATAATGTCTTCATAAAAAGAATCTTTATTATATTAGTAGTGAATAAAATTATTTCAAATCCCAAGAAACTCAGGACAAATGAAGGATACATCAGAACAGAAACTTTCTGGCATTGACCTTGTTTAAATTATTATTATTATTATTGCAATAAAATATTTAAATATTTATTGAAAATTTGGTTCGCATATCATATACCACACATGCTTTTCTGAAACACAATGAACTCAATGTGACGATTATCTTTCTCTGTAAGGAAATTACTTTTTTGTCTCCATTGATAATATTAAAAACCCACATATACAGTGTCCTTGCCTCATTGCCTCTTATATTGCTGAACATTTTTAACCTGTTTTTTATTTAAATTACAAGCAAGCTTGCTTCACTTGTCAATCCCAGCTCCCTCTCACCTCCCCCCATGCTCCCATTCCCTTCAGGAGATCCTGTCCCATTCCCTTCTCTGGGGTACCATGCATATCTCTCTTAGGGTCCTCCCTGGCAGTGGGATTGTAGGCTGGCACTCCTGTTTCATGCTGAAAATCCATACAAGAGTGAGTACATGTCGCACCTGCTGTGCGGCCTGCATCCGAGGCAGGTCGGGATAGATGACACAGAGACCAGTCGGTTGCTTTAAGAAAAACTTTATGCTTCCCAAGTCAGCTTAGGAGGAGACCCCAGTCCGCTTAGGAGAGAGCTCTCAGGAGAAGTCTCTCTAAGAAAAAGGAGCTTCCTTTTTTAAGGACTTCTGCCATTTATCTACATACTATTCTTTCCAGACTTCTCACCCTCCTGGCTGGTGGTTTAATCTCTGGCCCCAGAATCGGGGAGACACCACAGGGAAACAGGAAGAGGCATCTAGCCGTAGGGGGTGTGAAAGGCATGGTATTTCAGTGAGTAAGCCCTTATCTGAGCCCTATCAAGAGCTTTAGCACTGAATTGTTTTCAGTAAACATTACACAGCTGCCTGCTCCCAGGCTGGAGGGGAAGTGGGTTTCTGCTCAAGGTCTGGTGTCCCCACAATTCACCCCTTTTTATTTTTAAATGAGGCACTCCTGGCTTAGGTCAAGTAGGGTCACCCTCCCTGGCCTGTCTTTGGGGGACCTTGAACCCCTGTCTTAGGTGGGAGAGGGTCTTCCCCACAGGTTGCCCGTCTTTGGAGTCACCCCAACCTTAGAATCATCTGTAATAAGGCTTTATGGCTATCGGGATTGCCATGGGCTAAGGCACTTTGAACTCAGTATGAAGCCAGAATGTCTACTGCCACTGTTACCATTCCTAGGACCCCCACTGACATAATGCCTCTCTGTCATCTGCCCATCCCCCGATCTGGGCCTTAGCATTTTACCACCAGCCTTTCTTTGCTACAAGGGTGATTTATAGTTACAATTTGACGGTCAAAACAATGATAACGTTTATAATCATTTTAAGATCTACTTAGGAAAGCATTAGAGAGTGCACTTGCACAGATACATTAGGTACAATCATTGATGTTACACATGTAGCATTACAAAATATATGAACAAGAGGCTTGTGCACTATTTACAGAGTACCAATTTGTTTCTGTGGTGATGTAGTCTGTCGATTTAATGTCAGTAGTATCAGCCAAACATGTAACCCGAGTCAAAGTCTTTTTGTCGCACCAGGACACATTTCTCCAGAAGAACACACTGGCATAGGTGTGATTCCAGAAACAGGAACTACCAAGTCTGATATTTTAAGTGACCATGTCCTGTTTAAATACTGAAAAGAGGCTTTTGCCACTCATCACAGTCCATACCAATGTCTAAATGTTTTAAATGGGTCCTTTTTCCCCCAAAGGGAAAAGCTGGCAAAATGAATTCTGTTGTTTTAAGGTGTATCAAAGGCTAGTTGCTAATCTTCTAGTTTTGTCGGCTTTGGGATGAAAACTCACGGGTCCAGGAGGTTGATGTAGCAAGCCTGATGAGAAACTGGAAATCTCGAACTGACTGTTTTATTTCTTTTTCAGGCTGTAGATTTGATGACATCAAGGGTCAGGAACACCGACTTAGGAGATCTTGAACTGGCTTGAGCAGGCTCCCACGGTCTCAGGTCCAGTTTTCTCTGTTCCATGCATCTCACCAAATGTTGTGACAGCTACTGAAGCTTTATTCTTTTTCTGTAAGAAAACACAAACATGCCCTCGACCCCAAATTAGGGTCTACTCTACTGTCTAGTGTATGGATGTTTTCATTTGGCCTGAGTAATAGTTGTTTAACTTCCATTATGTTAGAATCTGTCTGAAGCAGATTCCTCACTGGCATTTACATTTTAAAAATTTTTAAATGAGGAGTGGATTATTTAATGAATCATGTGGGGACTGGGGACATTACTCCCCCTTTTATTTTTAAATTTTGTTTGAACTGTTGAAGTTGGACCATAACATTAGAAGGATTTGTCTACCCTCCTTAGTCAACTATCTAGGTGAATTGGGATCACTATTTAAAGTATTAGTAGATGTCCTTTAAAAGGGACATAACCATTAAGTACCTTTAAGAATCATTTAAGGATTGTAAACTATACTATGTCTCAAATAGTCCTTTTTTTTTTTAACCTGTAGCTCTCACTAGCTGACAAGGCCTCATTTGTATCTGAGTTGACAAGGCCTAATTTGTATCTACACAGATGCCTTTGGGGGTGGGGGCCTGCCAAAGCGGCAGGACAGTTCCCTGAAAAAAACCTCTCTCTCTCTCTCTCTCTCTCTCTCTCTCTCTCTCTCTCTCTCTCTCTCTCTCTGACTGGCTCTGAGGGCTTAACTTGAATTTTTTGTTAAAATATTAACCAACTGACTGGATGTTTCTTTTGGCTATATCTAAATTGATTTAGGTAGTTTTTAACTGTTTGAAGGGATTTAAGTATCCCTTTAATCATATCCAAGGCAATTAGAACAGTTGCTTTTGTCAACATTGACGCATTTACATTTCACACTTCATACATACTGACGTGGCCACGTCCATACACACAGACCATGTATACATATCTCTCCTTGCCTAGGTTATGATTAGTTTGTTGAACTGAAACTTCTTTAACAGAACAACTCCAGTCAATCTTTGAATTAAAACAAAAGGTTGAAAAAGTCCTGTATGTCCCTCGTCATTTTTTTATTAGAGAAGTTTTGAGCTATACTCAGGGGCTACAGCCATACCCACTCCTTGTAATTCTGTAGATGCAAAGTGTCTTTTTCTTTACTGAATACTAATACCTCATTTATTAACTGTTACCAGTTTATTTAATTTACCCATCTTAATCTATCTTTCCATTGAGGATGATCCTCCAATCTACCCTCCAACTGAGGGCAACTTTTTATCTTAGGTTCCCTTTCTTTTTTGACCTTTGTTAGGTGAGGGCAATCCAATCCACCCTTTAACTGAGGGTTTAATCATGGAGATTTTAAATATTTTTAATAAAGCAGAGATTCCCCTTTTAGGAGGGGGAAACTCAGACTCTCGTGTTGGCAGCAGCCACTCCCAATGTATTTATTAGTGCTATAAAGGCGATGAATGGGGAGCTGCAGTGACTAACTGGCATCAAAACGGTGGGAGGGGTTTTCCTTACCAGTGTCCATACTTCCCTTACCTGAGTTTGGCAATGTTTGGATCATTTTTATCATGGCGAGCATTCCTAGTGTCGGGAGCAGAGTCGGGGTCAACATGCCTGATGCACTGTTCGGGGACCCAAATAGGCTTCTCACTTCCAGGAGGGAAAACACAAACAGCCCCTCGGACCCTAGCTAGTAGGGGAGTGGGTGGCTGCCATTTTCCTGTAATCAAATCCTTCCATCTGACCCATCCCAAAGACTGGGAGGGTTTGTTCCAATGTCTCTCCATAGCAGACAAATTATTACTGTCTATGGTCAAAAAATTTAAAATATAAAGTATGGTGGATAACTGAATATTGGGGGAAGTGACATATTTCCCCTTTTTTATTTTTTTAAAATACTGTTTGAGAGTGGCATGGGTGCGCTCCACAATGGCCTGTCCGGTGGGGTTGTGAGGAATACCAAAAGAATGGACAATGTGATGTTCCCTGCAAAAGGCAGCAAAGCGATTGCTGGCATAGGCAGGGCCATTGTCCATTTTTAGGGCATCAGGAACGCCCATGTAGGCAAAGGCCTGCAGGCAATGGGAAATAACATCTTTAATCTTCTCTCCTGAGTGGAGAGAGGCAAAAATCAGTTTAGAATACGTATCCACCGAAACATGCATGTATTTTAATTGCCCTGCCTGTGGCAGGTGAGTTATATCCATTTGTCAAAGATGGTTGGCCCTGAGGCCCCGGGGATTTACCCCCTCATTGGGAGAATTATGATAAGGGGCACAGTCAGGGCATTGAGAGGTAATCTGTGTAGCCATGGATAGGGGGCACCCAGTATGAAATTTAATGGAGTGGGCATTTAGATGATATCGCTCATGGAGCTGGTGGGCAAGCTGCTCCTGAGTGTATAAGACCCTAGGGCGGGTTAAGGAGTCAGCAAATTGATTGTCCTGGGCAAGGGGTCCTGGAAGGTTAGTATGTGCACGAATAAATCCCACATAAGCAGGGTGGATGCGCTGCCAAATAAGATGTTGGAGCTGAACTAATAAGGAACGAATCTGAGAGGTTGGAAGAACATATGGGGAGGTTTCTAAAGGTCTGACAATGTTGGCAACATAGACACTATCAGTATATAAATTAAAGGGCTCCCCCTCAAACATTTGGAAGGCCATCAAACAGGCAAACAACTCTGTAGCTTGTGCTGACATTTTCCCTATGGGTACCCTCTTCTGCACCTGAGAAGAAACCACCACCGCGAAACCTTTGGAGGAACCATCTGTAAAGACTGAGCGAGCTCCAACTAGGGGGCTCTCCTTTAAAACCTTGGGAAAAATCACAGGATGTTGTTTAAAACAAGACATCAAGGGGCTATTGGGATAAAGGTTATCAAACTTGGCACCTGTAGATGTAATAAACAGGGTCCACCCATCATGGAAGGTCTGTAGATATTTCATCTTCTCTTTATCATAAGGAAGAATAATTTTATCAGGACTCTTTTTAAAGGTTTGGATGTTAAACTTGTGTGTCTTCCATAACAATTGTAAAATCAGATTATAGTAGGGGGCCACTACCTTCTTAGGGGAGGCTAACAAATGTATCCAATAAATGGGGCCAGTCTGTCAAAACACAGCAGTGGGCGAAAAGCTAGATGAAAGTACAACCAGAACAAGAGGCTGTCCATAATCTATACACCAAAGGTGGGCTTGTTCTATACTTTTTAACAACAATTGTAGGGCATTCCTGGCCTCTGGGGTAATCTGTCTAGGGGGAGTTGGAGCGGGATCCCCAGGAAGAATATCATAAAGGGGTTTAAGAGCCGCTGTTTTAATAGAAAGAGAAGGGCAAATCCACTGTACCTTTTCCAAAAATCTCTGTCAGTTATGAAGCGTTTTTAAATTTGAACAATCAATTTGGAGTCTTTGGGGCCGGAGGCCAGTTTGTTGAATTTGATGACCCAAGTAAGTATAAGGGGGTCTCTTTTGGATCTTTTTTGGAGTCAAAATAAATCCGCGGGCCTCCAGGAGCTCTTGTAGCTCTGTAAAGGCTATGTAACATTGTCTCTCCTCCATGTAGTGGATGATGTAAAGATCAGGGAACTTATGCCTGAGGGGATCTAAACAGGCAGCTACATAAATCTGGCATATAGTTGGACTGTTAGGCATCCCTTGGGGGAGCACCACCCATTGGAAGCGAAGTGTAGGCTCCCTAAAGTTAATTGTAGGAAGGCTAAATGTAAACCGAGGACTATCTTGAGAATGTAGGGGAATGGAAAAGAAGCAATCTTTTAAATCAATGACAATCAAATGCCAGTCTTTAGGAATGGCCACAGGTGAAGGCAAGCCAGGCTGGAGCGCCCCCATGGGCTGCATGGTCGCATTTATGGCCCTCAGGTCTTGTAGTAACCTCCAGTTTCCTGATGGTTTTTTAATTACAAATATGGGGGTATTCCAGGGGGACGTGGAGGGGACCAGATGGCCCGCCTCCAATTGATCTTGAACTAGCTGATGAGCCGCCTGGAGTTTTTCTGCTGGTAAGGGCCACTGTTCCACCCATACGGGATCATCTGATAGCCATGTGATAGGTATGGGGGCTGGCGACGCAACAGTGACCCTCATTAAAAATGGTTAAAATCCTTCCTGTTCCCTGGGGCCCTGGTATTTAAAGGGGGGGATGCCACCGGGCAAGCCTCTCCCTGTTCTAGTTTATCTAGTCTCTTCCCCTGACTCCAGCCCATCCCTTGCTGGGGGGCCCTGCTTTTGGACTTGGGTGCCTGGGTGGTGAGGACCACTCCCATTTCTCATAGGAGGTCTCGTCCCCAGAGGTTGATAGGGAGGCCAGACAAAACATATGGTTGAAAAAACCCTGTGTGGCCCTCAGAATCTTGTCACTTTAGTATTCTGAGGCTCTTTTGTGGCACAGCCTGTCCTATTCCCTGGAGGGTCACCTTCCCTTCCTGCTTGGACCAGGCAGGGGGCCAGAATTTATTTGAGGACAGAAATGTCTGCGCCAGAATCTAAAACGCCTTTGAAGGACTTGCCTTCTATCTTTAATGTAAGCTGGGGGCGGTTCTCCATGGTGGCTACCCAAAATGCTTCTGGGCCAGTACTTCTAAAACCTTGGTTATCCCTTTTTTTTTAAAATTTTTTGAGCCTTACAAGGAGCTGTAGGGAGGAGGAGTAATTGAGCAATCCGTTCTCCTGCTGGGATGGCAACAACCCCACTGTCCACTGATGTCATTATTTTAATCTCTCCCTCACTATCCTGGTCTATAACACCAGGGTGTACCTGGATGCCTCGAAGGATAGTACTGGACCGTCCCAAGAGTAGTTCAACTGTGCCTGGGGGCAATGGCCCATGTACCCCAGTAGGGAGGGCCTGGATCCCCATCTCGGGTGTTAGGACTGCCCGGGTGAAGGGACCGATGTCCAGTCCTGTATTGCCTGAAGTGGCTCTAAGGAGGTCTGAGATATGAAGGGGTTGCTCTGGGGGAGTGAATGAATCTTGTTGCTGTCCACAGCGGGGGTCATTGTCCCATATACATTGGTTTTGGGGCCCTGGGGCGGGGCCCTCTTTTAGTTTTTTTTTTATTATTATTAGTAGGAAGGAAATTGCCCCCCAAGTCAGTTCTAGAGTAACAGTCAGTGGCCCAATGGTATCCCCTTTGGCAGCGGGAGCATAAACCAGGTCTCTTGAGACTAGTAGTACTATTTTGAGGGCACTCTCTATGGAAGTGTCCCTCCCTACCGCAGCTGAAACATGTTTTTCTCCCTCCCTGATTAGATCTTTTTTTTCCCCCTTGGGGTCGAATAGTAGTAGCTAACACTTGGCCCTGGATGAAATTACCATTAATGTCTCTACAGATCCGGATGTAGTCATTTAGACTTTTGTTGTGGTGGGGGCGAAGAGCCTCCTTATAGTACTTATTTGTATTTTTAAAAGCCATCTGTTTGATAATTGGCATCGCAGGTCCAATGTCCCCAAATATTCTCTCTGTTACCTGACTGAGGCAGTCTACAAAGTCTTGGAAAGGTTTGGAGGGTCCTTGAAGGACTCTGGACAGGTGATCCCCTCCTTCCTTTGAAGGCAATGCTTTCCAAGCACCTTGGGCTGCTGTCGCCACTTGGGCATAGACAGCGATATCATATTGTATTTGTTGTTGAACGGTGGCATACTGACCACTCCCAGTAAGCATCTCCACATTTTTTGGGGCTGTCCAGCCTGTGTATGCCTTTGGGCTGTCTGGCTGTATCTTTCTTGAAACTTACCTCTCCAAATCAAATAATCTCCCCCGGACAAAGCTGCTCTGCAAAGCTGCTGCCAATCGCGAGGTGTCAAATTAAGAGGCACAAAAGATTCCATTAAGGAAAGTGTAAAGGGAGCCTGTGCTCCATAATTTAGAGTTGTCTCTTTTAGTTGTTTTATATTTTTGAAACTTAAAGGGTTATGGCGCCTAATGACCCGCTCAGGGTTGTTTGGGTCTGGAACTTCCATTACTGGGGCCACCACCGGATAGCATTGGACCCCTCCTCTGGGTCTTCCCTCCAGGTCCGAGAAGGAGGAGTCCCTCATTTTAGAGTATGGAGGGTTTCTCTCCCTGTCCTGTTTTTTTTTAATTTGAGTCCTTTTTAGTGTCTTTTTAAGGGCCGAGACCTCAGTAAGTAACCGTTCCTTCTCAGATTCTGACGAGTCAGAGTCTGGGTCTGAGCTATTTTTATTTTCTAGGTCTGACAGAGTAGGATATACCCGATTCTGACTGAAGTCCCTCCTTTTGGGTCGCGCCCCGAGATTTTTATTAACTCTTTTGTTGTTGCTAAGAGGCTCCTCCTCATCCTCACTAATAATGGAGCCTCTAGTTTTAGTTAGGGTTTCTCCAGATGATTTACTGTCACTCTCTGCCTCAGAACTTAGGGAGGCTTGAGTCGCAATCTCTTGTAACTCTGAAAAAGCCTCTTTTGTGGCCTGGACTACCTGGCGGTGGCTAGCCTTATCTGTCAAGAGTGTGCCCTTCACTAATCTCCATAAGGAGAATGTGGATGGGGGCAGGGAATCAGGTCCCTCTTTTTGTAAAAGTTGATAAAGATCACGGCGAACCTCCTCCCAATCTGGGATATTTAAGCTTCCCCCCTGTAATGAACCATGGACTGGCTTGTTTAATCGACTTTAGAAAGCCTTCTAAGGTCTTAGACTTTACTGTAGTCCCATGTCCTTCAAGTAACTTTTTAACTTGATACTGTAATTTAAGCTTCCCAGAACTATTCCCCATGGTTTTTTTTTCCCAATCTGTGCCTGGCCAGATAAAGAGACGAACCCGCTCACTTACCTCGCTTTCACAATCTCGGTGGGACCTCCAATTGTCGCACCTGCTGTGTGGCCTGCATCCGAGAATGTAGCGAGGTGGTCGGGATAGATGACACAGAGACCGGTCAGTTGCTTTAAGAAAAAACTTTATGCTTCCCAAGTCAGCTTAGGAGGAGACCCCAGTCCGCTTAGGAGAGAGCTCTCAGGAGAAGTCTCTCTAAGAAAAAGGAGCTTCCCTTTTTAAGGACTTCTGCCATTCATCTACATACCATTCTTTCCAGACTTCTCACCCTCCTGGCTGGTGGTTTAATCTCTGGCCCCAGAATCGGGGAGACACCACAGGGAAACAGGAAGAGGCATCTAGCCGTAGGGGGTGTGAAAGGCATGGTATTTCAGTGAGTAAGCCCTTATCTGAGCCCTATCAAGAGCTTTAGCACTGAATTGTTTTCAGTAAACATTACACAGCTGCCTGCTCCCAGGCCGGAGGGGAAGTGGGTTTCTGCTCAAGGTCTGGTGTCCCCACAAGTACATACCATGTTTTTTTGTGACTGGGTTTCCTCACTTAGGATGGTTTCTTCTAGTGTCTTCCATTTGCCTGCAAATTTCAGGATTCCATTTTTCCCATTGAGAAGACTCCATTGTGTAAATGTACCACATTTTCTCTATCAATTCTTCATTTGAGGGGCCTCTAGGTTGCTGCAAAGTTCTGGTTATTACAAAAACTGCTACTATGAACATAGTAGAACAGACATCCTTGTTGTAAGAATGTGAATCATTTGGGTATATGCCTAAGACTGGAATTGCTGAGTCCTGTGGTAGACTGATACCCATTTTCCTGAGGAACCTCCACACTGATTTTCAAAGTGGCTGTGCAAGTCGGCACTCCCACCAGCAGTGTAGGAGTGTTCCCCTCTCCCCACATCCTCTCCAGCATAAACTGTCATTGGTGTTTTTGATTTTAGCCATTCTGACAGGAGTGAGATGGTATCTCAGAGTTGTTTTGATTTGCATTTCCCAGATGTCTAGGGATGTTGAGCATTTTCTCAACTGTCTCTCAGCCATTTTAGTCTCCTCTATTGAGAATTCTCTATTTAGTTCAGTACCCCATTTTTTAATTGGAGTCTTTGGTGATTTGGAGACTTGCTTCTTGAGTTCTTTGTAAATTTTGGAGATCAGCCCTCTTTTAGATGTGAGGTTAGTGAATATCTTTTCCCATTCTGTGGGCTGCCTTTTTGTCTTGCTGACTGTGTCCTTTGCCTTACAGAAGCTTCTCAGTTTCAGGAGGTACCATATATTAAATGTTGATCTGTGCTACTGTTATGTTCAGGAAGCAGTCTCCTCTATTAATTCGTTCAAGGGATCTCCCACTTTCTCTTCTAAATGTTTCAGTGTTTCTGGATTTATATTGAGGTCTTTGATCCATTTGAACTTAAGTTTTGTGCATGGCAATAGACATGGATCTATCTGCAGTCTTCTACATGCCAATATCCAGTTATGTAAGCACCATTTGTTGACGATGTTATCTTTTTTTAATTGTATAATTTTAGCTCCTTTGTCAAAAATCAAATGTTCGTAGGTGTGTGGGTTCATATCAGGGTTTTCAATTCAATTCCATTGGTCTACCTGTCTATTGTTTTGCCAATACCAAGCTGTTTTCAGTACTACTGCTCTATAATAGAGCTTGAAGTCAGGGATGGTGATGCCTCCGGAAGTTCCATTATGGTATATGGTTGTTTTGGCTATCCAGGGTCTTTTCTTTTTCCATAAAAAGTTAATTATTGTTCTTTCAAGGTCTGTGAAGAATTGTGCCAGTATACTGATGGGAATTGCATTGAATCTGTAGGTTGCTTTTGGCAAAGTTGCCATTTTTGCTATGTTGATCCTACCTATTCAAGGGCATGGGAAGTCTTTCCATTTTCTGGTATCTTTTTTAATTTCTTTTTTTAAAACCTCAAAGTTCTTGCTATACAGGTCTTTTACTTGTTTGGTTAGCATTATCCCTAGATATTTTATGTTGTTTGGGGCTATTGAAAGGGTGATGTTTCTCTGATTTCTTTCTCAGCCCATTTATAATCTGTATATAATAGGGCTACTGATATTTTTGAGTTAACCTTGTATCCTACTACTTAGCTAAAGGTATTAATCAGCTGTAGGAGTCCCTATGTAGAGTTTTTTGGGTCACTTATGCAAACTATCATATCATTTGCAAATAGTGAAAGTTAATTATTCTTTTCCAATTTGTATCGTCTTGATCTCCTTTTGTTGTCTTATTGTTCTAGCTAGAACTTCAAGTACAATACTGAAGAGATATGGAGAGAGTGGACAGCCCTGTCTTGTTCCTGATTTTAGAAGAATTGCGTTGCGTTTCTCTCCATTTAGTTTGATGTTAGCTGTTTGTTTACTGTATTTTGCTCTTATTATGTTCAGGTATGTTCCTGTTATTCCTGATCTCTCCAGAACCTTTATCATGATGGGGAGTTGGATTTTGTCAAAGGCTTTTTCAGCATCAAGTGAGTTGATCATATGATTTTTCTTTTGTAGTTTGTTTATATGGTGAATTACATTGATAGATTTTTATGTTGAACCATCTCTGCATCCTTGAGATGAAGCCTACTTGATCACAGTGGATGATTTTTCTGTTGTGTTCTTGAATCCAATTTACTAATATTTTATTGAGTATTTTTGCATCAATGTTCATGAGGGATATTGGTCTGAAGTTCTCTTTCTTAGTTGTGTCTTTTTTGTGGCTTTGCTATCAAAGTTATTGAATCCCCGTAAAACCAGTTTGGCAACGAATCTCCTGCTTCTATTGTGTGGAACACTTTGAGGAGTATTGTAGTTAGCTCTTTGAATTTCTGGTAGAATTCTCTACTGAAGCCATGTGGGCCTGGGCTTTTTTTGTTTGGGAGAACTTTTGATGATCACTTCTATTCCAGTAGGGGTTATAGGTCTGTTTAGATTGCTTATCTGTTCTTGATTTAAGTGATATTTTTAGAGAAAATTGTCCATTTCTTTTAAATTTTCAAATTTTGTGGAGTACAGGTTTTCAAAGTGTGACCTGAAGATTCTTTGCTTTTCCTACATGTCCGTTGTTCCCCTTTTTCATTCCTGATTTTGTTAATTTGCATGTTCTGTCTCTGCCTTTTGGCTAGTTTGCATAAAGGTTTGCCTATCTTGTTGATTTTTCTGGAGGAACTAATGCTTTGTTACATTGATTCTTTGTATTGTTTTCTTTGTTTCTACTTTATTGATCTCAGCCCTCAATTTGATTATTTCCTGGCATCCACTCCTCCTGGATTAGTGTACTTCCTTTTGTTCTAGAGCTTTCAGTTGTGCTGTTAATTCTCTAGTGTGACTATTCTTCAGTTTCTTCATATAAGTACTAGGTGCTATGAACTTTCCTCTTAGTACTGCTTTCAAGTATCCCACAATTTTGGCTGTGTTGAGTCTTCATTTTCATTGAATTCTAGGAAGTTGTTAATTTCTTTCTTTATTTCTTCCTTGACCCAAGAATGGTACAATTGTGTATTATTCAATTTCCATGAGTTTGTAGGCTTGTTGTAATTTGTGTTGTTGTTGAATTCTAACTTTAAAGTATCCTGGTCTGAGAAGATACAGGGGGTTATTCCAATTTTTTTGTACCTGTTGAGGTTTGATATGTTGCCAAGTATGTGGTCAATTTTAGAGAAGGTCCCATGTGGTGCTGAGAAGAAGGTATATTCTATTGTGTTTGGATGGAATGTTCTATAGATGTCTGTTAGTTCCTTTGTTTCTTTGTTAAGTTTCTGTCTGGTGGTCCTGTCTAGTAGTGAGTATGATGTGTTGAAGTCTCCCACTATAACTGTGTGAGGTCTTATGTGTGATTTGAGTTTTACTAATGTTTCATTTTGAACGTGTTCACCCTTGTATTTGTGGCATATATGTTCAGAATTGAGACTTCATCCTGATGGATTTTTCCTGTGATGAATATGGAATGACCTTCTTCATCTCTTTTGATTGATTTTAGTTTGCAGTCTAATTTCTTCGATATTAGGATAGCTACACCAGCTTGTTTCTTGGGACCGTTAGTTTGGAAAATCTTATCCCAAACTTTTACTCTGAGGTAATGTCTGTCTTTGTAGTTGAGGTATGTTTCTTGTATGTAGCAGAAGGATGAATTCTGTCTTCATATCCATTCTGTTGCATGTGTCTTTTTATAGGCACATTAAAACCACTAATATTCTACTGCCCAAGGCTCAATAAATTACCTAGGCCTCCTCACTGACACCCTGAGCATACACACGGACTTTGGACTCCCATCCAACAATGTGAGATGCACCCTCACCCTGAACTCTTGGGGGAGGGTCTAGGCCCTGCCCTGGATGAAATGACAGACTATGGACACCTCCATGGAGGGCCTCACCCTCCCTGGGGAAATGAGGGGACAATGGGGGAGTGTTGGGGGAGGGCACAGGAGGAGGGGAGGGAAAGGGAGAGGGACCTGGAACTGACTTGTGAAGCAACATTGTTTCTAATCTAAATTTAAACTTAAAAATTAAAAAAGAGATATTCCACTGGAAAAAAACCCACTAATATTGAGGGAAATAAAGGACCACTGATTGTTAATTCTTGTTTGTTCTTGATTTGTTGTTGGTGTTATTGTTTTTGGATTTACCCCGCTGTTTCTTTCAGCTTTTGGTAAGGCTGGATTACCTATTGCCTATGTTTTTGTGAGCCTTGTCACCTTCCTTAGGTTAGTGTTTTCCTTCCAGAACTTTCTGTAGGGCTGGATTAGTGGATATGTATCTTTTAAATATGGATTTGTTGTGGAATATCTTGTTTTCTACTTCCATAGTGATTGAAAACTTTGCTGGTTATAATAGTCTAGGCTGGCATCCATAGTCTCTTTGTGTTGGAAGGATATCTATCCAGGACCTCCTGGCTTTCAGAGTTTCCATGGGGAAGTCAGGTATGACTTTGATAGCTTTGCCTTTGTACGTTACTTGGCCTTTTTCCTTAGCTGCTCTTAATATTCTTTCTGGGGTTTTTATATTATGTGATGAGGGGCCTATTTTTTTGCAGTCCACTCTAATTGGTGTTCTGTAGGTTTCTTGCACTTTCATTGGAATGTCTTTCTTTAGGTTGGGAAAGTTTTCTTCTATGTTTTTGTTGAGTATGTTTTCTGCACCTTTGAGCTGGTTTTCTTCACTTTCCTCTATCCCTATTATTCTTAGGTTTGGTCTTTTCACAGTGTCCCATATTTTCTGCATATTTTGTGTTAGGGATTTATTGGAGTTAAGATTTTCTTTGGTTGATGAATCTATTTCTCCTAATGAATCATCAACACCTGAAATTCTCCCTTCTACCTCCTGTATTCTGTTGGTTATGCTTGCATCTGTAGTTCCTGATCACTTACCCAGCTTTTCTATTCCAGCATTCCATCAGACTGTGGTTTTAAAATTGTTTTTATTTCAACTTTCAACCCTTGCCATTTTAAACTGTTTCTTGCATTTTTGGCCAAGTAACATATAAATGCAAACCTATCAGAATTACACCTGACTTCTACATGTAAACTCTGAAAGCCAGGAGGTCCTGGACAGATATTCTACCAACACTAAGAGAACATGGATGCCAGCCCAGACTACTATACCTGATAAAGCTCTCAATCACTATAGATGGAGAGAACAAGATATTCCATGAGAAAACTAGATTCAAGCAATATGTATCCACTAACCCCGCCCTACAGAAAGTTTTGAAAGGAAAACTCCTACCCAAGGAAGTTAACTACAACCAGAAAAACATAGGCATCAGAGAATTCTTCTCTACCAACAGCCAAAAGAACAAAGCAGAGAAATTCCACACATAACTCCTCCACCAACAACCATTCCAAATCAAAGAAGAATGAGCAATCAATGGTCATTAATATCCCTCAACATTAATGGCCTTAACTCAACCATAAAACAACACAGGCTAGCAGAATGGATTAGAAGACAGAATCCATCCTTCTGGTGCATATAAGAAACACACCTCACCCTCAAAGACAGACATTACCTCAGACTTAAAGGTTGGGAAAAATTTTCCAATCAAATGGACCCAAGAAACAAGCAGGGGAAGCAATCCTAATATCTAACAAATTAGACTTTAAAATAAAATCAATCAAAAGAGATGAAGGAGGTCATTACATACTCATCACAGGTGAAATCCACCAAGATGAATTGTGTATCCTGAACATCTATGCCCCAAATACAAAGGCATCCACATTGGTAAAAGAAACATTACTAAAACTTAAATCACATATAAAGCCCCACACACTTATAGTGGGAGATTTCAACACACCACTCTCACCACTAGACAGGAATACTAGACAGAAACTGAACAAAGAAGCAAAGGGTCTAATAGAAGTAATGACCCAACTAGGATTAACGGACATCTATAGAACATTTCATCCACATAAAAAGGAATACGCCTTCTTCTCACCACCACATGGAACCTTCTCAAAAATTGACCACATACTTGGCAACATATCAAACCTTAGCAGGTTCAAAAAATTGGAATAACTCCATGCATCTTATGAGACCACCATGCTTTAAAATTAGAATTCAACAACAACACAAATTGCAGAAAATCTACAAACTCATGGAAATTGAATAATGCACAACTGCACCATTCCTGGCTCAAAGAAGAAATAAAAGAGCAATTCAATGAGAATGAAGACACAACATACCCAAACCTATTGGACACTTTGAAAGCAGTGCTACACGGGAAGTTCATAGCACTAAGTGCCCACATGAAGAAACTGGAGAATAGTTACACTAGAGAATTAACAGCACAGCTGAAATCTCTAGAAGACAAAGAAGTGAACTCCCCCAGGAGGAGTAGACACCAGGAAATAATCAAATTGAGGGCTGAAAGTAGAAGCTAGGAAAACAATACAAAGAATCAATGCAATGCAATGAAGAGTTGGTTCTTTGAGAAAATCAACAAGATAAACAAACCTTTGTCCAAACTTACCAAACAGCAGAGTGTGAACATGCAAATTAACAAAGTCAGAAATGAAAAGGGGGACATAACAACGGACTCTGAGGAAATCCAAAGAATCATCAGGTCATACTTTGAAAATCTGTACTCCTCAAAATTCCAAAATTTAAAGGAAATGGATGACTTCCTGGATAGCTATCACTTGCCAAAATTAATTCAAGAACAGATAAGCAATTTAAATAGACCTATAAACCTTATGGAAATAGAAGCAGTTATCAAAAGTCTCCCAAGCAATTAAAGCCCATGTCCAGATCGCCTCAGTGCAGAATACTACCAGACATTCAAAGAACAGCTTATACCAATTCTTCTCAAAGTATTCTACGAAATAGAAGTAGAAGGTTCTTTGCCAAACTCTTTCTATGAGGCTTCAATAAACTTGATCCCCAAGCCACAGAAAGACACACCTAAGAAAGAGAACTTCAGATCAATACTCAATAAAATACTGCCAAATCAGATCCAAGAATACATCAAAACAATCATTCACCATGATCAAGTAGGTTTCATCCCAAGGATGCAGGAATGGTTCAACATACAAAAATCCATCAATGTAATCCACCATATTAACAAGCTGAAAAACAAAAATCACATGATCATCTCCCTAGATGCTGAAAAAGCCTTTGACAAAATCCAACACCCCTTCATGATAAAGGTCTTGGAGAGATCTTGGATAACAGGAACATACTTAAACATAATAAAAGCTATATACATTAAACCAACAGCCAACATCAAACTAATTGGACAGAAACTCAACACAATTCTGCTAAAATCAGGAACAAGACATGGCTGTCCACTCTCTCCATACCTTTTCAACATTGTACTTGAAGTTCTAGCCAGAGCCATATGACAAAAAAAGGGTATCAAGGGGATACAAATTGGGAAGGAAGAGGTTAAACTTTCACTATTTGCAGATGATATGATATTTTACATAAATGACCCAAAGAACTCTACCAGGGAACACTTACAGCTGATTAACACCTTCAGCAAAGTGGCAGGCTACAAGATCAACTCAAGAAAATCAGTAGCCCTACTATATACAGGTTATAAAAGGGCAGAGAAAGAAATCAGAGAAACATCACCCTTTACAATTGCCACAAACAACATAAAGTACCTTGGGGTAACGCTAACCAAACAAGTGAAAGACCTGTATCGTAAGAACTTTGAATCTTTAAAGAAAGAAATTAAAGAAGCCCTCAGAAAATGGAAAGATCTCCCATGCTCTTGGATAGGTAGGATCAATGTAGTAAAAATGGCAATCCTGCCAAAAGCAATCTACAGATTCAGTGCAATCCCCATTAAAATCCCAGCACAATTCTTCACAGACCTTGAAAGAACAATAATCAATTTTGTATGGAAAAACAAAAGACCCAGGATAACCAAAACAACCCTGTTCAACAAGGCAATGTCTGGAGGCATCACCATCCCTGACTTCAAGCTCTATTATAGAGCTATAGTCCTAAAAACAGCTTGGTATTGGCACAAAAATAGACAGGTAGATGAATGGAATCGAATTGAAAACCCTGATATTAACCCACACACGTATGTACATCTGATCTTTGACAAAGAAGCTAGAAATATACAATGGAATAAGGAAAGCATGTTCAACAAATGGTGCTGGCATAACTGGAGGCTGGCATGTAGAAGACTGCGGATTGACCCATGTGTATCGCCATGCACAAAACTTAAGTCCAAATGGATCAAAGACCTCAACATATATCCAGCCACACTGAACCTCTTAGAAGAGAAAGTGGGTGGTGCCCTTGAATGAATTTGTTACAGGAGACAGCTTCCTGAACATAACACCACTAGCACAGGCAGTGAGATCCACAATTAATAGATGGGACCTCCTGAAAGTGAGAAGCTTCTGTAAGGCAAAGGACACAGTCAGCAAGACAAAAAGGCAACCCACACAATGGAAAAAAATATACACTAACCCCACATCTGACAGAGGGTTTATCTCCAAAATTTACAAAGAACTCAAGAAGCAAGTCTCCAAATCACCAAAGGATCCAGTTACACAGTGGGCTGCAGAACTAAATAGAGAATTTCTCTAGAGGAGTCTAAAATGGCTGAGAGGCTCTTGTGAAAGTGTTCAACATCCTTAGCCATCCGGGAAATGCAAATCAAGACAACTCTTAGATACCATCTCACTCCTGTCAGAATGGCTAAAATCAAAAACACCAATGACAATTTATGCTGGAGAGGAAGTGGTAAAAGTGGAACACTCCTCCATTGCTGGTGGGAGTGCCAACTTGTTCGTCACTTTGGAAATCAGTGTGGAGATTCCTCAGAAAAATGGGAATAAAGCTACCACAAGACCCAGCAACTCCACTCTTAGGCATATATCCAAAAGATGCCCATGCATACAACAAGGATATCTGTTCCACTGTGTTCATAGCAGCATTATTTGTAATAGCCAGAACCTGGAAGCAACCTAGATGCCCCTCAACCAAAGAGTGGATAGAGAAAATGTGGTATATTTACACAATGGAGTACTATTCAGGAGAAAAAAACAATGGAATCCTGAGATTTGCAGGCAAATGGATGACATTAGAAGAAACCATCCTGAGTGAGGTAACGCAGTTACAAAAAGTGAAACATGGCATGTATTCTCTCATATATGGATTTTATATGTAGATCTGGGGAGTGCCAGCCTACAGTCCCATGGCCGGAGAGTCAGGGAAACAGAACCTTCATTCAGTGGCTGATGGAGTCAGAGGCAGACTCCTAAGGCTAAGCACTGTGCTGAACTCAAGAAGGCCAGTAATAGAGAGGGAGGACTGATGACCAAAGGGATTAAGACTGGGCTGGTTTAACCCCCAGAAACAGCTGACCTGACAATGGTTAACTCTTCAATCCCAGGCTGATGCCTGAGAATCCAGCATGGGTCTGATCAAGATCCCTTGAATGGGGGTGTCAGTGAGGAGGCCTAGGCAATATATAGGGCCTTTGTAGTTGACCCGTATTTATTCCTGGCATACAAATGGACATTGGGTGCCCATCCCACAATGAGAGATGCACTCTCACCTTGGACTCTTGGGGGGAGGTTCTAGACCCTGTCCTGGATGAAATGACAGACTATGGACACCCCATGGAATAACTCACCCTCCATGGGGAAAGTAGGGGGTATTGGGTGGATGGTGGGAGAGGGTAGGAGGAGGGGAGAGAAAGGGAGAGTGACATGAGATTGACATGTGAAGAAACTTTGTTTCTAATTTGCATTTAAATTTAAAAATAATTTTTTTAAATAAAAAAAGCTTATAAAAATTATGTAAGCCCTATATGAAATGACAGACTATGGACACCCCATGGAAGAACTCACCCTCCATGGGGAAATGAGGAGATAATGGGGGGGTTGGGGGAGGGCACAGGAGGAGGGGAGGGAAAGGGAGAGGGACCTGGTTCTGACTTGTGAAGCAACCTTGTTTCTTTTCTAAATTTAAACTGAAAAAAAAAGAAAAAGACAAAGAAAAAAATTAAATTAAAATAAAATAAAAATAAAAAAATTAAAAAAAATAGAGGAAATCATAAAAAAAATCATGTAAGGAAAAAATACAGGTGCTGAGGCCTGGTGTTTGGAGAAAGGTGACTAGGTTGGATTTGAGGTAGTCCTTAACTGCTGTCTATTATAATGTGGTTCTGTATATCTATATAACTGGTACTAACAAAATCAACAAAGTATGTTAGACTTGGTTCCAAATACTAAATCACTGAGTATCACTTTAACTTATTCTCCGGAAGAAGTCTACATCCTTTTGTTATTCTGACAACCAGTAAATGTTAGGGTAGTTGATTCTTTTTTTTTTTCCAGTTTAAATTTAGATAAGAAACAAGGTTGCTTCACAAGTCAGTTCCAGGTCCCTCTCCCTTTCCCTCCCCTCCTCCCGTGCCCTCACCCAACCCCCCATGGGATATTTGACTCCATAATCCTGATTCATGTTATGTTTCTATTTCATATTTAAAAGGAGATAATTAGGTTGAACATCTACGTAGGAGCTGAATGAATAAGAACTCCTGGCTTTCTAGGATGAAAAGCTCCATGGGGCTTTGAAAGACAAATTTATTACCTGGTCCCCAGGAGGAGAAGTTTGACCACATCAGGAGAGGCCAAGGAAAGAGGTAAAGATGGAAGGTTAAAAAGGTTGTTGATTATTGTCGCTTTTGAGAAAAACTGTTGGAGTGGTTGAACTAAGCATTCATATTGGTGTAATGTGATCAGAGCACTTAAATATCCACTGCTGTGCGTGTTTGGAACTGTACCATTAGTCCGTTATTATTAAATAATATGTAACATGTTAACGGTTCCTTTATTTAAAGACTTAAACACAGTGTGTGAATTCCAGTGAAAGTTAATGTCTTAAATAGTTTTTCCATAGAAGTAAATATTTACAATTTGCTGTTAGAACTTCACTGAGATATGCTCTTTTAGATAATGCTAGAAATAATTTGTCTTGTTTCTTTTTACCATATTAGTATTTAACACAAAAGCATTTGATAATTTCAATGAATGGTTAAGTAGTATATTTACATGAATTATTCATGTCTTCTTTGCATCTAGTTTAATTAATGCAGGCACCGAAACATGTTTCAGTCTTTCCCAACTTGCTGTTTTATAAAACCCAGAACCACCTGCCCTAGGCTGGGCCCTCCTAATTCAATCATAATCAAGAAAACTCCTCATGGACAGGCCCACAGGAAAAAATTTCTTAATTAATGTGCTCTCTTCCCAAGTGAGTCTAGTTTGTATCAAGCTGCAAAAACTAACCACTAACTGTCTCACCTCCAAATCACAGGTGCTGCCCATCCCACTTTCCATAAACATTCCCCCTATCACTCAGTATTAATTACTAGTTTTATTCCAACTTTTTCATTTGCTTTTCTTTGTTATTGCTTTTTCTTTTCCCTTTCTACTCCTGTCTTAAGAAACCAATATATTAGTGCATACACTTCCACTGGCGACCCTTCTCTTCTTAAAATTATTAGTACTTAGAGTGGCTGATTTTTATTTGACTACATATTTTCACAGTGAACTTACTCCCTGATGGATTTTTTATTCAGAAAATATTCTGTCATGGAGAGTAGTGAGAATCATGTCTGGTACCAGTCAAGCTGCAAAAAATAGCCAAAAACCAAAAACCCCAAACCAAAAACCCTAAAGCCCCACACAACAGCCTGTTTCTTCTTGGATAGTACAAGCACTTCCTCTGAAAAAGAAGAGATGCTTTAAATCGTTCACTCAAAACAAGTCAGTTAGTTTTTTGTTTGTTTTTTATTTATTTACTTATTTTGAGATAGGATCATACTATGTAGCTTTGGTTGGCCTAGAACTCACTATGCAGATGAGGCTGGTCTTGAATTCACAGAGCTCTACCTGCCTCTGCCTCACAAGTGCAGAGATTAAAGGCATGCACAACTATGCAGCTCAAAAGAAAATATCAAACCAAATAAATTACCTCTTGATGTAAAATCGCAGTGCAACAATATAAGTGACTTGAAAAATGAGGGCAATAAAACTCCCAAATTCACTAAGTCCAAAATAATGCCCTACAAATAAATGTGATTAGGTGAAATCCCAGATAAATAGTTCAAAAGAATGTTTATAAGTTGTTCAAAGAATTCAAAGAAAATGCTTAAATGAATTCTCAAAGAACACAAGCAAGTGATGAATCAAGAAAGTCAACACACGACATCAAAGAGGTGCTCAATAAAAAAGAAATACTAAGGAAGAAACACAATATATACAATATATATTGAAAACAAATGCCATAGTATATACTCACATAAAAGATTTTAGTTGGAGTTACTGTGAATAGAGAAAATACTCCTCCCAGAAACTGCTGGTTGCCAATAAAAAACCCAGTGCCAGGTGTGCAATAGCTTCCCTCAAGTTACAGGCTCAGGTATCTTGTAGATCCCCAAAATAATACAGTCTGTTCCCCTGTTCTTTATTTTGCACCAAAACCTGATTCTATGCCTCTTGCTGAGGATATCACATACTTTGGCCACAGGACATGGAAAAACCATTGGTGCTAATCAGGATGTTTCCTGCATGCTGCTTACCATTCACAGTAACAGAAAGTTCATGCAGGCTGCTGGATGTAAAAAAAAAATAGTGAACTCTGTGAGTTACAACAATGTCCAGCATGGTAAGATATACCCATTACTGTAGAGTGGCTTGAGCGTTTATAGGGATAATCAGTTGTTTTCTGATTGGATTTAGGGCCTGTTTCACAGGAGGAAACACATGCCTCGTACAATCTGGCCAAGAACCTATGTTTGGGGAGTTCACAGGCCCCAAGAATGAACCTGGTACAGTTATTTTGCTAAATGGATATAGTAACAAACTGCTTCCAAAATTCATATCTTTGTGTCCACAGATTAATGTAGCTTTCAGGCCTTATCAGAGAAGTTCCTTCGCCCAGTGGAGGTAGTTATCATATAAACTGACAAATGATGTGCAGAAAATAGGTGTCTTTGGAGTGCCCCACCACAAGTAAGGCATGTAAAGCCCCTTCACCAAAGGCTCACAAACAGTTTGGAATGAAGGTAAGATGCTAAAGCCAGAGATTGGAAAGACCTGAGCAAAACTCTCCTAAACATGAACTCACAGCAGAGGTTCCTGCATGAAACCTTCTCAAAATCAAGTTAGTCAGTATTCCAGCATGGAGTGAGGAATTAAATCATAGATAAGCTAGTTTGCACCCTAATACTGATCATAATCCCTACCTTACCCTTACATTAATCATAACCATAATCCTGTAAGATAGCATTTATGGTGGTTTATTTATTTTGGTGCCAAGAATCAAATTCAGGGCCATAGGCATGTAAGACAAGGGCCTACCACTGAGCATATTCCAGCTCTGGTATGCATTGCTATATTTCCCCATGAGGTCCTTGGCCATGATGAAAGCCTTTCTCTGGAAAACTTCTTACATTTTTTTGCTTTAAAATTAGTTGATCAAAAGAGCTCTAAAATAGGATGACTCAACTATGATGTTAGTGACTATGCAATTTTTGTTGTCATTATAAACTTTGGTGATCCAGCTGTGGTCAAGAGCATACATGAGGTGTGGGAAGACTTAACATGCAGTATAAAGGGAAGGTGTTTGGAAAAATTTGGGTCTTTTGATGATGCCCCAAGCTAATTTCCTTTTAGAGAGTTTTTCTCCTTGCCCTATAACTTCACTCCTGGAACTATAATGTACTTTAAAAAATGCCATTGTAGTTGCTGTTCCCAATTTTAGTGGGATTCAGAAGGCAGAATGACTACTCTACAGCGAATGGACTCATATGAGGTCAGCAGAGCCCTGGAACATTGCTGAGTTACAGCCAGCATCAGCAGCTGACCACTCTACTGATTAATAGGTCTGAAGGAATGAGCCCATTGTCTGGATCACACACTTCACTCCTAGGAGAACATTTGACAGGACAGTAATGATGGTCTAGGCTATTTACCTGAGGATTGACATTTCAAACTCTTTCAAGAATATTTTATGTTTTCGGTTGTTAGCCTAGCCTTTTATGTCTGAGCCATCTCTCCTGCCTCAAGAGTATTTATTTTAAAGTCATGATTTTACATGAAATCAATGGAACTGCACTTTCCTTGGTACCCAGCTCTCAACACCTCTTGATAGCCTATGTGTGTGAGTCACCTGGCTGCTGCCCCTGATGAGATACTTTGTCTGACTAACAAGCGCGCTTCCCTTTTGCTGGAAGCACCTAGTTACACAAAGTCAAGTAGCTTTCCAAATGCTTTGCTTGAAACATTGCATTTTACTCAGCATTTCATGCAACAGGAATAAAATCTTCCTTAACTGGGTACCACAAGACAACTCAGTGTTTTTCCCAAAGTATATTTTGCTATTCTTTCTTAAAATACAATATGTCCCACCTCATTTTGGACTACTAATCCCTGAAGGGTATGGTATGAATATTATGAAAATATCTCTTATATTCTAGGAGACTAGAACTTTTGCTGGTCCTCACAGCCAGAATTTATAATATACCTTGAGGTTACTTAAGACTCAATATTGCTAACCTATTGCATATTCAAACTTTTTATTTAACCTGCCTTTAAGAGGCTACCTTTAAGGTTTTAACAACCAACCTTAGATTGATCTAAGATTGTCTTAGGTTTTCTATGTAATCAACTTTTACAACCTAAACTAATACACATGGGAAATATGTTTATAGGGCCTAAAAGTCTTTGTGCTCACAGATAAGTTAATGAAAGAGATATATACCTATTTTCTACCCATAAGGCTAGGAATCAAGTGTGGTTGATAGTCTGGTGACTCCTGTGCTATCTGTATAACCAGGCCACACCTGGATCCCCCAAACTCTTATGTTTATCTTAGTTCATCAGTATTACTATTCTCCCAGACCCTTATCATGGGCTGTTTACCTAGAAGCCTGCTTTCTCAGTTAATCTACATGTTCCAGGATTCCTGCCTGGGTCTTGTCACTGTTTTAGCTCCCAAAATAACACACAGAGACTCTATTACTTACAATGCTGCCGACCAATGTCCAGGGCTTCTGATTGACTAGTTCTGTGTTAAGTATTAACCCATGACTATGAATACATATATTTCTATAAGGACTTATCTTTCCGAGGACGCTATCCTGCCACATCCCCTCTTCCTGGGATCAAATGGCAACCCCTCTTTTTACTACATTTCCCAAAGTCCTCCTTGACTCCTAGTCCCATCTATCTTGCTTCCCTATTTGCCAACAACAGTGCTTTGTTTATCAACCAATGAGACAAACATGTGCACAGGACTTCCCCCATAATCTACAAAACCTATCTTTGTTGAAGATGTCACGTGCACTTACAAGAATTTCAATGGAATCATGTCTTAAATTGTGTTGTACACATGGGATTGAGTTAATTATCAGCAGGAAACATTTTTACAAATTGTGCTGTGCTCAAATATTCCTAAAATAAACTGCCTGGTGTCAGGGTCTTCAAGTTTGAAGCAATACAGGTTACTGAGTTGTGATGGACCCGTCTTCCTTCTTGTCTTAAGTGGATGGACACTCAAGCTGCTTGTGGTGTTTGCAGAGACTCACACAACCGGTGTTTCATGTGGGGTTTGACTCTTTGGTAAAGTAAGAATATCTTTCTTTTTCTTTAAATAGAATCAGGGGTTAGGGCTCAGGTCCTCTCACCCAAAGGAGACCATAAGTGAGAGAGTGAAATAAACCTGGGTTGTTCTTAGTCCTCTGACACGAAACATTCTATACAATTATCAAGATGTTTGTTAAGACCCAGAGGAACAAATGTTGGGGTCCCTCGAATTGAGGAGGGGTCTCCAAGCTGGATTCGTTGCCCCAAGAATCAAGAGTCCACACGCCAATTGATGCAACCCACAAGAGGTTTTAATTAGGCATCTGCAGATGGGCCTCTCGGTCAGCTTTTAGACCGAGGTTCAGTTACAATCAGCTTTTAAAGACAAAAACCACAAGCCTTTGGGAGGGGTCCCTATCTTGTGACGGGGGGGGGGTACATGACTACTGACCAGGGGAAGTAGATGTCCTCCTGACCTACATGTTGTAAATTCCTCAGACCTTGGTATGTGATAATCATCTCTCCCTAAGTAAATGGTGGTTCTCATCTCATTCTTTCCCATGAATCTTGTTTGCCCATCTCTAATGCCCTATCACAGGTGGTCATCAGCCCGGAATTTGGCCTTTTGTGGGTTTACAGCCCTTCTGCAATTAAGGTTGCTAAACCATACATTCCATTCTGTGGTTTGGCCAGTTCCTGGAATGAGGCACTTTGTTCACTTCCTGAGTTCTTAGTAGGGTGGCCTCCTTGCTTGTTTAAGTTTATATTTATTTCTATAAATTCGAGGTTTTTCACAAAAGATTCAGAGCTATATATCTACAACTTCTTCAAGTAATTAGAGGATTTCAAATTTAATCTTTGGGCATTTTGTTGTTGTTTTCATTTATTTATTTTTTGAGACAGTGTTTTTCTCTGTAGCTTTGGGTGTCCTGGAACTCACTCTGTAGACCAGGCTGGTCTCGACCTCAAAGACATCCACCTGCCTGTGCCTCCAGAGTGCTGGGATTAAAGGTTTGTCCTTAATCCTTAGTTTCCTAAAGAATAAACCATAGATGTTGATAACTGAAAATACACAGGAACTAATGTTAGAAGAATTCATAAGAAGGGAGATCATTGTCTATTGCAATCTGCAGATTGGTAATGCTGATAGCCAGGCTAGGTGGGTTGGGCACTTATCCTCCTGTGAGAGCTGAACTGAACTCAAGGCCCTCAGGTCAGCCAGCAGCCCTTTCACTCCCTTTTCTTCAACTTCAGACTCAGAGCTGTCTGATATAACACCTGAGCTCCAGGGACTAGCCACTGGAGCTCCACTGTCCCAAACACTTAGTTTTTGGTTTGTTTGTTTTTGTTCCTGAAAGACCCCGAATTTATAGAAATAAAATATAAGCTTAAACAGGGAGGGCAACCCACTAGAGAACTCCGGAAGTGAACAAAAGACCCCATCTCAGGAACTGGCCAAACCACAGAATGGAATGTATGGTTTAGCAACCTTAATTGCAGAAGGGCTGTGAACCCAAAAAAGGCCAATTCCGGGCTGCTGACCACCTGTGAAGAACTGACCAGGGTGTCAGAGATGGGCAAACAAGATTTGTGGGAAACAAGGAGATGATAACACCATTTACTTAGGGAGAGATGATTAACTCATACCAAGGTTTGAGGAATTTACAACGTGTAGGTCAGGAAGACATCTACTTCCCCTGGTCAGTAGTCACGTACCCCCCCCACCCCCGTCACAAGATAGGGACCCCTCCCAAAGGCTTGTGGTTTTTGTCTTTAAAAGCTGATTGTAACTGAACCTCGGGGCCAATCGGTCTAAAAGCTGACCGAGAGGCCCATCTGCAGATGCCTAATTAAAGCCTCTTGCGTGTTGCATCAATTCTTGGGGTGACGAATCCAGCTTGGGGACCCCTCCTCAATTCTGGGTACCCCAACAGTTCCCATACAGCAAGAATAACACAGTAAAAACATTTGATTTACCACATGTAACTCCATAGACATTTTAGGAAGCCACAGTGAGAAAAGGTCTTTTGTTATAGCATACTTCTCAGAAGTTTATGCACTAGTTTCTTCACTTGTGTTCTAAGCACAGCATTATCCTGGGAACTAGGCTGCCTTCATGCCTCCAAGTAGTAGTGATAGAAGTGACAATGGCAACAGATTCTTCTGTAGGCAAAAACTATCTATTGTGCTGAAAATATTGTCTTTTGCTGCACTCTTGACTTTGAGTGGAGGTGGTAATTTCATCCCCTGTTTTTCCAGCATTGCCCCAGGCAGGCTCAAGTGGAGCCTCCCATGCCTGTGACTCCATGAAGAGACACTACTCTGACCCTCAACTCAGAAGCGCTCCTTAAAAATGTGACAGAGATCCTGACTTGTAGTTTAAAGAAATACTTGCAGAAATACTTTTCTCTCCCTCTCTGTAATGCTTGTAAATGTTTCAGAATGTCTCAGAGATAAAATTATATATATTTACACCCAAATTCTCTAATGCCAGAGTGTTTTTGTTTCTTGTTCATGTCCTACCTGTTCCCCTCTCCCCCGCCCCACTTCAATAAACACTTTCTTCTCAAGTGTCTTCTTTCTCTTCCACATGACACAAAGTTCAGGGTAAGAGCTGAGAAGAACAGAACTGCATTTAATTGGTGAGAGTACCTGTTATTTTCCCATCATAGCAGCACATGACAAGCTGTCTGACTGATTTCAGAGCTACCAAATTGTACTGATGCTCTTGCCTGCACAGTCTATTCTTTTCAGCTGGAAGTCAGGATACAAATGCTAAATACCTCCCAAAGCATCAATTAGAAGTGATTAAAGACAGTATTTACATAAGTCTGGTACAAACATTTTATGAAGTAACACTCCTCTTCCTTCTCTTTCCTCCCTCACTCCCCCCACTTCCCTTCTTGTATTCCCCCTTCCTTCTCTTCTTCCTCTTGATTGCAGGCATGAGCTTCCAGAAGCTTAAAATTAATTTCTTTTGTATATTGGGGGGGCTTTGGCCCTTTCATCCTATCCCTTTTCTCTCTGTGTGGATTGTGGTGGTTTAAACTACATCAACTAGGACCCACACAGAGATGCTGGTCCCCAGTCCATGATGGAAGCCTGGAAATGCTCTTCTAATATTTTGAAGGACTCAGCCTGGCAATAGGGTGAATCAACTCTGTGGCAAGAGGCAAGGTCACTCGAGAAAAGGTAAGTAATACTCCCTTTTATATGCCATTTTTCTAATGAGGATTGCTACTAGAAGGTACTTCCCACAATGCTCATGATGGAGTGGGTCTTCCTACAAATTAAGGCAACCAGGACAAATGTGAAAAGCCTACTCCATATTTAATTTTTTCCCTCAATATATGTTTTTATTTAAATTAGAAACATGACATATTTCACATGTCAATCCCAGCTCCCTCTCCCACCCCTCCACCCAATCCCCACATCATTCCCCAGGGAGGGAAGCAGAGACAGATACCCACAGCTAAACACTGAACTGAACTCCTGGAACCCAGTGACAGAGATGGAGGAGTGATGAGCAAAGGACTCAAGACCATGATGGTGAAACCCACAAAGACAGCTGACCAGATAAGGGGGGGGGGTTCTTGAATCCCAGACTGATGGCTGAGAGGCCAACAGGGGACTGATCCAGACTCCATGAATGTAGTGCCAGTGAGGAGGCCACAGAAATCACTGGGGCCTTGGGTAGTAGATCAGTGTTTACCATGGTGTATGAATGATCTTTGGGAGCCCATTCCAAATAGAGGGATGCTCTCTCAGCCTGGACACATGGGGAAGGGCCTAGGTCCTTCCCTGGATAAAATTGACATCTTGTTTAACCTTCTACCTTTTTAATAATAAGAAGGGAAATTGTTGCTACCCAGCATTATGCTGACCCTGCCCCCTGACAATGGGCAGGATATGCATATCAGCATTCAGGCAGATACTTAGACAACTCAAAGGATCCTGTGTGGTGTGGCCTTGTCATAGCTATGTCATGAGTTATGGGGCTGCATAACAACTCAGTATGTGTGTGCAGGCCTCCCCTTTTAAGCAAGTGTATCTCACCCCTTCTCCCCTTCTTCTCTGTTCCTGATTGGCCAACCCCTAACTCCCCCTTGTTTCTTTCCCCCAATAAACTCCACGTGGGTGTGTTGAGCCTTGTGGTTTGTGTTTCATCACCCACCGCAGCAGCAAAAGAACATCAGTAGTTATGCTTCTGATAGGGATTGTATATCTATCTGGAATCTAAAGAACTCAAAAAATTAATTACCCCAAATCTTGTAGTTATTAAGTGGGCAAATGAGCCAAACCATTTTATAAAGAAGAACAAGTGGCATGTAAATACATGAATAAAAGTATTCAATGTTCTTGATCATGAGGGAATGCAAATCAAAAGTACTTTAATCTTAGACTCCTTCTAGCATGTTCAAAGTTTGAGGTCTTACATTAAGCATTTTGATTCATTTTGGGTTGATTTTTTTTGTACAGGGTGAAAGATAGGGATTTAGTTTATTCCTTTACATGTGGATATCTAGTTTTCCCAGTTTACTCAAGAGGCCATTTTATCTCCAGTTCACATTTTTTGGAGCTGTTATTGAAAATCAAGTGCCTGTGACTATGTGGATCTATTTCTGAACTGTCTGCTATGGTGTGGGTTGGCAGATGTGTACATTAATAATAAAGACACAAGTACCATGCTCTGTTATCACTACTACAAGACTTTGTAGATCAGATATTGTGCTGCTTTCCTGAGCAATTGGGTTTTGTTTTGTTTGTTTTAGTTGTTGTTTGTGTGTGGTCATATGAATTAAGGATTTCTTTTTTCGTTTTGTGAAGAAAGTCACTAGAATCAGGGTAGGTATTTAATCTGTGGGTTATTTACAGTGATGCACCATGTCAATTATGCTTATCCCTGGGAGTCAGAAGTCGTTCTGACTGGTGTCCTAGGTAGGTTTTGAGGCTATTGTGAATGGGATTATTTTCCTGATTTCCTTCTTATCGTGTCTTCTGTTATTAGTGTTATTTACAGTGTTTGAGAACAGACCACAAGACACACAACAAAACCCACTCTAAGACATTTATTAGTTAAGAGTGGGGAAAGGGAAGAGGGGGTGTGCACAGGCCTAGTTGGAAGAAAGGTGTGGAGAGAGGAAGTGGGACAGGCATATCTGCTTTTAAAGGTCACTCTGCACATGCATATGGGAGCTTACATAGACATGCCACACATACCCATAAATTATGTAGTCTAGCTTCAAATGCACATACAGCCCTGGGATGCCTAGGTATTTGCCTGAATGCTGATGGCCAGGCTCATGACTGTGGGACCCAGGAAATTCTAGAAATGACAAGAACTTGTATATGGAAAAACTAGTTGATTTTTTTAATCCTACTGTTTTAATTTGTTAGCTCTAAATACTGACTTTCAGGGACTTCTTTCCCTATTTTCAACACTTTTATTATTTTTTTACCTTATCCTTATAAGTATATTTTAATAAGAGTGGAAAGTGTAGATATCTTCGTCTCTTTCCTGATTTTAATCAGTTGATTTCTATTTTTTCCACTTAGAACCATGCTGGCTATAAGTTTGTCACACATGGCTGCTATGTTGATATGTGTTCCTTCTAGTCACAGCTGCTTCAAGGCTTTTATTATGAAAGGATGTTAAGCACAGCTCAAAAGGTGTTACCCAGTGGTTCTTCAGTTTTCATTAATATCTGTCACAATATATTTCTTTTATTTATAAGTTTATTAAGTTGCCTCCTCCCTTTTCTTTTTGATGAAGTATGTCAAATGTTTATTAATCTGATTTACCACTTCAAGGAAACAAGCATTGCTTCTTTGTATTGTACTTTTAGCTTTCTTCCATGATTTTTATTATTTCCTTTTTATGTTTTTCATTTTGATTTTTTGAAGCAGGGTTTCTCTGTGTGGCCCCAACTGTGCTGGAATTCAATCTGTAGGCCAAGCTGGCCTTGAACTCAGAGATCTGCCTGCCTCTGCCTCCTAGTTCTGACACCCCCTTCCCCATTGTTTCTTAACATCTAGTGATTTGGGGGTTTGATTTGTTCTTGTTTTCCTAAAGCTTTGAAGTATATCAAGTCATATAAATTCTAATTTTTAAATATAAACAGTCAAAACTACAAGCTTTAGAGCAGTGCCTTTCCTCTAGCCCAAGCATCCTGATAGGTTGTATTTTCATTTTAATTTGATAGTATGATTTTAAAACATTTCTCCCTAATTTCTTCAAGGACCCAATGATCATCTAAGAGCACATTGCTTAATCTCTATGGATTGTCTCTACCAATTTATTTCTAGTTTTTTTTCTTTGAGATTTATTTATTATGTATACAGTGTTCCGTATGTATGAATGCCTACAGGCCAGACAAGGGCATTGGGTCTCATTATAGACAGCTGTGAGCCACCATGTGGGTGCTGGGATTTGAACCTGAATCCTTTGGAAGAGCAGCCAGTGCTCTTAACCACTGAACCATCTCTCCAACCCTTATTTCTAGTTTTACTGCATAAAATTTATATGATAAAATAAATTATTTGACCTCTTTATTTTTGTTCACACTTGCTTTGTGGCCTAAAATGTTTTCTATTTTGAGATTTCATGGCCTGCCAAGATTTTGTACACCACAGACATTGAATGGAATGCTCTGTAGATGTCTTTTGAATCTATTAAATCTATGTTGCAGTTCACCTCTGAATTTTTTTTCTTAACTCTTGTGGTGATTTCATTTTACAGCAGGCAGGGAAATTATGATCCAGAAAGAGACCAGAATGATACTCAGCTCAGCCTGATCTTATTGTAATCAGTGCTGGACCAGGACTTTTAGAGTATGGTCTCTGCCGGACGTTGGTGACGCACGCCTTTAATCCCAGCACTCAGGAGGCAGAGGCAGGCGGATCTCTGTGAGTTCAAGGCTGGGCTGGACCGACAGCCTCCAAAATAATACAGAGAAACCCTGTCTCATAAAACAAAAAAATCATTAATTTGATCATCAATAGCCTCAGAAAAATCTGACACATTAAAGCAACATGTGCTAGGAATTTGTTCATAACCAAGATTATGCTTGAGCAACAAATAATTTATAAGTAGCTCTATTTTGTAAAACTATTGTCCTAAGTTCATCCATTTCTTTACTAATTTTTGTTAATATTTTTGCTGTAATATTAGTAGTTTACTAGTGTTAGAGGCTGTTTTGGATACTTCTCTTTGTATTCCAGTAACTAATCCTGGGATAGGCAATAAAAGAGTTGAAGTGGCTGCAACCATTTCAGGATCTAGCAGATGTAAAGAATCATCACAATTTTCAGGGAGAGCTCTCCTAATTTCTATTGATTGGTTACAGGGACATACTGAATGAAATGGATGAAATATGTCCTATTCCACACAAGCCTTTAAAGCCCACAGGATGGGCAGTATACGTTGCATTTCTTTAAAGGCCCATCCCAAAGGAAGTTGTTTACTAGAGGGAAGGACATGATCAGATGTAAAATTGCAATAATGGGAGATATAAATACATTCAACGCATAAGCAGTGAAATAAAAAAACACCATTAACAAGAATATCAGTGAGGAGGCCTCAGAAATCTCTGGGGCCTTGGGTAGTAGTTTAAGAGTGGGGAAAGGGAAGAGGGGGTGTTCACCATGGCATATGAATGAACTTTGGAAGCTTATTCCAGATGGAGGGATGCTCCTGGACACATGGACACATGGTCCTGCCCTGGATGAAATGACAGACTCTGGAGACACCCCAAGGAGGGCCTCACCCTCCCTGGGGAGTGATGTGGGGATTGGGCTGAGGGCAAGTGGGAGTGGTGGAGGGATAAGGGAGGAGGGGTGGGAGAGGGAGCTGGGATTGACATTTGAAGCATGCATGTTTCTAATTTAAATAAGAACATATTAGAAAAGAGTATCAGGTAAAGCCTTATGAATATGAGTGCCAGTGAATTCTTTATTATCCCCTGTTGATTGTGCATAATGCTTATGAGTGACTCCTATGCCATATAAATTTATTTTTAGCAGCCCAGGGATAGATGGGTCACCTTTGTACAAACAGGTTATTCTTCTTGATTGCCATGTGCCAAATGAAACTAGAGATTCTTTGCTAGACCATTTTCTGTTTGTTGAACTAGTAGAAGGCAATATATAGCATTGTTTTAGGTACAATACTATAACTTTGGTAAGCAATATATCAGGCATTCCTTTTTTGTTAAATCTTTCTGCAACTAGAGTTCCCACTGTGAGAGCTTTCTAAATAGTACTTAATTATGCTGGAATCTATAATATCATGTTTGGACTGATGCATTAGAGTGGTCTAACCAAAATATCCCCCATTCATGTGATTATTTTATGCTATGTTTTATTCAGACAATTGGTCCTATAGGACAAAAACAATTCTTAGCTTGACAAAATATTATCATACTATTTCCTACCATAGGCGTGTCTTTCACACCCCTGATAACAGGCATTTCAGTTCTTGTACTGACAAACTGAGAATTAACATGTAATATAATTAATAAACATAACACTATCATTCTTTAGGTCAGTAATATTGTCACTTGTTTCCCCAAAGTCTCGGTTTGATGAGGCATATACTTGATGTTTCCCCAGATTATCAGTTTACCCTTCTTCTTAGAGCATCTCTTTTTGATGGATTTTCTGTTTGTCTTTAGATGTGTCATTTGTCCAGTGCTCTCTAGATGTCCTAGCTGGATGCTGCAGATCAGAACACTGGACTTTTTCTTTAGACTCCTTTAAGGCAAAAATGCTTGTGGGCAGCAGAAAAAGAGCATTAGCCTTTAAAGTGAAAAAGAAATTAAAGCTAACATAAGTAAGTGTATATAACATATGGCACGTAAGTGGATATTTGTCAATTAAGTATTTGATGATGTTTTGTAATATTTTTACCCTGTGTATAGTAAGAGATTTTAATAACATTATTGATATTAAAATATCTTAAATTATTTCTAGCATAAGAAGAACCATTACTAACATTCAGTTGTAATGAGAGCCCCGGGAAGGACAAGTATGGAGTTATTTGGCAAAGTCAAGTTCCAGATAATATAGAATAGCATTTTCTGGAGTTTCTAGGGCCTCATGCCATGCTTCAGGTCGTGTTTTGTAGTTAGCTAGTTAGCCTGTATTGAGATTTAGCATAGACCTCTACACACCTGACAACAGAGAATATTCAAGACACAGGCAGACATAGTTTCAGGTATCAAGTTGATGTCCACTTGTTACTAATTATGCATTAGAAGCTTGGAATAAAATAATGTCTTTATATTGTATAACATGCCTTTAAAAGTAATTAGTCTTGTGAGATTTTTAAAAATTATCTCTCTTGCCAGTGTCTGATCATTTATCAGACCAAGGGCAAGTATAAAATTAAAAAACAAACAAAATCTAATTAACTAACAGTGATCATTACATTTTTAAAGACTTAAGGCTATAAGAATTGAGATATTTAATTTAACATTAAAATTTTAAGTTAAAAATTTAAATTAAGGCCAATTTTAATTTTGAGCTCGAATCTTTTATTAGTTAGTAGGGTATTTAGAAGTACCTGAGAAATAATCACAAAAAATCTTGGAGCAGAAATCAATTGAGTTTTTTCATGTAAGCATGAAAGTTTAATTCCAGCTTATATTGTTAATGAAATCAAAAAATGTGAATAATATCAAAGTGTAAACAGTTCCATGGAGGAAGAACTTGTTACAAGGATTTAGTGTTTACTACATTTGTAGGTAGTGGGATATAACAGATTCCCAGGCTATACCAAATAATTTTAGACAAAAATCTTCAAAATTATCTAATTCTTATTGACTGTATTTTTGGTTGAACTCCCTCTGGCCTCCAAAGAAATGTGAGAAACATATAATTGTATTTGTATTTTTTGACCATCATATTATCCAGGAGAAATATTTTAAAACTTTTTAATTTTAATTTACTCTTATATTTTAATTCATCCAAAGCTTGTTTATGTAGTTATTTTAAAATTTTTGTTGTATAAAAATATAAATTTAAAATTGAAGTTTTAGTTTGTTAATGTTGTTAGTGCATTATTGGATGGATGTCTAATTTAATCATGCAACCATCTATTAAATGTACCTTACTTTAAGAAAATTTTGGTTTGGTCACTTGCTTTAGTCTTAACCTTGAAAACATATATAGAAGGTCAAAGCTTTTCTTTGTGAATGCATCATATTTGTATTTAGTGTGACTATAAACTTAATTTAAAGCACATTAAAATTGTTTTATAAGGTAATTGACCATTAATTTGTATGTCTTAATTATCTTTAACAGTTTAAAATAAGTTAGTAGCTTTTATATGATTAGGATTTTACAGTTTTAGATAGACATCTCTAAATTAATTTTTGTTAACCTGAGTATACCTTTGTATCCTTAGGAATTTATCATACAAAAATCCATTCTAATCCAAAATATTTCAGACTTCCTGCTGTCTCCTTAATGTAAAAGGAAGATATAATAATAAACAGAAGGCTTAGTAAAACTAAGTTTTAAGAGTGTTGTCTTAGTTGGCCATATTAAGATAGCGGTGGAATTACATGGCATATATTTTGTAACCTTCATAAAGATGGATACCAAGCATATAGTCTTTTTATCCTGATGAGGCATCAGCTAAGATGAAGGCAAACCATGTGGCTGTTATTTTTTAAAAATTCCATACTATGAAATAGCAGGCCTATTTTTTAAAATAAGAGTTGAACCATATGTATGTGATATAATAATAAATAAAAATTGCCTATGTATAGATTTAACTACTAGTCTTCTGTTACAACTATTAAGCTAATTTTTTGTTACAGACTTTACAGATTTTTAACCATAAATAATGAATTTACAAATCTATGTGCTAATTTATATATGAGGTCAGTTAATATTGACCCTTAATCTCTTTTCAGGATACCCATTTGGGTAAGGTTGTGAAAACTGGGGACCCAAAGCTTCCCATTGTGACTGTGAGATTGATTCTTCTTAGTCCATCCAATAAACTACCATCCTAAATTAAATAAATAGCAGAGTCAGTTAAAATATTCAATGGCTGGGAGACATATAATAAAAGGTTATTGAATACAGCAAGTTTAGATTTTTGAACTGTATCATCTGGGATTGGTACAATCTTCTAGGAACTTGTGAAATTTATAATAGAATTCATGTTCCTTGTCTTTTTAAAGAGTCATCTATAAAACATTTAAATCAATCTCTATTTGATGTAAAAATCCTAAATCTATAGAATTTTAGATGTAATTTCAGGTAATAACCATAGGGTATCTTTAAAAATCTTAAGAGGGAAAATTGTGGGTTATTACCTATAGAATACCAGTAACACAGCCGGGCAGTGGCCCATGTCTTTAATCTCAGCCCTCTGGAGGCAGAGTCATGAGGATCTCTGTAAATTCAAGGCTAACCTGGTCTATAAAGCTACACAGAAAAAACATGTCTTTAATAAACAAAAAAACCAACCCAAGAATACAAGTAACAAGCTAATGCAACCTGTGAATTATTATCAGTGTAAAACAAATATGCAACCTGTATTTTATAGGCTATTTTCTATAGGCTCTTCATCAGCAAGGCTTTATTTTAAGTTTTTGATTTAGCAATTTCATGATTTAATAAATGAATTATAGCCTGCTTTGTTTTAGATGTTGCATGTGTTTTAGAATTTAACTGAGACCTCTCAGAATGGAGACAAATCTCTGGTAGTGATAAACAGATAAGAGTATTCCTAGTGATAAGACCCAAAATTTAAAATTTTGCTCTCACTATGAAAGTTAAACATTCATTTAAGCATTAATTAGATGATCAGGAGAAAATTACATCCTCCCTATAATGTATGGCTAATACCTCCAGAAATGTAAACAACATTGGTTTAGTTCTTTGTGTTCTGATTATAATTGTGTCTATACTATAAATTGGGCTTGTTTTGATTTTTTTTTCTCCCATGAAGGAACCATTGACATTAAGTTATTCTCAAAAGAGGGAAAAACAAACAAACAAGCAAAAACATTTTCCATTAAGGAAGCTTTAACATTGACTTGTTCCCACTATGAGGGAAAAACAAAAGAATTTAAACAAAAACCAATCAATCATATGCAAAAACCTAAGTGCTGAGGAAACCAAGTTAGTTCATGTTGCTATGCTGAAGTTCCATGGGTTATTCCTTGGAACTCACAGTGCTCCACCAGACTCTTGCAGCCCTAAAAGCTAAAGGTTGGAGAGTTTTGAGTTTCAACCAGATTCCTCATGAGGGTGAGAGCCCCAATATGGCTCTGTGACCACTGGGAACCTTGAACTGCTGGAGACTCATTTGGTCAACCATTCTAAGACAGCAAAGGATCACCAGGCTGTATGAAGACATCATTCCTAGTGTTCCAGGAAGAGCAGCTGTGCACATCATTCTGTTGAAGAGGTGAGCTGTGTATTTGACTTTCCTGGCTTCTCAAGTCCCCATCTGTGTGCACAAGGTTCTCTGTCCTCCCCAGACTCCTTTGTAAATTGTACAATGTACCTATCTATTGATGAGAGTTGGCTTTAGAAGTTACCAACTAGCATCTTGTATGCACCTGACATTGGATCCAACAACTTTCACTGCATATATATTCACTGTTGTTATATCTTCTTAATGGATCGCTCTTTTATTGATATGTAGTTACTTTCTTTATTTCTTTAAATTTTTACTATGAATAAATATAGCTTCTTTTTGTTGTAGTAATTTCCACGCATCTATGGAATTTTTTTCTAATGTAGACAGCTTGTAATGATGCAATTTTATATTTTGGTTCATTTAACTATGTTAGTTCCTAACATCACTGTGGTGATACATTACTTATGATTTATTAAAACTCCCTGAGGATTCAGAAAATCAAAGTCAGCCTCAAGCTATAGAGATCAGGCAGCAGTGATACATACTTTTAATCCCAGCAGCCAGAAACTAGTGTTACACAACTTTAATCCTAGGACTCAGGATTTAGAGGTAGATGGATCTGTGTGGGTTCAAAGCCACCCAGATCTACACAAGACTGATCTGGTCCTAAAGAGAAACAGGTCACACAAAGATGATCTCAGAAACTGGGATCACATTCCTGCAATCCCAGTATTAAGGGGATGTAAAAGACAGGAGCAGGGTCTTCAGTAGTCAGTATCTGTGGTGAGCTGCTACATGCCGCGCCTTAAAGATGGCGCCGGCTTCTGCCTACCACCCTCCCTACGGTGAGTGCTCTCGGAGTAAACAACTCCATATTTGGCCAAGGCTTGGGTCCACGGATTGCTTCCGTGTATGTGGACTTATCTGCTATTGCCAAGTGGCATGCTAGGGTTGTCTATGCCTAGGCCATTATAAGCTGTGGGTGGGCTTTCCCCGGAAAAGAAGACTGTTTCAAGGTCCCTGAATAAACCGCTTGGAGAAGAGTTCCTGAGTCGCATCTTCTTTGCTGGTCGAGGCGGTTGCGACAAGTATCAAGGTTCATTCTCCAGTCACATTGAGGATAAGAAGACATTAAGTATCAGGATTCTCCAGCCATGTTGAGGAGAGGCAGCAGGATCAGCCCATTTCAGTCTGAGATAGTGGTAAGAAGCTAGTGGACCACTACTTTGCTTTTCTGATATTCAGCTTGAAGTTTGAAGCTCAATATCAGTCTCTGGGTCTTTTATTTTCCCTGTTACAATATAAAGAACGTGCCTGAGATAGACTTGTTATAAGTAACTCAGTAGACTCCAACATTGAGTATTTGGTTCAGCTCTCTCTGACACAAGTGAATTATATGAACATGTTGCACCAAGTTTGCACTTTTCTCAAATCTGTGGTGAGCACTGAATGCAATGGCTCACTTCTTTCCTAACTAAGGTGTTCATATGCCTGCCAAGTCTTACTTTGTTCTAAATGGAACAGGCTTTAAATAATGAATATATTGCTTCTGGATTTTCATATAAGAACAAAACACTTTAGGTTACATGTTGTTCTTTGTAAGACTTCCAACCCTGGTGTGGCTGCCCACTTGAGACGTGAGACTTCAGTTTTACACTCCCATAAACTTAATGCCCTCCTTTCAGTGGTCCTCCACTTAGAAGCAAAGAATTAATGTCTAATAAATTAATAATTATTTACATTGTAACAGAAGGTAAGTGGAAGTTTTAATGATCTCACCTGGGGTACACTAGCTTGAGAACTTGAAAGAATTGGAAATTCACAGTGTCCTTTTCTAAAAAAAGACAAAAAAGCTAAAGGGAACAGTGTGGGCACAGATGGATGAAAACCTCTAGACTTCAAAGTAGCTGTCTTGTACAACTAAATCTGGTGAAGCTTCATCAGAAACAGAGACATTCAGGCAGCAGGTTGGATTGATTCAGGTCCGGGAGTCATTATCAAAAATACAGGATTAGGCAGAAGGAGCAGATAGCCATGCTGTGTGTCAAAACAGTCCTGCCTGGTCTACATGCTTTTATCCACACTCAATAATTCCTACAAGCCTCAGAATACTGTATCTAACTTAGGCTTTTTTTTAAAGTTAGGCTTTTTCTTTAAAAAAAATTAAATGAGATGAGATATACAAGAATTTGTCACATTATGGCTAGCTAATTAAAAGCAATTTTCATTTTATGACATTAAATTTTACCTGAGTTACTGCCATGTTTCTACTTAACCATACTTTAGATTAAATCTTCCTTTCTCTCCACTTCCTTCATGAGGAGGACCCTTCAGCTGTCCAGGCAGGGAAGCAGACTGCAAAGAAATGAGAATGAAAACTCAGTTCATATTGACTTCAGCAACCTGGATAAAAACTTCAGGAAGTCTGATGATAGGCGATTTATTGTCAACATATTTAAAACACAGTACAATATTTTGGGACAAAAGTGTCCTGGTACAATACAATCCCCAGTGAAGAAAGAGTAATTACATTTAACTTTGAATCAGGCACATGCCATTTTTTTCAAGAAGATAGGTTCTAGAGATGGGCTGCCTGTACTAGCTTAAGGGTTTAGGGAAGGACCTGGCCTTGTCTTGGTCATACACATAGCATAGAGATCATTTGGGTTATTAACCACTTCTGGTCCTGTGTGTGTGAGGCTGAGGGAGTGAGCCCCTGGCTCCACAGATAATGTAAGGGTCTTTTAGACTTTAAAGTAAAAGAAAAATTAAATTTAAAATTAGCATACCTAAATAGCACAGGAGAATTTAGGTGGATGTAAATATCCCTTTTATTTATTTATTTATTTATTTATTTTTAATTTGACAACTAAGTTTCTGATGGTGTCATCCAACAATACTAACCCTGTGGATAGTAAGGGATTTTAGTAACACGATTAGTATTAAAGTTACTTAAATCATTTGCTAGCACAAGTGAGACATTATTAGTACTAGATACAATGAGAGTCCTAGAAAGGAACTGTATAGAGAACTCTTTGACAAAGTTCCAGATGGCACAACAGTATTTCTCTGGAGCTCCCAGGGTTCCGTGCCTTGTCTGGTGCTGTGCTCTGTAGCTGACTGGTTATGGAGAAGCACTGTGCATGCCTGAGGTGCGTCTGAGCATGATCTTTACCCACCTGACAGCAGAGAAGGCCCCAGACGGGCAGCCATGGTTTCAGATGTCAGGCAGATCTCTGTTTATTACTAATTATGCATTAGAAGCTTGGAATGAAAGTATTCTTTAAATTGTACAAATCAATGCCCTTATTAGAGGAGAGGCTTTTGTGAGCCTTTTTAAATTATCTCCTCTGCCAATGTCTGATCATTTATCAGACTAAGGGAAAGAAAAAAAAACTAAACACCAAACAAAACTTATTAAATTAACCACGGTCATTAAACTTTAAAGATTTAAACTTAAGGATTTCACTCAAGCTTTGATATCTTTAAAATTTAGGGCAATTTTAATTTTGAGCTTAAGGGTTTTCCTACTGGGTAACAGGACATTTAGAAGCACCTGAGAAATAATCACAGGAAATCCTGAAGGAGAAAACAATTGAGTCTCTCATGTAAGCTCGGACGCTTATATTCAAGCTGATGCTGCAATGAAACAGAAATGTGAACAGTGTCAAAGCATGACAGTTCCATGGAGGATGAACTCGTTGGAAGCTTATAGGTTTTACTACATTTTGTAGACAGTTTGATGTAGCAGGTTCTCAGGCTGCATCAAAATAATTTAGATGAAAACTTCCAAATTATCTAATTTTTATTGAGTGCATTTTTAGTTTAACTCCTTTTGGCATCCAAGGAGTTTGAGAAATATGTAATTGTGTTTGCATTTTCAGCCTTTATATAACTATCCCAAAGCAATGTTTTAAAACCTTTTTCCAATTTACTTCACTTCTGTTGCTCCTTTCCAACCCATCCCATGTCTGTTTATGCTGTGGGTACAAGGATGCTCTGCTTGAAAGACCCCAAAAGGGATACTTTCACGGAAGGGAGACCCAAACCCAAGGAACAACGAGACCACGAGCTTGGATGCAACAGCAAGAGGCTTTATTGGTAACACACGGGTACCCGGGCGTCTCAGTCTCGGGAACTGAGCGCGCCGAGCTGGGGACTCAGGGGTTCTTTTATAGCAAAAAGCGCGGTACAGAAGCGAGAAGCCTAGTAACAGGACCCTGATTGGGCAATTTAAATGAGGCTAGGGCTCAGAGCGCGGGCAATTGAGGTTTTTCTTGGAACTCAAGTCTTGGCCTTGGCCCTATCTGAGGAACAATTAGTCTCTGTGTTTGCTCAATCCTGCTGAGCTGGCCATCTGGTCGCCCGCAGATATCTCTGTGTTTGTTTAACCTTACTGAGCTGGCCATCCGGCCGCCCGCAGACACCCGGCAGCCTGTGTCCTTGGGCCGAGCTCCCTTCTGATAGGCAATAACTATGCAGCTGTGGGGGAACGGAATTTTCCATAAGCCTCAGCTGCCTGTTTAAACTGGGCCAGGGTCTTTCATGCTTAGCTCTCAATACCTTGGAATGTTTTGTCCTCTTCTTATCTCACCTCTAGTGTCCTGAATGTGATCAGCTAATAGATTCAAAAATAAAAACTCTCTGAGTTATTGCAAGTGTATATTGTTTCAAAATGATTCAGAAGATTAATTAATTAAGAAGACTGATTAGGGGCTGTAATACTGAAAGATACTTTAAGATTGTTTATTCCATTGTGTTTTGTCAAGTATGAACTTGCCTACCTGGTTCTTACACACTCTCTCTGTGCTTGTTGTAAGATCAGGGAAGGACTGAACTTGCAATCCTCCTACATGGGGCACTCCAGTGCTAATATTGCAGGTTTGCATCCTCACTGCTGACCCTACTGCACACTCTTCGCAAATATGTTTAAATTCTCTATGACTGATGTCCGTATGAACAACATATTTAAAACTAAGAACTCTTGTAGAAACATTGTGCCTAGACAATGAGCTCAAACACAGTGGGTACCCCATGAATGTTAGTTGATTTTCATGGCAGTGTGAATATTCTAGATCTTTGGAGTAAAAAAAAGATAAAGCAAAGCAAAACAATCACAACAACAACAAACCCAGATATGTTTAGAAGAAGGAATGTGCTGAATTGCTTTCATTTTGGAACAGAGCTGTTAGAAACAATGTGTCAGAGGTTCCCTCCCATGGATTTTCTGCTGTTGGCTCATCCAAAATATGGCCACAGTTGTGACAACCCAAAAACTGAGTTTTTCCAGAACATGTGATCAAGGAGGTATTGATGAATTGTTCATTTATGATCCTCTTTTACCCTGTCTGATTAGTTTGGATTTTAAATCTATTTTATTCAGGTATGCAGCTTTTGTTTGGCAAGTTGACTTCCAAATTTTCACTCTCTCTCTATTTTTTTAAAATTCTTTGTGAGTTGTAGAGTTCCCTGGAGACAACAAATATTTAGTTTCACTTTTTTCTTTGACTCAGTCAGTGAATATGGATCTTTACTTGCTAAGTTAAGGTCATTTGTTTTTAATGTTTTCTATTGGGAGATGTTTGCCATTTCCTATGATTTTGTTGGCTGTTTTTCTAGCTGTTTGCAGAATTGATAATTCTTTTTATTTCCTTTTCCTGAAAGTACCACAAGTATTAGGGATTTGCTTAGTTTTTTGTTGAACATGATTATTCCCTGCTTTATTTGTTGGTCCCTCTTATGAGATGTATTCTTTCCTGTGTTCTCATAGATGAAACTGTCTTTTTTTATTTCTCTATGTGTAATTTGCTTTCAAACTTGTTCAGCAGGGTTGGCTTGGTTGTTATTAATTTTTCAAATCTATCAATTTTTAGACACCATGTTGCTAGACAGTTATTTATCTTCAGGACTAGAATTGCATCATTCCATGATTCCCTGAGTTTTGGAGTTGCTGACAGAGATTTGATGTCATTTGTAGCCTATGCATAATAGATTTTCACATGTCATCCTGTGATGACAACTCTGCTCCCACAGAAATTTTCGTCTAACTGCCCAAAGAATTCCAGGGCAAGATGTTTCTGGCTCCTCATCATCAATGCAGCTTAGTGCACTCGAGGGCATTCAGCTGTGAGAACTTCTGTATCCTGAGCACACCTAGTGATAGTGATGAGAAATACTCCCTATGTTTACCATGGCCTCCCTGCCTCTGCTTGTAACTCTAACCTATCTTGGAATAAAAGCTCTGGAGGAGACAGGTAAAGAGTTCTTGAATGGGAGGATTTCAGATTTCTCCCATCCACATTGATACATCAGCTGATATCATAGTCCTGCAAACCTTGTTGTAGCAACCATATTTTTGTGATTTCATTGTGCAGTTTTCCTGTCATATTTAGAAGACATGGGCTTACACCTAGTGCCCTGGTCCCTCTGACTTTGAAAATCTTTTCTTCTCTCTATGATGGTCCACTTTTCTAAAATAAAAAAATTGCTGTTGCATGCATACATGCATACATGTGTGCACGTTCACACACGCGCACGCGGGCACACATACACATGTTATATTTTAACATTTGTACACATTGTATAATGTTTAAGTAAGGATATACATATCTACTTCCTCAAATGCTTATCATTTTAAATGATAAAGTTGTTAAAAATGCTTTCTTCTGTTTTGTTGAAGTCTACAATACATTTACAACCACCGTACCTGAGCTTCTTACCTCTGCCTATTGCTCAGAGCCCTGGTCATCCCCTTACTTGGATGATAGTTAACTTGTCAACTGTCTCACCTGGAGTTAGCTTACCTTGACTGACATTCATGTTAAACAGTCTTTTACACTATACAAATGTCAGTTCCTTACTTTTGAGCTTCACAATTGTCTTTTAGTTACCTTGATGTTATAAGCAATATCAAAATAAGTACAACTTGTAATTTCTTGATATCTGCCTGTTCGCAATTTTTTTTAGTTTTTTAATATTTATTTTTATTTTAAATTTAAATTAGAAACAAGGTTGCTTCACATGTCAATTCCAGGTCCCTCTTCCTTTCCCTCCCCTCCTCCCACACCTTCCCACCAACTTCTCCAATATCCCCTCATTTCCCCAGGGAGGGTGAGGCCCTCCATGGGGATGTACATAGTCTGTCATTTCATCCAGGGCAGGGCCTAGGCCTCCCCCAAGAGTCCAGGGTGAGAGTGCATCTCTCATTGTTGGATGGAATGAATACTGATCTACTACCCAAGGCTCAATAGACTACCTAGGCCTCCTCACTGACACCAACATTCAGGGGGGTCTTGATCAGTCCCATGCTGGATTCCCAGCCATCAGTCTGGGATGCAAGAGCTAACCCTTGTCAGGTCAGCTGTTTTTGGGGGTTAAACCAGCCCAGCCTTAACCCCTTTGCTCATCAGTCCTTCCTCTCTGTCACTGGATTCCTTGAGTTCAGCTCAGTGTTTAGCTGTGGGAGTCTACCTCTGCTTCCATCAGCCATTGAATGAAGGTTCTGTTTCCCAGACTCTCTGGCCATGGGACTGTAGGCTGGCACTCCCCAGATCTATGTCTAAAATCCATATATGAGAGAGTACATGCCATGTTTCTCTTTTTGTGACTGGGTTGCATCAATCAGGATAAATTGATTATAAGACAACCACTTTTATGAAACCAGAGGGAGAAAGGGAATAAAATAGTTTGCTCTGCCCAATAAATTTGCAATCCATTTTCTGTCTATAAGAAGTGATCAGAATATTCACTTACAATGTAATAGCCTATGTATCTCATGATTGTCAATTACTTCAAAATTTATGCTCACTTCCTATTGCTTTGTTATTGTCTTTTAAACTATCCATTGAGGTCATCCTTCTGTATTTTAATTTATGTTAACTTTTTTTGGTAAATTGTCTTTCATTATTTTCATAGAAAATCATTCAGCACTGGTGTCACTGATACAGACTACTTAATATTATTTATTATTCATGTAAGAGATTCTGAGACTAATGCAAATGGCTGTAGAATTTTAAAATATGTTGATGATGATAATGGCTCCCCATGAGACAAGCTGTCAAAAGGATGACTGCCACCTAAAATAAATGCTTTCCCACAGGCATTTCAAACCACCAGACTGAGGAAATGTGATGTTTCAGACTCTGTATATGCCAAAGGGAGATGTGTTGGAAAAACAAACTTCCTTTTTAGACAGACAGAAGTTCTACATCATTTTCAGAGAAGTCAAGCTTTAGGGCATAGCTAATGATGCTCAAAAGTCCATTTGCAACCACAGAAAGCAACAGATGACGCTTCTCTCATAAATTAACAAGAGACTTGTGGCCTCTGCTTGCATGGTGTGCCAGAAGGAGGAGAGAAGGAGGAACAGAGAAGGAGGAGAAAAAATTAGGAGGAGCTGAGTGGAAATATGTGAGTGTGTACCACTTGCTCTTATGTTGACCTTGACCTGCAGATCCCCTTTCCTCTTTTGTGTGAGAAGACTTTCCCCAGGCAGATGCAACACATATGTCAGCTCACCCCAGATAGGGATCCCACAACAGACCAAAGCACAATAACACCTAAGACCACCTGTGGTGAACCAATGTGTTTAATTGTGATTGGGATTATTTATAATAATATGGGTGAAGGTTTACTTACAGGAGCAGAAATGACACAAAGATGCATCACCAAAGCCTTTTCAGAAGTTAATAAGCTATATTTTATTTGCATATAGACAAATCCATAGGGCATTTTCTTGAATAGTGATTGATAATGATTGGGGGGGTCTAAACCTCTGTGGGTGATCCTAACACATGGGCCAATGGTTCTGGGTTGTATAAGAAAGCAGGCTGAGAGAGCATCCCTCTTTGTGCTATAGGCACACGATGACTGTTTGTATTCCAGGGATAGACACTGATCCACAGCTCAGGGCCCCATGGGTTGCCCAGGCCTTCTCGCTGACACTCACATTTGGGGGGTCCAGATCAGTCCCATGCTGGCCTCCCCACTGTCGGTCTGGGGTCCAAGAGCTCTCCCCTGTTCAGATCAGCTGTCTCTGCTGGTTTTGCCAGCCCATTCTTTGCCAATTTGCTCATCACTCCTCTCTCTCTGTCACTGGGTTCCTTGGGTTCAGTTCAGTGATTAATTGTGTGTTTGCCTCTGCTTCCATCAGTCACAGGATGAAGGCTTCCGGATGGTTATAGACATCAAGTTCATTATCAGGAATGGGCATTCGAGGTGGTCTCTCCACTATTGCTTAGCTTGCCAATTGGTGTTATCCCTTTACATCACTCGAGGTCACTCTGGTGCCTGATCTGTCTTCTATCCTATGATTCCCTCTTCCCCCTATTCTACCCCCACCCACTCAACTTCCTGTTCCCCCATGACCAACTCTCTTCCTCTTCACCCCCTCTCTTCTTTCCAGCTCCCACTCCCCCCCACCCCTCACCGTGTTCCCCATCCATTCAGAGGATCTTGTCTCAATCCTCTTCTCTTGGGTACTATAGGGAGTGCCTGGACCCTACCCAGAGTGAAATGATAGACTCTAGATATCCCCTATGTGGAAGGATTTGGCAATAGGGTGGGAGGGTGGGGGAAGGGGAGTGCGGGAGGAGGGGAGGGAGAGGGAACTGGGATTGACATGTCAAACAAGCTATTTAAAATTAAAATAAAAAATGATAAAAAAAGAAAGAGAGGTGGGGATAAAAATTTGTTAAAAAAAAAAAGAAAGCAGGCTGAGCAAGCCATTGGGACCCAGACAGAGAGCAGCATTGTTCCATGGCTTTTGCTTCAGCTCTTGCCTCCAGGTTTTCTGCCCTGCTGTTCTTCCCAGCTTTAGTCAGTGTTGTATTGCTGTGAAGGGACATCCTGACACAATTACCAAGGCAAATCACAAAATAAAGCATTTATTTGGGGTTTGCTTACAGTTTCAGAGGTTTGGTCCATTGTCATGGCAGGAAGCATGGTGGTACACAGGCAGACATGGTGCTGGAGAAATAACTGAGAGTTCTACATCCAGATCTTCAGCAGCAGAAAGAGACTGATACTGGACCTGATCTGAGCTTTTGAAACCTCAAAGGCCACCCCCACTACACACTTTCTCCAACAGGCCACCTTTCCTAATTATTTCAAACAGTGCCACTTCCTGGTGACCATTCAAATTTGTGAGCCTATGGGGGCCATTCTCATCTAAATCACCAGGCTCCTCAAGTTGATGTTCATAGTATTTATCACAGCAACAGAAAGCACTATCACACCAAAGTATATTCAAATGCCACCTATAATATTCCTGGATAAATTAAAAGTATTATTGGGTCTAAAAAATTTTTGTGTACAAATTTAGTACCATAATACCCTTGAGAATCAATCCAAATTCACCATAGATATCTGAAGGTTTTGGGAGGAACTCCATGAAATATAAGATTTAAAAAAAATCTTAACAGTCAGATACAACTTAGTCTTCTTGTTCGACTCCTAACAGAGGAGCAGAGGCTGTCTCTGACTCCTTTCTTGGCTTTGGTACTCTACTCCTCATACTGGGCTCCTTTTTTCAGCCTTAATACAAGGGGAGGTATTTATTCTTACTGCAACTTGATATGCCATGTTTTGTTGAGATCCATGGGAGACAGGTCCTTTCCTGAATAGAAACAGGAGGAGTGGATTGGGTGGAGTCTGAGGGAAGTTGGGGGAGGGAATGGGAGGATAGGATGGAGGGGAAACTGGATTCAACATCTAAAATAAATAAATAGATAAATAAGATATTTAACAAAAATATGACACATCATAATTTCTACATGGAATTAAATCATGAGTAATGATACAGAAATAATTACATTCCTACCATGAAAATTTTAATGACTAACATTAAAAAAAAATCCAACTCCGCTGGGCGGTGGTGGCACATACCTTTAATCCCAGCACTCGGGAGGCAGAGGCAGACAGATCTCTGTGAGTTCAAGACCAAGCCTAGTGTACCAAGTGAGTTCCAGGACAGGCTCCAAAACAATACAGAGAAACCCTGTCTCAAAAAAAAAAATAAACAAAAGAAAAAAAGAAAAAAAAATCCAACTCCATAATTAAAGCTGTTTAATTGCTCCACCATCCCCATCACATGCCTCAGTATAATGAAACATGACCTCTGTACTAGAAGTGTGGACAGTGTTACAGATCATGACCCAGTGATTTTTATTTCAGTGCCATAGTATTTTCCCACGCATGCAAACTTCTTCACATCTCCAAAATTAGGCATGAGTGGACAGTGTGAGTCACAGAAAGGGGTGCCTCATGATCTTTGCTTCCATCTCAAATATTTGCTGACCAATAGTTTTCACTCTTTTCTGTGCCTTGAGGCCATCAGATCTACATCAATAGAATTCTTCCCTTTCGGGTTCTGGCTATTGGCAGCTGAGATGTCAGAGTGCAAACTGCTAAGATGTGTGTTCCCCTGACCCCCTCTCTGTGCTCTGTGCTTTGGCAGTGACTGCATCCAGAGCTGCTCGCAGCTGTGTTTCACTGTAGCCTTTCCCTGTCTAGGCGTTCACCCCACGCAGCAAGCAAAGCCCTTCTGGTTACTCCTTTTCTTCTCTGAAGCCTGTTCACACTTGGGAAAGTTTGTTTCATCATTATGCCATCTTATATTTTCAGGTAACTCATTTCTGTTTTCATAGGTTCCTTGTGCCCATCTCTGTTTGTTTGTTGACACGGATTTGTTGTGTAGCCCAGGCTCACCTGGAATGGTCTGAGTATTAGGGTAACATGCACCAACATTCCTGGTCAGATTCCCTGTTATGGAAAGGTAAATGCTCATAGGAAAATAAAGTCTATTTTATAAAGGAAAGGGGAGACCCAAGATAGCTCAGGGGTCATAGTGCTAGAGTAGTCGAGCATAATGATCCGAGTTCAGCTCCTGGATCCACAAGGGGCAAGCGGAGAATCTAACACCTCTAAGCTGCCCTGTCCTGCAACATCCATATATGTGCCTGGCATCCTGTGACACCACCACACAAATAATATTCTAATTAGGGAAATATCTGTCAATGTCACATAAACTTTCCAAACCTCTATTCACAGGATGAAAATAGTTTCTTATCTATGATTTTCATGCTGTCACTCTTGGTGTCATAGAATCACTTTATTAAAAAGAGTGTCAAGTATTCAACAATGAAAGGAGGCATAGAATATATAGAAATAAAACAATTCTTCCATCTTATCTGGGTCTCTGACGGATCTTCCGTGTCAGTCATGGGAGGTTGTCAATCATTTAAAACTGTTTCCAATGTGGCAGAAATTGTCATTTGTCATGTAGATAGCATGGACAACACAAGAATACTTTTAAAAACACATTTTCTAATGTTTTGAAAGATATGATTTTATAATATCTTACATATAAATAAAATTATGAAAGTCATTTGAGGTATATTTTATTTTATCCTGTCATTGTTTTTCCATCATATATTATATCCAAAAGGAGTGATACTAGAAGTATTTAGTTTTAAATAGTGATACTGTTTATACAACATGTAAGGAATTAATTTGATTATTCATATACTAATGATGCTTGAGAATAATGCTTCACTGACATTCTTAAAATTCTGTATTAAAATCTAAGTTAACTTCTTTTATCAAACTAGTCTACTTATTTCTTTTCCATCAACACCACACACTTTCTGAGGTTCTAAGAAAGATTACCCTTGCCCTGGGAATCTTACTCCTACCCCTTGTCTCTCCCATCTGTCCACCCTTCATATATGCGGTCTTCCTATGGCATCACTGATCCATGTTAGAGGTTATCTGTGTACATTCAGGACTCCCTTTCCAGCACTTCTCAGCTAACATTTAGCACCAGTCACCCACTGGTTAGTGATCTTTACCAGGCCAACTGACAATTGCTCTAGCAGCAGAAAGTCTCAGATTCTTCACCTGTCAGTGTTAGTTTGTCCCCACTGTGAAAATGCTAAGGAAATGTCTGTGGTATCTTTGCGGAGGCAAATAACTTCCTTCCAAGTGTCTCTGTTTATTTTGTCCTTGTGAGCCTGCCTGTTCACATAATGATGGGCTATCAAATCACCACTCTGAATAGCTCTTTAATCAGGTACTAACTATTATTATGTGGGAGAGACCTGATTAGACTTAAGAAACCTGGGATCCAATCCCAAATCTTGTGCTATTCAATATGAATCCAGCTGTTTCTTGTGTTTTTCTTGTGTTGCAGTTTCTTTGTGGATATCAGTAGTATAGGATTTGAAACGACTTCCCACTTACAGAAAACTATGAGACGAAATTTTCACAATGAAAAGATGGATAACTACCAGAAAAAACAAAGGTATCATTGGTCAGAACTGGATCTAGGTTGTTTCTCCAGGGAGCTGTACCTCCAGGCTGTTGTACCTACAACCAGAGAAGGTGAACTTTACATCTAGTCACCTAGTTCCTAATGGCTGCTCTTGGTCTCACTTTTGACTCTGAGCTTTTAATATTCCTCAGAGGGCTAATCACTGATGCTATTCACTAATCAAAGTGGCCTTAGTCTGTAATAGAATGATTGGCAGGCAATCAGTCTAGAGATCCATGAAGACGGATTTTCTTTGCATTTGGATCACAAACTCCACAGCTGCATTGGTGTACTTAAACCTTCATGCTCAGAGACACAATTCCTATTGTGTCATTAGAAAATAAAAATGAACCTATTAATACAGGAAATTATTTTTGTTTAACTTTGTTTTGGTTTTCTATAAAGATCAGGATGTAGCTCATATCTAAAGCATTTTAGACAGTGAACATTACAAAGAACACAAATATCAGAAATATCAGAACAGAAAATAAACTCCATGTGTTTATCTCCTGCACTGCTACCCGGATGGCTTGGGCTGTATATTTACCTGTGTGTTTACAATGAGAATTCCAGTTGTTTTTCTTGTATAGGCAAGCTTACTTCTATCCATGCCTATCCTTCGAGTCATATCTGGTCAAAATCCTTTGGCTGGGGAGTCCACAAACCCTGACTTTTATATTATTTGGCCCAATATTCAGGGAGAATTGTGGAAGAGAGTGCATAAGAATGTAATAGTTGAAGAATGGGGAGTGGTGCTGTGGACTGCTGTCTTCTAGACACGTTATGACTATTGCACTTAAGAATTCACAATAGCTGTGCTTACCTGCATTATTACATGTTAAAGACTGAACGTATTAGCATTCCGTCACAGATGTGGGAACAAACTCATTGGTCCAACTCTTGGCTAAAGAGCTATTGACTTCTAGGAAAAAAGAGTCATTTTTCTTCAATAGTAGTGTAGCCATTGATAAGTTTCCCATGTTCTAGTACATAACCCCACATTTTTGCTCATGCAGGGAACCTTAAATAAACAGCATGCCATAAAACAAGCATGAAACCAGGAGGAGGATTTGTTGGGAGAAAGGATTCAGAGTGAATAGGAGAGTATGTAAGATGATCAAAAGGGATAAAGACATCGAAATTTATCATGTACATGTATAAATTATCAGTCAGTATAGTAGAAATGTATTTTCTAAAAGGTCCTTGGTGATGGGTTGCCACAAACTAAATATTGGTACCGGAAAGCATAGGTGGTTGGTCTTTCTTTGGTGGGTGGGTGGTCTTACTTTATAGAAATTGGGGAAACTACCAGCCACTGTAGTGGCTGTTTGATCTTGTGGTGAGGGAAAGAACACTTACCAAAAATAGGCAATATTCTCATCCTGTTGATGCATACCAATAATAAAAATCTTAACTTGAATTTCATATCAAGGTCAAAATCTAATGTCTCCTCATATTTTCAATTTTTTATAGTCAAAGATGGCCACTTCTTTGTCTATCTGCCCTTCTTATTTCCAAAAAGAATGCACCCAGAAGGCACACACTAAAACACAGTACTTGTTCATTTAATGGGTTCATTTAGTCAAAAACGAAATTGCTGAAGATGAGAGCAGAGAGAGTTTCGTTCAGTTTGAGAGAAGCAACTTCATTTCCTCTGCAACAGATATGAATTCTCCAGGGTCAAGTAGGGCTTCACTGAGCAGAGATTATAACTTTGCAATAAGTAGCCTCATCTTCCCTGGGTATGAGAAACCAGACCATTTGAATTAGTATCATTATCGATCAATAACCTTAAGAGATGAAATAGTTTGCAGCAGTTACTGGCTTAGCAGTAAGGCTCTCAGTATTAGTTGAGCATAATTTGTGGGTCTTGCATCATTCAAGGCACTGGAAATCCTAGAAGAAGAGGATCGTGGCTACAATAGAGATGAACTAAACAATGTCATCATAGTGTAGATTTACAGTTTGAATGTTCCAAGGTCTCAAGGGCTGCTGGGATATGTGGTAATTTGAAGGAGAATGGCCCCAATATCTCATATATTTGAATACTTGGTAACTAGTCAGAACTGCTTGGAGGAAGCGTTAACTGGGGACAGTCCTTGAGGTTTCAAAGGCAAACGACATTCCAGATTATCTTTCTCTGCCTGACACTTGCAGATCAAGATGTAATCACTTAGCTATTGCTCAATCACCATGCCTGCATACTTACTGCCATGTTTGTCTACATGATAGACATGGGCTCTAATATTCTATAACTGTAGGCCCAAAATAAAGACTTTCTTATATAAGTTTCCTTGGTCATGATATCTTATCACAATAGAAAGCTAAGGCAGGATGGTAGAAGTAATTTGTGTTGGTCATACAGAGAACTTAGACATCCTTCTCAGTAGCCTCAATATTCCATGAAGGGAGATAATTTTAACTACTCATGAAGGGGAATCATTAATTATCTTTGAAGGGTATTATTAATTACCAGTAGGTAAACAAGATGAGACTTCACGAGTATAGCTTTTATGAGATTTCTAGGAGTCCTAGTATTAGAGAAAACTCTTTGTTCCTTTGCCTCTAATGATCTTTAAAGTCCCGTTTTTCAACACACCTCAACTTCAAAGGCAGACATTACCTCATAGTAAAGGTTGGGAAAAATTTTCCAATCAAATGGATCTAAGAAACAAGCTGATGTAGCTATCCCAATATCTAACAAATTAGACTTTGAACTAAATTAATGAAAAGAGATGAAGAAGGTTTTGCATATTTGTCACAAGAAAAATTCATCAAGAGCAAATCTTAATTCTGAGCATTTATGCCCCAAATACAAAGACACCCATAATTATAAAAGAAACATTACGCCCGGCTCCCAGGCCTGTGTTCCAGTGCCTGCAGATCTCCTGGGAACTGCACAGAGCTCCCAATCCCGGCAGGAGCCAAGCACCCCAGACTCAAGATCTTCTATCCCACCAACTAGACCAGGAAACGAGAGGAGGCTGGGAGTCCAGGGAAGCAGCTGTTCCTCCGGCAGCATCAAGTAAATAGGCCGGCTTCCCGGCCTGTGTTCCAGTGCCTGCAGATCACCTGGGAACTGCACAGAGCTCCCAATCCTGACGGAAGCCAAGCACCCCAGACTCCAGATCTACTCTCCCACCAACAAGACCAGGAAACCAGAGGAGACAGGGAGACCAGGGGAGTAGCTGTTCCAGATCAGGTATACAGGACCCAGCATAGGGTCCAGGGGACCAGGTAGGAGGCCAAGCGCCCCAGACTCCTGTTCTTCTTCACCACCCACCGGACCAGCATTTGGACAAGGAATAGAAGAACCACGAGAGTATTGGACTTGTTAGCACCCACCAAAAGGGAACTCTGGTCCCCCGACCAGTAAGGGGCTCTTTCTGCACCCACTAGAAGAAGAGATGGGAAAGAGACAATACAAAAACACAGTTAGCAACAGAAAAACAATTATGACACCGCCAGATTCTAGAGACTCCACACCAGCACGACCCCAACATTCCAATGCGAACAAAGCAGAAGAGAATGACCTTAAAAGCACTTTCATGAAAATGATAGAGGCCCTAAAAGAGGATATAGGAAAATCCCTCAAAGAAATTGAAGAAAAAGCAAACCAAAAAATGCAAGAAATGGAAGAAAAAGCAAACCAAAAAAATGCAAGAATTGGAAGAAAAAACAAACCAAAAAAGGCAGGAAATGGAAGAAGAAATGAATCAAAAAATGCAAGGAATGGAAGAAAAAACAAAGCAAAAAAATGAAAAAAATGGAAGAAGAAACAAAACAAAAAAGGCAGGAAATGGAAGAAGAAACAAAGCACAAAATGCGAGTAATGGAACAAAAAGCAAACCAAAAAAGGCAAGAAATGGAAGAAAGAACAAACCAAAAAATTCATAAAAGGCAACAAACGGACGAAAACATAAACAGAAAATTGCAAGAAGCAATGCAAACACTGCAAGGGTTGAAAACTGAAATATAGACATTAAAAAAAACACAATCTGAAGAAAGGCAGAAAATAGAAAAAATGGACAAACACTCAGGCACTACCAATACAAGCATTACCAACAGAATAGAAGAGATGGAAGAGAGAATCTCAAGTGTTGAAGATACACTAGGAGAAATGGATTTATCAACCAAAGAAAACCTTAAATCCAACAAATCCTTAACACAAAACATCCAGGAAATATGGGACACCATGAAAAGACCAAACCTAAGAATAATAGGTATAGAAGAAGGAGAAGAAATCCACCTCAAAGGGGCAGAAGGCATATTCAACAAAATCATAGAAGAACACTTTCCCAACCTTAAGAAAGACATGCCAATGAAGGTACAAGAAGCCTACAGAACACCAAATAGAGTGGACCACAAAAAAAAAATCCCCTCACCACATAATAATCAAGACCCCAAACATACAGAATAAAGAAAGAATATTAAGAGCAGCTAAGGAAAAAGGTCAAGTAACATATAAAGGCAGACCTATCAGAATTACACCTGATTTCTCCATGGAAACGCTGAAAGCCAGAAGGTCCTGGATAGATATTCTACCTACACTAAGAGACCATGGATGCCAGCCCAGACTACTATACCCGGCAAAGCTCTCAATCACTATAGACGGAGAAAACAAAATATTCAGTGACAAAACTAGATTCAAGCAATATGTGTCCACTAACCCAGCCCTACAGAAAATTTGGGAAGGAAAACTCCAACCCAAGGAGGCTAACTACAACCACAAAAACATAAGCATTAGAGAATCCCTCTCTACCAACAGCCAAAAGAACAAAGGGGTGAAATTCCACCCATAATTCCACCAACAACAACCATCGCAAATCGAAGGGGATGAGCAATCAATGGTCATTAATATCCCTCAATATTAATGGCCTTAACTCACCCATAAAAAGACACAGACTAGCAGAATGGATTCGAAGACAGAACCCTTCCTTCTGCTGCATTCAAGAAACACACCTCACCCTCAAAGACAGATATTACCTGAGAGTTAAAGGTTGGGAAAAAATTTTTCAATCAAATGGACCCAAGAAACAAGCAGGGGTAGCAATCCTAATATCTAACAAACTAGACTTTAAAATAAAATCAATCAAAAGAGATGAAGGAGGTCATTACATACTCATCACAGGTGAAACCCACCAAGATGAAGTGTCTATCCTGAACATCTATGCCCCCAATACAAAGGCATCCACATTCGTTAAAGAAACATTATTAGAACTTAAATCTCATCTAAAGCCCCACACAGTTATAGTGGGAGATTTCAACACACCACTCTCACCACTAGACAGGAATACCAGACAGAAACTCAACAAAGAAGCAAAGGGTCTAATAGAAGTAATGACCCAACTGGGATTAACAGATATCTATAGAACATTTCATCCACATAAAAAAGAATATACCTTCTTCTCACCACCACATGGAACCTTCTCAAAAACCAACCACATACTTGGCAAAATTTCAAACCTCAGCAGCTACAAAAAAATTGGAATAACTCCATGCATCTTATCAGACCACCATGCTTTAAAATTAGAATTCAACAACAACACAAATTGCAGAAAACCTACAAACTCATGGAAATTGAATAATGCTCAACTGCACCATCCCTGGGTCAAAGAGGAAATAAAAAAAGAAATTAAAGGCTTCCTCGAATTCAATGAGAATGAAGACACAACATACCCAAACCTATGGGACACTTTGAAAGCAGTGCTACGGGGGAAGTTCATAGCACTAAGTGCTCACATGAAGAAACAGAAGAACAGTTATACCAGAGAATTAACATCACAGCTGAAAGCTCTAGAACACCAAGAAGCAAACTTCCCCAGGAGGAGTAGACACCAGGAAATAATCAAATTGAGGGCTGAAATCAATAAAGTAGAAACCAGGAAAACAATACAAAGAATGAATGCAACGAAGAGTTTGTTCTTTGAGAAAATCAACAAGATAGACAAACCTTTGTCCAAACTTACCAAACAGCAGAGAGGGAACACGCAAATTAACAAAATCAGAAATGAAAAGGGGGACATAACAACAGACTCTGAGGAAATCCAGAGAATCATTAGGTCATACTTTGAAAACCTGTACTCCACAAAATTCGAAAATTTAAAGGAAATGGATGACTTCCTGGACAGCTATCATTTGCCAAAACTAAATCAAGAACAGGTAAGCAATTTAAATAGACCTATAACCCCTATGGAAATAGAAGCTGTCATCAAAAGTCTCCCAACCAAAAAAAGCCCAGGTCCAGATGGCCTCAGTGCAGAATTCTACCACAAATTCAAAGAACAGCTTATACCAATTCTTCTCAAAGTGTTCCACACAATAGAAGCAGAAGGGTCTTTGCCAAACTCTTTCTATGAGGCTTCAATAACCTTGATCCCCAAGCCACACAAAGATACAACTAAGAAAGAGAACTTCAGACCTTTATCCCTCATGAACATTGATGCAAAAATACTCAATAAAATACTGGCAAATCGGATCCAAGAACACATCAAAACAATCATTCACCACGATCAAGTAGGTTTCATCCCAGGGATGCAGGGATGGTTCAACATACGAAAATCCATCAACGTAATCCACCATATAAATAAGCTGAAAAACAAAAATCACATGATCATCTCACTAGATGCTGAAAAAGCCTTTGACAAAATCCAACACCCCTTCATGATAAAGGTCTTGGAGAGATCTGGAATAACAGGGACATACTTAAACATAATAAAATCTATATACAGTAAACCAACAGCCAACATCAAACTAAATGGACAGAAACTCAATGCAATTCCTCTAAAATCAGGAACAAAACAAGGCTGTCCACTCTCTCCATACCTTTTCAACATGGTACTTGAAGTTCTAGCTATTGCCATACGACAACAAAGGGGGATCAAGGGGATACAAATTGGAAAGAAAGAGGTCAAACTTTCACTGTTTGCAGACGATATGATAGTTTACATCAATGACCCAAAGAACTCTACCAGGGAACTCTTACAGCTGATTAACACCTTCAGCAAAGTGGCAGGCTACAAGATCAACTCAAGAAAATCAGTAGCCCTACTATATACAGATGATAAAAGGGCTGAAAGGGAAATCAGAGAAACATCACCCGTTACAATTGCCACAAACAACATAAAATACTTTGGGGTAACGCTAACCAAACAAGTGAAAGACCTGTATCATAAGAACTTTGAATCTTTAAAGAAAGAAATTAAAGAAGCCCTCAGAAAATGTTTTTCTTCCAATTCTTGCATTTTTTGGTTTGTTTTTTCTTCCATTTCTTGCATTTTTTGGTTTGTTTTTTCTTCCATTTCTTTGAGGGATTTTCCAATATCCTCTTTAAGGCCTCTATCATTTTCATGAAAGTGCTTTTAAGGTCGTTCTCTTCTGCTTCCTTCGCGTTGGAATATTGGGGTCTTGCTGGTGTGGAGTCTCTAGAATCTGGCGGTGTCATATTTGTTTTTTCTGTTGCTGACTGTGTTTTTGTATTGTCTCTTTCCCATCTCTTCTTCTAGTGGGTGCAGAAAGAGCCCCTTCCTGGTCTGGGGACCAGAGTTCCCTTTTGGTGGGTGCTAGTAAGTCCAGTAATCTGGTGGTTCTTCTATGCCTAGTCCAAATGCTGGTCCGTGGGTAGAGAAGAAGAACAGGAATCTGGGGCGCTTAGCCTCCTACCTGCTCCCCTGGACCCTATGCTGGGTCCTGTTGTACCTGATCCGGAACAGCTACTCCCCTGGTCTCCCTGGCTCCTGTAGTTTCCTGGTCTCTTTGGTGGGAGAGAAGATCTGGAGTCTGGGGTGCTTGGCTCCCGCCGGGATTGGGAGCTGGCCTGTTTACCTGATGCTCCCGCCGGGATTGGGAGCTCTGTGCAGTTCCCAGGCGATCTGCAGGCTCTGGAACACAGGCCGGGAAGCTGGCCTGTTTGAGGTGGTTTTCTTCACCTTCTTTTATACCTATTATTTTTAGGTTTGGTCTTTTCATGGTGTCCCATATTTCCTGGATGTTTTGTGTTAAGGATTTGTTGGACTTAAGATTTTCTTTAGTTGATGAATCCATTTCTCTAGTGTATCTTCAACACCTAAGATTCTCTCTTTCATCTTTGTATTCTGTTGGTAATGCTTGTATCTGTAGTACCTTACCATTTGCCCAGATTTTCTGTTTCCAGTCATTCTTCAGATTGTGTTTTTTTTTTATTGTCTCTATTTCAGTTTTCAACTCTTGCACTGTTTGAATTGTTTCTTGCAATTTTCAGTTTATCTTTTCATCCATTTGTTGCATTTTATGAATTTTTGGTTTGTTCTTTTTTCCATTTCTTCCATTTTTTGGTTTGTTTTTTTCTTCCATTTCTTGCATTTTTGGTTTTCTTTTTCTTCCATTTCTTGTAATTTTTGGTTTGTTTTTTCTTCCATTTCTTGCATTTTTGGTTTGTTTTTTCTTCCATTTCTTGCATTTTTGGTTTGTTTTTTCTTCCATTTCTTTGCGAGATTTTCCTATATCCTCTTTTAGGGCCTCTATCATTTTCATGAAGTTGTTTTTAAGGTCACTCTCTTCTGTTTCATTTGCATTGGAATGTTGGAGTCTTGCTGGTGTGGAGTCTCTTGAATCTGGTGGTGTCATATTTGCTTTCTGTTGCTGAGTGTATTTTTGTATTGTCTCTTTCCCATGTCTTCTTCTAGTGGGTGCAAAAAGAGCCCCTTACTGGTCTGGTGGTTAGGGGACCAGAGTTACCTTTTGGTGGGTGCTAGCAAGTCCAATAATCTGGTACTTCTTCTATTCCTCATCCTGTTTCTGGTCCTGTGGGTGGAGAAGAAGCCCAGGAATCTAGGGTGATTAGCCTCCCACCTGGTCCCCTGGTCCCTTTGCTGGAAGAGAAGACTTGGGATCTGTGGTGCTCCTGCCAGGATGTGAAGCTCTATGGCTGTTCCCAGTCCCTGGAAGGCATGCCTGGGATGCAGGACCTTCTTTACCTGGATCCGCTGGTTTCCTGCTCTCGTTGGTGAAAGAGAAGACCTGGAATCTGGGGTGCTTTCTCCCATCAGGATGGGAAGCTCTGTGCTGTTCCCAGGCAATCCCCAGGCACTGCCTGCAGGGCCTGTTTTACCTGGTCCCACCAGACCAGCTGGTCCCCTGGTCTTCTTGGTGGGAGAGAAGACCTTGGATCTGGGGTGCTAGGCTCCCGCTGGGATGGGAAGCTCTGTGGCTGTCCCCAGTCACTGGAAGGCCCTGGTACTATATTATATAGTGGTCTCCTGCACCAATTCATTCAAGGCTACCTCTCACTTTCTCTTCTAAGAGTTTCTGTGTGACTGGAATTTATGTTGAGGGCTTTGATCCACTTGGACTTATGTTTTGAGCATTTTGATAGATGTAGATCTTTCTGCAGACTTCTACATGTCCACATCCAGTTATGCCAACACCATTTGTTAAAGATGTCTTCTTTTTTCTATTGTATATATTTAGCTTCTTTGTCAAAATCAGGTGTTCGTAGGTATGTGGGTTAATATCAGGGTTTTCAATTCAATTCCATTGATCTACCTGTCTGTTTTTATGCAAATACTAAGCTGTTTTCATTACTATAACTCTATAGTAGAGCTTAAATTCAGGGATGGTGATGCTTCCAGAAGTTCCTTTATTTTACAGTATTGTTTTGGCCATCCTGGGTTTTTTGTTTTTCCAGATAATGTTGATTATTATTCTTTCAAGGTCTGTGAAGAATTGTGCTGGTATTTTGATGGTGATTGCATTGAAAATGTAGATTGCTTTTGGCAAGATTGATATTTTTACTGTGTTGATCCTACCTGGGAGATCTTTCCATTTTCTGGTATCTTATTTAATTTCTTTCTTTAAAGACTCAAAGTTTTTGTCATACAGGTAAAACACAAACTGTTAAACGTAACATATATTAACATGAGTGTGCAACATGCAGTATGCACAAGTCTGCTAAAGATGATTTTCTGTTCTATGTTTGAGCAGGTAAAACGCACCTGTCAACTTTATATGCCATTTGGACTGCATAACCAAAATATAATGTAAATCTCTATCCATGTCCTATGAATGAACGGCATGTAATAACAAGTCATGAGGACTCCATAATGAACAAAATTTATCATGTCTCAGGGCTGTTCTCATGTGGAGGGATCAACATATTTGTAACCTAACTTATAGGTTTTTTTGTTTGTTTGTTTTTTGTTGTTGTTGTTTCTTCCTTTATGTTGACAGCCACAATTTTCAGGAGGTCTTTCCAAACAAAATCTGATTTTTATTAACTTGAAGAAATCCATGACTTTCATTTTCCTGTGGAAACATAGGTATAGCCTCTCCCCCAACACAACATATTTCCTGACATCCATTCTAAAGTTAAAATATTCTTAAAACATATGGGTTGGTTTAATTAAGCAATTTTTTTCCTTCAAACCAATGTCTTTCAGCAGGGATTGCTCTTCTTTCATCAGCATTTAAAAAAAATTCAAAGTTAGCAAAGCAATATGCAAGATCCAGACTCCCTGTGCATTTTCCATCCTTATGTGTCTCATTTTCATATGATTTTACTCTTTCTTTTAAGAGTTTACTTTATTATTTTTAAATCATTTATTTATTGATTAGCCATGAATGTCTATACATTTTTTTTTCTTTCTTCAGCACCTAAGAAAATTTCAAGCACACTGCATCCCATTTAGAAATTTTCTTGGCCTGGACCTGACTTTATTTTTAATTCTTTTATTTTTTATAAAATCTTTTGCATGTTTCCATTGTGTCTCTGAGCTCTCTGAAGATCAGCTTAGCACATTGTACTGGTACCTAGCTCCACCCCCTTGGTTCCCCAGGAAACTGCTGGAGCTGGGCCTAACATCCCTGCCACACCTACCCTGCCCAGCTCTGGGAAGTTGCTGTGTTCAGGCTGGTGCAGTAGTTTACATATAGTTTCCAGGATCATGTATGCTGTTTAATTACTCAACTGTGCTAAAGAAGCAGTGCCTCTGCATTCTGAAAACACCTGGCCTGCTTTCGAGACCCAGGTCACTTGGAAGCTTCTCTGACTCCCTATTTAGACTTTTTCCCAGGTTTCTCAGGAACTATGTGGATTTATGTGCTGTGTGCTGGGCACCAAATATAATCAGACTTCCCTTTGAGCCATCAGCTCACATGGAGACTTATTTTCATAAAAGCTTAGCTTTATAGTAGCCTTTCCCCAACTAGTTTTTATGACTTTAATTACCAGGCTTTTATTAATATATGATCTGTTGTGTGGCTCAGTTAGCTCTCCTCTGTGCCATATGTCCAACTCATTAATTTCTTGGTGGTATCTCTCTTGTGTCTAGATTCATCCTGAGTTCCTCTATCTGCCCAGAATCCTGCCTAGCTATTGGACATTCAGCTCTTTATTAAACCAATCTTAATGATACATCTTCACACAATATAATCAAATATTCTGCAACAGATATTGGTATGATTCCAGTCTTCTTCAAGTAGACATCCATTTCCTCCTAGAGCCATCTAATAAAGATGTCTTTAGTCCCATATGTGTTTTGGTATCTTTGTCATGTGTATGTATTTGTTGAATACTTTCTTTGGTTTTGAATCATGATATTTGTATCTTCTATTTTGTTCCATTAAACTAGGTGTCTACTTTTTTTGCAAAATCCATATTGTTTTTGTTATTATGCCTCTGAAATATATACTGAGATCTTAAATGTTAATACTGTGAACATTGTTCTTTCGCTCTGTTTTTTGTTATGTGGGCTCTTTTGTGGTTCAATATGAACTTTGAGATTATTGAAAAGGATTGAGGATAGTGGAAAGCTCAGTGCTTTTAGTTTAAAGTCTTCACTTTTTCACATATTAAGATATCAAGGCCTTCTTGCTTCCTGGTCTCGTTTTATTGGAGTACATCCTTTCACTCTAATAAAGTGCCTATCTTTAAAGCCGAGTTTCTTGTAGACACTACATAGATAGATTCTTTTTTCTTTATCCAGTGAGCAAGTTTGTGTCATTCAACTGGAGAATTTAGGCTCTTAATATTTAAAGTTACTATTGACAGGTGTGTGTTAATTGCAGTCATTGCATTGTGGAATTTTTTTGGGTTTTGTTATGGGCTGTTGTTTGTGTTCTCAGTGGTATTTCATCTTTCAGTAGTTATGGCTTCATGGGTTTTCTTTATTACAGCCTCTTGACTATGTTTATTACCCTTTCAGCATGATTTATTGCATCTTGTATTTTATTTAGCTTTGATCTGCTGCATATAATTTGTTCAGGCTGCTTGTATCATGGAAAGTTTTACTTTCTCCTTCAACAATGACAGAGATCTTTGCTGCATATAGTAGTCTATTTTGGCAGTCGTGGTATTTTATGATGTATTGCTCCAGGCTCTTGTTGGTCAGAAAGTTCCCATTTAAGAATAAGCTGTTCTTCAGATTGGTTTTTCTTTGTATGTGACTTTTGCTTTTTCTCTGGCAGCTGTAGGTACTCTTTATTCATTTTGTATATTTAGTGCTTTGCTTTTGATATGCCATGTGGAATTTCCTTTCTGTTGTTGTTTATTTGGTGTTTTGTGTGCTTCTTTTATCTCTATGCGTTTATCTTCCTTAGTTTATGGATTTTTTCTTTCATGGTTTTGTTGAAGATGTTATCTATGACACAGAGGTAGGATTCTTCTCTCTCATTTATTTCTGTAATTTAAAGTATTTTTAACAGTATGCCACATTTCCTGTTCTGTAATTTCAAATGTTTTTCATATTCTTTGCTTGATTGTTGTAGATATACTTTATCTTCAAATCCTGATATTACATCCATGGCTTGATTCATTCTACATGTAAAGTAAAATGGTTATCCAATGATGAAAATGCATAATTAGGTGAATTCATGAAGGGAAATAAGAAATAAAAGGCTTTCAAATACTAGGAGGAGGAAAATCACTGCTTAAGATGTACGTTTTAAAGGAAAACATGAGACAAATATTAGAGCACGTTTTGGTGGAAATATTTTTAAGTGGAGAGTGCCAATTATATATTTGTGATGGGATCAGTTGTACTTGTGGATGATTGTCTTTGCTATGGTTTGTTATAGGGCTGAGATCTTTGGGAAAATGTCTAATGTCTTTCAGAGCTGTCTTCATGCTAAACATCCTTCCTTGAATGCAGAGGTCTCTGATATCTACTGTGACAGTCTGTGCACTGGGCAAATTCTCTTAGTTACTGGAGATTGATTGGCTCATTATCTATCCTCTAGGCTAGTTAATGTTTTAGTATGGAGTTCTCACAAGTGAGAGCATGAGAACAACCCTAGCATTGAGATCTGTAGAAGCACCACCCTATTCTTTATACTTCAAAGCTCTCTTATATATGATCACCTCACTGAATGAATTCAGTCATGATGTCGAATAGACTATTCAGGCTCAGGTTGGGGGAGGTGTGTTTACAGCAAAAAACATCACATGGATGGTTCCACCTTCTGAACTTAAGTTAAGGGCCATCAAACTCCAGGGTTATTATCATTTGATGAAATCTGCTTCCAAAATTCAAGAAGATGTGCTTTTCCCTAAACACTTAACCTGAGCTGAGACATCTGTTGCCTGTATTTTTTTAGCTTGTCTGCATCTAGTCTCTTGTTCTCTACAACTGTCTCCTAGGGCTGTCTCCCATGTTAGAGCTCTGGCTGATTAAATATAGGCTCCTTGTCATGTTGTAGTTCCTCATCCTCAGGCTCTCCAGCGTACATCAGTATCATTTCATGAGTTTGTCCTTCTTTCCTTCCTTCCTTCCTTCCTTTCTTTTTTGGTGCAATTTTACTAGACATTTCATTTTCCACCCATTTAATACTATATTTTCCATTTAGGATACAGTGTTAATAAAGTGCCATGTTTTTAATTTATTTTCTCTGTGTGCATGTTTCATGTTCAAGTATTGAGAATGCCCAGTAATATATTGTAGCAGTTTAAATTTAAATATTGCTATGAAACTTTGCTAAATTTGGGCCCTTCAAATGTTTCCCTGTGGAACAATGCTACACCTCTATTTGGACTCACTTAATCCACCTCTTTGATGGTAGGCCCTGAAGATGCACCATCAGATGGAGGAGCTCCACCACCAGGGAAGCCCCCAGGCATTCCTCCAGGCATGCCATCAGCACTCTGGTACAACTTGGTAATGATGGGGTTGCAGACTTCCTCCAGTTCCTTCTGCTGGTGCTCATAATCTTCCTTCTCTGCAGTCTTATTCTTATCCAGACAACTGATGATTTCATTACACTTGTCTAGAATCTTCTATTTGTCCTCATCATTGATTTTGCCTTGAAGTTTCTCATCTTCAACTCTTGATTTAATGTTGAAAGCATAGGACTCCAGTGAATTCTTAGAGGAAACCTTATCTCTCTGCTTCTCATCTTCAGCTTTGTACTTCTCAGCTTCCTGGACCATGTGTTCGGTATCCTTCTTGCTTTAGTGGCCCTTGTTATTAGTGATGGTGATCTTGTTCACCTTGCCTATGCTCTTATCTACAGCAGAGACATTGAGGATGCCATTGGCATCAATATCAAAAGTGACTTTAATCCGAGGAACACCACAGGGTGCTGGAGGGATGCCTGCAAGTTCAAACATTCCAAGCAGGTTGTTATCCTTGGTCATGGCCCTTTCACCTTAATAGACCTGAATGAGCACACTGAACTGATTGTCAGAGTAAGTAGTGAAAGTCTGTGTCTGCTTTGTAGGGATAGTGGTATTGTGCTTGAGGGCAGTCATAACTCCACCAGCAGTTTCAATACCAAGGGAAAGAGGAGTGACATCCAAGAGCAGCAAATCCTGAACATTCTCAGACTTGTCTCCAGGTAGAATGACCACCTGGACAGCTGCACCACAAGCAACAGTTTCATCCAGGTAATGTTTTTATTGAGTTCCTTTTTGTTGAAGAAGTCTTGTGGAAGCATCTGAATCTTGGGGATTCTGGTAGAACCACCCATCAGGGCAATGTTATGGATCTGTGACTTGTCTAATTTAGCATCTGGAAGAATCTTTTCTAAAGGGTCCAGAGTGTCTTGGAACAGGTCAGCATTTAATTCTTCAAATTGAGCACAGGTAATTGAGGTATAGAAATCGATTTCCTCATAGAGAGGAGAGGGTGTGTTTTGCCTGCTCACAGGCAGTACACAGATGCCTGACCCCTCTCTTGTTCTCACTGATGTTCTTGTGCTTTCAGTTAAACTCAGCAATGAAATTGTTGACCATTCTGTTTTCAAAGTCTTCTCCACCAAAATGGGGGTCTCCAGCTCTTGATTTGATTTAAAAAATTCTACCCTCAATAGTGGGGATTGACACATTAAAAGTACTACCTCATAAGCCAAAAATCAGCACATTCCTTTCCCCTCCAACCTTCTTATCTAGCGCATAAGCAATAGCAGCAGCAGTTGGTTCTTTGAGCATGAGTTCTTTCTTAAGAAGGCGCTCTCCCTTGAAGAACATACAGAGTGAGAGAATGGGGCTCATCAAAGCCCATAACTAATTTTGAGGCTTGTGAGGCTGTACTGAAGGGACTTACCATTGTATCAAGTCTTTGACTTCCCCTCCTAAACCATTGATGGGCAGATCCATTCTCTATGTTCTCACATTTTAGACACAGATGGAATTGGAATTTCACTTTTTATTCTTCAAAATAGGTTTATGAGGCCTTTAAGGAGTTCCTGGAAAATGTTCTCTGTGGAACTACTCTGATCATTCCAATATCATCATAGTATTTAAGCATGTCTCTGCAAAGAAAAGCCTGGCTTCTAGACTTTCTGCAAATTCATTATGGTTTACCTGAACAGTGAATGCAATAACCTTCTAGCACCTTACCAGATAACTTATTTACAAAGAGAAACAGTACCCAAACAGTCATTTAAATTTTTTTCATAACCATACAATAAAAAAGCACAATAGAAATTTACAAATGATCTCATTTATGATGTACATTTGTTGTATAATAATAATTCTGACTGATGTTTTCATGCTCTACTGGTTCTCAAATTTTATTTATCATCATTATTTATACTACACACAACCATTTAACAAAATACTTCATTATTATTGATCATAGAGGGTGTAAGTCATTCAGGCAAACTGAGCTGTAACAACTGATCATCCTGTTCTTGCATCAGGAAAACTGAAGTTTGCAAAAGTCCTGCAATTGCTGTGCTCTGTGCTTGGTGCTCAGCAGTTGTCAGGGACCAGAAAGCAGTATAATGATTACATCAGATTTCCAGATTAATGAGAGACGGCCAACTTTCTTCAGGAGACTGGTGACAGAAAATTTGTCTTTTTATGACAGGCACAAAAAGGAAAATACACTTCCAAATAACTTTCTAGAGAAACGTCCAATGCCAAGTTCAGACTGGACAGCAGAGGGCTAAGCAACCAGTACAAAGACAAGCTTTGTAAGCTTCTGCTGGCAGAGAGAGCCTCTGAAGAGCGAGGCCTCACTCTTTAATCTTCATGCTTTGTGCTCTAAAGATCCTTAGAAAAAGTAAAAATTATCATGTGTGCTCACTTCTTGATCAAAACTGTCCATTATTTCTACCATTACCCATCATAAATAACCAGGAGGAAAACTCAGCAAATGTACCTATAATTAGATGGGTTTCTTCAGATCAGCATGTATACCTCTTTGGGAGTCTGGGCATGCCACTTCCTGATTGACTTTTTTATCTTTGTGATTTGATATTGATTACAAAAATAGTGAGCAATGGATAAAAGGGAAATTCAAGTTTTTCTTTAACTATAAGAAAACTGGGTATAAGTCTACCTGAAGATATGTCTATGCTACTGTTCGGCATATACAAAAAGACACCACATCCTCCTACACAGACAATTGTTTTTCCGTGTTCAGTTCTGCTCTATCCATAATAGCCAGAAATTGGAAATAACCTAGATGTCCACTGATGGATGAAAAAATATTTTACATTTACCCAATGAAATACTATTCAGCTCTTAAGATGAAAAAGAATGGATGGTTAGGAGGGCAGCATCTGCAGTGGAATCATCTCAGGGAGAGAGTGTGGTGAGGAAAATTTGTCAGAGGATTCATTTTTCTTCATCAAGACTTTTTTTCCTGTCTGTACTTATCTAAAAAAGATGCTCAAACTCCAGTGTGTGAACTCAATCTCAGAGGAAAGCATTGTTAACAACTAATAAGGTCTGGATGCTTCAATGGCATTCTAGTCTCCCACACATCTGTTTCATAAACTCCAACCAAGACAGCATATTACAAAGGTTGGAATTCAGAAGCAAATACAACATCTGATCGGTATTCTGTGGCAGTTGAGGGGATGTATCATAGGGATGCAGGACAGAAAATCTCACACTATTTTCATCATTTTGGAAAAGATACATTTTTCTTTTTTATTATATTTTTACTATTTGAAAAAATTTAAATTTGAATATATTTTTATCATATCTTCCCCTTCCTCAAGTTCTTCCAGATCCACCTCTCCCCATTTTTCTTAAAAATTGTGTTCTACAAGAGATTCCTTGCTGTTGTTAAGATAATTTATTTTAAAATGAGCTTACAACTATTTTTAAAGTTATCATGTTCTTTCCTTAGTGTGGCAAATACCAATAGATAAAAATTTCATAAACAAAGTTTTGGGGGGGATACTATCTACATTTTAGTAGAGTTATGAGTTCTTGAGATAAAAATAACTGAAATTCTACCATTGTTTCAAAGCAGCAGGGTTTGAATCCTTGCATCATCTGCTAAGAGTGTAGCCATGGCCCAATTACTAACTGTCCCAATGGTCTATTTGCTCTCCTGAGACATGTACTCTTGAATCAATGCTTTGCAGAGTCACCATGTGGGAAAACATGAGCATTCTGGTCACTAGCTTGATCTGGATCACCTCAGCCTAGAATAGACAAATCCTCAAGACTCCCCCGTATGTCTCTACTTTATCAGTATGCTCATCTTCAGTAATAGTAATGGTTCTTAGTTATTCAATGGCTAGTTTTATGGTAGACAAGTGCTTATATAATCTTTCTACTCTAAATCATTTTTTTAAAATATTGGTTTCTTTAAATTTAGATACCATATAGTCAGAAAACTTTTCACTGAGCCAAGACTCATTGGCAGAGCCTGTGATAATGAGTTCCCAAAGCATTTTCAGGTGGATCAGCTTGAGTTTAGGAGTTGAGAGTTTAGGCAAATACATAGTGATGAAAACCATAGCACCCTCTATCTACCACTCCCAAGGTATTGACATGGCAAAAATGCCTCTAAGTGTTTGAGTTCCCTGTCTGCCCGCTCCTTAACTCTGGGTATAGTAGGAGCCTCTAAAGAGTATTAATGCTTCAAAAACCCTTTTTATTTAGTTAACAATTTTCTTATAAGATTATGTCACACATTAGAGATTATTTTCTTCTAGTATATTAAAATGTTTCTAGAAGAAGCTCTGCATATGTAAGGTTGTCTAGAAGGATATCATTGTCTACTTAAAAACATTCATCCTCATGCCGGGCGGTGGTGGCGCACACCTTTAATCCCAGCACTACGGAGGCAGAGGCAGGTGGATCTTTGTGAGTTCGAGGCCGGGCTGGACCGATAGCCTCCAAAACAATACAGAGAAACCCTGTCTAATAAAAACCAAAAAAAACAAACAAACAAACAAACAAAAACAACATTCATCCTCCCCAAACAACTAATTATGGTCCATCAAACAACCTGTTTAATATCTATCTCAGTTTTAATCCAGTTAAAAATATGAATTTTTAAAGAATTAATTCTTCAATTCTGTACAGGGATGTTGGTGTCTTTGGGAGAATAAACTTACATGAAAAACGCAAGGCCAGGATTCTGCCTTAGGTTTGTGTACAGTCGCTGTAGCTGCTCTATTTTCCCAAGTGGCACTTACTACAGCAACCAAGTGTTGTGGTACTGAAGACACAGAGGCATTCACAGATCATGATGTTAGAATGAGTATTGCATTCAAGAAGTGGCATACTCACTTTAAAAACAATAGGAAAGTTAAAGATTATTTCACACCATTAATTGATGTTGACATGGATGTCACTCACTGGAATATACCATGTACATTCCTACCCTGGAGATTACATAATTATCCATATGCCCCCTGCAATTTGAATTTATATCCAAGGCCTTTAAAGATTTAGCTGTACTGACATTTTTGCTTTGGTTTCAGTCACTTGAATTTTTGACTGTGTGTGTATATGTGTGTGTGTGTGTGTGTGTGAGAGAGAGAGAGAGAGAGAGAGAGAGAGAGAGAGAGAGAGAGAGAGAGAGAGAGAGAGAGAGAGAGAGAGAGAGAGAGAGAGAGAGAGAGCATTCATTATGTATCGTCCTGTTGCTGGATATTGAGGCTGTTTTGGATGACTGCATGCAGTGTCGCAGCATGTTTAAACACATCTCCTTTGTATATAATCCTGACTTTCTCTTAAATATATGTTCACCCATTAAACAACTACAATAAAAGACTCTTTGCTTTTGCATTGAAATGGGCCTCTTGGTGATTTTTGGGTTCAGAATTTGGGCACAACACCATGTTTATCTTTTTGTGACTGGGTTATCTCACTCAGGATGGTTTCTTATAGTTCCATCCATTTGCCTGCAAATTTCAAGATTCCATTTTTTTTTATGCTGAGTAGTACTCCATTGTGTACTTTATCCATTCTTCAGTTGAGGGGCATCTAAACACCCTAAATGTTGGTGTCAGTTAGGAGGCCTGGGCAATCTATGGGACCTCTTATAGTGGATCGTAGTGAATCAGTATTTATCCCTAGTGTAAGAATGGACTTTGGGAGCCCATTCCACATAGAGGAATGATGGGGGAAGTTCTTCTGTGTATCATTAAATAAAGCACTATTGGCCAATAGGAGTTGAGGAGGATTCTGGAAATGTAGTCAAGAGGGTAGGTTGCCATGTGATCTCCTGGAAGGAAAGGACATGTGAGGAGGGCATCCTGTGGTCTTTATTGGAGTTGAAGACAGATAGTTATAATTATAGTTTTCCTTAGTTATGATAAAAGATAAGTTACATATAAGATTTTAGACTCACAAAGATAGGATAGACGATATTTTCTTTAAATCTTGCTAAGTTGGTGAACTAAATATTGTATTTGTAGTTCTTGCTTAATAACTGCCTTGTTATATATTTTACTATGTTAAAGTTAAAACCTTTCTTTTTATTTAGACAGAAAAGAGGAGATGATGGGGAAATTCCTTCTGTGTATATGTAAATAAAGCACTTTTGATCAATAGGGAAACAAGATAGCTGGGACTAGTAGTTAAGGAGGATTCTGGGAAGTGTAGTCAAGAGGGTAGGTCACCACGTGACTCCCGGAAAGAGAGGACACAAGTCTGTGTTCTCCCGAAGATAAGACCTTATAAAATATATATTAGTAATTATGGGTTAATAAGTAAGTCAGAGCTAGCCGATAAGAAACCAGCAAATGGCCAACAGCTTCATAATTAATATAGTGTCTCATGTGTTATTTGGGGGCTTAAGTGGCAGTGGGACCTATGCAGCTGGCATGAAGATTACATGTTACAGAGATACTCTCTCAACCTAGACACACACATGGGGGGTGGGGGAGGGTGGACCTAGGCCTTGCTCCAAATGATATGACAGACTTTGAAGATTCCCCACGGAATCTTCATACTCATACTCCCTGGGGAACAGAAAGGAGTTGGGATAGGGGCCCAGTGGGGGGGGGGGGAGCAGGGGAGGATGGGAGGGAGGGGGAACTGTAATTGATATGTAAAACAAGTTTGTTTCTAATTTAAATAAATAAAAAAGAACTCTTATGGGTGGTCAGGGAAGGATTTGCTGTTGTTTGTGGTGTTGAGATAGGGGGGTCACACTCACTACTGAGCCACATCTTCTCTTGTTGGTGTTAACTATTGTTTTCAACACTCTTTTGGCTTTTCTTGAGCAGTTTGTTTTCTGCAATGTAAGTGCTAGGAATGCTCTGCAAGAATTTGTTATGTTAAAAGGTGTCATCTGGGTATTTAGAAATAAATTTTGAGACATATACTTCATTATGATAAGTAGTGTGTATTTTATTTAGATGTGTTACATCGTCACTGAATATTGATCAATTCTAGTCTGAAAATTAAACATCCCCAACATATTAATATCTGAAATATTTTGAATATATAATTCTAACTATAAAAGATTCTGGAAAAGGTGAAACTATTGATAGAGTTAACAGGACAGTGATTGCCAGGTATTGTGAAAAGAGTGTGAAGAGACAAAGCATGGAGAATTTTAGGGCATACAGTATAATGATAGACACATTATTTTCATTTATCTGAATCCAAAGAAAGCACAAAGCCAAGAGTGAGCCCACTTGTAAACTCTGGGTTTAGGATAAGGTATTAGTCCCTTATGATTGCTGTAATAGAATCCTGAAGATATATATTTTACAGACACAGACTTAGATATGCTAAATTTGTTTAGATTACTATTTAGATTTATTTACTATCTAGTTAATTTACTTAATTGACTAGATTAGCTATTTTGTTTCCACAAATTTGGAAAATAAAAGCCCAAGATTTGGTGGTGCTATTCTTCCATGAATGTTGAGGCGTTCTTTGCCTATGTCACAATATGGTAGATTGCACCATGGTAGATCACAGCATGGTAGAACACACCATGGTAGATCACAGCATGGTCGACCACAGCATGGTAGATCACACCATGGTAGATCACACCATGGTAGATCACGCCATGGTAGATCACAGCATGGTCGATTACAGCATGGTAGAACACACCATGAAAAGACAGCACAAAAAAGAGAGATCACATGAGAGGCAGGAAACCAGAAAGTAAAGACGAACTTGTCCTTTTTTGCTTGATAACAATTCAATCTAGCAAGAAACCCTTCCAGGAAACCCTTTCAGTTAAACTCTTACAAGCCTAATGGCTTAATTATCTTACCCTAAACTTTGCATCCAAGTCTTGGCACCTTGGTATGACTATACTGAGGGACAAGCTTCTTGCATTTGAACTCTGGGAACAAACCACACCTAAGCCTTGGCAGGGGAGAGCGGTATTTCACTGTGTCTGTACCTGCCTAAGAAAATACACTGCTGCATTGCAGATTTTAGACGGTCAGACTGCTGTGGGTGCATAGGGCGAGGACAGTAGAGAATCTGTGTTCAGCTCAATTCTTCTCACTGTAAACCAGCCTCTAGGCTTGTTCACATGCTTGCTCACAGGGCAATCCGGTGGCAGCATTTTCTTAGCTCAGGATTTCTCTTCCCAAATGACTCTAGCTTATATCAATTGGCTATAAAACTAGACAGCACATCAGCCATTAGTAATGAGGGAGATAACAATTTCAAATCTTCCTGCTTATTTTGTAGGTAACCTCATAAAATCTGACACATTTACTCTTTCACCAACCCATTCCATTTTTACCCTATCCTTGTTTCAATCAGTGCCCTAGATGTAGAATATTAAATACTCAATGTGGTCACATAAGGTGTTCTCTGTCTCCTGAATATAAGTGATAGCCTGATGTCTGAGAAATCCTAATTTCTTAATCTCTTTTCAGTCCACACTATATCAACAACTTCTCTGAAAAAAAAGTTACTAACAGTTCAATCTTTCAAAATAGCCTATAGCTTTTTAGATGTTAATACAAATGATTGTCCCTTGTGCATATCTTGCCTTAGTGAACATAACCATGGGTTGATTATGAATGCTTATATTTTATATTTATATTTAGCAATTTTATGTTAACCACTGGCTATCAGTCACTGACAAAAATGTATATAAAATTTAAACATTAAGTAAAAAAATCAAAGTCTAGAGAGGGCAGCCCTGAGTTCTGTAGTCCTATAACTGTGACTTTCTGTTGTTCCCATTAAGTTATGGTGAGCATCATTTATTTTTAATTTAAAAATTGAAACTTCTGTCATAATTCACAATATGCTGGGGGCTGAAGGGAAAGATTAGCATAGACTGGAATTGCTAGAAGTTCTAGTTCATTATTTTGATGGGAATAATATGTCAGCATATTTCAAATTCAAACTGTTTCTATGGGGATCTTGTGTTTGACATTTGCTGAATGTTTTCAAATAGAAATGAAATAATAACTAGAGATAATCTGGAATGTGATCATGGTCTTATATTTAGTAGCTTTGGAACCTCTAATCCTAGCACCCTGAGAACAGTGACACAGGTAGGTGGAGAAGTAACCACACTTGTACCCAGAATTAGACGTCCCCAATGCAGTTTTGTATCAAAGCATTCTATACTCAATTGTAATTTTGATTCTCATCTCAGGGTTTTCTATCAGGGATTTTGGTGTCTGTTATTGTTGTGGGTACAGATTTTTGGGATCATCATGGATTGAATTCTACAGATGCCAAGGCTTCTATGTGCACAAATTACTAGAAGAGGACAGTTACAGTGGATTAAGGAAACATTTTGTTTTAAGGAACATTTGGAGCATATATTGGGTGGTGATGTGGTCAGTGATTGTCACTCCAGGAAAGGACAGAAGCATACCGAATGAGTGTTGTGATGAATATGACCAGGACTTGGGGGTTCTGCAAAAGATGAGTCTAGTTAACTTGCCTCACAGGAGAGGCTTGTTTATGTGCAATCTCCTCTGACATTCAGTCACAACATGAAGTCCGCATATGTGAAGAGGCTGTGTTACCCATTGCACTGTTTACACAACGAGGCTAGAGCAAGACCCCCTAAGAACAACCTGTTAGCAGGAAGACTCATCAGCATCTTCCACACACAGCACTTGGAAATGGGGGTGCTTAAGTTTAGCAACCTGATTTGCCTTAGAATCCTCTGTGCATAAACTTCATGAGCCTTTTCATTATGTATTTTCTTTTCCTTCCTTCCTTCCTTTCTTCCTTCCTTCCGTTCTTTCCTTGATTTCTTTCTTCTTTCCTTGCTTTCTTCATTCTTTCCCTCCCTCCCTCCCTCCCTCCTCCCTCCCTCCCTTTCTCTCCTTTCTCCCTTCCTTCCTTCCTCCTTCCTCCTTCCTTCCTTTCTTTGGAAAAGTAATTCTGACACACATCAGACAATTTAAATTTGAGGGTTTTGGGCACTGTCCAACAGAGCTGATCTGTAAATACAACATGTTTGGAAGGATACACCCTCTACCTCCCCACTGTGAATGCCTTCTAAGGATCAATTATCCTTGTTTCAACCCATTTATGTTATATTGTGCCACATGACAGCACATCCAAACCAAAAGTTTAGCATATATCAAATATTCCACGTGTAAAACTTCCAGATGATAATGAACAAAACCAATTCTAAATTACTTTTTCCTTCTTAAAAGTTTTACCTATCTACCCTGACTTGTGGCTCGTGTTAACACAGCCATTAGGATGATGGAGCAAGCCACCTGAGAACCAGGGTAGCTGATTATTTGCAGAAGTATGTTAATTTCATCAGACTCTACTCTGTTTTATAAGGGTGAAAAGTCCTGGGAAACAGACAACTGTTGGAGAAAAATTGCAGAGTGTTCTATCTGTAAATATCAAAGTTTTACCTGCCCTCAACATCTCCTATTTGGGCCACCACAGTGAGCTCGCTCTGTGATCTATGCTGTCAAGCACGCTCAGCTATTCCAGTGAACTCACAATGACAACCGAGTCCCAGCTGCTATTTCAAAGTATATTTATAGAAGAGAACAAAAGGAACATGATCTCCTGAACTCAACTTATTAAATGCTATAATTATTTTAATTTCTCAGGCACTGAGAAATCCCTTCACAGAAATAAAACCTTAATGCCAAAGAACCATAAAGATGCCAACTTCTGGGCTGGGGTGTGGCAGAATGGGAGATTGCTTGCCAAGCATGCATGAACCTTGAATTCCATATCGAGCATCACACACAAAAATGAAAATTTATCAAATAGTTTAAAAATCAAATTAACTAGGTAGCAAATGACTCAATCTCAGGGTTTTCTGTCAACTTTGTTGTAGGTTACTTTAAGTAGATAGTGTAGTGTGAGTCTTAATGCTTGATAAGAGAAACCAAAAGCTAAAATCACAGATCTCAGGCCATTGTTATTTAATTAGTTATATTTTATTTTCTTTGACCCAACAAACCTCTTCTCTGCACTTCCCAGTATCATTGCCAAAGAATGATCTTATGGCTTTCTGTCTCAGATGAGAATCTGGAATCCAGGACCCACAGACGTAGGTGACAGATTTACTGTGGTGTATGTAGTGATATTGCAAACGCACATGCCTTGTAACATGGAAAAGTTTATACACTGAGAAATCAGAGACCTAGGCCCTTAATGTCCCACAGAAGGATATACTGGTGCCACAGCATAGCAAGAAATGTGCTGGTGTCACAGTACAGTGAGTGAGAAATATGCTGCTTCTACCATACAGTGAGTAAGAAGTGTGTTGGAGCTTGTGCTTGTCCCAGCAGATTTAAAAGCCTCCTGAATCTCAGAAGTGGGGAGAGTCTTTTTTATGTTAACCATAGCTGGGTTTCATAGACAAAAATAGGATGAACAAGACGAAGGTTGGCATCACATCAGAAGATGCACTCCATGTGGACAGAGAATGTATTAGTCTGCTCTGTGTCACTGTGGCAAAGACGGTTTAAGAACGTTGTTAGTATCCTCATAAGGTCCCCATTGATGCACTGAAAACAAACAAAAATATGGAGAAGTAGGAAGATAATTGGTCTTACTCAAGCAGAACTAAGTATATGTTAGATTTGCTTTTAAAAAATCTGTTTTCTTCTAGTAGTAAGTCATTCTGCCAAATAAGCACTGATTGCTATGGCCTTGAGGCTGGTGCCTACAAAATCTAGTGTTATCACATCACCACACTTTTATAGGGTCGACCACCTCACTATCTCCCACATGAACCCTTGGTAGCACACTTAAAACATTGCCAAACAAAGGAAATGACTGAAATTTTTGTACCATCTTACAACCTCATTTGGAATAGACAGGTGGCATTATTTATCATCAGGCATTGAGTGAATCAATTATACATGCATAATGAAATGTCAATAAATATCCCAAATAATTAGTTTCAGAGAACCTGTAGCTTGGTGACATGGTGGTGTGCTTGAAATATATCTGGAAGGCAAGTTCTTTTTCTTCTTTCTCTCTCTTCCTTCCTTCCTTCCTTTCTCCCTCCCTCAGTTCCCTTCCTTCCTTCCTTCCTTCCTTTCTTTCTTTCTTTCTTTCTTTCTTTCTTTCTTTCTTTCTTTCTTTCTTTCACATCTGCACTGCAGTTTCCCTTCCATCCTCTCCTCCCAGTCCCTCTCCACTTCCCTTCTGCACTCCTCCATCCACTCCTTCTCCATTTCTGTTCAGAAAAGGGTGGACCTCCTGTGGATATCAACAAAATATGGCATACCAAGTTGCAGTAAGACTAACCCTTCCCCTCATACTAAAGTTGGAAAAGTGAACCCAATCAGAGGAATAGGGTCCCAAAATCCAGCAAAGAGTCAGAAACAGCCCATGGTCCCACTGCTAGGAGTCCCATAAGAAGACCAAGCTACACTTATGTAACACATATGCAGAGGGCATAGGTCAGTCCCATGAAGGTTCCCTGGTTGTTAGTTCAGTCTCTGTGAGATCCTATGAGCCCTGTTTATCTGATTTTGTGTTTTCTTGTGGCATCCTTGACCCCTCTATTTCTTACAATCCTTTCTCTTACTCTTCTGAAGAATTGGTTAAGCTCTACCTAATTATTGGCTGTGGTCTCTGCATCTGTTTCCTTCAGTTGTTGAATGAAGCCTCTTGGATGTCAATTGGGCTAGGTACTGATCCCTATACATCCCATAGGCAAGACAAACTCTAGATTGAAGGTTATATGATCCCTCCGCTGAAAATCTTGTCAGGTCATAGGAGATGGCCAGTTCAGGCTGCATGTCTCCTATTTCTAGTAGTCTTAGCTGGGATCATCCTTGTAGATTCCTTGGGGGCTCCCTTGGACTAGGTATTGCCTTACCCAAAAATCCTCCCCCCTTTTCAGATGTCTCTTTCAGTACTCTCTCCCACCCCGCATCTCATCCCTCATGTTCCAATCTCCACCTGCTCCAAGTTCCCCCATGAAATCTCTTTTATTTCTCTGGAAGGCAAATTTCTTAGCTGTGCCTATGCCTCTCTCCTTTTGACCTCATCATATACAATAAACTAGCAATACCAATTAAATGGTTTTCTTTACTATTCTGCGAGCACTTTTGGAAAATTATTGAACCTAGGAGTTGTTTGTAAGGGATCATGATTTATTGCTGGTTGGAAGAGTTATAGGCAAGCCTAGAATTTGCTCTTAACATTTAAGGTGGGGCAGAGTTTCAGAACTGAGCCCTTTGTAAGCTCCGGAAAACCAAATTTGTAGAATGTACATTAACAACAAAAACCCTCTGGAATTGCTTCTCATGTGCCCTTGGGTTGATAATTTTGTTCTTTGTGGTAGAAGCTCAGAGAGACTTTGAAGGGGGACATTGCAAAGCCCCACAAAAATAAAACCAGATCTTGATTTATTAGCGGCTAATGATGGGTTTTTTTGTTTGGAATATGAAACGTACTTTCCTCACAGAGGTGCCTGGCTGAATTACAGAAGCCAATTTTCTGAAGAAGGTGGCTCTGACATAGCCTCAAAATGAAATCCAAGGCTACTAAAAGTGCATGCAGTTCTCTGCATTGTTCTCCTTCCAGCAGGACACAGTCACTCTCTAGTCAAGTCACCCAGACATCTTGCTCCTGACTACCCAAGCAGGGTATCTCAGTGTAGGAAGGCTCTGCCAGGAAGGAAGGGTGTGCTCACCTCATCATGTTTAACAAATGCTCAATATTTGCAGTTTACAATATTAGAAATACAATTTCTGAGTGCACTTTTCTTACATTCAGCAATACCAAGCATTTTATCATATGCCGAAGAGGTATTCTGAACTTTCCATCTGGGATCACACAGTACTTTTGCTTGTTTTTTTTTTTTTTTATTGAGCTCTAGGTCCTTGTTAATTTTTAGAATCATTATTTAGAGATATTTCAAAATAAAGTCCTCTGTCTCAAATGTAAACTTAACATATTTTTCGTGTTTCACATTCTACTAGTTTTAGAGTCCTTGGTTGTTCCTAATTCTCGTTCCCTCTTGCGGATGTAACATGGGCTTTCATGTGTGAGGCAAATGACTGTTCAGCTGCCCAGCCATAGCCTGGGTTCCCTTACATACAGTCTTTTCAGTCCCCTCCATTTGGTGTTTTCTAGACCAAATCAGTTAACATTTTCTTTCATGGTTTTTGAGGTTTTGATTATATTTAGAAAAGTATTTCTCACTGCAAATGTGTGTGTTCAGTCTGAGTCACTTTTTGGCTGGTAGCTAGCACCACTTGGGTGGAGAGTGGCCAGGGTTTAGGCTCAAGTTTGGTTGCCTGGTGAGCCTGCAGTCTCAGGGTTCCCCTGATCCTGAAAGTCAGGAGGCTTTCACCGGTTCCTGAGAGAAGCCTCATAGCCTGTTCTCTTTCCTTCATATCTTTTGAATTTTGGGTAAATTTAGTGTGATCACACTACTCTGCATCATATTTTCCCCTTGGGGCCATCAGGAAATTTAGCATTAAGCTCTGTCAGAGGTTTCCTAATGTCATACCCTCACCAGGGACTCCAGCCTATGGCTCTAAAGAGAAGCCACATTCTTGGGAGGGGATAAAAGCAGCCAGGGATTAGGGGAGATTAGTGGTCAGATGTCTTTACACATTTCTAGGTTATAGGATGTATGAAGGAGTTGGAGGTGGGACTCTAACTTTGTGAGTTGAACGTCCTCTTCAGAAACACATTCTGACATTTTATTTAACCTCCATTTCCTTCTCTTGAGCATATTTAGAGTTTTGCATATAGATCTTCCATATTTGATGCTTATTTATCGATATTTTATTTCTTAATATTTATATATAAATATATTTCCTGTGGAGAGCTTATAAGATATTAGCTTATAATCATGATTATTATTATTAACTTTATTGTACTTGGAAAATATTTACAACTAATCTGTATATTTCAAAGTACATTATTAATTATTTTTAAATAACATGATGAGTTAAGTATAATGATTGTCTTGATAGCTTTAGTGAAATTGCTTCCACTGTTTCCTCATTTTACACAATTCTTAAGGTATTTATTGCCAACTATGAAATATTTACAACTATTAATTTTCATATGATTTCAATGTTTGTGCTTTCTCTGAAGCTCACATTAAAATTTTAATACCTAGTGTATCATTATTAAAAGATTGAGCTTTGGGGAGTTAGTAAATCCTAATGGAACCATCATAATTGGTAATAACAAATTTATGTAAAGATTGTGTTCTACTTTCAAGTCTGTTCCTGTGATAAGATACCCCAACAACCAGCATCTTCGATGAAAACCTGTTTATTTTAGTTCATGGTTCCAAGATATGAAGTATCAGCATGAGGCTACCACAATGGCAGAAGTTTGAGACAGATGGTCACATCACATCACAGTCAAGAAGAGTGAGAGAAGTGATCACACATAAGCTCATTTGCTTGTTTGTTTTCAGCTCAATTTCAACACACATTTCAGAACCCCCAGCCTAGGGAATGATGTCACCCATGGCGGCCTGAGTCTTCCCACATCATTTAACTTAAGGAAATCCCCAACAGGCATGCCATAAACCAACCCAATGGTTCCTCATTGAGGCTCTCGGGTGATTTTAAGTTGTGCTAAGTGAATAATGAAAGCTAACCATCAACAACAAGAAACAACAGGACACTGTCAAGTTGTCCCCTAACCTTGTCATATAGCAATCTCCTCCTAAGATAAAATCATCCATCTTGGAGGGAAGCTTGTTTAGATGAAGGATGTTAAAGAGGGGTAAACACAGCATTCTAAGGGGAGGTGAAACATTTCATTCCAACTGGAAGCTTGCTAAACTCAAGAAGTAAATAACTCAATAGCTTCAGGAAGTCCCTGAAATGGACCAGATTCACCAGGCCCCTCCTTCTTCAGACATATATAAACTGTGAGGATGGAGCTGATTTACAAGCCAGCAGGTATCTATCATCAAACAGTTGAAAGAAGCTCTGATAATAAACTGAGCTGCCTGAAAGGGCTTAGACCAACTGAGCTGCCTGCAAATGACACTCTCCAATCTGGTGAGCTGCCTGCCGGCTGCACAGTGCTCTCGAGGTTCCAGATCTTACAAGCTGTCAGCCATGCTGGTAGACTTTGATGATGCAGCTATTTCTGAGTCATTTCTGCTCCTCTGAGTAATACCACTCATCCTTATTCCTGTAAGTAACCACAATAAAATCCATTGGTTTACTAAGTTGGATTCTGGTGGTATCATTACTTTGGTCTGTTGTTGGTTCCCTATCTGTGGTGAGAAGACATTTGTTCACATTTCCCCATAAACATTATCACACAACCAATCAACACTGGATCTCATTTCACCATGTTTTTCAGTTTTGCCACTTCAATACTAATATTTTGTAACCTGTACTTAAAAAAACAAAAAAACCTTGAAACCTGGACTGCCCCTGTGGTCAGTCTCAGCTTTATTTTATTTTATTCCAGGGTATAGGGCTGCCTCATGTCTGACCTAATTACTGGGTCATGTGGTGGTAGCCTTGGTGTGGTAGTGAGGAGGGTATCTGTCCATAAACACTCAGTAGTGACCATGTTATTGAAGAAACTGAGCAAAACATGGTGGTGCACGATTACTACCCTGCAGTCAGGAGGCTGGGGAGTACCATGTTTGGCAGGCTAGCCTGGGCTACACATGAAACCTTTCTCAAATGATGATGCTGGTGATGGCTGGAGAGATGGCTCAGGGGTTGGAAAGGACTGGAGTTTGGTTCCCAGCACCCAAGTTGTACAGCTCACAAACTCCAGATCATGGGGATGGGGGTGGGTTGGGCTGACAGCCTCTGGCCTCTTCAGGGATCTGAACTCAGTCAAGAGCATGTACTCATAAACAAACATGTATTCTTAATTAAAAATAAAATATTTTGCCGGGCGGTGGTGGCTCACGCCTTTAATCCCAGCACTCGGGAGGCAGAGGCAGGCGGATCTCTGTGCATTCGAGGCCAGGCGGGACCGATAGCCTCCGAAACAATACAGAGAAACCCTGTCTCATAAAAACCAAAAAAAAAAAATCTTTTATAAAGAAAAAGAAACCACAGTATAAAAACAAACACAAAAAAATAAGCTAAACTTGTTTGTGCGTGCCTTTAATCGCAGCGCTTTAAAGACTAGGTACAGGAAGAGGAGGGCTTCAAGGCTAGCCTGGGCTACACAGCCCAGGGTTCAAGGTTCGAGGCTGTAAGAGACCCTGTCTCAAAGACAAGAAAAGGTAACAACAAAGTCAATTGAGGATTTGGAGGCCACCGAGGTGGGAACTGTAGTCACTTGTGGTCAATGGGAGTCAGAGTCCCTGTCTGGTCTGTCCCAGAGGAGAGTGTAAGTCGCTGGAGCCCCCAATGTGCGCTGGGCTGGCTGCAGGCTCAACTGGAAGAGACTGAGCAGGAGGCCGAGGTGAGGGGTAGAGGCAGTTAGGCTCAGGTGCACAGGGAGGGAGGCCTATCCTGTGGGGTTGTCGTTACCTCGGACACCCAGAAGCGTCTCTGAGAAGGCTGCCTACAGAACTTTCCAGAACGGCAGCATGTGACGTCCTAGGGAAAGGATGTCTACAACGAAGGGCACTGAGTAGTAAGGCCCGGCTTCTCTGGGCTGGGCTGGGAGCAGACACTGAGTTGAAGGGCATGGGAGGGCCCTTTCTCGTGGAGAGAGAGGAAGTCTACCCTGTCTGGGTGAGCCAGAGGCTGGCTGGTCACCGTGGGGGAGGACGGTGCCAGTCTCTGACCAGATTGCCTCCCCCCAACTTTCCCTTTCCCTCCTGGACACTGCCAGGTCCAAATGGAGCAGCTGCTTCTGGGGAAACAGAGCCTGGAGGCCTTCTTGCCAGCCTTCCAGAGGGGCCGCGCCCTGGCCCACCTGAAGCAGACCCAGGCTGAGAAACTCCAGGAAGTGGTGAGGAACGCTCTGCTCAGCCGGCCCCCACTACTGATGCTGCTGTGGCCACTGCCAAGGATCCCCTCCCCTGAGCCCTCCCCTGCTGCTTCTGTGCTACCCACTGGGGCCTCCTGGGGACCATCTCCAGCCTTACCCCTGAGCCTGCCCCCTTTGGACTGCTGCCCAGTGCCCCCACTGAAGGGCTCTCTTGGGTGCCCCTTTGGCCCAGCCCCTCTGCTGAGCCCTGGACCCTCTCAGCCTGACCCCCCTCATCGATAGTAGCCAGGGTTCAGATTCCCAGTGGGAGGTCCAGACAAACTTCATAACCTGTACTTTAAAAGTTTTGGTAAAAATAGATTTTGTATATTATTATTATTATTATTATTATTATTGTTATTATTATTTGAGACAGGGTTCACTATGTAACTCTGGTGGTCTGGAATTTTCTTTATGGAATAGACTAGGCTCAAATGCACAGAGATCTGTCTGCCACTGACTTCTTAGTGCTAGGATTGAATGAGAATACCACTATAACTGCCTATATTATTGCATATGTTCAAACTATTATCATTCAGTAATAGCTTTCAATTTTCGATTCCTTTGTGCAGTACCCTTTGTCATTCTTATGTTCCAGTTCCCTTTACTAGCTTCTTCTTAGAATTCTTACAAATCTCCTCATGTGCTTGTGTTTTGAGACTCATGTTAGAATGAGGCAAGTTCTTCATGACAAGCTATTTGTCGAATGCTTGTAAAAGTGGAAGTTAGGCGCTTGCTCCAGGCTGGTGTTGTTTTGTTTTTACACTGATATGCACGCTCTCTCTGGGTGTTTTTATATGTTTTCCTCCATGGACAGTGGGCATAGACAACGATGTATTGAACTGTTTTAAATTTGAAGAAGATGTTGATGATGCGTGTGCATGCACGTGTATGTGTCTGCTCACACGTGCATCACTGCAGAGATATGAGGACAACTGGGATTTCAGGTATCATGTGCAAGTCATCAGGTTTGTGAGGCAAACCCTCTACCAAGTGAGTCATCCCAGCAGCCCACTGCTGTGAACTTTCCTCTTGTTCCTTCACGTCAGGCCAGGCAGGTAGATGATTCTTCCACATATGCTTCACCTGTAGGACTCTTCATGCAGCCCTATCTTTTCCTTTTCTCAAAGCTGAAACATGTTCAGAATACTATGTTCCCACTTTTACAAGTGAAGTATTTTAGGCCCTGTTTCCATCACTCCGCTGAGCACGTGGAAGCATGCACCAGAGTATTAGTTTATGGAGCCTGAAGGATTTAGAAGATGGTACCCAGGAACAAAAGGAGATGACGATAAGGTTTTTGAGGTTGTTTTGGTTTAGTTTTCGTATATGAGTTTCTATTCGGCCACTGAGATAGCACAAATAGGAAAGTCCAGGTGGTAAAGCAAGAAAAATATTTTTTTTCTGATCCCAGTGAGAATCACAGAAATGCTACAGCTAGAGAGGATCTGAAAAATCACCGGGCCAAATGGGCTCTCAGTGACAATACTCAGCAGGAAATGGCACCAAAGAACAAGAGATGGGAGTACATGAAGTTGAAAACCCTCTGCACAGCAAAAATAAATAAATAAATAAATAAATAAGTAAATAAAATAACCAAAGCACTGGCAACTACCAAAAACACAAAAGTATAATAGTCAGATGGAAGCCGGGCAGTGGTGGTGCATGCCTTTAATCCCAGCACTCGGGAGGCAGAGGCAGGCGGATCTCTGTGAGTTCGAGGCTGGGCTGGACCGATAGTCTCCAAAACAATACAGAGAAACCCTGTCTCGAAAAACCAAAAAAAAAACAAAAACAAAAACAAAACAAAACAAAAAAACAAATAGTCAGATGGAAGAAAATCTTTGCAGTTATACTTCAAACGTGGGAGACAATGTTCAAAACTTACCAAGAACTGCACAAACTAAATACCAAAATAAAATCCTTACAAATGAGGGTATACAAAGGATGCCCTTTTGCTGCTCCCTTTGACTATCAGATTGAAAGACTGGACCCCAAGAAAAGTCTGGCAACCTGGGAACAGCCATAAGAGGAACTTGTCTCCATGAAAAAGGTTTACAACTTGTCAGACAACCTTGCAGGACAGACTGTAGCTGGGACAGGGATCGACATGGGACCATACTTTGTCCAGACTTATTTCCATGTATTTTGTCTTCTACTTAAAACTTACTTTTTCATTGGGATATTAAAGATAGACTTGGCAGTGGAGAAGTGGCAGGTTTCACTGGAACACTCTAGGCAGGCATGTCAGTTGAGAAGTCACTATCCCCAAATGCTCCAATTTGAAATGCAGAAGCCAAACGGGAAGACTAAAGGCTGTATCTTAAGTACAGACTTTAGTCCCTGCATTTTCTTTCAGAATTGTCTCAAATTACATCTTATGTTAAAGATAATTCCTCTATGCAAAGAGGTAATTTTATACAAGGTGTCTGAAAACACTTAGTAAATAGAGTTTCAAATTAGTCAATGACCTTGACTCAACACAGAAGTTTAGAGATAAGGACAGGTGAGAAATTAGGGTAAATGCAGAATTCAAGGGCTATGGCACAGAAATACCAGAATATTAGAGAGGTTTTGACTGGAGCCGTTTCAGGGGCATGCCCTTGTCCCTGAACTTATGAACTTCATACACCCTTACCTTGTTTCTAATCCTCCTCTATAGTCATTCAATGTTTTAATAACTTCAAAGCCAGCTAAGACGTATGGCTTTTTTAGTCACCAAATTTATAGGTATTTAAAAACAATCATTTAATAGTAGTCATAAAGTGGATAAATAGATTTTTGTTTTTGTGTAGTTTGGGAAGAGCCATTAGTAAGTATATTTCCTGTGAAAAAGACCTCAAGTTTTATATATCAAATTGACTTTCTGAGCAACTTCTGCAGATATTCATTATTAGTCAGTTGGTGATTTGTGGTCTACAATCAGTGCTCGTGCATACACACACACACACACACACACACACACACAGAGTAAAAGACAATTCACTGAACAAAAGTAATTCCTTTTACAGTCAAGCATTCTAGCTACCCAATTCCCCCAATGAAGCTCTCATCTTAGAAGGCCTGTTATTATCCCAGCTACTAAACTATATATAGAAGCCCACATTTTCATCAGGTTGAAAAAATGTCTGCTGCTTCAGGGAATAGATTTCCAATAGTATGTATGGTAACAGTTTGGATGTTTTTAATTTCAAAATATTTAAATCTTTCTGCTGCATTATTTTTTAAATAAAAGTATATTTACTCTCTGAAGGTCTTCACAAGTGGCTACAGCTCCCATTTTCCATTCCTGATATTCCACTAGATGAGTTCAAATTTGCTGCAGTTCACATTTATTTCCCTAGTTTGTTTACAAAGGAAAATGTGGTTGGCATTTAAACTTTTCAAAACTTTCCTTGAAAATCTGCTTTTTTTTATGAGAACTGAGGGGGCTTTTCCACGTATGAAGCTAAATCCTGAGTCTTTATCTCCACAAATGTCTGCAATAGCTGGATTCATGTAGAGCCCTGTAGGAAATTGGGAAGCATTTCAATTGTCTCATGATTCTGTGCACAGCCTTCTTTATCATGGAACCACCTTGAGGTTCTGAAGATGCAGCCATCATTTAGGAAAGAAAGTAAGGCTAGCAACTGTTTGTTCATTGGTCAAACCAAACTTTTTTTCCCTTTCCTAGATTTTTTTAAATTTAAATTAGAAACGATCTTATTTTACATATCAATCCCAGTTCCCTCTTCCTCCCATCCTCCATGCCCCCCAACCAACCCCCATTCTATCTCCTTCTGCTACCCAGGGAGGGTGAGGTCTTACATAGGGGAATCACCAAGTCTGTCACATCATTTGGGACAGGGCCTAGGCCCTCCCCTGCATTTGTAGATTAAGAGAGTATTCCTCCATAGGGAACAGACTCCCAAACCCCATTTGCACACTAGGGATAAACACTGTTCCACTACCAGAAGCCCCATAGACTGCCCAGGCCTCGTAACTGACACCCATTTTCAGGGGACCTGGTTCAGGCCTATGCTGGTTTCTCAGCTGTCAGTTCGGGCACTATGATTGCCTCTTGTTCAGGTCAGCTGTTTCTGTGGGTTTCCTCAACCTGGTCTTGACCCCTTTGCTCATCAGTCTCATCAGTCCTCCCTCTCTACAATTGGATTCCAGGAGTTTGGCTCATGCTTAGCTGTGGGTCAAACCAAACTTTAAAAATTGTTGATATTGGGGCTTGAGAGAAGACTTATTGGTTGAGAGCACATATTACTCTTGAAGAGGACCCAAATTCCCAGCATTTACCAGGTCACTCACAATCTCCTGAAATTCCAGCTCCAGGGCACTGACACTTCTAGGCTCAAAGTATACTGTACTCATATGTGTGTATGCATATACACACACATACACACACACACACACAATGAAAAAATTTTTAAATTTCCAATCTTTTCTTTTTTTAGGAGACAGGGTTTCTCTGTATTGTTTTGGAGGCTATCGGTCCAGCCTGGCCTCGAACTCACAAAGATCCGCCTGCCTCTGCCTCCCGAGTACTGGGATTAAAGGTGTAAATACAACAAAAGAAGAGAGATGTGAGTATACTTCATTGTTCCTAAGGTGTTTGAGAAAAGAACATTTACATAAATTCAAAGCTATGGATAAGACTAAGATGTAACTACACTGAAAATGCAACAGGATCTTGTATTTGTAAGCAAAGACAGTACATGATAAATGAAAAAAGAAAAAGAACAATCCATGGTGTTAACATGAAGCCCACTGAAGATAAATTGCCTCTGAATGGTTAAAGGAATAATTTTGGTAGAGGGTGCATGGTTCTTTATTGTAGGATGATATTGCTGCTTCTGTACAAAGAAATAGAAATGTTCTAAAGAATTCACTCCATTCTCAACAATGGCTACATAAACTCTAGATTTCAAGCAGAACAATGTCTTTTTTTAAAGGGCACTGACCGGCCAATATTAATTGATATATATATTTATAATTGAAAAGCAAAATTCTGAGCTGAAGAATATTTTACAGTAATACTTTTCAGTTGAAAAATAGAGGGATTAGCCCGGCGTTGGTGGCGTACGCCTTTAATCCCAGCACTCGGGAGGCAGAGGCAGGCGGATCTCTGTGAGTTCGAGACCAGCCTGGTCTACAGAGTGAGTTCCAGGACAGCCTCCAAAGCCACAGAGAAACCCCGTCTCGAAAAACCAAAAAAAGAAAAAAGAAAAAGAAAAATAGAGGGATTTATATATATGCTCTATGGAAAATGCTTTTTTTCTAAGAACCCCATTTGCCACCCACATGAGTGTAACAAAAATAAATAAGTGACCCAGATACTGATATTTGGGTTCAAATATCAAGCTGAATATCAGAAAAGCAGAGCAGCTGGCCACTAGCTTCTTTTCTCTATCTCAGAGTGAATGGCTGGCCCTGTCTCCATGAACTCCCACAAAGCTTCAGACTGTAATCTGTCCTCAGTGTGGCTGAAGAATGAATGCCTATGTGAGACCTTGCTTCTGTCTGATATACTTTCCTAATTTTGGGATTAAAGGTATGACCTATAATTCTCTTTTAGACTGATCCACTCTTGTGGAGATCTGGGTGGCCTTGGACTCAGAGATCCATCTATCTTTTAATCCTGAGTCCTAGGATTAAAGGTATGTACCACCATCTCCTAGCTTCGGGCTGCTGGGATTAAAGGTGTGTGCGTTCTGTGGCTTGTGGCTGACTTTGCTTTCTGGATCCTCAGGCAAGCTTTAATAAGTCATAAATAATATATCACTACACGTGAATAAGAATAGTACTGTGCTGCAACCTATGAGAGGGAAGTGAATACCTTCATGAGTATTTTCCTAATATGCCACTTAGCTCTTTTTGTCACCTAATGTGTCCCAAAGAACAGGGAAGGTAACCACACAGACAAGAAGGTCCCTCAGGCTGAGAACAGGAGCTTCTGCTCCATACCCTGACAAGCACTGTTACTATTCCTCCATGAATGTTGTTCTTCAAGTCAAGTAGAGCTTTCAGTAAGCCCTGACTCTGCACATGTGGCGGGAATTTTTTCTGTGCCTTTATCAACCACACCTGACCGACAGAAGTCACATCACCTCCTTTGGGACTTTATGTGTCCCTTGACCTTAGCTAGAGATAGTTCTCATCAGCATTCCAGTGAAGTCCACTGAGGAGATGTATCCTAAAATGCCTGCACTGGGTGGCTTTGTGTGTCAACTTGAAACAAGCTAGAGTCATCAGAGGAAGGAGCCTCAGCTGAGGAAATGCCTCCTTGAGATACAGTTGTAAGACATTTTCTCATTTAATGATCAATGGAGGAGAGCTGAGTCCGTGGTAGGTGGTACTATCCCTGTTGCTGGCCCTGGGTTCTATAAGAGGTGGGTTGATTCAGTCATGGAAGCAAGCCAGGAAGCAGCTCCCCTCCTCAGTTTCTGCATCAAGTCCTGCCTCCAGGATCCTGACCTGTTAAATTTCTTGTCCTGACTCCCTTCAGTGATGAACAGCAATGCTGAAGTGTAAGTCAAATAAACCCTTTCCTTCCCAGCTTGATTTTTGGTTATGGTATTTTGCCACTGCAATAGTAACCTTAGCTAAGACAGTGCCTCAAGGAAAACCTATGCCACAGTTCTCCAAAACTATTTTGTAATGATGCACATTTTCCCTATTAACTGTGCTGACATTTGTACTAATATTGTAAGAAAGAAAACCTGGTACACAAAGTCTCTAGCATCTTATCATAAATCAGGAAAATGGCAATTAGTTCTCTACCACAGACTCTAAAAGTTTAATGCTAATATCACATAAAAATCCTTAGTGCAAAGAAAAATCACTCCGTTCAGACTCTGAAGTACATCTTTTAATTTATTGTGAATCAAGGAATAAATGTAAGGCACACTAACTGAACACTGAAACTCTACAGAGACCCGCAAAGAAAGGCATCAATAATAATTTGTGTTGCAAGATAAACAAGCTACTTATGTTCCTGTGCACAGTTTTTGCTTGAGACAATGACTGCCAAAGAAACCTAAAGTATTTAGACTTGAGTATCCGTCAAACATTTCCTTAGAAATGAACTGAGTAGGCCTGTCTCTTCAAAGAAAGGCACAATTCAATGTTTATCACAAATGACAAAATATGAACTTTCAAATGAGCATCAGTAATTTGAAACACTTATAAAAACCAGTATAAACATGAAAGCTTCACAACAAAGGTTTTTAACATAATGTGTGGTATTAAGAAGCAACTTTTATATTATAAAATAAAATACATCAATATTTGGAATATTTGTGTTATGCAATGAACCAGTATCTTGCCAATGTCTTATGCATGATATTACCATATTGTCCCAGGCTGTTTTCCCACTGCTGTAACAGAATACATGAAATAATAGTTTATAGAAGTCAGGGGTATTTTTTTCAGAGAATTCTAACTGCTCCTGCTAACTTGGGTGTTACTTAAGAGAATTAAGCTTGAGAGAAAATGAGATACAAAGATGGTCTGTTTGTAGGTATATTACAATTTGGGTATGGCAGGAACAACCCCCAAGGTAACCCAAGAAACATTTAAAGTACAGGATAAGAATAAGAGCTGTGAAAGAAACACCAGTGTGTCTGCGAGCATCTTCTTCTCAGCGTGGATGGAAAATGTAAGCACCTGATGAATTCTGACTCTGAGGTACCTACATCCTTCCTACCCACCTCCTAGGAAAAAGGAAATGCTAAGAAGACACATTTCAGAAATGGTGAAAATGTAAAGTATAGGGTGAAATTTGGTGCTCCACCATTAGCCAAGTGGCATATTAGAGGCACATACAGATGAGGTAATAAAAGGGCAGTTTAGTGCACCGCTAACCACACCCACTTTAGACATGACTAAAGACGTACAGGGACGTAGGTGATGAACTACATCACTAGCCAGGCCCACTTTTGGGCATGGCTAGGGGTGTGTTTGGAGGAAGGTATAAAAGACTGTTAGCAGAACATCTCTCCCTCTTTCCAGCTTCCAGTTCGGCGGTGGAAAAATACTCGGCTCATCTGGGTTGATTGTTTTTCTCATTGTGAGTAATTTCTACAATAAGTACTTACTTATACTTTCAGTATGTGTGCCGTTTATCGTTGCAGCACCAGTAAAGGATCATATGTTTGCATCTATGCTACACCTTCACTGGTAAAGAATGCTGCTGTGTACATCAAGTCACACTTCTCATGTTTGTCTTTTTCTTCACTTCAAACACCTGTGATTGTTTAGCAGTTCAAATATTCTGCTCCCTGAAAAGTCACCTTTTCACCACTGCTCACAATTTTCCTTTCAGGCTTTAGCTACTCTGGAGAATGGCAGGTAAGAAGACCAGCATTTTCTTTATCAGCTTTCTATCATTGAAGTGAAGGACTCATCTCTCTTGCAGACTCCAAGTGAGCAGAAAAGCAATAGTCCTAAATATCTTCCCACATACCCGTTCTAGTCGACAGTTATGATCCTAAAACAAAAGCTTGCAGAATAAATGATGGAATAGGCACTTGGCCATCTAAGACTGTCCTGAAGCACTATTTCTTGGGTTCAATGTAGATTGTGTTTGTTAAATTTGGTAGTGCATATTCACAAATTGTATACATTTTTCAGGCTAATGGTTTTATATTTGGCTGGATTTATTGGCTAAGCAGAATGCAGAGTCACAGAGAAGCTATAAAAATGATTTGCCTGAGGAACTGTCTGTTTAAAATTCTATCAGTGCAGCTCCATGCTTGACATGAGTCAGAATGACTCTCACAGTTTCTGGTCATGCACTCATAAGGCATGAATAATGACTGCTAGGTTCTTAATCTGCTGCTGCATCATCTCTGGTTTGCAGAGATTGCAGCTTGGGGATCACAGAGAAAGGATGGCTGACTCTTGATTGACTTTGTTCATAGATGGAACACTTGGGTGAACTGAGTTGTGGTATCTAAGGATGCCCTGATGGCAAACATGCTTTTGAATACATAATTCATAGTGTGAATTCCTATCATGCAGTAGACAAGTTTCCTATGAGTCCTTATTAGAAAGTGGATGCATTTGTAGGGTTTTTTCATTTTTATTTACTATTCTCTCTCCTTCCCACTTTGCTCCCTCTATTCTTCCTCTTTCTGCTCCTGCCCCCTATTTCCCCCCTCTCTCTCTCATCCTTGTTTCCTCTTTCTCTCTCCCCTCCCCCCTCCCCCGTGTATCTTAGTTACTATCAGGGTTAGAGTTATATTGTTTTGATGGAACAACACGACCAAAAGCAAGTTGGGGCAGGAGTATTTGGTTTATGCTTCCACATCATAGTTCATCATCCCATCATCAAAAGAGGTCAGGACAAGAACTCATACAGTGCAGGAACTTGGAGGCAGGAGCTGATGAAGAAGCCATGGAGAAGTGCTGCTTACTGACTTGTTGTTCAGCTTGCCTTCTTATAGAACCTACAACTATCAGTACAGATGAAGCCACACACATAGGGATGGACCCTCCCACATGGATCACTACTTAAGAAAGTCCCATACAGGTTTGATCTTATGGAGGCAGCTTCTCTAGTGAGGCTCCCACCTCTCTAATGACTTTAGCTTCTGTCAAGTTGAGATAACATTAGCCAGCACAGTATGTTCACATGGGTACATACATTTATGCAGAGGCTGGGACTGGTATCAGCTGTTTCTCTCAATCACTTTTCTGCCTTTTATTTGAGCTAGGGACTCTAGTTGAATCTGGAGCATATTGATTTTATTTAGCTGCGTAACTATCAAGCCCTGTCTCTGCCTTCCTGGCAATGGATTACAGGTATGCACTGCCATGCCTAGTTTCTTACATGGCTTCTGGGTATATACCACGTAAGAGAAAAATATTCTGGTGCCACAACTCTAGAGAAAGCACAATCAGCAATTAAATGCCAAGCATGGGATAAATAAATTTCCCAGGGAAGAGGCCCCATTTGTTAGCTAATGCCAAGTGGTCAGCTCTGAAGTCATATTCATGTAAGTATTATGGGCTTTATGGTTTATGGGTTGTATTTATATATTTAGGAACACACACACAACAATTAAAGAAAAGGAGATCATAAACTTTAAAGAGAGAAATTGTGGTCCATGGGAGAGGTTGGGAGGAGGAAAAGGAAGGGGAAATTATGTAAATATATTTTACTTAAAAATAAAATTATTTTAAAAAATAAAAACAATAGATGCTTTTACAGTGCTGTTTTTAGAAGTGGTATCATTGCTTACTGAAAATATGCAAAAATGGATAACTTCTCTGTTATAGGCCACTGCTCTCTGAGTGTGACCGTCATTCCCAACATCATCAGTGTAGCCATGAGTACTTGTAGAAGACTATCAAGAAGATCAGGGCTGTTAATCTTCCCTCATAAGATGGGGATGGAGAGGACCCACAGTACCTCAAAAGGGGTTCCCACCACTCCTGCTACATCTTGCTCCCAGTTATTTATGCCTCTGCCCAAACTGCACATGGTCTCATGATCTCAGAAGGTGTTATGGTACCTAGAATGTGAAATAGTAGACAAAGGGAAAAGTCCACTTCCACGGCTATAGAGCTGTCATTATTTCGCAATAAAGTTTTTCTTTGGTGTAGCTGTTTGGGTGTCACCCATGTTCCTGTTAATAATCACTCTCCCATATTCTATAAGTAAGTACAATAAGCTCCCTGTTTTACTGATGTTAAGATGGACTTTTGTGGTCTTATAATTTGGTCTGTTTTGATGCTCTTTTTGGTATGACCATCTCTTTAGAAAAGAGTTCACACACATTCCCTAAAGGAAATGCTCAAACAGAGATGAATAACTTTTTAGAGTAAGTAATACTTGAAGTCATTACTTAATTTCTCATCATTCCAGACACAGAAATTTGCAAACTTCCTGTTCAAAATAGTCTACTCTTTCTTCTTGTCAGTCATTTACCAGCCCTGTGATCTGCTAACTACTGAAAGCCTCCTTCCAGCTCTCATATTGCAAGATTGTTTCTGTTTGTCTCATCTATTTGCCAAAGACCCCATCTTTTCTCAGATTTCCTCCCCGCTGTTTTGCTACAAAAGCTATTTAATCTTCTCTCCATATTCCTCACAGAAGAATATCTCTCACAATAGTTCAAAGGAGTTGACATAGTACATGAACCTGTCCAGCACACTGCATGGTTAGTTTGAACATGTCTTGTATCTATATTATTACACTTTTATTGAATTCATGCATATAATTGTGTTCACAAAAATAAGCTAGATTGTATAAATACATGATTTTCAATTTCTTCACAGTTTTTATCCTATCTTAGCTTTTAATTGTGATAAAGTACTATCTTTCTAATAACAGAGCTACAAGAACTCTCTCTTATGTTCAAAAATTATAGGCAAATCACTAACTCAGTCATATTCTTACCAATTGAAAGACTATATGAGAAAAATGTACTGACTTAAACAATTATTGATCCCAGACAGAAAAACTTAGTGTCTGAGAGTACTTTATCACCTAATTTAGTTACACTCCATATTTACAATTTGCTACGTCAAAAGTTGAATCCTATGGAGTTCAAAACAGCTAAGATTTATGTGTGTGTGTGTGTTCAAAAGCATTTAATTACAGATAATTCCTGACTTCTTTTTATTTCATAATTTGAAATATTAAATTATAAATCAAGAGATAAGACATTTTTATGTGATCAGACAGACTAAAGTCCTGGCAGGACTTTAGAAGCTGTGGGAAATGACTCCATTAAGAAGAGGGATACGCTGTTAGCCTAAATACAGAGTAAGGGCTTTGACAATCACCCATGGAAGGCCTCACTCTCCCTAGGACTGGGGTGGGAGCAGGGGGGTGAGGGGATGGAGGGTGGGGAGTGGGATTGGGGTGGAGAGAGGTTGGTAAGGGGACATGGGAGGGTGAGGGTGAGAGGAAGAGGGAACTGGGATTGATATGTAAAATAATATAGTTTCTAATTTAAATTTAAAAAGAGGAAAATATCTTTAAAAAGCCAGAGTTTGCTCATTCCACCTTAGTTTTACCCTTTTCATTACCTTGAATATTATCATCAATCCTGACTGAACAGCACACTTCTAATAAACCAAAAATCCAGACTGCATTTGACCAGGATCACTCACATCAGAAAAGGAGAAATGTCTCAGTGTGTGTGTCTTACGTGAGAAATAGAGTTCAACACTCATAGTTTGTTTGGTCTTGCTGGAAAGACAAACTTCAGTTTTCTCACTGACCGAGTTCTAAATGCTAACTCTGATTCTAAATGACCCTAAGCATGTAAATGTGAAAGAGGGCTGAGTGCCAAAGTAGGAACATGGTGTCCAAGGCCACTTGAAAGAGCTAGTAAGTTTTATTAGACAAATGGTAAGAAGAGGGTAAATATACTAATTAAATGGGTTTTAATGGACATATCAAGTAGTTGCAATATATGTGTACAATCCATATATACAGATGTACATATATACAGACATATATATATACACACATATATATATAAAATCTATTGTTGAGGTTGAGATTCTATGAAAAGTTACCAACTAAGAAGCTTAAAATATTGGCTGCATATTAGATGTCATTAAAGAATTGACATTATCTATTTATGGTATTTCTGTGATAGTGCTTTTAAAATATTTCTCTTTTATAGATATATGACAAAAATTTGAACATAAAAATGTATGTTATTTTGGGGGAGGGGCAATATTGAGTTTCAATGTTGATTCTCAATGCACTAGCCTGCACAGCAGTTCATGAGAATTTTTCACTCCACTCTTTCTACTTTTCAAGATGTTTTGTTTGTTCCTTTTTGTTTTCTGAAGAGAAGAGTCTTCTTAGTCATGGCTCTTGGTGTCCTTGTTTCCTGTCACCCTGTTGGTTTCATTTGAATTCTCTCATAGATTTTCATTATGGAGTGTATTGTCTAAGAGTCATTCCACCAAGAACTGAATCCCATGTCTGATTGCTTTTATCACAATCATATATTCAGCATCCTCAGCACCCTCAGGTCATTTTTATGTCCTACATCATCAAAATCTAGACCCAAGCTTTACACCATGACCCAGCCTTTCACAAGGAGACCATGGCTCATGAATGAACACTATCTTGCTTTGCAGTGACTGTTACTACAGATAGCAATCACAGATCACCAAATCAGAATTAAAGTTTTGACTTAGGCTGCCTCATTCAGTCATTCATCCATCTCTCAGTATATATTTCTTTTTGTAAAAGTTTGGTCCCATGCTAGAACATGTAGAATTGGATGCTACAATGTTCTACCTGATGAAGCTTGTCTATCATCCCAGTAGACGGACCAAGCAGCAGCATATATGACTCAGTGTATAGCCTGGATTTGTCAGGCAAGCCTCAATGTTGCCTTCTCTGTAGTTCATACAAATCTCTACTATTTTAGTTTCCTTAAAAGTTCAGAGACCTCCCTACCCTGCTAGGCCAAGCAAGAGTTATGCATTAGTTATTTAGGTTGTATCTGCAAATAAGCAAAGAGTAGCTGGATAGGCTGACTAGATGATCGATATTTTGTGGAGCTTCTTGAAATATGTGCATTTTTAAGACTCGATTTTGAAATCATTTTTGTTTCTGTATGAATCTGCAGGGACATTTTGGTCATTATTCCACAAACAAATCGGGCAAATAGTTAGACAACATTTACACTGATTTAGGTATTAAAATATCACAAAGAAGGTTTAAAACACACAGCAGGGTCTGCATAAAATTTATGTAGGTAGGAGACTGTTTTAAAGAAGGGTTTAAACACTACTGATTTGGGTATCTTCAGGATTCCAGGTCATTCTCCAATAGACACTGAGCACTCTCTGTGTTCCTGTTTTATTATTGGTGAAGTAAGTAGTTTTTCTGCAGTGCAAATTCAGCCACAGATTAACACTTCTAAATTAGGAGTGGTGGAACACTAAAAAGCATAGCAGTTTTTCATGTATGTCTCCAGTATGATTTTTCAGGATAGGAGTTGTCCTGTGCCCACAGTGATGAACTAAGATGATGCTGTTTCCGAGTTTTACATTCTGAGCTGACAGATGTATGGTGCTTTAGTCAACCTCCCTCCTTTTCCCCTTTCCCATTGGCTATGACCATCACCCTTAGTATTCTGCACAGCTCCTTCCTGATAATTAACAGGGAGGTCCGTCAAGAGACTTTTTTCTTTTGCTGGTACATAATGAGGTTTTTTGAGTCTGGAATTTAGAATTTGGGGACTTGAATTTCTGTTTTCTCTGCCAGTTTATTTCTGTCCTATGTCTCTCCTGAAGTGACAGTAAGTGGCTGTGTGCCTGACACTCAGTCATTAAGTACATCCAATCCTCCACATTTTGGAGGGAGAAACCTCCAATCCTGATGTTGGAAGACTTCTCAGTCTCTCTAACAGGCAGGGCAACAGGAGTGAAAAACTGGTACTATGGAGTCTACAACAGTTTTCACAGCTTGTAATGATTTCCCTTGATGTGCCCATGTGGAAAGGCCCTCTAACAGCAGGAGAAGTGTAAGAAAAGAGGTAATTACCACAGAAGGCTCTAAGCTAACCTGGTCAACTATTCAGTAACTCAAACCTTGATACTGATGTTTTTGTTAGTCTTTGTCTTTTAGTGGAAGCATTGTCAGTCTAGTTCAGAAAAGGCTCATTTAAACTACATACATATAATAACTTGCATGCATTATAGGTCATTTTAGGTAAATAGATGCTATGATTTCTTATGATGTTTCAGAAATCTTTATAGTTATTTAGCCCTGCCCCTCCATCTCCTTCTGTTTTGATCTTCCTCCCCTATACCAAACTACAGCTCCCTGCAAATTTTCTATTCCTACCCAGAAATCACCTGTAGACCTCTTTACTGCTATCTTGCCCCCATCTGACAGTTCCCCCTTTCTTTCCTGGTTTCTGACATTTTTCTAGGACCTAGCAGTGGTTCTCAAACTGTGCCTAATGACCCTTTTGGGGGTCACATATCGAATATCCTGCATATCATATGCTTATATTATGACTCATAACAGTAGCAAAATTACAGTTATGAAGTAGCAACAATGGTTGCAGTCACCACAACATGAGGAACTGTGTTAAAGGGTCACAGATTTAGAAAGGTTGAGAACCACTGCTCTAGGTTTTATACTCATATCTGAAGATTTGGAGCTAGGAACCTAGATGAAACAGAACATGTGATGTTTGTCTTTCCTGATCTGAGTTATCTCACTCAATATGATCCTTTCATTCATTTAGCTGAATGAATCAATTCAAATGATCAATTCATGATTTACTTTTTCTCTATGACTGAATAGTATTCCATAATGCACATGTATTATATTTTCATTATTAATTCCTTCACTGAAGATATTTAGGTTGTTTTTGTTTCCTATCTATTATGAATAGAGCAACAAAGAACATGGCTGGGAACACTCTGTGGATTACAATGCTGAGTGCTTTGAGACTATATCAAGGAGCTGGATAGCTGGATCATATAGTACATTAATTTTAGCTCTCTGAGGGTGCCCTAGACTTATCTCCAGAGTAACTAAGTCTTTTTTCCTTCCTACCAAGAGTGAATGGTGATACTTTCACCCACATCTTCCTAAGCATTTGTTGTTGATTATTTTGTTGATCTTGGCCATTCTGAAGATAAAATCTAAACATTTGTTTTCATTTCCCTAGTTGTTAGGAATGACAAACATTTTTAAAGATATTTGGCCACTTATTTTCTTCTTGGGGAACTCCCTGTTCTTTTCAGACCCCAAGCCCATTGTTTGAAGGATGTTTTATTTTTCTTGACTCTTTGATTTTTGAGTTCTTTGTACATTTGTATATTAATCCTCTGCCATATGTATATTTGGCAAAGATTCTTTTCTGTGTGCTGCATTTTTACTTAATTTACTATATTTGTTTGTTTTTCTGATGTTTCAATTGTTGGCCTTAGTTTTTGGGCAAGTAGAGTCCTATTCAGAAAGTCCTTTCCTATCCCTAGGGCTTGTGGGGGTGCTGTCTATGTTTTCTTTTATTATTTTCATCATTTCATTCCACATATTTAGGTCTTTAATCCAGTTAGAGTTAGTTTTCACACACACACACATTTCTTCCTTGTGTGGACATCCAATTTTCCTACTACTATTAGTTGAGGATGCTGTTGTATCTCCAGTATATATTTTTGGTATATTTTCAAATATTACATGGCTGTGGTTATGTATAATTACACTTTGGTATTATATTTTGTTCCATTGGTTTACATGTCTGCTTTGGTGCCAGTGTCATGCTGTTTGTGTTACTACTGTTCTGAAGTATATCTGGATGTCAGAATTTCTAATCCCTCAAACATTATTCTTGTTGCTTGGGTATCTGAGTTATATTGGGTTTCATATGAATTTTAGGAAAGCTTTTTTCTATTTCTATGAGGAATGACATGAGGCTTTCATTAAGATTGCTTTGGATCTGTAAATGACTTTTGGTAGAATAGTTTCATCATAATATTTATATCAACCTATGAGTATGGGAGTATGGGATGTCTTTTCTATTGTCTTGTCCAATGTCTTTCTTCAGTGATTTAAATGTTTATTGTGGAGTATTTATTTATTTATTTATTTACACCATTGGTTTGGTTTATTTCTAGGCATTTACTTTCTTTGAGGAAATTTTGAATGAGAATGTATGTCCATGAATTCTTTCTCTCTCTATGTGTTTGTTATTTGTGTGTAGAGCTACTGATTTTTAAAGTTGATCCTGTGTCCTGATACACTGATGAAATTGCTGACTGTTGCTTGGTTTCTTGAAGTTCTCTGATATATTTTTCATGACTTTATGTTTGATTACAATAATTTTTAAATAAGTCTAACTTTTTCCCAATTCTTTCCCTATTTATTATATTCCTTTAATTTTATTCTTTGCCCTTTTGCTCCAGTTAGTACTTCAATCACAATATTGAAAAGGAGTCTTCCTGACTGATAGCCCTGTCGCTGATTTCAGTCTCTGTTTAGGATGGTTTTGGCTGTTGGTTTCTAATGGGGAACATCCTTCTGTATATGTTTCTTTTAGTGGTTGATGAATAAAACATGGATAGGAAGGAAGTATAGGGCAGGCTATCAGGCTAGGAGAATTCTAGGAAGAGGAAGGCAGAGAGAGTCGCCAGAGAGAGAGACACCATGAAACTGAGGAAGCAGTAACAGATCGAATATTATCAGGTAAGGTAAGACCATGTGGAAATACTTAAATTAATAGAAATGAGTTGAAAATTAAAAGAGATCTGGTGGTCCAAGTACCATTCTCCACCAACAGGACAGGTGAGGTAGGCATGGGCCTGTTTCCAGACTGCCTTCCAGTGCCCTGAGCAGAACCACTGGAGACCTGGGGACTGCACACTGCGGATCCCATCATGATGGGATTCATCCTGCCCAGAGACTTCCAGCACCATAGTCCCTTTCTCCACCCATGGGGCTAGGCAGGCCTGGGCCTGTTTACAGCCCACCTTCTGGTGACTTGCACACAGATAGCCAAGGACAGGTAACTGAGCACTGCAGCTCCCATCCTGGCAGGAGCCATCCTACCTAGAGACTGCCAGTGTCCAAGTCCCATTCTCCACCCACAGAACAGGTGAACCTACCTTCTGGTGCCCTGAGCAGAATCACTGGAAACCTTGGCACTCCACACTGCAGGTCCCATCCTGACAGGATCCAGCCTACCCAAAGATTGCTCAGGCCCTTGTACTAGGACCACCTCCATTCATGCAAGAGCAAAGTTACCACAGTATTGGATCTGCTCCCACCCACTGCAAGGGAACCTTGGTCACATACCAGGAGAGGAAGAGACTCCTTATGCACCCACTGGAAGAAATGATGGGAAAGAAACATATAAAAACATACTCAGCAACAGAAAAACCAATATGACACCACCAGAGTCTACAGATTCTACACAGGCAAGAACTGAACATGCTAGTGCAGATGAAGCAGATGAGAAAGACTTTAAAAACAACTTCATGAAAATGATAGAGTCCCTCAAAGAGGATATGAGAAAATCCCTTAAAGAAATAGAAGAAAAAGCAAACCAAAAATGCAGGAAATGGAAGTAAAAACAAACCAAAACATGCAATAAATGCAAGAAAAAACAAACCAAAAAATCCAACAAATGCAAGAAAGGGAGGAAAAGACAAAGCAAAAATTTCAACAAACAATGCAAACATTTCTAGGGTTGAAACCTGAAATAGAGACAATAAGAAAACACAGTCTGAAGAAATGCTAGAAATGGAAAAGCTGGGCAAATGGTCAGATGCTACAGATGCAAGCATAACCAACAGAATACAAGAGATGAAAGAGCTCAGGTGCTGAAGATACACTAGAGGAAACAGACTCATCAACTAAAGAAAATCTTAAGTCCAACAAATCCCTGACACAAAATATCCAAAGACAGAGTTAAGTATTGGGAAAAGATTCTCCAATCAAATGGACCGAAGAAACAAGAGGGTAGCAATCCTAATATCTAACAAATTAGACTTTAAAATAAAATTAATCAAAAGAGATGAAAGAGGTCATTACATACTCATCACAGGCAAAATCCACCTAGATGAAGTTTCAATTCTGAACATGTATGCCCCAAATACAAAGGCACCCAGGTTCATAAAGGAAACATTACTAAAACTGAAATCATATATAAAGCCCCAACACTAGACAGGACTACCAGACAGAAACTTCACAAAGAAAAAAAGGAACTAATAGAAGTTATGGTCTGAGATTAACAGACATCTAAAAATATTCCATCCAAAAAACAAGATATACTTTCTTCACAGTGCCACATGGAAACTTCTCAAAAATTGACCACATACTTGCCAACATATCAAACCAAAACAGGGACAAAAAGAAATTGGAATAGCTCCAAGCACCTTATCAGACCACCATGTGATAAAATAAGAATCCAAAAACAACACAAAGTGCAGAAACCCTACAAACTTGTAGAAGTTGAATAATGCACAATTGTACATTCAAGAAAGAAATTTAAAAAAAGAAATTAAAGACTTCCTAGAATTCAATGAGAATGAGGACACAACATATCCAAACCAATGGGACACTTTGAAAGCAGTGCTACGAGGGAAGTTCATAACACTAAGTGCCCACATGAAGAAAGTGGAGAATAGTTACACTAGAGAATTAACAGCACAACTGAAAGCTCTAGAACAAAAAGAAGCAAATTCACGCAGGAGGAGGAGATGCCAGGACATAATCAATTGGAGAGCTGAAATCAATAAAGCAGAAACTAGAAAAACAATAAAAATATCAATGTAACGAAGAGTAGGTTCTTTGAGAAGATCAACAAGATAGAGAAACCTTTACTGAAACTTAACAAATGACAGAGTATGAACATGCAAACAAAATCAGAAATGAAAAGGGGGACTTAACAACTGACACTGAAGAAATCCAGAGAATCATCAGGTCATACTTTGAAAAACTGTACTCCACAAAATTTGAAAATCTAAAAGAAATGAACAATTTTCTGGATACATATCACTTGCCAAAATTAGATCAAGAACAGATAAGCAATTTAAATAGACATATAAACCGTGAGGAAATAGAAGGAGTCATCAAAAGTCTCTCAACCAAAAAAAAAAAAAAAAAAAAAAAAAAAAAAGGCCAGGGCCAGATGGCCTCAGTGTAGAATTCTGCCAGAAATTCAAAAAAGAGCTTATACCAATTCTTCTCAAAATATTCCACGCAATAGAAGCAGAACTCTTTTTTATATATTTCTTTATTTTTAAATTTAAATTTATATTAGAAACAAGGTTGCTTCACATGTCAATTTCAGGTCCCTCTCCCTTTCCCTACACTCCACCCGTGCCCTCCCAGCAACCCCCCCAATGTCGCCTAATTTCCCCAGGGAGGTTGAGGACCTCCATGGGGGTGTACATAGTCTGTCATTTCATCCAGGGCAGGGACTGTACCCTCCCCCAAGAGACCAGGGTGTGAGTACATCACTCATTGTTGGATGGGAGCCCAAAGTCGATTTCTACAGCTGGGATAAATAGATTAGCTAGGCCTCCTAACTGACACCCACATTCAGGGGGTCTTGATCAGTCCCATGCTGGATTCCCATGCATCAGTCTGGGATTCATAGCTAACCCTTGTGAGGTCAGCTGTTTCTGGGGGTTAAGCCAGCCAAGTCTTAACCCCTTTGCTCATCAGTCCTCCCTCTCTGTCACTGGCTTTCTTGAGTTCAGCTCAGTACTTAGCCGTGGGAATCTGCCTCTTCTTCCATCAGCCACGGAATGAAGGTTCTGTTTCCCAGACTCTCTGGCCATGGGATGTTAGGCTGGCACTCCCCAGATCTATGTCTAAAATCCATATATGAGGGAGTACATGCCATGTTTCTCTTTTTGTGACTGGGTTACCTCACTCAGGATAGTTTCTTCTAGTGCCATCATTTGCCTGCATATTACAGGATTCCATTTTTTTTTCTGCTGAATAGTACTCCATTGTGTAAATACACCACATTTTTCTCTATCCACTCTTCGGTTGAAGGGCATCTAGGTTGCTTCAAAATTCTGGCTATTACAAACAATGCTGCTATGAACATAGTAGAACAGATTTCCTTATTGTATGAATGGGCATCTTTTGGATATACGCCTAAGACTGTAGTTACTGGATCATGTGGTAGGTTTATTCCCATTTTTCTGAGGAATCTCCATACTGATTTCCAAAGTGGCTGTAGAGTTGGCACTCCCACCAGCAGTGGAGGAGTGTTCCCTTTTCACCACAACCTCTCCAGCATAAATTATCATTGGTGTTTTTGATTTTAGCCATCCTGACAGGAGTAAAATGGTATTTCAGAGTTGTTTTGATTTGCACATCCCAGATGGCTAAGGATGTTGAGCACTGTCTCAAGTGCCTCTCAGCCATTTTAGACTCCTCTATTGAGAATTCTATATTTAGTTCTGTAGTCCACTTTTTAATTGGATCCTTTGGTGTTTTGGAGACTTGCTACTTGAGTGCTTTGTAAATTTTGGAGATCAGCCCTCTGTCAGATTTGGGGTTAGTGAATGTTTTCCCATTCTGTGGGCTGCCTTTTTGTCTTGCTGACTGTGTCCTTTGCCTTACAGAAGCTTCTCAGTTTCAGGAGGTCCCATTTATTAGTTGTAAAACTCACTGTTTGTGCTACTGGTGTTATGTTCAGAAAGCTGTCTCCTGTACCAATACGCTCAAGGGTACTACCCACTTTCTCTTCTAACTAAGAAAGAGAACAATACCTCTCATGGACTTTGATGCAAAAATAATAAAATTCTGGCAATTTGGATACAAGAACACATCAGAAAACTCATCCATCATGATCAGCAGGTTTCATCCCAGGGATGCAGGGATGGTTCTACATATGGAAATCCATCAATGTAATTCACCATATAAACAAGAAGAGGAACAAAATTCACATGATCATCTCACTAGATGCTTAAAAATCCTTTGACAAAATCCAACACCCTTTCATTATGAAGAACTTGGAGAAATCTATTATAACATTAACTTACCTAAACATAATAAAAGCAATATGCATCAAACCAACAGCCATCTAAAACTAAATGGACAGAAACTCAATGTGATCCCACTAAAATCAGGAACAAGACACTAAATAAAGTTTCTGTTTCCCAGACTCTCTGGCCATAGGACTGTAGGCTGGCACTCCCCGGATCTATGTCTAAAATCCATATATGAGAGAGTACATGCCATGTTTCTCTTTTTGTGACTGGGTTACGTCACTCAGGATGGGTTCTTCTAGTGTCATCCATTTGCCTGCAAATCTCATGATTCCATTATTTTTTTCTGCTGAATAGTACTCCATTGTGTAGATGTACCACATTTTCTCTATCCACTCTTCGGGTGAGGGACATCTAGGTTGCTTCCAAGTTCTGGCAATTACAAATAAAGCTGCTATGAACATAGTGGAACAGACATCTTTGTTGTATGAATGGGCATCTTTTGGATGTATGCCTAAGAGTGGAGTTGCTGGGTCTTGTGGTAGGTTTATTCCCATTTTTCTGAGGAATCTCCATACTGATTCCCAAAGTGGCTGAACCAGTTGGCACTCCCACCAGCAATAGAGGAGTGTAGCCCTTTCACCACATCCTCTCCAGCATAAATTGTCATTGGTGTTTTTGATTTTAGCCATTCTGACAGGAGTGAGATGGTATCTCAGAGTTGTTTTGATTTGCATTTCCCGGATGGCTAAGGATGTTGAGCACTTTCTCAAGTGCCTCTCAGCCATTTTAGACTCCTCTATTGAGAACTCTCTATTTAGTTCTGCAGCCCACTTTTTAATAGGGTCTTTTGGTGTTTTGGAGACTTGCTTCTTGAGTTCTTTGTAAATTTTGGAGATCAACCCTCTGTCAGATGTGAGATTAGTGAATATTTTTTCCCATTCTGTGGGCTGCCTTTTTGTCTTGCTGACTGTGTCCTTTGCCTTACAGAAGCTTCTCAGTTTCAGTAGGTCCCATTTACTAATTGTTGATCTCACTGTCTGTGCTACTGGTGTTATGTTTACGAAGCTGTCTCCTATACCAATTCGTTCAAGGGTACCACCCACTTTCTCTTCTAAGAGGTTCAGTGTGGCTGGATTTATGTTGAGGTCTTTGATCCATTTGGACTTAAGTTTTGTGCATGGTGATAAACATGGATCGATCCGCATTCTTCTGCATGCCAGTCTCCAATTATGCCAGCACCATTTGTTGAAGATGCTTTCTTTATTCCATTGTATATTTTTAGCTTCTTTGTCAAAGATCAGATGTTCATACGTGTGTGGGTTAATACCCGGATTTTCAATTCGATTCCGTTGGCCTACCTGTCTATTTTTGTGCCAATACCAAGCTGTTTTCAGGACTATAGCTCTATAATAGAGCTTGAGGTCAGGGATGGTGATGCCTCCGGACGTTGCCTTGTTGAACAGGGTTGTTTTGACTATCCTGGGTCTTTTGTTTTTCCATACAAAATTGATTATTGTTCTTTCAAGGTCTGTGAAGAATTGTGCTGGGATTTTAATGGGGATTGCATTGAATCTGTAGATTACTTTTGGCAGGATTGCCATTTTTACTACATTGATCCTACCTATCCAAGAGCATGGGAGATCTTTCCATTTTCTGAGAGCTTCTTTAATTTCTTTCTTTAAAGATTCAAAGTTCTTATGATACAGGTCTTTCACTTGTTTGGTTAGTGTTACCCCAAGGTATTTTATGTTTTTTGTGGCAATTGTAAAGGGTGATGTTTCTATAATTTCTCTTTCAGCCCTTTTATCATCTGTATACAGTAGGGCTACTGATTTTCTTGAGTTGATCTTGTAGCCTGCCACTTTGCTGAAGGTGTTAATCAGCTGTAAGAGTTCCCTGGTAGAGTTCTTTGGGTCATTGATGTAAACTATCATATCGTCTTCAAACAGTGAAAGTTTGACCTCTTCCTTCCCAATTTGTATCCCCTTGATCCCCCTTTGTTGTCGTATGGCAATAGCTAGAACTTCAAGTACCATGTTGAAAAGGTATGGAGAGAGTGGACAGCCTTGTTTTGTTCCTGATTTTAGAGGAATTGCATTGAGTTTCTGTCTATTTAGTTTGATGTTGGCTGTTGGTTTACTGTATATAGCTTTTATTATGTTTAAGTATGTCCCTGTTATCCCAGATCTGTCCAAGACCTTTATCATGAAGGGGTGTTGGATTTTGTCAAAGGCTTTTTCAGCATCTAGTGAGATGATCATGTGATTTTTGTTTTTCAGCTTGTTTATATGGTGGATTACATTGATGGATTTTCGTATGTTGAACCATCCCTGCATCCCTGGGATGAAACCTACTTGATCGTGGTGAATGATTGTTTTGATGTGCTCTTGGATCTGATTTGCCAGTATATTATTGAGTATTTTTGCATCAATGTTCATGAGGGATATTGGTCTGAAGTTCTCTTTCTTAGTTGTATCTTTGTGTGGCTTGGGGATCAAGGTTATTGAAGCCTCATAGAAAGAGTTTGGCAAAGACCCTTCTGCTTCTATTGTGTGGAACACTTTGAGAAGAATTGGTATAAGCTGTTCTTTGAATTTCTGGTAGAATTCTGCACTGAGGCCATCTGGACCTGGGATTTTTTTGGTTGGGAGACTTTTGATGACAGCTTCTATTTCCATAGGGGTTATAGGTCTATTTAAATTGCTTATCTGTTCTTGATTTAGTTTTGGCAATTGATAGCTGTCCAGGAAGTCATCCATTTCCTTTAAATTTGATTTCAGCCCTCAATTTGATTATTTCCTGGCATCTACTCCTCCTGGGGGAGTTTGCTTCTTGGTGGTCTAGAGCTTTCAGCTGTGATGTTAATTCTCTTGTATAACTGTTCTCCTGTTTCTTCATGTGAGCACTTAGTGCTATGAACTTCCCCCGTAGCACTGCTTTCAAAGTGTCCCATAGGGTTCGGTATGTTGTGTCTTCATTCTCATTGAATTCGAGGAAGTCTTTAATTTCTTTTTTTATTTCCTCTTTGACCCAGGGATGGTGCAGTTGAGCATTATTCAATTTCCATGAGTTTGTAGGTTTTCTGCAATTTGTGTTGTTGTTGAATTCTAATTTTAAAGCATGGTGGTCTGATAAGATGCATGGAGTTATTCCAATTTTTTGTAGCTGCTGAGGTTTGATATGTTGCCAAGTATGTGGTTGATTTTTGAGAAGGTTCCATGTGGTGGTGAGAAGAAGGTATATTCTTTTTTATGTGGATGAAATGTTCTATAGATATCTGTTAATCCCAGTTGGGTCATTACTTCTATTAGACCTTTTGCTTCTTTGTTGAGTTTCTGTTTGGTATTCCTGTCTAGTGGTGAGAGTGGTGTGTTGAAATCTCCCACTATAACTGTGTGGGGCTTTAGATGAGATTTAAGTTCTAATAATGTTTCTTTAACGAATGTGGATGCCTTTGTATTTGAGGCATAAATGTTCAGGATAGACACTTCATCTTGGTGGGTTTCACCTGTGATGAGTATGTAATGACCTCCTTCATCTCATTTGATTGATTTTATTTTAAAGTCTTGTTTGTTAGATATTAGTATTGCTACCCCTGCTTGTTTCTTGGGCCCATTTGATTGAAAATTTTTTTCCCAACCTTTAACTCTCAGGTAATGTCTGTCTTTAAGGGTGAGGTGTTTTTATGGTATGCAGCAGAAGGAAGGGTTCTGTCTTTGAATCCATTCTGCTAGTCTGTGTCTTTTTATGGGTGAGTTAAGGCCATTAATATTGAGGGATATTAATGACCATTGATTGCTCATCCTTCTTCAATTTGCGATGGTTGTTTTTGATGGAATTATGTGTGGAATTTCACCCCTTTGTTCTTTTGGCGGTTGGTAGAGAGGGATTCTCTAATGCTTATGTTTTTGTGGTTGTAGTTAGCCTCCTTGGGTTGGAGTTTTCCTTCCAAAATTTTCTGTAGGGCTGGGTTAGTGGACTTATATTGCTTGAATCTAGTTTTGTCATGGAATATCTTGTTTTCTCCGTCTATAGTGATTGAGAGCTTTGCCGGGTATAGTAGTCTGGGCTGGGATCCATGGCCTCTTAGTCTAGGTAGAATATCTATCCAGGACCTTCTGGCTTTCAGCGTTTCCATGGAGAAATCAGGTGTAATTCTGATAGGTCTGCCTTTATATGTTACTTGACCTTTTTCCTTAGCTGCTCTTAATATTCTTTCTTTATTCTGTATGTTTGGGGTCTTGATTATTATGTGGCGAGGGGATTTTTTTTGTGGTCCACTCTATTTGGTGTTCTGTAGGCTTCTTGTACCTTCATTGGCATGTCTTTCTTAAGGTTGGGAAAGTTTTCATCTATGATTTTGTTGAATATGCCTTCTGCCCCTTTGAGGTGGATTTCTTCTCCTTCTTCTATACCTATTATTCTTAGGTTTGGTCTTTTCATGGTGTCCCATATTTCCTGGATGTTTTGTGTTAAGGATTTGTTGGATTTAAGGTTTTCTTTGGTTGATAAATCCATTTCTCCTAATGTATCTTCAACACTTGAGATTCTCTCTTCCATCTCTTCTATTCTGTTGGTAATGCTTGTATTGGTAGTGCCTGACTGTTTGTCCAGCTTTTCTATTTTCTGCCTTTCTTTAGATTGTTTTTTTTAATGACTCTATTTCAGTTTTCAACCCTTGCAGTGTTTGCATTGCTTCTTGCAATTTTCTGTTTATCTGTTCGTCCGTTTGTTGCCTTTTATTAATTTTTTGGTTTGTTCTTTCTTCCATTTCTTGCCTTTTTTGGTTTGTTTTTTGTTCCATTTCTTGCATTTTGTGCTTTGTTTCTTCTTCCATTTCCTGCCTTTTTGGTTTGTTTCTTCTTCCATTTTTTTCATTTTTTGCTTTGTTTTTTTCTACCATTTCTTGCATTTTTTGCTTTGTTTCTTCTTCCATTTCCTGCCTTTTTTGGTATGTTTCTTCTTCCAATTCTTGCATTTTTTGCTTTGTTTTTTCTTCCATTTCTTGCATTTTTTGCTTCATTTCTTCTGCCATTTCCTGCCTTTTTTGGTTTGTTTTTTCTTCCAATTCTTGCATTTTTTGGTTTTTTCTTCTTCCATTTCTTGCATTTTTTTGGTTTGTTTTTTCTTCCATTTCTTTGAGGGATTTTCCTATATCCTCTTTTAGGGCCTCTATCATTTTCATGAAAGTGATTTTAAGGTCGTTCTCTTCTGCTTCGTTTGCATTGGAATGTTGAGGTCTTGCTGGTGTGGAGTCTCTAGAATCTGGCGGGGTCATATTTGTTTTTCTGTTGCTGACTGTGTTTTTGTATTGTCTCTTTCCCCTCTCTTCTTCTAGTGGGTGCATAAAGAGCCCCTTACTGGTCTGGGGACCAGAGTTCCCTTTTGGTGAGTGCTAGCAAGTCCAATAATCTGGTGGTTCTTCTATTCCTTGTCCGACTGCTGGTCCCGTGGGTGGAGAAGAAGAACAGGAAACTGGGGCGCTTATCCTCTTACCTGGTCCCCTGGACCCTATGCTGGGTCCTGTTGTACTTGATCCAGAACAGCTACTCCCCTGGTCTCCCTGGGTCCTCTGGTTTCCTGGACACGTTGGCGGGAGAGAAGACCTGGGGTCTGGGTTCTTGGCTCCCGCCGGGATTGGGAGCTCTGTGCAGTTCCCAGGTTATCTGCAGGCACTGGAACACAGGCCGGGAAGCCGGCCTGTTTACCTGATGCTGCCGGAGGAACAGCTCGGGATGTACTCTTGAAAGGATCAGTACAGCGGACTGCTTCATGAACTTAACTCCAGTAGCACAGATAATAAGATTGACAGTTCATAAATGGGACATCCTGAAACTGAGAACTTTCTGTAAGGCAATGGACACAGACAGCAAGACAAAAAGGCAACCCACAGATTGGGAATAGCTATTCACCAACCCCACATCATGAAAATCAAAACAACTCTGAGATACCATCTTACTCCAGTCAGAATGACTAAAATCAAAAACACAAATGACATTTAATGCTGGAGAGGATGTGGAGAAAGGGGAACACTCCTCCACTGCTGGTGGGAGTGCCAACTCATATTGCTACTTTGGACATAAGTATGGAGATTCCTCAGGTAAATGGGAATCAGCCTACCACAAGACCCAGCAATTCCACTCTTAGGCATATACCCAAAAGATGCCCATTCATACAAAAAGGATGTCTGTTCCACTATGTTAATAGCAGCAATATTTGTAATAGCCAGAACCTGGAAGCAACCTAGATGCTCCTCAATTGAAGAGTGGATAGAGAAAATGTGGTACATTTACACAATGGAATATTATTCAGCAGAAAAAAATAATGGAATATCACTCTTCAGTGGATAGTATTTGTGCTGCATATTTACATTCCATTTATAAGTTTTATATTGTGAATTTTTGATCTAAGTGGATTTAGGTATTGACCGTGTGTGTGTGTGTGTGTGTGTGTGTGTGTGTGTGTGTGTGTGTGTATGTGTGTGTGTTTTTGATATTAGCGTATTACCGAATTCATCGGAAGGGTATTAAGTGTTCCTTCTGAATCTAGAACTCATTTGATAACTTGGTACAATTATTCTGTGATCCATCTGGGCTTGTGCATTTTTTTAAGTTTGAAGAGTTTTTATTACTGTTTAAATATCATCACTTGTGGCTCTGTTCAGGTTGTTTTTCTCTTCTTGGTTTAATTTTGGTTGTTGGCATGAGTATAGCTTCTTGTCTATTTATTTTTGATTTTCCAACCTAATGGAATCATTTTTTAAAGTATTCTCTTATAATCTGATTTTCTTCAATTCTATTGCAATGTTTTCATGTTAATTTCTGATTTTGTTAATTTGAATTCTCTCTTCCTTCTTTCTATTGAGTCAAGTGTCTGCTAATCTTGTTTATCTTTACAAGGAACCAGCTTTTAGATTCTTTGTGGTATTTTATATTTCTGTTATTAATTTATGCTATTATTATTTAGCTTTGCAATCTACTGAATTTATATTTGGCTTGTTTTAGTTTTGCCAAATTTTTGAGTTGCATCATTCAGCCATTTACTAATGTGCTTTTTGGTATTTTAGTGTGGGCACTTAAAAGATATAATTTCCTCCTTAGAATTGGTTTTTAATGTGTCACAGGGGTCTTGTTATATTGCCTTTTATTTTTATTTGATCTCAGGAAATTTTTTGAATTTCATGCTTGACCCATCAATCATTTATTAATTTGTTGCTTAATCTCTGTTGGTTTGTGCATTTACTAGAAATCTTTTCATTCTCAATTTTAAATTGTGTTGCATAATGGTCAGATAGGATACACTGAATTATTTCAATGTTTCTGAATTTGCTAAGACTATTTTTTGTCTCAGGATTTGGTTTATTTTATAATATGATGTATGTGTTTCTGAATAGAATGCATTTTGAGGGGGTTGAGTGTATTATTCTGTAGCTATCTCTTAGGTCCATGTTTATTTCTTCCAGATGACCTGTCTCTAATCATTAATCCAAGAAAAATGTATCCTTCTTAAGAGCTCTGATGCTGTTTGATTGCTGATAGGTTTCACTATAACTTCTTACCATTTCTTTATTTAAAATGGGGTTTAAAGCTGTGACGTTTATATAAGAACATAAAAGCTTAAGACGTAAGCATCTAAAAATATAGCACAGTAACTTAAGGCATACAAAAGTTTTCAGTTTTCTTTATCTCATTATACTACTGTTCATAGTCTTAACATTGATCAATAAAGTTTCAATAAGTTACTAATCCAACTCTGACAGAGTAGAAAACAAAACCATACCACTATATGGTAACTGCAAGCCTTTCATTGTGCAAAAATATTTGTCAGTTTTCCAGATGGAAGAATGTTAATGGTTTCAACCAAGTCATTTCTGATATGAGTATACCGTCATTTATACAACGAAAATTTCATAAACAATGGGAATGATAATGTGTCTAAAACTTATGTTTCACAACCTCAACAGATTCTTGTAAGTTTCAGAGAGAAAAATTGAACCCACCCAAACAGATAAATATTATTCAACCTTTCCTGATCATGGGACTCCTTTCCCTCATCTTGGGATCCCTCTGGAACCCTTCCCTCATCTTATGATCCTCCTCTCATCAAGTACCATGACCTAAGAAAATTTTTTTCCTAAACTTAACCTTGTCCTCTTCTCTGCCAACATCTTGCCAGGTCTAAGAGGTGCCTGAGAATTCCATACAGTCTGGACTGCAATCAAACAACCACCTACTCCAGGACATGTCAGCACCCCAGATTTCTCAGGTTCCTCAAAGATGGTCCACACCCCCTAGGTCAGCAGGAAGTAGTCTTGAGAACTTGAGGCCCTTATTCCCTAACCTGCCACACCTAACTCCTCATGTTTTTAATAATAAATAAAGGTGGGAGTGTAAGGATTCAGACATTATGTTTACCTGCCCTGTCACATGGCAGAATGCACTCAGGCAGTACCCTGGTCAGCCCAGGTGCAAAAGACCCCTTTAAAGAAAGACCTCTGCTGACTTATGCTCTTTTTCTGTTCTCTTTCCCTCTCTCTTTCCTGTTGCTCCCCTGGGGCAGACAGGACTTTTCCTGTCTCCCTCTTCTCTTCCATCCTCTCTCTGTGTCTCGTTACCTTCTCTTTCCTTCCCCTTTCCCTCCCCTTTCTAATAAAACTTCTCTTTTAAACTCTGTCTCTCTGGTATGTTTGTCCCCTGACTCGGCCACCCTTGCCTGCCATGGAATTCGCCAAGGTTCACCACATGCATTATTCTTCACATTGTCTATTATAGAAAGTAGGGTATTCAAATCACTTATTACTGATAAATTGATATATGATTCTAGCAATATACATCTTAGGAAACTGGATACCTCAAAGTTTGGTACAAAATGTTTATATGTTTAGGATAATAATGTATTGTTGGTCAATTACTCCCTGGGTTATGTCCTTGTGCATGTTGCCGGGGCTTTTGTAAAGTCCAGCTGACTTGTCTAGTCTGTACCTGAGAGTGGGAGTGCGGATTAAGGAATGACAGGTAGAAAAGTTAAAGATACTAAAGAAGAGGCAGCGATACAGGATAGAGTTAGGAGGGCATTTGGTGAAACCAGGAACTATCCCTATTTTATTATTCAAAGCTCTTTTATACCCCAATCAAAAGAGGAGGAGGCAAAAGACTTCCTTACCATGATACAGGGAACAAGAAAGAAAAATAGAACCAATAAGGAAAACATAAACTTAGAGAAAACTGAAATAAAAAATATAGGAACACACACAGGAACCCAAGAAGTAAGTCCCATCAACACACTACTGTGGATGGAAGAAAGGGTCTCAGGCACTGAAGACACAATAGAAGAAATGGATACCTCAGTCAAAGAAAATATTAAATCTAAAACATTACGGGCATAAAACATCAGGAAGTTTGGGACACTATGAAAATACCAAAAGTATGAATAATAGAAATAGAAGAAGGAAGGAAGGAGAAGGAACGTAGGTACCAAATATATTTAACAAAATTATAGAAGAAAATTTCTGTAAACTAAAGGATGTGCCCATCAATATAGAAGAAGCATACAAAATATCAAAAGACTGAATCAGAAAACAAATTCCTCATGGCACATAATAATCAAAACACTAACCATAGAGAATGAGAAAGAATGTTAAAAGCTCTAAGGGAATCAAGTAACATATAAAATGAGACCTATTAGAACAATACCTAACTTGTCAATGAAGACTCTAAAATCCAGATGGGCCTAGACAATGTTCTACAAACTCTAAAAGACCACAGATACTACTCCAGACTACTATATCCAACAAAACTTTCAATCACAATAAAGACATTGAATGAATAATAAAACCAAATTTAAGCAGTATCTATAAAAATCCAGCCCAACAGAGGGCACTTGAAGGAAAACTTCAATGTGAGGAAGTTAACCACATTCAAGAAAACATAAGGGATGAATAATCACAGGCCAGAAAGTCAAAAGATGGAGGGGGAAAACACATAGTAGTAGAATAATTGGAATAGGTAAGTACTGCTCATTTTTACTAACAGTGAATTGTCTCAATTCCCCAATAACATGATACATATTAATAGAATGGATTTGAAAACAGAATACATTATTGTGCACATCCAAGAACCACATCTTAAAGTCAAGGATAAAAATCACCTCCAGATAAATGCATTAAAAAGATATTTGAAACACATGGGCTCAAGATGTAAGCCAATGCAGACATTTTAATATCTGAAAAAAACTGACCTTGAATAAAACTAATCAAAAGAGATAGAAAGGGAAATTATATCTTCATCAAAGCAAAAATCCAACAAGAGGATATTGCAGTTAAAAACAGGTATCAATTGAACACAAGACTACTCAGTTTTTAAAAGAAAAATTGATAGTTCAACATAGCTGATGCACAAGAAAAATACCTTAATACCAAATACATAAATATTTGATAGAGATTCTTAAAGAGGAAATGAATACATTCTTGTAGGAAATCCCGTAAAACACAAACAAACAACTGGAGGAAGTTTATAAGTCCCTCACAGAAAGCCAGGAAGACATAAACAAACAATCAGGGAAAATGAATTTATTCATTTTCATTAATGAAAGCCAAGAAAAAAAATGAACAGTTGAAGGAAATAGAAACAAAGCAAAGCAACACAGTTCAAGACCTGAAAATGAAAATAGAAGCAATAAAGAAAGCACAAACTGAGGGAATTCAGTAAATGAAATATTTAGGAATTTTAACAGGTACAACAGAAGGCCACTTCACTAAAAGAATGTGAGAGGTGGAAAAGAGAATCTTGGGCATGGAAGGTACAAAAACAGAAATGGATGTATCAGTCAAAGAAAATGTTAAAACTAAAATGTTCCTGACACAAAATATCCTGGAAATCTGGGACATTATGAAAAGTATCAAACCTATAAATAATAGGACTAGAGGAAGCTGAAGAACCCCAGTTCAAAGGCCTAGATAAAAAATTTAATAAAACTGTAAAAGAAACTTTTTCCTAACTCAAAGAAGGAGATGCTTATAAAGGCACAAGAAGCAGATGGAATACCAAATAGATGGAGATAGGAAAGAAAGTCCTCTTGGCACATAATAAACAGAACACTGAACATACAGAACAAAGAAAGAATATTAGAAGCTACAAGGGAAAAGAAGGAAGTAACATAGAATGTTAGACCTACTAAAATTACACCCTAGTTCCCAATTGATGGGGGAAGTCCTGTGTATATGTCAATAAAGCACTGTTGGCCAATAGGGAAGTAAGATAGCTGGGACTAGGAGTTGAGGAGAATTCTGGGTAGGAGAAACACAGATGTAATGCCATGGAGTAGGCAGCTGGGAAACCTCTCCGGTAAGAGAAATACTTAGATTAGCAATTATGGGATAAATACTTAAGTCAGAGCTATCCAGTAAGAAACAAGCAAGGCCAATAGCTTCATAATTAATATAGCCTCCTGTGTGTTTATTTGGGACTGACGCGGCTCTGGAACCAGGTTGGTGGGAAGGCTTCTCTTTACACCCAATGAAGAAAATAGAAGCCAGAAAAGCCTGGAAAGATGTGGTACAAACTCTAAGAGACCACAGATGCCATCTCAGACTATTATACACAGTAAAATTGTCATTGAAGAAGACAATAAGAAATTCCATAATAAATTCAAATTTAACCAGTATCTATCTATAAAATTCAGCCTACAGAGGAGAAAACAGCAAGAAATAATCAAACACAGGGCTGAAATCAACAAAATAGAATCAAAGAGAGCAATACAAAGAATCAATGAAAAAAAAGAGTTGGTTCTTTGAGAAAATCAACAAGATAATTGATTAAAAGGCAGAGAGAGAACTATCAAATTAGCAAAATCAGAAACAAAAAAAAATGGGATAAAACAGCAGACAATGAGGAAATCCAGAGAATCCTAAGGTCATATTTTAAAAACCTATAAGTGGCAGGAAAACAGTGGTGAATACCTCTAATTTCAACACTAGACAGGCAGAGGCAGTAGGATTTCTGTGAATTTGAGGCCCGCCTTATACAAAAAATGAGCTATAGGACAGCCGGAGTGGATACACAGAAAAACCCTGTCTCAAAGCACAAAAACAAAACAAAACAGGCAAAAACACTATGTTCTACCCAGTTATAAAATCTAAAAGAAATAGATAATTTTCTTGATAGGTATCACTTACCAAAACTATACCAAGATAGATAGACCTTGTAATATAGAAACAATCATTAAAAGTCTCCCTACTAAGGCTGGGCAGTGGTGGCGCACGCCTTTAATCCCAGCACTCGGGAGGCAGAGGCAGGCGGATCTCTGTGAGTTCAAGGCTGGGCTGGACCGACAGCCTCCAAAACAATACAGAGAAACCCTGTCTCGTAAAAACCAAAAAAAAAAAAAAAAAGTCTCCCTACTAAGAAAAAAATTTCAGGACCAAAAAATTTCAGCTTAGAATTCCTCCAGATTTGCAAAGAAGAGATAATATTCTTCCTAAATTAATCCCAAAATATAAACAGAGGGAACATTGCCCAATTATTTTATGGGGCCACAATTACTCTGATACTTCAGCCACATAATATAAAATATCTTGAGTTAAGTCTAACCAAGCAAATGGAAGACTTTTGTGAAAAAATTTCAAGTCTTTGATGGAAGAAATTGAAGAAGGTATCAGAAGATGGAACGATCGCCCGTGTTCATGGGTCAGAAGAATCAACATAATAAAAATGGACATCCTACCAAAAGAAATCTATAGATTTAATGCAATCTCCATAAAATTTCAACACAATTCTTTACAGACCTTCAAAGAACAATAGTCAACTTTATATGGAGAAACAAAAATCCTAAGAGAGCTAAAACAATCCTGTGTAATAAGAGGACTTCTTATTACATCATCCCTGAATTCAAGCTGTAGAGAGCTATAGTAATAAAAAGAACCTGGAACTGTCATACAAACAGACACATTCATCAATGAAATCAAACTGAAGTCTCAGACAGAAATTCTACACCTATGAACATCTGCTTTTTGTTAATGAAGCCAGAAATAAACACTGGAAAAACCAGCATCTTCAACAAATGGTGCTGGTCCAACTGGATATCTGCATGTATCAGAATGCAAATAGATCCACATTCATCACCCTGCACAAAAGTCAATTTTAATTGTATCAAAGATCTGAACATAAAACCAGATACACTGAACCTGACAGAAGAGAAAGTGGGGAATAGCCTTGAGCACATTGGTACAGGGGACAACTTCCTAAATAGAATACCTATAGTAGAGACACTAAGTTCAACAGTCAATAAATAGGATCCCATGAAACTGAAAAGCTTCCCATCATCAGAGCAGCCAACAGAATAGGAAGAGATTTTTATCAATTACACATCTAATAGAGAAGCGATATCCAAAATATATAAAGAACTCAGAAACTAGATACCAAAAAGCAAAATAATAGAATATAAAAATTGGGTACAGCCTACACCCTGCCCTGGATGAAATGACAGTTCCTGGAGATTCATCATGGATTACCTCACCCTTCTTGGTGATCAGAATGAAGATTGGGTGGGGGACTGGGAGGATCTGGTAGGGAGGGTAGGGGAGGAGGGGAGGGAGAGAGAGCTGGGATTGACATGTGAAACAAGATTGTTTCTAACCTATATAAAATAATATTAATAATAATAATAATAATAATAAAATGGGTACAGATCTAAACAGAGAATTCTCAATAGAGGAAAACCAAAGATGAGAAAACAACAAAGACATTTTCAACATTGTTAGCCACCAGGGAAATATAAATCAAAACTTCTTTAAGATTCTATCTTAAACCTTTAGAAAAGCTAAGATCAGCAACACATGTGACAGTGTTTTAGTTATTGCTTTATTGCTATGAGGAGACACCATGACAATCACAACTGTTATAAAGGAAAACATTTAATTGGGACTGGCTTATAATTTCAGAGGTTTAGTACATTATCATCATGGTTGAAAGCACAGCTGCATGTAGGCAGACATGTTGCTGGAGAAGGAGCTGAGAGTTTTATATCTGGATACACAGGCAGCCGGCAGAGAACTATAAAGCACTAGGCCTGGTTTGAGCTTCTCATACCTCAAAGCCTATTCCCTAGTGACACACCTCCTCCAACATAGCCATACTTACTCCAACAAGACCACACCTCCTAATGGTGCCACTCATTATGGCTAATAACTCAAACACATGAGTCTATGGGGCCATTCCTATTCAAATCGCCACCTGGAGAGCAAGAGGAATACTCCTCTATTGTGGGTGGGAGTGCAAACTTGTACAGCCACTATGGAAATCAATATGGTGGTTCCTCAAAAAAATGGGAATATATCTACCTCAACATCCAGCTATACTACTCTTTGACATATACCCAATGAACACTCAATGCTACCACAAGGACACTTGGTCAACTGTGTTCGTAGTCCTTTACTCATAATAATCAGAAACTGGAAACAATGTAGATGTTCCTTAACTGAAGGATGGATAAAGAAAATGTCATACATTTACATAATTGAGCATTACTCAGCTGTGAACAAAATGACATTGTGAAATTTGCAGGCAAATGGATGAAACCAGAAAAAAAAAATCATCTGGAATGAAATAACCCAGACCCAGGAAGACAAATGTGGCTTGTATTTAGTTATGGGATAGTATCTGTTAAGTAAATGATAAGCAAGCTACAGTTTGTAGACCCAGAGAGGTTAGATAAAGAGGAGATGTCTAGGGGTGATACATGGATCTTCCTGGGAAGGGAAAATAGAAGAGATTTTGTGGGTGAACTGGGGACATGCAGGGGATGGGAGTGGGAGGGATCAGGTATTGTGGGGAGATGGGATGAAAAGAGAAATACAGGGAGAGACAGCTGGAACTGGGGAATATTTCAGGAGTGGTGTGAAAATCTAATGCAGTGGAAGCTCCCTGGAATCTATGAGGATGATCCAAGTGAGAACTCCTAGTAATGGAGGATATTGAGTCTCATTCGGCTGTCTCTTTTAGCCAGGCAAGAATTCTAGTGGTGGGACTTATTTACATTCCATTGAGTTGTTATCCAAGGGGTTCCCATGAAGATCCCCAGACAAAGCAGTCTGATGTTACAAAAGAAGTTTGCTCTCCAGAAATGGACATCAGGGACATACTATGGAGGACATCACAGCTCACTAAACTTGCAAAGTTCAAGTTGGTACCTGCATGGGTCCTTCAGCCTAAGTTCCAGTCTCCTTGGTACAGGAAGGCACTCTTTGGGTACCAAAAGGGAAATGTGAACACAAACACAGCCACAATTTTGACCAACAATCTGTCCTGCATGCAAGACCTGCTGCTATACTGGTGGTGCAGAACTTGTGGGAATGGCCAACCAATGTCTGATTTAACCTGAGGCCCATTCCATGAGAGGGAACTCATGCCCAACACCACTTGAATGACCAGGAACAGAGACCTAAGAGAGAAACAATTCAGACTAGTCTGAAGAAATCAATAAAATGATTCCTAGTGATAGTCTGTTATACTCATAGATTGGTGCCTTGTCCAGTTGTCATCAGAGAGGCTTCCTTAGTAATCAGGTGGGAGCAGATGTAGAGACCCAAAGTCAAATGTTATACATAGAGTCTAAATTGGTGCTCTCCATTGGGTCCCTCCCTTCAGAGCTTAGAGAATCCCACAGAAGAGGGGACAAAAAGAGTCTAGGAATCACAGAGGGGGAAGGACACCAAGAGACTAAGACCCACTGATTCATCTAAGCAGGGCTCATGTGAACTCACAGAGAGTGAAGCAGCAAGCACAAGCCCTGCAAGGGTCTGTATCACATTTTCTGCATATGTTTTGTGGCCATTAACTTGGTGCTTTTGTGGTATTCCTAACTGTGGGAGCAGGTGTATCGCTGATTTCTTTCCCTGCTGCTGGGACTCTTCTTGTTAAGTTTCCTTGTCCTGCTTTGGTGTCAGCTCTCTTGTCTAGTCTTATTTTATTTTGTTTTGTTTTGTACTGTTTGGTTGTTGTCCCCTGAGACCTGCCCTTTTCTGATGGGAGACAGATGGGGAGTGAATTGGTGAAAAGGGGAGGTGGGGGGCGGCTGTGGGGAGTAGAGGGTGGGAAACTGTTCAGAATAGATTGTATGAGAAAAGAATTTATTTTTAAGGGAAACAAACAGACAAATAAATAAATACAAATTATATCTTTAAAAAATCTCTACTTCACCAAATTGGAAAATCTAAAAGAAATGGATAATTTCATGAACACATATCACACACCAAAATTAAATTTAGATCTGATAAACTATTTGAAAAGACCTCTAAGCCCTCCGGACAGAGGAACAATAAGTCTCACAACAACAACACCTAGGAACAGATGGGTTTTAGTGAAGCATTCCACTAGACTCCAAAAAAGAATTAATGATAATACTCCTCAAATTATTTCACAAAAAGAAACAGATAGAACACTGCCAATTTTGTTTTATGAGTCCACAGATACCTGATGACTAAATCTCATAAGACCTGAAAAATAAATAGAATTACAAGCAAGTTTTCCTTGTGAACATACATGCAAAAATTTTCAATAAATACTTGCAAACCAAATCCAAGAAAACATCAAAACGATCATCCACCATGGTCAATTAGGCTTCATTCCAGAGATGCAGGGATTGTTTAACTTGTGTAAATGGATAAACACAATTCACCATATAAACAAATTGAAAGACAAAAAATTATATGATCATTTCATTAGATGTAGAAAATGTCATTGTTAAAATCCAAAACCCCTTCAAGATAAAATTCCTAGAATGATTAAGAATATAAGGGACATATTGCAACACAATAAAGGTAGTTTGTAGGAAGTCCATAGCCAACATCAGATTAAATGGAGAGAAACTCAAAGCAATTCCCCTAAAATCAGGAACAAGACAAGGTTGTCTACTCTCTACATTTCTATTAAATATAGTACTTGAAGCCTTAGTTAGAGCAATAAGACAACTGAAGAAGATCACAGGGATACAAATCGAAGAAGAGGCAGACTCCCTTGGTTAAGTACTGAGCTGAACTCAAGAAAGCCAGTAACAGAGAGGGAGGACTGATGATCAAAGGGATTAAGACTGGGCTGGTTTAACCCCCAGAAACAGCTGACCAGACAAAGGTTAACTCTTGAATCCCAGGCATCAGCCTGGGAATCCAGAATGGGACTGATCAAGACTCCCTGAATCTGGGTGTCAGTGAGGAGGCCTAGGGAATCTATTGAGCCTTGGGCAGCAGATCAGTACCCATCCCAAGTATACACACGGACTTTGGACTCCCATAGAACAATGTGAGGTGCACTCTCACCCTGAACTCTTGGGGAAGGGTCTAGGCCCTGCCCTATATGAAATGACAGACTATGGACACCCCCATGGAGGGCCTCACCCTCCCTGGGGGAATGAGGGGATAACGGGGGGGGGGGGGTTGAGGGGAGGGCACGGGAGGAGGGGAGGGAAAGGGAGAGGGACCTGGAACTGACTTGTGAAGCAACCTTGTTTCTTATCTAAATTTAAACTGGAAAATAAAAAAAAAATCAGATAACCCAATTTAAAAATGGGGATACTGAGAATTCCCAACAAAGGAAATTCAAATTAGCGAGAAACATTTGAAATATTCAATATCCTTAACCACTCGTGAAATGCAAAACAAAACTAATTTAAAATTTTATTTGACATCCATCAGAATGGCTGAGATCAGTAAAACAAATAATTCATGCTGGCAAGGATGTGGGGTAGGAGAACACTCACACATTGCTGCTGGGAGGGCAAACTTGTACAAACACTAGGAAATAAGTGTGATGTTTCCTCTAGAAACTGGGAATGTATGCACCTCAAGATCCAGCTTTATCACTCCCAGACCTATTCTCAGAGGACATTTCATCTTATTATAGAGACACTTATTCAACTGTGTGAACTGCTGCTCTATTGATAATAGCCAGAAATTAGAAACAATGTAGATGTCTCTCAACAAATGAATGGATAAAGAACATGTGGTACATTTACACAATGGAGTGTTACTTAACTTAGAAGAAATGAAGTAATGAAATTCTCAGGCAAAGGGATGAAACTTGAAAAAAGTCATTCTGAGTAAGGTAACCCAGACCCAGAAAGAAAATTTAGTACGTATTACTTATATGTGAATGTTAGCTGTTAAATCAATGATAACCAAGCTACAATCACAAGCTAAAACATGTAGATCTACAGAGGTTAGGTATGGACTTAAGGGATTTGGTGGGGCATTGGATCTCCTTATAAAGGATAGATGGAATAGATAGTTATGGATAGATGAGAGGGAGTATTAGAATGAGAGGATTAAATGAGGAAAGGTAGAAATGGGGTAATGAGAGAAAGAATATGGTCAGGAACAGGTAAAACTAAGAACCATTTTAGTTGTCATAGGAAAAAGCCTAGTATAGTAGAAGCTTCTATATATATATATGAAGGTGATCTAAATGAATCACCAAATAACATGAGAGACAAAGCTTCCATTTCCAGGAATGGACTACATCTAATTGAATTGTTGGCCAAAGATGCCCCATGGAAACTACCAAATATCCCAAACTATTGCCAAGACTACTGTTTACTCTCTGTAAACCAATGATAAGGATTTATTGATGAAATAATACAACTCATTTTAACACCTACACAATTCATTCATCATGGAGAAGCTGAGCTGGTACACACCTAGAGCCTTCACCCATACTAGTGCTCAAGGTAACAGAAGATACTCCGAACACTACTGGAGGAGAAAGGTAAATACTAACCCAGTTGATCAACACACCCTTTGATCCACAGTGATGAGCTGCCTAAAAGATGCACTAGTGCAGATGTGCCACAAAGCTTGTGGAAGTAACCAACAAAGCCATGGCTGGATTTAAGGTGGAACCCATCTCTGACACTGAGTAACCAACCAATGTATGAATGGACTTAAGGTAGAACCCGTCTCTGACACTGCTGGCTTGGCTTAGGAACTGAGAGTAGACAGGCTTGGGACTAAGGGGAAAACGAATTAGTACTGTTCTGCTAAGAATGTATAAGAAAATGATTCCCAACACCTTTCTACTATGCTCAAAGATCAGTGCCTTGATCAACCACTATCAGATGAGTTTTCTCCTGAAGCAGATAGAAACAAATATAGAGACCCGCAGCTGGACAATGTTCAAAGGCTTAGAACAATCAGTCTTAAATGGGATGTCTCTATCAAAATCTCTCCCTGAAGAGCTTAGTAAACCCCATGGAGGAGGATGTAGAAAGACTGTAAGAGCCAGATGGAGATGAAGGATACCAACAAAACAGGTCTTCCAGACAAAATAGAGATGACACACATAGGAACCCACAGAGACTACTGTTACTATTCAGGCATCTGTAGTGCCCTGTCCTTTGGGTTGTGAAAGGATGTACCCTCAACTGCAGCCACTAAGGGCACCTCCTGTGCATATTATCACTATGTTCCCTTTTAAAAGGGCCCTGCCCACCTCCCATCCTTCTCTCTTTGTCCGTCTCTCTGTTTCTCTCCTATCTCTTCCCCTCTTTCCTCCCTCTTCTCTCCTGCTGCTCCTGTCTCTGGGGGCCATCTCCCCTTCCCATTTCCCTTTTTAATGATCCCTTTCCCTAATAAAGAAATTCCTGTGCTTGAAACCTGTCTCATGGCATCTTTCTCTTGCACGCTGCTTTACTTAAATTACAACCACTATGTCAGCATGCCCAAGAGTAGCAAACATCTAATCTAGACAGGGTACCCAGCACTGAGAAGGGAATCCTATTGATTCCCACTCACCAATGAAAACTTAGTTTTCTCCAGTGGAGTCTCATTGGGTGTTCAAACAGCTTATATGGGAGGCCCCATGTCTGGTAGCAGGTAACCAACACAAAACAAACTCAATGGCATTTTTTGAGGTTTTTGTCTCATAATGCTTTGTTTTTTTTAACTTTACACATCTTTCATGTGTATATTATGTTTTCTGCTTTTGTGTTTTTATGAGATTTCTGTGTATGAAAACGTGTATCTCTGCAGTTCCACACATTTTGATTTTTCTTGCACTCTTTCTCTTGTGTTTGTTTTCTTTTGTCCTATTCCAGTTAGTTTATTTTTGTTTTATCTTATTTTACTTTTACTTTTTAGATGTCTTTGTGTTTTCTAATGAGAGAGAGAGAAAAAACAAAGAATGGAGATTTGGTTGGGAGGGGAGACAGGAAGAGTTCAGGGAAGGGAAACCATAGTCAGAAAACAGTATATAGAAATACATTTTCAATAAAAGAAAAATAGAAAAAAAATGTTGATGGGAGCTTCTTCCCTGAACTATGTCTCAGAGGTCTGTGTCTACTGACTGTTAGCATGCTCTGCTGCCCTTTCCATCTATACTTTACGAAGCATCCATGCCACCTGCCAAGAAACTGAAAACAATCAGTGGTCTACCTAGTAAAAATGCATAGCAGCCAGGCTTGGGTCTGCCTAAAATCACCGGAGACAGAGTGTAAATCATCTCCCACTTGAGTATTCAAGTGAGACCACAGACCCTAAGCCACTTATCTGACCACAGTTAGCTGCAGCTAAATGGTTCTCAGTCCCTGGTCCCTAGAAACTCTTGTAAGTTGCTAGGTTTTACTGTCACTTTACATACACTGGCAGAATATCAGTAGAGGCCTAAGAAGCTTCATCTAAATATATGTGAATCTTGTTCTCAGAAATGTTTCCAGACCTTGGGGATAGTGAGTATGCAATGGTTTAAGATAAAAGTCAATACTTGGCTTCTTTATCTCATGGCAAAAGTTTAGGGTGATTTGTAACAAGACCTTCAAAAGAGAACTGCTGGCCTAAAGGAAGGGTTTGAGGAGTAAAGTTTAAAAACATTCTCTTTTTCTCATGAAACTCTTATGTCAGAGGTTGTGTTAAAAAACAACATGATAAAGATGCAATAACTGGAACACAGGGCTTCAAGAAACAGTTAATTGTTGCTTAATTAAAAATTTTCCCTCTTGCAGTTCTATGTATGTTTGAAGAAAATTTAGAGGCATAGTCATGTGCTTTAGGGGAAATTGCATTTTATTTTGCTCTACAGCAGTCCCTTCAATAAATGTTACATTTTTTCTTTCATTAAAAGTTAAATTCTAACAATGAAATAATGTATTCTTTATTGCATTTCCAAAAGAAACCTTAAAAGTTTTATGCTTATTTTAAAGCATTTCTTCATGCTCTAACAATTTTTCCTCATGATTAAATGATTGTCACATCTGTCAGTTTACTAATGATAACTGAGGTTATCCATCAGTGTTCAGGCACATGTAAAAGAGGACATGGTGGAATAAGGAAATCAATGGCTATCTATTGTCTTAGATCAATCAGAACTAAATTAATCTATATATTTCATGATACTTAATCAAGATGGTGGCCAGGAATTACCCTGTTTGCTAGGGATTCCTGATTATTTCTTAATCATTCTAAATTTTAGCCCAGTTTCTTGTCCAGACTAGCACATAGCTGAGATTTGCTGAACAAAGGGATGAAGAAATGAAGCCTCTCCAGTTCCTCTTTCTAAGGCTGTGCTATTGTCTCAGAGTTCTAAGTTCCCTTAAACTTCTGGGAAGCTCAGCAGAATAGATGACTGAACTCATACTGGTCAGGCATGCAAAACCAAGGTTGAGTTTAGCCTCTGCACATAACTTCTAGGGCTTAATTTCAGACCACCAGGGTTTTGTCTATGGGTTTAACTGGTAGATACATAGTTGCCTGTGCAGAGTTAAGAGGCTTCACTGTAGCTTCACCTCACTCTGTTATGTGCTTACTCCATTTCCTAAGGGGAATATTCTTAAAGTAGGACTCATTTGAGGAATGCCTTCCTGTCAGATGAAAGCAACTTGTCATTGGCTTACTCTGGCTGAGGATGGTGGATTTTTGTCCAATTTCTTTCCCTGGTAACAATGGCTTTGCCCATTTTGAGGAACTGGAAACACCCAGAGTCGGTGACATGGAAGTCAAGACTGAGTGCAAATTAAGGGGAATTGAATGTGGAAAAAGAAAGTGGCTTAGCGTGAAAAATGGATGTATGCAAAGGTCTTGAAGCAGAGACATTATCAGTCCAGAGAACTAGGCCCTCAAATCCATGGGTGAAACACTGCATGTGGAGACTTCATTCAGAAGCTCTGAAATATACCTTTCCCATCCAAAAGCTGAAGGATAGTCACATTTTATTACCATATGTCTAATGAATAACCAAGAACCGATGTGAAAACGTGGGCAATTTCCTAGCATACTTTAAATGATAGGTCTTGCACATTTTCCTTTCCAAGATGTAAAATTGTACAGTCCATATGAAATAATGTAAGTTCAAGCAGAGGATCTTAATGTCACAATGAGGTAAATAAGGGCTCTGGAATCTTTGTGTTTCCAAACAGACATTCACAATTCAAAAATGCTTTTCCTCCCCTAATTTTAAACGCAGATTGCTTTCCAGTTAAGCAAATTTCTTTTTGTGCATACACACAAATAGACTCTCTGGGTTCCGCAACAATGTTGACAAGGGAAATATATACACAGTGCTTATGATTTGCAGATTTGCTATAGATGGTGCTTATAGTTTTCTCAGTGGCCCTCCACTGAAACAGACTTGAGGTTTTTGCCTGCCATGGTGAGTGGCTACTTGAAAGTTCTTGTTCAATAAAGAGTGAGGACATAAGCAACTAGAACCAGTTGTTTTGGTATTTTCCCCATTATTTGGGTTATCATGATAACCACATTAGGCTGATTAGAATTTCAATGATTGATGTAATTAAGCTATTATGTAAAAATATCCTCAGTTGAATTTAAGTGTTCATTTAATAATGCAGTATTCTTGGGTTGACACAACCTTTCTTTAAACTAAAGGTAGGGAAGATTTAAAATGTTGGGCATTTATACTAATAAGAGCTTGCTTAATTCCAGCAAAGTATTGGTTGTAGCTGGCAGCTGTGTTGAATTATAATATCTGATAAAGACAATGGCAAGCTTTTCTTTCCTCTATCTTCAACTTCATAGTATAAGAAATTAAAGTATCCCATCCAAGTACTAACCAGGCCCAACCCTGCTTAGCTTCCGAGATCAGATGAGATTGGGCGCATTCAGGGTGGTATGGTAAGACTGGGCTGGTTTAACCCACAGAAACAGTTGACTTGAACAAGGGGGGAGCTCTTGAACTCCAGATTGATGGCTGTGTGGAAAGCATGGGACTGACCCAGACCCCATGAATGCGGGTGTCAGTGAGGATGCCTAGGTAATATATGAGACCTTGGGTAGTATTTATCCCTGGCATACAAATAGATGTTGAGTACCCATCCCACAATGAGGGATGCTCTCTCAGCCTGGACTCTTGAAGGAGGGCCTAGACCCTACTCTGGATGACATGACCGACTCTGGAGATCCACCATGGAGGGCCTCATTCTACCTGGGGATCCGAGGGAGTGGCAATTGGATGGGGAACTGGGGGGCCTGGTGGGGAGGGATGGGGAGGAGGGGAAGCAGAGGGAGCTGGGATTGACTTGTGAAACAAACTTGTTTCTAACTTAAATTAAAAAAGGGGAAAAAAAGGAAATTAAAGTATTTCCATTAAAATATGATTTTGTTTGTGTGATGTCTTTCTACTACCATGTTGCAAAGACTTTTATTCAAATGTAAATGGAAGATTGGGGCTTGCCTTTTTAAGTGTTTGTTTTGACACCATTGGGGGTGTCCCTCAATTTACATCTTCTGAAAGGAAAGCAATTAAGCAAGAGACAGGCAAGAGAAAGCTTATTTGGCAAAGCAAGGGGATGTAAAGCAGGGTTCTTTGTTCTGGATTTTAAAAAAGTTTTGTGAATATTTATGAGTCTTTATGGGGTAGGTGGCATATTTTCAGGATAAATAAGATGGCCTTTTCTTTCTCTTAAATCACATCTGACCACTCCCATTTAGGGTATTTCTTTCCATGATCCTCTGGAAAAGTCCCTGATGTAGGCATCAAAATGCTACCTAAGTGGCATGATAATGATGTCAAGTATTCTGAGGATGTAACTCTTCACCAGTGTATATACAGCAATTGGGAAAGTGCCCCAGTGCCTTAACTTCTGATACAGTCAAAAGAGCCCATCTGTAGCTTCAAGGACATTTAATTATGGAAGGGCAATTTGACTTACCAGAACACTTATCCCAAGATGCAATTGAAATTTGTTCTGTTTTGGGTTTCTTCCTTTTTTTCTTTTGGTGACCTCGTAACTGTTTCTGAAAACACTTGAGATATTCTAAAAGCATTGGTTAATTTTTGAAATAGAGCTTTTTGTTATGAAAGCAACAGCTGGGGTTTTCTAATGGTTTTCCAGTCTGTGCAACAGGAACAAGGCTCAGGCTGCCTCCAAGGACTCTCTCTCCCAGCTCCATATTCAAATCTTTCCTCTACCAATAGTACCTGTATGCCATATTACATGTGGGATACCAATGAGTAGAATATGTAAGTCCATTATGTTTCTTATATTTATTATGTCATATATAATATAGATATGTAGATAAATGCAATAACTTCCAATTTGCACATCTCTAATAAGGACTTTCATGTTTTTTCTCCTTTGGCTATGAATGAACAATTCTGAGTTCTTCTCTGACCCCTCTCTTTCACATAAGTGTAAGAGTAGATGTAAAAGTCTCAGAGTGTTAAAAACTGACCTGTTTGAGACCAAATGCATTGCTCAGAGGAGGCCACTAACTCCAGACACTGAAACCAACTAGAAAGGCACAGCGGTGATAAGTTCCTTAGGTGTCCATGAGCAAACTCATTGCTTGCTTTTTCCACTGGCCCTAATTCTCTAGAGAACTCTAATACAATGTAGGGAAGTATTTGCCTGTGTCCTAAAAAGGAAACCAGATGGATATCCTCTGCAACCTGCTGCACTGCTAACAGAGTGCATAAAGATAAGTGTGTATTTTGTGGTCGTTAATAAAATTGTTATTCTAGAATGCCATCTGGTTAGTATTATAGCTATCTTACTCATATATGGTGGGCAATACTGCTATGTGGACATGAAAGGTGTAAACAAATAGCATTGTAGCTACTAGAGCTTTCTGGCAGCGATGAACACACACAAAAAAAGTGTTGCTAAACTAATTTTAGCCCCTCAAGGTATTCATCATTGGAAGAATTCTCATGATGAAACTTAGACTCAACTCATGACAGTTTAATTTCAGTTTCTAATCATTTCATATGTACATGTATATATATATATTATATGTAATATATAATAAATCCGTAAAGCCGCATACCTAAGAAGGGAAAATGGATAAAATTTCAAGGACAATGATAGGCATCAAACTGTATTAAATAGCTTTTGTGTTGGAAGAAAAACTGTGTTAAGTAGAAAAACTCTGCCATGTCAGCTATGCAGAGGCATTGTTCTGCTGTCTAGGCTGCCCTAAGCCATTTCTCCAAAGTAAGGTATTTTTGTTTATTACAGTCTCTCTCTTACTTTTGTGAAGTTTTCAAACTCTATTTAGTTCCCATGAATTTTTAACCAGGCCACTCTTTTGCTTTGAAAATCTCAGTGATCCCTCTGCAAAATAAACATGACGAATCCCTTCCCTACCTCAAAAGCTATGTAATTGAGACTCCAATGAGGTGGCAGTCGCAAAAGCCTTTTGCAAGTTGTAAGGCTTTTGTGGCGTTGTTCTCTGCTGGAGGAGGACTGCTGCAGCACAAATAATACCTTTCTGATATCTATTATTTGTCTTTCCTTTTGGAGAGTCAGAACAGTCAGCCTGAAGGTAGTAGCACAAAGATGCCTCTTTTATGAACAGTTGCTTCAGGCCCCAGAGCTGAAGTCTTCGTTTCTTCTTGGCAGATGGAGGCACAGCCACTTACCCATGTCAAGGGCAGCTGCTCCTCCACACAGAAGACTAAAGATCTTGACGCATACTTGTTTATTCTCCCTACGGTTTGATTTTACACTGTGACCTTACAAATTATGAGTCATGGAGACAGGTTTTTGCCTTTATGACTCTAGCCAAAGGCACGAGAATAGATTTGACAACTTTCTGAATACTACCTCCCAGTCTTAGAATGGTGTCTGTAAGTACTTTTTGCAGCAATTATAGAAAAATGTCTACCAGGACTGAAAATGAATTTAAAAAATACAAAATGGCTCTTCCCACATGTTAAATGCTAAAAGGTTTCATTTTGCTGTGTCTCTAACATATTGACAGAATTTACAGAAGTAAAAGAATTATAAGTTATAGCTTGATGCTTATACAGTAACAATTACTGTGCAATTAAAAGTCAGATGGTTCCTCAGTGTAAATGTCAAGAAGTCTGCTGTTCTGATGAACTGATCTTGGGTGCTATTATGGGGCACAGAAGTGGAAAACAGCCTAGAAATATAGGAGCTCTCTTATGACCCACTTCATTAAAGAGACAGGATGAGCTATTTTCAATATATTCTAGGCTTTTATATATAGCTTCAGAAGTATGAAGAACAAAGGATAAGAAAGTCTTTCTGTGATTCCGCTTTTACTTACAACTTAATTTTCAAACTCTTGCTTTGAGTAATCAAATTCAGAATGTTGGTGGTCTCTCTGCTGCTATCAGGAACTCAGAAGCAGTAGCCATGGGATCATTGTGCCGCCTTCCCAAGTGTAGGCTGTGGTCCTAACTCCTAGTACCTCCAAATGTGACTTTGTTTGGAAATGAGGCATCTATGGAGGTAAGCACATAAGTATGAAGCCTCGGTGTTTTATCTTAGTCCAATGTAACAGTGTCCTCATCACAGAGTCACAGTCCATGGGACTCAAAGGAAACACAGCTCATGTCTTGAGCCAGAAGCATGCAACAGCACATCATTTTAAGATACATCATCCATGACACTTTTAAAAACAAAATTCTAACAGTACAAGAATTTTTCTAATAAAGTTGATTTGCTGCAGTCATGAAGAGAATGGGCTTCCTGAGAGAGGAAGACTTAGTTTTTCCTATGAATTAGTCCTTCAACTGGTTACCAGAACCGAGTGGTCTGCTCTGAAATAATATACTTACAAGCAACATCAAACAGATTCAACAGGTTGTATTTATACATTTATCCTTATATAGCTAACAATGGTAATCAAGGAAAAGGAAGCTATAAATTTGAAAGTGAGTGAGGGATCATGAGAGGATTTAGCAGCAGGACATGGAAGGAGTTAGAAGGAGCAGAGAGAAGGTAGAAAATGATTTAATTCTATTTTAAACAAAACATTATTAGGGAGAAAAGAAGATGGGTCTCCAAGTCAGTCACCGAGTTTGTACTTTCTGACCTCTCTCCCTGCCTTAGCAACTTAGAATGCATTTTGCAGAACTTACAAGGAGGATTAAGCAAACACAGAGTGAACAACCAGAGCACACATGAAGGGAGTTCCTCATGTGAGTACTATAAAGAAACAAAACTCAGCCTGATCCATACAGCCATCACCAGTAGCCTCAGAAGGTATCATGAAATGCTCTTTAGAGGGTGATGTTTGAGCAGAGCTGCAAGAGTTCGAAAGGATTTGGAGCAAAGGAAGACAGAAGGTTGAAAGCAAATGTCTTGAAGAAGAAAAAGCCTGCTATGTTCCTGAAATAGAATAGTCTGGTGAACAGCCCTGAGATGATTAGGAGATGGGAGCCTCTGTCTTGATAGCTTGAAAGATCAGAGGAGTTACAGTAAGAATCTGAGATTTGGTCTGCAGCCCAAAGGAAAGCACTATGGTGTTTTAGGTAGATGATCAACGTACTCTGTTCAAATTGCAAAACTCTGTCTGCAGTGTAAAACTGAAGGCAAGTGAGTTACAAAACTGTGAACGCCAGGTTAGGTAAGAGAAGGACTGCCCTGTCTAGTATGATGCTGGGCAGAATGATCAATGTGGTCAATGTAGGGCTGAGTTTGATGGAGTGATGACAATGTGCCATCAAGGTGATTCTTTGCCTTCTCATGTGGCCGCAGTGGCAATGCTGTCATCTGATATAAGCAGGCCCTCAGAGAGTGAGAGGAAATGGAATCATGAGTTCTACTTTGTGTGACTTGGGGTGTACATTAGATATCTGGAAACTTAACAGGAGACATCAGTGTTGAAGGTATGGCTTGGGTAACAAATAAATGCAATTACATCTACAAACCTAGATGAAATTACCTCATGAAAGAGTAAAGAAAGAGAAGAAGGTTGACAATTACCCTGAATAGCATCTGCCACACAAGCTTGACTACCTCAGTGTGATCTCCAGAATCCATGGGGAAGGAGAGAAGTAACTGTCAAAAGCCATTCTCTGACCTCCACTCTCACACCCTAATAAACAAACAATCAAATAAGTTTGTTTTATCTGACCCTGTGGCCAGGGTTTGTAAAATTGAAATGTTACTGTAAAGTAATTTCTTCAAGGCCTTCTGGTCCTGACTTCCAATATACTTAATATACTTAATCTTTTCTTCCATCTTATCATCAGAATAAATATGGATGATAGCCTGGGCCATACCAACATGTAAATGATACGAAGAAGAGGAGAGAGCCGTAAAACCCTTGTAGTGAGAGTGGATGCTTAGCAGATCCTCTAAAGGGGGATAGTAGTGTACTATAACTGAAAAATAAGGAGTGCTGCTGACACTTGGACAGTTTCCCTCATGAGCTGCACCTCCTAGCAGACAAATGTTCGGAAAGGGTAATGCAGCCTACCACCCTGAAGAAGGAGTGGCCACTGGAGGTCAGACCTATAGGCCAAGGTGTTGTATAACAACATGGCAGTCTGTGTCAGAGAGCTCAAGAGCTCAGTGGAAGGATTGGGTCCTTGATAGCCACAGAGTTTGTTTTATCCACAGTTGGCGTACACTGTTCACAGCCACAAAATACACACCAACGCCCATGCTATAACTAGTAAAAATCAAGAAAACTACAGAGATAATTCCAAGAAGGAAGAAGAGAGCCTTGCTTCTTCTGGGCTGAGGAAAGGGTGGGCAGTGAAGCACTACTAGGTTTGATTGCACGGACAGCTGAAAGCCTTGCTCAGAGCAGTTTCTGTAGAAGAGTGTGGGATGGAAACAGAGGGCCTCAGCATTCTCCTGAGACTTTCCCAGGAGTACAGCTTGAAGGAAGGCAGAGAAGCGGGGTAACTGCTCAGCACAAGGCACACTGAATGAGTGATTCTGGAGCCTTTAAAATGAGGGCTGCCATGGCATGCAGAGTTGTAGAGCTGAGAGAATATCCTTTTGTGGATTTCAAACTTGTGTGTGCGGGGATTTGGTCACAGGGACTTCTTGTCCAATATCTTGCACTTTGTTCCTCACCATGGTGGCGTGAGCTGAATGATCTACGATTGTCTCTCAAGCTAATAAATGTGAACTATTACAAGTCTGGCGATAGGGATCCATGAAATAGCTCAACAGGTGAAGGCACTTGCCACAAAGCCTGGTGTCTGATTCTTAAGGGTACACGTGGTCAAATGATAGAATGGACTCCCACAAGTTATTCTCTGATACACATACACACATATATGCTCATGAACACTAAATGGGTAAGGAATTATTTTATCTTTTCAATGTCTACCACCACCAGGGACTTCTTTTATTATATTCACATACCTCTTCCCTAACTCCTCCCAGATCCATCCCCCCCATTCCATGCCCACCCAACTTTGCGTCCCCTTTCTTCCCCCCCATCAGATCTAATTTGTGCTGCACATATACTTTTGGATTTGTGGCTATACATTGGAGTGGAGCCCTTCTACCAGAGGCCACACCCTTAAAGAAACTGACTCACCCATTCTTAGCGGCTGTCAATTTCCAACAACTTCCTCAACAAGGGGTGAGGACTTCCTTCATTTTCATTCTCCATGCTGAAACTTTTTCTTTCCTGTTTCCATCTCTCTGCCAACCAGTGACAGGAAGTAATTCTGTTCAGGTGTTTCTTTCTAAGACCTAAATTTTTTTTTCCCTCAGAAAGGCTTCCAGAAGTACTTAACTGAGCATGTAGCAACTGAGTTAGCAGGCCTTCGACCAACAACGTACTGATTTACCTATATTGCATTTTTCGTAATGATAACGAAAACTTTATTTTCATTAGTCTCTACCAGTTGAGGCCCTCTTAATTTATTCCAAATTTGGTAGTAGTATAAAATATATATTGCATCTTGTTCTATAATTTGTGTTTGGGAAAGCTGTACTGTTTGGTTTTGGGAAGTGATAATTCTGTACAATAGGAACTAACTGCTTGGAAGGGGATGCAGCATTGGAGAAGCCAAGACATTGAGAGGGTTTGACTTTGTTTTGTGTGACAAAAGAGAAAGTAGAATGTAAAATTACAGACTGGGGTGGGGGGCAGACAAGAATTAACTCCTTCCTCCATCATTCAGTTAAGTTATAAAATACTAGGAATATTCCTTAGTTTCTCTGAGTTTTATTATTCTTATTTATAAAATGAAATAACAATACTTATTACAAGAAATATATGTGAACCATGCATACCGAGTACCATATGAAAAATACTTATCGAATGGTCTAGTCCCTTGTAATTAGCAAATAAATTACCATAGCACCTGTAGTAACATATCCATGCTAGCAAATTTATCTAGTTGACCAGGCAAAGTATAAAAGTGTGAGCATGAATTTGGACCCCTTTTGTTTCCCATAAAATGGTTAACTATATGGTTTTTGCATATGTATGTTGCTAAAAGGACCCTTTTCAGGCTTTCAACAGTGCCTTTCATGATTTCCTCAGTGAAAAATCCTTTTAGTATCTGGTATTCAGATCTCTTTGGTGTTCACTTCAGGCAGCATAAACATCATGTTCCCACTCTTCGACTGCAGAAGGACCTGGAACAGGTGATTGATTGGCTTGTCTCATGCTTTCAGTTCCAGGAAAATTTAATTTCACCTGGCAATGGAAAAGTTTCTAGAGAATCTGAGAACAGGCTTTTACTGTAAGGAGTTGGTAAAGAGTGCAGAAAAATTCAGTAGTTTCTCAGGGCTCTCTAGTAACTGGTGGTGGGTTCAGACAGTACCTGCTTATTTTGATAAGGGGCCTTCTTTCAATTTCCTATGACAGGACTTCCTACTAGCACATTGTCACTTAGTGCTCAGCATTATACCAACTAAAAATACTCCTCTCACTGAGCTGTTAATAACATCACTGCCAATTCCTTGTGAGGGATGGTACTACATTCAGACTGTGACAGCTGCCAGTGATATTCTATCTCTCCTTCCACAGGCTGGCCCCTCTGTGTACATGTGTATTTGTTTCATTTTAAAATTAATGTGGACTATACTTCACACTACAAAACAAGAGAAAGCATGTTTCCTTAGAAGTCTGTCCCTCTTGGTCTTTTTTCCCCATTCCCAGGAAAACACTTTTTGATTTCTATCCCATAAACTTGTTATTCCCATGTCTGAACTGGGTACTATTAAATCATCCATTGTATATTCCTTGCATGGGTTTTCTTTTCCATTGTATAGAATATTTTCCAAATCACTCCATGTTGTTACTGGCAGCCACAGTATCTATCTTTAGAATGCTTATCAGATTGCTGGGATATTATCACGTTGTGAAATGATAATATTTCAAGAGTCCTGCTTGAGTCCTTTGATAAAAATCTTGGATTGTGCCCTTTTTAGCTTGTAGGTGTTGTATTCATATGCTAGGTATAAATTCTCTATCAAATATACATACTTTAACTATGTTGTCACAGTAAACAGCTTATATGCTATTTATTCTGATATTGCAAGAGCAGTTTAGAATTTTATGAAGTCCAGAATATCTGTTATTTGTTTTAATGTTAGTGCATTTTAGTTGGATGGAAGTGATATATGTTTACTTTGGTGTTGAAAAAACATTCTGTGTTTTCTTATAATCTCTGTGGATCATTTGCACTTAAGCCTGTGAGTCATGGGTACTAATGTTTATAAAAGAGACACGGTGAGGTTCAAATAAGAAATGTCAGGTTTACCTGCAGTAAAATTCATCAATTTCAACTGTATCTTATGAGTTCTGATAAAAACTTATCATATCTCCTCCATCACACCACCTCAGGGGTGTAAAGTAGACCCATAAACACAAGATGATTTCTATTGTCTTCTTTAGTCGAAACTATCCCATCCCTATTGCAGGGCAACTGCCAATGTATTTTGTGTTCTTTGCTGTTACATATTCTAGAATGTCATATAGACAGACTTACAGTCTCTATAGCTTTTCCTGATTATTTCTTGTACATACACATTACATCGACATTTGCTGACTTTGTTGCATGAATCAGTAGCCTACTCTTTTTGTTGCTGCTAAAATATTTGAATGCGTAAATTGTTCATGGTCTGTTTTTGTTTCCCCTTGATAGACATTTGTTTTGCTAACAACGTATGTCCCTTGCATCCTATTGTTCATATGCTAGGTTTCCATGCAAAACATCTTGATTACCATCATTATTATGCATGTTTCTGTCAGCATTCTCCTCATATGAACTCCCATCAAAATAGCACATTAGCTTCACTTTCACCATCTTCATGCTTCTCTAGTAGCATCACAAATTCTTCCACACAATTCCCAAAAAATGGTAGCAAAGTTCAAGAATCACATGTAAGGTTTATGAGAGTAATAATCCAACTTCTTGATACCAATTTTCTGCACTAGTTATTTTTCTCATTGATATTGCATAAACATACAGGAAATACTTACTTGGAGCTCAGGGTTTCAGAGAGTCCAATTTCATCAAACTAGAAAAGGCAATATGGAGAGGTTCTGTCTTTAGGAATGGGAACATGTAGTGCTGACTTGTTCAAATTAGTGGATAGTGATGAAAGAACATAGGGCAGGATTAACAGATATGTAGGTTGAGGATTATGTGTCCCTTGCATCCTTGATCTCCACAAGACTTTTATCATGGTGGGATGTTGGACTTTGTCAAAGGCTTTTTAAGCATCTAATGTGATGAACACATGAATTTTTTTGTTTCACTTTGTTTATGTGGTAGCTTACATTAACAAATTTTTGTATAATGAACTATCCAGGCAACTCTGGGATGAAGCCTGATTGAGCATAGTGGATGAATTTTTTTTATATGTTCTTGGCTTTTGTTTGCCAGTATTTTAATTTTTGCATAAATGTTCATGAGTGAAATGGTCTAAAATTCTCTTTCCTTGTTGGGTCTTTATATGGTTTGGGTATCATAGAAAGAATTTGGCAATGTTCCTCTCTTGTGAAAAATTTGAGAACTATTGGTATTAGCTCTTCTTTGAAATCTGGTAGTATTCTTCATTAAAATCATCTGGCCCTGGTTTTTTTTTTTGGAAGACTTTTAATAATCCTTCTATTTCCTTAGGGATTTTTGGTCTATTTAAATTGTTTATGTGATCTTGATTTAACTTTGGTAAGTGGCATCTATCAAGAAATTTTTCCATTTCTTTTTTTATTATATGTTTAATTTAGAAACAATCTTATTTTACATATCAATCTCAGTTCCCTCTCCCTCCCATCCTCCATGGCCCACCAAACCCCTCATCCCACTCCTCATCCACTCCCCAGGGAGGGTGAGACCTTCCATGGGGGATCACCAAACTCTGTCACATCATTTGGGACAAGGCTTAGGCCCTCCCCTGTGTATCTAGGCTGAGAGAGTATCCCTCCATGGGGAATGGCCTCCCAAAGTCCATTTATGCACTAGGAATGAAAACTGGTTCCACTACTAGAGGCCTCATAGACTGCTCAGGCCTCCTAACTGACACCCATGTTCAGAAGGCTTGGCTCAGTCCTATGCTCATTCCCCAGCTGTCTGACTAGGGTCCGGGAGCTCCCACTTGCTCAGGTCAGATGTTTCTGTGGGTTTTCCCAGGAGTCTTGACCCTTTTGCTCATTACTCCTCCCTCTCTACAACTGGATTCCAGGAGATCAGTTCAGTGCTTAGCTGTGGATCTCTGCTTCTGCTTCCATCAGCCACTGATGAAGGCTCTCGGATGCAATTTAAGGTAGTCATCATACTCATTATAGGGGAAGGGCATTTAAGGTAGCCTCTTCACTATTGCTTAGATTCCTACTTGGATTCATCCTGTGGATCTCTGGACATTTCCATAGTGCCAGATTTCTCTTTAACCTATAATGGCTCACTCTATTAAGGTATCTCTTTTCTTGCTCTCCTTTAGATTTTCCAATTTTGAGGAGTACCAATTTTTTAAGTATGACCTAATGATTCTGTGGATTTCCTTGGAGTCTGTTGCTATGTCTCCATTTTAGATTCTGATATTTTTTCTTTTCATTTGTATATTTTCTCTGTGCCTTTTAGTTAGTTTGGATAAGGGTTTATCTATTTTGTTTATTTTCCTCAAAGAAAAAGCTCCTTATTTCATGGATTCTTTGTATTGTTCTGTTTGTCTCTATTTCATTGATTTCAGTCCCGAGTTTGATTATTTTCTGTGGTGTGTTCTACTCTTCATGGGTGTATTTGTTTTTGTTGTTGTTGTAGAGGTTTCTAAATGGCATCACATCATTAAATTAATCACTAACACTGGTGAGCAAATATTCACAAACAAGTCTATGTGAACATTCAGGTTCAAACTGCATTAATTCTATTATTAGTTTAAAACAGTGGTGAATACCATCAGTATTCTTGAACTTGTTTATGTAAATTGTTGTGGTATAATGCTTTTGTACACTGTGGAGATTTGTCACTCAGATCAGTTTAATAAAAAGCTGACTGTCTGGTAGGTAGTTAGGAAGTATATTCAGGACAGCCAGACACAGAGGACTCAAATGCCAGATGGAAAGGGCAAAAGACACAGGACAGTAAATGCCATGAGCCTTGGGTAGCACATTGATTGATAGAAATGTCTTAAGTTGTAAAAGCTAGTTAGTAATAAGCCTGAGCTGTCAGCCAAGCCTTTTAAAATAATTTTAAGTCTTCATGTTGGTTGTTTGGGAACTAGTGGGCAGGAAAGAAAAGTTCAGTTACAAATAGCACCCAAATGTTTTGCACCTACATTCACATAAGACCTCAGAGGGCTTAAAAAAGCATTCTAGACACATAGAAACAGAGTCAGCCACAGAGTCCTAGTCTTGTGTCTCTTGTGGTGGCTGAAATGTGAAAATGCATCTCCCAGTCACTGCCTGTAGACTAGAGCTGCCAGTCTGAGCCCTGCCAACATGCCATGAGCTAAGCCATTTAGTAGGTTCCCACAGTTTCTCACACAGTTTTTGATACAGAGAGGAGTCTCCTGGCAGCTACCTACAGGAAGACCTAGAAGGTATTCACTACTGGCATACACTAAGCTAAGCTATACTGGTGGTGACTGACATGCCAGTTTAAGGTTCATCTCATGTGATCAGAAAACAATGAAGATGCTTAGTAGAAACAGATCCAGACAGAGAACCCTCTAAACAGGTAACAGTGTGCTTAAAAGTTTACATAGGCCTGGGAGAGAGAAGAGGAAGAGTCATGGATTAAAAACATGTAGTTTTAAATAATAAAGTCTTTTAAAAGGGAGTAAAATAATATTTTTTAAGAAACCACGCAAAGATAGAAAATACACAGAGTGTCTGGATATTATATATTATTGTGCTGTGTTTGAATTGTTTGATTGCTGAGAATGGAGGGATAGCTTCCATTTGTTTATAAATGCTGCTGGATTAATCCAACCTGTATATTATATAAAAAAGTCTTGGCTTTAAAATGGAAACCAAACAATATGTTACTTTGGGAAAGAGGTTATGCTTTTGATTCCACAGAAGATAAAAGCCTGTGGGTTTGTTCAAAGTTAAAGATGATCAGGTTTGATCAAGGAAGACCTCCTGAAAATCCTGGCTACAAACATAAAGAAATAAACCTAGAAGAATTACAATACATGTGATGTATATTTTACCTGCTCAAACACAAAACAAAAATCATCTTTGGCTGACTTGTATACAATGCATTGTCTATGCTTGCAAAAAAAAAAAGAGATTGGCAATTTAAAATTTTTTCATTGTGTGTGTTGTTTTGGAGGCTGTCGGTCCAGCCCAGCCTCGAACTCACAGAGATCCGCCTGCCTCTGCCTCCCGAGTGCTGGGATTAAAGGTGTGCGCCACCATCACCCGGCAGAGTTTATTTTCTTTATGGTCAAATTTGGTCATTTGGGCAAAGAAACTGCCTTTTCCTCAGTTGCTGACAGCATATTGTCCAAATTGGACCAACAGAACTCAAAAAAAAACCTGCCAAACTTTGCAAGACAAATTAGAAAAGTCCTTCAAAATTCTCAGATTCTCAAAAATGTCTGTCAGATATACTAGGCCTGCCAATGTTATAGAAGAACCTTGGGTGACTGTCCAGGCAGACACATGTCACTGTCATTAGATAATATTTCAAGCTCTGGGATCTTTGAGGGAGTTAAAGACTAAATGATTAGACTTAATGTTTTCCTTAGTTAAGAAAAAAGGGTAAATTAGATATAAAATTTGGAACAGATAGGAAATTTAAATAGCCCTAAGTCCCTTAATGAAATAGAAGCAGTCATCAAAAGTCTCCTAACCAAAAAAGGCCCAGGGTCCAATGTTTTCAGTGCAGAATTCTACCAAAAATTTGAAGAAAAGCTAATACCAGTACTCCTCAAAATGTTCTACACAATAGAAGCAGAAGGATCATTGCCAAACTCTTTTTACAAGACTACAATTACCTTGGTACCTAAACCACACAAAGACACACTAAGGTAGAGAACTACAGACCAAACTCTCTCATGAACATTAATGCAAAAATACTCAATAAAATACTGGCAAATATAATTCAAGGATGCATCAGGAAAATCATCCACAATGTTCAAGTAGACTTCATCCAAGAGGTGCAGGGATGATTCAACATACAAAAATTCATCAATGTAATCCACAAAATAAACAAACTGAAATAGAAAAACCACAGCATCACTAGATGCTGAAAAAGTTTGTAACAAATCTAACATACCTTTATTATAAGAGTATTGGAGAGATCAGGGATAACAGGAACATACCTAAGAATAATAAAGACAACATACAGCAAACCAACAGCCAAAATTAAACTAAATGGAGAGAAATTCAATGCAATTCCTCTAAAATCAGGAACAAGACAAGGTGGTCCACTCTCTCCATATCTCTTCAATATTGTACTTGATGTTCTTGCTAGAGAAATGAGGGAGCTAAAGGAGATCAAGAGGACACAAATTGGAAAGGAAGAAGTCAAACTTTCACTATTTACACATGATATTATAGTTTACATAAGTGACCTGAAGAATTATACCAGGGAACTCCTGCAGCTGATAAACACCTCTAGCAAAGTGGCAGGATAGAAGATTAACTAAAAAAGGTCAGTAGCCTATTATATATAGACAATAAAAGGGCTGAGAAGGAAATCAGAGAAACATTACCATTTACCATAGCCACAAACAGCATAAAACACATTGGGGTGACTCTAACCAAATAGGTGAAAGACCTTTATGACAAGAACTGTAAGTGTTTAAATAAAGAAATTAAAGTAGATACCAGAAAATGGAAAGATCTCCCATGCTCTTGGATAGGTAGGATCATCATAGTAAAAGTGGCAATCTTGCCAAAAGCAATCTACAGATTCAATACAATACCCTTCATTATTCCAGCACAATTCTTCCCAGACTTTGAAAGGACAATACTCAAATTTATATGGAAAAACAAAAAGTTCAGGATAGCAAAACAACCTGTACAATAAAGGAACTTGCAAAAGCATCACTATCCCTGTCTTCACACTCTACTATAGAGCTATAGTAATGAAAACAGCTTGGTATTTGCACAAAAATAGAGAGGTAGACCAATGGAATTGAATTGAACACCTGATATTAACCCACACACCTTCAAACACATGATTTTTAACAAAAAGTCTAAAATTATACAATGGAAAAAAGAAAGCATCTACAACAAATGGTGCTAGCATAACTGCATGTGGACATGTAGAAGACTGTAGATAGATCCACATGCATCACCTTGCTCAAAACTTAAATACAAATGTATCAAAGACCTCAACATAAATCCAGCCACACTGAACCTCTTAAAAGAGAAAGTGGGAGGTACCCTTGAACAAACTGGCAAAGGAGACCACTTCTTGAACATAACACCAGTAGCAGAGTTACTGAGATTGACAACAAATAGGACCTCCTGAAACTGCGAAGCTTCAGTAAGGCAGAGAACACAGTCAACAAGACAAAAAGGCAGCCCACAGAATGGGAAAAGATATTCACCAACCCCACATCTCACAGAGGGCCAATTTCCAAAACATACAAAGAACTCAAGAAGTTAGTCACCAAAACACCAAATAATTCTATTAAAAAATAGGGTACAGAACTAAACAGAGAATTCTCAATAGAGGAATCTAAAATGGCTGAGAGACACTTAAGAAATTGCTTAACATTCTGAGCCATCAGGGAAATGCAAATCAAAACAACTCTGAGATACCATCTCACACTTGTAAGAATGACTAAAATCAAAAACACCAATGACAGTTTATGCTGGAGAGGATGTGGAAAAAGAGGAATACTTCTCCACTGCTGGTGGGAGTGCAGACTTGTACAATCACTTTGGAACCAGTATGGTGGCTTCTCCAGAAAATGGGAACCAGTCTACCTCAAGATCCAGCAATTTCACTCTTAGGTAACCAAATGATGTACATGCATACAACAAGAACATCTGTTCAGCTATGTTTATAGCAGCATTATTTGTAATAGCCAGAACCTGGAAGCAACCTAGATGCCCCTCAGCTGACGAGTGGATAGAGAAAATGTGATATATTTACACAATGGAGTACTACTCAGCACAAAACAAAACAAAAAACACGATGGAAGCTTGAAATTTGCATGCTAATTGCTAGTACTAGAAAAAGCCATCCTAAGCGAGTTACAGAAAGACAAACATGGCATGTACTCATAAATGGATTTTAGATATTGAGCAAAGAATCACTAACCTACAATCTGTAAGCGAGACATACATGATCCCCCAATGAAGAGGAAAGGGACAACATCCTCTGAACAAACTGGGAGCATGGGGGGGTGGTGAAAGAGGAGGGGAGAAGAGGAGGAGGGAGGAAAACTTGAGGTATCAGTTAGATTAAGTGTCTAGATGAATAACATCAATAGAGGGAGCCACTATAGGTTTAAAGAGACATCTGGCACTAGGAAATTGTACAGAGATCCACAAGGATGACCCCAACTAGGAACCTAAGCAATAGTGAAGAAGCTTAAATGCAATCCTAGAGCCTTCATTCAGTAGCTGATGGAACCAGAAGCAGAGACCCACAGCTAAACACTGAGCAAAACTCCGGGAATTCAGTTGCAGAGAAGGAGGAGTGATGAACAAAGAGGATCAAGACCATGCTGGGAAAACCCACAGAAACAGCTAACCTGAGCAAGTGGGAGCTCCTGGACCCTAGTCCCTCATGGAAGGCCTCATCCTTCCTGGGGTGTGGATGGGGGGGCATTGGAAAGTCGGTGGGGGGGCATGAGAATATGGGAGGGAGAGGGACCTGGGATTGATATGTAAAATAAAATTGTTTTAATTTAAATAAAATCTAATAAAAAAACACAGAAGAACAGAGCAAAGCTGTAACACCTTTCCTGCAAAAAATACAGGAAACTCTGTAGTAGAGCAGAGTTGTTACACTCCTGGGGACCTACTTGGGCAGAGCTTTAATTCCTTGTTGGGGTAACCTTCCACTGCTGGAGCTAAGTGGTTACACTTGCCTGGGGAAACCTTTCCCTAGAGCAGAACTGAAAGTGGTTATACTTAAAGGGACTTTGTGCTATTCCTTGGTTCCTGATTGCCAGAATACCTTTTACATCTGAGCTGTAATGCTTGCAGCTGTGATCTTCCTGATAATGTTGTGCAGATTTTTACCACCAAGAAGACCAAGGGTTTCTGTAGTTGTTTTGTTTGCCAGTCATTCGCTAGACTGTGAGCAAGAGCTGAATTGAATAATTTGTTTTCCTCTGTGTTCTATGAGTACTCCCATCCTCCTTTGCTGCCTCTCTCAACCTTTGAGAAATGGATGCTGTGATTACAGTTAGGTTTTGTGGATCTGTGAGTTTTGTTGTCATTCTAGGATCTGGAAATAGCAAGCTGCTCATAGCATCTCACTTTAAATCCATCATAGCCTCTCTTGGTGCACAACAATTACAAGAATGATAATAAAGAAGGAAACCTGAAGAGATGGGACATAAGGAAATGCAGCACAGCAAGGGCTGGTGTGTGTCTTGTGAAGTATTTTCTTTCTTCTTCTTGAAGAGAAAAAAAGCTTCTTTCACAGGTTCACCAAAAGTTCGCCCAACTGTGGGAAGGGACCAACATGAAACAAGTGAGTTCATGTGCTCAAGGATCTTAACTTTTCTACTCGGGGTTGTGGGAAGAACTCATGGCCTCTCAGTTTATCTAATGGTTAAAGTGTACTGGCTGCTGCGACTAAGAACTTAAGTGACACACTTACACTTAGTAACTCACCACACTCGAGGTTGTTAGTTTTTTTTCCTACCAGTTTAAAAGGCTACATAGAAAAGGGAGTAAGTGTCAAAACCACTATGTGCTTTTTAAATTGTCTCAACTATAAACATCAGCTGTTTTGTACCAGTTTTCCAAAATGACACCCTGACACTAAGCACAAGAAGTTTGGAGGAGACCCATGATCTGTGTCTTGGCTATTTCATATGCAGAATGCAGCAAGTGAGCTGGTCACATCCATGATGTTTAGGCTTTGATGTTCTCTCCCAACTTTTCTTTCTAATTTTATTTTATATTTTATATTTAAACTAGAAACAAACTTGTTTCACATGTCAGTCCCAGTTCCCTCTCCCTCCCCTCATCCCTGCCCCCCATCAGTCCCCCCTTCACCTCCCACCCAATCTCCACTCCATTCCCCAGGGAGGGTAAGGCCATCCATGGGGAATCTCCAGAGTCTGTTGTTTTGTTCAGGGCAGGGCCTAGGCCCTCCCCCCAAGAGTCCAGGTTGAGAGAGCATCATCCCTCATTGTGCTCTCCCAACTTTTCTATCTAGGCTGTTTTAACAACACGAAAATAAATTGTAGGAATTCCAAGGCCATCCCATAACATTCATCTAAATAATTTTTAAAAAGTATAATATTATAGAACATCAAATCAATCATATTTCAAGGTCTACTTCATTGCTTACTGGAGCAAAATTAAAGCAAAAAAGGAAGAACCAAGGATGAGAGCTAAAAGTAGAAAAAGAGTGGGTGGCAGAAAAGATAACTGTATAGAAGTTTGAGAAATATGCAGACTAATGAATTTAATATCAAATATCAAAGAAAACTATTAAATGGATAATTGAAGGTCAAGTGTAATCTAGAAAACCTTTGTCTAAAGACACCATAAATATTCAGAAGAAAAAATATAGGTGGTGTAAATCAGTTAATGTATTTATTTAAACAAGTTAAGGTTACATAATTCATGTCTTCTAAAATAAAGAGACAGAAAAATAATTAGCATTTACTGAATACCTATTGCATGTCAAGTTCTGAGCCAGATGGTAATTTATGAGTTCATTGAAGGAATTAACAAAAGAAACCAGAGGCATCATGAATAATTACTCTTTATTATGTATAAGCTTTGGAGAATCAAAGAAGTGTTGTTCTTTGCTGTGAATTCAGTAGGATTTGAGCATAGGCCTGCATCAGATACTTCTCCAGTGACTCCTGCTTAGCCAGACTTAAGAAACAAGGAGCAAACACAATTCCTTTAATACAGACATTTACACCTAACTGCTGAAAATGAACATTCCTTCCAACTGTGTGCAAGAGAGCAAAAGCACCACAGCATTGGGAAGTCCTGAGGGGACCTGGGGCTTTTCTCAGCTGAGAGTAGGGTTGAGCACAGATAAAAAGAAGGGACAGGGCAGTGAACGTGGTCATGGACCTGGGTCAGACTTAGATATTCAGGAGACATGGTTATTAGGTTTGGTTGGCAAAGAGGATATAGAATATGTGGATTATGACAGGATTATGATAGAATTAGGATGAATTGTCCAGTCTTGGGTGTTGGACTATGGGGAACAGAAGAAGCCCTGAATGTGTTAAGTCCTGAATGAATGTGTGTTGTTGACATGATGAACATGGTCATGCAAAGGACCTTAATGCCTCAGCAACATGGGAGTGGCAAAGCATTTCCCAGGTGAAGTGAAAAATGTCAAAAAATGTCCTCAAGAGTATCAGTGTGAGCAACTGATCAGTGTGTACAAACACTAGCAACTATAGTTTCCTGTTCCCTGATATCCACAGCCTCAGACTGCACCTAAAGTGACCTCTTGCTGAGACTAGATAAGCCCCCCTCCCACTATGCTATACCTTATAAACAGTCTGGAGTTCTGGTTTGTTGTAATATACAGCTCCATCTACAAAGGCTCCTCTGTTCCCAGCTTTTCTGTACATTTGTCTGTGTGTCTGTCCTTTCTTCTGCCCTTGCCACCCTTAGTTGAAGACACTTTTGCAAGATTTATCATTGAATAAGGTAAAATCTGAATTTGCCAAGCAATGGCTAGAAAGTTAAAGGACCCTCAAGACAATTGACACAAAGATTAAATGCAACGTACACACTGTAGTACCAATAAGGAGACTGAAGTAGGCAAACTCTCCTTGATATTAGCTTGGGAAACAAAGCGATTTCAAGGATACCTGTATTACATAGGGAAGCCATTCCAAGGATAGAAGACAACACACATACACACACACACACACACACACACACACACACACAAGAGAACAAAAGTTCATTCAAATTTGTATATTACACTGTATGGAGTATAAGAACAAGAGCTGTAGATAATTACATTGCTAATATCATGAGTAGTATTTGGCTCATAGACAGCTTGGGGAGAGAGTGCAAACAGCAGTAATAAGGAAGATCCTAGGGATTCAGATAGGGGTGCCATAGAAGGCTCACTGGGTTTGCAGACTTCAGCCTGGGCTGCTGATGCATCGGAGATTCTCATACATGCATAATATGGTCAAGATGCTAACCTTCTAAGAGCTGTCAGTCTCCTCAGTAGACAGGCAGAGTATCTACCTCATAAGGAGTCACTTACATTTAATGGAAGACATGTGAAATTCATGCCAAAGAATCTGGCTTCTAAAACAGGTTAAGAATTCACTCTTGATGGAAACTGAAAGTTCATAGTACTAAGGGCCCACATGAAGAAACTGGAGAATAGTTATACTACAGAATTAACAGCATGACTGAAAGCTCTAGAACAAAAAGAAGCAAACTCAACCTGGAGGAAAAGAAGCCAGAAAATAATCAAACTGAGGGCTGAAATCAATAAAGTAGAAACTAGGAAAACAGTACAAAAAAATCAATGTAACAAAGAGTTGGCTGTTTGAGAAAATAAACAGTCTAGAAAAACCTTTATCCAAACTTACCAAATGGCAAAATTGGAACATGCAAATTAACAAAATCAGAAATGAAATGGGGGACATAACAACAGACACTGAGGAAATCCAGAGAATCATCAGGTCATACATTGAAAACCTATACTCCACAAAATTCAAAAATCTAAAGGATTTTTCTGGATAGATATCACTTGCCAAAATTAAATCAAGAACAGATAAGCAATTTAAATAAATCTATAACTCCTAAGGAAATAGAAGCAGTCATCAAAAGTCTCCCAACCAAAAAAAAAAAAGCCCAGGTCCACATGGCCTCAGTGCAGAATTCTACCAGAAATTCAAAGAATAGCTTATACCAATTCTCCTCAAAGTATTTTATGCAATAGAAGCAGAAGGGTCTTTGCCAAACTCTTTTTATGAGTCTTCAATAACCTTGATCCCCAAGCCACACAAAGACACAACTAAGACAGAGAACTTCAGCCCTTTATCCCTCATGAACATTGATGCAAAAATATTCCAAGAACATATCAAAAAAATTATCCCCCGTGAATAAGTAGGCTTCATCCCAGGGATGCAGGGGTGGTCTAACATATGAAAACCCGTCAATGTAATCCACCATATAAACAAGCTGAGACACAAATATCACATGATCATCTCACTAGATGATGAAAAAGCCTTTGACAAAAGCCAACACCACTTCATCATAAAGGTCTTGGATAGATATGGGATAACAAGAACATACTTAACCATACTAAAAACTATATACAGCAAACCAATAACCAAAATCAAACTAAGTGGACAGAAACTCAATACAATTCCTCTAAAATCAGGAACAATATAAGGCTGTCCACTCTCCATACCTTTTTAATATTGTACTTGAATTTCTAGTTAGAGCAATAAGGCAACAAAAGGAGATCAAGGGGATACAAATTGGAAAGGAAGAGGTCAAACTTTCACAATTTGCAGATGATATGATAGTTTACATAAGTGATCCAATACCAATAAGTGATAAATACCTACAGCAAAATGGCAGGATATAAGATCAACTCAAGAAAATCAGTAGCCCTACTATATACAGACAATAAAAGGGCTGAGAAGGAAATCAGAGAAACATCCCCCTTTACAATTGCCACAAACAACAAAAAAATACCTTGGGATAATGCTAACAAAACAAGTAAAAGACCTGTATTGCAAGAACACTGGGTCTTTAAAGAAAGAAATCAAAGAAGACACCAGAAAATGGAAATATCTCCCTTTCTCTTGGATAGGTAGGATCAATTAAAATCTATTAAAATCCTGGTACAATTTTTCACAGACCTTGAAAGAAAACCTCTCCACTTCATATGGAAAACAAAATACCCAGGATAGCCAAAACGACCCTGCTCAACAAAGCAATGTCCAGAGGCATCACCGTCCCTGACTTCAAACTCTATTATAGAGCTATGGTCTTCAAAACAGCTTGGTATTGGCACAAAAATAGACAGGTAGACCAATGGGATCAAATTGAACACCCTGATATTAACCCATACATGTATAAACACCTGATCTCGGGCAAAGAAGCTAAAATTAAGCAATGGCAATAAGAAAGCATCTTCAACCAATGGTTCTGGCATAACTGGATATTGACATGTAGAAGACTGCAGATAGGTCCATGTCTATCGCCATGCACAAAACTTAAGTCCAAATGGATCAAAGTCATCAACATAAATGCAGCCACACTGAACCTCTTAGAAGAGAAAGTGGGGGTACCCTTGAACTAATTGGTACAGGAGACCACTTTCTGAATATAACACCAGCAGCATAAACACTGAGATTGACAATTAAGAACTGGGACCTCCTGAAACTGAGAAGCTTCTGTAAGGCAAAGAACACAGTCAACAAGACAAATATGCACCCCACAGAATGGGAAAAGATATTCACTAACCCTAAATCTGACAGAAGACTGATCTCCAAAATTTACAAAGAACTCAAGAAGCAAGTCTCCAAAACACCAAAAGATCCAATTAAATAGTGTGGTACAGAACTAAATAGAGAATTATCACTAGAGGAGTCTAAAATGGCTGAGAGACACTTAAGAAAGTGCTCAACATCCCTAGACATCAGGGAAATGCAAATCAAAGCAACTCTGAGATGCCATATTACTACTGTCAGAATGGATACAATCAAAAACACCAATGACAGTTTATGCTGGAGATGATGTGGAGAAAGGGGAACACTGCTCCACTGCTGGTAGGAGTACCAACTTGCCCAGACACTTTGGAAATCAGCATGGAGATTCCTCATGTAAATGGGAATCAGTCTACCACAAGACCTAGCAATTCCACTCTTAGGTATATACCCAAAAGATTCACAGTCATATAACAAGGATGCCTGTTCCACTATGTTCATAGCAGCATTATTTGTAATAGCCAGAACCTGGAAGCAACCTAGATGCCCCTCAACTGAAGAGTGGATAGAGAAAATGTAGTTCATTTAAACAACGCAATCTTGAAATTTGTAGGCTAATGGTCAGCACTAGAAGAAACCATCCTAAGTGATGTAACCCAGTCTCAAAAAGACAAACATGGTATGTACTCACTCATAAATGAATTTTAGACATGGATCAGTGGAGTTCCAGCCTACTATCCCACTACCAGAGATTCTGGAAAACAGGAAGGACCATAAGAGAGATATGCATGGTACCCCAGATTATGGGAATGAGGCAAGATCTCCTGAGCAGATTGGGACCATGGGGGGAGGGGAGAGGGAGCCAGGCGAGTGATGGGTAGAAGATGAGGAGAGAGGAGGATATGGGGGAGCTGGAAGGTTGAGTCAGGGCAAAAATAGAGGAGAGCAGGATGAGAGATACCATAACAGAGGGAGTCATTATACATTTGTGGAGAGATCTAGCACTAGTGAGATTTCCAGAGATCTACAAGGATGACACCAACTGGCAAACTAAGCCACAGTAGAGAGACTACCTTAAATATCCCTCCCTGATAATGAGTTTGAGGGCTACCTTATATGTTTTCTTACAACCTTCATCCAGTGACTGATAGAAGCAGATGCATACACCCACAGCTAAACACTGAACTGTAGTCCTGGAAACCAGTTACAGAGAGGTAGGAATGATGAGCAAAAGGGGGTCAAGACTGGGCTGGTGCAACCCACAGAAACAGCTGACCTGAACAAGGGGGAGGTCTTAGACCCCAGACTGATGTCTTGGAGGCCAGCATGGGACTGATCCAGATCCCGTGAATGTGAGTGTCAGTGAGGAGGCCTAGGCAATCTGTGGAGCCTTGGGTAGTAATCAGTATTTATCCCTGGCCTGCAAATGGACTTTGGTTGCCCATCCCACAATGAGGGATACTCTGTCAGCCTGAACTTTTGCAGGAGGGCCTAGGCCCTGGTCTGAGGGAAGTGACAGTCTCTGGAGATCCCCCATGGTGTGCCTCACCCTCTCTGGGGAATGGTATTGTGTATTGTGTGGAGGGCTGGAGGATTACTGGGGGTTCAGGGCAGGAGGGGAGGGAGAGGGAGCTGGCATTGACATGTGAAGCAAGCTTGTTTTTTTTTTAAATAAAAAAATTAAATGAAAGGGTAAAGGATGACGTTTTAAGTTGCTGTGTTGGTGGCTCATAGTCAGCCACAAAACTGTAGAGTGGAAGATTTAAGGCCCCAAATTATCCCAGTTAGTGGGAGAGAAGCAGGAAGCCAGTCATAGGAGAAACTGAGGGTAGAATACACTGAAGTAGGGGACCTAGGACTTGAAATGGATAGCAAGGGACTCAGGGGAGAACCCTGCAGCCTGAGGTATGGAGGACATAGAGGAAGGAATACAAAGCTGTATCTGATGGCTTCAGGAATATGTGTGTGTAAGTTATTTCTAGTTATATAATCAATCCCAGTGATTAAGAAACAGCCCACTCCAGCTTTTGACTAATCTTTGGTGAAAAGTAGATTTGCAAGTGACCTATCAGATCCTTCCATTGTAAAACATTGAACAGAATCTCAGTAAGGCACACTGTGTGGAATCATAGACTAGGTGCTATAAAAGAGTCTGAGGAGAGATGGGGGAGGGAAGGGAGGGAAAGAGGCAGGAAGGGAGGGAGGGAGAGAGAGAGAGAGACAGACAGAGAGAGAGACAGAGAGAGAGAGAAGAGACAGAGAGAGAGAGGAGAGAGAGAGAGAGAGAGAGAGAGAGAGAGAGAGAGAGAGAGAGAGAGAGAACACTATGTTTCAGAATGCTTAAGATGAAAGGTCTTTGTAGCTATCCTGGAGATTTGCAAAGTTCAGAAAATAGATATAATGTGCTGTGTTCTGGGGGAAGGTAACATAGGTTAGATTCATGGACATAATAAAATAACAAAATAATACTATGAATGATGGCCTCTAGAAATTCTGAAGTACTCTGAAGGCTTCTTTCTAGCCTTCACCCCAGAAATTATTTGGAAGACCAGAAATAGCAACTTCAGTAACTTGGAATTTTTAGTAGTTACACATGATGCCCTCTGAACAGGCACAGAATTGTATTCTCACACTGCTGTTCTGAAAACCTTACTGAATGCTATATGCCTCACCATTGTTTCTCCAGATAAATGTGCTAAAGGCTTCCCCTCCAAGGAGTTTATATGCAAGGAAAGATGAAGGTCAAATTGAAAAGTAAATAAATCTAGAAGTAATATACAACATGAGCTCATAATTTCACATTGTATACTGAAGACTGAAAGAACAGGACCAGAAATAAAGAGTAATAGAAGACAGAGGGGAAGGACAGAAAGGAAGTGACCAAAAGAGATGACGAATATGCTTGATTAGAGGAATCACTTCAGTATGCATACATACAAAAAGACACCCAACCATCATGTGGTATTCCTTACATACGGACAGTAAAATGATGAAATTAAACAGAATTCATCAGTAAAAGCCCCAAACTAGTATGGTGTGCTAAAATTGCAAAACACTTCATGACAGAGATCTATTTCATTAGAAAAATTGCTTCTGGCAAAACCAGCCTTAGTCTCAGAACTCTACAGTATAGAGGCATATTAAAAGAAATATAATTTAGAAAAAATTCTTACCACACAATCATTTGAATCATTTAATGGACTTGAGCCTTCAATGGTGAACAGATTTCTCTGAAGATTTTCTCACTAAAAGAAGACTGATTTTCCATGGATGATGATGTTATTAAGAAATGTTCTATGGTAAAGAATGTATTTGTACAGGTGTGCTTGTATATTGTGGAGGCCAAATGACAAAAAGGCAAGAACTTTACTATCTGAGTTGTTTCCCCACTCCTCTAGAAGAGTTTTTAAAAATATTGTTATGAATTCCTTAAGAATTCCATACAATTTATTTTGATCATAATTGCCCCTTCCCCCAGCTCCTCCCAGATATACCACTACTTCCTCAACCACACAACTTAGTGTCATTTTTTAAAAAATGTATTAAGAACACCTAGTACTGACCAAATACTCTTAGGTGTAATGCTAATCCAAAAGGGGTCATACTTTTAAAGAAAACTGGCTTCTTTCCTCAGTAGACTTCAGGCAATATCTTCTCAGCTAAAGGGAGAACTTAATGCCCACCTTTCTCTTCAGTCATGAGATGTGGTTTAAAATTTGCAGGTTTTATACATTCTATCACAGCCATTGTGAGTTCATATGTGCAGTCACCTATTGTATATGGAAAACACTGTGTTTTGTAGTCATCCAGAAATTCTGGTACTTACAATCATTCTGTACCTTCTGTGATTAGCCCTAAACTTTGGGGGGAAGGAATGTATACTGGTATGACAAACAGGAATAAGAATGAGCACCCCATAGTCTCTTGTATTATACATGTTGATCAATTGTTGGTCTCTGTGTTAATTGCCATTTACTTCAAGAAGTTTCTCTGATGAGGACTGAGAGATACACAAATTTATGGGTAGAGTGATAACTCATTGTAAGTTGGTTTAATGTCATGTCTATTTATGAGAATAATAAAACTAGGTCCTGTGGTAGGACCTATAACTTGTCTAGCAATGGGTGGTTGGCCAAGACAATGCCAGGAATGAGTTCCATCTTGTGGAGTGGGACTTAAATTAAACTAGAAATAAAGCTCAGTGCCTGGGGTTATTGGACAATGAGGTTCCATAGATTCAAAAACATCACAGCCTTTTGCTAGTGCTCTTTGTTACTCTCCAGAATTTCACAGTAAGACACTATTGCTGTAGATACCATGTAATCGAGTCATAGAATTGAAGAAATCAAGCTGGTACAGATTTGGAGACCTCATCTCTGTTGGATAGCTCTCATGGTCCTTGAAGATGCTATGCATGATAAAAGCAATCATCAGTCTTACCCAGCTGTGAACTATGTAAGTTCCAATAACAACTGGCTTGTCAAGATATGCCCGCTGGTTCAACAGTGGCAAGGATTTTATGGGAGTAACCAAAAACTTGCTGATTTGGTAGTTTCTTTCTTTTTGAAGAATTAAAAAGAAGACATGTGTATGAGTTCAAGTGCCTATAGAGGCTAGATGAAGATATTGAATTGCCCTTAGCTGGAGTTATAAGAAGTTCTAAGCATGGGAACTTGGATATTCTGCAAGAACAGTACATGCTTTTAATTGTTCAGCCATCTCTCTCACTGCTAGATACATTTTTCCTATAAATCTAAATTTATTTTTACCATTGGTTTTTATGTCTAATTTATTATTCTAAACAAATACACTCAGATAAATATCCAACAAAAGGACTTTGAAAAGATAATTTATGACCATTTCTCAATAATAGCTCTTCTAAAAGGTGAAGAACTACCATACTTCTGGAATGGAATGACAATTATCAAGGCAAAAGTTGAATAACTGGTAGACAGAGCCTGAATAGTTCTCCAAAAATCTTATATTAAATTAAAGAAGCTTCCAACAAAAATCCACATAATGCACACCATGTGTATTAAGTCTTAGAACAGATAAAAGTAATTTCTGATGGAAAATAATTTGTGTGTAGAGGGTTTTCTTGATTGGGAAGGTGTCCTGACCCACAGGATGTCAACCTGGAGCAAGAGACCTAAGGACCAGGGAACAAGGAGACACGAAGGAAGGGCCACAAGACAAGTATCTGATCATGTGGCAATTTTTATTTTTCTCAGGGCAGTTAATACACTTGCTAGAGCAGGAGAACAGGAAGGGGGAGGGGGGAGAGGGTTGCTTTGCGCAACAGTTGTGCATGTAGTAGGGTATTGTTTAAGCACATAGAGCAGGATATTGGCAAGGTAAAAAGTTCAGAAGGGATAGGAATGGGTGGGCTTACGGCCATTGTCTAGGTGATGGTTAGGGTTGGCTGAGTTTTGACAAGCTTTTTGGATCATGGTGTTCCTATGTTCTCCCTATGCTGTTTCTCTTCTGAGTACCCCCAGAAGGCTTTAGCTTTGTTAAGGCTAAAGGCTAATTATGTAAATCTTTAGACTTTAGAAAGTACAGTTTGGCTCCAAAAGATCAAGGTACCTGAGGCACTCCCAACATATTCCTCCTTTCTTTTTGTTTTACTAAGTGGAGGAGGCTTGAGTTGTCAGTGGAGGGGGTACAGAAGCCTGGCCCCTATAAATGATGGCAAACTTGTACAACACTGTTATGGCATCCTCTTAGAGGTGACTCTGGGGGTGGACCTGTTCCTTGGTGCTTTTTAGGGGATGGGGGTCTAAGGTGCCTTCTCCAACACTCACAGGCTTGTTACTTGGATGCCTCCATCCATGGGGGCATGCCATCTGAAGGTGGCTATTGTGTTGGGTGGCCTGGGGAATATTCCCAGACATATGTTATGGGGTGACTCTGAAGGTGCCTCCTCTTCCTTATTCATCATTAGACGATGATACTGTACCAAGACCAGTCGGGTGGCAGAGTCAACCTGTTGTTTGATAAAGTTAACTAGCTTTTGGAATGCTCATGGTCCAAAAGAGAACACCAAAGGATCCCTATGAGGGGTCTCTGGAAGGATGGTAAAAGGGTGGTCAGCTATGGAGATGTGGAGAACCCATTTTGATACCAGGATTCTTGTTTCTCTCTCTCTCTCTCTCTCTCTCTCTCTCTCTCTCTCTCTCTCTCTCTCTCTCTCTCTCTCTCTCTCTCTCTCTCTCTCTCTCTCTAAACTTTCTCGAACCCTGGCCATACTATCACCGATGACTCCTGACCTATTGACATAGGAACATTTTTCATTCAGGGCCACGCAAAGACCACCCCCTATTGGAAGAAGAGTAAATCTAAACCTCATCTATTTTGTAAGACTACTTCTGCCAGGAATTGGTGTGACTCATATAGATAGTCTATTTGATTTTGTAATTATTTGACGTCTTTATCAATGGAGGCATTGAATTCCTGGTAGCTGGATTTACTTGCCATCAGGGCAGAGATGCCTGTATCAGCTCCCACTGTGCTAATTCCGAAAAGGACAGCAAGTGTAACAGACATAATGGGTTCTCTACTTATACGAAGGTATTGGGAGGTCTCCCAGAAATGAAAGAATTCACAGGATGGTAACAGGACAGGTGGGGGATGGCCTGTACCAATGCACAGAAAAGTAGAATGGAAAGACAGGGTGTACGACCATCAAGGCAGGCCCAGAAAGAACCATTTGTGGGGACAGCAAAATCATCAGGGGAGCTGAGGACTAAAGTGGTGTTGCAAAGGGAAGTGTGGGAAGGGGGAGGGGAGGTGATGCATAGGCCAGATCCAGTGACCTGTTGCAGGGTGAGGTGGGAAATGGATTTTCTTTGTGTTCAATTTTGGCCCTAATCTTCAGGAGGTCAGAGGATATGGAGTTTCCATGTGTCAGAGGCCTATGTGTCTTTTCTGTAGCCTGTCATGGCTACTAAAACAGGGGCTAAGTGAGGGTCTGGTCCCTTTATTTCTAAATTATTAGAAGTGAAGCCCTTGAGTTTAGATTATGCCTTTAATTCCCTCCTCTTCTTATAGGTAACCTAATTCTGGGTTACTAGTGGACAATTTTTTATTGTTATCTTGTCCCCAATGTAAGGGAAAAGGGGGCAATATATTCTTTTCTGTGCTACTTCCTGCTGACTTGGGGTTGTTGTAGTGAGAGGCCCAAGTAGGCTGAAATGCTAGTCAAAAGCAGTGGAGTATTTATCAGAAGCATCTTGTTGGCAGACTCTGTTGAAGAAACAGCGAGTGTTCACATCAGCTGGACTGGTTTACACCCATAGCAAATCTAGAGTTCTCAGTCTTTAGGTGCAGGCTATAGTCAGCAACTGATGCTCAGATGTGTCTGCCAGAAGTGGAAACCAGAAGTGGAAATATGTTTGAGACATGTTTAAACTGGGAACAGAAGTTAAAACTTATATACTGAAATTAGAACTCTAAGCTCCATAGTTTTAGTGATCTGGAAGGGCAGGAGTCCCAAGACAAGGGGAGAAAATGCCATTCTCAGGAACAGACAGATCGGATAACAAAAGCTGTACTTATCTAGAGTCCTTTTGACCTGTGAGAAGTGGCTCTAAGTTTTATGACTTTTGATCCTCTGAAGCCTATATGGACTTTATTATACAAAAGGATTTAAAAGTTTTAGACATATTAGTATTGTCAGTCTGTACCGAAATCTACACTGTAGTAGAAGCAGATATCAGTAAAACAGCAGGAACAGACTCATACACCTATGAGTCCTAGCAAAAACTACAGGTTTGAGTTAGAAGCTTGTACATTTTTCTTCTATCTAAAGAGTCGGGTATAGATTGGACAGAGGTGCCTTTGGCCTGATGAAAAGCCCTTTAAGTTTATATTTAGGCAATAACCAAAATAAATCTGAAAACCTTGAACTTGTGACTGTAGAGCAGGTAGTCATTGCTCTATCAACTTATCAGAACTTTGTTAAATGAGCTATTAAGCTGGCTACAGCTTAACCATTAATACTACCAGAGATCTGAGAAGGATAAATTTTAAACAGTTTCTGAATCTTTTAAAAATGACAGGGTCCAGTCCATATACAGTTAGCCATACCCAAGTCTCTATTAGCATGTAGAAGCATCAAAGAACAGCATCAATCGTTGCCAGGCTTATAAGGTAAGAGTTTTTCTCTCTGCAGAAGAGGGACCTGGAAAAAGCTGACCTTATGTTGACTATGCAAAAGGGGTACAATCAATTCTCCAATGTCTTGTCACTTGTCTACAGTCTGGGTCAGGTCCTGGCAGCAGGTGTGCATTGGGGCATCCTGCCCCCTGGTCAGCATTCTGTAGAAATCTAGGTGTTCTGTCATCTTCTTTGGAGACTTTTGGGGCACTGTCAGGATCTGGAATTCTCTGATATTATAAGCTTTTTAGTTAACATTTTAAATGCCTTATTTTGTAGATCTCTGGAGGCATTAAGAGTGTTGTCTAGGTAAATCTGGATAGACAACTTTGTTTTTAGTTATTTGTTTTAAGCTTAACCTTTGACAATATATACAGGGGACTGAGTAAGGTTTATCCCTGTTATAAAATTTTTCTGTACTTAGTCTGACTACAATGACAGTGTAGGATCTGTCTGAAGAACTGGATTTAAACTGAGAGGCTGTGGAAGGATGTTTTACTCAGAGACCTCCAGCCTGACTGTAATTAGTTTTACCTTAGCAAACAGACAGGACATTTAAAGAGACAGAGTAACTTAAAACTGTCAGTGACAAGAATGTAGATCTGCAGCAGAAGGAACAGGCAGGATTTTTACATGTAACATGTCCCCTACCGGGACCTGGAAAGGCAGGACATTCTGTAAACAAGACATGTATAACAGAGCCAGCGAAAGAAGAAAACTGTCAGTGACCAAAATAAAAGGAAAAAATGTAAATGAATTATGTGTGGTAGCAGAGTTTGTTGGCAGAAGCTGACTAAATTGTCCTTCTGTCTAGGCTGAGGGAAAGAGGTAACTCATAGCAAAAATAATATGCCCTTATATCCTTAAAACCATTATCATCTGGGTGATTGTTAGATTATAAAGTTTATATACCTTTTTTAGAACAGAAAACTCTAACAGAGTAGATTATATTGCTCCTTAAAAGGGGGAAGGCGCAGGTTATAAATAGAAGTCTCTTGCTCTATCAACTGAGGTACACTCCCAGCGCCATAATTCTTTGTCAGGGATTGGCCATGCATGAAGGACTGATAAAATGTACTTACTTTTTTCTGGTACAAGTTATGTGAAAAAATTTAAGCAACCACACGTCTGATAGAGAACCTCTGTAAAACTTAACAGTGACATAAACAGGCAGTAGAAAATGGGCAAAAGACATGAACAGACATTCTTTTGCTAAGGACATACAGATGGCAACATCATGTTAACCCTTTAAAACCTGTACCTTGGCAATTTTGCTTGAGTTGGCTGCTAGCTGCCCAAGGTGAGGCAAAGCACAGAAAGACTGCATCAGGGGAGTACTGGCCTGCAGTCAGCAGCTTGGGTGATCCATCTTTTATAGGAGTTGCTGTGTGCAGCCACCGTAAATGACTATTAATCCATAAGGGAAGGGAGAGCAGGCTTGGAATAGTGGGAAGCCTCCTCCTCAAGGACAGCTGTGTCTCCGGGGTCGGGGGTGCTTAGGGTTGTTAAGAATGGAGTAGAGGGAGGGCTTTAGGGGGGATGAGTCAGGATTTGGCATAGATATTTTGTTTTGGGGCAGGAAGCAGGGGTTGGGCATCGTTGAGGGGTAGGACAAGGAATGGGATGAGGGGATGAATGGGGGGGTTCTGTCGAGATAATCTTTGGAGTGTTTTTTCTCCTTTTATCAGATCAGAAAATTGGGGGTTGTGGACATGGACCCTGAGAATATCACTTATCAAGTTGAAGTAAGTAAAGGCCTCAATTGGTATTTTTTCAGAGCCAAAGATCTGGTAATATTCCTGTAAAGTGGTCCCTGCTTTTTTCCATTTTTGTTCATTAATAGTACCTTCCTAAGGGAACCAAGGACAAATCTCCCCTATAAAAGTAAAGAATTTTTGTAACTGCTTTTTCTTGACTCTAATTCCCTATGTCTTGAGGGATTCTTTGATGCTGGAAAGATACAATCCTCTTTCCTAAATTCTTGTGCCAATTCTCACCTCTCAACCTAGGTGGTGTTCATGAATCCTGGAGTCAACTGAAGGCAGAGTCAGGCGATCAGCACTCCTCCAAGGATCATTTTCTACTGTGTTGCAGACTCCTCAATGTGTGGACGGGCCATCCCTCTGATGAACACTGAAATCCCTGGAGCAAAGGTCTATTGAGCTCCACAGCTGGGTACCAGTTGTCCCGACCTGCAGGACATCAACCTAGAGCAAGAGACCTAAGGACCCGGGATGGGGCAAGGAGACATGAAAGAATGACCACATGACAAGCAGTTGATCATGTGGCAATTTTTATTTTTCTCAGGGCAGTTAATATACTTGCTAGAGCAGGAAAACAGGATGGGGTGGGGGGGTGAGAGGGTTGCTTTGCATACCAGGTGTGCACGTAGCAGGGTATTGTTTAAGCACATAGAGTGCTTGGCAAGGTAAAAAGTTCAGAAGGGAGAGGAATGGATGGGCTAACGGCCGTTGTCTAGGTGATGGTTAGGGTTGGCTGAGTTTGGACAAGCTTTCTGGATCATGGTGTTCCTATGTTCTCCCTATGATGTTTCTCTTCTGAGTACCCCCAGAAGGCTCCTTTGTTAAGGCTAAAGGCCAATCACGTAAATCTTTAGACTTTAGAAAGTACAGTTTGGCTCCAAAAGATCAAGGTACCTGAGGTGCTCCCAACAGGAAGGGGTTGGCAGGAGAGTGGTGGTAGCTGGCAAAAGCCAAGAAGAAACTTTCTAAGGCTGTAGCAACCTTCTGTTCATTCATGCAGGCATAAGCATTCACTTACCACAACTCACCCAGCATTGCACTTGAGGTTTATGTAATATATTTAATGTAATAATTGCCTCAAAAGAAACAGCTGTAAATATTAAACTCTAATTGATGATTATGTACACTAAAATATTCAGTGGAGATATGTACGGAGACAATTTATTTTGAATGAATAGGTTAGGCTGTTAGAGTGTGGTGGATAGAGAGGAATATAATAAACCAGTCAAATAAAAAAATGACTTCAGAATCCAGGAGATTTTGCTGGTATTCAGTATAAACTTTATTCAGCTCTTACATATCAAAATATCAGGAAAGACCTGAAAAGCACATTCTGTTCAAGGTGCTTTGTTTATTCTGACTCTTTAATTCATGTTTGTGTGTGCCTCTTACCTGCCTATTTAACACACTCATTTTGCATAAGCCTTGGTTCAGACAGAAGCTAGCTGACCACAGAATTCACTTCCTCTTCTTGGTTGCATAGTTATTTATAGTGAGTCATCGAATTAAATGCTATCACTTGAGTCTGACTGAAGGGATAGGAATGGAAAGAATATTCACTGCCTACACTCATGGCCCATGATGTTCACAACATTAACTGCTCTGTTGAAGGTTGCAGAACAGTATGGATTAAGTTCCTTGGTCACCTAAGAAGCAATATTTGCCAATCACAAATATCTGCTGTGAACATTTACAATTTAGAATATACTTCTTCTGGTCTAACCAAAGAGATCTGTGTTTTTCTCCCTACAAAAGCTATTTCACTGATTTATGTACAGCTCTCCATTATTCATACTCTTTGTATCCTGCTATCTTAGGATTCCAGCCCAGGCAGGCAGGTTTCTGAATCTATGCCCCTGACTATCATGCTAATCAGACTCTTTCTGCCCTGTAGGTATCAATATAAGATGAATAATCATTCATTTTTTCCAACAAGTAATAGATTTAATCCAGTGACAATGGGTCATTCTTCAAAATAAAAGTACAGACTTTTCTTAATAATGACAACATATGCAGATCAGCCAACTATGTCCCCAAACAACCAGGACATTTCTGTCAATGAATGAGCCTAGGAACTTCAGCATAAAGAGAAGGCTGGAGGAGGAGAGAATGGAAGTATCCACATTACTTACATTTGTACAGTCAATCCATAAATACTATTTAAAAAGAGGGTTGTCCCACTATCCATTACACTAAGTTCACTGGTATTTTTCTAGGTGTAGCTTCATTTGGAACCAAGAATTCATATCAAAATAGGTGTAAAACTCTTCCTCTACCTCTAGCTGGTCAGGTTTCATCAATAGTAATATCACCAGCAAAAATAGCTTTTTCTTTAACATACAGCATAAGTATTGATTTACTGGATTTTTCATAATGAACCAGGTGCCTACACAACACACAACGTCAGTGGGAGAAAGCAGAAGAGAATCAATGCTGTTTGTCTGAGCATAGGTTTACTGAAAGAAATATGTCTGTATCACAACATCTGATCCTATAAGATGCAGATGTGATTTGGAGACTTGCTTCTTGAGTTCTTTGTAAATTTTGGAGATTAGCCCTCTGTCAGATGTGGGGTTAGTGAATATCTTTTCTCATTCTGTGGACTGCCTTTTTGTCTTGTGGACTGTGTCTTTTGCCTTACAGAAGCTTTTTAGTTTCACGAGGTCCCATTTGTTAATTGTCGATCTCAGTGTCTGTGCCACTGGAGTTATGTTTAGGAAGTGGTCTCCTGTACCAACTCGTTGAAGAATATCTCCCCCTTTCTCTTCTAAAAGTTTCAGTGTGGCTGGATTTATGTTGAGATCTTTGATCTTTTTGGACTTAAGTTTTGTACAAGGCGATAAACATGGATCTATCTGCAGTCTTCTGCATACCAGTACCCAGTTATGCCAGCACCATTTGTTGAAGATGCTTTCTTTTTTCCATTGTATAGTTTTAGCTTCTTTGTCAAAAATCAAGTGTTCATAGGTGTGTGGGTTAAAATCAGGGTTTTCAATTCGGTTCCATTGGTATACCTGTCTATTTTTGTGCCAATACCAAGCTGTTTTCAGGACTATAGCTCTATAATAGAGCTTGAAGTCAGGTATGGTGATGCCTCCTGAAGTTCCTTTATTGTATAGGGTTATTTTGGCTATCTCCAAAGTATAGAGTATCAAGTAAGAATTCAAAGGAAGTTGTCAAGTTCCTTCCAGGAGACAAGCGTCTTGGTCATTGTTCTATTGATGTGAAGAGACATCATGACCAAGACAATTTATGAAAGAAAGCATTTAATTGGGGGCTTACTTGTAGTTTCAGAGTCTTAGTCCATTATCATCATGGCAGGGACCATCATGGGAAGCATGGCAGCATACATGGCACTAGAGCAGTATTTGACAGCTACGTCATGATCCACAGGAAGAAGGGGAGACTGGGCCCCGCATGGGCACACTTCCTCCAACAACGTCATAGCTGCTCCAAAGATGCCACACCTCCTAATTCTTATAGTCCTTTCAAACACCTCCAAGTCCTGGTCTTGAGATACTTTGGAGAAGAATGTGCCTACTTTTTGCCTTTGTCTGAAAAGCTGCCTCAGGCTAAAGTGAAGAGCTTAGGACTAATTCCATTGGTGGAAGCAATTTCAAAACAGCCTAGTATAGACTCTGTCATGTGGCTACTAGTGGTAAATCTAATGAAAATTTATAATGGGAAGGAGCTGAGCAAGCTAAGCAGGAAAAAATACAAGAGGTAGAACAATTTGAGCAGAAAGAAGCATTAAGAAGTGGAGTGGAGTTAAGTCCTGTGTTCAAGAAGAAAGGGAGTGGTGACTCAGAGCAAGATCTCACCCAGTTATGAAAAGGAATTAAAGAACAGCTTAGGTTCATGCATAGTGGTGTATGCCTTTAATCCCAGCACTCAGGAGACAGAGGCAAGTAGATCTCTGAGTTCAAGGCCTGCCTGGTCTACAGAGAAAGTTTCAGGATAGCCAAGATTAGGCAGTAAGGAAATCATGGAAAATAAAGCTGATGAAGATGTAACTGAACGAGGGGGCATGTTCAAGCCCCAGCAAGCAGTAGAACTTGGCAACTTTTGTTACATGGTTCTGGTCTTAGAGTCAATGACACAAGAATGTGGTTATTGAATCTCCCAGAATGGCTAAGGAAAGCTATTGAGGACATCAGGGATGCCACTGCATGGAGGCCCAGAGAGGCCATTATATGAAGTTGTAAAGGTGAAGTCTGAATTTCCTTGGAGACCCCAGGATGTTGGAGATGCCAGAACTGTGGGGTAACTGCTGAGAAAAGCTGCTAACAGGGAGTAGAACCAGCCCAAAGAAAGAAGTGTGTTGCAGTCAACAAAGCTGAAAGGAGCTGAAGACCTGCAGAGGCTTTGATATCAGACATGGAGATGCAGAGTGTGGAGTTTGCCCAGCTGGTTTTCAGTTTTTCTTTGGTCCAGTATTTCTTCACTAGCCTTTCTTTCCCCCATTTTGGAACAGTAGTGTATATCCTGTGCCATTACATTTTGGAAGTATGTGGTCTGATGTTTTATTTTGATTTTACAGGGAATTACATTTGAGAGATTGCATGTATCTCAGAAAAGACTTTGCACTTTAGACTTTTAAACAAGTTTGAGTCTGTTATAGACTATGGTGACTTTTGAAGTTGGACTGAATGCATTTCTTCACTATGTTACTGCTACAAACCCATGGATGCCAGAGAGTGGAATGTGGGAGTTTGAATAGGAATGCTTCCTATAGATTCATGCATCTGAATGTTTGGACCATGGGAGAAGCACTATTAGGAGGTGTGGCCTTGTTTCAGGATTACGCCATTGTGTAGGTGAGCTTTGGGGTCTTGTATATGCTCAAGCAACAACCAGTGTGGCAAACCATCCTTCTTCTATCTGCAAATCAACATGTAGAACTCTCAGCGCCTTCTCTAACTGCATGTCAACTTGCGTGCTGCTATGTCCCACCATGATGATAATGGACTAAACTCTGAAACTGTAAACTATCTCCAATTAAATGTTTCCCTTTAAAAGAGCTTCTATGGTCATGGTATATCTTCACAGCAATAGAAACCCTAATTAAGAAAGACCCCAATCTCTTTTCTGTTTGAGATGGTTCACTTAATGAAAAGGAAATGTGTACTCTGATGAAGCCACACACCGATGAAACCTCCTGAAAATGAAGAACTGTAGCTGGTGTAGACTTGGTAGGGTGAAGTAAAGGGTGTCCCATGGCAGAGGGGGAGGATTAAAGGTTGCCAGTAGGCTTAAAGTGGATACCTGAGAAGCTTGATTTGGGTGACCTATCACTGAGGAGGGGAGAAGAGGGACCAAAGAAAAGGAAGAGGAAAAGAAGGGGCTGTAGTTGAGGCTGACAAGGGGAAGTCTCATTTAAAATCATGGAGGAATCATCTGGTATGGGCTTCAGAGATAGGAATTGTTTTTTCCTTGGTTGGCTTATGCCATGTCATCACTTTAAATCAAGATGATGTGAAATCACATGGTAAAATTCCATTCTTTTTAATTTTTTTATTTAAATTAGAGACAAGCTTGCTTCACATGTCAATTCCAGCTCCCTCTCCCTCCCTTCCTCCTCTGCATCCCTACCAGCTCCCTAGCCTCCCACCCAATCCCCACTCCATTCCCTAGGGAGGGTGAGGCCCTCCATGGGTAATCTCCAAAGTCTGTCATTTCGTTCAGGGCAGGGCCTAATGGAATTCATTCTTTCCAGTGCTAGCAAACATGATTGTCAGCCACGTGAAAGCCTCCTCCACCTCAATGTGGGGACAACAGCTCATATGGCAGCAAGTCACATGTTTCCTTTAAGACTACCTATGCATAGATTTTTAACGATGAACCTTGATATTACAAGTTTTAAGTTAATGCCTTTGTTACAAATTTTACTTGTTTTTAATCATACTGTTTTTAATAATACCCAATATTCTTATAGATCTTGAGGTAAGACTTATATGTTAGCAAAACTTGTAAACCAAAACCAAAAGTATGAGATTAGTAGCAATAATTCCCATTGTGAATAGTCTGTCATTTTGTTTTGTTTTGTTCTCCCCTATCTGTCACTTAGGTCCTGAGAGGGGACAAAGATTTTGCAGGAAACCTTTAAATTAGCCTGCTTGCATCCAACTCATGAGCCACTTTTAATTAAAGTGCAACAGCACAGAAATACAATTTAATGCCACTCATAACTAAGACACTTGAATCTCTGTAAAACTGAATGCAGTAAGTGTTTTGAGCCCTAGCAATAGACAGAGGACTCTACAAATGGGAGCTGACAGATGCACAAGCCAGCAAGGAGTATGTGCAGGGTATGTGCTGTTGTAGCTGGCTTACTCCTTTGCTTTCTCCCAGACTGCTAGGTCAGGCTCTAGGCTCCCATTTTGCAACAAACTTAAGGATCCCATCAATGTTAATTTAAAACACAGGACATTTACACTGTATGCATGTTGGGTGACAGAGGACCAAACTAAAACAAACAGGGAATAGAGCAAGAGAAAAGAGAAATAAGGAATAGTAACTCTCTTTCCATTTGCCTGAAGGCTGGCAGTACTTGTGTGGCTTATAGTATTTGTAAAGGTCCTGATTGATATTCAGATTCAGGATACAATTAGATGGCCCTTTGGATTGATTGTCTAAGGGGTATCCATGCCAAATTTGATTGCAACATTGATTAAATTTAGGGTTCTTCAGGTCAGGTGTTAAATGAAAAGGCTTGAGGTTTTCTAAAAGGCATCACAAAGGGGAAGGAGAGATTATAAAAGACGCTGATCCCATGGATGAGAGGGGAGAGGGAAAATGACACTGCAACCTGTTGTCATAGGCAACCCAAGAACTCAGGGAGGACTGACTGAGGACCAAGCCAGACACTGGATCATCATTACAGACAATGGGGTTGAGCAGCTTAGCCTGGCTCAGCCAGAGGAGAGACTGAGTACCTGGTACCAGGACTTTAGTGGAGGCTGGAAGGCAATCACAAAAACAGAGTTCTGGGAGCTGGGGGATCTCAGCTACAAAAACGGACTGGAGAACAGAGTCACAAAAGCAACGAGGGACAAAAGGAACTGTGGGGTTACTGGCAGCTCTGAAAAGAGTGTGGGAGAAGAGGCACAGTAGCCCTGCTGGTCCTAAAGAAATTGTGTGAGTGTGGCTCCAAAGGTGGGGTGAAGAGAGCCTTAATGGCTGTGGCTGGAGGTACCTCCACCTCCAAGATTACCAGAGGAGTGTTTGTACCTCAGTGGCCACTTTCTCAGGCTCAGGGAAATGTTTACAATGAGCAAAGGGGAAATTTATCTCATTGCTGCTGGTAGATGAGACGCTGAGTAATCAGTGAACCAGAGGGTGAGTCTGATGTGGGTGAACTAGAGATGAGGAATGGGGTTCCAGTGTGTTTAGGACCCCAATGGGTCCTAAGAGTGGATGGAATTATTATCCAGGTCCGCAACTAGCTAGGAGCACAGCCCACACTCTGGCATCCTAATCTTCTCTTTATTCCGAAGGAAGGATCATTGGGTATTGTGAAGCATTATTTAGCCCATAAACACAAAAATGAGAATTAAGAATCTATGCAAAGTTGTTAAATCTCTTAAGGTGAAAAAAGGGACTGATTGTACTGGGCCCTGGGTCCCTGTAAAAAAATCTCAGTTGCTAGAATCTCGGAGACCTGTGACTATGTGAAAGTGACTAACAGGGAGAGGATTGAGTTGGTTTTGAAAATGTTTCTAGAAAAGCATGATAGAATACAAGCACTATATGAAAGAAACACAAAAGTCCCTCAAGGACAATAAGGACAGGAGTTTTCCTCTCTAACCAACAGCTAAGCAATGCTAACAGGTACCTCAGGTTTCTCAATAAAGTCTGCAAGCCATCAACAGGAGCTTCAATCATGTTGGAAAGAGGGGCTCCATATAGCAAGCACTCAGTTGGAACAGAAAGGTTGCTGGGAGACTACCTCACAGATGACATTAACTTCAACATTTACATATCAGCTGACCAATGCCATTGGGGAGATGGCAATATTAGAATTGTTTTATGAAGGTGGTTCTCTGCTTGTGTGTCTGTATATGATCATGCACATATCTGTGTTTATATACATGCATGGAAGAGTATTATGGAGATTTTTTTTAATGTTTAAATTTTATGTGTTTGCCTGCATTCATGTAAGTGTACCATGTGCATGCCTGATGCCTGTAGAGTTCAGAAGGTACTGGATCTCCCGGAACTGGAGTTACAAATGATTATGAGTTAAGAGTGTGTGCTGGAAACCAAACTTTGGTCCTCTGAAAGAATGGCTAGTGATCTCAACCTCCTAAGAATCTCCCCAGCCCTGAGGGGGGAAATGATATACAATATTACGTAGGCTGGCCTCAAACTCAAAGAGATCCATCTACCTTTGCTTCCCTGGTGCTGGGTGTAAAGAAGAATGCTTCTATGACTGGACTGTGGAGAAATATAAAATAATATCAATTAATATGCAAAAATTCACTGTGAAAAATAAATTGTATTTCTCTTTTATTTTCTAAAGAAATTAATTGCTTTCTTTGTGTGTGTGTGTAAACTGCTTTAAAAGTGATCAGTGATGTAATTTCAAATCATTTTAATAATTTCTAAGCCATACACTAGCATAAATAAATCATCACCTGACATAAATACATGGCTGGACTTCACCAAGTTTCCAGTGAACAAAGAAGGAATAAAGACAGTGAGCAGAGTCTGCTCCTGGATCCCAGAGTCTCCCAAAGTCTAGTGCCATGATGTCTCCACCAATGCTGGGATCTGTGCCTCTTCCATGACTCTAGCAAAGAGAGGTTAGGGACAGGAGCAGTGCCCCTAAACATCTTCTGCATCCAACTCTGAACATGCCAGTCCAGGGGCCTTCCTGCATCTGTACCAATGCTCAGTCTTTAGTGGGATTTTTATCTTTGGATTTTTTCCTCCATGTGGTAGAGAAGAATTTTCTCAGTTTGTGTCCTTACACTGGGGCTGCAGTTTGAATGTGTATGTGTGGCTGTCTGCTTGCGTACAGAGAAAATACATTTATAGGTGTGTTAGAAGAAATGTGTGTGTGTGTGTGTGTGTGTGTGTGTTAGCTTTAACCACTTTGTGGAGAGTGATAAGGATTGAAGCTTTTCCAGTCCCCCTTTTACTTAAAATATTCATAAAGGAGAGTCCATTGAAAATACACAATTTAAGTTTTGTAAACTTGACCTTAAACCAGGAAGCTTTAAGGAGAGTCTCTTGAGTTTTGTCAAATAATCTGAAATCTCCACATGTCCTAAAACCACTGCTCTTAAAACAGGTCATTGGAACCTTTTGATTTTTTTGTTCAGTTTATTAAACTTTGTAATCTACCTTTAGGACCACATTTCAGCAGAGTATCAAGGAAAGTATACATTCATACTTTTTTTATTAATCCTAAGCTAAAGCATCAAATAATTGGTTTGATAATAGCACATTAAAGTCTTTTTATCCTTTTTCCTTTAACACACACACACACACACACACACACACACACACACATAGCTATAGCTAAAAGGTGTTAGCATATCCTGTGCCTTAAGGCCAGTGAATGAAAGTGATCCCAAATCCAAATGTCTCAGGTTTCCAAAACAATCATTTCTTATTTTCACTGTTAATAGTGAAAGGCCTCCACCTTCTGCTGGCAGCTTATATAAAGGACATGGAAGAACGAATCTCTTGAGCTGGGCATTGGTGGCACACGCCTTTAATCCCAGCAGTTGGGAGGCAGAGGCAGGCGGATCTCTATGAGTTTGAGACCAGCTTGGTCTACAAGTCATAGTTCCTGAACAACCTCCAAAGCCTCAGAGAAACCCTGTCTCAAAAATAAAAAAAGAAAGAAAGAAAGAAAGAAAAAGGAATCTCTTGCTCTTTGCCTGCTTGGTTCCCTCTAGTTGGCGAGTCTATTCCTCTACTGGTATATATGGAAGAATAGCTGAGACATCTAACCCCATGGACTGAATAACTATTAGATTTTGGAGCTTTCCATCAGGAGAGTGTCATTGTTGGAATAATTGGACCATAGCCTGTAAGCCACTCTAATAAATCCTATATATACATTCTACCTGTTTTGTTTCCCTAGAAAACCCTGATTAACACAAATATATGCTTTTATTTATAAGCAGTTTTTTTCCTAATGCAAGAAGAAGCATAAAAAATCAATGATTTGGCACTTACATTATTCTTAGCATGGCACCAACTCTCCCTGGGGGTCACTGAGTGTTGAAGGTACATTCATTCTTCATGCTTGGATTGTGGCTTCTGCTGTGCTCCTATGCCCTAAAATGTATGATAAAAGACAGCCAGTATTTTACCCCATCAGGCAATTGTTAGGTTTATGGATGCTAGTGAACTCTATTTCAGGTGTGACTGGGAAACTCAGCTCAAGGAGCCAAGTTGCAAACCACAATACCTGAAAACAACCAAAGCTACTCAAAGCAAGGATAAGGTTGCCTCGCCCCAGAAAAACCCAACAAGGAACTGTGTGTGTTATGGGTGAAGAGACAGGGGTAATTGTTTAAGTTCTTAATTATATATCAACTAGTATTTCAGTGGTATATCTGAAGAGATTTTTATAAGTGAGATGAATTTTGACAGCATTTTGTTCTAAATGGAATGACCCTCTATTTTTTACAGTAGAGTCCTTAGACACAAAAGCCCATATTTAAAGAAACCACTGTAGCTTCATGATGCTGTGACAAAATGAGTGAGGTAATGTAAAGATAGATAAGTTAATTCTGGCTTGTGATTCCAGAAATTCCTTTCCATAGTCACTTGGGTCATTGCTCTGTGCCTGTGACAGGTGGAGCAACATATCCAAAAATGCAATGATAGGATGGAGCTATGTGTTTCATGGAGTATGGACACTAAATAGAAAGGAAGGGGCCCATTTTCCAATATCCTCTTCAAGGGCTCATTCCCTAGTGTGTGACTTAACTTGGAGACTTAGTTTCTTTCACAAAAAGTTCCAATTATCAAAGCTTCTACTACTTTCCATTAGTGTTGATTTCAGCATTTAGCCTTTAAGATCTAATCCATAACAGCAGCCATTTCAAAATATGACTTAATTGGGCTGGAGAATACTTGGTGATTAATAGTGCATATTGCTCTTGAAAAATACCGGAATTCAGTTTCTAGCACCCATGTCAGCGGCTTCCATCTATCTGTAACTTCAACTCTAGGGCATCTAATACCCTCTTATGTCCTATACAGGCAATTGCATTCACAGGCACCTAACTTGACTCAAACACAACATTTCAAACTGTGATTCAAAGATTGATCTATTTCTCTATTGCAAAGTACTTTTGGAGGGAGACTGTCACATGATGAAGGAAACATAGCTAATAAAGCCTTTGGGAATGCCATCTTGGAGTGTTCATCAAGGCAGAACTCCGCAATGAAGACAGGCTATGGAAAATATTATGTAATTTCAAAAGAAGGTCGTCTTTTACAAGTTCTTGTTTTATGTTGTGGCATGTAAGAATTCTTAACTCTCACAAAATTGCTGTGTGCTTTGTTGGTACAGGTCAGCATGGTGTGTGATTATGAGGAGGGTAGCCAAACCTCCCTAAGAACCTGGTATTCAGCATCTTTTCTTCTCATGCTTCCTGAAAGCTAATCTCTTTTTTCCATGCCGACAATATGGCTTTAAAAATGGTATCTAATTTAGACTGGATCATAAATAAGATAGTCACCAAACAACAGTTCGTGTCTTAAAACCCATCATTATAGAAGACATAGGATGAGCTTTAAATGATTGTGGGTTGTATTTTCTGTTAGTTGTGCCATTCATAACATTTCTATTCCTAACATCTGCAAACATGGATGTGTTTACAACAAATGTCACCGTAAATGACTTATAAAATATTGTAGGTCTTAAAACTCTTCAGAAAGTATTATTTACACTGTTACATATGTTTTACATTTTATTTGCTAATGGGAGTGGATGGGGTGTGAGATGGGGGTCGGTGGGGAGCATGGGAGGATGGGAGGGAGAGGGAACTGGGATTGATATGTAAAATAAGATTGTTTCTAAATTAAAAGAATCTCAAAAAAAGAATGTTCTATTCATTTAATTAATTTAAAATTTAGATATCTCTTGATATTTAGAATTAGTGGAAAATTAAATATTTTTGGTGTGGGTTTTCTTCCTGGCAATACACTGTTTCCAGAATAGAAAGAGAGAAGTTCATTGTGTCAGAACTCCAGTGACTCCATCTGTGGCAGCCGAGAGTATTGCTGTTCTTATTCCATACACACTTCGCCTCCACCTGTGCCTGCAGTGTTTTTTACATGAACATCCTTTTCAAATATTGTCCCTATTTATGTGTGTGTGTGAGTGTGAGTGTATGTGTGAGTGTGAGTGTATGTGTGAGTGTGAGTGTGTGTGTGAGTGCACGTGGGCACAAGATTCATCCATTTTCTTCCTGTTGAACTGCTGAGGAAAGGATGGAAGCTTGAGTAGATAAAGACTGTATATAATGACTCTGTTCTTTTTATCACGCCTTTCTCTTCTCTAGTACAGAATCTCTTTTTCCAATGGACATTCAAGTTATATGGCTCAGGAAAAAACAGCCTTGCTTGGCTGCTCCCTGCTAACACACACATGCATACAAGGGACACCTGATGGAGTCAAGGGAAAGTGGAGTTCTGAACCCATATGAAAAATTACTGAACCAGGGAAAAGATAACTGGAATCTCTTTAGTGGAAATTTGGGTTCTGAAGAAAACAGGGTCTCTCTGTCTCTTAGATATTATGAATTGAATGAACCATAAGATTCAGGAGCTGACAGAGTCACAATATAAGATGATCTGGCCTTGAACACAGTAAAGAAAAAAACTGGAGCCCTGATGTCATTGCTTGAGTATAGGCTTTATCTGTGCCCATCATCTGGACCCTTCCGTTGCCTGAGCTGCATTGCAGACAAGGTCCCTGTTTCATGACCTAGGGCACATGTGTCATTTCCTCCCATAGAGAATTATTTAGATTGCCAATGAAGAAATGGTTGTGCAATTGTAGAATTAGAAGGAACCATAGAAATAATTTACTATGAGAAAAATTAAGGTAATAACACTTATTACATTAAACAATGTTTAGTAAGTCCTTCTGGTAGTTATACAATCTCAGTCACTTTGGTAGTATATATTCTTTTTGTCAGCATTTTACAGGGAACATTATAGTTCAAGAAACATTATATAGGGACTAGAGAGATGACTGACTTGGTGGTTAAGAGTGTTTCGTTTTCTTACTGGATGAGTTCAGATCCTAGAACCTGCATGAGGCAGGCTTAGCTCCATAGATCTGATGACACCCTCTGACCTTTTCAGGTACCTAGACCCCTATCATTTGGTCTTTGTCTGACGTAATTTTCAATTATAAAAATGCTTAACGGTGTGCCATTCTCTGGTAGGACCAACATGGTCCTTTATTATTTAGCTTTCAATTGTTGGCTTTCTCCATATATTAATTAAGTCTTCTGTGACAAAACACCTGACAAAAGCAATCAGGAGTCTATTTTGGCTCACAGTTTGTGGGAGAAGACTATCATAGTGGGAAAGTTATATCAACAGGAGCCTGGGTCAGCTGGTCATATTGTACTGGCATACAGATTGCAGAAAGAGAAATGCTTGCTTTTTCTTTTTAATTCAGCCAGAGACTGAAACCCATAAAACAGCTTACTCACACCCAGGGTTGATCTTCCCTCCCAAGGAAACCTTTGTGGAAACACTTCATAAACACTTCCAAACATGTGTTTCCATGGGAGTTTTAAGCCCAGTCACATTGACAATGAATAATAACCACCACATTTGGTTAAGTCAGATGAGTCACTATTATTGTAGTTATTATTATTATTATTTTATGAATTTTAATACATGGCCTCACTATGTAGCCCAAACTACTTTTGGATTCCCAAGAACTATAGATACACACAACTCAATTATGTTATAAACCAGTAGTCATCATTTTAAGTGCCTCTAAATATTGGAAAAGCTGTTGTTAATATTTTTTAGTAATTTAGTATATCATAAAGCTATAAACATAACAATTTAAGACAATTTATCTGGGTAAATGTAGCATTTCTTTTAGAAAAGTATATAAATAGTATATGTATGTGTATATTTTAGTATATGTGCATATGTATGGTATATGTATACCACATGTACAGCATCTGTATAATTCTTGATTGGAGCCACTCCTATAATCTACTACAGTTTCTTGCTAATTTGTTTGACATTCACAGATTATATATATCAGAAAATCATCTATTTTTACTTCTATTTGTACAGACTCAAGCATAAGTTCCTGATGTATATAAGTATTCTGTTAAGCACAGTATTGAAGAAAATCAATTAGACTATTTGGTGGCTTGACTGATTTCATTGCCTAGCCTCTACAAATGCAGAAACCATTGGCAAGAGTAACTATAGAGAGAGGGGCTCAAACCACTTGCAATGCATTGCATATTGGAGTTTTCTAGCTAAATGTATTAACATTCTCGTTAGAAAATAAGTTCCAAGTCACATTCCACACACACTGACATTGTGTAGAATGTACATCATCAAGAAAAAGGGAGAATCTTATTTCAAATGAAAGTTATTCATACCCCATTTCCTTCGACTTTCTCCAAAATTGGACCCTGTTTTATTAAAAAGGTCAAAGACTCTATCAAAATAGATATGGAAGTTTAACTTTAAATTCTAATTACTTATAAAATTAAATTATTGGCCAAAGATAAACATTAATAATGAATTTGCTTCATCTTAAAATGACCCACTAGCAAGTTCTTTACAACAAACAGTGTCAATTCTCTTTTACTTGCTTGTGTTTATGTTGCTTTCCACAAGAGTGTTTTCTCCAGAAACTGATTTTAGGGCTGGCAATGAAACTCAATTAGCAAAGTGCTTGCACACCGTGCAAGAAACCCCATGTTCAATCCTCAGCATCACAGACAATTGGGAATATTGCCACAGGCCTATAATTTCAACACTTAGAAGATAGAGATAGGATAACTGGAAGTTCAAGTTCATCCCCAGCTCTAAAGTGACTTCAAGCCCAAGATGGACTACAAAAAAACTCTGTCTCAAAATGTAGGAGTGATTTTAAAATTTCTTATTGTTTAGGTGAACAAATGTATGGTCAAGAAGCAGTCTGCAGTCTGCAGTAGAGATTCTTATGTTGAAAGATGGGCAGAACACTGAATGCATTTGTAGGTTGAGTTTAATTTACATTATTTTTGCCAGAAGGGTTAATTTTTGGACTTTGCATGTGTTCATATTTTTAAAATGGAGTCTTGTTGGAAAGACAGTGCTTAGCATTGATTTTGATAGCACTATGATGAAAACAGGCTAATTTTCCTAAGTTATTCCACAGGTCTACAAATCAAAGATTGTGGTTTGCTTTGTTGTGTTCCATTAGCCCTCTGCCACACTATGATGGGTAGAAAGTTCGGGACACAGACAGTTTTGAGGACAAGTTAACCCCATTCGTGAGACTGTGAGGTCCCCTGAAGTCACTGAAGAACAAATGACAAAAGGTTGGGATTTTTAGCAGGTACAATTTTGGTTTTATTACAAGGCACACAATCATATATACAATGTATAATTACTATCAATATAAGGTATAAATAATATCCATATGGCAAAGAACACACTTCACTTTCAGAGAGGAAAATTGTCATGGCCCGAGCCAATTTGTAACCTTGTGAGACATTCATATTGATACCAAGTTCTTGCTTGGAAAATAAGTCTTGTGGAATGGACACACAACCTTGTCATAGGTTTTCCTTTAAATTTTTTCATTTAAAACCTGCCAGTGTATTCCTCATTTTGTTCATCTTATGTATCAAATGGAGTACATATAAATTGCTGGATACAAGTTTAACAACTTGTATCTGCCACAAAATTAAACCCTTTTCCCCAAAATTCTTGATTTCTCTCTAAAGAATTTTTTTTCCAAAAGTTGTCATTAATGTTGGAAGATAAAGTCCAGGTAGAGCTGTTCTTAAGGTCACAGACACAACAAGCAACAGTTTTTTGTGTGATGGGAGAGCCTTCGGGGAACCTCTGAGAGGGAGAGTCACTTGAGAACCATGGGGTTAAACAAAAGCACAGTTGGAAACAATCAAGCATGGCAATATGACAACTGCTTCCTAGCATCATGCACATGTGCACACACATGTATGCACCTGCTCTCTTTCATATATATGATCATGTATATGTGCACATATCTAAACTTCAATAATAAAATATATGTAGGTAGTTGACACTTTCCCTCCTGTGTGTGAATCTCTGTGATTCTTTGCACTAGTGCCCCAAAGTGGCTGTCACCTGTTTTTCAATTGGGTCAAGGAGAAGTTCAGAATACATTCAAGGGCAGCAAAGCTACTTACCCCCGTCCATGGGATCAAGAAATGCAGGAAGCAGGGATATTAGCAGAGCATAAAGTTAAAGAGGTCACTGCTGTAACTCCATTCCATGGTGATGTGGTAACTCCATTGTATTTGGTACTGGAGAATAATCTATCAACATCTCTCACATCTTACAGTGATGTAGAAGCATTTCTATGGCCTACTTCGGTGGCATTTGTTCATGGAACTACTTTGTTCACATACATGTCCCTTTAGCATAATAGCCAAGGTTTTAACTATTGGGTTAATGTCACCCAATATTTAAGTCATTCTTCTCTATATATTCATTTATAAGAATGCAAGGGTGGTGACTTGCTCTTTAAGAAAGCTTTGGTCTGGGATGGCATGATAAGACAGTGAGTAAAGGCACATAACATATGACAATGTAAGTCTGATAATGTGAGTTCCATCCCCAGAACCATGTAAAAGAAAAAGGAGAGAACTAATTGTGAAAAGTTGTTCTCCTACCTCTCCATGCATGTGCACACACACAATAATAATAATAATGATAATGATAATAATAAAATAATTTTCAAAAAAGTGTGTTACACTCTAGGGCATGCCCCTGCCTCCTTTTTACTTGTCTGTCTTCCTCTGTTAGCCTCCATGCTTAAATCTACACTAACACATGTGCTTAATACATTCCAGCTTTGTGTTATTACAGAAGAATCCCAGAGCATCTTGGTATTCAGTGAAATATAAGGAGTACTGAAAAGAGCACTTTATTTCCATCAGAAAATGTCTCTACAGTGTCACTGGTCACCATTGTAATCAGTAGCATAAAAGTCCTGAATGGAGATAAACATAATAACAGTGACTCTGCAGAGTGTGTCATACCTTCATGCAGGTCTCATTCTCCAGAGAGAGCGGGAGCAGCACCAGTGAAACAGCTGATAGTGAGGACGCACGGATGGAATCTACAGTATCCAAGTCCACACATTAGATGCTCTATTAGACTCCAAGGGGTGCTGCCCTAACCATGAACAAGCTTAGAAATAGATATTATTTCTAAATTACCCTTTCCTTCTTCTTTCAAGTAAAATTACAACAAAAAATGCTCATTTTCTCTGAACCATAAATTTTAAAGAAGGGGAATTTATATGTCATTTGGAAGATTTAGCAAAATTATCCTAAATGGGTTTCTCAGACAGTAACCTCCATGATACACCATTACCCAAGACCATGCAAGCTGTACTTAGGCACCTCAAGCTTCATTTCCTTCATCAGCATGTATATGGAAACAATTCTACTTCACGTGAAAAACCAGATCATAATACCTGAAGATTCACATGATCAAAACAATTTGCTCTACCTGAGTAGAGAATCTGGCAATAGGTGTGTGTTTACAAACAGATGCTACCACAAAGTAGATTTGACCAAAACTACTATCTTAGAGTGAATTCAAAATTTGGGGATTTGTTAATACCAAGTTATGAGCAGTGTTAGCACAAATGATGGTTGAGGAATCCAGAGGAAATCACACCATGACTGAGTCCTAGAAAAGCTTACATTGCAGCAAAATATCTCAGCATCAATGTTCCATGCCTCCAGTGGTATCACTGCTGCAGCCTTGAGAAATGTCCTGGCTAGGCAGGAAGCCTGTTCCTTATTTCCACACAGACTACTTACAGATGAAACTACACACACTTTGTTGGTATATATGCCTCACACTTCTTAACATCGGTACATCTTTGCTCAGAAGATTATCTACCTGAATAGCATGCTAAAGCCTAGATATGTTAATTAGCAAACTGTAGTTTTCAAGGCATTAAAAACTCTGTGAAGAGAGCATTCACAACTTTAAACAAGTTCACAAGTTTTAAGATGATGCCCTCTACCACTATGTCTTGTTCAGTGCCATGAGTCTGAGTCCAAGTTCTTCCTAAGATGCATTCTTTTCACACGAGAGACCTGTCCATCCAGCAGGGTATGCTCTGGATCTGAGCATCGGCATGCTCTCATTCTAGCTGAGGTTGCTTCTGTCAGTGGTAGCAGGTACATTTGGTGTCTACTAAACTTTGGATCCAGTGGTTTGGTTTTGCTTTGCTTTTTCCTTTGTTTTCTTCTTTAGTTTTGGAACTGTTGCATGGGAAGGCCACGCAGATGGAGGTTAACTAAACCAAGTGAACCAGAAAGAAGAGTCTTATCTTTGCCTATGAATGGGTTGAGTTTAGACTGCCTTCCTTGTTGTTGCCAGATCCTCCTGTGCTTTGTTCTTCAGACTTGCTGCCCCTACTCAGCTAGATCACTAATGTGCCCTGCAGTTGAAGACTTTAGAGCATGACATGTCTGCACTATCAAACACCTCATCTTTCCATTTCAGACTGCAGTGGTAATCTGGGTTAAACCAAGATCATTGAACTCTTCTCTACCTGGAGAGCTGTAGGAAGACATCTCCACGACTAGTCATACTGGCTTATTCATCCCGTCCACCTCCCTCATGGAAGCAGGATCCTGGACTGTATTTCTAACTCTGCTGGTGCTCTGTCGCTCCATTCGCATCTTAATAGGGAAGCAGAAATCCCTAAAACAGCGCTTGAAGTTTTCATCAAGGAAAGCATAAAGGACAGGATTCAGGCTACTGTTGGTATAACCCAAGGCAATGCAGAAGTAATAGCTGGAGAGGGCAGCTGTGCTGTGTGAGGTGCTGCCCAGAGCCTCCACCAGGATGAAGATGTGAATGGGGGTCCAACAGATGATGAAGACTGCCACCACCACCAGCACCAGTTTGGTGATCCTGCGGAGATTGCGGTCCTTCTCTCGGGAGCCAGAGAGGAGCCGGACACTCTTCAGGCGCAGGATCATCAGGGTGTAGCAGACAATGATGATGAGAACTGGGATCACAAAGGCAAAGATGAAAACACATATCTTCATGAAGAGGTCCCACCAGGAGTAGTCATCATCCGGAAACTGCAAGGAGCACTCAATGACATCCATATCTGCCAGAAGTGACCAAAGTCAACAAAAATCACAGAGAATCCTGTTATTTTCAGTACTATGACTGCAGAGTTCTATGTTAATCCCAATCCCTTTGATTTCAGAAGTCCAAGTATAGTGAAATAGCACAGGAAGCAGAACAGCGAGTCAGAAACAGATGGTTCCTTATACTGAGCATTCTATCAAAAAATGTATCTACAGAGCTATTTGCCATCAAACACAGAGTTCTATGAAGAATAAAGAAGCAAAGCAGGTTGGCAGTGTGATTTGTCCAGCTGTGAATGCTGGCTTGGTGTTGGTGACTTTCAGATTAGCCAAACTGCTCACATTTAGTGTGTCACATGGGGCACTTATTGTACAATTTCCCCACACCCACGGCTCTGACAAAAGAGTTAAAAACAACATCTGTTTCTAGTTAGTGATTAAACGTTTTGAATCTTTCTACTGAATTTAACAAACTTGTCTTAAAAACATTAACTATCTACGTGGTTCCATAAAACTTGATAACGAAATACATCTATGTATGACTCGAGTGCTGTGATTTAATGGTAACACTTGGCACACTGTGATTATCAGCATCACTGAAATGAGTACAAAAATTTTAAAGGTAAATGAAGACAAACCAAAAGAAAGCAATAATCATCTACATCAATCTTTGCTTTACTGTTTATGTGAAAAGATTTAAAATATCCTTTAAAAATCATCACCATTGTCTTAGAAAACAAATTTTTAAAAAAACTTCAGTAGGTGATCCATCATGAAACCCTGAGTTTAATATAAATGTTCTATGTTTATCTATGAATCTTGTAAACATTTTAATTTATTGATTTTATTTTATGTGTGTGAGTGTTTTGCCTGCATATGTGTATGCATACAATGTGTGTGCCTGGTGCCCATGGTGGTGAAGAATTAAATCCCCTGGAACTGAAGTTACAAATGTTTGTGAGGCACCATGTGGGTGTTGTGTAACTGAATGTGGGTCTTCTGCAGAGCAACAAGTGCTCTTAACTGCTGATCTGTCTCTCCAGCTCCATAAAAAACTTTTTTTAAAAGGTGATCTTGGGTTTTATTTTTAATTTTAAAAATAATGATTATTCTATTATTTCTTCATCTCATCCTGGTAGCAGCTTCCCCTCCCACTTCTCCTCCCAGCCCCCCCCAATCTCTATTCACCCCTCCTCTGTTTCTATTTAGAAAAGGTCAGGCCTCTCATGGATATCAACCAAACATGGCATGCATTAAGACTAGGCACCTCCCTGGTATTAAGGACATGGCAACCTGTTTTGAGGAACGGAGTCCCAAAAGCCAGCAAAAGAGTCAGAGACAGCTCCTGATTCCACTGTTAGGAGTCCCACATGAAGACCTGGCTATATAACTGTAGCATATATACAGAGGGCTTAGGTCAACCCCATGAAGGCTCCAACCACATAACCTTCAACCAACAATTTGTCCTGCCTACAAGATGTACTGAGTTTTAAAAGATGCACAGAAACTGTGGGAGTGGCCAAACAGTGACTGGTCCAGACAGAGACCCATACTACTAGAGGAAGCCCACACCTGACACTGTCTGGAGGGCCAGGATCCAGAGTCTGGATAGCACAAGGACCTAGGATAGAACCAAACCCAATTGGCAAAAAAAGCCTAATGATAGTCTGTTATAGATGTAGATTGGTACCTAGCCCAAGTTTCATCAGAGTAGCTTCATCTTGCAACTGATGGGAACAGTTGCAAAGACTCAGTCAAACATTGGGTGGAGCTTGGGGAATTCCACATATAGTTACAGCTTAGTAAATATTTTATCAATATGCATGATAGATGATGAAAATGATCAATGGCAGCTACTTTTAAAAATCTGTACGAAGTAAACAGCAATTGAGGAGTGGAAGTGGCCTCCAAATAAGCCCAAGACACTGAACATATGCCATCAAAGAGGAGGGACCACAAAATGGTACTAAGCCATGATTTGTTTCAAACATCTGCTTCTGGAAAAAGAAGACACATTCGGATTTAATTATTTTACAATTGCTTCAGTTTGAAGAGTAGTGTTTCTTTAAGCACCACAGGATTTTTCTCACATTCAGAATTGGAGGAAGTCGATCCTTTTGAAGGTCATGCTAGAATTGTGGCCTCAGGCTTTCTTTTCCCTTGCAGATTAGTACAGTAGGGTCATAGCTCCCATTGGCACTACCATAATTAGAATTAGATCCAACAACCAAACTAAAGGGGCCCTTTTAGTTTTTCATTTTTTGACATTAAACTATATCATTTCCCCTTTTCGTTTCCTCTCTCCAACCCTTCCCATGTATACTCTTTGCTCTCTCTCAAATTCATGGCCTCTATTTCTTTAACTTTGCTGCATACATATTACTAAATATATAAATATAAACTGTTTGTTGTGTATAATGTTACTTGTCTGTATGTTTGCAGGGATAATCATTTGGTATGCATAAAAAACTAAAGATTATTTCCTGGAGAAGGCTATTTCTCCTCCTCCTAGCATCCCTCAGATGCCTATAGTTCTTTGTCTAGGGTTGTCTGCAACAGTACTGATGATGCAGATTATGATTACTAAAATAAATAATTCACACATGTGCAAAGCATAAAATTCAATATTTAATGGTCATAAAGTAAAAACATTGCTATATACAAGAGCCTCCACTACTTCGTGGGCATTAGTGGATGATGGTAGACATACAACAAGCCACAACCTCTGAGGACCATTATGTTGCAACGCTGAAGAATAGCACCAGCCAGCCATGACCAGTTGGACAGACGACCTAAAATACTCCTCGTAGTCAGGAAATGGTCTTAATAGGCAGCATGGTGCAGCACTTCAAAATAAATGCATTCCAAAAAGATCATCTTTCATAATATAAACAAAACCCTTATTTGAAAAAAGTAACTAATTTCTTCTAGCGTATAACTCTCTGACACATGTTAGAAGTAATATGGTTGTTAAATCTGCAAGTGGAACATGAAATACAAAGCCAGGTCTTTATTTGCCCTAGGAAAATCATCTGTCACCCTTTGTCACTCAGTCCCTCTCATTTTAGAATGTGCAGACCATTGCTCCTGATGGGACTTGTGATGTATAGGCTCCTGAGCCTCAGAAGAGTTTCTTGCCATTTATTTCCTCTTAATGTAGTCTTGAAAAAACAAACTCCTCTGTGTGATTAATAATCTTTGCAGCTGCTTGTTGAATGACAAATGTCATAGTCTATCACCTGCTGTCACTGTGCTGGGAACTCACAACACAGTTCAGTGGGAAGCACCATAAGACCACAACACCAAGAATGACCCCTTATGTAAGTTATCAACATTGGGTGATGATGTGCGAATTTAGGCTGGGATGTGACAAATGTGCCACTCTAGTGGAGGTGTTGATAATGGAGGCTATGCTTGTGTGGTGGTAAGACACAAATTGAAACTCAGAATAGCATTTCAATTTTGATGTGACCCCAAAAGTTTTCTGAAAGAAACTGTCTAGAATGAACAAGAATAACTTATGCATGTACCATGTAAGATAAGCAATGATTTTAGCACCTGTTCTTTTCCTATGTCCTGAAAAGTCCTTGCTATGCATATTCAATTATATGTATTCACAGGCACTACAAAGCTCTCTAATAAAAGGATGCATCTGGACACCTACAAGAACATTAAATAGCATTTATACAGTTCAAAGGCTGTTTACCTGCTTCCCTCTAGGGAATCTTTATTAAGATGAAATATACTTCCAAAAGCTTCTCTTTTTTTGCTAGAAAAGCAAAACTCCTGAGACAGTTGTTCTCACCCTGGCTGCAGGTCAGACTAACCCAGGTCATATTCCAGCTTGATTAAGCAAGGCTCTCCAAGGCTGGTATCTAGGCACTGGTGTATTCTAAAGTATCCAGGCAATTTCATCCCTCATCCCAATTTGATAAACATGGGGAAACTGTAGCTGCCCTGTTTACATAGAGCAACAATTGTAACCACCTGTGAACCTGATTATGAACTGACCAATGCCAATGAAGAAAAGATATATCAGAAATTACCTTAAACCAGAAAGGAGATCTCACATATTCCTTAATAATTTAATCCCTTGTTGGGGAAAAAAAGGAAAGCCATGGTCTTTCTAGGTAGCATTTCAAAACAGTCTTGTCTTTGTTTATTTACTTCATACCCTTCCAAACCCCCTTTTATCCCCCAAATGAGAATAGTGAGTATGATGTAATCCAGTGGCAGTAAGAAGGCCTCATGTGCATGCTTTTCTTCTTATGACCCACAGGAATACTATCAGGATTATTCACACTCACTTTCTGGTTAGTACCACATCATTAGTTAAAATGTAGCACATTTCTAAACTACTAGTTTCCAAAATGTGTTTTGCAAAATGGTACTCTAAACCTTGGTGCCTCAAAAGCATCTCTGGAAAATAATGGAAGAGGAGAAACAAAAAGGAAGCTGGTGTACATTGTCTTCTCTCCCTGGATTTGTATTCCCTCCAAATTCACTAAGCATTTCAAGGATATGAAACTCGTACTGTCATCACCACATTCCATGTTTAGAGGTGGAAAGAACACGAAATTGTTTTGTTTCTAATCTTCCATGGATGTAGAAATTGTATTTTACATTGCTTTTTGTTTGCTTGTTTCCCAGTAAGTATGTGTTCTACTCTTTCCCCAAGGTAAAAACAGAGGAATGCACAGAAGTCCATCTAATCAAACATTCTATTTTTACAAGTGGGATGAAAACAATGGATCTTACCTTCTCTGACTTTGGTGCCTCCAAGAACTATTGCTGATATGCCAACCGATGATGACAAGAGCCAAATGCAGATGTTGATAACCTTTGCTTTCAAAGGTGTGCGGAAATCCAAAGCTTTCACAGGGTGACACACAGCAATATAGCGGTCTACACTCATCATGGTCAAGGTGAATATGCTGGTAAACATGTTGTAGTAGTCAATGGAAATGACAATTTTGCACAGAACATCTCCAAAAGGCCAAGAATTCATCAAGTAGACAGCACTCTGGAAGGGCATGGTAGTAGTAACCAAGGCATCTGCCAAGGCCAGGTTAAATATGTAGATGTTGGTTGCTGTCTTCATCTTCGTGTATCTAGATGATAAGAAACAATAGCAATTCCTTGTAACTTAAACCCAAAGCATTAATGTGAGTGATAGTCGCTGACTTGTTAATTTTGCTGCACATTTATTTCTTCCTTTTGCACTCATTACAAATGCAGAGTTTAAAAGGGACTCAGATTCTAATAAGGTTTTGTCTTAGTGCTTTGCTCAAAACATTTAAATAAAAAAGAGAATGAAGGAAGTACAGATCAATAAATAGATGACTACACAGACAGACTACTATTCATCAAGGTCTTCATGTCATAGGTGATGATTTATTTTAATCCTCCACAGAAATCTTACCTTAAGTATTTTTGTAATATTTTCCTTTTCTTTTTATAAAACAAATACAAAACTTTTTTCTCTTCATGGCTACTTTGAGAAATCAATGACTGTAATTATTTAACCATTTGAAAGTACAAAATGGTGTTCAGTTTTAAATTATATTCAGTTGTAATGGTCAAAGCACAATTGGACTCATTGATTTCTGCTTGCCAACATGCTACCAACTTATCATTTAAGTGTATTGTATAAATTAAAAACTGAGTTATTTTTGATACAGCAACATCTCAGAAAATAAAAATAAATTCTGCATTTCTCTATCCCAGTCTTGGGCAGTTTATTGAAGTGTCTCACTTTTCAGTCAAAGGGACAGTAATGTTGAAGTTGGATCAGCAAGATTTGTTTGAAGCTGAAATCATTCTCTATACTCTAACACGAAGCACAGAGCAACACCATTTTCACTCAAATCTGAATCAACAATCAAAGAATTGTTACTTGAAGGAATGCTTCCTCCAGAATCTATTTAGCAGTAAATATCCATAGTGTTTCACCTCTCCGCAGCCAAGAGGAAAAAGCTGTGTGTTAATTCCTTTCTGTGAACCTGAGAATTGTAAACCTTATCACAATAAATGCATCCCTGTACTCCTAGAGACATACATTTCCTCATGAAAAATATCCATTAGTGATATTGGAGTGATGGGATGGTGTTGCCCAGTATGAAGTCACAGTCCTGAGTCTAAACCTCCTAAGTCAGTTTCTGATACACAAAGATAGGAAACTGGGAACCCAAGAGAGAGGCCACTATAGAGTCTAGCTCAACACATCTGGCAGGCAGGATACATCCCATTCTTGGCACCCATCACCTTTGATCTCCCCTTTGGCTTCTTGTGAGAACCAAGATACGCTATCAAGTGGGTGGGAGGGCATTGCAAGGATTAGTACTAAAGCTGGCAAGTTCTGGTTTCCTCCATGGTCCATTTCTAAAAGAGTTATTTTTAATATAGGGAGTGGGGAAACACATTCCACCTTCAGACACCTTACTCAAATATTGTTAAATGGCCTATATGTTTTAGAAAATGATTAAGACTTTATAACCAAATACTTAAAATATTTTTTAAAAGCACAGATAGCTAAGCAAGCACAGTTATGGAAGTAATGTTTTTAATGAGAAAATATAGAATGCAATATATTTGAATATTCCCTGTTTTTAAATGTTTGGAAAAATATAGGTTATAGACATACTTCCTACTCCTTCAACTTTCTCTAACAAAAGCACTGATACTAAAAGATGTTCCAGCTACTATTGTGTTTGGAGGTTCCTGAGTCTTCATGAACTTTTACTGGCATTATTTACTTTATAAAATTAGACATACCTGAGTCCTGGTTCTAGTTTTTCCTTCCAACCAACAGACATAATTCACTTGGATCTACTAGTCATTTTTGAATCATGATGACAAATACCTAAGCTAGTTAACTTGTCTATAGAAAAGGTTATTTCTATTCTCTTTCTTGGAGGTTCCATATCATGCCTTGGTGACCCTGTAGTTTCAGGCCTGTGGTAAGGCAACACCTCTAGACAGCAGTTTATAGCAGAGCAAAGCCATTCATTTTACCACTAGTAGTGAAGAATATGAAGAGGGCATGAGGTTCCAAGCCCCCATGTAAGGGTGCAGCTACAAAAATCTACAACCTACTAGCCTGTATCTATTAAAGGACTGAGGCCCCATATTCAACACATAGGCCTTCGAGCAATGTTCAAGTTCTCAAAAATAGCAAGGACCTAGCACTCCAAAGTCTCAGTTTCCTTATGAACAAAATGTATTTTTACAGCACAGCATTCCAAAGGTAACTTTGGCATGTGAGTGAAATATATTTCCTCCCTCTCCCAGTGGCCATGCCTTGTTCATTTCATGTTCCCCACCCTGTCCTCGCTTTCATATTTGAGCAGAATCTAACAGTTAACCCAGAAAGCCAAATGGGATGTAGCTTCCAGATAACACTCGTAGCCATTTTACCCAATTTAACTTGAACATAATGATAGTGGTAAAAATGAAACTTGAACCCTGACATGAGTGTAATGACACTAGAACTCCATAAAATAAGATATGGATCTAAGTCATCATAAAATGGGGGATGGCATCTGATTTTTAGCTTTTCAAAGTAATTATAACCAATAGATGTACAAAACTGCATAAGACCTGAATTTATAAACAATCCACATCATGTCATCAGAGCTCAGAATAAAAGAACTGAGAACTGACCACTCACTTCAACAAACTTTCCATCCAGAATGTAGACTTTATCTCACTTAGGTCTCTCAATAACTTCATGTGGTAGAGATGAATGTTTCTGTTCTGTAATTGAGGTAACTAAAAATCTTGGAAATCTCTTTAGAAATTTTAAAGTGATATAAATGCAAATTACAATGCAGAAGTTGCAATCCAAGAGTTAGATGTCAAGTTATGTATTCCTACATCTGTCATTCCAGCTTCTTATAACTTTCAAAAGCTAATGTTTTGACTCTCATTTGTCTAACCTGATTCTGGAACATGCCCTTCAATTTGGCTTTGAGATTTATGTCTGTTCCTTTCTCTATCTTAAGACATTTGGGTGTCAGTGATCTATGTAACATAGGCAGAGACAGACCTAGTGTTGAAGGACAGGGCATGCAGAGAGGTACTTAGAAACCTACCACACTGACAGGAAAGAGAGCTTACAATTGGAACTAAAGAAAAGAATGAACCAGAAGTTCAACAGAATTAAGTCTTCCAGGAAGTATACTGTGCTGGACTCCATGAACACATAAGGGGAAACCAAGACCTCTACTCTCAGATGCTGGCAGAGCCCCAGAAGCTACTTATATTTAACTACAGTAAAATGTTAGCCAGTCTTTTCATTCATTTTATGTCCACTGAGGATGCAACAAGTAGTTTTTTTCCTTTGTGATAGAGTATGATTTTGCCCCATTTCATCCATAATGCTTTATAAAAGTTTGTAAGCATTTAAAGTAAAATGGCACAATCTAGGTGGGAAGTTTTGGCTTGTGTGTAAAAGCTGAAGGTGGGTTGGCTGCAAGTGGTTGCCCTTTTTAGCATACCCATCTCCAGAACATATGGCGCTAAAGGCAAAGATGGGGGTTTCTTCTTGCTAGTCTCCACAGAGCTACAAGACTGAGTCATAGTACTCTACATAAGATGGGGGGGGAATAAACAGACCAGGTCGAGAGGTCAATTAGGGAGTTGAAGATGTGACCCCCAGTGAAGGATACTCCAGAGAGTTAGAAATGTTCCCTATGGATAGCTCAACTCAAGCCCATTCTAGAGATTATCTCTGCAAGTGAATAGAAACCATGGGTACTTTTGTGTCATGAAGGGATCAGAGGTACCTTTCTATATCAAGAACAAATGTCATGGGGCAGAATTCCCAGGAGAATGTGACACTCACAGTGCTAGAAATGTGAAGTTCAATGCCAGAAGGGAGAATCTGATTTTGTGACCTAGCAGAGTCTTGGGATTTTTATCATTTCTTTGTGCCTGCTATGCTTGGACAATATGTAGAAGAGACAATGACTGTATTGTTGGATTCTTTTGTTGGGTGTTGATACTGACCCATTTTTTAATATTATTTTAATGTCATGGATGTTTCTTTAATGTGTACTTCATTATAGCTTCATGATAATAGCACAATAAATCTGAAGACCTGGTGCTTGAACACAACACCATTGAAGATTTACTTTTTCCTGTTACCTTTCTCTCTCTTAGCCTTTATTTCCAGTTTTGCTCCACATTGAGCTCCACAGCTCTATTCTCTCCTCACTCATGCTTGTCTCCTCTCTCTTTACCTCTTCATCTTTCAACATGTTTTCAAAAGTCAACCCCTCGATGTGCAACATACTAAAATCTGATGACTTAAAACTGAGTCTAACTCACAGTGTAAACTAAGGGAATAGGCAGAGGGAAAGAAGCTAGAAAACAGGGCCATCTCTACAGGTGATACAAAAGAGAGATCCTGATGGGAACTTGAGCTTGCCAGATGACAGGGACACGTAGACAAGCTTGATACCAAGTATTCCTTGCAGGAGGCAGTGAGAAAATGAGCTTTCTAGGGAGTGATAGGAGACTGGATGGATGGGAAGAATAGTGTTGAGTCAGAGAAGACATATGACCCATCAATAATGCATAAGAAAAAATCTTATGCATTTACTGGTAACTTACAAAGTGATTGATATATGCTTATGTGGTGATGATTAGATTACACACACCCAAGTATTAAGTCACACAGCAGGGACCTGGCCCATGACAAGGGCTCAGGGGATGCTGGTCTCCACTGTCATCATCATGGCAACTGCTGTTCTTCTTGTTATTGTAATAACCTCCCATGGCCCTGTAGTATAGTCCTGTACGATACTAATGCCTCTAATTTTTCTGAAAGGAAAAGTCTGAAAACAATTCTTAGAAATATTATCTGTGTTTAATGAGGGCTCTTGGAATCCAGGTCTACTGGGTAAAGGAACTCAGTGCCATCTTCTTCTAAAGATCCTCAAGGACTCAGGTATTCCATCAGAAAGGTAGAAAGACTCATGAAATCCTGCCACCTTTTGCAAATAAAAGGTGGAAAGCATCCTGATCAATGTGGCCACATCTGCATTATGGGTACAGAAAACATTTATCACTAGGCATAGTTCAGAGGGCAATACTACAATAAAGCATTAACTTACTGTCCCTGCAGAGCTGAAGCACTACCACATGTTTTTATATTTGACGTTTTCCATATGCCCTACAGTTGTGCCTTGGGTATCGGTAGAGAGTACCCTCTGAGATACCCTAACCCATGAGTGCTTGGGCCCTTGTATGAACTGATGTAGTGTTCACACGTAGCCTACGCATCTCCTGTGTATCTCTAGCTTATAATACCCAGCATGAATCAAATACAATGTAAATAGTGTTATACTCATTATTTAGGAGTAATTATTTGGGGGAGGTGTTGTTTTTTGTTGTTTGTTAACTTGCACCGATTTGGTACTGACACAAAACAAGGCAGGCCTAAGGACATTTGGTTGAATATACAAAGACAGAAGCTACAGATGTGAAGACACAACTGCAGTGATTTGGAGGTGGAGGGTGGCAATTCAGAGGAACAAGTGACTTGTCCTAAAATGAAAGTCAGTGACATAGTAGAAAGTCAAGCTCCCAATGTAATGAAATTTAATTAAAAATGACAACTAATGTAATAAAAGCTACAACACGAACCCCACAGACCTGGAAACTATCTTCCCACAGCAGTTTTGCTCACATTTAGACTCAGTAGGAGGGAAGTTACACAGCCTCGGGGAATCAGAGTCCTTTTGAACGAGCAGTAGGAGACCAGCATCGCAAGAGATAAGCAAGTGGTGGGTGGACTTCCTTTTCATTGCCAACAAGAATGATACATGTTTTCTAGGTTGCATTACACGCTAGCATTTGTGTTTATGAACCAAAAGGGTAGGAAAATGAAGAGACATTGATCCAAGATATAAATTCTCAGTTACAAGATGAATTCAATCTGGAGAACGAATGTGTAAATGATGGCTATGGTTAGGATAGTATAGTGTGGATCTGAAAGTTGCTGAGGACAGGTCTTAAGTGTGCTTTCTACATATCTGGCACTCACAAAGAAGTAACTCTGTGTGGTAATAGATGATGTTGGTTTGATGAAGTTAAACATCTCACAGTACATATAGGTATTAAATGATGTTACTTTTCTGTTACAGTAACAAAATATCCAAGGTAACCTATCTGTAATGAGGAAAGGTTGTCTTGGCTCCCAGTGTGGGAGGTTTCTGTAGGCACATTTGTTGGGAGGAGATCATGATGATTCAGTATACCAAGGAAGAGAAGGCCTGTTTACCTCAGGCAACAATGGGGGAGGGGGAAGAAAGAGGAGGAGGGAGCTGGAAGAGAGAGAGAGAGAGAGAGAGAGAGAGAGAGACAGAGACAGAGACAGAGACAGAGAGAGCTCGCTCTTCTGTTCTTGTGTACAGGTAGGTATTTCCTTCAAGGGCATGCAGCCAAGGACCTCACTTCCTTACATTAAGCCCCCCCTCTTAAATATTCCACTGCCTCTGAGCAGCACTTCAAGTGAACAACAACATTTCAATGTGTGAGTTTTCTTTATTCATTTGTGAATAGAGGGGAAATATGGTCTTTGCCTCTGAGATGTCTTTGACATTCCCTCTGTCAGCAGTCCCTTTGTGGAATCTCATTCCCATTGGAGCCAGGCTGTTTCCAGTGCTCACCTTCATGCCCAGAGCCAGCATCATGAGAGGATGGAGCAGGAGCACAAGCTACTGGCCTTGCTTTCAGTTACTACAGGGGTAACTGAGTGCAGGGAACAACCCTAGGCAAGCATTACACCCGGGCAGCCTATCCCAACAGGACTGTGGCAGGGGGGTGGGCAATGCCCAATAAACAATTTCACTGGAGTAGCTAATCCCTTCCTCTCGATATTGCCGCATGGCAATGAGTCCTCAGAACAAATCCCAGTATGTTCATCAGGGCACAGCCATCTGGGTACCAAAAAGTATACAGATATTTAAAATTATTTCTCTGACTTCATATAGAAATCTTAATAAGTGACATAAGCAAAGATCTAAATCTTTCATGAAAATTCTGACCTGATTGGCCATTTGGGATGGTAAGTGCTAAACTAATGAACAGACAATAACCCACAAGTGTTTTTCAGCACTAACCTTATCCTAAAATCCATTCTCCTCTGAAGTATGGTAGCATAGGGCTTGGTAGGATAAACTAAGAGGATAGTGAGTTTGAGGCAAGCGTGGGGAATTTAGTGAGACTGTCTCGAAAAATAAAGACTACCATCATCTATTTTTCTTATGTAAGTTTTCCTTGCCGAAGACATGAGCTGGCATACCCTTTTAAAGAAAAGGTGAGGAACAAGTAAATGTTAGCTTCAAAGCTCTTGATACAATTCTAAGCCTGTATTACTTGTCCCACTGAAACCTCATCAATCTTAGAATGGCATCTGTCTTCCAGCCACAGAATTGTAGATTTGTAGCTGAGCACAGAGCCTTTGGGGCCAACCGTGACTGCCTGCTTCCAGAAGTCAAGCTAGGGTGAAGGAGGTGCCATCCACATAGTTCTCAGGAAGATATTGCCCGCCCAGGAAACAGCCCAATAGCTAATGGAGAGGAAATCTTCCCTCCCAGTAAGTAAGAAACTCTCATGAAACTAGCCCCAAGACAGATGTCAGGAAAGAAAATAATGCCAGAGAACATGGAAGCAGTTCAGATGTGTTGTGCGTGGTCTGTTCAGGCATTAGGGGTGCTATAGCCCATCTCTTGTCTTTCTTTTTTGTGCTGGGGCCTTATATGTGCTCAGTAAGTAAGCTGGCACTTCCCCCAGCTCTGTGGTTTTATTTATTTTATTGTGAGATTTATTTTGCTCTCACTAAATTGTCCAAACAGGCCTTGAGCTCACATTTGTCCTGCTTCAGCCTCCCAAGCAGCTGGGATTGCAGGGCTATGCCCCAGCCCAGGTGACTTCTTTCCTATTTACCTCCCTCCCTTTCCCAACCTTTTTCTCTAATTTATTGCTGTTTAGCTTCTGGCCTGAAATGGCTGTTCAGGATTCATACTCATTGGGATCACATATTTGACTGAGAGAAAATAATTTTAGCTAATCCACACAAGCAGCTGCCATGACGCTCTCTTTTAAGAGATTCTCAAACATGTACAAAATAATTGAAGAAGGAAAGATAGGCTCTTAATTTCCGAAGTAGCTTTTACCATTTTAATGTATAAAGAAATGTTCATGTTGGTTCCAAGACAGGATGCAGAAAAATGAGAGATATTGTTTTATTCAAAGCCCATGGTAAAGTTGCAGGAGGCAGCAGTGGTGGATGGTGTGCAGTTGGCCACACTGCACACCAGTCTTCTTTGGGCTCCTCTGCAGTGGTTTACAATATGTGAAAGGAGGCAGTCTGATACCTGTGAGACTGTGGAAGACAAGGACATCTAATGCATGGATTGTGGGGACTCTGAGGAGGGGATGAAAGATCTGATGGAGAAGAAGCAATGCTATTGGAGACTCTCCAATTGGGTTATCTCATTCTGTCCTACACTTATTCAATTCTGAGACAGTCACACAGTCTGGCTTGTTGTCTACATTGGCTCAGAGGTATCCTGATAAGCCAGTATCTATCTCAAACTTAAGATGGCATAAGAGGAGTGAACTATGGAAATTCTACTTAGCGGCTTAAGGAAAAGTAAGCTTTTCTCTTATTTATAGGTGAGGAAACTGCTTTCTTCATGACAATCAAACACCATGCTCAGAAAATTTGGATGGATCAATAAATTTGAGCTGAGAAATGTAGCCTTTTTCATAGTAGTCCTTCCATAGTTAACTCTATGCCTATTTCAAGATGATTCTTTGAGGGAACTTTCGACATAGTGATGCTGAGCTACGGAGAGGCAAATGTCCTCCACTCTACAATAGGACTGGGAGGGAGCCAAACCCTGGCTGCAAACTACTGAAAACCCGGGAGCAAAGGAAAAGTCAAAGCTTGTTACTGAGAACCAAAGAATTTCTCATTTTATCTGTAAAATTTTCTTTGTTTATCCTTAAAATTAATTGACAAAGAAATGTGCCTTCATAGGAGTGAGCTTTGGACTAAATTGAATACAAATGTAACTGCTCTAGAGTTTGAAGCTGGAAGGAAGTGCTCTAGAAGAGTGAAAAAGGAAGGGTCAGGGCCATAATGTCATAGGTTGAGCTTAATATGTTGGTGTCCTAATCACTGGCACCTCAGAATGTGACTGGTGACATGGCCATCAAAGAAGTAATTAAGATCCAGTGAGATCACACATCCACTGAATGGCTGCTGTCTTTATTAGAGGTTAGGGCATAGTCATGTATAGAAAGGCCATCTGGTCACATGGAGATGGCAGCTGCAAAGAGTGATGGCATGTCCAACAGAGAAATTCCAGAGAAAACTAACCTGGTACACTTTAACCTTGGGGTTTTTGCATCCAAAACTGTGAGACAAAATGATCTGTTACTGATCTATTGAACTTTGTAATGGTAACCTTATTGTACTAATACAAGTAGGTCTAGAAATTCAGAAGTGCATATTGAGTCATCAGGTAGCCATCCAGAGTGAGAGGGAATAGTGGAGTTTTTTGATAAGCCTGAGTAACTTGGAGAGTTAGTTAGTTTGGGGGGTTCATCATCAGATACCTGATAATCATGGCCACACACCCATCAAAAAAAATGAATCAATTTTGGGAGGGAGTGTGGTGGTAGGTTTAATGCTTCTCCTTAGCCAGACTGTGGCTGCTACATCTTCAAACATTCATCTGGGTGTTATTGTGAAGGGTTTTTATAGGAAGTATTAGTCTAGATTCAGTTGGTTTTAAGTAAGTGAAGTAACCCTGACCACAAGGGTGGCCTGGCTGAACCAGCAGAAGGCACTAAGAGCATAACTGAAATTCACCAAGGAAGAAGCCCCTCTGGCTCCCTCAATTATAAATTTCCAATTCCCTGCTAGCTTTGCAACCACATAAACCAATTCCTCATATGAATTCTTTTAGCATGCACAGGCACCACTGAATCTGTTCCTGTTTGACTAATAAGGGAAATATTCCAAGAGGGCAGAAGAGAGCCATGAGGCCATGAGGATTTGATTACTTAGCAAACAGAAGAAAGTGATCTATGAAGCAGCCAGAGCTCGGAGGTTATAGGGAGAAGTGAATGGGAACAGGGATGAACTGGGCATCAAGGCCCTGGCCTATGATCCTAGTACCCAGGGAGGTGAAGGCACACAAGCCTGAGCTACAGAATGAACTCAAGTCCAGCCTGTGCTGCATAAGACTTTTGTGTCAAAAAGCCAAGGGCTAAACAAATAGCTCAGAGGTAGACTGCTTGCCTAGCACGCTCATTGGGTTTGATCCTGGGCACTGTGAAAGCATTCTAGTGGATATTCACGAAATAGCATATTGGTTTTCACTTCATAAGTCACAACACCAGTCTGATGAGTTCACAGAAAATTCTGTATTGTCTCCACTGCATTTGGTGGGCCTGGAATTTATTTAAAGACATATTTACACAGGGCAGTAAAGTGCTTCAATCCAAAGCAGGTAAGCAAGCAAAGGCTCACACAGATGTTCTCTTTTCTAGACCAGGAGATGACCTTGTGATCAGAACCTGGGCACTTTCTCCCAGGGTTCTCTCAGCAGAGATTTTGAACCTTTGCAGGTAGCTCTTAAGTCCAGATTTGCCCTGTGTGAACCCTGCAGTTCCTGTAAAAACTCTCCCAGGAAATTCTTTTAAGATGTCACCTTGAAGAACCTCCATAATCCTGCACAAAAGAGACCCCACATCTGGCTGACTCACTCCTAAACACCACACCACACCACCCCTGCCACCACCCTACCCTGTCTCCTCACTCACCGAATGATGACAAACATGACCAGCGAATTGCCCACCAAGCCCACCACGAACACCACAGAGTAGACAGCAGTGATGATGACAGGGATGACCGGAGAGATGTGTGCAGTCTCCAGCGGCTGGTCCTCGGAGCCCATGCTGCCGTTGCTGTCCGATTCTACCCAGTTAGGGAACCAGGTACTGCTGTTGGGAAGTAGGCAAGCACTTGGGGCGCAGGTGGGGCTCGGCTCCCCGCGGAAGATCTGGACCGGGGACTCCATGGTGAGGGTTGCAGCTGGAAAGCGACGAACAGTGGCACCTGCAGAGCTGCAAAAGCAGAGGGCAGATTGGACCCAGAAAGACAAACTTTGCCTGTGCAGGGGCGGCATGCAGCTGGCGGGGCGGGAGCTCCCAACCCCTCCACTCAGTCTCAGCCTCACAGACTGAGGAAGGGGCAGCGAGGACTGGCCTCTTTCTAGAATCCCCACCCCCACTCCAAACCTCCCCCGCCCCATCCGGCTGCTAAACTGAGAGCATTTGCACCTTCCTGGAGCCCTGAGGGTGCACCTTGCCTTCAGGCACTGCCAACTCGTGTGGCTGTCCCTACCCTGCCTGTTTGCGCTTGCAACCACAAGAAAGTGCCCTGCCACTCAGCTTCACCGAGCTCAACAATCACCCCGCTATGCCTTGAAAGCCCCAAGCTCACCTCCGGATCGATCAATCGCTGACAGGAGACCTAGCGGCAGCTCAAGTCCCCATCAGCGTCCCAGACGCCACTCTAGTTCCTGGTGACTGTTCTGCCCTGAGGGGTCCAAGTCCCTGCTACTCAGTGTGTGGCTCCCAGGACTGTGTAGGCTCTGCCAGGTGAGATAAAGCCAAGATGCTGTAGGGCACAGGGGACTGGCAGATTAAGAGCAGCCTCCCCCTCCCCTCCCCCCCTCCCAGCCCATCCCCCCACAGCCCCTCAGAGATAGCCCAGGCCCTGCTCTCACCAACTCTAGCTTCCACAGCTGCACACCGTTATGCTCCCTGGGCACTGTGGCTTCCCTGCGGGCAGTCCAGAGCTTAGCTCTTGTCCAGTAACAGACAAGAGAGCTCTGTGCAGTGACCAGAGCGCACAGGATCATTTGATTGAATAATGTGCTTGGAATTTAATGTCTTCATAGTTCGTAGAAACAGTCTCTTCTTAGGCAAGAAGAAAAGCAGTGGTAGTATTGAATTTTATTTGTAGGGGGATCCAAATAAAGTGGAGAAATAATCTAGTCAGAATCAAACAAGTCATACAGAATTAGTGGTTTACTCTCTCATATATGGATTTTAGACATAGATCTGGGGAGTGCCAGCCTGCAATCCCATGGCCAGAGAGTCTGGGAAACAGAAATTTCATTTAGGGGCTGATCGAAGAAGAGGCAGACTCCCTCGGTTAAGTACTGAGCTGAACTCAAGAAAGCCAGTAACAGAGAGGGAGGACTGATGACCAAAGGGATTAAGACTGGGCTGGTTTAACCCCCAGAAACAGCTGACCTGACAAGGTTAACTCTTGAATCTCAGGCATCAGCCTGGGAATCCAGCAGGGAACTGATCAAGACCCCCTGAATGTGAGTGTCAGTGAGGAGGCCTAGGTAATCTATTGAGCCTTGGGCAGCAGATCAATACCCATCCGAAGTATACACACGGACTTTGGACTCCCATCCAACAATGTGAGGTGCACTCTCACCCTGAACTCTTGGGGAAGGGTCTAGGCCCTGCCCTATATGAAATGACAGACTATGGACACCCCCATGGAGGGCCTCACCCTCCCTGGGGAAATGAGGGGATAATGGGGGGATTGGGGGGAGGGCACGGGAGGAGGGGAGGGAAAGGGAGAGGGACCTGGATCTGACTTGTGAAGCAACCTTGTTTCTTATCTAAATTTAAACTGAAAAATAAAAAAGATGCATGTTTCTAATCTAAATAAAAACACATAAAAAGATGTATAAATAGAAAGTCTCTGTTCATCTGTCTAACTAGAAAGGCAGGCTGCAAGTGAACTGTACCTTACAGGTACTAATATTATTGCCTACAATTGCTGCAATGACTCTCCTTACCCAGACCCCACTGCTGGAGAAGGACAGTAACTATTTCTTATGTTAATCCTCAACTATGAAGATCTTGCCTCCTCTAACAAATGGACAGAATTCAAACGTTTGTGGAGAAACTCAGTTTCTGTTGTGTGTTAGTAACTGATGATCCAAGTATCTCTGTCAGAGTTTGCTGGGTAAAAAAGAAGACCCTGAGGGAGAAAAAATGCTCTGGTGGAATCCAGGGCTGGGTCCCAAAGGAAGACCCCAGGAGAGAAGACTAGCCACCCAAGAGTGAGGCACCTAAGTTTTCTCAAGTGTTCCAAGGTCTTAGACAAACCAGGTCCCCACTGTTTCCCTTAATGCACACTATGCCCACAGGTAGGAATTTTAATGGCAGACTCAGTGCTTCTCTCCATCAGATGATGATAGAAGGGACCTCTTACACCTTCCAAAGCATGCTAACAGAAGATTTGGCCCCCGTTCTTATAGGTTACAAATGTACAAGTCTTGTCATTACTGCTGCATGAAAATACTCCCCTTTGCCAATCGTGCTTCCAACTCTTAGCTCATCATCAAGTCTTGCAAACTCTCACTGGAAAGAGTACTGGTTGTGTCAATGTGACACAAACCTAGACATGTCTAAGAGGAAGGAACTCAGAAAATGAGTCTGTAAGAACGGTGTGTAGGCAAGTCTAAGGAACATTTTCTTGATTAATGATTGATGTAGGAGGGTCTAGCCCAGTGTTACCTCTGGGCAAGAGGTCCTGAGTTGTGTAAGAGTGCAAGCTGAGAAAACCATAGGGAGCGAGTCAATAAAGAGCACACTCTGGTGGCTTTGCTTCATTTCCTGTCTCTAGGTTCCTGGCTAGCATATCTGCTCTGTCTTCCTGCTGGGATAAGTTTTGACTTGAGAGCTATAAACTGAACTAAACCCTTTCCTCTCCAGCTGCTTCCAGTCATGGTGTTCATCATGGCAGTAGAAACCCAACTAACACAGACAGTGACGCCTTCTTCTGCAAACACTGACCTCAAGAGAAGCATGATGAATCTAAGGCTGTCCTTTCCATATGGAAGATGGCAGAACCTTTCTTTATGTCTTCGGAACCACTTCCTACCACAGACTTGACATGTGACCAGAAAACCAGCTCATCAAAATGTTTTCCTGGAAATAACTTTTATCATTTTATTTTACAATTGAAAAGAAATTAGAAATAGTTTTCCAGTGAAAATATTAAGTAATCCACAATTACTATCTTTCTTATCTGTTTAGTATTTATTTATCTGCCATTTTGTACATTAAATATAAAACTGCCTTTGTGCTACATACTTTTGAAGTGTGTCTGTATTACCTCATGTCTCTTTGCTTTTATTTACATATTGCCCACTCTCTTTAGTTAAATGTAGGTCATTCACACAGCTGATACTGCAGAATCTGGGATCCAACATGATATGGACATGGGTCTGGTTATGTGCTTATTGAATAGAACTCCCAATGTGAGCACACAAATGCAGAGCCCTCTTCCCACAACACCAATGGAGAAGAAAGGTATTTAGTGAAGGCAGAAAGACACATTAATTGAAAAGATATAAAAGAAGTTTGAAAGATGTACACGTCTAAGCACTCATGTAATTCGAATAATTCAACCTTTTTGTTTCCCATTCTTTTTTTTTTAATTCTTTTTGAGACAGGGTTTCTCTGTATTGCTCTAGAGGTTGTCCTGGAATGTGCTCTGTAGACCAAGCTGGCCTTGAACTCACAGAGCTCCACCTGCCTTTGTCTCCTGAGTGCTGGGGTTAAAGGCGTGTGCCACAAATGCCCGGCCTGGTTTCCCATTCTTGTATACTTACATTTATATTTATTACTCAGAATCTCTGGCCAATTGGATATAGAACACTACAGATAGCAAACTCTATAGATTCCTAAGTCATTTACATAGACAGTGTAGTATGTCCATAGACTGTGTACAGTGCCCCTTTTACATCAAGCCATCTCTACATTCATCATAAAACTTAATACAAGCAAATGCTGTACAAATGCTGTTGCATTATGTTATTTAGGAAATGTTGACAAAATGACTGTGTGTATTCAGCAGAAAACATTAATTACAGAAAGGTTCCTTCAATCTCTGATTGCTCAGGTCTGTGACTATAAAACTCATCAATAGGAATGGTAGGTTACAGAGAGTGGGAATGAAAGGACTTCTCTGGGATATATTCTAAACCAGCAGGCAACTCAGCCTGGACTTGTAAATGTAAAATGATAGGCTAAATTCCACCACTAGTGGGAAACCTTTCCAAGTTAAGACAGCTGTTGAGAGATAGCAGAACACTAAAGCTAGTAAAAGTGATTTGTTTTATTTTTACCCTATTTCTCACCCTCTTTTAAATCACATTAAAACCAAAATAAAGAGATGTCAATATAGAGAGAACACTCGGATGCCTGAAAATGCCCCCATTGCCAGGGGACCTGTTGGCTCTGAATGAAGTAAGCATGGCTGTTTCTGTGGAGCCCAGCTCTCAGGAGTATGAGATTTTATGATAATATTGGGTAAAATATCAAGAAAACAAACTGCCAAATTGCTGTGCACTACTTCACACTTACGGAGCATGTATTATTAGCCTGAAGCTGGAGAGATAGCTCAGTAGTTAAGAGCGCTGGCTTTTCTGCTTGAGGATATGTTTGCAGCCTCACATGATGGCTCACCACTATCTGGATCTCCAATTCCAGGGAATCTTCTGTGGATACCAGGCACACACTTGGTACACAGACACACATCCAGGCAAAGAACTCATACACATAAAATATTAAAGTAAGAAAGTAAATAATCTCACTAATACTCTGTGCAGACGTTGTGGTGAGAACTACAAAGAAAGCACTTTTACAAACAAAATGCTAGCACTATGAAGCACCTTGAGTGATGGGCAGCTTTGACATTTCTGCCAGAAAGACTGGAGAACTCCCAGGCAGCTGTGAGTAATTTGATTTCTCTTGACTCTCAGGACACATGAACCAGCTATGGGTGCAGAGCTGAAGCATCAGTGTTAAGTCCCAGCTCAGCTACTACAGCATACTACACTAAGCCAGGGTGCAGGCAGCACCCACTTCCCTCACTCTGCACCAGCTGCTGCGTGTCTCCAGATGGTAGAAGAAAAGGCAGGTCCCGAGAATGTGACAGCCAGCTAAACAAAACCAATCTCTCTAAACTATGGTGCATATTCAGGCATGAGAGACTGAATCTAAATTGAAGCATTCATTTATGGATAATTAATGGCAATTATGCCAACTTTGCTAAGGGTGCAATGTGGGATAAAACAGGGTAACTGATAGCCAATGCAGTAAGCTTGTCCAAGATTATTAATATGGCTTCCTGTTCAGTGATACCTTGCTTACATCTTTCAGTATAGTGTCACCATTACTGTGCAAACCCCTGAGATGCTGTCCTTCCACTCTCATGTGTGTGGAGGAAAAGGAAGACAGGATACCAAGAAATCACAAGCAGTAAGAGAATTTAGGGGCATCCTTTTGGGAGAAGTAACGTTGAAGCTGACACTTGATGGCTACTATCTAAGTGAGAGGGAAATGGGGTCTGGAGACCTGAACTCAGGTCCTCATTCTTGCTCAGCAATTTACCTATGGACCTAGACCCTAGGCCCCAGGTGTGGATTTTGACACCCCACTTTCTTCACTTTGGAGGGGGTGAAGGGGGCATCTCATACTGAATCAGCATGTTCACTGTTGTGACTAAAAGTCATCTCAGTGTGATAAAAAACTCTCCCATCTTCTTAGATATAAGCCTAGACCTTTTACATTAAGTCTCTTTAGTGAGTCAAATCTACTCATGTGAAGTCCGTTGCCAGGAATGTGTCAGACAACAGCGTCGGGAGTGGGAGAAATTCTGGCAACACGAGGTCAGAATGGCTTATCTGGAATGTCCTGATTAGTTTTTGTTAGTGTCACACAAGCTAGAGTTATCTGGGAAGAGGAGGCACAATTGAGAAAATACCTCCATTGGACTGCAAGTCTGTGGGGGCATTACCTTGGTTCATAATTGATGTAGAAGGACCCAGGTTACTGTGAGGGCTGCAGCCCTGAGACAGAGTTCTTGGGTGGTATAAAAACACAGGCTGAACATGAACAAGCCATGGGGAGCAACACAGTAAGCACCACTCCTCCGTGGCCTCTACCTTAGTTCCTACCCCTAAGCTCCTGCCCTGCTTTAGTTCCTGCCTCAGCTTCCCTGATAATGGCCTGCGATTGGCTTGTACAAGGCAAATAAATCCTCTCCTCCCCATGTTGCTTTTGGTCATGATCGTTATCATATCAACAAAAAGCAAAGTAGAATAGGACATTTGGACAGAACTGTCTCAAAGGCGATCAGAATTATCCATGGTATGTAGCAAAAATAGGGATCAAAATGTGAGAAATAATTTACCAAGAAGAAAGGACCCAGAGACACATGGCAACAGTGAGAGAGCCTGTTAGCCTGTTAGCATCTGGGATTTGCTGAGTCACACATGCTTCATGCTGCCATTGTCAGAGCTGCAGCCCCAGAAAATCCAGCACAGAAGAGTCAGGGTGACTGCAAGAGAAGTAGAAAGGCAGATGGAAGAGCCACTCCTTGGCCAGAGGAAGACAGCAAGCTCTCCTAATGGCCTAGGAGAGGAATGGCTCCTTACTAAAGCAATGCAACTGTTAAGAAGATGAGGAGAAGAGTATAATTTTGAGACGTATTTAGGGAATTAAATTGGTAGGGCCTGCAATTTTCAAATGTATTCAGAAGCTAGGAAGGATGAAGAGCCTAGAATTACTTTAGGATGATGCTTGGGTAACCAGAAAGAAAATTCAGGGAAATAATGAGAGCTTCGGTTAGAGCATAAAGAGCTCTGGCTTTGGAAGACTGCGTTTGAGGCACCAGTGACATACTCTATCATGTATGTGATGTGGGAGAGAAAGTTGAGTGTAGTCAACACAGAGGGTGTTTGAATCCAGTGAAGTGATCCTGGGTTTCTGAGGCTGGAGCTAATAAGACAACTACATTGACAGTGACCTAGCAGGAAAGACAGATAAGGAATGGAACTGAATAAATGGAGGAGAGAAACCCAGAGAAGAAAGATTTCAGTAAAAATGAGCTAATAAACATAAGAGAGAAGTTAAATAATGTATTTGACAAGGAGGAAGTCACTGGGTGCCCAGCATTATCTGCAATTTATATTAAGGTTATGCCTGATCATTACAGCAGAAATGAAGAGATAAAGAGACTTAATGAATATTCGAATGTGGCTTTCAAGTTCTCTATTGAAGGGAGTCTCACAACAGGGCAGGCTGGGCAAAGGTGTCTGTTATGCTTCCCCCAACCCCATCAGTGACTAGAAGTCATTCCTCATTTTATATCACTACTGTGGGAACACAAAAGCTCACTTGGACAAGACAGTTAGAGTGCAGCAGTGCTCACCATTGGAGGCGAAGAGTACCCTTGCTCTGCTAGAGAAAGTCTCAGATTCTCTGGTTGTGCATTGGGCTTCCAGGGAAGAATGGGCACAAAACAGTAGCTTTCCTGTTTTCTCAAACCTGTGCTCATAGTACATGAAGCTGTTGGCTTGGACATAGCTGGAGGCCTTTGACTTTTTCGTTTTCTGAGAACTGAATTGGAAAAGTACTAGGCCTAGGCTTTAGAGAACAATGTTGTCTTGGGTCTCTTAATGACTCATTTCTGCCATATCCTTGAATAGCTCAGGAGAGTGTGAAGGACTCCAACAGGATGCTCAAGCAGCCAATGGGTGATAGACCTTCCCATTCAGCTTTTTGTTGTTATGAAAATCTCAGTGAAGGCAGTGGTCCACACTGTCCACTCTGCAGAGGGAAGGTATCTCAACACATTGTCATTCCTTCTCCCAAGCCTAAAACAACTGGTCACCGAGTACTTGGAAAATCCACGGTAGATTTTGTGGACACATCATCCCTGCTATCTTGTATGTAAAGAATGAGTAGTATTTTAACTTAATTAATTTTCATATTTATGCTGATTACTTATGTTTCCAAAACAATTTCTGGAATCTACAAAAGATATATGGACTGATGACTTGAGACTAGTAATAGGTAATGTGTTACGCCTCATGGAAGTGAATGCCAGTGAGTGAGACTAGAAATGGTACTCATAGACTGTTAGCATGTGTCTGGAATATAGCATTTCCCCTAGAAAGCAGTTACATTGAGTTTACCAACTTTGTAATGCTCTCTTTTTCTTTTGCTATATCTTTCATAAAGCAAAGTTATGACCAGTAATAGACCTCAAGTGTTAGGAAACCAGGAGAAAACAAGCTGGTGGCTTCCTTCAAGTCCTACACAGCACTCTACATACTTTTTTAAAGGTTAATGAAATCACTGAGCTTAACAGAACTTAAGATCTCAGGACTTCAGACAAGTTGTATTCAGTGACTATGATCTGAACACAATGTTTGTCCAAAATGTTACTTATTTTGCAAACAAATCTCATAATTATTTATTTAGTACAGAGAGTTTAGAAGCAAAAATTTCCTGAATGTAAAAACCCTGTTTGGTGCTATCTGTGAGGCCATCCTGAGTGACTTTCATCTTATGAGAAAAGAACTCTACCAGCAAAAAGAAGGAAGGAAGGAAGAAAAGAGGGACGGGGAGGAAAAGAAGGGAGAGAGAGAGAGAGAGTAGGGAGAGTACAGGAGCTCCACTGGGTGAGGCATGTAAGCTAGTTGGTAGTATCCCTATTTATCTTCCCCTAGTTTAACAAATGTGCAAACAGAGACATGTGAACAGCAGAGGGAGGAGGTTCTGTAAAATACCACTTTGTATAAAAGTAAAAAAGACTGGTGGGAGCCAAGCACCCCAGATCCCAGGTCTTCTCTTCCACCAAAGAGACCAGGAGACCAGCTGGTCTGGCAGGACCAGGTAAAACAGGCCTGCATCCAGGCCTGAATTCCAGTGCTTGGGGATTGCCTGGGAACTCCACAGAGCTTCCCATCCCTGCAGGAGCCATGCACCCCAGATACCAAGTCTTCTCTTCCACCAAAGGGCCAGAGGACCAGGTGGGAGGCTAAGAACCCCAGATTCCTGGCCTTCTTCTCCACCCACAGGACCAGAACTAGGATGAGAAATAGAACTACCAGAGTTTTGGACTTGCTAGCACCCACCGAAAGGGAACTCTGATGCCCTAACCACCAGACCAGTAAGGGACTCTTTCTGCACCCACTAGAAGAAGAGATGGATAAGAGACAATACAGAAACACACTTAGCAACAGAAAAACAAATATGACACCACCAGCTTCTAGAGACTCCACACCAGCAAGACTCCAGCACTCCAATGCAAATGAAGCAGAAGAGAATGGCCTTAAAAACAACTTCATGAAAATGATAGAGGCCCTAAAAGAGGATATAGGAAAATCCCTCAAGGAAATGGAAGAAAAAACAAGCCAAGAAATGGAAGAAAAAACAAACCAAAAAATGCAAGAAATGGAAGAAAAAACAAACCAAAAAAAATTCATAAAATGCAACAAATGGATGAAAAGATAAACTGAAAATTACAGGAAACAATTCAAACAGTGCAAGGGTTGAAAACTGAAATAGAGACAATTAAAAAAAACACAATCTGAAAGCTGGACATAGAAAAGCTGGGCAAATAATCAGGTACTACAGATTCAAGCATAACCAACAGAATACAAGAGATGGAAGAGCTCAGGTGCTGAAGATACACCAGGAGAAATGGATTTATCAACCAAAGAAAATCTTTGGTTCAACAAATCCTTAACACAAAACATCCAGGAAACATGGGACATCATCAAAAGACCAAACCTAAGAATAAGAGGTATGGAAGAAGGAGAAGAAAACCACCTTAAAGGGACAGAAAACATTCAACAAAATCATAGAAGAAAACTTTCCCAACCTTAAGAAAGACATGCCAATGAAGGTACAAGAAGCTTACAGAACACCAAATAGAGTGGATCACAAAAGAAGTCCCCTCGCCACATAATAATCAAGACCCCAAATATACAGAATAAAGAAAGAATATTAAGAGCAGTTAAGGAAAAAGGCAAAGTAACATATAAAGGCAAACCTATAAGAAATACACCTGATTTCTCCATAGAAACTCTGAAAGCCAGAAGGTCCTAGATAGATGTCCTACCAACACTAAGAGATCATGGATGTCAGCCCAGACTATTATACCCGGCAAAGCTCTCAATCAATATAGATGGAGAAAACAAGATATTTCATGACACAACCAAATTAAAGCAATATATATCTACTAACCCAACCCTACAGGAAGCTCTGGAAGGAAATCTCCAACCCAAGGAAGTTAATTAAAACCAGAAAAACATAAGCATTAGATAATCCCAGTTTGCCAACAGCCAAAAGAACAAAGGGTTGGAATTCTACACATAATTCAACCAATATCCATTCCAAATCAAAGAAGATTGAGCAATCAATGGTCATTAATATCCCTCAATATTAATGGCTTTAACTCACCCATAAAAAGACACAGACTAACAGAATGGATTCCAAGACAGAACCCATCCTTCTGCTGCATACAAGAAACACAACTCAACCTCAAAGACAGACATTACCTCAAAGAGTGAATGGTTGGGAAAAGATTTTCCAATCAAATGGACACAAGAAACAAGCAGGGGTAGCAATCCTAATATCTAACCAGTTAGACTTTAAAATAAAAGCAATCAAAAGAGATGAAAGAGGTTAGTACATACTCATAACAGGTGAAATCCACCAAGATGAAGTTTCTATCCTGAACATCTATGCCCCAAATACAAAGGCATCCACGTTCTTCAAAGAAATATTACTAAAACTTAAATAACATATAAAGCCCCACACACTTATAGCAGGAGATTTCAACACCCCACTCTCAACACTAGACAGGAATACCAGACAGAAGCTCAACAAAGAAGCATAGGGTCTAATAGAAGTAAGGAGCCAACTGGGATTAACAGACATCTATAGAACATTTCACCCACATAAAAAGAATATGCCTTCTTCTCACAACCACATGGAACTTTCTCAAAAAATGACCACATACTTGGCAACATAACTCCATGCATCTTATCAGACCACCATGCATTAAAATTATAATTCAACAACAACACAAATTGCAGAAATCCTACAAACTCAAGGAAATTGAATAATGCACAACTGCATCATCCCTGGGTAAAAGAAGAAATAAAAAAAGAAATTAAACACTTCCTAGAATTCAATGAGAATGAAGACACAACATACCCAAACCTATGGGATACTTTGAAAGCAGTGCTACCGGGGAAGTTCATAGCACTAAGTGCTCACATGAAAAAACTGGAGAATAGTTATACTAGAGAATTAACATCACAGCTGAAACCTCTAGAACACAAAGAAGCAAACACCCCCTGGAGGAGTAGATGCCAGGAAAAATCAAATTGAGGGCTGAAATCAATAAAGTAGAAACTAGGAAAACAATACAAAGAATCAATGCAATGAAGAATTGGTTCTCTGAGAAAAATCAACAAGATAGACAAACCTTTGTCCAAGCTTACCAAACAGCAGAGTGTGAACCTGCAGATTAACAAAATCAGAAATGAAAAGGGGGAAATAACAACGGACTCTGAGGAAATTCAGAGAATCATCAGGTCATACATTGAAAACCTGTACTCCACAAAATTCAAAAATTTAAAAGAAATGGATGACTTCCTGGATATCTATCAGATGCCAAAACTATATCAACAATAGATCGGCAATTTAAATAGACCTATAACCCCTATGGAAATAGAAGCAGTCATCAAAAGTCTCCCAAACAAACAAACAAACAAACAAACAAACAAACAAACAAAAAAACCCAGGTCCAGATGGCCTCAGTGCAGAACTCTACAAGAAATTCAAGAGCAGCTTATACCAATTCTTCTCAAAATATTCCATGCAGTAGAAGCAGAAGGGCCATTGCCAAAATCTTTCTATCAGGCTTCAATGACTTTGATCCCCAAGCCACACAAAGACACAACTAAGAAAGAGAAATTCAGACCAATATCTCTCATGAACATTGATGCAAAATTACTCAATAAAATACTGGCAAATTGGATCCAAGAACACATCAAAACAATCATTCACCACGATCAAGTAGGTTTCATCCCAGGGATGCAGGGATGTTTCAACATACAGACATCCATCAATGTAATCCACCATATAAACAAGCTGAAAAACAAAAATCACATGATCATCTCACTAGATGCTGAAAAAGCCTTTGACAAAATCCAATACCCCTTCATGATAAAGGACTTAGAGAGATCTGGGATAACAGGAACATTCTTAAACATAATAAAAGCTATATACAGAAAACCAACAGCCAATATCAAACTAAATGGACAGAAACTCAATGCAATTCTGCTAAAACCAGGAACACTACAAGGCTGCCCACTCTCTCCATATCTTTTCAATATTGTACTTGAAGTTCTAGCCAGAGCCATATGACAACAAAAGGAGATCAAGGAGATACAATTTGGAAAGGAAGAGGTCAAACTTTCACTATTTGCAGATGATATGATAGTTTACATAAATGACCCAAAGAGATTTACCAGGGAACTCTTACAGCTGATTAACACCTTCAGCAGAGTGGCAGGCTACAAGATCAACTCAAGAAAATGAGTAGCCCTACTATATACAGATGATAAATTGGCTGAGAAAGAAATCAGAGAAACATCACCATTTACAATTGTCACAAACAATATAAAATACCTTAGGGTAATGCTAACCAAACAAGTGAAATACCTCTATTGCAAGAACTTTGAGTCTTTAAAAAAAGAAGTTAAAGAAGCCCTCAGAAAATGGAAAGATCTCCCATGCTTTTGGATAGGTAGGATGAATGCAGTAAAAATGGCAATCCTGCCAAAAGCAATCTACAGATCCCATGCAACCCCCATTAAAATCCCAGCACAATTCTTCACAGACCTTTAAAGAACAATAATCAATTTTATATGGAGAAACAAAAGACCAGGTATAGCCAAAACAACCCTGTTCAGCGAGGCAATGTCAGGAGGCATCACCATCCCTGACTTCAAGCTCTATAATAGAGCTATAGTCCTGAAAACTGCTTGGTATTGGTACAAAAATAGACAGGTAGACCAATGGAATCAAATTGAAAACCCGGGTATTAACCCACACACATACGAACATCTGATCTTTGACAAAGAAGCTAAAAATATACAATGGAATAAAGAAAGCATCTTCAACAAATGGTTCTGGCAGAACTGAAGACTGGCATGTAGAAGAGTGCGGATCGATCCATGTTTATCTCCATGCACAAAACTTAAGTCCAAATGGGTCAAAGACCTCAACATAAATCCAGCCACAATGAACCTCTTAAAAGAGAAAGTGGGTGGTACCCTTAAACGAATTGGTACAGGAGACATCTTCCTAAACATAACACCAGTAGCACAGACAGTGAGATCAACAATTAATAAATTGGACCTACTGAAACTGAGAAGCTTCTACAAGGTAAAGAACACAGTCAACAAGACAAAAAGGCAGTCCACAGAATGGGAAAAGATATTCACTAACCCCTCATCTGACAGAGGGTTGATCTCCAGAATTTACAAAGAACTCTAAAAGCAAATCTCCAAAATACCAAAGATCCAATTAAAAAGTGGGCTAAAGAACTAAATAGAGAATTTTCAATAGAGGAGTCTAAAATGGCTGAGAGGCACTTGAGAAAGTGCTCAACATCCTTAGCCATCCGGGAATGCAAATCAAAACATGATATACCATCTCACTCCTGTCAGAATGGCTAGAATCAAAACACCAACGACAATTTATGCTGGAGAGGATGTGGTGAAAGGGGAACACTCCTCCACTGCTGGTGGGATTGCCAACTCTTAAAGCCACTTTGGAAATCAGTATGGAGTTTCCTCAGAAAAATGGGAATAAACCTACCACAAGACCCAGCAATTCCACTCTTAGGCATATATCCAAAAGATGCCCATTCATACAAGAAGGATGTCTTTTCCACTATGTTCATAGCAGCATTATATGTAATAGCCAGAACTTGGAAGCAACCTAGATGCACCTCAACTGAAGAGTGGATAGAGAAAATGTGGTACATTTTCACAATGGAGTACTATTCAGCAGAAAAAAACAATGGAATCCTGAAATTTGCAGGCAAATGGATGGCACTAGAAGAAACCATCCTGAGCGAGGTAACCCAGTCACAAAAAGAGAAACATGGCATGTACTCTCTCATATATGGGCTTTAGACATAGATCTGGGGAGTGCCAGCCTATAATCCCATGGTCAGAGAGTCTGGGAAACAGAAACTTCATTCAGTGGCTGATGGAAGCAGAGGCAGACTCCCATGGCTAAGCACTGAGCTGAACTCAATATAATCCAGTGACAGAGTGGTCGGGCTGATGACCAAAGGGATTAAGACAGCTGACCTGACAAGGGTTAGCGCTTGTATCCCAGACTGATTCCTGAGAATCCAGTATGGGACTGATCAAGAGTGCCAAATGTGGGTGTCATTGAGGCGGCCTAGGTAATCTACTGAGCCTTGGGCAGTAGATCATTATTTATCCCGAGTATACACACGGACTTTGGACTCCCATCCAACAATGTGAGATGCACTCTCACACTGAACTCTTGGGGGAGGGTCTAGACCCTGCCATGGATGAAATGCCAGACTATCGACACCCCCATGGAGGGCCTCACCCTCCCTGGGGAAATGAGGGGATATTGGGGGGTTGCTGGGAGGGCACGGGAGGAGGGGAGGGAAAGGGAGAGGGACCTGGAATTGACATGTGATGCAACCTTGTTTCTAATTTAAATTTAAAAATAAAAAATGTACAAGAAAAAGTAAAAAAGACACAACCTATACATGTACTCTCAATGATTTGGGAATCCTGAAGCCAGCTTTGCTTTAAAGATTCCCTTTGTTTAAATCTATGGAGCTTATTAAACCACCTCTTTGTGTCCACGGTAATAAGAATATCATCAATTTCAAAAAGCTTTTGATTTCACCAAAGCTCTTCCTACAATGATGATTTGTTTGGTTATAATATCTTCCTGTCTTTCATGTAGAAAAACGCTACTTCTTTATTGTAAAAGCAGACTACAAGAAGTCAGAACACACAGCCATGAGCATTTAATGAGTGGAGGAAGTAGGACTAGAAATTGTCTTTGAAGTCCCAACCCAGTCACCTGTTCCCCTTCCCAGGTCGCATGAAATGTCCACTTCATAAGAAAACAGGTGGGCACAGAGGTACAATCACAATCTTAGGGAATGGCAAGTGTGTGCAGTGACACAGCTCTGGACTGGCCCCCCAGCATTCCTTGAGAGAAACTCAGCTGTATTTACAAACCAGAGTCTAATTTCCACAGGGAAGCCATTTTCTTGTGAAGCACCACTGTAAAAGGAATGCATTTAGACCACTAAGCAAGGCCAGTAATGAATGATCAATTCCAGTCGTTTAAATGAAAAGTATTGAAACATATGAATACTGGGGTGTGTTAATTTTGGGGAAAAATAATTGACATGAACAGGATTGCATAGCATGTGTGAAAATCACACCTAAAATTCTAACTGTGGTAACATTTATTGAGCTTGGATGACAACCATTAAGGAAGTGTCCTTTATAGCACGGAATAGGCAAAGACTCCTTTTCATTGATATAAAGAGAATAGTTGTTTTGCTGATATATTCTCATGAACCACAAGTTAACTCTTTACAGAAACTGAAAGGTTCATCTCCCTCTGCTTCCATCGTTACCCTCTCATATCTCCATCTGACATAAGTCACCAATTTGGGTTATCATATACACATACTTCTTGGTATGAAAATATCCATTACTGTGTATGCACCAGAACAGAGATATTCCTGCAATAGGACACGATCTTCCTATCCACTTTAAAATTAGCTAACTTCTTCAGAGCCTTCCTCTTTGTGTAACGTCCTTCAGAAATAGAAACCTGGGCTGTGTTTGAGTCTTGAGGAGCTAAAACAGGAGGTTCAAGAGTGAGACCAGGCTGGGCTAAGAGCTAGACACTGGCTCAAAAGCACAAGAACTGAAAACACAAAACACCTGCACTATTTTGTCTGCTTATATGTGGCACACAGCTCTGTGTGTGTATGTGTGTGTGTGTGTGTCTGTGTGTGTACAAGTGAATCTTGTAAACAAAAACCCAAGAGGTAGGCTGATTTAGATAAAGTAGTAAAAGTGGTATATTGGAAATATTCATTAAATTTGGTGGCATCTTTGAATTACTGTTAAAAATTGGTACCACTAAAAATTAAATTCATAAAAACATTTCTATTTTGTTTTTCTGGTTTTATTTTGGTTTAGTGTTTTTGTTTGATTGCTTGTTTTGTTTTTTTCTTTTTTGATTATTTCATTATCATGCTTTCCAGAAGTTCTCTCATTTTGTTTTATATTTCATGTTTGATGCAGAGTTTTATAAATGAGATTTTTTAAATGTTTGTAAACATGGTACTTTCTGCATGTTGACTTCTAATATTTCTCCTATTTTTTGTGGTATGCTTCAGAAAGTATCATTTGCTTTCAACACAATAAGGGACCTTGGTTAGGAACTCATGATCATTCCTTTTACAATCACACCCTAGTGTTCCTTTAGAACATAATCAGTGAAAATTCAACACACCAGATTCCCAGTTATCAGCTTGTAGATGACTTAGACTTATGGGAGCTTGGGAGTTGAAAGTCATATCATCTCCACTTGGTGGGATAATAATCAAAATAATTTCACATGGTCTTTCCATGGTGTCCTTTAGAATTAAATAATCAGTGGTCCCAAATAAACCTTCCAGTTACATGAAAACATAGAAAAATGCAAACTGGTATTTTAAAACATATTGCTACCTTCCAAACCTTGGAGTTGTCCCCCTCTTTTGTTCCTCACAATGCTCTCTAAGGACCTGTTGTGACAATGCCTCATAGACATTTGACCTTGTGTTAACTCTACATGAGTGATTATTTCCCAGAGTTCAGACCTTCAAATTTCAGCTCACAGATACCCTAGAACCCAGTCCTAGTTTCATTCATGTTGCTATGGCAAATACCTTGACAAAAAGCAATAGAGGAAGAAAGGTTTATTTAGTTTACAGTTCCAGGTTTAAACAAGTAGTCACATCACAAGCAAATTCAAGAGCAGAGGGAAATTAACATGCACACACTGCCTGCTTGATAGTTTACTCATAGCTTTTTTATCATTCTTAGAAAGTTTAGTCCCAGCATCCATGAAATGGTGCTACAAAAACTCTGGGTGAATCTTCCCATCGCAGTTTACAATGAAGATATTCCCCTACACACATGTCAACAGGCCAACCTGACCTAGATAATTCATTAAAACTCTCTTCCCAGATGATTGTATGATGTGGTGTGATGACATTTAAAACTAGTCAGCTAAAACTTCTCCATCTGAACTAATCAGACAGAAATATACTCTATTGAAATCTTTATTTGGATTCATGGCCTATTACTAGCATCGGTCTAAAGGCAACAGGCTCTTTATTCTTGTGAAGATTCCAAGATCCAATTTATACCTATTGCTCCCTACCTACTGGTGGGGCCAATATATCACAATAAATACCTTCCTTGATGCACGTGTTCTCAAAACTTTGAACTTTCCTTTCTGAGAAATCATTCCTTCCTTCCTTCCCTCCCTTTGTTCCTTCCTTTTTTTGTTGTTATTTTTTCTCTGTCTCAGCATTTACTTTCACCCCACATTCTTGTGACTGTCTTCATCTAAGATGAACAGGAGATGACACTGATGGAAAAAAAAAACATTGGGTGTACTTCCAAGAGCTGCTGTTGGAGCTGCCTGGGGAAAATTTACATGTCAGGAAATTGGGGGAGATGCTGTTAGGATGGGCAGCTACTTGCAGCCAGGCCTGCAGCTCCTGGGAGAGGTGCTGGGTTATGGACCAAGTCTCTCAAAGAGATGCCTTCAGGGTCTGCACCTTCTCCAGACACTTGCCAAAGGCCTCCTGATATTCTTCATGGAACTTCAACATGATCATGCAACTTGAGGCTTGAATCCTGCAGCTTCACCCAAATCCATCTTAGAGGTCATATAGAGATAGATGAGTTCTGGTCCTCCCACAAACTAGAAGGTGACAGTATACCTCAATAGGCCACATGTGTCCTGCCAAAACCATGATCCCTTTCTTGCCCTTGTTGACAATTTCTGAATCTCCTTCACCCTATGCCAAATCTGCCTCTGCTTACTGCCTTCCTTGTGCAATGGCAGAGCTTGCACACCAAGTGGCAGGAAGCCAGTGGCTGTGTAATAGGGTCCAGGCTGACCAGCAGCTCTTGGTACATGCAGTCCTTTCTGCAGACCTCTGCCTGTGTGGCAGACTCCTCCTGAACAACCTTATTTGTAGGTCATTATGGCAACTGCGGCAACCCAGTCAGTGCATGGAGGAATACCCAGCTGCTGCCGCCGGGATTACCTCCTTGTAATAAAGATGCCCTACCCTGTGACCAATGAGTGAGAAACATTTTCTGACTCAGATTCCTTTCTAAATCCCTGTCTCATGAAATGGTGTTTTAAATGTGGTTGGCCCTCCACTCCCCCTAAAACAGTGTCTTGCGTGTGGTTGACTTCCACTTCCCTGAGCCATTCTTTAGAGCCATCTATAGTGGCTTCTTCCATCTTTAAAAGTTTCTTAGTGTTTAATAGCTTCACTATACTTAAACCTATTTCGGCATTCATAACTCCCCCACAGACCTACAATCTACTTGAACTTCTAAATACAGGCCATTAAAGCTCAACATCAGCCTGGATTCATTTGCCAACATGGTCTTTCAAATCTGGAAAGCCCTAGACTTTCTTATCACCAAGGTAGGTGTCACACATGCCATTAGTAATAATACATCTTGTTTCTGGGTAAATAATATGAATTTGGTACAAAAATATCAAAATTAAAAGTAACATAAAAATGTTAAACAGCAGGGATAAAATCTCATGACTGGGTCAAGGCCCTTTCTATCACATATCGTGACTTCCCTAATTTGACTATTTTAATTTGTAACTTTGGTCCTTGCTCATTTAATATTCCAGTTTGCTTTGTTTCCTCCTGTTTGGAATCCCTCAGACTCCAGATGCTCATGTAGGCTAAGACAGTTCTTGCAGCTAGCTTCTACCGTGGGCCATTAGAGAGAGTTCTGAGCAGAGGCCGTGACTGCCATCAATCTTGAATGGCCCTCTATTCTTCTTGAGTTGGCATATTGGTTGTCAGCAGTGGTAGAGCAGAAGACACATCCCAGAGCTGACTCCAAGCCTGAGGGATTTGCATAGCCTTCAGGGTCCTCCACTAAAGTGACACCAGATTTTTTTTACTTCACTGTAGCAAAGAATTTTAGAATCAGAGTTAGAACTTATAAAAGTGGGTCTTTTACATAGATTTGATCACATGAACCAAGAAAAATAGAGGCACTTGGGAAAATAAGACACACCTCAGGGATTGGTATAGGTTTCTTTCTTTTCTCTCTCTCTCTTTTTTTTTTTTTTGGTTTTTTGAGGCAGGGTTTCTCTGTGGCTTTGGAGGCTGTCCTGGAACTAGCTATTGTAGACCAGGCTGGTCTGGAACTCACAGAGATCTGCCTGCCTCTGCCTCCCAAGTGCTGGGATTAAAGGAGTGTGCCACCAACACCCAGCTAGGTATAGGTTTCTTAAAGGAAAGTTGTACTTAAGTGGCAATTGTCAAATGTGGTGATTTCAATGAGAATGTCCCCCTTATACTCATAAGTGTGAATGCTTGGTCCCTAGTTAGTGGAATTTCTTGGGAAGGATGAGGAGGTGTGGCCTTGTCAGAAGAGGTTTGTTACTGTGGGTGGGCTTTGAGGTTGTAAATGCCTACTCCATTCCATTCACACACTGTCTCACCCTCTGCCACATGCTGGTGAATCAAATATAAGCTTTTAGCTCTCTGTCAAGTATCATACCTACCTACTGCCATGGACCCATCATGGCAGTCATTGCTTCTAACCCTCTGGAACTGTGAGCCCCAAGTTAAATGTTTTTGTTTGTTTGTTTGTTTTGGTAAGTTATCTTTGTCGATAGGCAATGTTCTTCTGTGCATACGTTTGTCTTATTGGTTGATGAATAAAGCACTGTTGGCCAATAGGGATGCAAGATAGGTGGGACTAGGAGGTGAGGAGGATTCTGGGAAATGGAAACTTTTAAAGAGGGACTAAATGAATTTGTATTATAATATGGCCACACAATTCCAGTTGCCTGTCTGTCTGTCTCTAACCCATGCTGTGGATCAGATGTAAACTCTCAGCTACTTCTAGCACTGATGCAGAAGTCCTGTGTATATGTCAATAAAGCACTGTTGGTCAATAGGGAAGCAATATAGGTGGGACTAGGAGACCAGGAGGATTCTGGGTAGGAGAAACACAGGGAGTCACGATGTAGCCCACCAGAGAAGTAAGATGTCTGGAACTTTTCTCCAGTAAGAGAAATACTAAGATTAACAATTATGGGATAAATACTTAAGTCAGAGCTAGCCAGTAAGAAACAAGCAAGGACAACAGCTTCATAATTAATACAGCATCTTGTGTGTTATTTGGGGACCACAACGCGGCAGAGCCAGATGACTGGTGGGGAAAATCCAAGTGGCTGGCAAGGAAAAGGCTTCTCTCTACATAGCACCATGCATCTCTGCCTGCTACCATGTTCTTCAACGTAATAGTCAAGTACTATATTTTGAGCCTCGAATAAAAAGCTTTCTTTTATAAGTTGCCTTTCTCTTCATAGAAATAAAAAAAAGAAGACACTGAACTCTTTTAGTGGCTTTCAAGCTGCATCTCAAAGGCTAAGAGACTCTCTTTTCTTTTTTCCTTTTTTTGATCAATAAGCTTATAAAATGGCCCCATACATATCTTGAATTCACATTTTCATCTGATAAACACACGAGCCTCAAGGATCACATACTTTTTTTCTGCTCCAAATGGAGATTCTTGAGAAATTCCTATATAAAATGATACAAGTGTAGCTGGAAAAGAAGGGCCATGTGTAGTTGGGCCTAAGTGTAGGCAGCCACAGCTGTTGTAGTTCAATACATGCAATATTTGCACCAATAGCATAATCAGAAGACAGCATCTTGCAACAATCCTCCACAGCTCCAGCTTACATCCATTTTTTCTGTTCTCCATTCTTCAAGTTCATTTAGCCTTGGGTTGGTGATGAGGGCATATATGGCCACTCTGAGCAGGCAAGCAGGTGGGCTAGGTGCTCATGCTTACTCAGCCTGCTTTCTTGTATACCCCAGGATCACTTGCCCAGGGGTGGCACCATACATCAATCACTAACTGCACTGCAATCATTCAGCTGCCATTACATGGGACCCCTCCAGTAGACAACTCATCTGTACTGGGACACATCCAGAAACATGAAGAACAAGATTGTCTGAGCAGTCTTTGTCCACTGAGTAGTAAAGCTAGTCTGCGGAAACTGCACTCTTTAGCCTCACATTGTATCTAGGCATTCAGCAGTGCTCAGGATGCTGGGAAGGAGTGCCATTGTCTATAGAGTTACCAGTTCAGTCAGGAACCAGTGACTCCTCAGACTGACTTTCTACTTCTCCATTTCATTTCTCTTGATCCCTCCACTCATCTTTTTCTTTGTGGTCACTTTTAAAGAGACTTTGCTGGTTCCAGCTGCAGCAAAAGCTGGTGGTTTCTGCTTTCTTACTTGAAAAAGGTACTCATTCCCAACTGGTAGAGAAACTTCATATTGGCAACTCTCTGAGAATTGATGGTACCAGAAGCTTCATTCCTCATTACTCTGCTTAGCAAGACCCAAGTATGATCTAATGCCTGGTCAATATTAGAGATCAGCAATCTTGTCCCCAAGTTTCCATTTTGAACAATTCTCCAAAGCCATCTAGAATTTAGAGCTCATGGTGACCTTGTATGCTTCCATACCAACAGTAACACAGCTCCAAGTCTCTGTTTGCCTAAATCTATCTTTGCCACTACTTAATCTGTGTTAATATAAAGAACTCACAATCAAACTTACTTAACACAGTTCAATACTTGTTTTGAAATCATCCAAAGACATAAACACTTGCCTTAAGCTGTCTTGGTTTTGTTTTCAGTTGAGAAGGATTGAAATGCTTGGCAATTGCCCTACCCTTTGAAGAATTCATGTCAGCTTGATGGTGTTGGTGACATCTTTAATCCCAGCACTCCAGCAGCAGAAGCAGGCAGATTTCTGAGTTCCAGGCAAGTATAGTTCACAGAAGAAAAACTTTGTCTTAAACAAAAATAAGACAAAGAAAGAAAGACAAAAATAAACAAAAAGAGGAAGAATTCAATGTCTACTCTCATTCATCAATAGTCCCTTAAGGTTTTCACTACAGTGTCTGTAGCACAGGCATCATAACGAGAAAAAGGATCATTATTTTTGAAGATGCTATTCAGTTACAGACTCAAGGATCTAAGTTTTACTGTCTAAAGAATGAAATTTCTCCATCTTACTGAAAAAAAATCACATTCCTGAAACATTATTTGGGGATGTTACGAACAGGAAGGATCTATATTTATACTATTCCTTCACTTTTTTACTTATTAATTTTCTCTCTTTTCTTGGATATTCCTAGGAATCCTTGGCAGCTTTTCATTTCAGCTGCTTTTAACTTTGCTAAGAATTCTTCACATTTAAAGGAGCAGGCTTAATACTATTTTTTCAAAGTTATTAATAAATCAGTAGGAATGCCAAGTTCAAATCTAAAACTGATTCCCATAGTTCCATTTATTTTTGGCATTTTGCACCACCTGCCTACATGGGAAATTGAGTATTGCTTTTTCTTTCACTATTTTTAATGATGGTATAAATAGACTAATTGAAAAAAAGAAATACATCACAAAGAAAATGGAAACAGAACTGCACTTGTGGTAATTTGTGACTGTCTTTTTTTCCTCTTTTTCAAGAAGGTGCAACAATACTGAGAATCGAGCAACAATAACACACTTTTCACAAGTACGAATCACCAATTTAGACAATCAGGCTTTGAGGCAATGCATTTCCTTTTTTTAAAAAGTAATTTATTTAATTTTATTTTATGTACATTGTTGTGAGGTATCAGATCACCAGGAACTGGAGTTATAGACAGTTGTGAGCTTCTGGGAATTGAACTTCGGTCCTCTAGAAGAAGAGCCAGTGCTTTTAACCACTGAGTCATCTCTCCAACCTCGAATTTACTTTTAATAGAAATAAGTTTAAACAATATATTCAACAATCTACAATTCTCAATTTAATTTTCTTATACTAAGCTAGTTGTCATCAAAGAAAAACTAGAAAACATTTTGCTATTGTTTTCCTTGGTTCTTATATATTTCATGTAGAATACTAATATCACAGACCATAGTTATGACAATTGTGTCAAGTAAATAATGTTTCTGAATCTTATCAAGAACTGCTTGGGTTTTCTGAAGACACACAAAGAAATGTGGAGCTTGCACTCTTGACAACTATATCTCTAGTGTAGAGAAGTAATCTCTTTAGGTAAATGCAAATAAGACTATTCAATGACAGGTCTAGATGATGGCCAGGGAAAACTATCTACTTATCTTCCTAGGTGTTCCTCTGCTAGGGACCACATGCTTTCTCCATCATAGGGTAGCCTAGAGCATTCAAGAACTCTGTTTAGTCCCTGGTGATTCCACTGTTTCCCTTTTTCTCTCCTTGAGTTGTAGATCTCACTTTCCAAATTGTCAGGTAAGCGTTACCTAGAAATGCCACAGATGTCCAAGTCTGTGTGATACAACTGGGAGAGTGTGCTCTTTTAGTGTGAACTGGCCATTGTAAAAAAACAAAAAACAAAAAACAAAAAATTCCCTTAGAGCTATTTTATTTAACTTGTGGCATTTTAGGCTTAAATGTTCTTCTTAACATTTTGTTAACATTTAGGGAAGTAAAAACAGCTAACATTTTTATACTGGCATTTAGAGAGCAATACTAACCAAGAAAGGCCATGGATGCCAAACCTAGGTAGACATTTATGCAAAGAGGTGATTGACAATAATGCCAGTTTATGAGATAACCTCATCTGTCTTGGTGTAAATGAGAGTATGCTCCAAAGGGTATCTGGAAAGTGAGTGGAACTGTATGTGGACAGCATGATGTGACAGATACTAAGTGACAAGATAATATGACAGGTGTTAGAATCATGCTTGACCAACTACACAAATGGTTCAGAACATGTCCCCTGACTTTAGAGTTCTTCCACAGTAACCTTTCATGTATACTGAATATTACTACGTAACATTTTTACTCTTTCAACTTGGTCATAAGTCTCAAACTAAAGTACTTTCCTGGTTGCCCAAAATGACACAATGCTTTTCCAGGTAGAAGTGTGTGATGGCTTCGCCCCCTAAATGGCTGTTGTTTTCAGCTCCCAGGAGACATGGCCTTTGTGCTGCTAGATTTTGTTCTTTTCAGAATAAATGATTACTTTCAGTGTAAAAAGATGTATTACCTTAATGTAAACATTAATTGGCAAATAATTCAAGTTTGGGAATCAAAGACATTATACGCTAAAAATAGTGATCATCTTCTGGCCATATTAGACCATATGAGGCTAAAATAATTGCCTCTGTAAGTGTATGTGATCATGTCCCTCTGCCTTTAGAGCTTAGTCCAGGGTATTTCATAGTCAGAATTGGGTTTCTGCTTGTGTATAGCTCTATTCCTACCTGAGAATATACAACAGCAGGCAACACTATTGGGTCTCTGGGGGAAAGTTTCTGTCATTTCCTTTTCTCCCTCACACAAAAGAAGATGTAATAAGTACTGAGGTTAACATTGTCAAAGTCTTATAAAGCTAACAGTGCTGGGTATTTTATGTCCATTTGGAGCCAAAACATAATCAGGTAAAATGCTTCTAAATAGTTCGAAGGCTCCTCCGTCTTACATTTCTGAGCATAAATCACAGTATTGAGTGCTTTTATGAACGAGCTTTTGCCCACATGTATGTAATTACAATGCTGCTGCCAAGAAAACTGTCAAGATAGAAAATTTGAAAGTGTCTTAAAGAGGTTGAAGAACTACTTGATTTTTTTGTGCTTCTCCTTTACCAAGAGATTTAAAACTTAAAATTATGTTTAAGTTTTGTTATAAAAGTATAGTACACAGTTAAAGAAATTATATTTAATAGAGACAAAAAGAATAATTTGGCCAAAGTGAGTTTTAAGGATCATTTTTAAATTACGTTCAAAATTTCTAACACAGGAGGTTGTTTGTTATTTTGATAAGACTTGTTTCTAGTGTCTGAGGTGACAGAGAAGATAAACTAAAGGGTATCCACAGATACAGAGTATAATAAAGAATAATCTTCTTTCTCACTGTTTACATTTGCTTTATACATTTAAAGAGAAAAAAAGAGGCAGCACTAACAATCTTTGACAACTCTTCCTTAATAGCTGTTTAATCAGTATTTAAACCTAGAGTGTTCAAATTAGTCTTAGGGATTCCATGAATAGCAAGAAATCATGTGAAAAATACTATGATTTCCTTCTTAGTAGAAAGTTAAACTCTACATCAAAATGTCCAGGAAATTATTAGTGATCAAGCACATATAGATCTCCTACTTTCTTCCAATACTAAACTTTTCCTGATTATTTCAGAAACTCATGCACTGAGTATGAACACAGAAATGACTAAAAATGTATGCAATGAACTATTTAACTTGACAATTTAAAAGAAAGTTGCTGACATGCATTGATCCTGTATGTGGTAGTTTAAATGAGAAATGTCCTCCATAGTTTTGGGCACTTGGAAGTTTGGTACTCACTAGCACTGTTTAAGGATGCCTGTGAGGTATAGTGGTTCTAGTGAGAATGAACACATAGACTCATACATTTGAATGCTTGGTCCTAGTTGGTGGGACAGTTAAGGAAGCATTAGGAAATGTGGCCTTTGTTGAAGGAGATGTGTTACTGGTAGGTGGTCTTTGAGGTTCCAAAAATCCACACAAGGTTTGCTTTCTCTGCCTCCTTCAAGTGGATCAAATCTTAGCTCTCAGTTATTGCCTGCCACAACCCTGCCATCATGTGGTCATAGATTAACCCTCTGAAATTGTAAGAAAGTACCCAAGTAAATACTTCCTTTATAAGTTGGTCATGGTGTTTCATCACAGCAATAGAATACTATCTATATGATAGGTGGTATTGTTGGAAGCAGGCTTTGAGAGCTTAAAAGAACCACACCCTTTCTAGTTCAATCTCTCTGCTTCCTACTTGATGTTTGAATTCTCAGCTCTTTTTGCCACCTGCTACCAAAATTTTCTGTCATAATGACTCTAATACCTATGGAACCATAAGCACAAATGAACTCTGACTTCTACAAGTTGCCTTGGTTATGAAGTTTTAACATAACAATAGAAAATAAACTAATATATTGCATCCTTTAAGACTGTGTACATTGTTATAAAATGCAAAAGTAACTTTAGTATACATGGAGCTCAAAGAAATCAATAACATGAATATTCAATAGATAAGAAAATGAGCAACAGCAAACCATAAATACCAACCTTGGTGCTTTATATGACAATATATTTAGTCTGATCGTTTCTTTCCAGTTGCACCCAAAACTAAGTGACATACTACCCTGTGCCTTAATATACAGCACACCTGTGCCTTAACTAGATTTTGATGTAAATAATGTAAACTTACATCTATAAGTCAACCAAGAAGTACCCTGACAACTGGGATTGATTTAGGAAGGCTTAGTGAAAGCAGCTTTGATCTAACCTCCTCTTGGGCAAACAAAGTTATGCCATGCTCAGAAAACTTAAGCAGGAACTTTGAAGGTATCTTAAAGTGTAGTTGGGCTCTCCCTTGCCCATTCAGTGGGGGAACTCTTAAACCCCAGACTGATGGCTAAGAGGCCAATAGGGGACTGATCCAGACTCCATGAATGTAGTGTAAGTGAGGAGGCCTCAGAAATCTCTGGGGCCCTGTGTAGTAGATTAGGGTTCACCATGGCATAAAAATGAACTTTGGGAGCCCACTCCACATGGAGGGATGCTCTCTCAGCCTCAACACATGGGGAAGGGCCTAGGTCCTGCCCTGGATGAAATAACAGACTCTGGAGATCCCACAAGGAGGGCCTCACCCTCCCTGGGGAATGATGTGGTGATTGGGCTAGGGATGGGGGTAAGGGTAGGGCTGGTGGAAGGAGAAGGGGAGGAGCTGGGATTGACATTTGAAGCATTCAAGTTTCTAATTTAAATTTTAAAAAATCCTCCAAAAAAAGTGTAGTTGGGAATAGTCAAACATTTTTCTCCTGTATCCTGCAATTACTCAAAACAAGAAACATGTGTTTTTCCTTTCGCAGATAGTTTATATGGTGGATTACATTGATAGATTTTCTAATGTTGAACCATCCCTGCATTCCTGGGATGAAGCCTACTTTATCATGGTGGAGGATTTTTCTGATGTGTCCTTGAATCCAGTTTGCTAGTATTTTATTGAATATTTCCACATCATCATCTCACTAGATGCTGAAAAAGCCTTTGACAAAATCCAGCACCCCTTCATGATAAAGGTCCTAGAGAGATCAGGGACAACAGGAATATACCTGAACATGATAAAAGCAATATACAGTAAACCAACAGCTAACATCAAACTAAATGGAGAGAAACTCAACCCAATTCCTCTAAAATCAGAAACAAGACAAGGCTGTCCACTCTGTCCATATCTCTTCAATATTGTACTTGAAGTTCTGGCTACAGCAATAAGACAACAAAAGGAGATCAAAGGGATACAAATAGGAAAAGAAGAAGTCAAGCTTTCACTATTTGCAGATGATATGATAGTTTACATAAGTGACATAAAAATCTCCACAAGGGAACTCCTGTAGCTGACAAACACCTTCAGTAAAGTGGCAGGATACAAGGTTAACTCAAAAAAATCAGTGGCCCTATTACATACAGATGATGAAATGGCTGAGAAAGAAATCAGAGAAACATCACCCTTTACAATAGCCATAAACAGAATCAAATATCTGGGGATAACGTTAACCAAGGAAGTGAAAGACTTGTATATCAAGAACTTTGAGTCATTAAAGAAAGGAATCAAAGAGGATACGAGAAAATGCAAAAATCTCCCATGCTCTTGCATTGGTAGGATTAACATAATAAAAATGGCAATCTTGCCAAAAGCAGTCTACAGATTCAATGCAATCACTATCAAAATTCCAGCACAATTCTTCATAGACCTTGAAAGAAAAATAATCAACTTTATATGGAAAAACAAATGGCCCAGGATAGCCAAAACAACCCTATACAATAAAGGAACTTCAGGAGGCATCACCATACCTGACTTCAAGCTCTATTATAGAGCTGTAGTCCTGAAACCAGCTTGGTATTGGCACAAAAATAGGCAGGTAGACCAATGGAACCTAATTGAAAACCCTGATTTTCACCTACACACCTATGAAAACTTGATTTTTGACAAAGAAGCTAAAACTATACAATGGAAAAGGGAAAGAATTTTCAACAAATGGTGCTATCATAACTGGGTATTGGTATGCAGAAGACTGCAGATAGATCCATGTCTATCGCCTTGTACAAAACTTAAGTCCAAATGGATACAGATCTCAACATAAATCCAACCACACTGAAACTCTTGAAGAGAAAGTGGGAGATACTCTTCAACGAATTGGTACAGGAGACCACTTCCTGAACATAACACAAGTGGCACAGACACTGAGATCAACAATTAACAAATGGGATCTCCTGAAACTAAGAAGCTTCTGCAAAGCAAAGGACACAGTCAACAAGACAAAAAGGCAGTCCATAGAATGTGAAAAGATATTCACTAACCCCACATCTGACAGAGGGCTAATCTCCAAAATTTACAAAGAACTCAAGAAACAAGTTTCCAAAACACCAAAGGATCCAATTAAAAGGTGGGGTACAGAATTAAATAGAGAATTCTCAACAGAGGAGGCTAAAATGGCGAAGAGACACCTAAGAAAGTGCTCAACATCCTTAGCCATCAGGGAAATGCAAATCAAAACAACTTTGAGATACCATCTTACTCCTGTCAGAATGGCTAAAATCAAAAACACCAAAGACAATTTATGGTGGAGAGGAAGTGAAGAGAGGGGAACACTCCTCCACTGCTAGTGGGAATGCCAACTTGTACAGTCACTTTGGAAATCAGTATGGAGATTCCTCAGGAAAATGGGAATCAATATATCACAAGACCCAGCAATTGCACTTTAGGCATATATCCAAAAGAGGCAAATTCATACAACAAGGACATCTGCTCCACTATGATCATAGCAACATTGTTTGTAATAGCCAGAACGTAGAAGCAACCTAGATGCCCCTCAACTGAAGAGTGGATAGAGAAAATGTGGTACATTTACACAATGGAGTATTACTCAGCAGAAAAAAATAATGGAATCTTGAAATTCGCAAGTAAATGGATGGCTGTAAAGAGAAGCTTTATCTTTGCTAGCCGCTTTGGTTTATCCCCCCCCGCCAGCCGCCTGGGCTCTGCCGCATTGTAGTCCCCAAATAAACACACAGGAGGCTATATTAATTATGAAGCTGTTGGCCTTGCTTGTTTCTTACTGGCTAGCTCTGACTTAAGTAATTACCCCATAATTGTTAATCTAAGTATGTCTCTTACCGGAGAGGTTTCCGGGCTTCCTACCCCAATGGCGTTACATCTCGACTCTCCTCTGTTTCTCCTTCCCAGAGTCCTCCTGGACTCCTAGTCCCTCCTATCTAGATTTCTATTGGCTCAACAGTATTTATTAACAAATATACAGGACTTCCCCCATCATCTCCTCCTTTCTGTTTAAACAAAAAGAAAGGTCTTAACTTTAACATAGTCAAATTATATATAACAGAACAGTTATCAAGTAAGAACACAGTTACAGCATTTTGTCTATTAACATTTAGCAAGATTTAAAGAAAATATCATCCATCCCACCCTTGTGAGTCTAAAGTTCTATATGTAGCTTATCTCTTATCATAACTAAGGAAAACTATAATTATAACTATCTGTCTTCAACTCCATCAAAGACCACAGAAGGATAATATGTAAACACTAGGATTGACAGAGGTATCTTACTGCCTGGACAGTCACCCGAAGTTCCTCTGTAACGTTGGGGCATCCATCTTCAGCCCATAGTGTTGGGAACGGGATTGGAATCCGGATCCAGGCGCCCAGAAAAGCAGCTTCTCTCGGCCCGACCAGGCACACGTGGACTCTCCTTTCGCTAAGTTCCTCACCACTTCGCTCGGCAAGGCACGATTCCTGCCGCCAGGAACCAGCACCTTCTACCTGCCGGTAAGGTTAGGTGGTATTCCAAGATTTCTGTCACGGCCACGTGCTGTTTTACTGGTGGCCTGCTGACTCCGGCCACGTGCTCTTTCGCTGGCAGCCTGTTGATTTCGGTCTGAATTACTCCATCAAACAAACCGTAACTCACTGTGTGGTATCAAAGTCTAAATCTCTCTATATTGTTTTTTCATAGTACCCTTTTATCTTTATTTCTTCACATACCTCAGTCCCCATTCATTTAACTGAAGCTGGCTTTGGAGTTGGATTGGCTCTCCTATTCTAACCTCAAGCATATTATTTAAATACGATTCAGAATTTCTGTATTATATCAAAGAGCCATTGATATAAGACAGAAGAAATAATATGAGGGACTGTTATCTGTGGATTTCTTTTTCTGAACAGTCTAATTTCCTCCAGGTTTTCCATCTTCCCTATTGCCATCTCTTCTGTATGCATACATATGAAAGTTAAAATATTTCTTTGTTAACATTAATGTTTGAGTTTTCCAGAGAACAAGGGATTTCCTGACAGCAATCTTCAACTGCTTCAGAAAGAGAATGAGGATCCACTTCCTTGACTTCACCTGATTCGACTGGAGGCATCTGAACTGCCCCAAATCATTGACTCCACCTGCCAAGCACTATCTTGAAACTGGCTTGAAACTACATCACTCTACACAACTCCGGACCAAGAAACTGAAACAGCACATCTTCTACAATCTGGCCAGAGCTTTAAGATAAGAGCTTCAATCAACACTAGAACCCCAGTCAGGAACTTCAATCAAGCATCTCCTGCCATACTGAGACTGTCTGATCTACGGAGATTTTGTTATACTAACATTTTCTTTTCACAGGTCCCCATGAGATTATCATCGTCCCATCTCAGCAGGAAGTAGTTTTGAGAATTCCATGCCCCCTCTCCCTACTATTGATATTATAAGATAGTTTACACCTGTTAGTGTTAGTTTTCAATTATTTTAGAGTTGGGATTGGAAGGAGGTGTTCATATTTGGGTGTTTCTTTCAGATAAGTTTAGGTAGATAGAATAGATGTTTGATACATTTTGTTCATGGACACAAGTTAGTTGTCCTTTTTAGACTAAAAGGGGAATTGTAGGAGGAAGTCTGATGCCACCATTAAACATGTGACTTATTAGGAGGCGCATACAGATGAGGTAATAAAAGGGCGGTTTACCACACCGCTAACCACACCCACTTTAGGCAGGACTAAAGACGTATACGGCTGGACGTAAAGACGTATACGTAAGTAGGCAGAACTACGTCACTAGCCAGGCCCACTTTTGGGCATGGCTAGGGGGTGTTACGGGTGAAGGTATAAAAGACAGCACACAGGAAGTCTCGCTCTCTTTTCCCGGAGTCTGGCTTCCGGTTCAAGCGGAAAACTGCTTGTCTCATCTGGGTTACTTGTTTGGTATCTTGTGAGTAATTTCTACAATAAATACTTAGTTTTACTTCCAGTAAGTGTCGCTTATCGTTACAGCGTCCGTTGAAGCCTACAGATGGCACTAGAAGAAACCATCCCGAGTGAGGTAACCCAGTCACAAAAAGACAAACATGGCATGTACTCACTCATATATGGATTTTAGACATGGATCATGATAGTGCCAGTCTGCACTTCCACTGACAGAGAGTATGGGAAACAGGAAAGAACCTACGAGAGATATGCATGGTACCCCAGTGAAGAGGAATGAGGCAAGTTCTTCTGAACAGATTGGGAACATGGCGAGGGGGTGGGCGGGAGTGGGAGCTGTAAAGAAGAGAGGGGGAGAAGAGGAAGGGAATGTAGGTCATGGGAGAACAGGAAGGTTGAGTGAGGGGTAGAATAGGGGGAAGAGGGAATCATAGGTTAGAAGACAGATCTGGCCCCAGTGAGACCTCTAGTGATCTAAAGGGATGACACCAACTGGCAAACTAAGCAATAGTGGAGAAACCACCTCGAATGCCCATTCCTGATAATGAACTTGATGTCTATAACCATTCTGGAGCCTTCATCCAGTGACTGATGGAAGCAGAGGCGAATACCCACAGTTAAACACTGAACTGAACCCAAGGAACCCAGTGACAGAGAGAGAGAGGAGCAATAAGCAAATTGGCAAAAAAATGGGCTGGCAAAACCAGCAGAGACAGCTGATCTGAACAGGGGAGAGCTCTTGGACCCCAGACCGACAGTTGGGAGCCAGCATGGGACTGATCCAGACTCCCTGAATGTGAGAGTCAGTGAGGAGGCCTAGGCAACCTATGGGGCCCTGGGCAGTAGGTCAGTGTTTATACCTGGCATACAAACTGACTTCGTGCATCCATAACACAAAGAGGGATTATCTCTCAGCCTGGACTCTTAGGGGAGTGCCTGGACCCTGTCCTGAGTGAAATGACAAACTCTAGATATCCCCTATGTGGAAGGAAGTGGAGATAGGGTGGAAGGCTAGGGAGGGATGGAGTGGTACGGGAGGAGGGGAGGGAGAGGGAACTGGGATTGACATGTGAAACTAGCTATTTAAAATTAAAATAATAATAAAAAATTAAAAAAACAAGAAACACAGTTATTAATTGAAGAAATACATACTGTATTCCGAATTGTCCAGAAAAGTACCCTGAGGCAACCATTCTTTCAGTTTTGGGTGACTGAATTTATGAATCATATACCAATAAAAAAAGAATAAATAGCAAGTTAGTGATAGGTAGATAGATAGAGGAATAGATGACTGATGGATAGATGATAAATAGAGACCTATATGCTAGGTGAATACATAAATAGATGATAGATGGACAGATAACAGGCAGATACAGCTAATACCTAGCAAATCATTATTAAATGAGGTGTTCAAAACCTCTAGCAGAGAAGACTAAAAGTCGCAACTGAAAGCATAAACAAAAGGTAACATCTAATTACAACCAGCCAACAGAAAATTTGCTAGGCAATCCCTGTAGAGGGAGCAAGCTGGAGTTTCTGATTGATTGAGAGATTTCTGGCTGGAGCAGAGTATTAAGATGAGGCTTCCAAGTAAAGGTACAAACAGCATATTGAGAGCAAAATGTCACTTGGTACGAAGCTTTTAGCTTTGGTCTCTGGATCATTCTTCACTAACAGAGCCCTTCACATCTGCATACCACCACCAAATCTCCTTTTTCATATTAACTAATTACATTACCCACTAGGAAAATCCATGGGATATAATTATCCTTGGTATCTAAATTTCCCAATCAATCAGTATTTTGGAGGATTCATAGCAGGGTGTATGGAGATGGATTTCAGCTTCACTGGACAGAATGGATTTCTTTTTAAGTGTCTGTTCCTTTGAAATGAAAGAAAAGGCACTCTGCTTATTTCCTGGCATCCTGTGCATAATGCATAGCCTGGCTTATTACGTGGTCTTTACTTTAAACCCCCACCACATACCATGTCTATCTATATTTGCCATTCAACCAAGAAATGCATGGCATTTTGAAAACTCTTATTGACTGTCCCTTCTATTTCAAAACACTTGCCAGATGTACGCAGAGATTTTTGTGGCACAATGTGATTATCTTTTGTAATATGTCAAATTTTGTCAATTAATGAGCAAGAAAATATTACTAATGTGTTAGTGCTTTTCCGCTGCTGTGATAAAAACACCCTGATAAAAGCAACTGAAGGAGAAATGATTTATTTTGGGTCAGAGTCTGTGCTGGATAGTCTTATGTCAACTTGACACATAAACTAAAGCTATCTGAAAGGAGGAAAATCCCAATGGAACCTCCATGAGGTCAACTGTAAGGCATTTTCTCAATTAGTGGTTGATGTGGAGGGCTCAGCCTACTACAGGTTTTTCCATACCTGAGCTGGCAGTCCTGAGTTCCATAAGAAAGCAGGATGAATAAGTCAGGGGGAGCAAGAAAGTAAGCAGCACCCCTCCATCTGCATCATCTCCTTCCTCCAGGTTGCTTCCCTATTTGAGTTTCTGTCCTGACTCAGTCACTATAGTACCACTAAGACTTCTTAATTAAAAATAAGTTAAAATGGAATATTTCCATGCTGCAGAAGTGTAAGCTGAATTTGCACATTTATCTCCACCTTGCTTTGGGTCATGGTGTTTCATGACAGCAATATAAACCCTGAGTGATAGTTCAATAATAACATCCATCACAGCAGGGAAATCAAAGCAGGAGCTTAAAGAAGTTGTTCTCAACGCACTGATACTCAGGAAACAGAATGAATGGCGCACAGTATTCAGTTCCTATTCCCCTTTTTTTGTTATTATTTTTTTTATTTTCCATTTTAAATTTAGATAAGAAACAAGGTTGCTTCACAAGTCAGTTCGAGGTCCCTCTCCCTTTCCCTCCCCTCCTCCCGTGCTCTCCCCCATCCCCCCCGTTATCCCCTCATTCCCCCAGGGTGAGGCCCTCCATGGGGGTGTCCATAGTCTGTCATTTCATATAGGGCAGGGCCTAGACCCTTCCCCAAGAGTTCAGGGTGAGAGTGCACCTCACATTGTTCTATGGGAGTCCAGAGTCCGTGTGTATACTTGGGATGGGTACTGATCTGCTGTCCAAGGCTCAATAGATTACCTAGGCCTCCTCACTGACACCCAGATTCAGGGGGTCTTGATCAGTCCCATGCTGGATTCCCAGGCTGATGCCTGGGATTCAAGAGTTAACCTTTGTCTGGTCAGCTGTTTCTGGGGGTTAAACCAGCCCAGTCTTAATCCCATTGATCATCAGTCCTCCCTCTCTGATACTGGCTTTCTTGAGTTCAGCTCACTACTTAACCAGCCACTAAATGAAGTTTCTGTTTCCCAGACTCTCTGGCCATAGGATTGTAGGCTGGCACTCCCCAGATCTATGTCTAAAATCCATATATGAGAGAGTACATGCCATGTTTCTCTTTTTGTGACTGGGTTACCTCACTCAGGATGGTTTCCTCTAGTGTCATCCATTTGCCTGCGAATCTCATGATTCCATTATTTTTTTCTGCTGAATAGTACTCCATTGTGTAGATGTACCACATTTTCTCTATCCACTCTTCGGGTGAGGGACATCTAGGTTGCTTCCAAGTTCTGGCTATTACAAATAAAGCTGCTATGAACATAGTGGAACAGACATCTTTGTTATATGAATGGGAATTTTTGGATATATGCCTAAGAGTGGAGTTGCTGGGTCTTGTGGTAGGTTTATTCCCATTTTTCTGAGGAATCTCCATACTGCTTTCCAAAGTGGCTGAACCAGTTGGCACTCCCACCAGCAATGGAGGAGTGTCCCCCTTTCACCACATCCTCTCCAGCATAAATTGTCATTGGTGTTTTTGATTTTAGCCATTCTGACAGGAGTGAGATGGTATCTCAGAGTTGCTTTGATTTGCATTTCCCGGATGGCTAAGGATGTTGAGCACTTTCTCAAGTGCCTCTCAGCCATTTTAGACTCCTCTATTGAAAACTCTCTATTTAGTTCTGCAGCCCACTTCTTAATTGGGTCCTTTGCTGTTTTGGAGACTTGCTTCTTGAGTTCTTTGTAAATTTTGGAGATCAACCCTCTGTCAGATGTGGGATTAGTGAATATTTTTTCCCATTATGTGGGCTGCCTTTTTGTCTTGCTGACTGTGTCCTTTGCCTTACAGAAGCTTCTCAGTTTCAGTAGGTCCCATTTATTAATTGTTGATCTCACTGTCTGTGCTACTGGTGTTATGTTCAGGAAGCTGTCTCCTGTACCAATTAGTTCAAGGGTACCACCCACTTTCTCTTCTAAGAGGTTCAGTGTGGCTGGATTTATGTTGAGGTCTTTGATCCATTTGGACTTAAGTTTTGTGCATGGCGATAAACATGGATGGATCCGCATTCTTCTACATGCCAGTCTCCAATTATGCCAGCACCATTTGTTGAAGATGCTTTCTTTATTCCATTGTATATTTTTAGCTTCTTTGTCAAAGATCAGATGTTCATACGTGTGTGGGTTAATACCCGGATTTTCAATTCGATTCCATTGGTCTGCCTGTCTATTTTTGTGCCAATACCAAGCTGTTTTCAGGACTATAGCTCTATAATAGAGCTTGAGGTCAGGGATAGTGATGCCTCCGGACGTTGCCTTGTTGAACAGGGTTGTTTTGGCTATCCTGGGTCTTTTGTTTTTCCATACAAAATTGATTATTGTTCTTTCAAGGTCTGTGAAGAATTGTGCTGGGATTTTAATGGGGATAGCATTGAATCTGTAGATTGCTTTTGGCAGGATTGCCATTTTTACTACATTGATCCTACCTATCAAAGAGCATGGGAGATCTTTCCATTTTCTGAGGGCTTCTTTAATTTCTTTCTTTAAACATTCAAAGTTCTTACGATACAGGTCTTTCACTTGTTTGGTTAGCGTTACCCCAAGGTATTTTATGTTGTTTGTGGCAATTGTAAAGGGTGATGTTTCTCTGATTTCTCTTTCAGCCCTTTTATCATCTGTATATAGTAGGGCTACTGACTTTCTTGAGTTGATCTTGTAACCTGCCACTTTGCTGAAGGTGTTAATCAGCTGTAAGAGTTCCCTGGTAGAGTTCTTTGGGTCATTGATGTAAACTATCATATCGTCTGCAAACAGTGAAAGTTTGACTTCTTCCTTCCCAATTTGTATCCCCTTGATCCCCCTTTGTTGTCGTATGGCAATAGCTAGAACTTCAAGTACCATGTTGAAAAGGTATGGAGAGAGTGGACAGCCTTGTTTTGTTCCTGATTTTAGAGGAATTGCGTTGAGTTTCTGTCCATTTAGATTGATGCTGGCTGTTGGTTTACTGTATATGGCTTTTATTATGTTTAAGTATGTCCCTGTTATCCCAGATCTCTCCAAGACCTTTATCATGAAGGGGTGTTGGATTTTGTCAAAGGCTTTTTCAGCATCTAGTGAGATGATCATGTGATTTTTGTTTTTCAGCTTGTTTATATGGTGGATTACGTTGATGGATTTTCGTATGTTAAACCATCCTTGCATCCCTGGGATGAAACCTACTTGATCGTGGTGAATGATTGTTTTGATGTGTTCTTGGATCCGATTTGCCAGTATTTTATTGAGTATTTTTGCATCAATGTTCATGAGGGATATTGGTCTGAAGTTCTCTTTCTTGGTTGTATCTTTGTGTGGCTTGGGGATCAAGGTTATTAAAGCCTCATAGAAAGAGTTTGGCAAAGACCCTTCTGCTTCTATTGTGTGGAACACTTTGAGAAGAATTGGTATAAGCTGTTCTTTGAATTTCTGGTAGAATTCTGCACTGAGGCCATCTGGACCTGGACTTTTTTTGGTTGGGAGACTTTTGATGACAGCTTCTATTTCCATAAGGGTTATAGGTCTATTTAAATTGCTTATCTGTTCTTGATTTAGTTTTGGCAAATGATAGCTGTCCAGGAAGTCATCCATTTCCTTTAAATTTTCGAATTTTGTGGAGTACAGGTTTTCAAAGTATGACCTAATGATTCTCTGGATTTCCTCAGAGTCTGTTGTTATGTCCCCCTTTTCATTTCTGATTTTGTTAATTTGCGTGTTCACTCTGCTGTTTGGTAAGTTTGGACAAAGGTTTGTCTATCTTGTTGATTTTCTCAAAGAACCAACTCTTCGTTGCATTGATTCTTTGTATTGTTTTCCTGGTTTCTACTTTGTTGATTTCAGCCCTCAATTTGATTATTTCCTGGCGTCTACTCCTCCTGGGGGAGTTTGCTTCTTTGTGTTCTAGAGCTTTTAGCTGTGATGTTAATTCTCTGGTATAACTGTTTTCCTGTTTCTTCATGTGAGCACTTAGTGCTATGAACTTCCCCCGTAGCACTGCTTTCAAAGTGTCCCATAGGTTTGGGTATGTGTGTCTTCATTCTCATTGAATTCGAGGAAGTCTTTAATTTCTTTTTTTATTTCCTCTATGACCCAGGGATAGTGCAGTTGAGCATTATTCAATTTCCATGAGTTTGTAGGTTTTCTGCAATTTGTGTTGTTGTTGAATTATAATTTTAAGGCATGGTGGTCTGATAAGATGCATGGAGTTATTCCAATGTTTTTGTAGCTGCTGAGGTTTGATATGTTGCCAAGTATGTGGTTGATTTTTGAGAAGGTTCCATGTGGTGGTGAGAAGAAGGTATATTCTTTTTTATGTGGATGAAATGTTCTGTAGATATCTGTTAATCCCAGTTGGGTCATTACTTCTATTAGACCCTTTGCTTCTTTGTTGAGTTTCTGTCTGGTATTCTTGTCTAGTGGTGAGAGTGGTGTGTTGAAATCTCCCACTATAACTGTGTGGGGCTTTAGATGAGATTTAAGTTCTAATAATGCTTCTTTAACGAATGTGGATGCCTTTGTATTGGGGGCATAGATGTTCAGGATAGACACTTCATCTTGGTGGGTTTCACCTGTGATGAGTATGTAATGACCTCCTTCATCTCTTTTGATTGATTTTATTTTAAAGTCTAGTTTGTTAGATATTAGGATTGCTACCCCTGCTTGTTTCTTGGGTCCATTTGATTGAAAAAATTTTTCCCAACCTTTAACTCTCAAGTAATGTCTGTCTTTGAGGGTGAGGTGTGTTTCTTGTATGCAGCAGAAGGAAGGGTTCTGTCTTTGAATCCATTCTGCTAGTCTGTGTCTTTTTATGGGTGAGTTAAGGCCGTTAATATTGAGGGATATTAATGACCATTGATTGCTCATCCTTCTTCGATTTGCAATGGTTGTTGTTGGTGGAATTATGGGTGGAATTTCACCCCTTTGTTCTTTTGGCTGTTGGTAGAGAGGATTCTCTAATGCTTATGTTTTTCTGGTTGTAGTTAGCTTCCTTGGGTTGGAGTTTTCCTTCCAAAATTTTCTGTAGGGCTGGGTTAGTGGACACATATTGGTTGAATCTAGTTTTGTCATGGAATATCTTGTTTTCTCCGTCTATAGTGATTGAGAGCTTTGCCGGGTATAGTAGTCTGGGCTGGCATCCATGGTCTCTTAGTGTAGGTAGAATATCTATCCAGGACCTTCTGGCTTTCAGAGTTTCCATGGAGAAATCAGGTGTAATTCTGATAGGTCTGCCTTTATATGTTACTTGACCTTTTTCCTTAGCTGCTCTTAATATTCTTTCTTTATTCTGTATGTTTGGGGTCTTGATTATTATGTGGCGAGGGGATTTTTTTTGTGGTCCACTCTATTTGGTGTTCTGTAGGCTTCTTGTACCTTCATTGGCATGTCTTTCTTAAGGTTGGGAAAGTTTTCTTCTATGATTTTGTTGAATATGCCTTCTGCCCCTTTGAGGTGGATTTCTTCTCCTTCTTCTATACCTATTATTCTTAGGTTTGGTCTTTTCATGGTGTCCCATAATTCCTGGATGTTTTGTGTTAAGGATTTGTTGGATTTATGGTTTTCTTTGGTTGATAAATCCATTTCTCCTAATGTATCTTCAACACTTGATATTCTCTCTTCCATCTCTTCTATTCTATTGGTAATGCTTGTATTGGTAGTGCCTGACTGTTTGTCCAGCTTTTCTATTTTCTGCCTTTCTTCAGATTGTGTTTTTTTTTAGTGTCTCTATTTCAGTTTTCAACCCTTGCAGCGTTTGCATTGCTTCTTGCAATTTTCTGTTTATCTGTTCGTCTGTTTGTTGCCTTTTATGAATTTTTTGGTTTGTTCTTTCTTCCATTTCTTGCATTTTTTGGTTTGCTTTTTGTTCCATTTCTTGGATTTTGTGCGTTGTTTCTTCTTCCATTTCCTGCCTTTTTTGGTTTGTTTCTTCCTCCATTTTTTTCATTTTTTGCTTTGTTTTTTCTACCATTTCTTGCATTTTTTGCTTTGTTTCTTCTTCCATTTCCTGCCTTTTTTGGTATGTTTCTTCTTCTAATTCTTGCATTTTTTGCTTTGCTTTTTCTTCCATTTCTTGCATTTTTTGCTTCATTTCTTCTTCCATTTCGTGCCTTTTTTGGTTTGTTTTTTCTTGCAATTCTTGCATTTTTTGGTTTGTTTTTTCTTCCAATTCTTGCATTTTTTGGTTTGTTTTTTCTTCCATTTCTTTGAGGGATTTTCCAATATCCTCTTTTAGGGCCTCTATCATTTTCATGAAAGTGCTTTTAAGGTCGTTCTCTTCTGCTTCCTTCGCATTAGAATATTGGGGTCTTGCTGGTGTGGAGTCTCTAGAATCTGGCGGTGTCATATTTGTTTTTCTGTTGCTGACTGTGTTTTTGTATTGTCTCTTTCCCATCTCTTCTTCTAGTGGGTGCAGAAAGAGCCCCTTCCTGGTCTGGGGACCAGAGTTCCCTTTTGGTGGGTGCTAGTAAGTCCAGTAATCTGGTGGTTCTTCTATACCTTGTCCAAATGCTGGTCCGTGGGTGGAGAAGAAGAACAGGAATCTGGGGCGCTTAGCCTCCTACCTTGTCCCCTGGACCCTATGCTGGGTCCTGTTGTATCTGATCCGGAACAGCTACTCCCCTGGTCTCCCTGGCTCCTGTAGTTTCCTGGTCTCTTTGGTGGGAGAGAAGATCTGGAGTCTGGGGTGCTTGGCTCCCGCCGGGATTGGGAGCTCTGTGCAGTTCCCAGGCGATCTGCAGGCTCTGGAACACAGGCCGGGAAGCTGGCCTGTTTACCTGATGCTCCCACCGGGATTGGGAGCTCTGTCCTATTCCCCTTTTTATTCAGTCTAAGACTCCACTAATGAAATGGTGCTGCTCACATTTGGGGTAGGTCTTCCTCACCTGAATTAACATAATCAAGATACTCCTTCACAGGTGTGCCTGAAGGTTTATCTCATAGGTGACTCTATATTGTGTCAGTGTGACCATAGTAACCATTGCAATATGTGATTAACTTTGAGTCATATCTTAGTAGTATGATCAAACGTTAACAGATAATGAAATTTTAAGGGTCCCCCCAGAAAAGAGAAAATAGACTGACATAAGACTTCAAAAATCAATATCCAAACAAGTTAAGTCCAACTTATACCTTTCAAATGAACAACATGAACTGGGAACTGATTTTTCTTATTTCAGTCTTGAAGTCCCGTGTCTTCGGGCTCCAGAAACTGTCCATGATACTGAAGTTCTAGAAATTCCTAGTATTTTTCTTAAGCAAGTCTAAGGTTAAAATTTAAACCTTGCTTTAGAAGATAACATATACAAAAAATACCCTATAGACAAGTAATATTATGATCATTAGTACAAAATATTTTAAGTGTTAGCAAAAAAATTATTCTATAATTTATTAAGAAAATAATAATTTAATGGTATCTGTAGACATAGTTTCTCTCCTTCCAGGTCCCGAAGCCTTTTAGGCACAAATAAACACACAAAGGCATATACAATTATAAACTGACCAATGATATTCAGACCTGTGGGTGCTACCTTTACAAGGCTTCTAGAATGACTACTACTGTGAGCTGAGCACAGACATTACTCTCATGCTGTTTTCTTGACTGTGAACACAACATGAGAGTGGCTTCCTCAAGCTCCTGTTGCCATACCCTCTCTACAGCAACTGATTGTATCCTCACACTGCAAGCCAAAATAAGCCCTTCTTTATGTTAGTTCTGTTAGGGTGTTTGAGCAGGAGCAATGTGAAAAACAAGTTTCAGATGCTTTCCTAGTGTCAAGAACAAGTATCAAATATATAAATTAAAATCCTAGCCGGGCGGTGGTGGCACACGCCTTTAATCCCAGAACTCGGGAGGCAGAGGCAGGCGGATCTCTGTGAGTTCGAGGCTGGGCTGGACCAATAGCCTCCAAAACAATACAGAGAAACCCTGTCTCGTAAAAACCAAATTAATTAATTAATTAATTAATTAATTAATTAAAATCCAGTAGTCTGCTGTATATATGAATCCATCCAATAAAGCAAGAGAAATAAATGCAGAAACACAGAAATTAACAAAGGAAGAAAACAATTTCCAGAAGACATAAAATTCTTCCTGTAAAAGTCTGGAGAAAAAATGAAACACCACGTTGACAAATGTAATTCAGTCAGTATCTAACATACAGGATTTGACAGCCTTTGCAAATTAACTCAAAACTGGGTTTGCAAATGTTTCCATATTCTATATGTTGTACTTTCATTTTGTTTAATGTTCCCTTAACTCTTCAGAAAAGTTTAGTTTGATAAATCACTTGCTTTTTGTGCCATGCTTTTAGAAACATATTGAGGAAGTCATTACCAAGACCAATGTCACTGAGCTTTGCCCAGTTGAGAATTTTGGAATTCTGAATTACAAGAAAAAATTCCTTTATCATAATTAAAATGTTTTCATGAGTATCATGTTGAAACTAGTAGTATCCTGAGGTGACGATCTCATGAATCAGTACTTGAGAAAGTTCAATAACATTTTTAAAATGAGTTCATTCTCATTGTGAAGTTGAAACAAAGTAATAAGAAAAGATAAGGCTGGAGAAAAAAGCTTGGCTATGCCTGATCTTGCATATCACCAATATACCAGTCACAACAACCTGAGAACTCTAATCCTGAAAAGGCAAAAGCAGGGTGGCATCAAAATATTCATTTCACTCAAATCTTCTCCAAAGTCTTCAGATTATACTTACCCCTTGTCACAACATGCTGGCTCACAATATAACCATGGCTTCCTAAACACAGCACATTATTTTTAAGCTATACTGTCTCACTGCCACTAGTACCATTTCCAATTCTGATTTTAAGACTTTTTTCTGTTATTCATTTATCTGAGTTGAGCAGATAGTTGTTCCTATCTCCTCTGGAAATAAAATCATGCAACAACTAAGATGCCCACTTCTATAGCTCTGCCAATTACCAATACATATGACCTCTCTCTTTGGTGCCATTTAGCATCTGCAGCTTTGTGAGCCTCCTTGGGTCAGGGCTGTGACTGTGTCTGAGTACCTTCTGAACTTGAGGAAATATATCCCTGGTTAAACCAGTTTGAACAATATACCCTAAAGGTAATTGGTGACTTGAAAGAAAATGGTCCCTAAAGAGAATAGAAGTACTATCAGGTATGTCCTTGTTGAAGTAGGTGTGTCCTTGTTGGAAGTGTGTCACTTTGGGAGTGGGCTTTGAGGTATCCTATGCTCAAGCTACACCCAATGACACAGTTCACTTCCTGTTGCCTGCAGATCAAGATGTAGAACTCTCTGCTCTTTCTCCAGAACCATGTCTGCCTGCATGCCACCATGTCCAGCCATGATGATAAGGGACCAAGACTCTGAAACTGTACAATACCCCCCAAAAATGTTTTCCTTTATAAAGCATTGCTGTGGTCAGGATTTCTCTTCACAGCAATAGAAACCCTAACTAAAACAAGGTACTTTCCTTTGAATGAAAATACTTCAAAGTAGTTTTCCAATTTATATTCTGAAGCATTCAGTGAGTGAGGTCTTACTTGCAAAGCATCTTTTCTCCTGTTCCAGTGCAAAGTGCACAGTTTATTCTTAGACTGTAATCTCTCTAATAAAATAGTTACCTTGTCCCTACTTGACTTACCCAGTTTCCTTTTTCAGTGTCACTTTTGGTGTGTGTGTGTGTGTGTGTGTGTGTGTGTGTGTGTGTGTGTGTAAGTATGTGTAAGTCAGAAGCCAACAGTGGGTTTTATGATGGCTATTACTGTCAACTTGACAGATTCTAGAATCACTTGGAAACAGGACTCTAGTCTTGCCTGTGAAGGGCTCATGTTAACTGCATCAAAGTAAGAAGACATACTCCTATGGTGGGATCATTCAACTTGTAGGAATCTCTAACTGCACAGAATGGAGAAAGGGAACTGAACACTAGGGTTCATTTCTCTCCTAATTTCAGAAATCACATGATCACTCTCTCAAGCTCCTGCTGCTGCGATTTACCTGGCATCATAGACTATAACCTGAAACTCTGAGTCAAATAAGCCTATTCTCCCTTAACTGGCCTTTGTCAAAGTATTTTATCCTAACAGAAAAATAAAGTAAGAGTAGTGTTTTAGTTGATTGCTCCATGACTTTATTTCTTGAGAGAGAGTCTTTCACTGAACTTGAAGATTATTAACAGTTAAGCTTCCTAGGCAATGAACTTCTGGGATCCTCCAGCCTTTACTCACTGCCACATCTTCTCAGTGTAAGACCTGATCTTTATATGGGCTCAAGGGATCAAATTCAGTGGCATTTGTTCTTCAAAATCAAGGATCTTACCAACTGGTAGCTTCATATTTGAGCACTGCATCTACTTTATTCCTTCTCCTCATTCTCTCCTTCAATTCCTTCTATGTCTTCTCTCTTCTTCTCAAATCCCTAATATACCTACAGTACTCACATATGTATGCAGACATACATACACACATATGAAATACACATACATACTTAAGTAAGATTATAAGACAGTATGCTTGTTCTCCTATGTCTTTTTCCAATGCATTACTATTATTTACTTATTTTTCTTCCCTCTTGCTCTCTGTTACCTTCCCCCCAACACCCCCAGCTGAAGATCTCTCATTATTCACATACCTGCTTTATAGGACCTGGTTTACATTACCTAGAATTTTAACATGTTTAGTTCTTTTACTCTGGCTTCTAGTATTTTCTTTATCATTGTTTGATTTTATTTATTATCTCTTAATTTGACCTGTGTTCAATAAAATGCCTAGTGTTTTTGTTTTACTGGAGTATCACTTACATAGCAGTCAGTAGAAAGAGCACTGGCACAAAACCACATCCTTGGTTGGAAATAAGAAAGTCTGATAATGTGGACTTGTAGGAAGAAACCATCCCAGTTGCTTGCTCCTGGTGTTCTGCCTATGTGACAAAAAAGCACATCCATCAGGTTCTCCCTCCTGCTGTTCTGTGTGACAGTTGTCCTGTATGAAATATTCTTTCAGATGCTCTCCATTAATGCCATATTTGTGTTAAGTACTGATCAGGTGCTCAAGGTCTTTTCATGTCCTATTCTCTGAAGATAGCTGAGAAGAGCAAGATGAAGTGCTGTCTCTTTCTATCTTGTCTATAATGAACCCCAAATAGGTGGCATCACAGATGGTCCCTCTTGTCGTATCTCCTGTGTTGCTTCCAATTACTCTTCTGTGATGATTACTGACAAACACCTAGCCTATCTGTGATAGGTGTTGGCCAACTCAGGTCCTCTCTTCTTCATTCTGTGAAGATCAGTATGTAGGAGCTATCCCACAATGTCGTACAATTGACTTGTCTTTCATGACTGCTGAGTAGCAGCATGTCAGATGTTGCCTCTTGCCTGGTTTGTGATGATCTCTGGTGGTGGCAACCATCTTTCATTGTACCTCTTCTGATCATCACAGATATTGTGACTGATTTCCTTAGCTCATAATAGAAATGATTCAATCAAAAACACACTTGCTACTCCTGTGTTTGGTTTTTGTATCAGATAGACATGCTTTTCATTCAATTCAAAATGAATTGCTCCTGGATCTGCTTTGTGTTTATCATTAAAATCACATGATAAAATTTCACTGCAGTTAATTTTCATCACTAAACTCATTTTTGGGGCAAGCAAACTACTGAGGACTGTCCTTGCATGCTAGCAACCCCACATCTGACAGATGGCTGATTTCCAAAATATATAAATAACTCACAAAACTGGAAATAAACAAATCAAATAATCCAATTTAAAAATGGGGTAGAGATCGAAACAGAAATGTCAATAAAGGGATCTCAAATTGCCAAAAGGCACTTAAAGAAATGTTCAGCCACCTTAGCTATCATGAAAATGCAAATAAAAATGACACTGAGATACTATCTTGCACCTATCAGAATGGCTAAGATAAAAAACAAGTGACAGCTCATGCTGGAGAGGATGTGGAGCAAGGGGAACACGCCTCCATTGTTGGTGGTAATGCAAACTTGTACAGCCATTTTGGAAATCAATATGATAGTTCCTCAGAATATTGGCAATAAATCTACCACAAGACTCAGTGATACCACTCTTATGCACACATCCAGAGAATGCTCAATCATATGGCAAGGATGCTTGCTCAACTGGGTTCATGGCAGCTTTATTTATAACAGCCAGAACCTGTAAACAACCTAGTTGTCCCTCAAGTGTAGAAAGGATAAAGAAAATGAGGTACATTTACACAATGGAGTAATTACTCAGCTGTTAAAAACAATGACATGAAATTTGAAGGCAATGGAAGGAACTAGACAAAAATTATCATGAGTGGCATAACCCAGACCCAGAAAGACAAACATGGTATGTACTCACCTAAATGAATATTAGCTGTAAAATAAAAGATAGCCATGCTACAATCCACAGACCCAGAGAGGTTAGGTAACAAGGGGGTTCATACGGGAGGCCTGGATCTCCCTGAGGAAGGGAAATAGAAGAGATTTCACGAGTGTACTGAGGCTGGGTTGGGATAGGAACTTGAGAGATTGGGGGGGCAAAGAAAGTGAAAGTACTGAAAAAGACTACTGGAAATAGGGGAGATATTTTGGGGTCAGGTAAAAACCTGGTGCAAGAGAAGATCCCAGGAATCTATAAGGATGATCCCAGCTAAGACTCCTAGCAATATTGGTTATGTATCCTGAACCAGACATCTCCTGTGACCAGGTAAGAATTCAAGTGGAGGGAGTAGGCAACCAACCCAACTACATAGCTTTCAACCTGCAGTCTGTCCTGCCTATGGGAAGTACTGAGATAAGGGTGACCTAGAGACTGAGGGAGTAGTCAACCAATAGCTGGTCTAATTTAAAATCAATGCTGGGAGAGTAAGCTCACCCCTGACACTGCCTGGAGCATAAGATCCAGAGACCTAGGATAGTACAATAACCAACTGGAGAAAAAATCTGAATGTATTGATGCCTAATTATATTCTGCTATACTCCTACATTGGTGCCTAGCCCAAATGTCATCTAGCAACTGACAGAAACAGAGGTAGACCCATAGCCAAACATCCGGTGGAACTTGGGGAATCCTGCAGAAGAGGGGAGGGAAAGAATTGTAGGAACCAGTGGAATCAAGGACACCACAAGAAAACCTATCGAATCAACTAACCTGGACTCATAGGGGCTCAAAGAGACTGAACTGACAACTAGGGAGCCTGCACGGGATGGACCTAGGCACTTTGCACATATGCCACAGTTGAGGAGCTTTGTCTTCTTGCATGAACAGTGAGATCAGGAGCTGTCTTTTACTATCTAGTTGAGTTTTGGGACTGTACTTCTCATACTGGGTCACCTTGCCTAGCCTTAATACAAGGGGAGGTGCTTAGTGTTACTACAACTTGAAATGCCATGTTTTGTTGATATCTATGGGATACCTGCCCTTTCCTGAGCAGAAATGGAGGAGACTGTGATCAGAGTGATCCTGGGAAAATATGGGCTTAGAAGACAGAAGGGAGGGGAAATTGTGGCCAGGATGAAAAATAAGTGAATGAATGAATGAGTGAATGAATGAATTAATGAATAAATAAATAAGCATTTTTGATTTTTTTATTTCCACATCTTCACTTCATGAAGAAGCTATGTATCAAGATGGATTCCATTTTAATTAATCTTTTTCATTGATTCACCTCATCACATGATGTTCTGAGAATAGAATGCATGATATGACTATTTCCTTATCTGAAGATGACTTTAATATTTATTTAAATTACACTGTAGGCCCAAAATTTCCATGTTCTAATATTGATCAAGTTAAAAGAATAATAGTCACAGTTCACTCCTGACCTTTAAGGCAATCACAATCTAAATATTACATAAAAACAGTTTGGGTTGAAAAAGTCAAAAATCACATAGAAATGGGAACAATTCAGTGCTCCAGAACAGCCTGGTCCTGACTTAAGAGAACTTGGACAAAGTGTATTACATCAAAGAAAGCAGTGGCTCCTGTCTCACCAAGCTGGATGTACACAGAGTTGCTCAGCTGTATTCCTTCCTTTCTAGACCCTTACATTCAGAATGTAACTCTAATCTATTTTTACATCCAGATGTAAGATTAAAGAATGAAAGATGCAATAAAATTTTCTAGTGGTATGCTCTGGAAGTTCATCTAGATATTTTTCCAAGAATGACTCATGAGAAGTGTAACACCTTTTAAGTAAAATAAATAGAACTTTATTTATTTGTGAAATACTAGCTCAAACCACACAATGTTGACAAACTCTTGTCCTGGTTGTCAAGCAGTTGGGATAACAAAGTACAAGCCATCTCAATTATTTGTTAATTCTCTGCTAAGTAGTTCCTCCTCGACAGATGCTGGCTAAAGGAATATGAATAACTCTTTGCTGTTATTCTGGAGCTTGTACTGAGTCTAGTAATAGAATCAAAGACATGAATTTATGAGGTCTTTTTAAGAAGAGCATGAAAAAAAACTATTGAGGCACAAAAAAGGGAAATTGGGATCTGTGGACTAATGAGAAAGGTTTCTATGAGTAAGTATATATAAGCTAGAAGTTCACTGGGAAAAAAGAGGAAACCCCAATAATAAACAAAAATTCAGAAATACACTGTGAGCTTGGTGCTTTCAGAGAGAGGCATACATTGGTCACTGTGACTGCCATCCTCCCTCTCCCAGTGCCAACTGTATCCTTAGATGGACTGGGATCCTTGGCTGGATTATTCAAAAGCTGTTATGTTCAGATGTGCTTCACAGCTGAACACAACTTCCTGTTTGGTGGCTACTGACACTCTTGCTCACGGAGCAAAGATAATATTTTATAGTTAGCTAGTTCTTTTACTTTAAAACCTTCTTTTGTCTACATTGTCTTCCTCACATATTCTAGTGACAGCTTTGGGTTTCTGGGCCTGATCCTTTGAAAAAAACTGAAGAAAGGGCAAACTACTTAAGTCACACTAGCAAAATAATATTTCTTTAAAATATTTTCTGGAAAATTTGAGCAGGATATTGCTTGTTTCAATCATGCTATTATTTTTCTATGTATAAAAACCATGCTCATATACCACAGATATCTTAATAGAAGCATTCAGCTACCTTGGACCCTTGGCATTTTGAACATGCTTCCATGATTAGGTAAAATACTACTAAGGTTTAACATAAAAAGCACATGTAAGATTATGGATCTGTCTCTCCTTCCTTCTCCATTTTTCCATGGTCTCCTTCCTATCTACATGATGGCCACCCAATGCTCTGCCAGTTGACAGTCTCCTGGTACTGAGTTGGACCTCACTTTGTCTCTAGGGGAACACAGCTAGAAGGAATTGTTTTGTCAGTTTCATTTGGAAAGCACCATAGGTATCTATCCAGCACACAGAAACCTCAGCTGTCTCTAGGAGACTCTAACTCACAGCCTCTGTTTTGCTCCTTGGTTTTTAAGCTCACTGTTTTTAATACACTTATCAACTGCTACCATGTGAAATATCTGCATACTCCTAGGATATGTTTTCAGCCAGATGTCTGGTCCAAGCTTCTCTCATTGGCACAGTTTCTCTGGTAACAAGATCTCTTCTCTTTGTTATAATACAAGAGAATAAGCATGGATCTGACCTGGAAAGGCATTTGGCAAGCCTGATGACAGGATGCTTAAATGACAACTCAAAGCAAATAAAAAACCAGATTCATTTTACACCAATGCCACTCCTTATTTCATAATGCAGAGGAACAGAAGACATTTCCATTACTCTCTTGGTAACCAGGTCTAGGGTAATAGTCTATCCCTCATTAGCAGGAATGAAGCAATACAATCCGATACAACACAAAGAAGATTCATATCTTTGTCTGTGTATGCACACATACTGATAAGCAAAAATAATGGATTATTCATAATGCCTCAGTAAGAAACATTTCCAAGTACACTGTGCCTCACAGCTACATTCTGAGCCTAAGAGAACACAGGTTTAAAGAGAACAGTCTTGAGAGAACTTAAACTGGCACCATTAACCATAGAGTGTTGAACCTTTCAGAGTGCCACAGAGTAAGCACTGCTGACGGGGGACAGTTCAGGGCACAGAGAACACACAGAGCTATCTACAGGAGAAAAGCCAGAATGACAGCATTTGTGCAGCTCCATGAGTGAAAAAGTAGGACTTTAAGACTGAACTCAGTGGGCAGAGAGTGATGAATGCTAGTACTCAGTCATTTTCTCAATTTAAACCCCGGACCAGCATGTAGACTGGTAGCTGCCTACATTTAAGGTCTCTTCCCATGTTAATTATACTAGTCTACATAATCCCTCAGAGGCACCTAGAGATTTGATTCTATGGTGACTCTCCAGTTGACAATCAAAATGAAAAAGCATGCCAGATTATTCTACTATTGTGCCCACACTGTCCTGGATCCCATGGCAGTCCTGCTTCAGTACCTTACATATTGTTTTTGAACCCTGCATCAACCATTTGTACTCAACATGGAGTGGTGTGCTTCTTGATCCATTTACCTCACTATTTCAAATCTGTTTAAACATAATAACTGGGAAATAACTCCATTTGTTCTTCTCGTGACCATATCAAAGAATTCCATGGGCAGCTTCTGGATCCCATGAGTTTATCTGAACTTTCCCAGTGGTTGGAGGGTACTATAAGTTATAAACACTTATACACTTGGAATACAATGGTTTGGGCTCCATCTTACTTTGTTTTCATGTTACTGTGATAAAATATCCTTCAAAAATAACTTCAAGGAGAAAGAGTTTTTTCTTGTTTGTGTTTCCATTGTGACAGAGAAGACATGGCAGCAAACTGGGAAGATGTGATAACAGCAACAGGGAGCTGGCTAGTTTCCCTCCATACACACTTGGAAACCAGAGTAAACAGGAAGTAGGGCCAGAGTATAAAACCTGGAAGCCTGTCATGTCCTCTAGATAGACACCTAAAGGTTCCACAACCTCCCAAGCAACAGGAAAAGCTGAGAACCAAGGGTGCAAGTACGTGAGCCTGTGGGAAATAGTTCCCATCCCAACCACACAGACCTCAGGATAGAATGTCATGTGAGCCTGTGGGGAACAGTTCCCATTCAAATCCCACATGTCATGTGAGCCTCTGGGGAACATATCCCATGCAAACCCAACAGATCTCAGGATAGAATGCCATGTGAGCCTGTGAGGAACAGTTCCCAATCATACCTCACAGACCTCAGGATAGAATATGGATTAAAATTGGTGAAGTAGACACAGCAAAGTCAGAATGCTTTTAAATATTGAGAAACAACAAAAAGAGCTAGCAGAGGAAGGAAGACTCTTACTAAAAGGTTTGTTTGGTTACTGTATCTCACCTGGTATCTTCCTAGAGCCCAACTTCCTCTGATTCTTGGGCTGGAAAATGAGTCTATTTACTATCAGGCCTCCTACCCATGATAGACTAACACCTCTAAAGCCATGAGTAACAATACTTCCTCCCTTAAGTGTTTTTTGTCAAATTTTGGTCATAGCAATTGTGACTAACATGAGCATTTAATAATGTTCCAGATCTGCAGTTAGATAATTTACCTGATTGTGGCCAACACACCTTTTCCAAATACATTTAGGGAAAATTAATATGCTATGATGTTCTGTGGGGTAGATGTATTAAATGAAATTTTGGCATAAGATATTTTTAACTTTGATGAATTTACTAGAGCATAAAGTCATCAAGAGTCTTGAAGCACCTGCATTGGAAAAAGGAGTAAATATTCAAATATTTGTGAATATGTAAATATTTATGAATAAAATAATTTATTTATAGACATTGTGCTTGCAACATACAAGTAAGCCTTGCAAAGGTAACTCATGATAATGGAACATCCATTAAGGGTTGTCAAGTGTTTTCTTTGCTATGTCCAGAGAGTATAAGTTTGATGGTTTCCTGGCTCTAACAAATTTCCTTTCTTTTATGTTGAAACAATCCAACTACATAGAGTTGGATGGCCTGAAAGTCTCCCTGAAAACCAGTTGGTAAAGTTTTAGTTGAAACTTGAGGAAAGCAGAAACCTTAGCTGCTTTTGTTGTCTCTCTCTCTTAAATGCCTTGCAAAGTAGTTGAGGAAGTCGGTATTTAGTCAATAGTTAATGAATTGAAACAATTTACTTGTTGTTAAACTGATAGCATTTCTGTTTCCAACACATATTTAAAAATTATAGTTGCCTACTTTCAACAGTCTTACATTAGGGCCACAGAACACACACACACACACACACACACACACACAGCACACAGACATACACACACAAACCAGAGCATATAGGCTAGCAGGCAATTGAGAAGCATGACAAAGAGGACCATGAAGAATGTAGGGTGAAGAGGCTTTGCTGCTGCTTTTGCCTGCAGGGGAAATATTTCATCAAGAATTCTCTATGCCCAATTTTGGAAAAAATGCAATAGGACCATGCATTTGCTTGCCCAAATAGGAAAATCATAGTCAGAAATTTAAGGATATCCTTCTACCTCTATTTTCTGCCACCCAGAGCATCCGTATCTGCTAAACATGGTTCCCCAGTGACCACAGAATGCTTACAATCATCCTTCAACAGTCGCATCCACAGAATTACTCCTCACAACTTCTCCCTGGGATCTGCAGAGAAAGTTGATTAGTATCCCTTCTCTAGGATACATCCCACCTCTATCCAAGAATCCATCCTGATGGAAGAGTGAGTTTCCTCCGGAGGAGGTGACTCACCCAGTGTCAAAAGTAGAGTTTGCTTACAAACACACACACACACACACACACACACACACACACACACACACACAAATTCTGTATGCAACTCAGTTCTCCTTGTAATACCCATGCATAGTACAACCAAAATGTCTGTCCCTCACCAGAAGCTAAATTGATGAATCCACTAAATCCTAGATTTCTGGTCTCTAAAAATATTACCTAAATTAATCTCTTTGAGGGGTCCAGTGAGGTGGCTTATCTGACGACATGAGTTCAGTCTCCAGAGACCTACAGAGTAGATGTGCCATCCTCTCACTTCCATATATACTATGAAAAATGTGCATGCATGTGCACTCACATGACTAATGAATGTAATAAAAATGAAACATAAAATATCTTTGCTTTGTACTTTATCCAGCCTTGCATGTTTTGTTATAGCAACAAAGCTCTTAGTAATGCAAGTACCTTTCTATATTATTGATTGTTTAGATGCCACAAAATTATAGGCCCTCTCAATTTTGTTTTATTATGGTGTAATGTAGCTCTTTATGCAACTAGACATAGAATCTCAGTTAAAATTCCTTTCTTTTCCAAGTTAAAGTGTTAAGCAAAATCTATAAAAATTCAAATTAATTTAGGATCCATTTGAACATTTTCTTGATTTAATTTTCATTAACTGTTAATTAGAAATCTTTTAATGGCTCTCATTTATACATTCTGTTTTCCATAATTACAATTTTTCCAGAAGCCCCACAAGCTAAGATTTAGGTACCTTATAAGTTCAATGTAGTCAATAAAATTTTCTAACTCAAAATAAACAAGTACTGATGAGGGTGTACAGAAAAAGTAACTGTTAATGGGCAGGTGCTGTGTACAACCATTACTAGTTAAAAATAAGTAGAGCTTCCCCCAAACACTAAAAACAGAGATATTGCCTTATTAAGCAGTTCCACTCCCTAATGTGTGTCCACAAATGTTGTGCTCTGTAGTTGCTGTTGGTACTCTGTACTGTATGGGGGCAGGACACTACCGAGCTCCCAAATAATCACCCAGAGACTTATTCTTTTTATGAATGCCTGACCTTAGCTTGGGTTACTTCTAGCCTTTTTAACTTAAATTATCCCATCTACCTTTTGCCTCCTGACTTTTACCATTCTCTATTTCTGTATCTTTTCTTTCCTTCTTATTCCACATCTGTCCATGTGGCTGATCCCTCCTTTTTTATCCCCTTGTCTTGATCCTATCTCTTATTATTTTTTGTATTTATTCTCTTTTCTTGGCAGCCCCGCCTATCCCTCACCTGCCTAACTATTGGCCATTCAGCTCTTTATTAAACCAATCAGATAATTTAGACAGGAAATATAGCACAGCTTCACAGAGTTAAACAAGTGCAACATCAAAGACTGCAACATATCTTTGAATCATTAAACAAATGCTCTACAGCATAAATGACTGTAACACATCTTAAAATAATATTGCACAATAGTGTTCATCTCAGCATTATTCAAATTAAGCAAGAAACAGAAATGATTCAATAATGTTCACCATCCTGAAAACTGGAGAGAAACAATATGCACATTTGAAATACGATTTGACCTTTTAAGGGTGGCAAATCCTATTATCTGAAACATGAATGAGACAACATGTTAAGTGAAACAAGTCAGGCAACAAAAGACACGTAGTATGTGAGTGATATTGCTGGTATATACAATCTGAAAAGCTTCAACTCAGAAGAAAAGAACATCATGGAAGTAGCAGGTGTTGAGCATGGGAGGCGTTTGGGGACAGAGGTGACATATATCAAAATGCAACATTATGTCTCATGAATATAAACTATTAGTATTTGGTAATTAAAATATAAAAAAAATTCCACCATTTCAAAAAAACCAAACAAACAAAAATTCAAACATCATGTTAAGACTTCTTTTGTGACTTTGCTTTTCTTTCAAGATTTACATTTATAAATTTGCAAAGTAGCCCTCTGGCTCTGTGGAGCCTGTGAATGGAGAGAACAGGCTACAACCCAGTGTCTAGAAAGCTTTGAACACCATTGTTCAACATGGGAGCATTGTCAAGACAACCTCTATACACTGTAATTATGGAGGACTCGGGCTCTGGCCAGGGCATGGTGTTGTCGAGTATCACCAGACACTTGGAGGTGAAGAACCTCTCCAGTGGTGGTGGTGGTGAGGGGTCCTGCTCCACCAGAACATGCTGCAGGGCACAGGAATTGTTGTGTTGACAAAGACCTTCATTGATCAAGGGAAGCTTATCCCAGATGATGTCCTGGCCTTTCACGAGCTGAAAAACTTCACCCAATGTAGCTGGCCATTGGATGGTTTTCCAAGGACACCTCCATAGGCAAAAACCCTGGATAGACATTGTCAGATAGACATAGTGGTAAATATCAACATGACCATTAAGGTCATTAAACAATCCTGACAGTGCTGAGTGTACAACATTGAATTCAACCCTCCCGAAATTATGGGCATTGATGACCTGACAGTAGAACTCTCAGAGACAATGACCAAGAGACTAAATGAAGCCCAGACAGAGTCAGTTCCTGCCATATTACCAAGGGGAAAGGGGATATGAGAGCATTCTCTGGAAGTGAAACCAACAAGATCTGGCCTCATGTATATTCTTTTCTATAGACAAAAATTCCAGAAACTACCCAGAAAGGCCCTGTTGTTCCCCCAGGAGAACAGTACTTAGCAGCATGAAGTGGGGCCTCCTCTCCCACCTTGGCTGTGTTTTTAAAACTTTTTCCTAAGACTTCTATGAGAAGTATGACTTATTCCCAAGGGTTTTCTTATGGATATTACTAAGGATATTCCAATGAGTCACACCCTGAGGCTGATCTGTTAAAATAACCTTATATGTTTAATTGAGTTGTCTTCTATGATGTACATTTAGAAAACATCAGAGATGCTGAAGCGTTAAAAAAATCAGAACACAATTAAAAGACCAGCTGGTAATGGTGTAACCTTCTGTTCAGTTAAAGTGGTTCATCTCATTTTCATATTTTTCTGTGAAAATAAAACAAGTTACACATCACATGAGGCAGATAAATAACTCACTAGAGACTTTTCATAACCCAATGCCCTTCCATAACCCGCAAAGATGTCTCCTAGCCCCATAGGAAGTGGTATTGGGAGACACTGTCTATAGATTTCAGAAAGAAAGCAACTGGCATTACAGAGGTTGCCAGATACAAACTCAATGCTGCCTGTAAAGAAAAGCAAGGGTGCAGGCCACCATGCTGTGTCCTCCATTTACTAGTTTTCAATTTGCTATAAAAGTGCAGCCATTGGCACATAAGAACATTGGCTTTGTTATAACTTGTTTTCTTTTCCAATCGTGCATGTACTAAGGGGTATCATTTATGCTAACTTACTTTGATATCTAGGAGGAACACTGACAACCAACAATGGAATAAAGTTCTCTCACATTACTCAGGCTGAAGTGGAATTAGAATTTTCTTTGGGCTGCCAACCAGCTCCCAAATAAATACATGGAAACTTAATACTAATTATGAATGCTTAGCCTTAGCTCAAGTTTGTCCCACTAGCTCTTTTAACTTAATTTAACCTTTTCTATTCACCTATATTTTGCCTTTTTTAAACCTTTCTTTCATTCTGTATGTCCTGCTTTCCTGCTTCCTCCAAGCCTGTTTGACTGGCCCCTGGTGTCTCCTTGTCATCTATTTTTCTTTCTTCCTTGAGCCTAAATTCTTGCTTCTACAAGATATAAAATTCATATTATCAAACTAAAGCCTCAGCCTGGCATAGTGGGACATACCTGTCATTTCTTGGATGTGTAGACACCTGGGAGGCTAAGACCAGGGTTACTGGGTTAGAATCTGTGTGAAGGCAAAGTAAATCATATTCACTAAAGCATTGTCCTGTAATCAACCTCACTGGCAATGTTGGAGTTTGGGCTTTGATTTTGTTTCTACAGAGTATACACATAAGCACCTATAATATTCTTTGTAGTGGGAAAACACCCTCCCTCTCATGAGCAGAAAACCACATATTATGTGTCTCCCTCTATCCCTGGTCAGCTCTGAGACTGTTTTCTGTTTCACAGGTGTCTTAATCTGATAAGAATATTGTGCTCATGATGATATTGCATTTCACTGAAATTTTTGTTCCTGTTATCATGGCAAAAGTCAGATTTTATTTTCAATTTAAAGTGTTTTTCTAAAGTAGTTTAAGCTATATTCCTAAACTATTTTTTTAAAACCCCGATGAAATGGTCTTCCAAGAACTTCAGTGGAAGAAATCTAATTTTTATGGTAAATAACTGGTTTGCAACAGGAATCATCTTCTAATACTGAGACAGAGCTGACTTCACTTAGTTTTTGCAAAGCTCTTCTGCCAATGGAACCAATATATTAACAGCTCTTGTTTCATATTTATTTCCTTAAAATGCTTAAAAGAGGTAACATATTACATGTGGCTTGAATGCTGAGTCCTACTGTGCAGGGAGCTATGATCAGCACTTATCCACTACCTTCTATGAACTGATGGCCTGTGGGGCAGAAGCCTGGTTGGTGAACTCTTCCTCTCTATGGGTGGTCAGCGATAACACCACACACCACACAGAGAAGAATACCAATTACACAATTTTCATGTTACATTTTCTCATCAGATTCCATATTCATTATCTCATTTTTCCTTAAACACAGCCTTTTACTTTTGCATTTTTAGCTCATTGCCACCAAAAATGCCCATCAGGTAGGGTGGAAAGCCTCACTGGTTTTATTAACTATAGATTTGCATCACATGGTAAGTGATCAAGCCCATTCAGAACTGCTCAGCTTACTGGCCTGCCATAGTCCACTTACATGCCTATAATTTTTTCACCAGTTCCCAGTGACCTTGCAAAAGGCTGGCATGGAAAATTCCACAGGTTTCATGTATCTGCATAACTGGGCAGAACAAATCATTCTTGTTCAAATTGTGGTGTGTAGAAGATGGCTAGAACATCATATTCCAGAGCCAATGTACCAGCACCTGTATCTGAATCATAGCCCAGGTGTTCATTGCATGTGACAGCACGGAAAACATTGCTATAGCTTCCCTTGTACCACTAAGACCAGAGAAACTACGGAGAGAGGTGACTTGCTGCTGACTCCTGAGACGCTGTTATGTGGAAAAGGGCTCAACTACACTGCATGTTCCAAGGCAGGCTCATTGGAAATGGCATCTTTCACATTGTGGTAAGGTGAGACTTATTCATAAAATGGATCCCACTGATGAGTTCTATCTGGTACTACCACAGATATTAATAACAATCCTTTGAAAAATAAAGAACTCAAACAAATGTAAAACCAGAGAAGATTGTTCAAAACCGAGAGCCATGATAATCTGACTTACAGTGAGGATGCTCCCCTTGTACCCATCTTTAAATGCAGGTGTTTTGTAAATCCTGTATACTGTCATCTCAGCTACATCAAAACAACACAGAGAATTTTTGCATCTTTTCACATGCTAATTTATTCTTTCCTTTTAAAAATATTTACTCATATAAACTTGTGTGCCTGTGTGTGTGTCTCCATTAGGCATTCAGCTACAGTAGCAAGGCAAATTTGTGATACAAGGGCTCCTCTAGGCAGGAGTGTGTTGATTCCAGAGTAGCCAAGTACCCTAGGGATACAGTAGCTGGAAGATTCAAACCATTATTGGATTCAGTAGCTCAAATGAAGATGCACTCTTGAATATGCAAAGATTCTAACTATCCTTCCTAATAACTATGCACTGTTAACCGAAATTTCAAAGCCCCACTGATATTTAGCAGATAAATTGAGATTTGCCTTTCCCATTTTTCTGTTTTACAAGGATGTATGTGAAATTAACCAAGGAATAGACTAAGATAAAAGGCCATTGGCATAAAACACTGTGGCTGAGACAGAAGCCAAACATTACAAAATTGAAGGCTTAAATTGTTTTTCACATCTGGAGGTTAAAACAAGAGAGGAGGAAGGGTTGTTACTACTAGGTAACTGGTGATTTGCAATTAAATTCAATGTAGTATTTTCTAAACTCATCAGTTTAAACCTTAAACCTCTAATATTTAAAATACATTAAATGTTATAGATAGTTTAGATTCTCCAGTCAAATAATTTTAAGTTATTACAGTTATTTTCCTGGAACTTCTGAGGTTATTTTGCTTTTGTCTTTGCTTTTTGAAAGATTATTCAATACTGATTAAACTTCCTAAGCACTATTGGGATTCAGGCCTTCGATGCTCATTAACACACAGGTGCTCAGTCTTCAAAGCTGATGTCATTGTATGTTACAGTAAGCATCACCGAGTACCAGAGAGGTTTACTCATTTGCCCTTATCAAATTCCTTGCTAGTCAATATTCATTCCTGTATATATTCTTTCTTACATATCTGGTGGTGGCAGCATTTACTCTTATTTTGTTCTAGCTGTATAATTTTTTGGATGTTTCTCTTTGAGGAAATGAGGTGAAATAGCTATTGCTATTGCTTTTGTTATTATTACTGTTCGATACTGTATTAACATATCCAACAAAATGATTCAATCAAGTTGAAATGTAAGTAAATAACAAAGAAATACAACTCAAATTATAAGAAGAACCAACACTTTGGAACATATTCACTCAAATTGCATTTTTGCTAAATCCTTGCTAAATAACCTTCTATGCTTACTAAGGACACAATGTATTAGCAGCCTAAGTCACATATGTAGGTTCTCCCTTTCCATAAGAAATTAACATTAGTACAGCTTCCACCAATGAGGAAAGGTGAATGTGGGCCCGTCTCCAGCCCACCTTGTGCATGCCCTACTTGTAGTCTCCTGGACTAGGAACTGAATGCAGGTGGACCTGCCCCAGAAGGTCAAGCCATCCAGAGTCTACAACATCGAAGGGCTAGTCCCACCTCCACCCATGGGGAGAGGTAAGTGTAGGCTTATCTTGACCCTGCCTTCTGTTTTCCTTCCTTGGGATCCCCTTGCCTGGGGACAACATGTAGGTGGAGCTGCCCCAGCAGGCCAAGCCATCCAGAATATGCTGACATCACATTTCTAGTTCTGCCTCTACCCACCAGGAGAGGAAGTGTTTCAGAACCACCTGCACCCAGCAGGAGAGCCATCTCAGTATGGGACCTGCTTGCACCCACCAGAAGAGAACCTTGGACCCAGAACTACTAGGAGAGGGAGAGACCCTACCTGCACTCACTGGAAAAAGGGTTGGGAAGACAAGAGTCTAAGAACACATTCAACAACATAAAGATCAATATGACACCACCAGAGTCTAGGGACTCTACATCAGTAAGAACAGAATAAACCAACACAGATGAAGCAAAAGAGAATGATCCTAAAAACAACTTTATGAAGATGATACAGACTCTCAAAGGGGAAATGAGAAAAGTCCTTAAAGAAATGGAAATAAATTCAAGAAATGGAGGAAAAGACAAACCAAAAAAAAAAGCAAGTAAAAAACAAATCTCTTAAAGAAAGCAAGGAAAGCCAAGAAAAAAACAATGAAACAAGTGAAGGAAACAAATCCATCAGTTCAAGGCTTGAAAGCTGAAATAGAGAAATTAAAAAAATACAGGCTGAGAGGAGCCAGGAAGACCAGAGGACCAGCTGTTCCAGGGGATCCAGGTAAAACAGACCCTGCATCTGGGCCTGTGTTCCAGTGCATGGGGATTGCCTGGGAACTGCACAGAGCTTCCAATCCTGGTGGGAGCCAAGCACCACAGATTCCAGGTTTCCTCTTCCACCAACGAGACCACGCAACCAGTGGATACAGCAAAAGGTCCAGGGAACAAGGAGAGAGGCTAAGCACCCCAGATTCCTGGTCTTCTTCTCCACCCAAGGGACTAGAACAAGGACAAGGAATAGAAGAACTACCAGATTATTGGACTTGCTAGCACCCACCAAAAGCAACTCTAGTTCTGTAACCACCAGACCAGTAAGGGGCTCTTTCTGCAGCCACTAGAAGAAGAGATGGGAAAGAGACAATACACAAACACACTCAGCAACAGAAAAACAACTATGACACCATCACCTTCTAGAGACTCCACACCAGCAAGACTCCAACATTCCAATGCAAATGAAGCAGAAGAGAATGACCTTAAAACCACTTTCATGAAAATGATAGAGGCCCTAAAAGATGATACAGGAAAATCCATCAAAGAAAAGGATAAAAAACAAACCAAAAAATGCAAGAAATGAAAGAAAAAACAAAGCAAAATATTCAAGAAATGGAAGAAGAAACAAAGCAAAAAATGCAAGAAATGGAAGAAAAAACAAACCAAAAGAAACCAAACTTTCACTGTTTGCAGATGATATGATAGTTTATATAAATGACCCAAAGAACTCTACCAGGGAACTCTTGCAGCTGATTAACAGCTTCAGCAAAGTGGCAGGCTACAAGATCAACTCAAGAAAATCAGTAGCCCTACTATATACAGGTGATAAAAGGGCTGAGAAAGAAATCAAAGAAACATCACCATTTACAATTGTCACAGGCAACATAAAATACCTTGGGGTAATGCTAACCAAACAAGTGAAAGACCTGTATCACAAGAATTTTGAGTCTTTAAACAAAGAAATTAAACAAGCCCTCAGAAAATGGAAAGATCTCCCATGCTCTGGGATAGGTAGGATCAATGTAGTAAAAATGGCGATCCTGCCAAAAGCAATCTACATATTCAATGCAATCCCCATTAAAATTCCAGCACAGTTCTTCACAGACCTTGAAAGAATAATAATCAATTTTGTATGGAAAAACAAAAGACCCAGGATAGCCAAAACAACTCTGTTCAACAAGGCAAAATCTGAAGGCATCGCCATCCCTGACTTCAACCTCTATTATAGAGCTATAGTCCTGAATACAGCTTGGTATTGGCACAAAAATAGAAAGGTAAATCAATGGAATTGAATTGAATATCCTGATATTAACCCATACATGTATGAACATCTGATCTTTGGCAAAGAAGCTAAAAATATACAATGGAACAAAGAAAGCTTCTTCAACAAATGGTGCTGGCATAACTGGAGGCTGGCATGTAGAAGACTGCGGATCGATCCATGTTTATCACCATGCACAAAACTTATATCCAAATGAATCAAAGACCTCAACATAAATCCAGGCACAATGAACCTCTTGGAAGAGAAAGTGGGTAGTATCCTTGAACGAATTGGTACAGGAGACAGCTTCCTGAACATAACACCAGTAGCACAGACAGTGAGATCAACAATTAATAAATGGGACCTCCTGAAACTGAGAAGCTTCTGTAAGGCAAGGGACATAGTCAGCAAGACAAAAAGGCAGCCCACAGTATGGGAAAAAATATTCACTAACCCCACATCTGAAAGAGGATTGATCTCCAAAATTTACAAAGAACTCAAGAAGCAAGTCTCCAAAACATCAAAGGACCCAATTAAAAAGTGGGCTTCAGAACTAAATAGAGAATTTTCAATAGAGGATTCTAAAATGGCTGAGAGACAATTGAGAAAGTGCTCAACATCCTTAGCCATCCGGGAAATGCAAATCAAAACAACTCTGAGATACCATCTCACTTCTGTCAGAATGGCTAAAATCAAAAACACCAATGATAATTTATGCTAAAAGGGGAACACTCCTCCATTGCTGGTGGGAGTGCCAACTGGTTCAGCCACTTTGGAAATCAGTGTGGAGATTCCTCAATAAAATGGGAATAAACCTACCACAAGACCCAGCAACTCCACTCTTAGGCATATATCCAAAAGATGCCCATTCATACAACAAGGATGTCTGTTCCACTATGTTCATAGCAGCATTATTTGTAATAGTCAGAACTTGGAAGCAACCGAGATGCCCCTCAACCGAAGAGTGGATAGAGAAAATGTGGTACATTTACACAATGGAGTACTATTCAGTAGAAAAAAACAATGGAATCCTGAAATTTGCAGGCAAATGGATGACACTAGAAGAAACCATCCTGAGTGAGGTAACGCAGTCACAAAAAGAGAAACATGGCATGTACTTTCTCATATATGGATTTTAGACATAGATCTGGGGAGTGCCAGCCTATAATCCCATGGCCAGAGAGCCTGGAAAACAGAAACTTCATTCAGTGGCTGATGGAAGAAGAGGCAGACTCCCACGGCTAAATACTGAGCTGAACTCAAGAAAGCCAGTAACAGAGAGGGACGACTGATGACCAAAGGAGTTAAGACTGGGCTGGTTTAACCCCAGAAACAGCTGGCCTGATAAGGGTTAACTCTTGAATCCCAGGCTGATGCCTGGGAATCCAACATGGGCCTGATCCAGACCCCCTGAATGGGGCTGTCAGTGAGGAGGCCTAGGTAATCTATCAATCCTTGTGCAGTATATCAGTATTCATCCCGAGTATACACATGGACTTTGGACTCCCATCCAACAATGTGAGATGAACTCTCACCCTGAACTCTTGGGGGGAGGGTCTAGGCCCTGCCCTGGATGAAATGACATACTCTGGACACCCCCATGGAGGGCCTCACCCTCCCTGGGGAAATGAGGGGATAAAGAGGGAGTTGGGGGGAGGGCTCGGGAGGAGGGGAGGGAAAGGCAGAGGGACCTGGAACTGACTTGTGAACCAACCATGTTCCTAATCTAGATTTAAACTTCAAAATAAAAAAATTAATAAAATAAAAAAATATAGGCTGAGGGAATGTTCGAAATAGAAAAGCTGGGTAAATTATCAGGCAATACAGATGCAAGCATAACCAACAGAATACAAGAGATGGAAGAGAGATTCTCAGGCATTGAAGATACACTAGAAAATATAGATCCATTCACCAAAGAAAATCTTAACTCTACAAATCCCTAACATACAATATTCAGGAAATATGGGACACTGACACTGTGAAAAGGCCAAACCTAAGAATAATGGGTATAGAAGGTGAAGAATCCCACCTCAAAGGTGCAGAAAGTATATTCAAAAAAATTATAGAAGAAAACTTTCCCAACATAAAGAAAGACATGCCAATGAAAGTATAAGAAGCTTACAGAACACCAAAGTCCCCATGCCACATAATAATCAAAACACCAAACATACAGAATAAAGAAAGAATATTAAGAGCAGCAAAGGAAAAAGGCCAAGTAACATATAAAGGCAGACACATCAGAATTACACCTGACTTCTCCATGGAAACTCTGAAGGCAAGAAGGTCCTGAATAGATATTCTACTAATACCAAGAGACCATGGAAGCCAGCCCACACTACTATACCCAGCAAAGCTTTCAATCACTATGGATAGGGAAAACAAGATATTCTATGACAAAACCTGATTAAAACAATACATATTCACTAAACCTGATCTATAGAAAATATTGGAAGGAAAACACCAACCCAAGGAAGTTAGCTACATTCACAAAAACATAGACCATAGATAATCCTACTTTATCAACAGCTAAAAGAAAAAAGGGTGGAAATCCATACACAATACCAACAACACCAACAAATTCAAAACAAACAAGAATTAACAATCAATGGTCACTATGATACCTCAATATTAATGGTCTTAACTTGCCTATAAAAATGACACAGGGTAACAAAATGGATAAGGAACTAATCAAATTGAGGGCTGAAATCAATAAAATAGAAACAAGGAAAACAATACAAAGAAGCAATGAAACGAAGAGTTGGTTCTTCAAGAAAATCAACAAGATAGACTAACCTTTATTGAAACTAATCAAAAAGCAGAGAGAGAACATGCAAATTAACAAAATCAGAAGTTAAAAGGTGATATAAGACAGAAGAAAATAAAATTAGGGACTGTTATCTGTGGATTTCTTTTTCTGAAAAGTCTAATTTCCTTCAGGTTTACCATCTTCCCTATTGTCACCTCTTCCAGGATGTATACATATGAAAATTACAATATTTCTTTAACATTAATGTTTGAGTTTTCCAGAGAACAAGGGATTTCCTGACAGCAATCTTCAACTGCTTCAGAAAGAGAATGAGGATCCACTTCCTTGACTTCACCTGATTCGACTGGAGGCATCTGAACTGCCCCACATCATTGACTCCACCTGACAAGCACTATCCTGAAACTGGCTTGAAACTACATCACTCTACACAACTCCGGACCAAGAAACTGAAACGGCACATCTTCTACAATCTTGCCAGAGCTTCAGACGAGAGCTTCAATCAACACTAGAGCCCCAGTCAGGAACTTCAGTCAAGCATCTCCTGCCATACAGAGACTGTCTGATCTACGGAGATTTTGTTATACTAACATTTTTCTTCTCACAGGTCCCCATGAGATTATCATCGTCCCATCTCAGCAGGAAGTAGTTTTGAGAATTCCACGCCCCCTCTCCCTACTATTGATATTATAAGATAGTTTACACCTGTTAGTGTTAGTTTTCAATTTTTTTAGAGTTGGGATTGGGAGGAGGTGTTCATATTTGGGTGTTTCTTTCAGATAAGTTTAGGTTTAGATAGAATAGAAGTTTGATATATTTTGTTCATGAACACAAGTTAGTTGTCCTTTTTAGACTAAAAGGGGAATTGTAGGAGGAAGTCTGTATGCCACCATTAAACATGTGACTTATTAGAGGCGCATACAGATGAGGTTACCACACCGCTAACCACACCCACTTTAGGCAGGACTAAAGACGTATACGGCTGGACGTAAAGATGTATACGTACGTAGGCAGAACTACGTCACTAGCCAGGCCCAATTTTGGGCATGGCTAGGGGGGCGTTACGGGGGAAGGTATAAAAGACAGCACACAGGAAGTCTCGCTCTCTTTTCCCGGAGTTCGCCTTCTGGTTGGGCAGCGGAAAACTGCTTGTCTCATCTGGGTTACTTGTTTGGTATCTTGTGAGTAATTTCTACAATAAATACTTAGTTTTACTTCCAGTAAGTGTCGCGTATCGTTACAGCGTCCCTTGGAGCCTACAGTTTGGTGTCAGAAGTGGGATTGAATTTCCACGCAAAACAACAAAAGCTTTAAAGGAATTTTAGAAACAGAAGCACGGAGAGAAGCATAGATTTTGGTAGCAGCAATTTTCTCAGGTGTGCTCTGTTTTGCTAGTGACAAGCCGAGATTCACGTGGCTTGCTTACTGGAGTCTTCCTGACTCGGCATAAAAAAACAACAACAACAACAACAACAACAAAAACCCCAGCAAAGTTGTTTTAAGAGATTCTCCTAACGATTGAAATGTGTGTACGTACAGCTGGAAGTGGCAACTTTTGCTGGATGTCAGCATGGACTGAGGTGGTAATCTGGAATCACGCTTATGCCCGCCATCTTGACGAAAAACCGGCAGTTTAAACTGCCGCGATTTTACAGATAAGACACGTGGCCAGAAAAACGTAAAGCTTTACAGTAAAGTCAGACTTGGATGAACAAAACATCTAAAGGTTTACAGTGTGTTTAAAAATATATGTAAGATTGAGAGAGAAAATAAAGAAGCTGGCTGTGGTGGCACACGCCTGTAGGAATTGCTCCAGAGGCAGAGGCAGGCAGGTTTCCAAAGAGAAACCCTGTCTCAGAGAAAAATAAATAAAAGTGAAAGAAATAAAGTAACAATAGATAAATATATAAGCCACACAAAGATGGAAAATACACAGAGTCTGGACACTGTACGCTATTGTGTTTTTCAGTTTTTTGATTGCTAAGGAAGGAACAGCTGCTAAAGTACACTTGATTATAAATGCTGCTGAATTAATCCAACTTCTGTCTTTTGAAAATGCCTTGACTTCAAAATTTAAGTATAAGGATATGTTACTCGGAAAAGGAGTTTTTGCTTATGTTTCTACAGAAAATGAAAAGCTGAGGATTCCTTCCAGGCTTCTGTGGTTTGATGAACCAAGACCCCCGGAAGCAGTGGATCAGATGTTCCAACAATTGAAACAGCTAAGATGATGCAGTCTTACAGACCCCGAAAATATGGACTTATACAGGTTTCTGAGTTTTGTTATGATCCCACTTCTGACACCATTCTGTAAAGAGAAGCTTTTCCTTTGCTAGCCGCTTTGGTTTATCCCCTGCCAGCCGCCTGGGCTCTGCCACATTGTAGTCCCCAAATAAACACACAGGAGGCTATATTAATTATGAAGCTGTTGGCCTTGCTTGTTTCTTACTGGCTAGCTCTGACTTAAGTAATTACCCCATAATTGTTAATCTAAGTATGTCTCTTACCGGAGAGTAGTTCTGGGCTCCTACCCCATGGCGTTACATCTCGAACTCTCTTGTGTTTCTCCTTCCCAGAATCCTCCTGGACTCCTAGTCCCTCCTATCTAGGTTTCCTATTGGCTCAACAGTAATTTATTGACAAATGCACAGGACTTCCCCCAACAAAAAGGGATACATAACAATGAACACTGAGGAAATACAGAGAAACATCTGTTTATACTTTGAAAATCTGTACTCCACAAAGTTCAAAATTTAAAGGAAATAAATAATTTTTTGGATAGATATCATTTACCAAAATTAAATCAAGAACAGACAAGCAATTTAAGTAGACCTGTAACCCCTAATGAAATAAAAGCAGTCATCAAAAGTCTCCCAACCAAAAATAAAAAAAAAAAAAAGGTCTGGGACAGAATTCTACCAGAAATTCAAAGAAGAGCTAATACCAATACTCCTCAAAGTGTTCCACACAGTAGAAGTAGAATGGGCATTGTCAAACTCTTTTTATTTATTTGTCTCTTTTTTCATTTAAATTAGAAACTTGCTTGAAATGTCAATCCCAGCTCCCTCTTCCTTTCCTCCTCCCCTAATCTCCATCAAGCCCCCCAACCCACCACCCAATCTGCATTCTACTACTCATGGAGGGTGAGGCCCTCCATGGGGCATCTCCAAAGTCTGTCTTATCATCCAAGGCAGGGACTACCCCCTGCCAATGTGTCCAGGCTGAGAGAGCATCCCTCCATGTGGAATGGAGTCCCAAAGTCCATTCCTATGCCAGGGATAAATAGAGGTTTATTACCTGAGACCCCATAGATTGCTGAGGCCTCCTCACTGACACCCAGCTTTAGGGGTTTTGGATCAGTCCTATGCTGGCCTCTCAGTCAGTAGTTTGGGGTCCATGAGCTCCCCTTGTTAAGGTCAGCTGTATCTGTGGGTTTCACCAGCCTGGTCTTGACACCTTTGTTCATCACTCCTCCCTATCTGAAACTGGTTTCCAGGAGTTCAGTTCAGTGTTTAGCTTTGGGTGTCTGCCTCTGGTTCCATCAGCCACTGGATGAAGGCTCTAGAATGGCATATAAAGTAGTCATTAATCTCATTACTGGGGAAGGGTATTTAAAGTAGCCTTTCCACTATTGCTTAGATTGCCAGTTGGTGTCATTCTTATAGATCTCTGGAAGTCTCACTAGTGCCAGGTCTCTCCTCAAACCTATAATGGCTCCCTCTACTATGGTATTTCTCATCCTGCTCTCTATTCTTCCCCTGACTTAACTTTCCTACACCCCCATGTCATCCTCTTTCCTCCTCTTATCCCTCTCTCTTTCTCCTTGCACCCTCTCCTCTCCCACCATGCTACCAATCCACTCAGGAGATCCTGTCCCATTCCCTGGCTCTGGGTGTGCCATGCATATTTCTCTGGGGGTTCTCCCTCTTTCCTAGATTCTCTGGTGGTGGGATTGTAGGCTGGCAATCCCCTGCTCCATGTCTAAAATCCATATATGATAGTGAGTACATGTCATGTTTGTCTTTTTATGACTGGGTTTCCTCACTCAGGATGGTTTCTTCTAGTGTTACCCATTTGCCTGCAAATTTCTGGATTCTGTTGTTTATTTCTACTGAGTAGTACTCCATTGTGTAAATGTACTACATTTTCTCTATCCACTCTTCAGTTGAGGAGCATCTAAGTAGCTTCCAAGTTCTGTCTATTACAAATAATACTGCTATGAACATAGTGGAGCAGATGTTCTTGTTGTATGAATGCACATCTTTTGGGTATATACCTAAGGGTGGAATTGCTGGGTCTTGTGGTAGAATAATTCCCATTCTCCTGAGGAATCTCCATATTGATTTCCAAAGTGGCTGTACGAGTTGGCATTCCCACCAGCAGTGGAGGAATGTTCCCCTTTCTCCACATCGTCTCTAGCATAAATTATCATTGGTGGGTTTTTTGTTTGTTTGTTTTTTGTGATGGGACATCTCTTTGGCTTTAGAAGCTGTTCTGGAACTAGCTCTCGTAGACCAGACTTATCTCAAACTCATAGAAATCTGCCTGCCTCTGCCTCTCAAGTAGGGGATTAAAAGCTTGTGCCAGAAGTGCCTGGCTGGTGTTTTTTATTTTAGTCATTGCGACAGGAGTAAGTTGCTGTCTCAGTTGTTTTGATTTGCATTTTTCTAATGGCTAAAGATATTGTGCAGTTCCTTAAGTGTCAATCAGCCATTTTAGACTCCTTTATTGAGAATTCTCTATTTAGTTCGGTACCCCATATTTAATCGGATTATTTGGTGCTTTGGAAACTTACTTCTTGAGTTCTTTGTAGCTGATGGAAGCAGAACTAAGCACTGAGCTGAACTCCTGGAATCCAGAGCACAGAGGTTAAGACCATGATGGGGAAACCCACAGAAACAGCTTACCTGAACAAGTGGGAGCTCACAGACCCCAGACTGACAGCTAGGAAATCACCATAGGACTGAACCAAGTCTACTGAATGTGGGTGTCAGTTAGTAGGCAAGGGCAGTCTATGGGGCCTCTGATAGTGGAACAATATTTATCCATAACATACGAATAGACTTTAGGAGGCCATTACTCATAGATGGATATTCTCTCAGTCTGCCCCAAATGATATGACAGACTTTAGTGATTCCTCCATGGAGGCCCTCACCTTCCCTAGGGAGCAGAAAGGGGATGTGATGGTGAGTCAATGGGGGGCATGGGAGGATAGGAGGGAGAGGGAACTGGGATTAATATGTAAAATAAGATTGTTTCTAACATAAATTTAAAAAGAGAGAAAGAAAAGCCTGTGTCTACACAAAATATCTAAACTGTATATTTTGATTTGTGTTTGCCCCAGTAAATTTCTACCACAATTTAGGTAATTAATATTCCTACTGGAGGGTTGTGTCAAATGAGTGCATTTATTATGAATACAACAAGGAAAAATGAAACAATAATTTTCAGACATCAGACCTCTACAACTTACTGTTGTACATACAAATATACACTATAAATAAATATAAAAAAGAAATTAGCAATAAACAAGCACCAGTAAAATAGTTAGTTACCAATGTGATAATATCTATAAGAAAATTTTGATAAATGCCCAACTTCTTTGGAAAGTATTTGGTGCTCTGAATTCAAACAAAATTGCTGAACTATGAAAAAATAAAATACCAAGACAAAAGGGGTCAAAGTAGAGAATCCACTGGAACATGTTTGAGCCTGCCGAGAGGCACACAGACGATTCTAAACTTACACTCAACTGAAAAGTCTGGGCAGGAATGTAGGATTGCACACATTTTTTGATTCCTTTTGTCTTGTTTTGTTCTGTGAAAGAAAGTCTTACTCTTGTTCAGGCAGACCTTGAACTTGTGTACTCAAGGGATCTTCATCCTTCAGTGAGCTGAGCAAGGACAGGGGTTGATTAAACAGTGTCACAATTTATTCAACACAATGCAATTCATATTTAGACAGGAGTGAGTCAGGGAGACAGGCACCATTTTATTCGACTTCAGTGCTTTTTATTTCTCTGATCTTTTCCATTTTGATGGCAATTCTTTCTCCAAAGTTTGAATATCTTGCATCCTTTCTATGATGGTCTCTGTCTCTCTCCCCTTCCTTCTGCCTTTCCTGTTCTTCTACTGGATGTTGGATTCTGTTATAGAAAAGCCTAATGTGTTTTGTTGTAGATAGTGGCCTCTTCTGGTCACAGATGTATTGTAGGCCATTCCACCTACTTTGGTGCTCAACTTTGAAATTTGTTTCATTTGGGGGATTCTGTTTTAGTATGTGTGTGTGTTTGTGTGTGTGTGTTTTATGTGAATATGAGTGTGAGAATATGCATTTATGAGTGCAATGACTTTGTGCATGTGTAAGAGTGTATCTGTGTGAATATGTCTTCATGTATTTGTGAGTATGTGAGAGTATTATGAGAATTATATGTGTGAGAGCATGTTTGTGTATGTTTGAGTGTGAGTGTGGGTATGTGTGTGTGACAGACAGTGTGGGCATGTGAGTTTGCATGTGAGGGTGAGTGTGTAAGAGTGTATATGTGAGTGTGTGTATCTGTGAGTTTATGTGTGCATGTTTGTCTGTGAGTGTGTGTATGTGAGTATGTCTGTATATGTGAGTGTTTAAGTGTATTAGTTTGTGTGTGAAAGAGTGTGTCAGTGTGTGAGAGTTTGCATGTATGTGTGAGAGTTTGCATGTGTGAGTGTGTGAGAGTACAAATGTGTGGGTGTGTATGTGTGAGTGTGCATGTATGTGATGCGTGAGTGTGTGTGTATGTCACTGTGAATATGTGCATATTCATCTGTACATTCGTATGTGGATGCCAAAAGTTGATATCATGGGTCTTTCTCAATCAATCTCCACCTTATTTTCTAAAGGCAGGCTTTCTAAACAAACCTTCAGTTTATCAGTTTGGCTGGACTGGTTGGCCAGCTTCCTCGAGGATCTACTTACCATGTTTCACTTAGTACTGGAGTTATAGACTCATTCAGTCACACCATCTTTACACAAGAATGGGAATCAGAACTCAGTTCCTTCTGCTTGGGCAGCACACACTTTACTCTGCCCCCTCTCAAAGATCATATAAAAGCAAAGTCAAATCTTTCTTGATTCTACCTTTTTCAATAACTTAATAAAATGTTTTTGGGCCCTTTGAAGTTAGAAAGGAAAATTTCCTAATAATACTACAGATACAAACTGGTCAAAATAAAATTTATATACATGGCTAAAAGCAAACAGCTGAGTGACTATCGCTCTTCACACAGTAGTCATTGTTAACACCGTGAGTTGTTTCTGCTATTTTTGGGTTTAGGGGGCAAGATTTCCCTCTCCTCCATGTGGTATCTCCAAGTCCTTGAATATTTATGGTTTGACACATTTCCAACATTGGTTTCTTGGCTTCTAGATTTATGACTTGTGCTATTCCAGTTTATTCACTGTGAATGCTTGTGTTTTTGAAAGCAAGGCATATTATTCTCAAATGCGATAGCTAATCTTGCAAGAACTGCCCAGGAAAGAATTCTAGATCACAAATACTTTCCTGGACTTATCAAAATTCAAAAGAAATTCCTTGTATATGCATGTCTTTCACTAAGTATAAGTGCTCAGATCTGTACTCATGGCACTGTTATCTTAAGAGAGTGAATATGGCTATATACATTTCTGGTTCTATGTTTTTTCTTTACCTATTGTGTGGTGGTTGGGACTTCTCCTGCCTTCTTCCTTTAAAGGAGCTTTGTCATCATTTTGTGTTAAAACTGAATTAATTTCTTCTATATGTTTATAAAAATATTAGCAAGATGATTAGGAAATCCTCAATATTTCATGCATCCCCTCAAAATACACACTCTCCTTCAGAATAAAAGTGTCCTTCAAAACAAGCCTTTTTTGAGAAGAGACTTTTCATACCAAAGCCAGAATTAAGGACACTTTATTTCTGTAAATATAACCTTAAACTTTTAAAAGTCTGTAAGACAACACATTTGATACCATGGTAATAGTGTATAAATCAGCATCTGTGTTTACTGAAAGTATTATTACTTACAAATGTTCTTTCTTAAGTTAGGGAAGGTTCAGAGGCATTGCTTCTTCACCTGCATGACAGCCGAGGAGCCCAGGCTAACAAAAAATCAGGAAGGGACAATTAGAAATATGCACAAAAGATTCAACCCCAGCTCTACAACAGAACATTCACTGCAGCCTTCCCTTTCCCCTGTCCTATCTCCTCTGGTTCTCACAGATCTTCCCCATCTAACTTCCCGATCCCAACTCATTATTATACCCCAGTCTGGAAACCCAGCAGGCTCCCATGCTAAACCAAAGGCCACTCCTCCTGCTCCTCTATATCCATCACCCTGTCTCATCCCCAGCTCTATAGCAGAATACCTGCTGCTTTCTCCTTCTCCTGTCTGAGCCTGTCTCCAATGGACCACAAAGATCTTCTCTTCCAAACTTTCTTCCCCCAACTCATTCCATTATTCTAGTCTCCAACACCAGCAGGCATTCCTTGGGAAAACACCAGCTGAGTAGGCCAGGGAAACAGGTTCACAGAAAACTTACTACCAGGCAGCACACAGCCTTTACATTCCCCTAAAATACAGAGAGGTACTGGAAACCAAAGAAGAAAACACCCACTCAACAAAGACAAAACCAGATGTCAGCACCCAGATCTGTAATAATTTCAGTCTTAAGATGCCTAGACCTCCGTATAGAAGCACAATCAACAACAGCAAGGAAAACATGTCTCTGCTAGAGGCCAGCAACCTCACCTCAGAAGGCCCTGAAGATTCCAACATATCTGAAGCCTAAGAAGATCTTAAACAGAATGTATAAGAATGAGAGAGGTCCATAAAGAGGAAATGAATAAATCCCTGAAAGAAATCCAGGAAAACACAAAGAGTGGAATGAAGTGAATAAAACTGGTCAAGACATGGAAGTGGAAATATAATCAATAAAGAAACTCCAAGTTGAGGAATTCTGGAAATGAAACATGTAGGAATTCCAACAGAAAATATGGAGGCAAGCTTCACCAATAGAACATAGGAGATGGAAGAGATAATCTCAGTCATTAAAGATATGATAGAAGAAACGGATACATCATTAAAAATTTCCTGACACAAAACTTTTAGGAAAGGTGGAACACTATGAAAAATCCAAATCTAAGGATAATAGCAATAGAGGAAGGAGAAGAACCCCAGAACAAAAGTGCAGAAAATATTTCCAATAAAATCATAGACGAAATTTTCCTAACCTAAAGAAGGAGATGCCCTAAGTATAAGAAGCTTATAGAACATGAAATATATTGGACCAAAAAGTAAAGTACCTTCTATACACAGTATTCAAAACAGTAAATGTACGGAACAAAGATGGTTTATTAAAAGCTGCAAGGCAAAAAGACAAAGTAATATATAAAGGCAGACCTGTTCGAATTACACCTGATTTCTCAAGGAAAATTCTAGAAGCTAGAAAGGCCTAGACAGACATGCTACAGACTTTAAAAGAACACAGATTATAGCCCAGGAAACTGTATCCAGCAAAACTTTCAATAACTATAGAAGGAGAAAATAAGGTATTCTACAATAAAACAAACTTTAAGCATTATCTATCTACAAATCCAGCACTAGGAAGGAAAACTCCAACAAGGAGGCAAATTACTAATATGAAAACACAGGGAATAAATGATCTCAGAACATCAAAATCAAAATGAACACACACACACACACACACACACACACACACACACACACACACACACCACCACCACCACCACCACCACCACCACCACACCACACCATCCCCAAAACAACAACAAAATAAGAGGCATCAACAAGCATTGGTTAATATCAGTGTGAATAGTCTCAATTCAACAATAAAAAGATACAGACTAGCAGAATGGATTTGAAAACAGAATCCATTCTTCTTCTCCATCCAAGAAACATATCTTGACATAAAGGATAGACCTCAGGGTAAAAGGTTGGGAAAAGATATTCCAAGAAAATAGATCTAAGAAGCAAGCTGGTGTAGTCATTTTGATACCTAAAAAATTGACTTCAAAGGAAACTTATTGGAAGACCTAGGAATGGACACTACATATTTATCAAAAGTAAAACCCACCAAGAGATAATTGCAATTTCTACAATCTCAGCACAAAATTTAAGGGCACTCAAGTTTGTAAAAGAAACACTATTACAGCTTAAATCATAATGACCCTCATACACTGATAGTGGGAGATTTCAATATCCCATTATCACCAATGGGCAGGTCATGCAGACTAAAACTTAACAGAGAAATGAAGGAGCTAATAGATGTTGTAAACAAAATGGGCCTAAAAGATATTTACAGAACATTTCACCAAACACAAAAGGATACACCTTCTTCTCTGCACCTCGTGGAACTTTCTCCAAAATTGACCGAATATTTGGATAAAAAGTAAGTCTCAAGAGACAATAAATACAAGAAAATTGAAATAGTTGTCTGCAGCTCATTAGACAAGCACGGATTAAAGCTGAATATCAACAATAGATAAAAGAAAGCTGAGAAACCCATGGAAAATGAACAAATTTGTACTGAATGAAAAATGGGCCAAGAAAGGAAAGAAGTAAAGAAGGGAGAAAGAAAGAAACAAATAAGTAAGTTAAAGACTTTCTAAAATTCAATGAAAATGAATATACAGCATAACCAACCCTATGAGACTCGATGAAAGGGGGACTAAGAGGCAAGTTCACAGCACTAAGTGCATACATAAAGAACTGGATAAATTACAAACCAGCAATTTCACAGCACATCTGAAAGCCCTAGAATAAAAAGAAGAAATTACACCCAAAAAGAGTAGAAGGCAATAATAAATAATCCAACTGAGTCCTGAAATCAATAAAATAGACACAAAAAGAATGGTACAAAGAATTAATGAAATAAAGAGTTGGGTTTTGAGAAAATCAACAAGATACACAATCCCTTAGCCAAACTAATTAAGAGGCAGAGAGAAAATATTAAAATTAACAAAATAAGCAATGAAAGGGGGGAATCCAGAGAATCATAATAATACACTTTGAAAACCGGTACTCCACCAAACTGGAAAATCTAAATGAATCAGATAATTTCCTCAATGAGTACCACTTACCAAAATGAAATCAAGATCTGATAAACATCTTAGATAGAACTATAGGTTAGAAGCAGTCCTTAAAAGTCTCCCAAACAAACAAACAAACAAAAATTCTGGGTCCAGAAAGTTTTAGCAAAGAATTCTACCAGACTTTCAAAGAGTTAATGACAATACTCCTCGAATTTATTCCAAAATATAGAAACAGAGGAACAATTTCTCAGTTGTCTTTATGGGGCTATAGATATTCTGATACCAAAGCCACATAAAGACCAAGAAAGAAAGAGAATTACAGCTCAATTTCCTTCATGAACATAGATGAAAAATACTCAAGAACACATAAAAAACATCATTCACAATGATTAGGTAGGCTTCATCCTAAAGATGCAGGGATAGTTCAATATGTAAAAATCAATTAAGCCAATCCACTATATAAACAGACCGAAATAAAGAAAAATACATGATGATCTCAATAGATATAGAGAGAAAATTTGACAAAAATTCAAAAACCCTTCATGATAGAAACCCCTGGAGATATCAAGAATATAAGGGACATGCCTAAACATAACGAAGGAAGTTTACAGCAAACCTATAGCCAACATTAACTTAAATGGAGAATATAGGGCAAAAGGGCCAATCAAAGAAATTCACCCTGACCCTGAAACTAGAACCCATGAAAGAAACCCACCCAGGCCCTTGAACTAGAGCCAGTGAAAGAAACATGCCCTGACCATGAAACTAGAGCCAAAAGGCTAAAAAAGGTCAGTCAAAGAAACATACTTTGGCCCCTGTACCAGAGCCAAATCTGTCTCTGACCAACTGAACACAAAACCAACCAGTCCTTGAGAAGGGAACCAATCAAACACTGAACAGAAAACCAACCAGTTCCTGGGCACAAAATCGAGCCAATCTGAGCTTGTCCAAGATCAAGGGAGTCGAAATCTGACCAAGTCCCTCTCTGAAAATGGTGTCCCAGGAAAACCTCCACCCACAAAAAGCCCTATATACGTCCCTCTGTCTATTCAGTTGGCATCTGTCCTTCACCACCCTGGCAGAGGCAGCCACTCTCATAGATTTGCCATTCCCAAGTCTATCTCTTGAAAGAATTTTGGGTGAAGATCTTCTTTCTTGCTGGCATGAGGCAGAATCTCTGCTGGGAAGCTCCCTTAGGGGGACAGAGCAGAAGCAGCTGACACCTCTCCTGGGAAACTCCCTTAGGGAGGTGAAGCAGAAACAGCAACTTTTTACCAGAGTCAGAGAAGATCCCTGTATTTGTGCAGGGTTTTCCTCTTAGCAGAATGAACAGGAAGCAACAGCTTGGGCCACAACTAAGAAGAAGCGGATACCTCTGCCAGGAAACTCCCTTGGGAGCAGAGCAGAGCTCAGCTATAATGACTTTGTCTTTGAAAGAACTATTGTTACAACCTGTGGGGAGACCATCCCCCACCAGACATCAGCTTCAGGTATAGCCTGACTTTTTGACAAGTCAGGATACCTTTCTCCTGACAACTGTAGATATTCAGGATACCTTCCCTTCACAGCTTTGTGTATAACCTGACTTCTTGCAAGTTAGGATACCTTTCTCTCAAGAGCTATAGATATTCAGGATACATTCTCTTCACAGCTTCAGGGATAGCCTAACTTCCCACAAGTCAGGATACCTCTCTCCTCACAGCTGTAGGTATCCAGGATACCTTCCCTACACAGCTGTAGGTATAACCTGACTTCCCAACAAGTCTGGATACCCTTCCCTCTAGACCTGTAACACTTGTAGGTATAGACTGACTCCCCAACAAGTCTGGATACCTACCTCTCCATAGCTGTAACACTTGCAGAAAAGAACTCAAAGCAATTCCCCTCCAAAAGAAAGGAGCTATTAATGACAGCATCTCCATTTGCACTGAGTTTGGGCCTTTATATACTAAAGGGTTAACTCTGGCTGTTGCCCTCCAAGGGCAGACAGTGCCTCAACTATGTTAAAAATTTTACTATTGCTATAAAGAGAGCTTCAGATCTGTTTCTGCTTGCCTTTATTATACATTATAAGGAAGGTAGTCTATTTTTTGGTGAAAATAATAAAATGTTAAAAGCTAAGTTTTCAATAGAAAATAACTGGGTGAACCCTTTCAATGTGTAATCTTCATGATTTAAAAAAGTTTAAAATATTTATTAAATACTTCAGATGACTTAGCAAAGGTATTTTTGCTGTATATGCTTTTCTAATTGATAATCACTGTCCTTCCAATACACTTGCAGATTTTATATCAAAACATACTACTCTATTTCCTAAAAGTACTAGGCTTCAACCAATACTCCCTGCAATAGTATTATGTGTAGATGCCACAAAAGATGCACAGTGTGCCCTGATTCCTTTATAGAGTACTAAAACTGTTTTCTGTGCAAATAGTCACCACATTCTATCTAAATATACATACCAGACAATACAAGCCACAAGTGAACATTAATTACTTCTTTAAATATTATAACCATTTTGCAGGTTATATAACAAACAAATAGAATTATAAACATAATTGGCATTTAATATACTCTAATGAATTTTATAAACTTCTCCTTTCCATTCTGTTTTTGTCCTTTTCCTTTATCTTCATTTTATCTTTAAACTGCAATTTAATTTGATTTAAGAGTATTAGTTCTAGATTACTAGTTTCAGATGCTGTGGAAGGGAAGAATAGCCTCTCCTAATGTAAGTGATATGGCATGACTCAGAAATGGAAGTTACATGCCCTAGATCTGATCTGTTTTATTTAGACTTATGCCTTCAAGTCTAGAAAAGATTCTGTGCATAACAAGAGCTCCAGGGATGAGATCATAAAGCCTCTATGATTAAGGTCATTGTCAGGCCATAACAAGCAAGATACCAGGAGAGTGTCTAGCACATAGCAAATGTAAGAGGTGTAAGAGGCAGCTGTTGCTTTGATTGCTCACAGAAAACAACTTGCCCAGAGCTAAAGAATAAAGCCACAAATTACAGATTAATTGCTTATAATGTGATGCCAGATGGACTAAGCAAATTGTTCAGCCTCACATGCTGTACTCATTCTCAGTCAGACTGTCACAGGCCTCTCTTTACATCCTAACATCATTACATCATCAACATTGAAGTAGGATAAAAATTCTAATTTAAAATGAGACAGTCAGTGGGATTGATGTATCCACACAGTATGCTATCATCACAGTATGATCTTAGAATGTTTCCATCACCTCCCCAAAGAAATGCCACACTCAGTAGCATCTATCTTCAACCTTTTCTTCCCCTAACCTTAGAAAAACACTAATTTACACTAGAGCTTTGTAGTCCTGATTATCTTTTAAGATGCACATCTTTTAGTCCTATATCTACAGAATGTCTGTATTGAGTGCTTAGTAAAAATGTAAATATATAGCATATGAATTCATAGTTTGCCTCTTTCCTGATGTAATGTTTTCTTAGTTTATGCATGCTTTATCACCACCTTTGCTGTCCTGGTAATGCATTGCTATTAATAGTAAAACAATATTCCACAGTAGAGACATACCATTTTTTTCAGCTGATGGTCAGTTACGTTGTTTTAACTTTAGTAATGGCACCAGGGTTTTGAGTTTATATATATATATATATATATATATATATATACATATATATGTATATAATTTAGATTATATTCTAAATTTTATTAATTTGACAGTATATTTATAGATAAAATTTAAAATTGCTAAGTCTTCTTGTAATTTTATGACTAATATGTAAAGGACCCACCAAACCTTCTCCAAGTATTTGTGTCATCTTACAAGCCCACCAACAGTAGACTGGGGCTCCAGCTTTTCCAAATCACTGCCATTGGTTTTCCTTATACATATCTCTAATGAGTAGGGAGATGTATTTCTGTGTTTCTTTTTCTAAATCTCAATCATTTGATTTTACCAATAAAGACTTGGGAGCCAGATGCTAGGGTGGAAGCCTGATAGTTGAGAGGCAGGAAGCACCCACCTGACCTTCCAATGTCCCGAGAAGAGAGCTTTTTCCTGTGCCATCTCAAACAAAACTCCCCCAAATGCATGTCCCTCCCTTCAACTTCCTGGGTGTCTTTCTTTCTCTGTCACTATGACTTCCTCTTCTCTCTGTGGTTATTTCCTGTCAATTGCTTTCTTATTCTGTCTCTTGACCCAAGGTTGGTTTTACTTAATCCTGTTTTCAGTATTCAAGCAGAAAGCTCTTGGATTATAGGTGTGTGGTAGGGCTGGAACACAGCACAACTAGCAGTAGGTTTTTCCTCAGTCTCAGGCTTCACAGTATGATCAGTTATCCTGCAACATTTCACTGAAGTTTTTGGTTCCTTTCCCTAAGTATTGGTGAGTTGAGTACTTTTTCATATGCCCACCAGATACATGTTTATGTCTTTTGGAGAAAAACCTATCCTAACCACTTCTCCATTTTAAGAAAATTCATTCATTTAAAATAACTTTTTAGTAATTTATTGTGGATTTTACATTGTACACCCCATCTCCCTGTCCCTTCTTATCTGCCCTCTTCCCTTACAATTTCCTCCCAAAATAAAATAAAATAAAAAATGTCATCATAGAAGCTATAGTGTGACCTAGTGAGTCACATAGTATACTGTTTAGTCCATACATCTTTACTCGCATATGTTCATTGCAATGAGTCACTGGTCTGGTTTGAGGCCTCTGCATTGTGCTACACCATCAATACTGGATCTTCACTGGGACTTTTCTTGGCCATCTTGTTGCTGCCTTGTGTCATAGAGATTCTTATTCAGCTGTGGATCTGCAGGACTGGTCCCTTCACATGCGCCAACAGTTCATAGATGGGTTTGGACGTGGGTGGTAGTTAAGTTGGTCAGCCCACCAGCTCTGCCTCATCCTCACCACCAGAGTGAATGCTGGTAACTTAGCCAATGCAGCAGACAGCAAGAACTGGGACCAGTTCTCCCACTCTCACACCCTGGGGACAACTCACCCATACTAGCCCCACCAGGGCCAGGGCCAGCCCTAAGGTGCTGCTGGGGCAAGGTGCAGGGACACTCTTCACAGAACTGCAGCCTGTGAGTGGCAGCAGTCATTCCAGGCAGATGTCCAGATCAGGGACATACACGTATCCTTCGGTAGTAAGATGGGGCATGGAAATTGACACAGACCCCTGCTGCTGCATGGCCATGGACCCAGACATGGACCTCAGTGGCAGCATGGGCTGGAACTTCACTGTGGCCTCAGGTGGCTTTTCAGGCTACTCACCTCAGGCTGTTGCTTTCCATCCTCACACCCTCATTCTCCAGAAGTGCCTGCCTGCCTGCCTGCCTGTCTGCCTGCCTGCCTGCCTGTCTGTCTGTCTGTCTGTCTGTCTGTCTGTCTGTCTGTCTGTCAGTCTGTCTGTCAGTCAGTCAGTCAGTCTGTCTGTCTGTCTGTCTGTCTGTCTGTCTGTCTGTCTCTCTCTCTCTCTCTCTCTCTCTCTCTCTCTCTCTCTCTCTCTCTCTCTCCTGTGTGTAGCTGAAGCCTATCCTGGCACTCTCTCTATAGACCCAACTGGCTTCAAACTCACAGAGATCCATCTGCCTCTGCCTCCCGAGTACCGGGATTAAAAGCGTGCACCACCACCGCCTGGCTCGTCGGCCTCTCTTTATAGTGCTCAAGCTGTTCCAGTTCTCTTTCTCTCCCATATCTTCACCCCATCCCTGCACATTATAGCAGCTGATGCTGCAGGGGGATCACACATTGGGTGGGGGGTCTCTGGGTGTGTTCTTCCTGCCCACGCTTCATGGTGACAGTCAGAACCTCTGCATGTCTTCAAGTGTTTGTCCAAAGTTTCCAAAGGAAATAAATCTCTGGCCAAAGTTAAACTCAGTGAAGTAAAACTGTAGCTCAATATCGAGTTGTCCAGTCTCATGGTTGAACCACCACCACAACCAGCTAGAAAGGTTAGCAGTAGGCCAATGATGAGAAGTAAGCGCAGCAGGATACCCTCAGTCAGTTATTGGTCCCCATTCTATAGGTACTGCCCTTCTTCCTGGGCTAGGATGCAGCTCTGGGAGTCACAGCAACTCATACAATACTGGATCTATTGATAGGGAGTGTAATCACCTTTTCCCTAGGAGCAAAACCAGGAGCTACCTTCGAATGTCCTCTTCCACCTCACTTCACAGCACACAAAGCACTCGGCTGCCATTTCTCCACCACCCCTTTGCTTGCTTCTTTCTCTCCTATCACTCCTACCGCACCCAGTAGGGCACAGGGCCCTAGTGTTGTCTTTGTGCTTCTGGGAATGGCTGTGCCCAGTGATGGCTGGGTGGGGCTCCAGTGTTGTCTTAGTGTTTTCTGGACCTTGCCCTGTCAGCTGTGTTGTTTAGGCACCACCCATTGTCCAGGATCTGTTTCATGATCCTAGTCCTGACACCTGTGGGTATGAGCATTTCTCTCACTGTTCCTTATAGCCTCCTTGCTTTGCTGTAGTCCTCTCTTGGTCCTGCCTCACCGTGCCTTAGGAGAGGTACTAGAGTGCTCACTCGGGAGATGGAGGTTCCCGGCTGAGGCTACAACTGTTGCGATTGCCACTTAGAGTCCACAGTATGATGCTCAGGCCACTATGGCTGCCAGAGCCATCTTGATGCTCTGTTATGGCTGTTGTTATTGTTGTTTTCCCAGATAGCTTTGCATGCAAATAATGATCTGGTTCAATATTTCTGGTTTCTGAAGTACGATAACTACTGGACTATTGCCGAGAGACTTGTCTCAGATACCCTACTGATGCCCAGAGTCAGAGTGCTGTTGCAGCTAGGCAGGGCATCCCCGGGACAGGTTCTGTGAGAGCTCTGGGCCACAGCACATCTCCAACCCGAGACATACCAGGCTTGACCTTTGTGCCAGTAGCCTGTAGCAGCAGGCCAAGCAGTGTGAGCCTCATCTGTATCGCCTCTATTTTGGGTGCTGAGTGGAAGGCTTCAGACAAGCCCTATTGGGTTATGACATCTTTCCCCAGGGGTGCTCCAGGTCACTGCATATCTCCTTGCCTTAGGTGCCTACCACGGCGTAGGACCAGTGGGTAGGACCTCTGAGCTTGTAGCCTGCAGGCAGCACTGGGAGGTACAGGCCACCCCATGCCTCGAGCTGACCACCAGGCCTAGAGCTGGTCTTACTCAACAAGGGCCTGGTTGTGCAGAAGCTCCAGGGAGCTGGACATCTCCCTGTCGTCGGCACCAGCTCCTGGCAGGACCGCTGTGCCAGATGCACAAGCTACATGTAGTTCCATGCTGGGATCCAGCCTATGGGAGCCCTGATGTGCCTAGGGCTGGCCCCATTCAGCAAAGACCTATTTCTGCTGGAGCTCCAGAGAGCCGCGGATCTCTCTGTTGTTCATAGGTATGTGCAGCCCCATGGTTCATCAGGAATAACTGTGTGCAGCGCTGTTCTATCACCTCTCCTTCCAATTCGTGAATTCATGTTTTAAAAGCATCTTCCCATAAAACACACCCTTTTCCCCCCTCCGTTGCTCTCGAGCTTTTGCTCAGACTCCTTTTCCACCATCACAGCACCCCTCAAGATTCCATGGGTCTCAGGCACCTCTGAGCTCCACAGTATGTGACAGTGGTCACCATCATCCTTCTTCTATTGATTTATTCATTTTTGAGAGAGAGAGAGGGAGGGAGGGAGAGAGAGAGAGAGACAGAGAGAGAGAGAGAGAGAGAGAGAGAGAGAGAGAGAGAGAGAGAGAGAGAGAGAGAGAGAGAGTTTGCACACATGAACATGAGTGTAGGTACCTGTGGCAGTCAAATACATCAGAATACCTAAAGCTGGAGTCACCGAAAATACAGAAATAAGGAATAAGCCACCATTCCTCCTAGATAAATTTATCTTTTGTGAATCTTTCAAGCTTTTCTCCACTGAAGTTATATGTGGTAATATATTTGTTTATGATCTAATAAAGCTTGCCTGGAGATCAGAATGCAAAATTAGCCAGATCGATTTAGAGGCCAGGCAGTGGTGGCACACACCTTTCATCCCAGCACTTGGGAGACAAACACAGATGGATCTCTGTGAATTCAAGGCCACCCAGGGGTACATGTGAATGAATCAGTCTAAATGAGAAACAGAGCTCTCACCTTTAATTCCAACACTAGAGAAGTATATAAGACAGGAGCAGGGTCTCAGAACTGGGAATTAGTCTCCAGCCACATTGAGGACAGGAAGGCATTCAGTCTCTAGCCACTCTGGGGACTCATGGAGACAGTCTCATCTTCCAAGCTCTTGTTTTCATAAAGTAAAATTAATTCAATTGGTATTTTTTTCTGTTCATGCTTTTGGTGTCAAATCCAAAACATTATCCCCAAGTTCAAGGTCATGAAGTCTGACCCCTATGTGCTCCTCTAAAAGTTTTATTATTTTGTTTATAAATTTAAATCCATTTAGGATAGTTTCTTGTATTATGTGGTAAAGGTCCACAAAAAATTCCAGATTCATTCCTTTTGTGTAAGGGAATCCAATCCTGCTTTACTTGTTTAAAAAGTTGCTTTTATTTCATTAAATTCATTTGATATCCTCAAAAACAACCAACCAGATTATTTATTTCTTTGAAATTTCAAAAGATAGTCTATTGTTGACATATATCACACTTTGTTTACCTACTTATCTGCTAGTTAACATGTGGATTATTTCTACATTTGGGTTACTATTAATATTACTGGTATAGATGAGAATCCATTTGCACGTTTTGTGTGGATATATTGTGAAGTCTCCTGGGTATATATGAAAAACCAGAATTACTGGGTCATATGATAAATCTAGATTAAAATTTCAGGAACTGTGCCATTTCATGCTCCCCTCAGCAATGCAGGACAGTTCCAACATCTCTACAACCCTTCTAACACTTGCTGTACATAGTTATCACATACATTGCAGTAGCTAGATCAGCATCCTATTCTTGGATTGATAGATAATGTTGAATATCTTGCACTATTCATTTGTATATATTTTGAAGAAAAAACTCAAATCTTTCTCATTTTTCTTGTTTCATTATTTGGCTTTTATTATTTTGGTACTTTATACTCTAAAGGCACTATAACTTATATAAACTCTAATGCCTACTATGAACACAATTATGTTTAAATTATAAAATTTTGGTGCCACTGTTTCCTCAACAATAAAAATAAGATCCTATTCCAATATTAGAACTTATAAGAAGGTTAAATCCTAAAAAAGCATTATAACAGTGAATGAAGCATTATAAGTATTCAGGAAATGAAACTCAAGTAAAAATGATTCATTAAAGGTTGAAAGTAGTCATGGTACAATTAGGATTCTGTAGTTGGGGATTTGATATGGCAATTACAGAAATAAAAATCATTATAATTATGCTTAGAGTTCTGTCGAAAAATAGTTGTGAAATATTTTAAGTCAGGATGTTAACCTCAGAAGATTCATAAAGTTATGTTATAATTACAGAAATACAATAAAATGTGAAATGCCATAAGGAAGCAAAAAAGTTTACAAAAGGAAAGCAATTATAAAATAAGACTAAAGTTTAAATGTTTTTTAGAACAATTATTTGGCATGAATTGTTATTTTTATATGTTTTTATTTAAATTAGAAACATGAATGCTTCACATGTCAATGCGAGCTCCCTCTTCCATCCCTCCACCCTTGTCCCTCCACTATCCCCCATCCAGCCCCCCACCCAATCCCCATATCATTCTGGGTGAAGCCCTCCTTGGGGGATCTCCAGAGTCTGTCATTTCATCCAGGGCAGGACGTAGGCCCTTCCCCACGTGTCCAGGCTGAGAGAGCATCCCTCTATGGGCTCCCAAAGTTCATTTGTACAATTTGGCATGCATTATTATGTGATTTTTATATGCATTTTACAGGGTTTGGTGCTCCACAAATATATCTGGGTAGGGGAAAAATAGCACCCAGCATGTTTGATAAAGCCTCAAGGAATTATATTATTTTTATTTACCTAAATTATATGTATTACACACAAACACACACACACACACAACTTAAATGAAGTTATTTCATTGGGCTGGCAAGGCTTCTCACAAGAGCAGCAGACTAGCAAAAATCCAGTACTTGGCATGTGAAACTTCTATTTGAGTTGTTGCCAGTGTAGTACTAAAAATTCCCAAAATAATATTGGTTGTTGTTGTTGCCTTTGATTGCCTTCCAGAGGTTGAAGGAATATCCTTATTGCTGAAGACACGACACACTTCAGACATAGGACTCCAAAGATTCAAGATAGATTTAATGTGAAAGCATCCTTGCTGCACTAAAGCTTTTATAATACCAGAAATTACTATTTAAGCTACCAAGGGAGGGTTGTACGCAATAGTCCTAGCCAGCTATGGCAACTATGAAATATAACAACAACCAGCATAGAAATAAGTCCCTAAAGATGTAATATTGCATAGACTGGTAGCAGCAAACAGTTGTACAATTGTACTTAAGAAAGAAATAATGTCTAGTACTAAAAACCCAGACACACAATTAGCATGTCTAGATCTTAGAAGAGAACCTACTACTGTCAGTTTACTAGACCAGCATAATTCTTTTTTAATTAATTTTTATTTACATTAAAAACAATCTTGTTTTACATACCAATCCCAGTTCCCTCACCTTCCTATCCTTCAATTCTCCCCAAGATTCCCCACAATCCACCCCCATCCACTCCTCAGGTAGGGTGAGCTGTCCCATAGGGAATCATCAAAGTTTGTCACATCTTTGTGGTAGGACCTAGGAGATCCCCCCTATATCTAGGCTATAGGGAATGGGCTCCCAAAGCCCCTTCTTGTAATAGGGATAAATACTGGTTCTGCTGCCAGGGGCTCCATAGACTGCCCAAAACCCCCAACTGATACCCATGTTCAGGGTGCCTGGTTTGGTTTTATGCTGGTTCCACAGATGTTAGACTGGGGTCCCTGAGCTCCCACTTGCTCAGGTCAGCTGTTTCTGTGGGTTTCCCCAGCACAGTCTTGACCCCTTTGCTCATCACTTCTCACTCTACAACTGGATTCCAGGAATATGGCTCAGTGCTTAACTATGGATATCTGCTTCTGCTTCCAACAGCTACTGGATGCAGGCTCTAGGATGACATTTAAGGTAGTCATCATTCTCATTATAAGGGAAGGGCATTTAAGGTAGTTTCTCCACCATTGCTTAGATTCTTAGTTGGGGTCATCCTTGTGGATCTCTGGTCATTTCCCTGGTGCCAGATTTCTCTTTGAACCTATCATGGCTACCTCTATTAAGGTATCTCCTTTTTTGCTCTTCTCTATTCTTCCCCTGACTCAATCTTTCTGATCCCTCATGTGCTCATCCCCACTCCTCTTCTCCTCTCCTCTTTATCCTGCCTCACCCCCCATGCTTCCAATTTGTTCAGGATATCTTGTCCCTTTTCCTTTCTGTGGGGGACCATGTATGTTTCTCTTAGGGTCTTCCTTGTTTCCTAGCTTCTCTGGAGATGTGGATTGTAGACTGGTAATCCTTTGCTCTATGTCTAATATCTATATATGAGTGAGTATATACACGTTTGTCTTTCTGTAACTGGGTTATCTCACATACGGTGGCTTCTTCAAGTTCTATCCATTTGCCTGAGAATTTCCAGATTTCATTCTTTTTTCCATGGAGTAGTACTCCATTGTATAAATGTACCACATTTTCTTTATCCATTCTTCAGTGGAGAGGCATCTAGGTTTCTTCCTGGTTCTAGCTATTACAAAGAATGTTGCCTAGAACATAGTTGAACAGATGTCCTTGTTGTATGAATGTGCATCCTTTGGGTATATGCCTAAGAGTGGAACTGCTGGATCTTGAGGTAGACTGATTCCCATTTTCCTGAAAAACAGGAATACTGATTTCCAAAGTGGCTGTACTAGTTCGAACTTCCACCAGCAGTGGAGGAGCATTCCCCTTTCTCCACATCCTCTCCAGCATAAACTGTGGTTGGTGTTTTTGATTTTAGCCATTCTAACAGGTGCAAGATGGTATCTCAGAATTGTTTGATTTGTATTTCCCTCATGGCTAAAGATGTTGAAAACTTTCTTAAGTGTCTTTCAGCCATTTTAGATTCCTCTATTGAGAATTCTCTATTTAGTTCTATACCCCACTTTTTACTTGAATTATTCGGTGTATTGGTGTATAGTCCACAAATTATTCCTCAACATAAAAACAGGGGATAAATTACCCAGTTCTTTTAGGAGGACACAATTTCCCTCCTAACAAAGAAAGAGAAATACAGACAAGTTTCCCTTATGTGTTGTGGGACTCCCAACATTGACTATAAAGTTTACTTTGAATTAGAGGGCTGAGTTAGATGCTAGTTGATCAGAATTAGCCATAGGTTTTGGAGGTTTTGTAGGACCCAGGACGTAGACACAGGAATTAGTAAGTAGGGGCTTAGAAAATTTCATGGTCCTTTTGGATCAAGGAAGGAGAAAGAGTAGAGGCAACTGGATACTTCTCCACTGCTTCACTGATCAATCAGGTTTTTACCCCAATATCTTACTCCCAAGTTTTATTTAATAATAGAACAATATAAATAATCACTTCACTTTTGAATATAGATGTAACTTCTTCAATAAAATACTTGCAAACCAAATCCAAAAACAGATAAAGATCATAAACCATGATCAAGTAGGCTTCATCCCAGAGATTAAGTGATGTTTCAACATACATAAATCTATAGATAAATGTAACCCATCATGTAAGCAGAATGAAAAGCAAAAAATCACATTGTCATCTAAAAGGATTTTTTTTCAAAATCCAACACCATTAATGAAAAGACCTCAATGTAATCCAGATACACTAAACAAAATAGAAGAGAAACTGGGGATAGTCTTGAACTTACTGGCATAGAAAAAGACTTTCTGAACATAGCACTGCTAACACAGGCACTAATAACAACAATTAATAAATAGGACCTCATGAAACTAAAAATCTTCTGCAAGACAAAGGATACCGTCACTCAAACAAGGCAGCAGCATGCTACATAATAGGAAAAGAATTTTAGCAAGTGTACATCTAATAGAGAATTAGTACTCAAAATATGTGAAGAATTAAAAAATGCAGACATCAGAAAAATAACCCAATTTTAAAATGTGGTACATATCTAAAGAGAGGATTCTCAAAAGAGAAAATTCAAGTTGCTGAGAAGCATTTTTAAAAAACTGTTAAACATCTGTAGTCACCAGGAAAATGCAAATCAAACCACCTTTAAGATTTCATCATACACTGTTCAGATTGGCCAAGATTATAAGACAAATGACCTAGTGCAGGTGAGGATGAGGAGTATGAAGAACACTAATCCTTTGGTGATGGGATTGCAAACTTCTATAGCCACTGTAGAAATAGATTTGGTGTTTCCTCAGGGTCATGAGCAAGAAAGTAGATAAATGTAGGTAGCATAACAAAACTCATATTTCTTTATGCTGAATATTTTATTATCTAATTTACAGTCATCACATAAGGCTCACACAATCCTTAGCCTATCTCCCCAAGGCTGCTCACCTATGTGACATATCTTAGCTGAAGGTCATATCCAGTCTCTAACAGAAGTCTGATTCCAGGGTCAAAATATTGGTGGAGACTGTCCAGCTTCAGAGTAGATCACGGAAACATCTCACTAGATGTGCAGAGCAGAGCATTGCTCTTGATCTCTGCTTATATACTGTCCTGTAGGCATCATGGGTTTCTAGAACTGTGCCTGGTTATCTTGAGTTAGTGATGTCATTGAGTTATCAGACACAGCCATGGGTATAGTGGAGTGCCTGGCTAAGATATTTTTACATGTCTAAAAGGCAGTTTACTATGCTTATTATATTCCATTCCTGATGCATACAAAATGGCAATAAGGACCACATATAAGAATTACTAACAATTTAACAGAAATTTGCAAATTCAGGCCACAACAGGAAAAGAAGAAAGCATACAATAAGTATTCCATTCACTAATAAACAATTAAATACATGAAAAGATATCTCAGGCACTTAAAATAGCTATTAATAAAGCTTTCAAAGAAATGTAAATCCCATAACATTGCCATGATCCCTATAACATACACATATTTTCCAAAATTTACATTTTCTTCAGGTTTTTTATGCATCAAGTTGTAAAACATATCAGAAACATATCATTTTCAAATAAAGATTTTTGTAGAATAAAGGGGAGCAGAGCAGGGTTGGAGCTATAGGATTCTGAGCTAAGCACCATCCTAACATGATCAGTATAAAGTAGGAGCGTGTGATTCATGGCCATGCAAGAGGTAAGCTTCATAATTAGCTTTCAATGTCTCAGTTTTTGTAAATTAATATTATAAAAAAGCAAATGATAAATAGAAAGAGGATGTGTGTATATAGAGGCATCCATCTCTGGTCTAAGATCAATGTATGCAGACCATCTTTCTTAGAAAAAAAATGACAATTACTTGGTAGTGTAGAACCAAGAATCCAGAATACACTGTTTCTGGCCTGAGATGTCACCATGGAGAGGAAACATTTGCTGAAGACATTTTTCTAATCATGGTTTGCACAAATGAGTTTGGCAGAATCATACATATCTAGTTTGTTCTTTCTGGTGCAATAGGAGCCTCTGGACCTAATTGACATAATTCTTCCTACAGTGAGACTTATTTTTTTAAATTTTTTATTTTAATTTTAAATAGCTTGTTTTACATGTCAATCCCAGTTCCCTCTCCCCCCTCCTTCCGCACTCCCCCATCCCCCCCAGCCTCCCACCCTATTGCCAATTCCTTCCACATAGGGGATATCTAGAGTCTGTCATTTCACTCAGGGTAGGGTCCAGGCACTCCCCTAAGAGTCCAGGCTGAGAAAGCATCCCTCTTTGTGCTATGGGCACACAATGACTGTTTGTATACCAGGGATAGACACTGATCCACTGCTCAGGGCCCCATAGGTTGCCCTGGCCTTCTCACTGACACTCACATTCAGGGGAGTCCAGATCAGTCCCATGCTGGCCTCCCCGCTGTCGGACTGGGGTCCAAGAGCTCTCCCCTGTTCAGATCAGCTGTCTCTGCTTGTTTTGCCAGCCCATTCGTTGCCAATTTGCTCATCACTCCTCTCTCTCTGTCACTGGGTTCCTTGGGTTCAGTTCAGTGCTTAATTATGGGTGTTTGCCTCTGCTTCCATCAGTCACTGGATGAAGGCTCCCGGATGGTTATAGACATCAAGTTCATTATCATGAATGGGCATTCGAAGTGGTCTCTCCACTATTGCTTAGCTTGCCAATTGGTGTCATCCCTTTAGATCACTAGATGTCCCTCTGGTGCCTGATCTTTCTTCTATCCTATGATTCCCTCTTCCCCCTATTTTACCCCCCTTCCTGTTCCCCCATGACCTACTATCTCTTCCTCTTTTCCCCCTCTCTGCTTCCCAGCTCCCACTCCCCCCGAAGCCTCACCATGTTCCCCATCCATTCAGAGGATCTTGTCTCAGTCCTCTTCCCTTGGGTACTATGCATATCTTTTAGGTTCTTTCCTGTTTCCCAGACTCTCTATCAGTGGAAGTGCAGAGAGTCACTATCCTCTTCCATGTCTAAAATCCATATATGAGTGAGTACATACGATGTTTGCCTTTTGCGACTGGGTTACCTCACTCAGGATGGTTTCTTCCAGTGCTATCCATTTACCTGCGAATTTCAAGATTCCATTGTTTCTTTCTGCTGAGTAACACTCCATTGTGTAAATGTACCACATTTTCTCTATCCACTCTTCAGTTGAGGGGCATCTAGGTTGCTTCCAGGTTCTGGCTATTACAAACAATGCTGCTATAAACATAGTGGAGCAGATGCCCTTGTTGTATGAATTTGCCTCATTTGGATATATGCCTAAGAGTGGAATTGCTGGGTCTTGTGGTAGACTGATTCCCATTTTCCTGAGGAATCTCCATACTGATTTCCAAGTGGCTGTACGAGTTGGCACTCCCACCAGCAGTGGAGGAGTGTTCTCCTCTCTCCACATCCTCTCCAGCATAAATCGTCTTCAGTGTTTTTGATTTTAGCCATTCTGACAGGAGTAAGATGGTATCTCAGAGTTGTTTTGATTTGCATTTCCCTGATGGCTAAGGATGTTGAGCACTTTCTTAAGGGTCTCTTGGCCATTTTAGCCTCCTCTATTGAGAATTCTCTATTTAGTTCTGTACCCCACGTTTTAATTGGATCCTTTGGTGTTTTGGAGACTTGCTTCTTGAGTTCTTTGTAAATTTTGGAGATTAGCCCTCTGTCAGATGTGGGGTTAGTGAATATCTTTTCCCATTCTGTGGCCTGCGTTTTTGTCTTGTTGACTGTGTCCTTTGCCTTACAGAAGCTTTTTAGTTTCAGGAGGTCCCATTTGTTTATTGTCGATCTCAGTGTTTGTGCCACTGGTGTTATGTTTAGGAGGTGGTCTCCTGTACCAACTCGTTGAAGAGTATCTCCCACTTTCTCTTCTAAAAGTTTCAGTGTGGCTGGATTTAGGTTGAGATCTTTGATCCATTTGAACTTACGTTTTGTACAAGGCAATAAACATGGATCTATCTGCAGTCTTCTGCATACCAGTACCCAGTTATGCCAGCAACATTTGTTGAAGATGCTTTCTTTTTTCCATTGTATAGTTTATATGCCATTTTTCTAATCAGGATTGCTACTAGAAGGTACTTCCCACAATGCTCACGATGGGATGGGTCTTCCTACCAATTAAGGCAACCAGGACAAATGTAAAATGCCTACTCCATATTTAATTTTTTTCCTCAATATATGTTTTTATTTAAATTAGAAACATGAATGCTTCATATGTCAACCCTAGCTCCCTCTCCCACCCCTCCACCCAATCCCCACATCATTCCTCAGGGAGGGAAGCAGAAACAGATACCCACAGCTAAACACTGAACTGAACTCCTGGAACCCAGTGACAGAGATGGAGGAGTGAAGAGCAAAGGAGTCAAGACCATGATGGTAAAACCCACAAAGACAGCTGACCAGATAATGGGGAGCTCTTGAATCCCAGACTGATGGCTGAGAGGCCAACAGAGGACTGATCCAGACTCCATGAATGTAGTGCCAGTGAGGAGGCCACAGAAATCACTTGGGTTTTGGGTAGTAGATCAGTGTTTACCATGGTGTATGAATGATATTTGGGAGCACATTCCAAATAGAGGGATGCTCTTTCAACATGGACACATGGGGAAGCGCCTAGGTCCTGCCCTGGATGAAATGACAGACTTTGGAGATCCCCACAAGGTGGGCCTCACCCTCCCTGGGGAATGATATGGGGACTGGGTGGGAGGCCGGAGGGGAACTGGTGGATGGACAAGGGAGGAGAGGTGGGAGAGGGACCTGGCATTGACATGTGAAGTATTCATGTTTCTGATTTAAATAAAAACATATATTGAGGAAAAAAGGAATTCTAAAAAAATTGCATCACATCTACTCTTGGGATAATGTAAATAATATGGAAGACAGTATAAATTCATGCTGGAATTTCAACAAACTTGGAACCAATATTCTATTTTCTAGAAAGAAACAAGTATGTGATGTTCTTAGCATGTATATCCAGAGGAATTGGGAAGTCTATTGTTTCATTGGCATCATATGGTATCACAGCACCAAATATTTTTCTTCATTTGACAGGTAGATATTTTAGTTTTAAAGATGGGTTTTAGTATATCATTTCTAATAGTGGAATCCATTGTTCCTTTGGTTTCAAAATTCTCCTTAAAAATGTGTCAGTAAATGTACTTGTCCAGTTATAAATATTCTGAGAATTGTGCATAAAAAAACACTGGTAAGTCAGTTAGGTTACTCCATTGTCTCTTCCACTATGTAGACTTGCTGTTTTGTTGGTGGCATACTAAAATTTGCATAGAAGTTGTGCAACTGAAGTTGGAACCATTGATGTACTGTGAGGCGATTTGAATAGGCTTGCCTTCACAAGTTCAGTGGGAATGCGTAACTGAAGTGAGAAGTTGTCCCATAAGCAAGAGGTAATATTAGTCAATACATTAGTCTAGCTTGCATCAGTTGGTACCCATCACAGAGATTCTACTATGGTGTTTGAGGCAGTGTCTATATAAAATATGTCTGGATGTGCTTTGTTATAATGAGTTCTATAGAAGACCATGTAGATGCCGAGTGTCCAGGTGTCTATGTGGATTCTCCCGAGAAGGTGGAGCTTAAACATAAGACACAAAGGGTTGTGGAAATGGGTCAGTCAAGATGTATAGAAATCTGTATTGTTCTGTCCCAAGTGCTGCAATTTTAAGTGATTCATTAATAAGTGGAAAAGAATAATTTTCTGCCTTCCATGTGAGGTTGTTATTCTATACATCCATCTTACCATATAAAGTAGTTTGGGTAATTCAGCTACACACAATACAGTTATGCTAGGGCTATTCAGTGTGGGTATAGTTTAAAAAGTGAATCTGGGTATTTGAATCCATATGGTGGTGGTACCATATTCCATGACAGAAAATGCTTCCATGCTGTGCTCCTTCCATAATGTCTGGATCGTAGGTACAGTTTTGCCAAATCATGGGTTTACATAAATTTGTTGTGAGTGATATTGATGTCTCCTCAGGCAACTAACCTGGTACTTCATTCTGGTCCTAATCTGGATAACTGTATTCATTTTCATTTACAATCAGTAGTTTTATTGTACTGATAGCCAAATACAGGGTTCACCTACCACATTATGGGGTGCAGAATGCAGAGGGGAAGTTTGTGTTTGCTGCTATTTCACAGCCAATAATGGAGTCTTCCATGTCTGGCATCTTGAAACTTTTTTAAACAATTTTTACTATATATTTAAATTGGAAACAAGCTTGCTTCCCATGTCAGTCCCAGCTCCATCTCCCTCCCATCCATGCCCTCTTCCTCCCACCAGTCCCCCAAGCCTCCATTCAAACTCCAGTCCATTCCACAGGGAGGGTAAGGCACTCCATGGGGGATCTCTAGAGTCTGTCATTTCATTCCATGGAGTGCCCAGGCCCTCCCCCAAGTGTCCAGATTGAGAGAGCATCCATCATTGTGGGATGGATACCCAAGGACTATTTATGTTCCAGGGATAAATACTGATCTACTACCCAAAGCCCCATAGATTGACTTAAGTTTCCTCACTGACACCCACATTCAGGGGGTCTGGATCAGTCCCATGCTGGCCTCTGAGCCATCAGTATGGGGTCCAAGATCGCCCCCTTGTTAAGGTCAGCTGTTTCTCTGGCTTTCACCAGCCCAGTCTTGACCCCCTTGCTCATCACTCCTCCCTCTCTGTCACTGGGTTCCAGGAGTTCAGTTCAGTGTTTATCTGTGGGTGTTTGCCTCTGCTTGCATCTATCATTGGATGAGGTTCTAGGATGGTATATAAGATAGTTGTCAAATCATTAGCAGGGAGGGACATTTAAGGTAGCCTCTCCACTACTGCTTGGTTTGCCAGTTGGTGTCATCCTTGTAGATCTCTGGAAATCTCACTAGTGCCAGGTCTCCCCTCAAACTTAGAATGACTCCCTCTATTGTGGTATCTCTCATCCTACCCTCCTCTATTTTTCCCCCAACTCAAACTTCCTGTTCCCCCATGTCCACCCCCCTCCCTCCTCTTATCATCTTCTCTTTTTTCCTGGCTCCCTCTCCCCTCTACCCCCATGCTCCCAATCTACTCAGGAGTTCCTGCCTCATTCCAGGTTCTCTGGGGTACCATGCATGTATCTCTTAGGGTCTTTCCTGTTTCCCAGACTCTCTGGCAGTGGGAATGAAAGCTGGAACTTCCCTGATTCATGACTAAAATCCAGAGTGAGTACAGACCATGTTTGGTTTTTGGGGTTTTTTTGTGACTGGGTTACTTCACTCAGGATGGTTTATTCTGTTGCGATTCATTTGCTTGCAAATTTCAAGATTCCATTGTTATTTTTTCCACTGAGTAGTACCACTGTGTAAATGTACCATATTTTCTCTATCGACTCTTCAGCTGAGGGGCATCTAAGTTGCTTCCAGGTTCTGACTATTACAAATAGTGATGCTGTAAACATAGTAGAACAGACGTTCTTGTAGTATGAATGTGCATCATTTGGGTGTATGCCTAGGAGTGGAATTGCTGGGTCTTGTGGTAGACTGATTCCCATTTTCCTGCGGAATCTCCATACTGATTTCCAAAGAGGCTGAACCAGTTGGCACTCCCACCAGGAGTGGAGGAGTGTTCCCCTTTCTCCACATCCTCTCCAGCATAAATTGTTATTGGTGTTTTTGATTTTAGCCATTCTGACAGGAGCAAGATGTTATCTCAGAGTTGTTTTGATTTGCATTTCCATGATTTCTAGAGAGGTTGAGCACTTTCTTAAGAATCTCTCAGCCATTTTAGTGTCCTCTATTGAAAATTCTCTATTTAGTTATGTAGACCACATTTTAATTGGATCATTGGTGCTTAGAAGACTTGCTTCTTGAGTTCTTTGTCGATTTTGGAGATCAGCCCTCTGTTAGATGTGAGGTTAATGAATATCTTTTCCCATTCTGTGGGCTGTCTTTTTGTCTTGTTGACTATGTCCTTTACCTTGCAGAAGCTTTTCAGTTTCAGGAGGTCCATTTATTAATTGTAAATCTCAGTATTTGTGCTACTGGTTTTGTGGTCAGGAAGCAGTCTCCTGCACTAATTCGTTCAAGGGTGCATCCCACTTTCTCTGTAAACACGTTCACTGTAACTGGAGTTATGTTGAAGTCATTAATCCATTTGGACTTAAGTTTTGTGCATGGTGATAGACATGTATCTATGTGCAGTCTTCTATATGCCAGCATCCAGTTATGCCAAACAGTTTATTGAAGATGCCTTCTTTTTTCCATTGTATAATTTTAGCTTCTTTGTCAAAAACCAAGTGTTCATATGTGTGTGGCTTAGTATCATAGTTTTCAATTCAATTCCATTGGTCTACTTGTCTATTTTTTGTGCCAATGCCAGGCTGTTTTCAGGACTGTAGCTCTGTAATAGGGCATGAAGTCAGGGATACTGATGCCTCTGGATGTTGCCTTGTTTATCAGGGTTGTTTTGGCTATCCTGGGTCTTTTGTTTTTCCATATAAAGTTGAGAATTTTTCTTTCAAGGTCTGTGAAAAATTGTGCTGGGATTTTAATGGATTGCATTGGATCTGTAGATTGCTTATGGCAAGATTGCCATTTTTATTATGTTGATGCTACCTATCCAAAGATATTTCCATTTTCTGGTGTCTTCTTTAAAATCTTTCTTTATAGACTCAAAATTCTTGTGATACAAATCTTTCACTTGTTTGCTTAGGGTTACCCCAAGGTATTTTATGTTGTTTGTGGCAATTGTAAAGGGTGATGTTTCTCGGATTACTTTGTCAGCCCTTTTATGGTCTATATACAGTAGGATTACTGATTTTCTTGAGTTGATCTTATATCCTGCCATGTTGCTGAAGGTATTTATAACCTATAGGAGTTCCCTAGTAGAGTTTTTTTGGGTAACTTATGTAAACTAGAATATAATCTGAAAATAGTGAAAGTTTGACCTCTTCCTTTACTATTTGTATCCTCTTGATCTCCTTTTGTTGTCTTATGCTCTGGTTAGAACTTCAGGTACAATATTGAAGAGGTATGGAGAGAATGGACAGCCTTGTCTTGTTGCTGATTTTAGAGGATGGCTTTGAGTTTCAGTCCATTTAGTTTGATGTTGGCTGTTGGTGTGCTGTATATAGCTTTCATTATGTGTAGGTATATTCCTGTTATCCCTGATCTCTCCAAGACCTTTACCATGAAGGGGTGTTGTCAAAGGCTTTTTCAACATCTAGTGAGATGATCATGTGATTTTTGATTCTTAACTTGTTTATATGGTGGATTACATTGATGGATTTTCATATGTTGAACCATCCCTGCATCCCTGGGATGAAACCTACTAGATCATAGTGGACGAGTTTTCTGATGTGTTCTTGGATTTGATTTGCCAGTATTTTATTGAGTATTTTTGCATCAATGTTCATGAGGGATATTGGTCAGAAGTTCTCTTTCTTAGTTGTGTCTTTGTGTGGCTTGGGTATCAAGGTTATTGAAGCCTCGCAAAAAGAGTTTGGCAAAGACCCTTCTGCTTCTATTGCATGGAATACTTTGAGGAGAACTGGTATAGGCTGTTCTTTGAATTTCTGGTAGAGTTCTACACTGAAGCCATCTGGCCCTGGGCTTTTTTTTGGTTGGGAGACTTTTAATGAGTGCTTCTAATTCCTTAGGTGTTATAGGTCTATTTAAATTGCTTATCTTGATTTAATTTAATTATTAATTTAATTCTTGATTTAATTTTGGCAGATGATATCTATCCAGGAAGTCATCCATTTTCTTTAAATTTTCAAATTTGTGGAGTACCGGTTTTCAAAGTATGACCTGATGATTCTCTGGATTTCCTCAGTGTCTGTTGTTATGTCCCCCTTTTTATTTCTGATTTTGTTAATTTGCATGTTCACATTCTGCCGTTTGGTGAGTTTGAATAAAGGTATGTCTATCTTGTTGATTTTCTCAAAGAACCAACTCTTCATTGCATTGATTCTTTGTATTGTTTTCCTAGTTTCTGCTTTATTGAGTCCAGCCCTTAATTTGATTATTTCCTGGTGACTACTCCTCTTGGATGAGTTTGCTTCTTTTTGTTCTAGAACTTTCAGTTGTGCTGTTAATACTCTAGTATGACTATTTTCCAGTTTCTTCATGTGGACACTTAGTGCTATGAACTTTCCTCTTAGCACTGCCTTCTAAGTGTCCCATAAGTTTGGGTTGTGTTTTTCTTCTCATTGAATTCTAGGAAGTCTTTAATATATTTTTTTATTTCTTCTTTGACCCAGGAGTGGGGCAATTGCGCATTATTCAATTTCCATGAGTATGTAATTTTTCCCCCATTTGTGCTGTTGAATTCTAATTTTAAAGCATGGTGGTCTGGTAAGATACACAGAGTTATTCCAATTTTTTGTACCTATTGAGCTTTGATATGTTGCCAAGTATGTAGTCGATTTTTGAGAAGGTTCCATGTGGTGCTGAGAAGAAGGTATTTTCTTTTGTGTTTGGATGGAATGTCTATAGATGTCTATAAAAAATTGGGTTATAACTTCTATTAGTTCCTTTGTTTTTTTTGTTAAGTTTACGTGTGGTAGTCCTGTCTAGTGGTAAGAGTGGGATGTTGATGTCTCCCACTATAAGTGTATGAGGTTTTATGTGTGGTTTAAGTTTTATTAATGTTTCTTTTACAAATATTGATGCCTTTGTGTTTGGAGCATAGATGTTCAGAATCGAAACTTCATCTTGGTGGATTTCTTCTGTGATGAATATGAAATGACGTCCTTCATCTCTTTTGATTTATTTCAGTTTAAAGTGTAGTTTGTTAGATATTAACATTGATACCCCTGTGTTTCTTGGGTCCATTTGACTGGAACGTCTTTTTTCAACCCTTAATTCTGAGGCAATGTCTGTCTTTGAATCTGAGGTGTGTTTCTTGTATGCAAAAGAAGCATGGATTCTGTCTTCGAATCTACTCTGTTAGCCTGTGCCTTTTTATGGGCAGGTTAAGACCATTAATATTGAGGGATATTAATGACCTTTGATTGCTGGTTCTTATTTGTTTTGGAATTGTTATTCTTGGTGGAATTGCATGTGTATTTCCACCCCTTTTCTCTTTTAACTTTTGGTAAAGTGGGATTATCCATTGCCTATGTTTTTCTGGTTTTAGTTAACTTTCTTGGATTGGAGTTTTCCTTCTACAACTTTGTGTAGGACTGGGTTAGTGGATATGCATTGTTTAAATCTGGTTTGGTCATGGAATATCTTGTTTTCTCCATCTATATTGATTGAAAGCTTTGCTGGGTATAGCAGTCTGGGCTGGCATCCATGGTCTCTTTTTTTATTTTAAATAGCTTGTTTTACATGTGAATCCCAGTTCCCTCTCCCTCCCCTCCTCCCAGAACCCCCCACCATCCCCCGCATCCTCCCATCCTATTTCCAATTCCCTCCCCCAGAATCTAGGGAACCAATGCCAGCAAGACCTGAAAGCACTACATAGATGAAGCAGAGGAGACAGACCTTAAAAATCATTTTATGAAGATGTTAGAGACCCTCAAAAAAGAAACGAGGAAATCCTTTAAAGAAATAGAGGAAAAAACAAACAAAAAATCCATGAAATGGGGGAAAAATTCATCCATGTTCTCTTAATGTTGATAGAATATCTATCCAGGACCTTCTGGCTTCCAGAGTTTCCATGGAGAAGTCAGGTGTAATTCTGATAGGTTTGCCTTTATATGTTACTTGGCATTTTCCTTAGCTGCTCTAAGTATTCTTTCTTTATTCTGTATTCTTGGGGTCTTGATTATTATGAGTCAAGGGGACTTTTTTGTGGTCCCCCCTATTTGGTGTTCTGTAAGCTTCTTGTACCTTCATTGGCATGTCCTTCTTTAGGTTGGGAAAGTTTTCTTCTATGATTTTGTTGAATATGCTTTCTGCCCCTTTGAGATGGTTTTCTTCACCTTCTTTTATAGGTCTGGTCTTTTCATGGTGTTCCATATTTCCTGGATATTTTGTGTTAGGGATTTGTTTGACTTAAGATTTTCTTTGGTCGATGAATCTATTACTCCTACTGTGTCTTCTATAACTGAGATTCTCTCTTCCATCTCTTGTATTGTTTTGGTTATGTTTACATCTGTGGGACCTGTCCATTTCCCCAGTTTTTCTATTTCCAGCATTCCTTCAGACTGTTTTTTCAAAATTATCTGCATGTCAGCTTTTAACCTTTGCACTCTTTGAATTGTTTTCTTTTTTTTTTTGTAATTTTTACTTTGTGTTTTCCTCCCTTTCTTGCATTTGTTCGTTTTTTTTTTTGTTGGCTTTTCCCATCCATTTCCTTAAGTGATTTGCGTATATCCTCTTTGAGGGCATCTATCATTTTCATGAAGATATTTTTAAGGTCATTCCTTTCTGCTTCATCTGTACTGGGGTGTTCAGGTCTTGCTGGTGTAAAACCTCTATAATCTCGTGGTGCCATATTTGTTTTTCTGTTGCTGATTGTGTTCTTATATTGTTTCTTTCCAAACACTTCTTTCAGTGGGTGTAGAAAAAGCCTCTTCCTCTCCTGGTGGGAAGGTGACCAGGGTTCCCTTTTGGTGGATGCAAGCAAATCCAATACTCTCTGGCCTCTGCTCTCTGTCCTCTGCCCTCTGCCCTGAGTGGGGTTGGGAGTAGAGTGGCTCTCTCTGCAGGCTCCTGGTCACTTGGTTTTCCATGGTCAAGTTGACCTTACTGTGGTCCCCAGGCCAGGAGATCCAAGAGAGGGCTAGCAGGAGGAATTCCCCCAAATTGCCTAGTCTTGTGCATGGAGAAGAAGACCAGGAATCTGGGGTACATATGTTCCTGCATGGAAGGGACCCTCAATGACAGTCTCCAGGCACTGGAGCACAGGCCTAGAAACAGGCCCCGAATTTCCTGGTCCTCTGGATGGAGAAGAATACCAGGAATCTGGGTGCTTAGGATCTGCTGGGAGGGGAGGCTCAATGGCAGTCCCCAGGCACTGGAACATGGCCCAGAAACAGGCCCCAAATTGCCTAGCCCCATGAGTTGAGAAGAAAAGACGACCAGGAGTCTGGTGTTCAGTGTGTGGGCTCCCACTGGGAGGGGAGGCTCAATGGTGTTCCCCAGGCACTGGAACACAGGCCCAGAAACAGACCCCTGTTTACCTGGTCCCATGGATGGAGAAGAAGACCAAGAATCAGCATCTTAAATCTTTTTCTCCCTTGTTCTCCATTGTAAGGTAAAAAGATGGTTTAAGAGATATTTCTCTCCAGTGAAAGCTGTAGATGGATGCTGTTGATAATTCTCTAAATCAGTTAAATGTCATTTCACTTGATTTCTTTTCTTAAAATTGGTATTTTCAGTTTTCCCTTGGTCATTGGTTACTATGGCTCTCAAAATTGATACAAACTGGTTGTTAGCCCTTCTCAGTCTATTACAATAGCTATACAAAACTGTATTCCCAATAGCTTCACAATGAGCATATTGGACACAGAATGTATTACTAGTATATATGAGGTTGAGCAAGAAGTGTTCATGGTGCCAATATTCTGATAGGAATCTATCCAAGGTGTAGTTGAATGTGTCGCCAATATCATATTTTACTCTTAGCTTATTTGTTTCTGGACCTGTTAACATGGTGGTTGCTTCATTTGTTGTTCCTGTTGCTATAAATACAATTGTTGATGAAGGTGATGAGGTCTTTACAATTCTGAAGAGCTCAATGGTGCTGATGATGGTGAAACAAAAAATGGTGCTATCGAAAACTCAAGGTCAAATGGATCAAATACTTCAATATAAACCCATCCACACTGAACCTCATAGAAGAGAAAGTGGAAATACATTTGAACACATAGACATAGGAAACCACTTCCTAAATAGAACATCAGTAGCACAGACTCTGAGAGCAACAATTAATAAATGATACCTCCTGAAACTGAGAAGCTTCTGTAAAGTAAAGGACAAGGTCAAAAAGCCAAAATGGCTCCTCACAGAATGGAAAGAGATCTTCACCAACCCCACATCTCACAGAGGGCTGATGTCTAAAATATACAAAGAACTCAAGAAACTAGAAATCAAACTACCAAAAAATACAATAAAAAATTGAGCACAGATCTAGACAGAGAACTCTCAGCAGAACATTCTCAAATGGCAGAAAGGCACTTAAGGAAATGCTCAACATCCTTAGTCATCAGGGAAATACAAATCAAAACCACTCTGATATTTTATCTTACACAGGTCAAAATGGCTAAAATCAAAAACACCAATGACAACTTATGCTGGAGAGGATGTGGAGAAAAGGGAACACTCCTCCACTGCCGGTGAGAGTGCAAACTTGTACAGTTGCTGTAGAAATCAATATGGTGATTTCTCAGAAAATTAGGGACCAACATACCTCAAGATCCTGTAATACCACTGTTGGCTATATACCCAACGGAGGCACAGTCACACCACAAGGACATTTGCTCAACTATGTTCATAGCAACATTACTTGTAATAGCCAAATCTTGGAAACAGCCTAGATGCCCATCAACTGAAGAATGGATAAAGAAAATGTGGTATATTTACATAATGGAGTACTAGTCACTGTAAGAAACAATGACATCTTAAAATTCGCAGGCAAAGGGACAGAAATAGAAAAAAAGCATCCTGAGTGAGGTAACACAAAACCAGAAAGACAAACATAGTATATACTCAGTCATAAGTGGATACCACCCCAGAGAAGCTAGAACCCTCTTATAGAAACAGATGGAAGGAGATGCAGAAATCTACAACTAACCAATGGGCCAAGCTCCTGGAATACAACCAAAGTGAGAGAAGAGAAAAATATGAACAAATGAGTCAATACCATGATGGAGGAAACCCACAGAATCAGCTGACCCTAGCTAGTGAGACATCACTGACTCGGGTCTGACAAATGGGAATCTGCCTAAGACCAAACTGGTCTCCCTTAATATAGGTGACAATGATGTGACTGGGACAATATATGAGCACACTAGCAGTGGGTCCAAGATCTAACACTAATGTGCAAATTGAATTAGTGAAGCCCATTCCATATGGAGAGATACTATGCCCAACCTAGACACAAGGGTGTGGGGGTGGAGAGGTCTTACCCTGTCCATAGAGCTAATGGGAGAAGTGGGAGGAATGGAAGGAAAGAAGGGAGGGTAAACTGTAATTGGAATGTAAAAAAGTAAATTAATAAAAAGTCCAAAAAACAAACAAAAAATGATGCTGTCAAAGAGCCTAAGCTCTTATAGAATGCAACAGAAGAAGTCCCAGGTGCAATGTTTTGGGTGCCTTGGCTGAGCACTTTGATACCATGGCATCATTCCAGCTTACATTCTCTTTTCTCTTCTTCTTAAAGTTTTTATGGGTCATAGGACATAATTTGATATGGCCCTGTCTTGCTATATACTGTTTCCCTCTCAGTATAGGTAGAAATTATAATGATCAGTTAGCTTTAGTGCTGAGTAAATTAATCTTAAGACTATTACTTTTATGAAAGTACAAATAAATTAGGTTAGGTGCTAGACACATTGTGCTTATAGGTCTTCTGATTTTCTATGGTTTGGATTTTCCTTCTCATCTGTGGTCCAGATTGTATTGCCTGTTCTGTGTGCCACAATTTCTGTTTCCTTTAAATCTTGAGCATTTATGTCCCTGTAAACACATTTATGGGGGAATTATTCTTCATAATCTAGAAATATCTGGTGGTTGGTCTAGCTCTAAGCTGATTTAATAGCTTCTTTAAAGGTAGAAGCTCTATCAATCTTGGTCTAGTATTCAACTCATAGAACACATTTTTAATAATCCTTTTCAAGGGGGTATCTTTGAGTTGTAACAAATTGTTTTTAAGCAGTCTGTTCCATATTTCTATATTTCCATCTGCAGTTGGATTATAAACTAGATGGAAATACCACAGTATATTGATAGTCTGGGACCACCTTTGGATTTTAGATCCTGTAAAGTGTGTTCCTTAACATAATACAATAATATTGAGCAACTCTATCTATCTATCCAACACCAGAGTGATCTGATCTGGTTTATGACTTTCTTTAGCTAATACAATACCTTGCTTACACCTACAATGGTGCAAGCACATAGGACCATGTGACTATTCAAAGATTCAAAAAAATCTATTTGTAGTTTATAATTAAGTTGTTTAGAAGATCATGTTACAGCTGGTACTTAATGTTTAAATCTAGTGTTGGACAAAGATAGCAGTTGTGGGAACGAAAGACCTTGGCCGGAGGCCCACTTCCCCATCAGCCTGGGAGCAGGCAGCTATAGACAATGTTTACTAAAAACACGTTTACGAATGTTCCCAATAAGGGCTCACTCACAGGAACACCCTGACTTTGATCTTTCCAATGGCTAGGGGCCTCTTCCCGGGCCCCTGCCGTGGACTTTGGTGTCAGGGGCATATAACCAGCCAGGGGTAAGAAAGGAGGCAGAAGCTTTTCTTGAGGGAAGCCTTTCTTGGGAAGTTTATTTGAGCCTTCTTGGGGCCTGCTTAAAGTTTTCTTTGCACCACCACTGGTCTCTGTGTCATCAATCCTGACACACTCCACACATTCTCGGATACAGGCAGTCACAGCAGCAGTCTCTACAGGCCTGATTACAGTCTTGCCAGTATACATTGAGGTTCCTTTCATCAAACCATTGAAACAAATCATGTGTGTATATGTCCCAGTGTTTTATGTAATCCTAGGATTTCTTCCTTCCTAATTATGCTAACATTCTCTTCTTTTAAATTTTCCAGTCTACGTTCCTTTAAATAGTTATTCTAATGGGATTGCCTGATTTAATTAGTTCTCTGTTTCCCCTCATATTTTAGTGTTAAGAATGAACTTAAAAGTTATCAGTTGTGCGATCTGTCATCCTTGCAAATTTATACAGAATTTGTTCCCTATCAAGTTTTAATATTCTAGCTTTAATTGGCCATGAGGCCAATTTGTCCATTATTACATTATTTTAGATGTCTTGTCTGTCTTGCTGTTTAGGCATCTATATGAGCTGCGTAAATTTTTATGACTTTGCTAAGTTTTACCATTTCTGTCTGACGCCCTTGACCAATATCTTTGCTATTTATCTTCCAGATAGTGGTTTTCCATTTCAATGATCATATGGCTATACCATTGTACATACATCATAAATCAGAAAAGATACATATTTTCCTTTTGCCTTCCTCAGCTGTATATCTTATGGTCAATAGTGCTGCTATTACCTTAGCATGCTGTGATGTTTTCCGGGTTCCTTCTTCAGTAATAGCCATTCCATGCCCTGGTCTGCAGGATGCTGATTTCTATTTATTTTTTGATCCATCAGTGGTTGATAAGCCATCATTAAAACATGCACTTATCAAATGTTATAACCATTCCATTGAGTCCCATAGTCTAATAGGTGCCTCTTTGAGAGTAGGGTGGAGTGGTTTACAGATGGAGATTATAGGCAACTGAGCTATTTCCTTAGTACAGGAAGGCACAGACCCTTTTGCTACCACATCCTGGACACAGAGGAATTCACATAGATACCATTTCCACTCTAACATCATTCTTTCCGTAGCTTAGACTGCAAAGGCTTTGAGCAGATCCAATCAACCACTGGAATGAGCAGCCTTATGATCACAGGATGGTTAACAATGACTGAGTATGGGTTTCTGCATGCCTCATATAATGTCCATCTTTTTCTTAAAGAGGGGCTATATATTTTCCACCAATGGGAATCATTTGCAATAGAGGCCAAAAGGCAAATGTTGAAGAGTCTCCAGTTAACATATTCACAAATAAATATGATATCCATAATTAGAGTATCATTTGGTTCAATATTGATTAGGTTGCATTCCTGAAGATGAGTTTACAGTCTTTCTCAAAAACTTCTCTTTGTTGCTGTCCCCATTGGAAATCACCTGTCTTTATTGTAACCCTATAGGAGAATTTCATAGAGGAATCTGTAAATATGACATGTGGTTCCTTCAGTATATAAACATACTGTGTGTAGGGGTATTTACAATCCTGTGCAATACACCATCTTTGACCTTGGGGCCTTCAAATGTCCATAATATGCCTAGAAATTTTGTTGAGTTGCCTGACCTTTTACCTTGTCTTCTATGGTCCAGCCATCATGTCTGGATATCAATTACTGTCCATATAGTTTTAAATAGTAATTGTAGCAAACAAATGAAGGACCCAGTGACAAATATTGGGGTTCAAGCTTCAAGCTGAAGATGAGAATAACAAAACAAGTAGCCACTAGCTCTTTAATCTACTTCAGCTCAGACCAAAGGGGTGATCCTCAAACTGCTCCCAACTTCACTGCTCCTAAAATTCACTCATGATGCTATGAGTGCCTCAGTGTTGCTAGAGACTAACTCTCAGACTGAATGCCTCTACATTTTATACAGTTTATGTCTCTCAAATTGTTGAACTCAGAGATCTGTCCACCTCTTAATCCTGAGTACTGGGGTTAAAGGTGTATATCACCAATGCCTGATATTTATGCTTTGAAGCTGGCTTTGCTTTTTGAATCCTCAGGAAAGCTTTAATAAATCATAAATAATACATCACCACAATTCCCCTTTTCTTGTCTTATACAAAAAGAAGACAGCTATAACTAACATAAGAAAGACCATATAAAATAAGCTATGTCTAGTCCATTTTCATTTAACAAATTCAGAGAAAATATCTCACCCATTTGATATGACAAATTCAGAGAAAATATCTCATTATCTATGTGAGATAATACTCTTGTTCACTATAAAGATTTGTAACTAGTATTGGTTTAATAAATCACTGATTTGCTAGTAGACAGTCAGGAAATACAGGTGGAGTGACCAGACTAGGAGAATTCTAGGAAGAGGAAAGGCTGAAATGTAGTCACCAGCCAGATGCAAAGGAAGCAAGATGGGATTGTCTTACTGAAAAAAGGTACGAAGCCACATGGCTAAACATAAGAACTGTGGGTTAATTTAAGTTGTAAGAGTTTGTTTATAATAAACATGAGCGATAGACCAAACAGTTTATAATTAATATAAGCCTCTGCATATTTATTTGGGAATGGCTGCAGGACCAGGTAGGACAGAAACTTCTGTCAGCAAGTATTTTTATTGTATCCTGCAATCAAAACATCATCTGCATAGTTTAAAAGTAGTCATCTGGCCAGATGGTGGTGGCACATGCCTTTAATCCCAGCACTCGGGAAGCAGAGGCAGGTGGATCTCTGTGAGTTCTAGGCCAGCCTGGTCTAGAAGACCTAGTTCAGGATAGCCTCCAAAGCCACAGAGAAACCCTGTCTCGAAAAATAAAAAAAGTAGTCATCTGATTTAGGTAGCTTTGCGAGTGACCACCTTAGTGTCACATGAGCAATGAATGAGCTATCTTTATATCCTTGAGGTACTCTTTTGAGTCTGTAATGTTTCTGATTCCATATAAAATAGTAATGTCTCCAGTGTCCACATGTATGTTATATTTATGGTGCCAAGAATTTTGCATTGTAATTCTTAATTTTTAAGAACATATCTTCTACATCAAGTAAATTTCCTGGAATTTGTGGAAGAAGCTGATTAATATTCCTATAGTCTACTGTGAATCCCCAGTTACTGTATTCTTTATTGGCCAAACAGGACTATTGAATCACCTTCAATGTTTTTTGTGCATTCAATACTATCTTCCTTCAATAACTTGTTTACAGTATCAGTCACATTTTCATCACCTCCCTTGATAGGGTATTGCTTGGTAAATGATTTCTTAATTTTATGGAGTTCTATAGAAGGAATTTTTACTTGTGTTATGTTGTAGATTGAGGGTTTAACTTAAGTTTAACACTGAGGAAATAATTTGGGTATGACACCCATTTCCAAACATACAATTGGGTGCTGGTGTAAATACTGTACAGATATTTAGAGGTTAAATTATAGACTAATATTTTTAATTTTCTATTTCTGCTTTAAAATTGTTTTCCTGCTACTCCTTCAAAAATTATATTAATTTGGGGGGTTTGGTAGGTGTGGGTAAAGGTTGAAAACTGTCACCTCACTCCCTATGTCTATCAACTAATTTGTCCATTGGACCATTTCTCTGATCATTGCTGGGATCTGTATGAAGCATCTGGGGTCCTTCCTTGATTCTAGGGTTGTTGATTCCACACATTCTTTAATCTGCTGAGGATTCTGTTTCAAAATTCTTTCTTATGGCTCTCTTATACATATCTGACCTCTTCTAAGTGGTTTTATATTCCTGATTTTCTGAAACAATATAGGGCTGAGTCTGGGCAGGGTCTTACCTGGCCTCTTCCTTTGAAAGCCCACCTTTTGCATAAGTTTTTCCATGGTGCTGGCTTGATTTGATTCTGTACACTACACTGGAGGGAATCTATCTTATCTGTCTCCCATTCTCTAGTCTGTTTGAAGAAGTTAAAAGCTTCTCCAGCAGTTTGGCAACTGGCCAGAACTGATGTCAAAGTCTCAAATGTGAAGGGTACCCCTTAATTAGAATTACCCTCATGCCATTAAGCAATGGTGACAACTGTGGTGTTGGGTTGTTATGGCAAATTAAATAAAGTATTCCCAACTTTCTAGTCAGTTAAGTTGCTTCTTTCATACTTTTCCATTGTCCTTCTTCAAATTGAGTTAGCTCAAATATGGAGAAAGCCTTACCCAATCCAATAAAGGGTGGGTTTTGCCTCTGACTCTATCCAAAATTCATTCTAGAATATATGGGGATTTTTCTATAATCTCTTTGATTCCCTTAATTTCTTCTAAGGTTAACATTATTATTGTGTCAGCTCTCTTTTCTCATAAATGGGCTACATAGGATGCATCCTTATCTCCTCTTTGTGCAAAATTTTGTCTTATTTACTGCAGCTATGTCCTTGTAAATGGTCTAGTTCAGATTCAGTGGTTACATGAGTATGATTGGTTAAACTGTTAAGAGTAGTCTTACCCTACTGGAAGTTACTTATAGAGAGTTCTTGGTATCACTGAGATGTTTGACTGGACTCTATTCAGGTGCCTCCAAGTCTTCTCTTAATCGGTTATTTTTCCATCTTTCTGCCTAGTTCTAGCTAGCTGTTAACCATTCATTACACTAGATTCAATGTCTTTAATTTTTAATTATTTTGCATAAGAAACCGGAACCTCTGAAGTATTTGCCTTCTCTAGTAAGGGCTCGGTGACCACTGGTGTGGACAATACAGTATCAGTCCTTTGGTTCCTTCTTGACCCTAGGTAATTTCTGTTGTACAAAGCAACATATTCTGTTTCGTCTACCCTCAGGATGGTTCTAGTCCTTTATATTCATTTTCTTTGATTTTTTTTCGAGACAGGGTTTCCTTGTATTGCTTTGGAGACTGTCCTGGAACTCACTCTGTAGACCAGACTGGCTTCAAACTCACAGAGATCCACCTGCTTCTGCCTCCCGCGTGCTGGGATTAAAGGCATGTGCCACCAACACCCGGCTTTACATTTATTTTCTTAATTCCTTTTATTACTGTCTACATTGTATCTATTTGTTTGATAAACAATAAAGGAATTTGACTTATCTTTTTCTGAAGTACCAATTCAGGCTGCTAGTAGAGAAGGCTTGATTTGCCAGCTTTTCAAATTTAAGACCTGCACTTCTTACTATTCTATTGGCTACCCAGTCCTTCATGTAACTCTGAGCAAACTGCAGGTCTTAATCAGAAGTCCATGCCTTCATGTATTTAGTTATTGCCACCGGAGTTCCTCCTTGGGATTCTTGTCCTTTCCCACCTGCAACCATCTCTCCATTACCTTGTCTTAACGTCAGAAACCCATGCCTTCATAGAGGGAAGTCCTGCAGTCAGAAATCTACCCTTCCTCCTGGGGTGAGTCTGGGTATGTCTTTAGAATAGAATAGCAAGAAACCAGATTAGTTTCACCTTTTCTAATGATTGTCTAAGATCCTATCAACCATGCCAACTGCTACAAGCAAGAAGGTAAATACATTTAGTATAACAAAAGTTATATTTTACCACACTGAGGTCATCACACTAGGTTCATCTTCAAAATTCCTAACTATGATCCTATGCCTATCTCCCAAGGCTTCTCACCTGAGTGATATATCTTAGCTGAAGATCAGATTCAGTTATCTAGCAGAAGTCTTTCATTCAAGGGTCAGGATCCTGCAGAGAGACTCTCCACCCTCAAGGAAGATCAAGGTGGTGTCTATCCAGATGTGCAGAACATAGTATTGCTTTTGGTCTCTGCTCATATACTGTTCAGTGGGTGTCATGGAGTTCTAAGACTGTGTCTGGTTATCTTGAGTGG